>NC_067168.1:29944271-31361771 GCF_903995435.1 Acomys russatus | reverse complement strand
ATGGTACATTTATACTATGGAATACTACTCAGCTATAAAAAACAAGGAAATTCTGAAATTTGTGGACAAGTGGATGGCACTAGAAACGATCATGCTGAGTGAGTTAACCCAGACACAGAAAGAATCACATGGTATATACTCACTTATAATTGGCCACTAGTCCAAAAGGCATGTCCCATGAAAGTCTTCACTTACCAGGAGATCGGGATAAATGTGAGGATATCACACTGGGCCTCTTGGTAAGAGAAATATAGGAGATGGGGAAATAGAAAGATCCAGAGGATCTTAGAAACCTACAAGAAGAACATCATAATGGGTGGATCAGGGCCCTGTGGGTCTGTTTGAACTATTGTACTAACCAAGGACATTACAAGTAGTAAACATCGAACCCCTACGTGGATCTAGCCAATGGTGCATGCCTTTAGTCCTGGAATCTCTGAGTTTGAGACCAGCCCAGTCTACAGAGCAAGTTCCTGGACAGCCAGGACTACAGAGAGAAACCCTGTCTCAATATATATGTTACATTCTCTTTTCCATCAGGGTTAGGAACGTAATTTCTTTTTAGCAAGTATAATACAATAGAAGGGGGACAGTGCGCCTCTTCCAAGCCTAGGTCACAAGGAGGGCCGGCGCTCTCTTCTTTCTCTAGGAACTACGACGTCGCCACATGATCAAGGCCAAGCTAACCTGATGAAGTTTAAGGGGCATGTTGGCTTTGTCATCCACACTGCCCCAGTCATTTGCTAGACGATCTGCAGCTGGGCTGAGCAGTGACACATGAGACATTCCACATGAGACCAGAAGAGCAGCCCAGAAAAGCTGAGCACCATATAAACTGCTGACTCACGTAACAGTGAGGCGTATTGAATAGCTGTGGATTAAGCTCATGTGTTTTGGATAGTGCAACGTTGAAGGAATAGATCTAGAAGCAGCCTGGATTCCAAATGAGCACAATCCTGAGTGCTCACCAGATTCCTTTGCTTCGGGGCTAGTCCAGAAGAACCCTTGTTACCCATTCTGTGGGTTTTCTAGCCCCACAGACATATAATCAGTCCAGGGATGAATCATGTGCTGCCTGCTACAAAACTGAGAAATGTGCATCCTTCTAGAAAGTCCACAGCTTCCTTTTTTTTCCGGTGCCCTGGTGAGAGACATTATTGTGGGTAGCTAATTTGAAGGGAAGATCTTGTGGAGATGCATGTGGCACGATGCACGTGTGAAGATACCCTGGCAAGATAAAGAGGCAGGTGGGAAAATCGGCATCAACAAAAACTACGAGCAGGGACTCCAGCAAATTTTACACCTTCTAATTCAGTGTTGAGTCTGTCTCTAGGCCAATGTGCTGCTCCAATTTCCCATGTCTTCTCCTCCAAAAGTAGCTCTCCAAATATAATGGCATAGGAACCATCATTTAACTTGGTATGTATCTCAGGAGGAGAGTGCCTGCCTAGCATGCGTGAGGTTCCAATCCTTACCATTGGAAAAAAGGAACTCTTAGCCAGTGCAGTGCAGTTCTGGGTATATGGGAGGCTCAGTTAGAAGATTCCTACTTGGGCCTCTACTGAAGCTGTCTGTAGCCAGATGGCAGTAAGCATCGCTTTAAAGCCTTCCTTACTTTCGTGCCTGGTGCTTGCTGCTGACTAGCAGCCAGAACACTACACTTACAACTGGTGTCTTCACATGGCCCAGGACTTCCCACTGTGTGATAACCTGCCACCAGGAGTACACATCCTAAGAGCTAGACAGAGGCTTGCTGCACCTTCTTTGTTTCAGAAGTTAGTGTCCCTCCCCCTGTACTGGTTTGGCCAAGGCAGGTCTCACAATGTGATGACCAGATGCAAAAAAAGTGGACCAAGACTCCACTACTCACTGGGACCCATGCAGAAAGGTCACTCTTGAAGAAGAATGCATGAAGCAGAATATGTTCCAATAGTCTGATATGGAAAGTAAAATTCGAGAGATTTGCTTAATAAATCATGGAAAGTCATAAAATTGAGAGTGATTTCACTTTTATGGACTTGCATCTGGAATCATGCTAAACTGGTGACTTAGGCTTTGAATATTCTGTGGCGATAGCCAAGCAGGTCTCAAATATAATTAGATACTTGAAATTTCATCTGGGTCTTCTAGAAGCATCTTGGAAGTTAATGAGAACCTTTCTGTTGGCTCGACGCCATCCTTCCACGTACAACTAAATGACATTTAATTTAGAGTATGAACTTCACCTTGAGATATTAATCAGAACACAGTAATTTTATAGTTGTAAGCCTGGGGCATGAAAACACAGTCAACTTGATCAGAGGATATTAAGACCTTGGTGCGGGGATTGGGTGGGGGTGGGGATTAAATCTCCTAGGCAGTCAAAAAGTCACAAAAGCACAGTGATATTTAGGGATTTTCTTGTTCTGATGTCCAGCAAATGGCCTGACCCATGTCTTTTCCCTCTAAAGTAGGATCTGATAGGAGAGGAAGAATGACTGGTGAGTCTTCACGTGTTTGCATCTCAAACTATACTGTCTATCCAGGAGAGTGGACTGGGAGGAGGAAAGTATGGTTTCCAAAATCTGTCACACATAAAGGAGAGGCAATAGGGGCTGTGGGGGTATTCTTGCCCATACTAGAGATTTCCCAAGATGAAAAAGGAACAGATAAGAGGAAAAAAGAAAAGGGAGTATACCACCAGAGCAATGGATCTGCGTTCCTGGCAAATTCCAGAAGGCTTGGGAGAACTCAGAGGTGAGGAATTGGTGTCAATGCTACCAGTGTCCTGGGAAGCTGGGGCACAGTGCATCTTTAGAGGCAGCTGGATACGGCCAGTGTAGGTAGGATGAAGTGGACATAATGAGCAAAAATTTTCCATCCCAAGAAAACACCTTCTAAGTCCTTAAAAGCCTTTTAAGTCCTGAAGTCTGAGAACATGCTGTCCAGGGCAAGGGTGTTTTGTATACTTACAAGCCACTGAATTTGTGGTAATTTGATATAACAACAATATAAAATGAATATGACCTTCCCCCCCTCCTTTTTTTTTTTTTTTTACAAAGCTTCAATAAATACTTAGAGACAAGTGAGATATCTAAAGATAAAGTGTCAAACCACAACTGTATGGTCACAGAAATTGAATACGATTGAAGTGAAAATACACCAGGGTTAATGAAAACCCAACAGAACATGTGCTAATGAGAAATTGGAAGTAGACAAATGCCTGGCAGAGTTTACTTGAGCAAGTGAGAATTGGTCACAATCATCTAACAGGTATCATAGAAGTGTGTGAACTTTAATACAGAAATGGAATAAACAGCTTCAACTGGACTATGTTATGAAGTCATCAAATGAGCAGCTTAGCTTGGCCCAGTGGTCAGCAATTTATACTTCATTCACGTCTCTCTCTCTCTCTCTCTCTCTCTCTCTCTCTCTCTCTCTCTGTGTGTGTGTGTGTGTGTGTGTGTGTGTGTGTCTATGTGTGTTTGTGATTCTTCAATAAATATATATATATATATATACACATACACGCTAATTCCTGGAAACAGCCTAAATAAATATGTTTGGTTAGAACATTGGGACATAGAAAGAGAAATGGAAGTCAACTCATGGCTTCATACCCAGCAAGCATTTGTCCTAGGACAAGCTCAGCTTCCTACTAGATTCAAAGCTCCCTTTCATCCGAGTCTGACATCCATGTTCCTTCTGTCGCAGTGCTGGCTCTTATCCTTTCTGTGAGAATGCTATTCAAATTAGCCCTGATAGAAACGTTCTTGGGCCCTGGAGTGTCCCAGAGGGAGGCTGTTATGTAGATTTTTTTTCTCAAGCTAACAATGATTACAATGAATCAAGATGAACACATTCCAAAATAAAGAGGGCACCCGCTTCTTCAGAAGGAGCAATATCCTGCCAGGTTCTGGCTCAAACTTTTAAATGTTAAGCACATCATCTTATGCAATCTCATCTTTATGTGATAGCTATAAACAGCTCCATCAAAAAAAAAAAAAAAAAAAAAAAAAAAAAAAACGAGTCTCAAAGAGATTAAGCAACTTGTCCAAGGTCACAGTACCATCGACTGACCAAGGCAGGGCTATGCCTTTTCAGAAAGACACTGTTGAAGGGTTCCGTTCACGACTGAAGTATGGGAGAGTGAGCGGCCCATGAAGGTTGGCTTGGAAATCAATGGCATTCACTAGGAATTTCAGCTCACAGCCTGCCTGGGTGTCTTCGGGTCAATAAAGAACAAATTAAAGACTTTTATCCCTGGGCTATAACTGAGAGTCTAAATCACCGAGGATTCCAATTAGGATCTGGTGTTTGTGGTTCCCAAGAAGAAATAAAGGAGATGAAAATTAAGATAGCCAAACGGAAGGAAAAACATGGAGCTTGAAAGTACAGTTCTAGTCAGAGAATCTATAAGATGAGAGATATTATGATGAAAGCATAGCAAAGAATTTAACTTCCAGAGGGGAAGGGAAAATAAACCAAATGCTAGAGAAGAGGATGGTTTCAAAGATAAATATTCAGTATATATTTATTTGATGCAAAACAAGGTGAATATCCAATCAGGGCAAAGATCCAGGCTCAAGGGCAAAAACCAAAAATACAGGAGCCTGCTGCTTTGTTGATTAGCCCAAAGCACACTTTTTTTTTTTACATCTTCAAATAAAAAATCAAAAAAATTCAAGCTTCTCTGAGCTCTGCCTAGGGACCTACAGGCCTGGTAATAAATACCAAATATCGTGTGGGACTATGGATGCCTGAAAGCATGCATCATCTTTTATTCATTCTGGTCCACAACAGAATGGTTGCGAGGATTTGCTCAGGTCTAAGCTTTGCCAGCAACATTGGTGGGAGAACAACACACAACCCTTACCCTACAGTGCAGAGGCTAAGGGAATCAGACTTACAGACAGAGTAGGCAAGAGCAAGGAAAGGTTAGTGCTTCAAGAACAGCTCGGGTTTACAGGACAGAATGGTCCAAAAGCTAGATCTAAGGGAGTGCACTTATACCTTTCATATTAAGGTGTAGGTGTGGCTGTGTCCTCTCCGGGCACACACAATCTGTTGTTTTATAACAAATAGAGTTCCAGTCTTAAGTTTTACAATCCCTAAGGGTATACTCCCTCTGGCTAGAGGGGCAGCAAAATTTCGCAGGACCTTTTCTGTTCACTATTAACACAGAAGCCGCTATCTCAAACATTAGCAGCTGCTGTTTCAGAGAGAAAAAATAAAGCAGCCCTGGAGTCTTTGACTGCTTTGAAAGTGACCTATTAGTCATCGTTCACTTGCTGGAATTAGTCACAATGGAAGCCCCACCAATTCCAAGGGCCTGGGAAATGCAATACTACTTGGTGTCCAGAAGACGGAACTGGAAATGAATACCTAACATCATTCATCACTACCCTAGGAGTCTGCCTTTCTGCATTACTTGTCTTTTATGGAGGCTCGAAATATAGAGATGAGATTCAGGCGATGCGTTCAGATGCCATCTCAGAAAGTCTATCTGCGGGAGTTGTGGGGCATCAAACAATCAAGAGGAGGTCTCAAGAACAGCAACACAATTTTAAGAAACTGGTGAGTCCGGCAGCTATGGTAAGATTAGAAGAATTAAATATGCATAGTTTGTCTGAGCAGACCCAGTAGGGAGCCACAGTGGGTGGTGGAGGTGGACACACTTGCAATCTAAAAATATCCAAGAGATAGAGAGATCAGAAGGAAGAATTATTTAGCATGAAAATCATGCAACCCAGAGAGAGCTATGGAGGAGGTCATCCTGAAACTGGACAAAGGGACAGCTTTGTAAGTAAAGCCACGGGCAGAAAAGCTTTCTGGGTTACTTTGTACTTGAGAATATGGGAGGGGGGGGAATCTAGTGACTAGAAACTCACAGAGGAGTTGATTCGGGAAGACATTCAGGCACAGAGATGAGTGGGCCTCAGCATATTTTATTTTTATTTTCCAAAAGTTACTAACATGGGAAGCAATGCATCACTCACTTTCCCCCAGTTTCTAGGAGAAGCATGTATTTTTTTTTCTTTAATGTGAAGGCGGTGAGCACTTAGAATTAACAGGCTCTAATCCCTGTATCAATAGAGGAGTGAAGCGGGAGATGGGATTTGATGGACAGATGGCTCAGCCCTGCCCTTGTGTGACACAGCCCTGTGAAGCCCAAGTCTGGAGCTCAGGATTTTACTGGTACAGGAATAGGACCCAAGTCATAGCCCTGTCCTTGGAGGCCATCTTGAACTTTCAGGAAGATTCTTAATAGATAACCCTCTACACCTGGCTCCAGGAGCTCTAAATCTTGTGGGGTTCCTGTCTCACAGGCATCGTTCTTTTACAGAAAGAACAAAAACATAACCATTGCCATCTCCTGAAGACATGGCACTCACCTGGACACACAGCTCTTCTTGAGAAAGCTGTCTGTTCTAGAGGCTTTAGAAATAGTATAAAACCTGATGAAAGAAAATATAAATAACCAGCACAACGGCTTCTCTAGCCATTGTGCACCTCCATCCTGTGAGAGTCCCAGGCTCTGCAATGGGCCCTTTGGCCAATGTCCACACTCATCCTTCGAGGCTGTGAGGCCACATGGAGGTCCAGGTGACAGCTGCGCAGTCGCTGGCAGCAAGCATCAGGGGGAGTGGTGAAAGGGCCCTGGGAGAGTAGTAGAACTGGTTTGAGCCAAGGCACAGTTGGAAGATGGAGCTAATATTGTTTCTTTTGCAGGTCACAAGGAGGGCTGTAAGTGACAGAGTCCAGAGCCAGAAAGTCAAAGGCTAAGGAAACCATGGCAATGGAGCACCATGGCACCCGCCTTTAATCCCAGAACTTGGGAGGCAGAGGCAGGCAGATCTATGTGAGTTCGAGGCCAGCCTGGGCTACAGAGTGAGTTCAAGAAAGCCAGGACTGTTACACAGAGAAACCCTGCCTTGAAAAAGGCAAAACAACAACAACAACAACAAAAACCCACTAAATTGTCTTTCCAGCTCTCTTTTTCCAGTGTGGTGGCATATGCCTTTAGTCCCAGCACTTGGAAGGTAGAGAGGCAGGAGGATCTCTGTGAGTTCAAGGCCAGCTTTGTCCACAAAGCAAGTCTAAGACATTCAGGACTATTACACAGAGAAACACTGTCTCAAAAAACTATTTAAAAAAAAAAAAAGACCAGTGAAGAAGGAATACATTAAAAAGGGCAAGCCAAAAGAAGCTAGAAGTTTCAGGAAAGAAACTTCCAGAAGGGCTGGAAAGTGGGAAATGCTGTTGCTGATGTCTGCAGTAGAAGGCAGTGGAGAGAAACACTCTTCTTGACCCACAAGTGATGCAGAAACATTCTTCCTCAAATAAAAAGCATTTCCACACTACCTATAAATGAGAAAATTATAAATAAAACAAGCACTGCCTACCGACATCTGAAATGCTATCCACTTGTTTTGTAAGAATCCTGGCCCTTTTCAGGTGGGGGCTACCTCCTGATCTTAAATGTACCGTGTCCCTTTACACAGTTTCAACCACTCAGGGCTCCCAAGTGTCTGAGCCGTAGCTCCCTTTTCAAACGAACACCCCAGATTCAATTTTAAAGAAATAGTCATCTGATAAGTGGATCAAAAGGCACAAATTTCTGCATGTCATGCTGTCCGTGTCAAGAAATAGTTTCTTTTCAGCAAAACGTGAAATTGCTTTATTAGTTGAGTGTATAAAAACACTACAGGATTTCTGTTCTTTCCCCCAACACAGGCTTGGGTAGCTCCCATTAGTAACAGCAGGGATTGTAACAGCCCACACAGGAGAAAAATAGAAGCTTTGCAGGGTGAGGCTACAATAAGCAGCAGAGAAACCTAGTGGAGTCATCTTGGTGTCATTGGTTCGGCTCGCCTGTGCCTCAGTTTCCGTGTTTGGGTAATAGGTATGAAGTTCTGCCCACAGGGTGCACTTTATGGACTAGTTAAGGACGGATACGAATAGTGCCACATGCATTTTATACAAGTGTACATACACATGCATGAACAAATATTATCTAAATTCTCATAATTCCACAGACCAGCAGCATTGCTTTGAATTGGAAGGTTGTCAGTAACTTATTCCCTGGGGCAGGGGATGTGGTTTTGTCCCCCATTCGTTGAGTTAGAATCTGTATTTTCATTAAGACCTCCATATTCCATACTATGTATGAGAAAAGAAGAGCAATGCCAACCAAGCTTACATAAAGTCTAATGTGGGGCTGAGGAGATGGCTCAATGTGTAAAAATGTTTTCTCTATAAACATGACAACCTGTGTCCAAACCCCCAGGGTCCATGTAAAACGCCAGGCATGGCTAGATGCCCCTGTAATCCAAGCAGCGAGGTTTAGAGACAGGAAGATCCGGAGAACTTGCTGGCCATCCAGCTTAGCCAAAAAAGCCCACTTCTGGTTCAGTGAGAGGCATGTCTTAAGGTAATACGGCAAAGAATGATGGAGAAAACCTGATATCCTGCTCTGATCTCTGCGTGTGTGTGTGTGTGTGTGTGTGTGTGTGTGTGTGTGTGTGTGTGTGTAAGTGGGGGAGGGGGTGGCAAGTGGGGATACACATCTGAACACTTAGGTGCATGCAGCCACCCCCCCAGACACCTAATGTAATCTTTGAATCAACTCTAGTGTATAGATAACATTATTCCATTTTTATTGATTCTATAAGGTAGATGCTATTTCTAGTAATACTTCACAACTCAGTGACCCACGTGACCACAGGGCAAGGCTGAGGGAAGATATACAGGGTATAACTGCACTTAATTTCTTTCCAGTGTTCAAAAATAACAGAACAGGGTTGCCGTCAGATGGGGGAGGACATGCATGATAAAAGACAGTGTGGACACACGTATGTAGATTAGGAGACATAATGAAAGAAGTAATTCTGAAGGCTTGTTCCCCTGCATGCCTCAGTCTCTCTCTGTCTCTCTCTGTCTCTCTCTCCCTCTCTCTCTCAAATCCAACCCTGCCCCGCATGAATATGTATAATTAGATGTTCCCTGGGAGTGAGAAGTAGTAATTAATTCAGTGTTAAACATCACAATCTATTACTTGAACTCCATGGCAACCGCGGTTGCCAATAGAGAGAAAACAAAATTTCGGGGCCTATTTTAAAATAATTACATTGAAATTTTTGAAAATGTGTAAAAGCTGACGCTGTTCTATTTTTAGGTTAAGACAATAGGCAGGGCCTCCAGGAGGAGATATGGACACTTCGAAATAAAGAAAAAGAAAAGAAAATTTCATCTGGACTGACCGAAATGGTGATGTAGACCACGTGACTCTGACCTGGTCCAAAGCACAGAGCCCAGCTGCTCACTCTGGGTGAGATCATTGCTCAAGCCAGAAGGAGATGTATTAATAATTTCCCAAGAGACTGAATCTTTGCAGTTGATCTGAACTAGATTTTAATGCCAGATCTCTCACTTAATGTTTCCACTCAGGCAATTTTCCTACCTCTCTGAGCCTCAATTCTCTCACCTGTCAAAAATGGGGGGATGGGGTGAGCAGGTGACTTGTAATATTCTTAAACATGTCAATGGTAGAATGCCAAATATAGTGTGGTTGGCTAGGTTCCTCTGAAAGCACATTCTGAGTTTAAGAGTCAGGATGCTCTTAAAGCCAAGAGCTTGAAACACGAAAGGAAAGAAGGAAAAAAGACGGGGCAGAAACGTCCCCGCGGGAGCCTGGGATGATCTCGTGGAGACCTCTGGAGCTGATGCAGCCTGATAGAGCTGAGCAAACTTGGAATAGAATGCCAGGAACATTTTCCACATCACAACCAGTCACTCAGTAGGTGCAGCCTCCCCATGGAGGATGCGACCCTGGGTGAAGTGGATCTACAAATGGAAGCAATCTTTGAAGGGGCTGCCAGCTGCCAGCTTTCTCAGCAGCTGGTCCATGAGTCCTTGGAAGGTGGTGGTGGGGGGGAGGGGTCTAAATACTAAATCTTCTAGATTCATTTTATACTAGGTGGACAGCGTTTGTTTTCTTTCCTCAGAGTATGCAATCATGGCAAACATTTCCTACTAGTAGAGACTCTAGTGTCTAGAAAATGCCAAGTATGGCGAGAAGCATAGCAATTTCTATTCTTTAAAATAGCATTGAAAGCTGGGGAGAGGGCACAGTCAATAAAGTATTTGCCTTGCAAGTACGAGGGCCTGCGTTCAGTCTAGAAACACACACTGCAATCCCAGGCCTGGGGAAATGGAGAGGGGCAGACCCCCAGGGGTTACTTGGCAAGCTCCAACGTGTCCCCTCATGTCGCTTTGTCTAACACCACCAGGTCCATGAGAACTGATCACTTCCCTTCCCTATGCTGAGAAAGGTGACTCGGTTAACCTTTATGCTGCAATGCTCTCACAGTTCAAGTGTAATCAAATTGCGTCTCTCCTCCATATCCCCACAGAGAGGCTGCAGGTGGAGACAGGTCAGATTACAGGATCTCCAGAGTGCATTTCATCCCTAGGATCCCCTAACCAGTACCCAACATATTGGCTGATGGGGATATTGTGTTTTGGGACAAGCTTAGCGTAAAAGTCTGGAACACTTAGGGATTTGGAGTTGTAAGCAATAGGACCCAGATTTGGCTAAGTTACACAAATGGAAAGTTGTTGAGCAATGTGCATTGAGGAAGACCTCAGAAGGGTAGGTGGCTGGATTTGTAAAACAGCGGGAGCCACCACCTGGCCCTAGAGAAAGAACAAGCAAAAAGCCAGCAACTCCCTTCCTGGGAGAAGCTTAGGCTGATGTTATCTGTCCTGCTAATGCATCTAGACCAATAAGTCACTCTCAGATGTGCCTTGTCCACTTTGTTCGCTTTAGATAGCTGCCCACGGCTGCTCTAGAGGGAAGATAAAGAGCAGAAGTCCTTTGGCTTCTACTGCAGGCACAGATACATGGGGGTTTTCTCCCCTTAAGACTCTCCAAACTACAGTTTGCCCAAATTCTCTCAGGAATTTGTCAGACCTCTCCGCTACCTCTGACATCTTTTGCTGCCCATTTACATTTGATAGACTCCTTTGGGAAATAAGAGAGTGTCTGTCTCTCATCAACTAGTAAGGGCACAGTTTGAAGTAAGCAATACTAGGTAAAAAGCCAATATAATAAGGAAATTGGCATTTTACATATATTCCTAGTAACCCAGAGGGGAGTAAATTAATTCCCAGCTTCAGAAAACCTGGAGAATCTTAATTTACAACAAAGTTAAAAAGTCATCAGACCCATGCTTGGCCCAGTTATGTAGAGTGATACAGCTTTCGAGTTCTGAGTCCTAATGTGAATTTCTTCAGTCTTCAAACACTAGCCAGGCTATAGCAAAGGTACTGGGTTACATTTTCATACTATTTGTACCTGAACTCCATTGTAGAATTTGGAGCTTGGCTCCTTGCAAGCCTTTCAAAGAAGGTATTTTTGTGTGTCCCCTAGGCTGGTTGCCCTGGTCCTTAGAAATGCACAGACGGATGGCTGTAATCCTGGCCTTTGCCCAAATAGGTCGCTTTCTAAAGGGACAATTTGAAAGGGGTTAGAAAATTATTATTTCTCTCTTTTATTCCTAAAAGTCCACTGCCATCAAAATACCCATGTAACTCAGAGTTCATTGATTTAATAAGGAGAGAAGACTGTTTTTAAATTTACTGTTATCAAAGTCAATGCCCTTGGCTCCTCAGGTGGGCTGGCTGGCTTTGGGCCCTCCACTGTGAAATGAAGGCCTGCTCCAACGCAATTTCACTGTGTTAGCGGCATTTAGGCTGCATAGCTGTACCACAGTTCTAGGTCACAGCCACACTCCCATAGTCCTAGAAAAACCCATCTACCTGAGATCATTTTGAAAAACATCCCCATTTCGAATTGTTTCATCTAGTCTTGGGTTTCCAGCGTAAGCACCCTAGACAACTTGTCTTATTCTGAAAAAAAAGAAGAAGAAGAAGAGGAAGAAGAAGAGAAGAAGAAGAAGAAGAAGAGAAGAAGAAGAAGAAGAAGAAGAAGAAGAAGAAGAAGAAGAAGAAGAAGAAGAAGAAGAAGAAGAAGAAAGAAGTTAAGATTTATGAACACCTACTCTGTCCCTTGTTGTATGATTGTATTGTGAATGCGTGTATTTAAATGAAATAGGACAAATTGAAATGAAAAAAAGAAATAAACATACCTGTGTGCACAACGAAACTGTAAGTAGATTGTAAATTGAGGGCTCTGTAAGTATTTTATGGCTCATTGCTTGTACTGGTCCCCAGCACAGTTGCAGTGGATTCTTAATAAATTAGTGAATGATGGTTTATTTCCTCAATCAGAGGGCAGAAGACAGAATCAAGACTTGAATATTTCTATCATCCGGACAAATTTATTCCTTTACGGGCCTTTATTATTTTAACTTATTTTGTCCCATTTCTGGTAAATGTATTAGAATGAAAAAAAAATTATACTCTCCTAAAGTAAATTGTTTAAGAACTTCCTTCAACAGTGTTTTGATTATTTTCACCCTTTTCTCCAACTCCTCCCGGGTCTATCCCCCTTCCCTTCCAACCCAACTTAACGTCCTTTAAAGTATATACTTTCTAATGTTTAGCTTCCTTTAGTCAAAATGTCTATGAAAGATCTGTATTATTTATATGCATTATTATAGTTTTTTTCTTTTGGTTGCCAAGGGCTGTTTCATTGCATGAAAATACTACTATTTATTAATGCGTTCTCAAGTTGAAAGCCATTTGGCTTGTTTCCAACTTGGGTATTACAAAGCTGTTACTAGCTTTCTTCTGGAAGACCCTATGCAAACATATTTCTTTCTCTTCAATGAATGAGAAGGAAAAGAATTACTGTATTCACATGTCATTCTTGAATTTTTATCTAAATTTATCTCTTGGTACACACACACACACACACACACACACACACACACACATTTTATTTGTTTGAGACAAAATCTAATTCTGTAGTCCAGGTTGGCTGCAATTCACTATGTGACCTAGACTGGCTTTGAATTCATCGTAATTTCTATGTCTCAGTTTCTTGTATTTTTGAATTATGGGCATGAGCCATCATGCCCAACTTAACAGTGTGTTTCTTGAGAAATTGTATACTTCTTAAAAATGTATGCAGAATATCTTTTATAAATGTACCTAGATATTGTAACTTTAACCCCTGGCCCCATCCGTCGCCAAAGCCATGGCTCTAAAATAGAAGTGGGTGACATTCCAGTGGAATATGACCTCAGCTTGGGATCATGATTTCTGTGCCTACACATTGCTAGAGGCTGATAGTTGCTCCTGAGGTGACTGTTGCCCAATCACTGACAACTAACTGATACAGTTTAGGCATCCCCAGGTACCCACAACCCATGCCATCAGCACAAGATGCAAAGTTACAACAGTCCAGATTTGACATTCACCTCCAATGTGGACCCAGTAAGGCAGTAAATGCAAGGAAAAAAATGTCTAGAACATTAACTATACTGTCCTGTAAGTGAGACAGCAACTACTCTATTTAAAAATAACCAACAAATCAAGGAGTAAAGGGCCCAAGTGACATAGCTTGACAAACGTTGATGATATTAAGTTGGAAATAAATCTGAAGTGACACCTTTTACAAGTAGATGTGGAGAGATGGGCTGGATTTACGTGTCATCTGTTGTTGAAATAACGCCACACATGTCACTGCCATCAGTACTGTTTATCATCAGAACATGGGGCGGGGGCATTTCAATCAAGCCATCAGCTTAGACTTTTTCAGATTGGGAATTAATAAGACCCCCTCCCCTGCCCCAAGCATGTCAATACTATCCAAACTTTCATAGGAAGGAGATGGCTATCAGGCCATCAGGCCACCAGGCCATCACTTCGGCCTTCTTGGCTAGATAGGAATAAACCAAGTCTTTGTAGGCTTTTTCTCATGAATTAACTGTATATTTGGGACTTAGAAGAGTCATTAAAATGAAGCTGCCCTAGGGCAAAGACCAGCAGTGAATGGCTTTCTATAGCTATCCCCCATCCCAGGTGTTTGAACCCACACTCAACCGTTTTCCTTCTAATTTCCATGTACTGCCTGTCCAAGGTCGCAGTTGTACTGTGGCACCTGCATACATAGCTTGTATTCACCTCCTTGTATGGTCCCTCTTCGCCCTCCATCCCTCCCTCTTGCCTATAGCACTCTTTCTACTTTTGTGTACTTCCCAATCTATGTCTTTCTGATGCACTCTCTAAGTCTGCCGTACTTTATGTACAACCTGTCAAGAAACTGTTAACATGCAGAAGAATGTATAGTATGCATTCAGAGCACCACCACTTTGCTCACTTCCACCCTGGGCTGCCACCTTCTCACCTCTATATGGGGCAGGGGAGAGGGAGAGAGAGATGGAGGGAGGAAAGAAGGGAGGGAAGGAGGAAGGGAGGGAGAGAGGGAGGGAGGGAGAGATTAGGATACAGATCTACATGGCCTTGTTGCTTTCACTCTGATTCTTCTAATCCAGCTCAGAAAGTGATCCTTTTTAAGAGAAAAGAGGTCTCTGTTCCTCTGTTTGTCTGCAGACACCTCACCATCCAACCTTTTTACACTCTCTGCTCCAGCTACTTCTGCCTCCTTGCACTTCCCGAGTGTGCCAGGAACATTCCTCCCTTGGAGCTGTGCTGGCTGCTCCTTCTGTGCACTTTTGTTTACTATCCCTTCCTCGCTGAAGCCTGACCTGACCAGTGCAGACCAAGCCTGCAAATCCCCTGCCTCACAGTCCTCTGTGACTCAAAGCAGTGACTTCATTTTTTCTAGTATCTGCTGGCTAACTCTTATATACCTCCACACTTCTGTTACTTATATCTTTATGTACCCGTATGTGCATTTTTATAGTATATGTGTGGAGGTCTGGGGGCAAATTGTCTCCTTCTCCATGTGGGTTCTGGGGATAGAACATAGGTCATCGGATGTGGCAGCAAGTGAGCCATCTCACTGACTGGGTTGTATATATCCTTTTTTTTTGTTTATTGGCTCTCTTCTCCAACCAGCTCTGCCAAGGCAATGTCTACAAATTTGTGTCTGTTTTTTCTTTACTGATCTATCCCAAGTGTCCAATTCTCAGCATAGAGTAGGCGTGAATACTGGCGGAACAAAAGAATAACCTTGCAGTAGAAGTTTCTGGAGATGAAGGTCTTTTCTGAAGTTAACTTCAGTAACTTGAAGTTAACATGCAGGAAATATACTGAACACTACTGTTGATACCAGTGTTCTAGGTCAGCTGTTGACATCTGTGCAGCCCTCCAGGTAGAAATTATCTTACGTGGCAGCAGAAGAAGGTTTTCTGCTGTGGATTTGTTGTTATTTTTATATTGTGGCCTTTTGTTTCTTGAGACTGGATTTCATGTAACCCAGGCTAGCCTTGAATTACTATGTAGCTGAGGATGACCTTGAACTCCTCCTGACCATCACGCCTCCACATCTGGAACTGCGGGCAATCATCGCCACATGTGGCAGAAGAAGACTTTTAAAGAGATAAAATTGACCGTTATCCTAGATAGCTCATACGTAACTTTGTGAAAAAATAAGTCAAAGTAGAGAAAAATAAAGCTATCCCGAACATTACAAGGGTACCATAGTCATGTTTGGGCTTGCTTTCTGAGAAGCAAGGGTTATGGCAAGCGTGGATGCTGGCAAACCCGAGGGGAGGAATTGCACCATGCTGCTAAAGCCTCACACGGTTTCAAGTACTTCTCACATCACCCTAACACAAAGCGTTGCCCACCTATCCATCTTCTCCAGTCTACCCATACCTGGATGGAGATTTGACATTTTCTTTGCATAGACGGGATAAACTTAAGCACTTATATTTTGTATCCATACTAAGGAAACTGTCTCTCTCCGGACAGAGAAGAGAAAACTAGCATGGCATAACAGGGTACATTTTAAACTTCCTCAGTTCTAGCCAGGCCCTGACACCATCCTCCTGCTCTGAGTATGAGGCCCATCTTGTGGGAAATAGAGAGCACAGAAAGTCAAGAGTGTCCTTTTTCCTTTGTTTGCAACACAGGCAGACACACCACAGACAGATGTGACAATCAAGAGCGTCAGTATAAAAGAGCGGGAACAAGTACGAAAACACAACCCAAACGCCCCTTTAACGTCATCAGATACAAAGCTTACAGAGCTAACACCTCACTGTGAGACTCAGTGTGTCCCAGAATTCTCTCCAGGTCATTGGTGTGTCACTAGAGCCATCCAGTGATTAGTGCAGACTTACACAACACAGCCATCCTAACACCTCAGGCCCCGTAGACTTCACTTCATGCCTTGACCTTAGTTTTGGTTTGTTACTCCTTTTTTTTTTTTTTTTCTTTAATCCTAGTTCTTTCTCTGGGGATGGCAATATGTCTTCTGTCTGTCCCTTGAACGACATTTTAGAGGGACGTATTTTGGGCTTGATTGAACAAGTTCATAGCTGGAGTAAAACTCATGTCAGGATGATCTGTATCTTGAAACTCCCCCCTTAGAGTTGGCATAGGGAAGAGTTAAGGCTTTCAGAGACTTTATATTTATTTATTTATTTATTTATTTATTTATTTATTTATTTATTTATCTAATTACTTATTTTCAGAGGCTTTAGGATGCAATGACAGTGTATTGCCTGTGGGAAGGAGGTGATTTTAATGGAGATGGGACAAAACAGAATGAGGGAGAGTAAATGATGAGACCTCTCAAACTATGTATGTCACCATCCTAACCCCAAATGTGATGACATTAGGAATTGGAGCCTTTGGAGGGCAATTACTAAAACAGACACATCAGGAGTAGGGTCAGTAATCTTATGGTAAAACCCAGGGAGCTTGGGCATCTTCCCCCACATTCCCCCCACAGCAGCAAGGTGCTGACCATAAGCCAGGGAGTGGGTCCTCCTATATCGAGCTGCTATGCCGTGACCCCAGACTTCCCAGTTCCCCAGCTACGGGAAATAATTTTCTTTTTGTTTATAAGCTTACTATTTAGTTAGTTAGTTAGTTAGTTAGTTAGTTAGTTAGTTAGTTGTTATAACACTCAACAGTGCTATAACAGTTTTTTAAATCATTACTTTTATGAGTATATATACATAAAGGGTTTTTATGGCATTTTCATCCATGTGTAACATGCACTTTGCTCATGTTCACCTCTCATTATTCTTTCTTGTCTTCCTTCTAGGTTTTTTGATACTCTTCCTCTTTGCAGCCTGTGCCCCTTCTACTTTCATGGGTTTTTGGTTTTGTTTTGTTGTTTGTTTGTTTTTAATGATCCAATGACTTTCACTAGGGTTGCTTACAGGAGCATGGCTGAGAGGTTGCCAGTGGCTAGAATACTAAAGAAAATGTCTGTCTCCCCCTTAGCAACCATTAACTGCACATAAAACCCCAGGGACAGTAAGTGCTGGGTGCTGAGTGAGAGTTCCCTGGGAATGGTATGATAAAAAAGTCCCATCTGTGTCACAGGAGGACTGGGGCGGGCACCGAGGCACAGAACTTGGCCCTGCTGACTTGCTGAAGGTCGATTGGTCAAGACTGGGGAACTCTGAAAAGGTTGCCACTGACTCGAGAACAACACAGTTTCCAACTAATTCCCACAAGCCCGAGGCTCATACAGTTTCTGCTTCTACTGGGAGACACATGTATTTCCTGGAAAGAGAAACCCGACACGTGGGACTGTGTTCCCCATTTGCACAGAAGCGGGGCAGAACAGAGGACTAAAGTAGTCCTCAAGCAGCCACTGAGGAAGTCAGTTAAAACTATTTCAATAATTTAGAGAATCCACCAAATAAACAAGAAACCTCTGCTACTCAAGAAAGATGCAATTACTTTACTTATTCATGAAACATCAACTTTAATTCCACATTTTGAAAAGACAATAAATATTCACGTCTCCCTTCCCCCAACATCTGTGTCTCTGTCTCTGTCTCTCTCAAAGCTAGCAAAAAAAAAAAAAAAAAAAAAAAAAAAAACAGAGAGATCCAAACTACAATGAAATCCCAAGGTTTGAATTATTTTTGACTTTATAATAATCTCCATCTCCCTGCATTTTCCTCCTTTATCAGCACCAAGGGACAGGCAGCCTTTATGATCTCCCATTCCTCGCTCCTTGTTTCTTTGCTTGCTTCATTGGCATGTGGACTGACTAGGGAGGATTAGCAGAGGGAAGGCAAGGAAATGTGGTGATGTCACCTTTCATGAGAGAAATCTGGTTTTTGTTTTCTTATTCAAATCCAGAGGGAGTTTGTTTGTTAGGCTTGGGGGTGTGTGTGGCAATGAAATTCTTTGAGGAGAGAAAGCTTATTCTTTGCGCAGTTACGTTGGTTAGGAGAGACAGAGAAGGGGGCTCACCACCCAAAGCAGCTGCGGAGACAGTGAATTATTTGGAGGGGAAAAAGAAAATCATATCACTTCTCACCATGAAATGTAAATAAGTTCAAGATGGACAAGGATGTAAAGGTAAAGTGGAGGAAGAAATGGCCTTATCTGACCTGAGGATATAAAAAGTAGGAACAAAGCTATAGAGTTGTAAAACAAAAAGGCAAATGAACATTTGACAAGCTATGTAGAAATACAGGGAATATTCATTTTAACTAACATTTAGAATTCACTTGCAGTTTGCCCAACAGTGAACAGGTAGTTAAAAGAGGAAATAAAAATTAATATAAGATGCATTTTGTCTCATTAATAATGAAATAAGTGGCTCCTGGGGGGTGGGTGACCCAAGCATTGTCCAAGGCACCTGCCAACCTAAACTAAAATTCTGGGTGCACCTAAAGCAATGGCAGAAATTCCTGAAAGACCGGCTAAGATATTCGTTGACCCTGTAAAAATTTCTCCTTCCATGGTAGCATGTCCATTGGTATTGCCATTACCCTAGTCTTGTTTATATGACTGCTGGGAGAAGGCGAATTAGCGTGTCCCAGGGTTGAGCCCCTTACGGGTTGCCCAGTGCAGAGTGGTCAGCCCTGAAACCATGTACACACAAACAGAAAGAGACTTAACAGGTGCACACATGTACACATACATACATATATAACAATAACAAAAGAAAAAGAGGCTATCAATGTGAGAGTTGGGGGTGTGGGAGGGGCTGGTGTGATGGGACATGGGCCAGGCTGGAGAGAAAGAGAGAGAAAAGCAGTGTAATTCTGTTTTAATTAAAATGTATTTTGTGAGTGATACATGGTGTTGCACACCTTTAATCCCAATACTCAGTCAGAAGCGGGCAGATCTCTGAGTTTGAGGCCAGCCTGGTCTACAAAGTAAGTTCCAGGATAGCCAGGCTACACAGAGAAAATATCTCTTGAAAAACCAAAATAAATGAATGATGAATGAATGAATTATAGATAGATTATTAAAGAAATAAATTTAAGAAGTTGGTTGAGTCTGTGATAAACTATGGTAAAGAATTGGATGAGTCCCTTCCAAATTTTGGCTCACATTCAGCTTGAGCTGGTTGCCAGATAGGCCTGTGACTCAGAACCATTAAAAGACAAGTTACGGGAATTGAAGTGGTAAAAACCAGCTCTGAAAGTCCAACAGGTGAGGCTCAGCCACCCACCCCCAACTCACCCATTAAAGAGAATTATAATGGTGAGAAACAGAGAAAGGAGATTTAGTCAATTTGGCACACTGAGAAAGGACACATAAAGGGGTTCAGTGACCCCTAAGTCAACCTTCAAGGTAGTGACATGAGCACTAGGTTGATAATAAAGGGAAAATTCGTGTAAGAGGCAGAGCTGCATCTAACTAAGAAATCTTGGTCCCAGAATAGTTAGGTTGAACAATATCTCAGGTACAGTTTCCAAGGTGATCACAACGTTGCCACTATCATCACTTTTGTAGCAAAGACAGACCTTTTGAGATGTTGATCTAATCAAGAGGAGCTATGTCTGCAAAGTTCTGTTGTTCCTACAGTCCAAAATGATTTTGGGAGATCTGTAATAAGGCAACAGTAAGATGCCTAGGCTGCTCTTTGTGTCTGTGATGTGAAGGAAGATGGATAGGTTAGGTACCATAGTTTTTCAACAGGCATTCTCTGAAAAATCAACATGCAAGTAAAACACAAGGTTGACTCAAAGTAAAGGAGATAGATACAGTATTAGGTGCCAGAATTTTATCTTCTCATGGGGACCTCTGGGGTCAAGCAAGAAGTCAAAGAATTTTAGCAAAAGGGAGCTGTGCTAAAGAGAGTTATTTATTTATTTTTTTAGTCCCAGGACAAAGAAATTGTCTCTACAGAGGACAGAGACAGGGAGGCTCTGCATAAAAGAACCCTTCTTACCCTTCCAACCCCATCACCACCCAAAAGAAGTGGTACCCCTCTCAACTCCCATCCAAAGAGCTGCCATGTGAGATGGAGCCCTTACTTTCCATCTTTTCAATGAGATCTTGCATGGGGCCCATGCAAAGGAGCATTGTTAACTCATCCCCTCCTGCTGGGGCAGGTAACAGTGGGGAAAGTGTTACTGGATGCCTCCCTTGGGCTGGCTTTATGGAGACAAAGCAGAGTGGAACAATGTGGGACGTGTTAGCTCTTCATTAAGCCAATATAAACATCCGCATCATCTCTCTACTTCTCTGTCCTTCAACTGGAGAGTGGGGAGCGGACCATTGAGAAGACACAGGAGGAAGGCTCCCTCTTATAGCATGTGAAGTCTTAGGCAAGCCCTGAAGTGGCCCATGCTAGAAGCTGAGCACAACCAACAAAGAGGGAGCTGTGGGAGCCGGAGAACAGTATAAAATGTGCCCCAGAGTGAGGTATACAAGTTGGGCATACCAGAAGAACATTTTAAGGGCTTTAAAAGTAAAATAACATTTGAGCCATATACCTTATGATCACAGATATGAAATGTTATCAAAATACGTGAGTATTTTGCATAACTAGAATAATAATAAACCATAGCTAAATGAGGTTTAATCTAAAATACAAAGTTGGTTTATTTGTTAAAAAACAAATCAGTGTGAAGCTGGGAGGAGAGGTAGCTCACTCAGTCCGCACATAGCAGGCACCTGCTGCTGATGGGAGTGGAAAACAGCCCTGCAATTCTGGAAAACAAAATGGTAGCGTCTAATAAACCCAAGTATCCTTGATCCTGGGAGTTTATGCTGGAGAAATGGAAACTTAGCCCATATACAAAAATCCGTATATGTAAGTTCTCATAGCTCCAAACATGAAACAACCCAAAAGCCTCTACACAAGGTGAATACATTATTGGACATCGAGACTATAAATTAGCTTATGGCAATAAAAAAAGCATAAACAGCTGATAACCAATAACTTGAATGGCTCTCAAGAGAAGAACATTATGCTGGGGTCAGGGGAAGTCTGTCTCAACTTGTTACATAATAATTTTATTTTGTTTTCTATATAACTAATAAATGACCAAGCTATAATGATGGAGGACAGGTTTCTGGTTGCCAGAGTCATGGATGTAGGAGCAATTAACTGTAAAGGAAGTAGCAGAGGGGAGGAGGTATGTTGTTTTAGAACAGGTAGTGACAGAAAAGCTCTCTGTCCTGGTTGTGGTGGAGGCTTTTCAGGTAATAATGTCCACAGAACTAAATACTGCGACACACACACACACACACACACACACACACACACACACACACACACGAAATTTAAAGACTAAAAGGAGGAAAGCACATGGATAACTTAATGAAATCCAAGTACTACATGGCACCAAGTTTTGTAGAAAGTCGAATTTCAGCCTTTATAATTGCATTAAGGTTATTTGCATATGATATCATCTTGGGAGGAGAAGAAAATATTCATGTATGAAAATATCACAATGAAACCCACTATTCTGTGTAATTAATGTGTGCTAAAAATTCACTGGAGACTAAAGAGATTAACAGAAGGAGGGGAGAAAAGAGAAAGAGGAAGGAGTGAATTCTGGGGGAAATATGCTCAACATAAAATATATATTGGCACAAAAATTTAAATGTAAAAATTTTTAAACAAAGAAATAGAAGTCAGTAGGAAAAATACTCCACAAATGTGTATTACCATCAGAAGTCATAGCTTGAAAAATCATATAAACATTCAAGAAAATCAATGGAAAAAAGGGTGTGTCTGGTGGAGGGTGGAGGGATTTTATACAGAAATTCTCTGAGTCACATTTTAAGTCCCTCTTCTCCCTCAATGCTGTGAATCAAACCCAGGTTTTTCACACATGGTATTCTGAAGTAACATAATACACAATGCAATTCGTTCATTGTAAGCACACAGCTGATGGCTTTCAGCAAATTTAGAGACAGTAAAGTGACCACCACCGTGAATACTTCCATGGTTTCCAGCACCCACCCACTCCTATCCCCAGGCCAGGCTTCAGCTGGTCTTTAATTTCTATAGATGCACAATCTGTAGTTACTGCACCATGAATTCCATATTATTCTGAAATTCTTTTAAATATAAATATAAAATATTTAAATGTGTAACCTTAACTTTTATTTTACTAACAAATTTAACAAAGTCATCAGAGATTCATGTTGACTCTTTCTAGGCCTATGAATATTTTAAAGGTCCCACTACAACCTATATTAGAAAAAAATGTAACTGATAAGAATACATTAATATTAAGATTACATTACACAAATGACAAGAAATGCATTGCAATGTAATTCTGTTGCTTGGTGCTTAGAAACGGCGCTTTCATTAGAACAACCAAAATTAATTTGACACAGAAGAAAAAACTTACTCCAGGGGTACCAATAAGAACTAAACAGTTTATATAAAGTGGTAAACAAAGCTATTTCTGAAGGTGACACATAATTATGCTTAAAATAATACACTTACTATGAAAGCTAGCCTGTAAAGATAATGCTTCCAGGTGAAGACCAATTTTATTTCTCCCTGTTCTGTGACATAAATATGCGTATCTTCAAAAATATGGTCTTATGCTCAAGTTCCCGATGGTAAACCAAAGTATTGACAATATCCTAAAATACTTGGTAGGATGTGTCCTATAGGACTCCATTAGCCAACAACTCAAAAAGAGGCAACTCATTCCTAGTAGAGTGGTTTTTATTGGCTAGTGTGTAGTATCTAGGAGTCAATAGAGCCCAGCTGTGAGTCCTGTGAGCTACAATAATGACAATCTGACAAAATATGCCCACTGGTGTGATAGTGGCATGAATGTTATTGGGGTGACCAACCATACTCTGATTGGATCTAAGGCCTGCTCCATGAGATGGAACTCTCAGCTGGCACTGTTAACAGGGCTACGAGTCTACAGCTAGACAGGTCATTTAGACTCCAGGGGAGAAGCAAACACTATTATTCTGTTAAATGGACACCGTCTTAAAAAGATTCTTAATGATTTATTGCTATATCCATAGATCAGCACATCTCTTAATCCTCATTGGAGAAGCTTTTCCTTGAAATAGATGGTAAATAACAGAGAGACTCCCGACCTTGAGGGAATAAGAGACCGTGTAGTGCTCAGCCTAAATGGGACATATGTACCACACAACGCCCCACACGAGGCTCTGGGATCTTTGAGGAACAAGGTAGAGAAAGATTGTAGGAATCAGAGAAAACAGAATTTTCTGGATACAAGGGTTGCACATATGAACTCACAGTCATTGTGACAACGTGTGCAAGAACTGAGAAAGCTCGTGACAGGCAAAATTCCAGTACAGAGGGGTAAGATGGCCATGGAACCCTACTACTGTCTAAGGATCTTTTGGAATCGACAGCTAATAAAAAGAAAGAAAGAAAGAAAGAAAGAAAAGAAAGAAAGAAAGAAAGAAAGAAAGAAAGAAAGAAAAAGAAAGAAAAAAAGAAAGCATCAATTTTCTTTAATGATGTGACCTCAAATCAGTTTACCACATTCCAAGGCAGTCTTTATTCCCAAATGAATTGGGTGACAAAAACCGGTATCAATTTGGGAAGAAAAAGAAGAAAACTCAAAGTTGGGTGGGTAAGGAAGTAAGAGTGGTGACAGCGGATACGGGGGGAGTCTGGTGTGAATATGAGCAAATCATATTGTATGAAATTCTAAAAGAATTAAGGAAAATATATTTTAAAAAAGCAATAGAAGTAATTCCTGAAGACCCAACAAAGTGGCACCACTTAGCCTGATGGCCTGAGCTCTTGAACCACATGGCGGAAGAAGAAGCGACTCTCAGGAGTTACCCTCTAACCTTTACTGGCACCCTATGCCCTGTTATCCTTCCCAAAGAAAAACAAAAACAATAAATATAAAAAATAATTCTTATCAATTTTGAAAATTAAGTGGCAAGTTAGGATTTAAAAATCTAAGTTAAGAGCTGGTGAGATGACTCAGCAGGTAAAGAGCACTTGCCACCAAGTTTAATGACTTGAGTTCAGCTCTGGGACCCACATGATGGAAGGAGAGAGCAGCTCCCAAAGATTGTCCTATGACCTTCACAGACACACACACAGACACACACACAGATACAGACACACACACACAGACACACACACACACACAGAGACACACACAGATACAGACACACACACACAGACACACATACACAGACACACACACATAGACATACACTCACAGACACACACACACAGACACACACACACAGACACACACACAGGCACACAGATACACACACATAGACACACACACACAGATACACACACACAGATTCAGACACACACACACACAGGCACACAGATACACACACATAGACACACACAGACACACACACACACACACACATAGGCACACACACATATGGACACACACACTTTGTCCTGCCTATTCTTGTACATATGTAAGCACACATAAGTAAATATAATTTAAAGTCACAAGATTAAATGTAGGCTCAGTAATGAACATCTCTCATTCAAATCATCCCATATAATCAAGTTAGGTTCGTGGGGGGTGGGGGAGTAAGATTGAGGATATTTCCACATCTTTATTTTTGGAGGTGCTAGCTTTTGTAAAGGTGCCTGATTTTTGCCTCTTTTTCTATATTTTCTTTTCCATGTTGACTTACTGATGGTATTTATACCATCCGTCACTCCCCTTTTCCCTATTCTCTGCATATGTATGGTATTGAATAAAACTTTTTGTGAAGTTTTTTAAAAAAGTGATCTCCACACTGTGCATTTTGAAGGAAAAAATAATTGAGAAAAAAATTACATTATAATGGCAAGTGTTCAAATACTTTGCAAATCCACATTATACTAATGAACTGACAAATTATAAATGCAAATAATTACTCTGTGAATGTGTGTGAGAGAGAGAAAAGGCCTTATATAGCCCAGGCTGGCCTTCAACTTGCTATGGAGTAAGGATAACCTTAAAGTTGAAATTCTGATCTTCCTCCTTTCCCTTCTAAGTGCTGTGAGCAGAAGCAAGTGCTGCTGGCTTAGGTGGTGCCCAGGATAAACCCCAGGACTTCATGCCTGATAGGCAAGCACTCTATCAATTGTGCCATATTCTTGGCTGCAGTTAGTAGGCTTTTTAATATTTAAGGATTATATGAAGAAAATATAGCATTGGAGATGCTTATAGTCTAATGCAAAATGACTTTTAAACCAGGGCATAATATATCATATACATAACATATATACTCATGTTTCCTTTAATTTTCTTATTTAATATATGTTTAATTAAAACAGCAACTATATCCATTTTTACATATATATATATGTATATATTATGTTTGAACATTGATACATTAACATGTCAATCATATACATATCTACACACATTTAGTACAATATTAATAGTGATTATTCTGGGTGAAAGAAATATGGTATTTGCTTATTTGCAATAATGTAATGTGTTTATTTCATTTTTAAAGCATTTGTTTGTTTGTTTGTCTGTTTGTGGGAGGTCCATGCCATGAGAGTGAGTGTGAAAGTAAGAGACTGATTTGTAGAAATCAATTCTTTACTCCATCACGTGGGACTGGTGAATTCAACTCAGGTCTTCTGGCTCTGGCAACAAGTCTCCTCACTCATGAGCCTTCTCTTCAGCCCCACATTGATTTCCTACTATATACTGTTGTTCCAGATGGGGATAATTTCATTCCGATGACAATATAATCATCAAAAGGCTCACCTAGACCGTGGAGACCTGGCATGTGGTGCCTGGGTCACCTCCACTCTGTGACCTCTATTCTGTCACCTGTGGGTCATGCTCTTTCCAGGTGCCCCTCTAACTCAGATTGTACAGCATAGGCACCTAATGCGTGTGAGGCATTGGACAATGAAGCACAAGGCGATTAAGGCAGGCTGAACCCAGGAAGAAGCAAGCAATTGTATTCAAGTGTGAAGTCCCTTGGCATGTGGGAGAGCCGGGGAGTGCCATGAAGAGCTGGGTCTGCAAAAGGAAACTTCAAATTTAGGAGGGTAAGGGCAACACATTCATTCAAGTATTCCTATTCCGCCTTATCTCCCCCACTCCTATGTGTGCTGATTTTTCCTCTTCTATAATATATATAATTGGTTTCCAATCTTATCCCATTAGTCGTTTGGGTCATTATCAATCTCTGTTTCACTTTCCTCTATGCTGAGCCCTGTCGGCAGTGCACGGATAACTTAGCGTAGAATGAGTGAACGGGAACCCAAAGAACAAGTCACAGCTCAGTTAGCAAATAATGTTGGCTGAACGCCAGTCTCAAGTAGGAAACAGCCAGCCAAAATAGACAGCAACAGGCTTTGAATCCCAAAGTTTGCCTGCTTAGCAGACTGTCGGGTATATGAAAGCTGGCGAACTCTGGGTTTCTAATCAGGATTCTGGAAGCAGCAAAACAAACATTTGCATTAATGCTTCTACTGCTGGCCTCAGGTGGCAGGGCTCCTGAAACACCTTCAGATATCCCCCTCAGCCACTGGCCACCATTAGGGAGGTCTCTTGAGGTATTTGCTCGCTAGGTTTTTGTGTCACCCCAGTTGCATACTGGGCTTCTGGAACAAAAAAGGTCGGCTTCTTCATAATGTAAACTCAGTACAACATGAGCTGGGAGCTGATTTGAGCAATAAGGGCATACAAGACATCTGCCACAGCCCCAAGAGGCCTTGTGTGGGCCCAGGCATCCGGCCTGGGGGCTGCCTGCTGTGCTACCCTTTGGGGAACCTTCTCGAGGAGTGGAGTTGCTTCTGCTAACCTTCATATCTCCAAGCTTCACCCAGGCATTTCTCTTTAACACAGTTCTTCTCCAACCTAGCACATCTTCCTGAGGAGGAGCAGCAGATACCTCTTTCAGTCCTTGAAGCAACTGTGGCCCAGAGGCCAATGCTTAGGGGGGAAATCACTGAGCTACTGAAGACAGAGGGGAGTGAAATGTTCCCGTTGGGTTTCTGTGTTTCACATCCTTAACCTCTGGTTAGGAAGAAAAACACAGGGAATCAGTTTGCCGTGAGGAGAGTATTGGTTTTGTTTTGTTTTGCTTTTCCCTCTCTTCACTGGCATGAAGCAGAACAATTCCTAAATAAGAAAAAAAGCATGTGGCATTTAGATGTGGACCCAGAATATTTAAAGTAAGGAGAAATCACAGAAGCAAGCAGAGAAATCCTCTGTTGTCACAGACACAGAGACGACATACACAGAGCTTCCTTTATACTCATTGCCCCAAGCAGACAGAGGCACAGTCAGCAGACAGCCTCCTGGGCCAGCCCCCAGGTAAAGGAGGTGCTATCATATCAGAACATTGAAGGTGGCTTTCCATTATATTGGAAGTGATTGAAAAGTTGTGCCTGGGTTACTGAGGCCTGCAGCATGACGAAGGACGCAGAACACAGGTGCAGCATATGAGCTGGGGCTAGACTGCAGTCTCATTCTTTTGGAAGGGACAGGATAGGAACTCTCAGTGAGCTTGTGCTCCTGAGTTTCCTAGAGCAACTGGGCCAATTCGCCTGTGACTGGAGAGTTTAAACAGTAAAGGGACACTGTAAAAGGCTTGAGGAAGCAACCTCAGGTCAAGGGGCTGACTGCTTTGTCAGAGGTTCACCAATAAGGAAAAGGAAACCTGCGCTTGGGACAAAGGGCTGCAAGACAGGGACCATGGACAGCAGCAGATCTTAGTGCTCCACCGCTGACCAAGTAGGTCCCATCTTTAAAGAAACTTAGTACTGGGCACAGACACTCACTCGGAAGTGACCATCAGGGATCTGGTGGGTGTACCAATAACGACAACCTCCAAAACTATGTGGTTCTACATAACACGTTTCCAATGCCACATTGGAAAGGGGGAGGAACCCTCCTTGAAGGCAGAGGAGCATAAAGGTAAGATGATTGCATTTTAAACTGACCTCATTCAAGTCCTCAATTGACCACTTGTACCAGGATGATTGTACCAATCCAGATGAGGCTGGAGCAAACCAGAAATGACAAAGCCACTTCCAATAAGTGAATTCAGGTCTCCATCACCAACCACTGAGTATAAACACAGCATGGAAACATGTTATGGTACTGTGCAGAAAAACTAAAATCACTTCTGACATTTGAGTTGTCACCAAAACATTGAAGCTACTTATATGTATTTAAAAGGAAACACTGAACCCTAATAGACACCCATCTGCCAAAAAAAAGTCCCATAATGGGAAGAACTACAGACAAGAATAATATTTACCCAAGAGGAAAATTAAGCTTGTTAAGAAGAAAGCACCAAGTTGGGTGTAGTGGCACATGCCTTTAATCCCAGCACTTGGGAGGCAGAGGCAGGTGGATCTTTGTGAATTTGAGGCCAGCCTGGTCTACAAAGTAAGTCCAGGACAGCCAAGGCTACACAGAGAAATCCTGTCTCGAAAAACCAAGAAGAAGAAGAAGAGGAGGAGGAAGAGGAGGAGGAAGAAAGCACTAAGTCAAAGGTCTGAGACTCATGCAAGTACTTAAATGGCTTGGACCTAGTTTCACTCCTGCCACTAATACATAACAGCTTTGGGCTACCTTTCACTCTCTCTGCATCTACACTTGTCTGCAGGCAAAAATAAGTGAAAAACCCAAATCATATTCTTCATAAAGCATTTTAAAATGCTAAATGAAAACAATAACTTTACCCCTTGCGCCTTCGGCGCGTTCCACTGTGCCTGATATAATTCTGAGAGGTTTCTGGAAGGCAGTGGTTGAAGGGGGTGGGTGTGCTGTTGGCATAGATCCAGAGAGTCTGCAAATTATTTATGCAAAAATGGAGTGGGACAGGACTTGTTATTTGAATTATGCATGCTTCTGTTTTATCAAATCCATTCCGCCCACACGCACATTCAAGGAGTCATCATCTCTTATTTACACCCCGCAGGGTACACTGCTCAAACAGAGGGCGGAGTGATATGGTGCATGCAGTATAAAAGGAATGTTTACACCGAAAGCATGCGTGTTTGCTAATCAATTCAACAGATTTTAGATACACTTTTAAAAGCCGAGGCTATGTCCACAGTGAACAGGAGTGATTTTCCCCCTTTGCTGTTCTGCAGGCTACCCTGGGATTTGATTTAGAATTTAGCATTAGCCTCAGCAATTAATCTTCCTGAACCTCAGCTTCCTCTTGTGTGAAGTGGGAAGGCCAAGACTCCATTTTAGAAGTGCTGTAGGGATAAGACACACTGACAAAAATAAAGCTACTGTGGGGGTGGGGCTGGCACTTCGGCCTTCGCCTTGTAATCCTAGGTCAAAAGAGCCAGTGTTGGTTGACCCTGTTTTTGTATTGTTGGAAGAAACCAAGGATACTTTTCCATGAAGCTTTTAAAATAGCAGAGTTCTCTTCTCTTCCCCATAGTCTGAACAGGGCCTCAACATGCACCAGGTAATGGCCCTTGAATGTTGTCTTAAAGAACAAGTCCAAGGCGAGCATGGGTAATGCAACAAGACACTATATGAAAAACATACAGAATAGAGAAGAGACAGGAACATAGCTCAAGATAGAGTACATGCCTAGAGTAGGCAAAGCCATAGGTTCAAATCCCAATGCTGGCGTTTCAACAAAAGCACAACTCCTCTTTCCATGATTAAATCCAGGACCCTCTGAATGTTCCATGTGTGCCGTGTTCTCAGCTTATCAAATGTACCATCATAACCTCCTTGAAGTCAGACTGATATTACAAGTTGTCAACACATTATTTCTTTAATCTAGGCCAAACAGATATTTTTTAAAATTAAATTACATTTCTCGCTCTGCCTCCACGTGTGCACATACACGTCAGAGGTAACTTGTTAGAGTTGGTTCTCTCCTACTAGGTGTGTCCCTGGGTTCAAACTCTGGTCATTAGGCTTGACAGCAGGTGCTCTTATCCACTAAGCCATCTCCCCAGTTCCAGGCAGTCGTAATAAATACCATCTCACAAAATATTCGTAGCAGCTCTTGGACTAGGTATTGCTACTATCCCCTTCTTATAGGGAGTCCATGGAGGCCCCCAAAGAGTACGGGTATTGAAGAACACATAAGGCTATAAAGAGAGAGAATGGTGCTTGAATACAGAGCATTAGTCCAGGGGGACGAGCTTTTTAGGAACTGTGTTTTCTTGGCTCTTTCCACATCAGAGTCCCTTGTCGTTGATGCTCAGCTCATTCTGGTAGATTGACTTCAAACCAGAAAGAATGTTTTTTTGCTGAATACCATTGTCTTGACCCTGACCATCCCCCACTAGGCCCACGCCCTTGGTTCTTGAATAGACACGGTCAGGAGGTCACAGAAACTTCCAAGACATGAAGCCTAATAGGAGCTGCTGGGTCACGAGGGTTGTGTCCTTCATGGGGACTGCCAGATACCAGTCTCCATCCCCCACATCCCTTTCTATCCTTCCTGGGTCTTATGAGTGAGTACCCTACCCTACTATACATACTTGCCAAGGTGTTCTGCCTCAGCCTAGGCCCCCAAAAAACAGGGCTAAGTAATTGAAATGCCTAAAACTATAGCAAAATCCTCCCTGTGGTGTAAACTGATTTCCTCTGCTATTTTATAACAGGAATGGGAAACTGACCAGCCTAGTATGTAACCATATTGAATCTTTTGCACTATCGCCAACCTTCTTTCTCTTCCAAAGGTCCCCAGCAATGGTTCCCACATGAGCACATCCTCAAAGGGGGTCAAAATCACCATATCACGTTTGTGTTGATTGTTGCACTGTTCACAAAGCCACATTATGGCCATGCTCAAGCCAGGTGCCCGTCACTAAATGACGGAAAAGGGAAATGTGGCACACATATACAACAGAGTTGTGCTCAGCCCTAGTGAAGAACAAAATCATGTTGTTTGCAGGGAAATGGTGCATCTGGAGATCATTACGTTAGCCAAACACAACTCAGGCTCAAGAAGACAAGTAAGTACCACATTTTCTCTCTTTCGTGGGTCCTGGACTTTACAGACACATAAAATCATACATGAACACAGGATGGAAGGCTAACTAGGGAAATGAATTGGAAAGGAGAGAGGAAATTGGGTGAATGTAGTCAAAGTAGACATTTTGACGATGCGTTCAGAGGAAGATCTCTTTATGAGATATATCATATGCGCAATAAATATGTGCCAATTAATAACAAAGTTAACTGGAATTAAATGAGGTACATTAATCTGGTGGCATTAGGCTAATAGCACGGAGACTATACTCAAACTGCTCAGATTCCTCTGTTTGTTTCCTGAGGCACCGTCTCCCTGTGTATTGTACAGGCTGGCCCAGAAGCTGGCCATGAGATTGAGATTCTCCTACCCTAGCCTCTACAGCCTGGGCTCACAAGCACATGGCATATTACCCAGCCCAACTGCTTCAATTTCTATTTCTATAATCTGTGCGATCAAAGGTAAGATAATTAACCTGCTTCTTCTATGTACAATGGTAGCAGTCCTGCACTCGGTTCATGGAGGTGTTTTAATCAGGTAGAAAACATGTAAATAACTTAGAAATTCCAGGCACTTGGTAGGATATATGCTTTAAGAATACCTAGGATCTTAAGAATGCCCCAGGATCTGAGGTGTTAGGTTGTCCCCATCCTCTGCAATGGGTTGCTGTCTTCATCCCGTCTCCCTGCCTAGACTCCCAGAACACAATCCTGAAGAAGCAGACAGACAGCACATGCCTTGCATGGGTAACTATGTTTATTGCCACATGCTGCTGTCAGAAAGTCCACTCTAAAGCCTACTGAGTTGTCCCAGACTCCCCAACACAGGTGACTCCCCTGCACACTCATTCTTCTTGTGTCTGTGTGGAGACAGCTTGGTGGAGATGCAGAGAGGTGCTAAGGGATTGGCCTTGCTCAGGGTGGAGAAGGTTATGAGCCAGATAGGTAGTCACTTAATAAAGGTATGTATGGGAAAAGGCAAAGACATTTAAACCAGCTGCTTTGTGGGTAATACGCACAAAGTGTTCAGCTTGGGGTTAGACTCCTGTGAGGAGGAAAGCCTTTCCTACATCTTTCACCTGGTCAATGGGCTTGGGTGGAAGGCTGCTTATTTTCCTTCAAACTGAACCAATTCATGGCCTGTCTATGTTTGTCCATGTGGCCACAGGGCTCCCTCATAGGATGGCAGCTGAATTCCTTATGTGGGTTTGAATGACAAACCCAATCAGAGGCTGTCATTCCTCATGTGGTGTGTGCGTGCGTGCGTGCGTGCGTGCCTCTGTATGTGTGTGTGTTTGTGTGTGTGTGTGTGTGTGTGTGTGTGTGTGTGTGTGTGTGTGTCGGTGTGTCGGTGTGTGTCTGTATGTTCCTGCATGTACAGATGTAAAGAATTTCTCTCTCTGTGTGTGTGTGTGTGTGTGTGTGACACACGAGCACCACAGGACAACCAGGCATTACTCTTCAGCCCCCAAACTCAGTCCTTTATGCTTTCAAGGGAAGCAGCCTACCAACCGTGCTCTCTTCCCCAGCACTTGGAGACTGTATTTCTTTCTAGAGCAAATTACTAAGTGCCCCACATCTTAAAAAACAGAAGATCAAGACATACAGCCAGGGCAGATGGGGTGGATGTGCTCTTACAACCCATTACATTGCCTATAGACTCTACCCGACTGGTCTAAAGACCCAGTGTTTGCATGTCTGGTCCCCCAGGCATGCATTTCCACCAGACGTCTTCCAGATGCCGGAACCTAAGACTTCAGTTCCGATTTTCCTCTGTGGCTGTGCCCCGAGTCCAGTTGTCCCCCTGTGCTTACTTTTGCTCATCACAGCTTGGTTATTCAGTGTCAGCTTTGTCTAAATTTAATCCATGCCCCACAACCTCGGTCTACTTGTCACTCCTCCAGAAATGAAGCAGGCTCCCCTCATTTCAATAAATCTAGTCATAATTGGTCTAACTAGCTCCAGAAACCCATGTTTTCAATAATGTAGTATCTTCCTGCAGCTCCAGGCATATGTGATTTGAGCAAACCAGAATGCACTGTTGGCTCTGCCCAGGAGAGGGAAAATATGATTATCTGCTGACTGGAAGCAGAGCTGGAAAGAGAGTATGGGTGCCAGGGAGGGGCACGGGGTAATGGGTTGGGGTGCACAGGATGTAGCGGAGGTCAAAGCTGTGGTTGATCAGCTATCACAGCATCAGAACACTGAGTTTGAATCCCACACAGCCTGGATCTGTTCGTGTGGGTACGATGTGTTAAGAGCTGGCCTGGGAGGATGTGTATTACAAGGCCACCCCAGAGACTCACTGGTTTCAAAGCTGTCACTATTTCCAGGGAGTACGAAAGGAGTCAAATGGCCTGAGAGAAACAGCTGTTTACTGCAAGAGATAGGCTGTTAGCAGACACTTGTGGGGAAGAAAATGATCGCCAGTCTTAAAGATGTAATCGGTCTTGATTATTAAGGCAATTTGCAACATACAGACAAGAGAAAAGAAGAAAATTAAAGATCCCTGTTTGTTCATGACCCAGAGACAACAGTACACAAATATTTTTTTTTTGTTAATTCTGTGTGTACTTTTTACAATTTGAATTGAAATGAAATCATATTACTCCCACAGTTAACGACCTTTCACTTTACTGTTGTTTTCATATGCATGCTTGCAGGACAATGCATGTGTTTGTGTTCACTTGGGAATGCATACTTCCTGGTGTGAGGACATGTGAGTGCCATGCAGAGACTATCGGTTGACCTTGACTGTGTTCCCCCACCACTCTTCACCTTAGCATTGGAGACAGGGCTTCTCACCGAACTCGGAGATCACGGATTCAAACAGACTAGGTAGCCAGAAAACTTCACGGATTTTCTTGCCTCCACCTTCCTGACTCTGGGATGTCAGGCATACACCAACACGCTCAGCTTTCCCCATGGACTCTGGGGGTTGAACACAGATCTTCAAGCACTTTTCTAACTGATCTGATACACACACAAATATATATCTTTATTTTTTCTTTTTTAATACATACATCTTTAAATAGCAGTATTCCATGATCTATGCGATTACAAACTGCTTGAAGATCCACCTTGTGACCTGCTGAGCACGTTGGAGTTATATGAACAGAATTTATATGGTCAGGTCCCCATTGTTCCCAGTGGGACCTATTTTTATATGTTCATCATTAAAAGTAGCATTGTGAGGCTCCAACCCCTATACACAAGGTTCACATCTCTTACTTTCACTTTCTACGGGCTGTCATTAGACCTTCAAGCACCCTTCCCCAGCATTCTCAACAATACTGGATATTATAATTTATAAAAACCCCAAGCAATTATGGTAATTGAAAAATTTTTATGCCTTCAAAATGAACACTTACTTGATTATGAATATAGCAAATACTTTTATATGTTTAAAAAGCATTTAAATGCTTGCTTAAATTGCCTGTAGAATGTCTGTGTCTTTTTTTTTTTTTTTTGCAGATGTATCCATCTATGATAATATTTGATATAGTAATATTTGAAGCATGGATTTCTGAATTGCATAAGGAAAGAGGGGTGGTCAGGGAGAGGAAGATGGAGGGGGGATGACAGTGAATGAAAGTAACTGTTAAAAGCTTTTAAAGTAGGTCTCTACTGAATCTTTCAGGAAGCTTAGAGACCAACTTTAGGGATAAACAGATAGGAAAAATGTCTAATGACTCCCCTCTCAACCAATTCTGGTGAAGAAATTGCAGCCCTGGTGGCAGCTGCCACAGGAGAGAAAGAGTTCCCTGTCCACTATGTTTAATTTAACTCCTAAATCCACTACTGGCCTGACAAATCTGTGGAGCCAGAGGCTAATGGGTCAGAGGTCATGCTCTCCTCCCCCCAAAAAACATAAAGGTAAAGATTCCCCAGTAGGAAGAGGCCTGGGGAGGCTGGGCAGCTTCAGCAAACAGAGAAATGTCTGCCAGGGGGCTCTGATCTTCACCTTCTTTAAACCACAGTAATAAGACAATCAGAGATGACGAGACGAGGGCGTGTGTGGAGTCACCAGAGGCTAACACCTGAAGACACAACTGCAAGTATGCTCTCGCTGTAGCTCATAATTGCTTAGATGTTCCTCACAGATGAGCTAGCTTGTCTGGATTCCCCTATGGCACCTGAGTGGGACGTAGGTATTCCTGTGTGTGTGTGTATGTGTGTGTGTGTGTGTGTGTGTGTGTGTCACGCAGACATGTGCATGACTGTATGTTTGCGGAGGCCAGAGGAACATCTCAGTGTCATTCTTCAGAAGTTGTCCCCTCACTGATGGGCTTGCCGGGTTGGCCAGTAAGCCCCAAGGATCTCCCTGTTTCCTGTTCCCAGCACTGAGATGACAAGCGAGCACAAGTGAGCGTGTCAGCGCATAAACATACACGTCAACCTTGTACATACGCACGTATACATGTGTACAGACATCACGATCTCTATTACCACCACCTCTGTAATTTATTTTTTATACATTTAAATATACCACTGGATCAACGTTACAGTGAAGTATCAGGTCATATCCTGGGGACCATCACATGTCTGTTGCTGTAATCCCTCTTTAATATTTTCAAATCACTGAAAATTTTCAGGAAAACTGTTGAGAAAAGGAGTCACACTATCACAAATACAGGAGAAAGCTAAGAAATGAAAAAACAAAACAAAACAAAACAAAGTGGCAATGCAATAAAAGCAGCAGTTGGAGGAGAACACACACCAAAGCCGACACCATGGGAGCGGCTCACCGAGGTCGTCTAATGACTATTAAAGCTGTCTTTTCTATGGCTGGAGAGATAAGAGCACTGATAGCCTTCCCGGAGGACCTCGGTTTGATGCCAAGCACTCACATGGTGGCTCACAACCATCATAACTCCAAGTTCCAGGGGGACCTGACACCCTCTTCAGGTACCAGGTGTACAAGTGATGCACAGACATGCATGTGGGCAAAATGAAAATGCATTTAAAGATATCTTCTTTACACTTCAGGGAATTATATATCCAGGCACACTAGGTTTAAGGTCATAAGTGGGTCCAATGGGTAAAGTTCTTTGTGTGTTGGATAAATTAATATACGTGTGTTATATAGTCAGATGCTCCTTAGTTCTCCAAAGAACGACTACTGCGAAGAGCAAGAAGATGCTTCTGGCAAGCAAATCATCCTGTCCTGGGCCATTCCAACAGCATCCTCTCTATTACTTAGAATTACAAGCAGTGCAGAAACTCTTTTTTAGGTCACATCTCTGACATTGTTATCATAGCTACCTAGAAAAGTGTCAAGAAAGGTGACTCCAGAGCACGTGCAGTGAAGACAGGAGGTCCACTGTGCAAAGCAACAGTTTAGAGATGCTCGCTAGACCCATTTGCCCATGTGATGAGAGAGCAAGGAGAGCCCTGCTCCGTGAGGTTTTGTGAAATGAACAGCATTTTCAAACACTCCTGGGTCTGGTAACAGTAGGGAAGCTTCAGAAAAACTGTATATTGTTTCTTTCTTTCTTTCTTTCTTTCTTTCTTTCTTTCTTTCTTTTTTCAACACAGTCTAGGAATGTAGCCTAGGGAATGGTGCTGCATACAGTGGACAGATCTTCCCACTTTAATTAACCTATTAAAGATAATCTCCTAGGCATGGGCATCTCCCAAATGATGCTGGTTCTCATCAATTTGACAACTGAGATTAACCGACACACTTTACAGCTAGTATCCTTAATCATCAAAATCTCAGATTTTCCTGCCACATAAGCTTCCAGGATAGAGAAACAAGACAGTCAGGGCGAAATAAGCTCAGCTAAGAGATACAACAATAGAAAAGTTTCCTTAGCTCCCATATAATAACAGAATCTGTCATGCTACAACTGCTGCAAACGCAGTCACCAAAAGCACAGAAGGGATTTGGGTTTCCTGGTCCTTAGGGATAACATGACTGAAATACCACATAGAAACAAATTCCAGATCAGCTAAGTCAAAGGTGAAATCTTGGCAGTGTCACGGCTGCCCCTTTTCAGAGGTGCCTGAGTGGCCAAGGTGTCCATAGCACTCACACATGGCAGGCTGCACTGCAGGTCTGGGGGTGACTCCTGTGGGCAGTGGAACCCACAGGCCTTTCCACTGCCATGGATGAAAATGACTGGCAAGTACCCATTGAACCACAGATATGAGCCCGGCGCAAGATCTGTGATACCCAAGGGCAGACACATTGACAAGCAGAGAGAAATGATCTCAAACCATGGACAGGGAAGCAAAGCAAGGCACAGCAAAGGCACAAGACCTAAAGGAGGGAGGAAGGAAGGAAGGAAGGAAGGAAGGAAGGAAGGAAGGAAAATGCATAGTGTCAGTCTTAAAAGGAAAGCAGGCATTTGGGGAGAGTTATCAACTATGGGATGTGAAAATGTGTTAATTTTGGAGCTCACTCTGGCTTAAGAGGGCAGTGGGGTCACTCGCTCGCCATCTTGCATTAAGTAAGCCTTCCTGTGCCTCTGCTTCCTGTCTGTACACTGAAATACCACCACCTAAATCACAGGCTTTTCAGTAAAGGTTATTTTAAATAATATATTAGACGCCAATACAATAGCTGCCACTTAAAAGTTATTCAAATACCCCCTGTCTATTGCCACTCACACATTAGCTGGGTTACGTCTGCCCATTAAGTCCAGGACCTCCAGCTCTGTTCACTGTGGAGTGCTCAAAATTCCTCCACATTTTAAAAGGTTTTGGAAACACGTGAGTGTTCGTGGCCGCTGAGGTGAACAGGCCAGGAGGAGAAGTCATTCCAATCAGATTGCAAAATCATGGCAAAGTCTCGCAGAGTGGCCTAGCCTAGCCTAGACTTCTAGACTCACACAATCTTCCCACTTTCCAGGCCCCAAATAGCTGGGACTCCTGGGGTGTGCCATTACACCTGATTATGTATTGATTTTATCGTAAAGTATCTTTCCACTCTTCCATCCTGCCCCGTGTATGTGTGTGTGTATGTGTGTGTCTATGTCTATGTGTGTATGTGTCTGTGTGTGTGCTGCACACATTCACGGGCCTGTGACATGTGTGTGCAGGTGTACATGTATGTGTTCTTGAGTATGGATACCTATGCCTACCAGCTTTTATGTATGTTCTAAGGGATCCAAACTCTAGTCCTCGTCTTGCATTGCAGAGACTTTATCTACTGGGCAATCTCCCCAGCCATTTCCCACTCTGCTACTCCAGCCATCTCTGACAACACGGTGAAGCTCCCCCCAGGCTCCCAGTAGCAGGGTTGGGATGCCTGTTTCCCGTGTCATGCTCCTTTGTGGCTCTAGCAGGACTCATAGCTGAGGAAGCTAGTTTCTCGCAGGACCAGGCACTGGCATCTGGCATCTTGTACATTTTGGTTTGTAAGGATCCTTTGTGGTGCTATCCTTTACACCCCTGAAAAGAGCCATCTGATTCCACTCCTCGCTGCACCTCTCCTGTGTTCGTGGTCTGGGTCTCTAAGGCAGTGTTGTTCTGATCACTGTCGGGCTTGAGTGTTGCTTTGAAGAAGTGGTTCTCAACCTTCCCAATGCTGTGCCCTTTTAATACAGTTCCTCGTGTTGTGGTGACCCTCGACCATAAACTTATTTTGTTCCTACTTCATAACTGCAATTTTTGCTACTGTTATCAATCATAATGTGAGTAGCTGATATGCAGGATATCTGATCAGTGGCAGCCGTGGCGGATCGTAACCGACACACACGTTAAGAATCCCCGCTTGGAAGCTGAAGCCACGGCATCTCAACATCTTCCATTTAAGGTCATTGTGCACACTCTTATGTTGGTTTATAGACCTAATAATCCCAATCTTCCTTGAGATAAAGGTTCCTATTTCCAAAATACTGAGGTCACAAGCAAATGAAGACACTGAAAACATATTAATAGATTTCAAAACATCCTCGTGGTATACCTGCTTGCTGTCCTCCTCCTTCCATTTCATCACGTCAGTGAGTGACAATTGTTACTTAAGAGAGCATTCATTTTGAGCTAACTTCCTTCCAGCCTACACCCTGTGAGCAAAAACAACAGGCACAGAGGCGTGGAGTTTTTTGTTGTTAAATATGAGAAAGGAAACGGGGAAAGTACCAAGTCGACGAGGCTTGCCAGGGAGGCGTTGAAAGCTGTTCTGCTGTGAATTCAAACTGGGACACTGGGAACTTCACATCTTTGCCATGTTTTTTAGGCAATTAGTAATTTAAAATGCATCAAAAAAAAAAAAAAAAAAAAAAAAAAAAAAAAAAAAAAGCCCCTAAGATTTGTGCTCAACCCTTATTTGGTTCATCTGAACACAGAAGCACTTGTGAAATGCAAAACTCTTTAATCACTCCAAATTGCCTGAGCACTAACCAGGCCAACAGCATCAATTGCATCTAAAATAAGATGCAGGTGTTCTCAAAAAAAAAAAAAAAAAAAATCTACACGCAGTCTGCTCTTTGCTCATTTTAAATTACTCCCCACTTCATGTGCCCATCGGAGAGGAAAGATGGGAGGAAGAATTTTCTCTCGCAGCCTCAGCAGAGGAATGACAGTGCTGATTCCAAAAGTAGCGAGGGCAAGAGGTTCTATCTAGCTCCTTTTTCTTTGTTGTGTTTGCTGTTCAACAAAGAGAGAGGAGCACTTGCAAGTCCCAGGGGCATCCTGACCACACTCGGTGTGGGTTGCATTTCAGGCCCAGTTTTTTTTTTTTGTTTTTTTGTTTTGTTTTGTTTTGTTTTGCCCTCGTTGGATCCATAGGAACCAGATGCCAAGGAACCAGAAGAGCACTGTAGACTTATCCACACTGCGCCTTTGTCCTTTCTGCTTTCTTTATAAATGGGTAGAAGAGACAATGGGTCAGGAGTGAGCCCAGGTGTAGAAGGCTTTGTGTGATTCGCTCTCTGGGACTCTTGCTGTCACCACAGATGAAATATGGCCAGGATGGCTCTCTAATCCCAGAAGGAAATAAGAAACTGACCCAACAGAGGTGTCCAACCAAACAGGGTAAGAAGGAGCCCAGCCCAAATCACCTGGCTCCCAGCCCACCATAGGCATGGAAGCCAAAGAACACTTGTATTCCTATGCAGCAGCTTTCTGGGGATGTTTGTTCCCCAGCACCGTGGAAGCAGCAGCTAACTGTTACACGACACTAAAAGCAAGCTCTAGTGAGCTGAAAGTGTAGGGCACACTGGGCTAAAAAGAATTCAATCCTCTTAAGAATCCTCATGGCTCTGTAGTGTGATAAAGCAGACCCAAGTTACACATCTAATAAATACCAAAGGAAGAACTCAGACTTTGGTGGTATGGCACCAGAGCCCCCTTCCCTAGCCCCTTTGTTACAATACTGTCTGTTAATTTACATGGGAGCCTGGTCCATGCTGCGGCAGCTCTGCCCATCTGTCTCCATTGCACTTGTACACATGACAACATATGAGCCATTTAGATATTGATAAAGAGAAACAGTGTAGCGAGGGGGCCTACTGAAACACGGCTGGCTTGATGCTCCTTATGGTAATATTTTAGATGCCTTAGATTCCTGAATGTGTGTGTGTGTGTGCAACTATATAAGAAAAGCTCCAAAGTGGCAAACGATCAGGAAGGTATCCAAGATAGAAGATCTGTGATTGACAAAAACTTAGACATTGTCAATAATGTGTTCATCTTTGAGAATGAGACTGTATTCTCATTATTGCCCACTTGCAATTAGTATTTTCAGTGTTTTCCTTAACAAAACATTCAGTAAGAAACTCGAAAACTTGACTTACAGAACACACTCTGAGCTTAATGCCCGTGTACAGTAGTTGTAGAGTTTGGGCAATGTGAGATTTGCTTCCTAATCTCACACTGCAATGTCCTTTCACGAGAGCTAGTGATAGGGGTGAATGGGGGAAAGTTAGCCCTGTGTGGAATAACCCTCTAATCACCAGCATGGGACAGTTAGAAAACAGGCAGCAGAGCAACCTAGTGGGAGACTCGGTCAGCTTGGCCTGAACTGACTTGGGTTACACTCCTGGCTTTTCCACAGTCTCCGTCACCACCCGTATGGAGTTATGTGCACCAGAGGGGTCGTGCAGACTAACAACTTGCCTATTACATAGAGAACAAACAGGAGTGGGCAGGGGGTGAGGGGTGCCTGAAGTCTCTTGCTAGCAGGCGTTCCCAAGCTGGGATCCTAGCCTTTTCCTGTTCACTGCATGTCTGATGGGAGCACTTCAACTTCTCAGTAACACAGAACCGCAGTGTAGTTGTCAGCTCTGTGGCTAACTCTCATCACACACACACACACACCCACCTGTGTAGGGCATTTGTGGGCGGGAGAAGCCTTTGAGCGAAACCTGGAAGGGCTACCAGAGAAGTGAGCCATACTTCTTAATCTGCTAATTCGTGAATTCTTTTATTCTTTACCTCTTCTACACACTTACACACTTGCTGGGCATTGTGGGTACATTTCAGTAAAAGGAGGTTTTTAACCTGAGGGGGGAAAATCCCTTCTTGGGAGCTCAGTGTACTAGGACAACATGAGGGCTGTGTGTGCTCTTGCAACATTATCGAATAGGAGCAGGACAAAAAATTTCAGTAATATGTGCAGAGGAGGATATGGTCATGACTAAGCGGAGTTCGGCCCCCAATGGAGGGCTAGTTATCATCTTACCACGAGTCCGCCTAACACAACATGGGAAATACGGGACAGCTGGCTATGGGTGCTGCCAAGTTTAAAAGCAGTTGTCCACTCTTCTCTCAGGACAAGACAATGAAGGGAAAACAAACAAACACACGAATAAAAGTCCATATTAGCGAGAGATGCAGAAAAGGTGTGGGGCAAATTTAAGAGCTTGTTTATGTCAGAACCTCCCAGAACACTGAACATGGACGTTTCCAAATATCAGGGCAAATCTTCCATAGTCTTGGGGCTGGTGCCATATTTAATGGTGAAACATTAAACATCTCAGAAATAAAGGAAATGTGGCTATTGCACTGTATCTGGTCAACTGCTCACCAAATGAAAAAAGAAATTCTATAGATCCACAAGGCCACTGATATTACTGACACATATTCCCAAGTACTCAGAAAAATCAAAGGCAACTTAAAAAGCAAAGAAGTTAAGCTAATTGAAAGAACCAGCAAAGTTACATAATACAAGGGAAATATATAAACTGTTATACTTTATGTAATAGATAATTCAAATATAAAACAAGCCAGAAACCACGTGGAAGTCCATGATTGGTGCTGCCACTGACTGTAAAGGGTGAGGAAGCTTTTTTTTTCCCCAGTGGTGTTGGTGACTGAAGAACTCACAGTTGAGATCAAGAGACTTAGAAGGCCTCTGGGATGATCCTCACCCTCAAAAAGAAAGAAAGAAAGAAAGAAAGAAAGAAAGAAAGAAAGAAAGAAAGAAAGAGAGGAAGAAAGAAAGAAAGAAAGAGTCTACACAGGAAGCCATAGAAGAAAACTCAAAAAATTTTTAAAAAGATAAAATAGGATGCTTAGGAAAAATTTAGCAAAACATATATAGCCTATATAGTGGAAACTCTAAAAATAATTGACAAAACTATTTTACCATTTTGTTTTTCTGTGTGATGTTCATGTGTGCAGATATGTGCACATATGTGTTTATGCAGAGGCTTGCAGCCCTGTGTGCCTGTGGCAGCCACAGAATGGGCTGAGTGCCCCCTCTATTTTTTTCTGCATATTTAAAATAGTTTTTTAAAGAATTGTTTACCTTTCTTTAGGTGCATGGGTGCTTTGTCTGGGTGTATGCCTAGGCACTACCTGAGTACCTGGTGCCTGTGGAGGTCAGAGGAGGGCATCAGATGCCCCGAACTGGAGTTACACATTGTTGTGAGACACCAGATGGACGCTGGAAACCAAACCAGGATCCTCTGAAAGAGCAGCCAGTGCTCTTTTTTTTTTTTTTTTTTTTTTTTCTTTAATTTTGTTCACTTTACATCCCTAGCACAGCTTCTGCTCTCCTCTCCTCCAGGCCCCACCATTCATCCCCTTCCCCCTTTGTCCCCTCCCCTTCTCCTCAGAAAGGAAGAGTTCCCCAACCCTTCCAGGCACATCAAGTCCCATCAGGACTAAGTGCATCATTCCCTTCCACTGAGCCTCAACCTGTGCTTTTAACCACTGAACCATCTCTCCAGCACTGTTCCCCAGATATTTTACAATGTTTTTAACACAGATTTATCAAGTTAAGCTAGTTATTATCTCAATTTTCACTAAATTGACAGAGCACCATCAATCACAATACTGGTAGAATTTTCTAACGACATTGTTCTCCTACACTTACAATTTCTTGAAAAACTTACATGATGTAAAAGAGTCCAAATAACCTTGAAAAATAAGGATATTGGCTGGATTAGATTATATGAATTTAACCTTTATCCTGAAAATATAATAATAACTTTAAAAAGGTGATAGCAGTGTAAAAGATAGGAAAATGGACAAATCGAAGAAGCTGGAGCCGAGGGAGTCCAGAATTAAAATTGCACAGGCACTTTAAGCTGATTTTTAACAAAGGAGCCACAGAAATTCATGATGAAAAATGTTTAAAACATTTTAATAACTAGGACAGGAGGTGGGGGCATATGGCTTTGTAGCAAGGCACTTGCCTAGCCTGAATGAGGCCCTGGGTCCTATTCTTAGTACTATTAAAAAAAAAAAAAAAAAAAACCAACAAAAAAACAACAACAACAAAAAAAACCAAAGTATCACCAAAACAATTGGACATCTGTGTATTCATATTTTTTAAATCCCCCAAATCCTATCTCATTCTATAAATAAAAATGAATTTGGCATGAATCATGAGCTTAAGTAAAAGCTAAGATTCTAAACCATCTATCAGAAAGCAGAAAGAAAGAAATTTTTTTTAAAATTTGCTTATCCAATTTTATTTAAAATGGGCAAGGCATGAGTCAGCAAAATTCTGCAGGTTATAAAGCATCTATCCTGGCTCAGGCAGGAAGAAACAGGTCCCTGAGCTTCTCTGGGCTTCAGCATTCTCTTTGCCATAGCCCATCAATCATTCCTATTTATTTTATCCTAATATAAAACAGAAATAGCTATATAATCATATCACCAGTAATAACACAAATACCCACAAGCTTTACCCAGCTACCTGAGGAAAGAAAGCAGTACTGGTAGCCATGAAGTCCTGTTTGATACCCAATACTATGCAATTTATACATCCATTATAAGTTTCAGAAGGGAATATTTTTATGACTTATAGAAAGACAATGATTTCTTAGATATGCTTGATTTTCATTAGACATTTAAATATTTAAATTTAACCAAATTCTAATTTTTTTTCCTCTTAGAGGCATGTTAGGAAACAAAAAAAGACAAGCTATATAACACAATATTGAAATGCTAAATTGGAAAAAGTTCTATAACCACTGGAGTTGTTAAAAAATATTTTTTAAAAAAATGTCTGACAATATCAAATGTTGGCATGGAGACAGAACAAATGGCGATCTCATTCACTCCCATTGGGAGTGCAAATGCCATAACCACTTTGGAAGACTACTTGAACTTTCTTTCTTAGGAAGCTAATCATGCATTTACTGCCTGACCTAACAATTTCATGTTTATGTACTGGCACAAGAGAATCAAAAATATCTATTTGGTAAAATAGATATTCCTAATAGCTGAAAACTGACCGGTAAAGCATAAATGGCCAAAACAGTGGAAGAGATGAAAATATTTCATATTCAAATGATGAACTATTAAGATAAAGTATAGCCATGCAAGACAACACAGAAACATCTCTACAGTATTGCGTGGAGAGAGAGGAAGCAGCTAGGCAGAAGAACACATTTACAAATTTAATAATAATAATAATAATAATAATAATAATAATAATAATAATAATAATAATAATGATGATGATGCAGGGCTAGACTCTGACTATAGAGTGCTTCCTTGGAGAGGACCAGCTTGGAAGGGGAAAGGGCACTGAGGACAGACTGGTAGGTGAATCTAGTCTATACATTATTTTTGCAAAGTACATAAGTGTGAGAACAACATACGTTGGCCACCAGACAGGATAGATCTGTGTTCAGAAGGTAAAATTCAGATACAAATTTACTACAATGTTTTCAATGGCTAAAAGAGAGCACATGCCTATAATCCCAGCAACTGGAAGGTGGAGGCAGTGGGACCAGGACCATCCTCAGCTGCACAATGAGTCAAGGCCAGGCTAGGCTATGTGAGAAGTCTGTCAGAAAAAAACAAAACAAAACAAAAAACAGGCATATATAACTTTTAGATAGGAAGAATAATGTTTCACCAAATCTGACTGAGGAAAGATGATTACATTAGCACGCTCGCTTCAGGATGCAGAACGTGCCTTTTCAGTGCAAGCCTACGCGAAATGTGCATTTTCTCATCCTGTTTCTGAAATGACAAGTGACAGTGTTGTTATAGATGGTTTGGTTTCTTCCACTAATGCTTTCTTCCTCCCTTTGTCTCTTCCCCTCCTTTTTCTCTCCTTGCCTCCATTTTCCTCCTTATCCTCCCTTCTTTTCTTTTGTGAATCCATAGAAAATTGGAACACGTTTCATGAGGGAATTCGTTTTCATATAATCCAGTAATTAAAGCCATGTGTGGCCACAGCATAGCTCAGAGCCAAATGCTTGCCTATCAAATCTCTTCCCACTGCCAACATGAGCCAACCAAGGCAGGGTGCTCATAAAGGGCCTTCAAATGGAATTCTAGCGAAAGGACCAGCTTGTACTTTTTATTAGTGTGATTCTTATGAGCCTCTTTCTGAGTATGATCCATCAATATTCAAGAAAGCCTGGTGCAAGCGTGACCTTAAGGGATGCATCTTAAAGTTATTAGATTTTCCTATCCTGGACCCGAAGATGGGCGGTCCTCATTCACCAGACAATTCTGATGACCAACAGGCTCCAGTTGGACAAAGACTGGCCTATGATGAGCAGTGTAGATGTGGTCAACACTCGTCCTCACCACAGTAACAGCAATGGCTTTGTGTCCACTGAGGTTGGCACATAGAGAACAGACGCATAAGACTGCCCAGCTGTAGTTTCTTGGCACAAACAAGTACTTTGGCTTGTTACTTGGCAATAGTTACTCCATAATTCACAGCATTCTGCTACAAAAGGGTCTCGATCAGGTTTCAGAAAGGTTGCTCCAGAGCCTGGTGTAGTGCTGCACACCTTTGATCCCAGGACTCAGGAGGCAGAAGCAGGCCACCCTGGACTACAAAGCGAGTTCCAGGACAACCAGGGATGCTCCACAGGGAAACCCTGTCTTGAAAAACAAGACAAAACAAACAAACAAAAAAAACCAACCAAAGAAAAAAGAGCTTGCTCTTTCTGAAAAGAGTCCGTTCCACCCTATAGCTCTATTCTCTATTTCACAACTTGGATCAATTAAATATCAATTAAATATCAAGTCATCATTTCCATTGCTAATCTTGTGTTCATTATTTATACAGGTAGCTAAATCACGGAGTTCTTAGTTTCTGTTTTTATGTGCATTGCCATTTGTCGTATTAATTGTGTCTTGAGGTTGCCTCTGTGTGTGTGTGTGTGGTACAATATGTATGTATATTACAAAATTCAACCATTTTATCTTGAATAATTTCTTTGGGCCTTCACTAATAAAGACCTCCACTTTTAGCCTTGACTTAGCTAGACCCATAATTCTTTATCTGGCTGTATCTGCCATCACTATTACTGCCATCAAGCCCAATCCGTTCTAATAAACAGATATTGAGTTCATATAAAATAAAATTTGTTATATGTTTCTTCCTACACTCCCTTTCATATATCTGCCTTTCTGAGTCTTCCCCCAGATGAATAGCCGTGAAAACACTAACTATATGTGAGATGAAAGCTCATGGGTGGTTTGCTTAGAGTGGTTCTTCTATTGCTGTCTTCCTACACAGGCCGGAGATTTTGATTCCATTATCTCACATGGCTAAAAGAAAAATGACCAACTCTGACCAACTCTACCGCAGAGAAGCGGGGGGAAACACATTTTCCTTTGTACGGTCTCTAGGCAATCACCTCTTTAATAATGATAATGTATTCACTTTATTCAAACTTATACATTTTATAAAAACAAAAAAGTTTCAAAACATCTGTGAATGAGCCAGGAAACCGAGGCACAAGGCATATCATTCTGTGACTTGTTTTTCTGATGAACCTGTGCTTTGCCTGGAAGGTGGGATGTGACATCCCATTTCTGCACTAAGGCAGGGGATGAAGACAAAAAGAGCCACATAGATAGAAAACCTGTGTAAAACAAAAACAGGAGGCAAAACGTACCAGGAAACCGTGCTTGGAAAACCTGCCCATGAACCCATGAAGAGACTTTCCAAACATGATCTTTCCTAAGATCAAATGCTTTGGGACCAGGGAGGTGGCTCATCAGGGTGTCACTTGCCACCAAGTCTGATGACTTGAGATTAATCCCAGACACCCACAGCGTGGAAGGAGAGAACTGACTCCTACATGTTGTCCTCTGACCTCTACATATGTTCACTCAAATGAACAAATAAACATAGATAAGTAGGTAGTTAGATGAACGATAGACAGATAGACAGACAGACGGATGGATGGATGGATGGATGGATGGATGGATGGATGGATGTGGTGGTTTGAATGAAAATTGTCCCAGTAGGCTGATAGGGAGTGGCACTATTTGGAGGTGTAGTCTTGTGGAGTGGGTGAGGCCTTGTTGGAGGAAGTGTGTCACTGGAGTTGGGCTTTAAGGTTTTAGAAGCTCAAGATAGGCCCAGCATCTCTTTTTCTTCCCTCTGCCTGCTGATCTGGGTGTAGAACTCTCAACTACCTCTCCAGCACCATGTCTACCGGCACGCCACCATCCTTCCCACTGTGATGATAATGGACTAAACTTCTGAATTGTAAGGCAGCCCCAGTTAAATATTTTTCTTTATAAGAGTTGCCGTGGTCATGGTGCCTCTTCACAGCAATAAAACCCGTAAGGCAATAGACATAATAAAAGCAAATGTTTGTGTGCTTAAAACAATTGTCCCTTCTGCAAGGAAATTGTTACTGTCTCCATTTCACACATGAACAATCTCCAAGAGCGAAAGCTCACCCAGTGCCACAAAACTAGCATTAATGGCAAGCCTGAGATTTGAACTCAGCCTGGCTGTAAGAACCTCTATTCTTCACGATGATCTATGGTTGCACTCATTCAATGGAGTGGGAATTCTGTTCATTATTTCTGTTTCCAACATGGTATTTCACACACACATATCCACTTCTCCGTTGTGTACCAGGTTTACCATCCATCTTGAATCATATGTCTACTCTCTGCCTCAAGGACAGGAGAATAAAAGGAACAAAGAAAAAAAGTCACGTGTTCCTTCCCATGTTCTCTGAACAAAAACTCATGGACACATTCTAAGATCTTAGAATTAAGGTCAAGGTGGTTGCCTCCACCCCACAAGTTTCAGCAGGAACACTGCAATATGACTTGAACAGAATGGAGAGATGGTCCTCCAACAACCTTTTAATCCCTCACTGCCAGATGGGAGACGGGAAAAGCTTCCTCATTTGCCGAGTTCGACACACAGGTCAGCGCAATGCTGGAATTGGTCTGAAACTAGAATTGTCTAAACTCTAGGGTACTGTGAGAGAGCAACAAGCTGGAGCCTACAAGACTTGATTAACTTGACTTTAGGGATGTTTTGTCAGTCTCCCTGAGTCATAACGTCTTCGTTTTATTTCAAAGGTTGGGGTGTCTTAATAGTCATGGCATTCTATCGGTCCACAGAACTGCTGTTAGTTGGCCTCAGGACCAAATGTTCTTTCCGGTCCCCACTGTCTGAGGAAGGTCAGTGAAAGGAACACTTTGAGGACTGGCAGAGGGAAACTCGGTGGTAGTCCCCCATACCCCACCCTCAGCCTTCTACTGCTCAATCAATCCTGAGCTAATTGTGTTGTGGCATCCACTGAGAAATTGAATCCACCCTCATTTCTCCTAAACAGCACAGCAATTTCCAGCAGGTGTTAGGTGGTTAAAAAAAATTAAAACAGAAAAAAAAAAAATACCAGATGTAGCCCATATAAATACTACCACACAGGTGTTGGGGGGGGGTAAGTTCTCCTAATTATGCAAATATGTCTCTTTTTCTTGACAACTCAACCTTTTTGAACAGCTAAACACATTTCTTTAGGGATGTTTTATTAAATTTAAATTTTCAATGTTCTATGTTTCCGAGGTTATTGACATAATTGTGCCTTCAAATTTCCTTCAAACTCTTAAAGTCAAGAAAATTAAATGTTTGGTCATGATTATTTGCTTTTGGACAAAATAAGAAGTTTTTTTAAAAAAAATGCTATTATTTCAGATGTGAATTATGGATTCCAAACCAACTTGATACTCTTATCCTGTCCTACTTTCCTCCTATCCTACCCTATTCCAGGTCCATTAATGCAAACTCAGTAGCTGAGTTTCATTTCACTATTATTTTTTATTTGTATATGTGTATGTTGGTGTCTATCTGCAAGCCACATGTGTGCAGATGACCACTGAGGCCAGAAATGGGTACCAGATCTGCTGGTGCTGGAGTGGCAAGTGGGTGTTGTGAGCTGCCCAACATGGCTAATGGAAATTGATCTCAGGTGCTCTGGAAGAGTAGCAAGTGCCCTTAACCACTGAGCCATCCATCTCCCCAGCCTAGCTAGTTAGGTTTCGACTTATGTCTGTTTGATTTTTTTTTTTTTTCTGATGGATGATATTAGCTTTAAAAAGAGGCAAAAGAACTAGGGAAACATAAGCTATACACAGAGCTTCCATCAGAGAGGAAAGCTATGCTCCCAAAGAGGCAGTGTGTTCCAACACTTAAGCGAGACATTTTTCTTCCTTCATTTGTTATACAAAGAGCCTCTTTTTCAAGTGAGCCTAGAGGGCATCCTCAGGACCTGTCACCGTATACTAAAAGCTGTATTGCAAGTTCTTTACTGGATGTCATCACAACATATAGAAATCATCACTATCAATCCCTTCCCAAAGCAATGCCAATATAAAGACTACGAGTCCTTAAATCGTCTCATAAGGGTCACTGTTTTGACTGTAAATCATGTTTAGAACTTATGACTCTCAAGCAGTAGGTCTCATCATCCAAACCAACAGAGTCATCTTGAAAGGCAGCCATTTGCCATCCATCAACTCTCCACCAAGGAATGCAAATCCCCTCCACTGAGAAAGTTTCATGAGAATAGCTATAACTGGAATCGACCTACCCAAGTCAGAGTATTTTTGGGCTTGAACAGATGTGTTTAGCTTTTTTTTTTTTCTTTAAGAATTTCACTCTAAGTGATTCTGATATGCAGCTCAAACTGAAATATAAGAGCTGAAGAGATGATCCTAATAGCAAGGTGCTTGCCACATGTGGTGGTTTGAATTAAAACCACAGGCCCATAGGAACTATTAGGAGGTGTGGCCTTGTTCAAGTGGGTGTGGCCTTGTTCAAGTGGGTGTGGCCTTGTTGGGGGAAGTGTGTCACTGAGGACAGACTCAGAGGTCTCAGATACTTAAGGAAGACCTACTGTGACTTTCTCTTTCCGCTGCCTGCCAATCTGGATGCAGAATTCTCAGCTATCTTTCCAGCACCATATCTGCCCACACGTCACCATGCTTCCTGCCATGACGATAAAGGACTGAACCTCTGAACTGTAAGGCAGCTCCAATTAATTGCTTTCCTTTATAAGAGTGGCTGTGCTCATGGTGTCTCTTCACAGCAATAGAAACTCTAACTAAGTCCACCACATAAGCATGAGAACCTGAGCTCAAATCCCCAGCGGCCAAGTGACAAGGCTGTATGTGATGGCATGCCTCTGTAACCCCAGTGCTCGGGAGGCAGAGAAGGATGCATCCCTCGGGCTTGCTGGCCAGGCAACATAGCCAAAAAGATGCACCCCAGTAAGAGACTCTAAAATACAAACCAATAGAAGAAGGAAGATATTTTGGGCCTCCACATTCACATATGGTGTACAGACAGGCAGACAAAGGATGGTAGAAAAGGAGGAAGGGAAAGAAGAGAGAGAGAGAGAGAGAGAGAGAGAGAGAGAGAGAGAGAGAGAGAGAGAGAGAGAGAGAGAGAAACAGTCAGGGCACAACCCATGCTAATAAAAGTAGAATCTCTCAGGGCAGAAGTTTTATGTCGGCATCTTAAGGACCTCTAAGCAATCTGAATGCTTACCCAAGACTGAGAAACAACATTACCCAGGAGATTCCATTAAGCATCACTAACTCAGATTACAACGGTACCCAGATTCAGCCAAAGAGTCTGCTGGTACCCAAACTTGTTTATTTCTCAAGAATCAAATTCTGCAAGGGACTATCTAATGGAAGATTCATGCAAAGGGAGACACACTGACTGGCCTAAAGGGATTACAGTGTTGCCAGAAATGGACAAAGAGAATAATGAGAAGGCTAAAGAAGGCAGATGCAAACCCACTCACAGAACATCCCCACCACGCCACAATTTCTCGCTCAATCACAATCTCCCAATTCTTTTTCTTTGAGCTCAAATCAACTCCCCATTTCTACCTGGCTTCTCTATGCACAGATCATGAGAAGCGCAGGCTCGTTGTTTCAACACATCAAGGCACCTGTATCTTTATCCAGTCGCCATCAGTTTGCCCTGGGTATCTGTAAAGCCATGTTGCTGCACCCCACAGCAAAAGGTAGCAGCAACTGCCTCAGAAGTTACTCCTAGGTGACAGTGATGATCAGGAGGACTTTCCACCAATGCCTACAGTTGCTAAGTTGTTACATCTACAAAACTCAGTGCGTCATTACCTTACAATTAAAAAGTGCAAACAGTTCAGATGCTGAGGATTACTGTTGTATAAAACCCAAGGGAAGGAGAGACAAGACATCAACCACCCTGTATCTTACTTGACCCTATCTTTATTATTCTTATGAAACACTTAAAAGAAATGTTGAGACACAGAGTGGGCAATAGTTTAGACACTGCATGTATCTCAAAGAGCTTCTGTGCAGTTAGAATAGCCACTCTGAAGCTGGGAGGCATCACACCAGACTTCACACTTTCACTATGAAGTATAATTTTATGTGCTTACTCATCCACCACCAAAAATGAAGATTCCGCAACAAAATTTGGAGTAGAAAACAACCAGCTTTATATTCTCTTTCGTAACTCGTGTCCACTACCTGGACTCGCTCTTCTTCAGCACTTAGTATGTAGCTTTTCTTGTTGTGGTTGTGGTTGTGGTTGTGGTTGTTGTTGTTGAACATGGTATACTGTTTCCACATGCAGATATATTCATGGATTTCAACCTTGACTACGATACAAACATACTTACACTTGCCTCTATTATATACAAAATTATGGCTTGGCTGTGTAATGTCCCTCTCACGGGCCCATGTGTTGAATGTCAGGTGGGGAGCAGACATTTTGGAAGGTGCTGGCAACTTTTAGAGCTGAGGCCTGGCCAGGGAAGTAGCTCCCTGGCAATATGCCTTTAAAGGTTATAGTCTATCAGCACTTCCTTCCTTGAACCCTGCTTCTTGTAAGATGAACAGTTTCCTCCTCTAAGAGACTTCACTACAATGATAGCTGGCCTCACTGTGGGCTCAGCATCAATAAAGTCAAGGACTGTGGATGAGTCTCTGAAGCCACAAGTTAAACTAAATCACCTTTTGAAGTTACTTTGTTAAGTATTTTGGCTGAGGTGATGATTAAAAACCAAGAGTTAGATAGATAGATAGATAGATAGATAGATAGATAGATAGATAGATAGATGAATGTGTGCGTGTGTATGAGAGAGAGAGAAAGAGAGAGAGAGAGAGAGAGAGAGAGAGAGAGAGAGAGAGATGATGATAAGTATATATTCTACCTCATCTTTGCAGGAAACTGCACTTCTGGATTAAGGTAACCACTGTAAGACATCACTTAGTGAGCACCTGCTTAGGGGCACGGCTCAGTTCTGCTTGATTTAGCTCAACTCAAAGTCACTTACACTTTGTCCTTCAGCCCAAAAGCTGTTATTTCAGAATTTCAACGACAAATGGACAGAACTAAGTTTTGTTCTCCTGTAGAGGGCTATCCACGTTCAGGAATTTAAGATTCATGGCACCAGTGTCTCCAGATTTTTATACAAGCCTAACATATTCTGGCTCAGCCTGGGAGCTCCTTCCTTGTGAAAAGGAAAACTACATTTTGGAGTTATTGGCTCTGAAGGCACGCCTACTGAAACATCCCTTTTAAGACAGTATCAAGGAGATCTGTAGGCATAGAAAATGAGTGAGTTCAGGTTAGAAGACGAAGAAGGGCAAACCATAAAGATTGAGTGAGGACTCTCCATGAACTCTGGTGCCCCATATTTGACCACTTCCCCTGAATGGGGAGGCCTGATGGCACTCAGAGGAAGGATAACAGGTCACCAAGAAGAGTCTTGATACCCTATGAGCATATACAGGGGGAGGAGGTCCCCCTCAGTCACAGACATAGGGGAGGGGAATAAGGGGAAAATGGGAGGGAGGGAGGAATGGGAGGATACAAGGGATGGGATAACCACTGAGATGTAATATGAATAAATCAATAAAATATATTTTTAAAAAAAGATTTTAATGAGGAGAAAAGCAAGGCATACCACACACTAGTGAAGGGAAGCGAGGACACCTTTATCTCAGCATCATTGTCACACCCAGGATTAGGCAGCATTTATTCAAGTCTTACTTGGTACAGATGCTTCCCAGAGATTCTTTACTTCACACTTTTTTTTGTAGTTTATATTTTTGTCTTTGAAAAGCAGGACACAAATGTATATTTTCAAGCAAAGACGCAGTGCAGTACATTATAAACCTAAATGGGCACAGGGATGTCTGTGTTCTAGTTTGAGTTTTCTTGATATTTTTGATAGCTTACATCTCTCAATATTGTTGCCCGATGCCTGATCCCTGATAACAGCCGGATTCCATCTCTCCAGACAAAATCCTCAGTTATCCTCAACTCCTGCTTCTTCCTAAATCCGTCACATTTTGTCTCTACTGATAGTCCTTGCCATGCTCCAGTATCCAGTTGGTTGCCTAGATATCCCACCAGGCTCTTCACTGGTTTTAGAACCCATATATGGTCTCTGTCCATCTAAGCTAATTTTACTCTAATCTAATTTTACGTGGCCCAGAAGTCTTTATTGGCAACTTCAGAGCACTCAAACAACTGTAGTTCTAATCCCAGCAGGCATCAATGGCTTCCAAAACTCCTAACATCTCCCACAATCTGACTTCAATTCTCCTGTGCAAGTTCATCCCCCCTCCTGACAGAAGATCCTTTGTCCTTTCAGTCTTCCCAAGTCCTTTCAAGTTCTTCTATTTAAAAAAAAAAAAAGAAATCCATGCTATTTCTGTTTTAAATCTCCCCTGTCTTCTTCCTCCCACTTTATGTGGTAAACACCATCACATCCCTTAAGACTCCTCTGTTCTCCGTGAGGCTTTGTCTTGCTTTCCCAGGCAGGTTTTCCACATTTCCTTTATAATCCCACGTACCACCCTATGGTAGATGTAGAAAGTAATTTTCCTAGAAAGTAATTACTTGTTTACATGTCTGATGTCTCACTAGACTAGGGCCACATGTGACCAAGCCTGTGCCTGGTTCTCCTGTGTGCTCCTGCTCATCCAGTACCGATGCGAACATAGCAGAGAGCCCGTCACTAAATCAGATCCTGGTGAACATACAGAAAGCAGCTTGTCAGGGACCACAAGCTGGGTTCTCCAGGAAGCAGACCTGGAAACTGTTCCCATTGCATGGGTGCTAATTAGGGTGCCGTTTAGGATCAGAGTTCAGGGATGGGCAGAGCAGTCGTTCCCAGCCTTCCTAATGCTGCAACCTTTTAATGTATGGAAAGTTTCCTCTAAGATTAAAACAGTCCATCCTGCAGGAAGTTCCTTAAGCAGAAAGGTAAACAAGTCAAAATAGCCTCAGGATGTGTCCAGATTCTGGCTATTATAAATAAATCAAACTGTCTCTGTCATCTTCTCATTTGGAAAGCAACTAACCTGCACTCCCTGTCTACTCAGAGAATCAATTTTATTTCTTCTCAAGTCTCTGATGAGATTGAAGACCAGATAGTTTAGTTTTATAATTAAGCTTAATTGTTTAGGGGTTAAGATGTTTTTAGGTCTAGATAGATGTTTTAAATTAATAATGATGAGATATGATACTTATTGGCTTACATTCAGAATTTTAGACACACCAAGATAGAAAAGATGTTTTCTTCAAGGCTGCCAAACACAAATAGCCAAAACACTATAAATACAACATTTATATAATTCCTGAGTGTTTCATGGTTCTTCTTGCTATAGGTAGTTTATTGTATATATGTGTAATAATATAAATGTATATGTAAAAATTTTTTAACTAATTAAAAAATATATCAGGAATTTAAAAAATACAAAACCAATATATAAAACACAGGTAATTACAGTCAATTATCTAAGTGGGTTTCTATTCTTTGATCTTTGGATACTTTTTTAAGGGAGAAAATAGAAAAGTACAGATGAACATTGTGTGACTATGACTTAAAATAAGACCCATGTCACATCTTTGAGTCTTTGCAAGTTTATGGGATAAGAGAGGGAAAAATATGTTTTAAAACTAATGGTAGATGATGTGGGGCAGTAAAATACTGGATAGTTTGATGCTCTAATCTTCTTACAGGAATGTTCTTAATTATTCAGCTTTATTTTTCTCAAGAGTTAATAAATCATCACTGATGAAACAAACAAATAAACAAACAAAATAGCCTCAGGAAGCCCCTGAAACTGACCAGACTCACTAGGCCCCTCCCTGCCAAAGTAAGCAATAAAACCTAAGAGTCCAGCTCAGGAGCTAGGAAGCTGAGCTGCCAAGACTAAGACCAGTGCAGCTTACTAGAAGAAACCGAATCCTGCTGCGCTGCCTGGAAGAGGTTTAGAACAACCGAGTCACCTGGAAAGGTCACTCTGCAGCCGTTTGAGCTGTGTGCAGTGTGCTCCAGGTTCCCCACGTTTGGGAGCTGTCACCATGCTGGGGTGGGCTTTGGTGAGGCAACTGTCTGTGAGTCATTTCTGCTCCTGTAAGTAACTCCTTACCCATATTCTTATAAATAACCCCCAATAAAATTCCTGGTTTACCTTGTTGGGCTTCGGTGGTATCCATACTTTGGTCTTTCTCAGTTTTCCTGTCTGGAGTGAGCAGATGTGTATGTTGTGTCTCCTTAGGAACAGTTTCTTTGTAGCAACAATTTATTCCCTTTGCAGAATCGGGTGGCTGAATACACAGCATCCACCAAGGAGGCTGGGTTCACCTTGTTATGAATGCAACTGGCTGATTTAAGGATTCCAATGAGCAGAAAACAACAGTACCCATAACACTGGTGAACTCATGAGAGGCCTGTTTTCTTTGAACAAGAATTCTGGAAACGCAGGTTGCTGGCATTTGCTTACTGTCCAAATTCCAGGCCTGAGGCCTCTCTGCTCTCTGGACTTCAGTTTCACAGCTGAATAACGGTTATGGAAACCATAGTCACTGAATCTAGTGTCTAGGGAGCTGGAGTGAGGAAAATAAAATAAAATAAAATGCTGGCATCCATAGGAAAGCAAACCTTTTCAGAGGCCCTCAGACTTTACTGATGGGAACACTATCTCATGGCAAGTGCCCCAGGTGCAAGGAAGGCAGGAAGCTGTAATTCCTAGAACTGGGCCCTGTGCTTCTCCCTGTAATGTCCCCAAAGCAGGTTCCAGTTTGTGAAAAGAGAATGAATGAAAATACATACATATACATATACATATGGGTGTGTATCTGTGTGTGTGTGTGTGTGCATGTGTGTGTGTGAAGCAGGAATTTCTTTCTGCTATATAAATGAGATTTAGGAATCCAGGTTGAAAAAAAAACCAAAACTAAAACCAAAACAAGTGACAGGTAATGAGATTAGATAATATGAATACCTAGCCAGTGGACAAAATAATTGTTTTGTAAAGTGACTCTTTCCCACTGAGCAGAACAAAATTATGTAATTAATAAGGCCTGCTTGAAGAGACAGAGAAATGAAAGTGGCGGGTAGCCTAACGCAGTGGAAACAGATTGTCAGGACAAAGGGTCAAAGTCAGCTCAAATTAAAGAGGCAAAGACGGGACTAGTGAAGAAAAGGGGGGGGGGGGGGGAACAGGAATGAGACAGCACCTAGCATTAAACTAAAGCAAACATGGAGTGCAAGGCACAACGGTGCCAGCAACTAATATGGAGTCTCCTTAGAACTCCAAGCAAGAAGTCAAAAAGACAGCTGGTGATGCCAGGAGTGTGTTCGGAGCTGCTTGCCAGTGTTCATAAAAGATGTTAAAGGTCACACTCTGAAGATAGAAACGGGTCTCCTTGATGTGAGGACGGAGCTGCGAAGAGAGCTGTGATGCCAAGGAGGAACTGAGTCCTTCCCACCACCACCACCTCCCTGGCACAGCTGTTACAAAAGCAGGTACCACTAAAAAACAAACAAAACATAATGCTGCAGCAATAAAGAACAAGCAAAAGTGTCAGAGAGCTCTTAAGGGCACAGTGAGGGTGGAGTCACAAGGCAGTGGGATGGCCAGGGTCACTACTACGTCTAGGAAAGAATGGGTATGGAGAAATATTAAATGAGCCATATGAATTTTCACTAGCGGCATCGAAGAATGCTGGTAGTTAAGGCTACCTATATACATCAATTGCAAATGGTGGCTCTGTCCAGTCTCGGAAAATTCTAGCAACTTCTTGACCATGAACTTCCTTTGCAATTTTAAATCCATCCCCTCACTTTATAATTGATTTCTATTTGAGGGAGGTAAGGCCTCTGCAGTGGACACGACACTAACCATCCTGGCAGGGATCCCTGAGTTTAATTCTGGTTCTCCCTCTAACCAGCTCCAAGACTTCAGAAAAATAGCATTTCTTTGCCAGACCTCATTTTCCTCATCTGCTCAATGAGCGAGCTGGACCATCTGTCTCTTGGCTCCCTCATTCTCTATGTAAATGGATGATGAAGGATGTGTTTTCCTTCTAATAATCCTTCATGAAATACATCTCAACAGTAGTTCTCCAGAACAAAACATTACCTAATAATTGCCCTTTGAGAAACAGGCAACCCCAATTCCTTTATTTTATTTTTTTCCTGGATCCCTGTTGATAAAAAGTACTCCTGATAATATTTCAGTAATAAAATTTTCCAAGGAGAAATGACTTGAGTAAGCAAAATATATTCTCATAAAGCACCTTTCTTGGTACCTGGCCCCCAGTACGCATCCTTCTTGTCTTCAGAGAAATAGTTCCTGTGGTAGTTTGGATAGGCATGGCCACCGTAGACTCATATGTGTTTGAATGCTTGGCCCATAGTCAGTGGAACTATTAGAAGGTGTGTCCATGTAGGAGGAAGAGTGTCGCTGTGGGAGTGGACTTTGAGATCTCATATGCTCAGGCTCTGCCCAGTGTGGCACATAGTCTCCTTTTGCTGCCTGTGGATCAAGATGTAGAACTGTCACCTCCTTCTCCAGCACCGTGTCTGCCTGCATGCCGCCATGCTCCCCACCATGATGATAATGGGCTAAACATCAGAAACTGTAAGCCAGCCCCAATGAGACGTTTTCCTTTATAAGAGTTGCCTTGGTCATGATGTCTCATCACAGCAATAAAACCCTAACTAAGACAGTTCCTAATTTCAATCTTGTCTCGTGCCTATGTTAAGTACAGGCACTCTTTTCCACCTTCACACTAGAGTTAGGTGTGGCACCAATCACGACCTGCCAGAAAGCAGTGCTGATAGGGAGAATTAGCCACACGCTTCCTTCCCCCTTCTCCTTACTGCCTTCTGAAGGGACGGGAAGTCGGGCATCGGGCATGGCTATAAACCTTCAAGGCCTGATCCCTAACCACTTCCCTCAGTGAGATTCCACCTTCTAAAGGTTTCACAACTTTCACAAACAGAAAAAACAAAACAAAACAGTTTCTCATTGTGTTGAGTGATCCTACAACTTTTACTAGCTGGGGACCAAGTGTACAAACCCCCGAGCCTGTAGGGACATTCTATGCCTGACCCACAGCCCAGCCTAAATAAAGCCTCACAGATACAAGCATAAGGATTATTGATTTCATATCACAGAAAAGTTTTTGCTGGGCACTCTCATGGGTTAGCATTTGAGCACAAAATAGTTTCAACACTTAAGACCATGGTATCTCTGAGTTCTCCATAAATAAATAAAAGCAAGCATCAGTGTGTGTGAAGTGAAAGACAGTCTTCTAATGGGACTGGAATATCTCAAGAGCAGCCTGTGTTGCCTCCACACAGAAAAACACTCCTATGACAAATACAGAAGACAGGCATCTCTCTAGAATTAAGAGATGAAGGACTCATGTCCTCCTCAAACTATCTGCAGACCAGGAGGATATGGGGACATGGCCCCAGAATATTAGTTGACAACAACAAAAACCCATACATATGACTCTCAGCTCCATACATATGGCAGGCACATTTTAAAGGCTATTGTGACATAAACCAAAGATTCAAAGAGATTTTAGAAAGTAGAAGAATATAGTATTTCTTCTTCCCTGTCAACTTCTCCTTCTCAGCGCCAGACTTGAAAAAAAAAAAAAAAAAAGACAACTGGAGAGGATAAATTATATGATTTTCACAAAAGGCAGAATGATACTGGTATTATTTCTCATTGTACTTAGTGAGCCCCCACCGTTCACCGTGTCAGTTGGTCTTGCTGGTCTGTGTTCTGATGCTCATAGCAGCTGAAATATAAAGAACAGGGACTATTATTCCAGAAATGGGTTATATTAGAACTATTAATTTCTTTTGTCATTTTAAGATAAAAATTCTTCCATATTTCTCACAATAATGATCATCTCCTTCAAGAGGTAGATGAATGGCACCGATAATTCTCAAAATAGCTGGGCCAGCCCATTCAAAATGAACAGTAGAGGCAGCAGGAACCCATTAGTTAACTTGCACTTTTCATAATGTAAGGAAAAACTGTGGGCCATGGATCCTCTACTTCTGCATATTTTATAGTAATGGAATATTTTTAGGCAAAAGCATAAATAAAAAATGTTCCTGGGTGTTTGAACAGTGCATTGTATATCCTGTATTTTATTATGACTATCTTTTCCTGGTGTCGTCAGAACTTCACAGATGATTACAGTTGCGCCTTAGGAGGAGAAGAAGGAAAGGACTACATAAGATGCACAAGAAAGGATTTGCCTTTATTAATTACTTACTCACACATACTTTTATTCGTATTTCCTGACACCAGCAGCGGCCTAGGCAGTCTGTTTGACGCCAGAAGTAACATGAATGCTAGAAGCATGCGTTTCTTTCTCTCATGGGGCTGTTGCCTTGAAAGTGACTGTGATTAAGAAGTGAGCCATAAAATATGGTACCTCCTACCATGTAAAGGATGTAAGGGAGCACAGATGGACTCTATCTCAAGAGGAAGGGAGAACAAAGCACCGAGTGAGGGCTTAGGGTGGTTTCTCAAGAAAATGAGAGCTGAGGTACAACCCACCCATGACAAGCAGGAGATGTCCCGATGACGATGGAAAGGAAAAAAATAAAAAATAAAAGAGGATGGATAACTCTTCAGAACTTTAGTGAGCTTCTGTCAGAACACTATCTCAGGCAGGTCCCACATGGCTGGCTGCCTTGCCCCCAAACAAACAAGCCTCCACTGCCTACCATTTACGCATTCACTCAGTGTGTGCTTTCTGAACACACTCTATGCCAACTGTCATCTGTATCCTAGAACTGTCGAGCTTAAGTATGAAAAAGACACAGTAATGACCTTCAGCGAACAGCCAGCCTTCTGAGCCAAGGCAGTCCTCACCTCCAGCTCCGATTTAAAAAAAAGGGGGGGCATAAATGGCACACAGTGTGACCAATAAATGGCAAGCAACAATAATTCTGAGAGAAAAGGACAGGCAGCAATAAGTGAGGATAGAGCGGTAGTCAGAGGAATTTCGTAAGAGAAGACTGAAAAGTTAAACAGCGGGCATTGCATGCTTCCTTTGTTTTAAAACCAGCCAACTTCTCAACTTCATTCGTTTTGTGGGGAGCACATTCTCCTCCCAACAAGCTTTGTTTAGATGTTCTAAGCAAGGATACTAATTAATGATGGTGCTACCAGAAGGTTTCTATTTAAGACGCACTTGACTCCAAGTAGGAGACACTCCATGAAGCCATGCTGAAGAAGCCTGGGAGCCATTTGTCCACTGCCCTCCGTGAAGAGGTCCTTCTAATGTGTAGTGTAGAAGGAATGGACAGAGACAATAGACTGCTATATCAACTATTGTGGAGATTCAATAGTCTATGGTGAGTGTTCCAAAATCTAGAGCAGGGGAGGGCAAAGAGAATATGGTTAAATTTTTAAAAGATATACTGTTTAGATATAAAGTGATTCTTCAATTAGGAAGAGCAAGAGAGAAAGATCTTGCAACATCTAATTATTTGTAACTGGTTGTGCTTTGCAGGCAGTGGCAACTATTTTATTATTCTCTTGCTCTGGTAGGCATCGAAAATGCATCAATTCTCCCCTCCATGCCCCAAGTCCAAGTTTTGTTGTGTGTGTGTGTTTTTAAAATATTTATTTATTATTATGTATACAGTGTTCTGTCTGCATGTACACCTGCAGGCCAGAAGAGGGCATTAGGTCACATTACAGATGGTTGTGAGCCACCATGTGGTTGCATGGGAATTGAACTCAGGACCTTTGGAAGAGCAGACAGTGCTCTTAACCACTGAGCCATCTCTCCAGCCCTCCTCGAGTCCAAGTTTTGAATGTTGGTTCCCCAGCTAGAGACACTGGCCTTGCTGGAAGAAGTAGGTCACTAGAGAGGACTTTTGAAAGCTCTATCAAGGCTATGGTTCTTAGCATGCCTTTTTTATGTCCTGGTCAGCTATGCGACGATGTGAACAGTCACCTTCCAGGAACATGCTCTTACTACATCATAGCTGAGCTTCTCTGCTGCACATTCTCCACCATGAAGGACCAAAGCCTCTGAATGTGAGTGTGTATGTATGTTTGAGTGTGTTTGTGAATGTGTAAATGTGTGTATGTTAGTGTGGGTGAGCATCTGTGAATGTGTGTGAGTGTGTGTATGTGTTTGAATGCCTGTGTGAGTGTGAGAAAGAGTGAGTGAACGTGTTTGTGTGTGTGTGCGTGCGTGCATGCATGCATGTGCATGTGCATTGCAAGGAATTAACTGTAATGAGTATGGAAGTTGGAAAATCCTATGGTTGGCAATGTTGGAGAAGCTCTGGTCAGAAGCCTGAGATCTTTAAAAGCCCACAATGTCATTAAGGCTGAAAGCTGGCAGGCTTAAAACTGAGGAAAACTTAGGCTTTCAGGTTAAGTCTATAGGCAGGATCAAGCAGGATGGAGTCTCTTATTTTAGGGAAAGTAAACTTTCTGCCCATCAAGGCTTCAACTGATTAGATGAAAACCACCTACATTGGGAAGGGAAATTTTCTTTCTTTAATCTACAAACTTAAATACTAGTTTCACACAAACCCTCTCATATGAAGAACACTTGACTACCCCATGGCTCAATCAAGTTGACACATGAAATAATTTATCATGTAAGATGAAATCACAAAATGCTGTAGGTCTGTGCCTCATATTCCCCTCTCCCTCCAATAATCACCCTGGGGGCCCAACCATTATATTAGAAGCTATCCTATACCATATGTAAAGGCCAAATATAGACATTTTGAGGAACAACACTCGCTAGGCACCCTAAGTAGTCACACCATAGACCTGACTAAATGAAACACTGGAAAATTTCAGCCTTCAGTCTTTTCTAGCAAAGGCTCCAGTATTATCAGGGAGGGACGAGATATCTTTGATGTGCTTTGTCTTAATGATAGAGCCATAGAAAGCGTTAGCACATGATTTCCCTTGCACTACATGTGAGGTAAAGCTTTGCACAGCGACAGGGAATGAAAGGAGATTCTATCTCACGTGGGCCTATGTTACCACTTTTAATAAGTAGTAGCTCCTATCACACAGCTGCTGCTGTTGTCATCACTCCATTGGCTTTCAGAATCACAAGACTGGGAACCCTCACGTGGCTGGACCCGTGCCCGTTTGCCTATAGGCTTCCAGGTCCCAGAACATAGCAGTCAATATAGTGATGGACAGGTGAGTTTACAGAGGATTCATTTTATTTACTCTATCAACCCTTGTCATATCCCACCATGTACACCTCAAATGCAAATATGGGTATGGTGTCATTGACCTGTAACCTAGCACCTGGGAAGTGAAAGCAGGAGGACCAAAAGTTCAAGGTCAGTCATGACTCTCTAGGCCAGTCTGGGCCACAGGAGGCCTCATGCCTCCGAAAAAAAGAAAAAAGAAATCAAAAGTTGAATAAGAAGAATTACTGTTTAGTGAGCTTCTACTAATACTGGGCATTACTTTGTTTGGAACCCATACCTCCCCAGTTGTATAATGCGGTCCTTTGACTGGTGAACGAGAAGGACAGATGTAGGGCTCTTGCCTGGATAGTCTGTGGCAGAGCAGAGGCAAAAAAACTGCTGGGGAGAGAGATCAATGGGTAAAATGTTTGCCATACAAACATGAGGTCCTGAGTTCAGATACCAACAAGCACAGTAAAAAGTCAGGCATGCCCACATGAGCTGTAACCACAGTGCTGAGAAAGCAGAGCCAGGTGGACCCACAGGCCAGCAAGTCTACCTGAATCTGTGAGCTCCAGACTGCGTGAGAGGCCTTGCCTCAAAAACTAAGATGGAGAGTGACTGGAGAAGACATTGACATCGACATGTGGCCTCCACATTTATGTGCGCTGTATGCACACATTCATACACATATGTTTGTAAGACACACACACACACACACACACACACACACACACACACACACACACCATATACCACATACTTAAACACTTTAGGTAAGGTTCAAACCTCAGAGTCTGTTTTAAAAGCTTGTGTTCAGCACTGTCAATTTATTGGAGAGCACAGGATGACCCCTCAGACAGGGATGGGAAATCTACTCTCCCCTATCTAGGATAGATAGCAATGTACAGATAACATCAAATGATTTAAAGATCAGTCATAGTCAACAGCAGCAGCTTAGCTGTCTTGGAGAATAACTGCAGACAGCTCATGCCTGTGACTATCAGACCATCAGGGGATGACAGGAGAGTGTGATAATTATGAAGACTGTATTGCCCGTTGCTTTATTGACTCCGGAAACCAGATTCTGTCTTGCAGCTAGGTCTCTACTGGGCTCAGCCTCTGCACACCACTAATCAAAACTGCAAGGCTGGGCAAGGAAGAAAAGAAGGCTAGCTGTTATTCGCCTTGTCTTTTCTTCCATTCCCATGGGCATCAGCAACCTTCGCCAACCATATCCTCACCTGGGGACTGTATTTCCTTCCCCTAGCACTCATGAATGCAGCCTTAACGATCCTGGCTCAGTTATCATTCTGAAAGGCCTATTAAGGAAAGAAAGGTTTATTTAGAACTATCTCACCATTCATTAAGAGACTTGTCCATCATAACGGTCAAGGCATGGCGCTAGGAGTAACCTGGACCATGGTACCAACCAGCAAACGCTGAAAGGGGAATTCAGTGCTCAACTCATTTTTGCTTTTAAGCTCTGTCTGTGGCGCGGTGCTGTTCACATGCAGTGTAAGTCTTTCTTCCTCAGTTAAAACTCCCCAGAAATGACCTCACAGACAGGCCCAGAGGCAAGTCTCTTAGGTGACTCCCTATTCCCGTCAAGACGACAGTCCACGCCAACCACACAGCAACTCTCTAGAAACATCACGCCCCTCCTGGAAAGTCGGAGTCGTGCTAACAGCCCCACCCATCGCTGCTTTCACTCCCAGACCCAGAGTGGAAGCTGCGTCCTGCAGCTGCTGTCCTTTTGATTGCTCCTACTAATCAATTCTTTAGACAAAATTTTCTCTTTCAAGATAGCAGATGGTTTCCGTCTTCTGACCAGATGCTGACGGATACGGTGGAGATGGAAATGGTTAGTCCGACAATGCCCAGTTCTAGATGCAGATGGAGAAACTAATCTTCAGGGCGCTGTAGTCCTGCCTCCTCTCTTAGAACTGCTGTCTAATCTGCCTGTCCTTAGCTTCTTGTATCAAGCCATGCCTTGTTGGCTCTGCTAGCTCTGGAACATCACTTGCGGAGGTCTGCTGAGTGGGAAATATTTCTTCTAGCCCACTAGTGTCCCTACTGGTGTCCACAAATTGCTATGCAACACTGACTTTAGGGCTCGATTTTAGGGAACTCAGTAATGACAAGGGGTCAGATCATGGGCAACAAGAGTACATTCTTAAACAAAGAAGTGATTGACCCACAAAGAGGACTTCTCAACTCAACCCAGCAAGAAACACAGTGGGCCTGGGGTGGGAGGGTAGTTTGAAGGGGTGATGATATTGGCTTCTTTCTCCCTGGATCCTCAGCTCCCATCTTCACTGCCTAATTCTCACTCATCAGGCCAACTTGAGGGAAAGGCTGGCTCATCAGACAGATGGTGGACCACGGAGAGGAACACTAGGTATCCCTCCTGTCACCCCCCAGGTCATTTCTGCCTATTGAGGTTCTGGAATTAGCAGCCCAGTGATTGTCTCCTGTGGATGGTACGTCCCGACCAGCTCATCTTGACTGAGAACCACTTCAGTGGCTTATGATTTAAGACTCATTGATTCATCCATTTAGTGTTTATTTGACAACTGTATATTAAGTAGCTACCACTGGGCATTGGGCCAAACACTGGAAATAAAACAGGGACCGAGGTAAGGCCTCAGTCCTCAAGATGCCTTTATAAATGGGTATTTAAAAACTGAAACAAAACACTTCAATCTTTGCTTTTCTGCTGCACACAGGCTGCTCTGGATTTGAGGGTATCAAGACCCTCTTTGTTGCTTGTGTAACCTTGGTAAGTCGCAAGGTCTCTGAGCTTTGGTTCCTTCAACTACAACCGAAAGTTAACACCACAGTGTGACAAGATTGTTGAGGAGATGGAATGGCTGTGCTTAGGAAAATCCTGCGTACAAATTGGACGAGTTTAGAGGAAAGCAATCCACTTCATTTCCCTTGTTATACTTAATGTGCTCATTTAATCTACAAAGCCTTTTCACTGAAATGATTGAATTACTACTTTATGGTAAATAACTCAATTTCAAATTTCACATCTGGTGTTCCTTTACAAAAGGAGACGTTGGGAAGAATTTGGCTTAAAGTAAAATGAAACTGAAACTGCATGCACAGACAGTATTGGTGACTCTTTCTCGCATCAATTTCTGCACCAAAATCTTCTACAGAACGTGCGGCGAGAGCGTTAAATCGATGTTGGAAGCCTTTGCCATTTGGCATTCACTAAAGAGATCTGACAAATGATACCTCTTACCTGTCACGGGAAACGTACAAATTAGACATTACCCTTATTATATAAGCAAAGAAATCAGATGTGGGGACGCTAAAGTGGCTTAGGCTTGCCTAGCCTGTACTTAGAAAGTTTGGGTGTCCACCTTTAGTCCACTAACTGCCTTTTGCTATCAGAAACTTCACTGGGTTTGTGAAACTAGTTCTTTGTTGGCTGGCATTTTCATCTATCCATTAGTCCTATTTAAAAAATAGCAATGGCTACCTAGCCAGAAGAAAACAAGGTCCGCTGTTTACCAACAGAGAACAAAACCAACTATTTATCTGGTTTACACAGTATTCCAAGCCAACCAAGTGGAAGGTGTGCCATTCGTGGGGGGAGGGGAATGTTTGTCGTGAAACATTACCTTCCCATTTCCCCCTAAGTGTGTGGGCAATGGCGTGTGTTGTCATCTGTTTTACTAAAGGTCAATCGGTATGGTAATGGAGGGAAGGTGGCTGAGTCTAATGAGGCATGAGCACAGCATCACACCTTAAAACAAACAGCCAAGAAGTCGGGTTTTTTTGCCTGCAGCCTAAGCCCATGCTCTGCGGTCCAGGCCGAGGGTGTACTTGCACCAGCAGAGGGCGCTGTCGATCCCAGCGGCCTTGTTCATGCGGCTGAAGAGGAGCTGGTTAAGCTACACTGCTTGCGGTGTCTTTCCCCAACATCTCCAGCAGACATCATTTTTATTTCTGCCTCGACACCAATCTATCACCTTCTCCCTTGTTCTGTTTTAGGGGTTTGGAAGCCAACCACTCACTAATTTTCCAGCCTCCCCAGAAGCCGGTTCTAACCAATTACTCAGTGGTTATAAAGACAGAGACCTCAAGGCTAGAGGGATGCCTCAGGCTTTAAGAGAACTCGCTGCTCTAGAAGGGGGCCTGAGTCTTGTTCCCAGTACCCACATCTGGCAGCTCACAACCTCCTGTGACTCTTGCTTCAGGTGTCTTGGTTTGCATCTATGGGCACATAGACAAGAAGCATCTACAGACACGTATTTATTTATTATTATTATTTTATAACATATATTATATATATAATTATGTCATTGTTATAATTTTATTTTCTAAGATATAATTTATAAATGTATACAAATAAGATTGTTTACTTAAAAATAATAAAACCCACAAACCCTAGAGATGTGAGCAGCTGATAGACTACCAGGCATGGAATCTTGAACATAACTGGGTAGCCTTTTGACCACTCACCTTTTTTATCTGTTTAAAATATAGACCAAAATATCTGGCAATTCAAGCACCACTCAGTCTTCAGGTAACAGCTATTGAGACTAGAAGGACTCAGCCTGCTAAGAATGTGGCAAAGTAAAGCATGAAAAAAAACATTGTAGATTTCTGTAGTGGTACAGAGGCTACTAGCCAATACCAGAAATGAAACATCTCTTTATATGAGAAAACATACTCTTGTTTATGACTATCTGGCCCATTTTCCTACTGTAAGTAGCTGTGATTTGAGTGCTACAGAGATTTAGTTTTGGTTACAGTGAAGGCCATGAAACAATATGGAAAATGGTCATAAGATATATGAGCCAAGAATATACTAGTCAGGCATGCTGGTACACTCCTATAATCCCAGCATTCAAGGAGGCAGAAGCAAAAGGCTCGCTGGGAGTTTGAGGTCAGCCTAGTCTGCAATGCGAGTCTAGCATAGCCAGGGCTACAAAGAGAAACTCTGTCTTGAAAAAAAATTTTTTAAATTAAAAATGAGAAGACTAGCACACTGATTTTAAAGTTGAATGGAAAGGTAACAAGTACTAAATACAACAGTATAAAGCTCCACAATACAAGAATGTCAGCAGTAATTAAAACAATAGTGAAAACGGAAACTTTCGTGGGCTGTTAGTCTGATAAATGTTGTAGGGTTACAGTAGTTTAGAAAGGGGACAATCACTAGGGTTAGGGACACGTACTTAGACTAGAATATGATTGAAACAAACTTTAAGTAAAATGTTTATCATAAAGAGATAGACCAAAAATAACATATTCCCGCATGTTTGTACATACTTGCAATACTAGCACTCAAGAGGCTGAGGCAGGAGGATTACTAAACATTCCAGTCCAACCAGGGGTACAAATTAAGTCTCTGTCATAAGGCAAATGCAAAAGAGTCTCTGTCTTAAAAATGCAAAAAAAAAAAAAAAAAAAAACAAAAAAAAACAATGAAAAAATAATATAATCAACTGTCCAATAAATGTATGAGATGGTCCATCTTCTTAGTCATAATGAGTATGCATGTTAAACCCGCTTCTGTGAGGAGGCTCTGAACACAGCTTCATGGAAGAGATCTTGGATAGCATGTATGAGGACCTGGGTGTGGTCCCCAGTGAAGTACTACTTCAGACCCACTAGAATGGCTATAATGCAAACATGGATAACATCAAATGTTGGGAAACAGGAGGAGTTATAACTATCACACAGTACTGGTAGGAGTATGTATTGGTATAAACATTTTTGGAAAGTACTTCAAAATATCTGCCACAGTGTAGCATGCTCTCATTCTATGACTCAGCAATCATACTTCTAAATATTTGTAGCATAAAGAACTGAATCCATATGCTTATGAAAATTATCAGTCTGTAGGAGTGTCCACAAGCAACATTATCCCTGATGGCCCTAAACCAGCAACAACTCAAATGCTCCTTAGGAACAGAATAAATGAACACGCCGTAGCTACAGTACACAATTGTATGCATCAACTAGACTCCATACAAAACTGTAAACTCCCAAACATGTTACTTGAAAGAGACCACAAGCTAAACAGGAAATCGTATGTGATAAATGTCCATGTAAAAATGAAGGGCAATCCAAACCATTGTTAGAAGCCAGCACAATAGTTACTCCACACAGACAGAGAAGAGCAGAAGGAAGGTCCAAGAGTGATGTCTAAGGTCTTGTTGATGTCTTTCTTAGTTGAGTACTTACTTTACAGTTGCATCCCCTTTCTTAAGGTGCATTTAGCTGCCTAGTTAAGGTATATAAATTAAAGTTAATCTTAAAATATTTATCAGAGGATATTGCTCCAAAGGAAGATTTGAGTAAAATTTCTCATTGATGGATGACTCATTAAGAAATCAAGTACTCAAATGCTTTGCCATCAAAAAGTAAGACATTCAGTTACTAATAGATGTGCATCCATGATTCACAATACCAAGGGATGAAACCAGCAGATGAAGGAACAATAAAAATGAGGCATGTGTGCACAATGAAATTTTATTCAGCTCTAAGGAAAAATGAAATGTGTAAGAACGTCTTGAGTAGATGTAACAACTGTCAATAAAGCACTCTTTAGCCAATCAGCTGGGCAGAAGGACAGGAAGTGGAAGGCGGGACTTCCTGGAGAGGGGGTGGAGCTAAGATTGGCAGTTGAGAGGGAGAAGAAGATGGTTGACAGTGGACAGTTGACGGGGAGGGAAGAAGAAGCATCCAAAGATCAGATTGGCAAGTGCTTGGGATATATTTGTGTTATGAGGTTTAGAGTAGTTAATTTTAGTTTACGAGTAGATTAGAATCAGTTTAGATTCTGCCCGGCAAAGTGCTGGCAGCTTTAAAGTATGTTTCAGACTCTGTGTCAGTTATTGGTTTCATAGGCTGAACCGATACAATTTGTTGCAACAATGACATCTGTAGGAAAATGGATGAGTCTGGAAAGCGTTGTATTAAGCAAGGTGATACAGATTCTGAAAGACAGATACCACATGTTCATGTTCTTGTAAATCTTAACTTTAATGTTTAGGTGTGTGCATGTGTACATGTGGGTGGGAGTGAGGGCATAGGGTAGAACATAGAAAGGAGCCCATGAGAAAGGACAGAGGGTGTTGAGGAAAGAAGAGAAAAGTGCAGAGTCTCTGCAAAAATGAAAGGAGGAGCTTGGGAAGGAAGGGTACAGTGGGGGAGGGCACAGGAATGAGGGGGAAAGAAGGGAGAGGAAAATGAGCAAGCCAAAATTTTGTTGTAATATCCTATAATGAAACCTTATACTTTGCATGCTGATTAAAAATCAGCAAATAAGGGGGCTGGAGAGATGGCTCAGAGGTTAAGAGCACTGGCTGCTCTTCCAAAGGTCTTGGAGTTCAATTCCCCGCAACCACATGATGGCTCACAACCATCTATAATGAAATCTCGTTCCCTCTTCTAGCATGCAGGTGTTAAATAAATAAATCTCTTTTAAAAAAAAATCAGCAAATAAAATTTAACTTTACAGAAACATGCCGCAACTATAGAGTGGGTTTATCTCTATAGGAAAGCTTTCACACGCAAGTGCAGCAAGCAGGGCCCCCCTTCACTCAAATACTAAACTGTGCTAACTGGTGTCAGACATGGTCCTCAGTGTAGCAATTCTGTGACAAAGATCTTTCCCTGCTGGGATTACTGTACTCTGCCCTTATTTCCTGAATCCACAATATTAGGGAAATGGGTTTGTTTATTCTGGAACAATCCACCAAAATTACAACGGAAGCTGTTTGTGCTAGCTTTGACTTCCCGAGCCCCAAAACTTAGCTCTGTACTGTACTAAGGGTGTGTGTGTGTGTGTGTGTGTGTGTGTGTGTGTGTGTATAAAAGTGGGTATAATTGGGGATGTTTGCTGCAATTTGTCATGAGTAATGACTACAGAGTGTGTAAAATCATCTAACACAAAATGAGATTCAAAGCCATTCGTGAATAAGTGTAGAGTGTGATGGGAGATATGTCACAGGCTGGACCACAGTAACTGGTCCAAGCTAACTGCATTTCATTGAGAAGTTTGCCAGCTTTCTCACTCTTTCTCAAGACTGTGACGGGACGGAAGTCAGCTGCCATATCTGACATACCTGCACCCTGTCTCCTTAGTAGATTCACAGGAAAGGCCACCATCGGAGTGTATTCATACAAGCTGGAGACCACATGAAGGCATTTCTCTATTCAAAGGGCTTAGCTCTCAAAAGCAGCAATCCCTCCTGGGAAGTCCCTTCCTCTCCCCAGCTGAGCTCTTCTGAAAACCATCTGTGCTGTACAGACAGTGACTCTAGAGCAGCAGGGATCCTAGGATGGTTCAGGCCTCTTCTTCTCGATCGTTTTTTTTTTGTTGTTGTTTTTTTTTTTAAACAGCAAAGACTATCTTTTCTGGGGATTAAGGCTTGAGCCAAGATGCTGCTCCCTTCATACGGTCTTGTCAGAACTATTCATCCTTGAGTTACCAAGGTTTGTCGACTGCAGTTCTCCCTTTCTTGGTGTCAGATTTCTGCACAAAGCTTAAGTTTTCCTTTGAAAGCAGAGTTATTTTCTGCACTTTCTTCCTTTTAGGCTCACCACTTAAGATCAATGCCGGGTCATATCATCCCTATGAAGTCTTCCTCGCCTCACCTTCCTACTCTAGTGGGGAAGGTGCCCTTCCCTGATACCGCCATTAAAGCCTGCAAAGAAGATTCATCTCTCTGTTTCTCTGTCCCCTGAGGAACAGAAGTGCTCGTTCTCACACAAAGTGACAAGAAGGACACATGGCATATGAGACGTATATAGTAACCATCAGTGACCAGCTGACACTTTCAAATCAGAGTTTTGAAAGAGATTCTGTATCCAAAAAGACAAGTTACCAAGCTGACTTAGGATCTGAGACAGGAATGAGGCATCTCTCCCACCTTAAGACTGAGGCACGCTCCTCACCAGACACCTGGCAAAGGCTTATACTCTCATTTTTTTTAGGCCAAAGACTATGAAGCAGTAACTAAATACATGGAACAAGTAAGTCTAGAAATCCAATTAAAGTGCACCACAAGGAATTTAGGTGATAAAATTATACTGTGTTTGGAATTTATGTGAAATATGTAGATTTTTAACACTCTTGTCACCAAAACCAAAAAAAGCAGGGAGAACTATAATACCTTAGATGTGCTAATTGCCTCACATTATAGTAACCCCATACGTTACCTATATGTAGCCTATATAATCAGAGTGTATTCTTTACATAGGCAGGATAAATCTAAGTTTAAAGAGCCACAAATAAAGATGAAAAGAGACAAATATCTTCCAAAGAATCTCTGAGACTTTTCCCTTTATATCAGCAAGGAGGTAGAGTAAGAACAGAGGAAAAATTTGTTTGTTAATTAAAAGATAGAATCTGTAGATGATGACTCTATGCATCCTACTCAGTCATGGAATAGAAAAAAAAAAAAAAAAAGAAGCCGGAGTAAAAGGTCACTTTGGACACAAAACATATTATGATTGATTTCGTCCCCTCCTTTTATGCTTAGCCAACATGTGGCCTGGGGTTGGGTTACATTGGCACTGTGGCAGCACAGCCTCTGAGCTTCACTCTGCTTAAGAGAGAAGGAAGCAGCCGCTGCTATCCAGGACCTGGCTTGGTTCTGTCCACCTGGGCTGGTGTAGCTGGGAGCTGGCCTGGCCCTGACAGCCGAGTGTCTATTTCTGCCTGTCAAACAAAGATTTTCATAAAATGCTAACATAAGACAAGGTCCTTTTGTGCCCATGATGGGGCAAGACAGAAAAAAAAAAAAAAAAAAGAGAGAGACGGTTTCATAACTGTGCCTTCAGCAAAGACACAAACATTGTCCAAGACACAAATCTATTCAAATGTCTCCCTATCTTGGGTAAGATGAGTGAAATCTATTTCTTTACCCTTCAGACATCATCTATTCTCCGCACTTTGATCATATTTATTAAGGTACTCTGAGAATTGTCCCACCTTCCTGACAAGAGTCCACAGAGAATAAAGCCACTGCCATTGCCTCAGTGCTCAATGCCAATTCTGTGAGCTCCTCTGAACTCTCTTATTAAGGAACCTTGAATAACCCACGTGTCGTATCTTCTCTGTACCAACAAGCAACAAATCCAACTTCTTATTCCATGATAGGTGTACATTGTGAAATTGTTCACTGGAAAGCATGCACAATTCTTTAACAGCCTTGTGCAATCAAGGAGAAAATGGGTTGCCCTCCCCCAAAGCCAGAGTTTATATTAAAGTATTAGATTTTGGAAAAAAAAATGACAGAAAAGACATTGCTCTAATTTTTGTCATGTTTCTGCTCCACCTCAGTTCAAAAATGAACTATCATAGAAATTCCCAGAAGAAATGATGACGTTAAAAAATTATTATTTTTGGTTTTTATTTAAAAGCTTTTTCCTTACAATATATTTTGATCGTATTCTTTCTCCTCCCCCTCCCCCCCAAAAAAAAAACAGAGCAATGAAATAATGAAAATAAAAATAAAAAACCAAACAAAATTCTAATCATACAAAAAATAAAAACCAACCCACCAAACCAAACAGCAACAACAAAATGCCCACCCCTAATCCAGAAGCTATCTGCAATTGATGCCTAATGGAAAGAGAAAATCAGTTTTTTTTTCCTAATGGAGTGCTCACTGGGTTTATCAACCACATTTCACGGCAGGACCCATATCCAGGAGTAGTTGGCCAACACAAAATGGAATAAACTCTTCACACAAGAGAGGAACAGCCACCTGCATGTGGAGCTGGGTAGTGTAGTGGTCCATGCATTGAGTGGAAGCAGCATCTTTCCTCTACATCCTCATTCATCACCATGATTTCTACTAGTTCCTGCACAAGGAATTCTCCATAGCGCTGTCACAATATTTTTCTTTCCACTGAGAATACCAGAGTGCTTTTTCTTCTCAAGTTCTTCTTGTGTTGCATAATGTGACAGGTTATTAAATCAATTTCTCTCCCTCACTTTAAATAACACACAGCATCAAGCACAGCAATGCTTCAGAATTAAAGATGACAACCTAGAAATGTTTGGATTCATCATTTATCGCCAACACACACATGGACCAAACCCACACTGCTCATGTCAGCTCATATACAGTGTAGATTACTAGTCTAGGAATTAGTTGGGTTTTAATTATATCAGAATTTTGGTATGACACTAGGCATATATTAATAGCCCATTTACTGACAGAAAATAGATTTTAGAAAGGACAGAAATTGGTTAGAATCACTTCTGTGAAGTCAAGTCATGTCAAATGAATGATGGCTAGTCTTAGTTGTCAACCTGAATGAACTGAGAAACACCTCAGTTAGGTGTGTGTGGAAGGATGTTTAGAGGCATGCAGATCTGAGGGCCCTGATTTAGCCAATAGACTACTCCCTTGACAGATCCATCATCTGATGTGACTGAGCTGTGGTAGAAGAACATGGGGCCTATGTGGAGGAAGTAGGTCATCCCACCTGGAACCTCCCTGTCTCCCCGCTTTGTCTTTGGCAGTCTTCCATGGAGAAGCCCTCCGGCACAAGGCCCTGCGGCCGTGATGCTTTCTTCACGACGGGGTCAGAGACATGGAGAACAGTAATCCCAGGCTGTACCTTCTGAAGCCGTGAGCTAACACCAACCATTCCTCCTCACACTGATGTTTCTGTGGGTGTGCAATCACAGCAGTTACAAAGTGACTAAAGACACCAAGGAAATATGTACTCAGTGACTGGGCCAAGAGTAGCTGTTACACTGGAAATATTTTAAATATTCTTTAAATTACCCTCCTGCGACTAGTGTTTCTGGTAGGTATATATTGTTATGATCACTTCAGTGGCGACTGGAATTATTTTTAAAATTTTTAAAAAATGAGTATATTATTTGACATGACTGCTAAGAGAGAATCATGTACTCTCATAAGTATTAATAATAAGAACAGTTAATAACTGTATGATATAGTTCATTTTACTATCTCCATTTATGAATGTCAAAGTGCAGGTAACTATACAAGATCTCATAGACAGTAACTAGCTCAAGAGCTCAAATACAAACCATCTCTGCCAGACTTGACCTGAACCAGTGTGCTGTATTTTTTTCCAACAGTAAAAAGTACATTCACTGTAGGGTTTTTGATGCAACTCCAAACCAAAAAGTGACTGACTCCTCCCCTCAGCACTTCACTCAAGCACTCAGCCTCACAACTCTGGCGTCCTGATTAGCTCCTAAGTTATTCTTATCCTTCAGCAACAAGTACAAAGGCTACTTTTATTTTCTTTTCCTTTCCCTTTTAAAAAAAAATGTTTAATTTATTTACTTGACATCCCAATTGTAGTCTCCTCCCTCATAATCTCCTGGTCCCACCCTCTTCCTCACTCCTGCCCAGGTACTCAGAAAGGGAGAGCCCTCCTCCCTATCATCTGACCCCAGCCTATCAAGTCTTATCTGGACTGCCTGCAGCCCCTTCCTCTGTGGCCTGGCAAGGCCCCCTTGCCAAGGGGAGGTGATACTTTAAAAATGAAGCTCACTTTCAACTACCCTCCACTTCTCCACAGCGACTTCCTATCCATACTGTCACAATTCTCAGAAGGACAAATCCAGGGGCCTCCCAAGGCCTCTGCAGCATCCAGATTTGTCTTTGTGCACTGCCTGCCAACCACAAGCAAGCGGTGTTATTTCTTAAAGTATATGCCATTTTTCTGCTCCAAGCCCTGCGTTTGTGTTGTGGAACTATTTCCAGCAAGTTGAAGTATTTGGCTGAGGCTCAACAAGTAAACACAACTCACAAGTCTCAAGCAAAATGTTATAAGATTAACAAGAAACTTGCAGGATTCACAAGGCCTCTGTCCATGATGATCATGGGCTCTCACCTTCTAGAATTGTGAGTCCCAGTACACATTTTCTTTTATAACTTGCCTTGTCCCTTTATAGAAATAGAAAAGTGACAAAGACCCATATCCCAGGGTGGACTTTCCAGTAATGCAGCTGCCTGGGAGTCACCTAATCTCTTATAAGCAAGTTCAATAAATAAGACATGGACGGAAGTTTTTCTTTGGCCTATAACATCGGTGCCCTATCTGGGGTGAAAAGATATTTGTTTACATCTCCCAAGTGGTTAAAAAAAAATCACACACATATGACCTCTCATTGTATACTGAATAAAATCTTCCCAAAATCTCTTTCATTGTCTACAAGGCTTTTTATGATCTGATGGCTGGTCGCCAACTCCGAGATCAAGTCCTGTCATTTTTCTTCTCCTGCTGTCCTCCAGCCACTTGCTTCCCTGCTGCATGGCAACAAGGATGAGTGTGATGAAAGAGACGACGACGATGATGAAAAGAATGATTGGCATTAGGTCTGGACTCTTAGCAAACTTTTAAGTACTCTAGGCACGGGGCTGAACAGTGGATCTATGGTGCACCCATCTGATATAATCTTGGATTCTTCCCTTATGTAGTCAGACAGCCTGTGTAGGGCCTCTGTCCTTCCTTCTGTCGGAATACCAATCCTAGTAGCCAAGTGGCTGACTCTTTGCCTACCAGGCTTCTGTGTGACTATTTCTTCTTCAGAGAACTCCTCCCTGACTACAATCTTAAAGTCAGCCATGGATCACTCTCTACTTACTTGGTCTATTTTTTCATCAGAGTACTTATCATTTTTTTGGCAACAGATTATATGTTTATTTCACATTTTTATGTTTTCCCTAGCCAAAAAAACAAACAAACAAAAACAAAAAAAAACAAAACAAAACAAAAAACCAAAACCAAAACCAAAACAAAACAAAAAAACCAAAGTTGAGACCATGTTGTCCCTACTGTATCCACAGCCCTGGGCTGTGGTAGGAACTCAATAAATGTTCGCCAAATGTAAAAAAAACAAAACAAAACAAAAAACAAAAAGAGAGATTTTATTCACCCACATATGATTAGTGGACTGATGGGTGAATTATGACTCACCCAAAGGACAAACTGCTTTATGCCTTTGAGTTGTTGTACAGAATATATAGTCAAGAGGCAATATGTAGTTTTAATTTGTTTTAAATTCTCAATACACTGGGTGTGTTGGCGCATGTCTTTAATCCCAGCACTCAGGAGGTAGAGGCAGGTGGATCTCTAAGTTCCACACCAGCCTGGTCTACAGAGCAAATTTCAGAACAGCCAGGGCTACACATGGAAAACCCTGTTTGAAAAACAACAACCACCACTACCACAACAAAAAATCTCAATGTAGTCTATATGTAGTGGACAAGAAAAAAGACTAAGTATCAAATCGGTCAGTAGCTGCAGCTTCAGTCATGTTTCCATGGTCACTAACTCACTCAGCATTGTGAGCACCATGGCCACTAACTCACTCAGCATTGTGATCACTAGCAGAGGAGGGCTCCTAGAGTGGCTGGGCTTCGGAAACTGCAGCCAGAGGATCCAGAGAGCAGGCTCCACTCCAATGGCACAAGCTCTTGGAGAAGTCACCGTGGCGTCTCAGAGCCTCACCTTTCTTATCTGTGACAAGTAACTGAAATTACAGTCTTGAGAGTCAGTCTGAGGATTTGAGGAGGAAACGAATGTAAAAGAGCCTACCCAGCAACTGCTTCTATTTCTTCACTTTTCTTATACCTAGTAGTGGTAACACATATGTACATGTTCTTAAAAGCAGGACAAAGACTCTAATCCGTATCTCCTTCCTGTCACGCTCCTCGAAGCTATCCATGGCCTATGTCGAATATTCAGGATAGAATGTGCTTCCTTTCACAAACTCTATACTCATTCGAGGTCCTAAAAGAGCTCTCTGAACAGGAAGTGGGCTCTTAGAATGACTATATTCCCCGTACCCTCACACTTCAAAGCACATGTGCTTCACGTGATAATAAGACAAGCTCCTCAGACAACTGATGCAGCCAGATATAGTTCAGGGCTTCACTGAGTGGGAAGAGTTAGCATTTCCCATTTCAAAGGGGGTCCACACCCTTATCCTGGACTGTCCCGAGTGGAAGTCCACGTAAAAGCTTCTTATCTGTTAGCGAGAGCCCGTGCTGTGAAGACACTTGTAGATCATTTGAGTCACCGACCATTAAGTCATGCCTAGCCCTTCCAGTCTTCCCCGCAGCCGTTCTAGCCACTGTGGATCAGGAGTGACCCGTCCCACTTGTGTCTCATCTGACCTCCTCTTAGGGTAGCGATGAGTTGGTTTAAGCTGCTTCGACTCTGGGTACGTGCTACACAGCAGGAGCGACTGGAAGAAGCCAGAGGAAGGAAGCCTTCAGTAGATAAAGGCTAAAATAAATTCCTTACACCACAGCCACCCCGTGGCTTAGAAACTGTTTTGAAAAGGCTAATGTTGAGCAAAGTGGGGGAAAGAGTGTCGCTCCTCCTTTGATACCCAGTTCTGAGCTGTGATCCTGCACCAAGAACTTGTCTGTGTCCTCAAGAGGGAAAGGTTTGAGACTAAGTCCCCACATGAGAAGGAGCTCTCAAAATTCAAGTCTTTGAAAGTAGGATCCGAGATAGGGAGTTGAAGATTCCCAGGCTTCTGACAAGATAAAATATTTAATTAGCCTATACACTGACCCCAAGAACATCTGGAGCCTCCAGATGACGAGAAATTTTCTTGTCACTTCTAAGTCTGTCAGACCGTTGAGGACCATGTTGGAAAAAAAAAAAAAAAAAAAAAAAGCAGAAACGAGAAGGGAGGTTATCAGTGTGGCCTCTCTGAGATTCCAAGCTTACAGATTAGAGAACGCAGACCAGCTGAGTGAACTCTCGCCACAGTGATTCGTCTTCCAAATGCAGAAAGTGGAGGGGATAAGGAGAGTCAGATAATTCCCCATCGGCAGCCAAAACACATCAATCAGGTGGTTATTCATGTGGTGGAAACGAACAGACCTGTTAAATCTTCTTATGGAAGGCTCTCTTACTTTACACAGACAATAGGACCAAGAATCCTTGGGCTGGGCAGCAGATCAAAATGTTGCCTCTGCCATTAAACACATCTAGGTGTGAGCATGACGTGGTAAGTATTTTCATATATCTATACAAATATAGATACATATACACACACAGATACATATACACACATACATACATACACACACACATACATACATACATACACACATACATACATACATACATAGTGAGCACCAATGGATCTGTGGTATTAGTTGTCATATGATATTAGTCTTCATGAATTATCTCCATTAAACAGAGTAGTGTCTAAAATTTATCAAGTGCCCAGTATGTACCAGATACTATATTAAGCAATTCTTAAGCACTATTGCTTTTCATCCTTACAGTAAACCTTACTATTTCTATCATTGTATAGATGATTAAAAAACAAACAAACAAACAAACAAAAACTGCAGGCCCAGGGTAAACGGTGAATTTGCATAAGCTCATATGGAAAATTGAAGCGATCTGATTCCAGACTCCACCTTCAGCTGCTTCGTTATCTTGCCAGTCAGTTAGAGATCAGGTCATATGAGAAGCTCGGGGGATGGGGGGACTTTTCCAAGGTCACACAGTGAGCCTGTGGCAGAATTCTGCTCATTTCATACTACCCACAGATCAAGCAAGGCTTCTAGAATTCCTTGAAGTCCAGTGGCCCATGCCATAAATAGTTGAACTGTGAAGAAGATTCACTCCGAGTCCAAGTTCCTTCCTCTGGTATTCTTTCTGGAGTACTCCAATGCCACTTTAGAAAGGGAGTCATACCATCTCCCTCTAAACCAAAATCCCACATGGAATTCCACTATGCTTAACAGCTTAATATATCTCAGCAATGTAACCTTGAATTCCTGTCCGTTAACTGCAACGTCCTAGTGAGAATCAGTGGAATGAAATGTAGTAAAAATTTAAGCATTTGTGTTGGTGAACTGTTCATTGACAAGGGGCCAAACAATGGGAAAGCATAGCCCTGTCAACAAATGATGTCGGGAAAACTGGGCATCTACAGCAGGATGAAACTGGATCCTTATCTCACACTGCGACACTAACCAACTCATAATGGAATAAGACCCCAAACTAGCAGTTTCTAGAAGAAACATAGGAGGGAATACTTTTTGACATTAACCTGAGCAAGGATGTGTCTTGGCTTTGACACCAGTTGCAAAAACAACCAAAGAAAAATGAGATGAGTGGCACTGTGGCAAACTAAAATGCTGTTATATGGCAGAGGGAAAAGACAACTTATAGGATGGGAGAAGATATTTGCATGCCACTTACCCAGCAAGGAATTAATTTCCAAAATATATTGGGGATTCCTAAACTAAGTGGCTAAACAAAATAATGGAAAAATTAGTGTAATTTAAAAATAAATAATGTACATGAATTGACAGTTCTTAGAAGCTGATATAAAAATGTTCAAGAGGCACATGAAAAAGTATTCAATATCAGTAATCATGAGGGAATGACAATCGATACTAAGTGAGATATCACATCACACCGGGAAGGATAACTATTATTTAAAAAAAAAAAAAAAAAGACACCAAGGTGATGATAAAGTTGGGGAGAATCGGAGTCTCTGTATGCTGTTGTTAGGGATAGAAAAGGCAACAGCCACTGGCGGGAGAGGGGGCGCCAAGAATACAGAGTTTAAATTCTGAAAATAGAACTACCAGATGATCCACGAAATACACTCCTGGCTATTTCTTCCAAGCATCCCAGAGATCTCTCCACTCCTGTGTGTATTCTAGCCTATTCATGATACTGGGCATGGAAACATCTCTCTCTATATATATATATACTCTCACAGATGAATGAGCAGACAGCATAGTGTAAACATAAATATCACTCCGCTTTAAAAGGGAAGACATTTTTACTATTTGAGGTCCAGACATGGACCAGGACAACACTAGGCTAAGTAAAATAAGTCAGTAACAGAAGAAACCTTGCGTGATTCCTCTTAGGTGAGGGCTTAATGTAGTCGAAGGTATAGAAAAGGACACTGGCATGCCAATTATTAGGGTACACAGAGAAGATATGCTGAATTTTTGTTTAAGTTGCTCCAGAGGTGAGCATTGTCACCTAGTGCCTGTGGTTAGCAGTAATAGTGTTTATAACATTTTGTCAAGAAAACGAACCTCACATTAAGTATCTTTGCCATCATGAACAACAAACAAAGCCAAAGGGCCATATGGAAGCATAAAAAGGTTATAAATATATTTGTTAGCTGGATCATAAAGATATTGGCATGTGTACATATACATGTCTAAACTTAACAAAGTATATACATTGACGATATGCAGTTTTGTGTAATAAACATTAATAAAGTTGGCCTTGAAAAGATTAAGCAAGATGTACATGTTCTGATTTAGAACTTTTGAATACTTTAGGGAACCTTCTATATCTTAGTTGGAATGATGTTTTCATTAGTGCACACATTTTTCAAACTTTACTCAGCACAACGCCGAAAAAAGATGTGCTTTATATGCGAACTGGCTCACTAAACTCTATTTTTAAAAAGTTAGGTCTCAAAACTACTCTTTCTGGAGTCTGTCACCATAGCTCTGTTTACAGAAGGGTCATGGTTCATAATCACTCTAATCACAAAAAAGCCGTGTACCACGGAGCTCATTTCTACACGCACCATCCAACAAGAGACTGTTAAAGACATCCATAGCCTACTTCTCTGGGACACATGTGAACATATATAAACATATATGATATATTTATATATATATATACATACATGCATATATATGCATATCTTCTTCTGTATTCCTGACAGGGACAGTACAGCATATGGGGATCAAAGCCTACATCTGGAGAGAGTAGAGTAAGGAAGGAAAAAGGAAGATGAGAAATAGTGGAGCTGAGGCAGCTTAGAAAGATGGGAAACATTACATGGATGTGGGAAGGGAAATGAGCCTTTCCCCCAGGAGTCTGGCTGAGGTGTCTCATCATCTGAGAATCAAGAATTCCACCACAACTAACATGTGCTGTAAAAATTGCCAAGACAGACAATATACCGTTCACATATAGATACTTTATGTTAGAATTGCTATGAACTAGGCATAAGGACTGATGAGTATGAACTCACCCCTCTCCAACACATTCTCTAGGATTCTCACAGACAAGGCTATCAACCTTGCTTACGATGATGATGTCCTACCTTCCTGTAATTCTGTGCTCTAGAGTTTGACCCTCCCCACCTTAGTCCCATCGGGTGCCCATCAAAAACCACCTTGTGATCTCATTTAGGTTTTGGTGGGGGATGGTCTGATGTATTTTGATGCTAATTAATAAAAAAAAGCCATCCCACCTGGGCAGGGAAGAGGAGATAGAGGTGTGGCTAGGGTACCTGGGCTTAGAGAGGGTGGGGGGGGGGATGGGAAGAGGAATCCTGGAAATAAGAGAAAAGACCGCCATGAAGAGGAAGGAGAAAGACCCAAGGAGGAAAGGAAGGCCGCAGCCATGGCTTAGAGAAGCACGTGGCCAGCGTGGATGAAGAAGTGTTTGGGATTATGGATGGGAGGCAGCTTGATAGAAACCGGTAGAAGCAGATGGCGTGAGACAGGGGCAGATATCATATATCATTATGGGAAGTAGTTTAGAGGATTAATGTCTGCCCTGCCCCAGGTTAACTAAGGCTATTTTTAAAATATAACAAGGGTCAGTGTCTTGATTGATCGTTAGCCAGGCCTACTAATAATACAGATAATTTTAAAACAACAAGGCTTCTTGACTGGCCTTTGATGTTAATAACGTCAAATGACACCAAAATGGTACACATGGCTACTATAAAGATAAGAAAGCGCCATTCTTGTGTGAGAAGCTCCCATCCGTTCACTTAGCTGTGTCTTACTCCTCTCCCAGCGTTTCTTTTCCCCTAACCCTTGTGTGTACCCCTTTTAATAAACTCCAACTGTGTGTTACAGTGGCTCATCCTGAAATTCTTTTCTGCATTGAAGCCAGGAATCCTGGGTTTGCTTCAGTGGAAGTCTCTAAAAAGGAACTCTCCTGGCTGTGTCAGGGGACAGTGCGCACAGATACGTCTCCATCCTTGCTTCATTGGGAAGAGCAGTGGGCTACTGGTTGATTTTTAGTATCACCCCACTGTACCCCACTACACATTTAGGAATAAGAACAAATCTAAATAAAGAACTCTTTGAGCTCTTTCTCTGTCTGAGCCTCCAACCCTCTGTCTATAAGAGTGAATGCTGCTTAACAATGACACACTGGGGACGTGCATCGTTCTTTCCTCATCATGATCAATACACGCCGTGGTTAATTTGAATGTCTATGATGCCTTTCCACAGGACTGGAACGAGAAGATTAAAATTAAAATTGTAAATTTTCATTAAATTAAATTTAAAGTGTAAGCAGGGACTGAGACTATAAAGGGCTAGCAACATGCATATAATATCATTATTAATAACCTTATGTCAGTTCATTGGTAATGTGTTAAATATAATAATCACAATTATTACTAATTGTTACTCCTGGATAATGTACCAAGGCCCAGGATTCACTGACACATATTTTTAACATGGAATTGATCCAAGGCTGATTATCCCTGAGCTGCTCAGCATGTCCTATGAGCCCAATAATCATGTCTTAAAATTGAGTCTGAAAGTAGGAGGAGCAGTGGTTGAAGCAACATCTTCAAAGTCTGCAAGGCAATTTGGGTTTCCCCAGGATGGCACTCTTAGGATCTGGGCCCAAGGCCACACAACCATCAGTTTGGCTCTGCTCCCTGGAAAACATCCAACACAGCCATGGAGGAGAGCCTACATTCCAGCAGAGGGAAAGCCTTCGGGTCACAAGTGTCTGCCTCTCAGTTCTCTAGGAAGCTTTCATTTATCACACCTGGTTAAGATGTCTGGTTCTAGGAGTTAATGAATGCATTGGGACTCACAGGAGACAAGTGCAAAGCTCTACATTCTCATTAACCATACACTTTCATCTTTGTGTGCCTGTGAGAGGGTACACTAGAGATTATGATAATGGGTATGGCCCAAAGTTAAGGAAACTGAGTGTGGTCTAAAACTCACTGTTTGCAAAGTACATCCAAGTTGCAAGTTTTCTCTTTCTTCAATAAAGCTATGTCAGTAAAGTGCATCAGGCACTATAAAAGACTTATTGAAAGTTTAAACACACACACACACACACACACACACACACACACACACACACACACACGAGCGTGTGTCACAGTAGTGAAGAAGAGGTTAATGAATTGAGGAGGGAGGAAGAGACATGGAAGGAGCGGAAGTGATGCAAGAGCAACACCCATGTGGGAAGCTCTCAAAAAAAAAAAAACAAAAACAAAAAACAAAACAAAACAAAAAAAACCAAAATAAAACATCCTAGCCTGCATCCCACTAGTTCTATTTTGACAGTCTCTCTTCTAGGAACCCATCCAAAAATAACTAAAAAAAAAATTTTTGTGCACAAAGATGTTCAGCCTGCTATTACCTAAATTAAGGCATTTTAAAAGACAGTTTCACAGTTAAGAAATAGAACAGCAGTTCAAGTAAAAAAATCTATCTGATAAGGTATTATACAACTTGAAATTTACATTTTATCAAAATTAGAGTAACGTGGAAAATGGATATACTGCTGGGCAATAAAATCAGAAAATAACATTTTACATGTGTAAGAATCATGTTAAAATAGAGCCTGTGAGATGGCACATAGGGTAAAGGCTACTGTCATGAAGAGGACAACTTGGCTTCAACAAACCAGAACCCACATGGTACAACATGAGGATTACCTTCTGCAAGTTGTCCTCTGACCTCACACACACGCACTGTGGCACACACACCCACTCATCTTCAACACACACTAAATAGACAACTACTTAAAATGAAGTTAGAAAAAGGTAAGGTTTAAGCCGGGTATGGTGGCCCAAGCTTTTAATCCCAGCACTTGGGAGGCAGAGGCACGCATGGACCTCTGTGAGTTCAAGGCCACCTCGGTCTACAAATGGAGTTCAAGGACAACCGGGGCTACACACAGAGAAACCCTGTGTCTTGAAAAACAAACAAAAGGATGACAGAAGAGAACAAAACAAAAAAAGCAATATGTACAAGAGTTAATAACCATTAAATAGTGTAAAAGGCGTTCTAGAAAACAATCTACTCTCTGTTAACTTTCAAAAAGGGACTTTTGCCTCCTGTACTCATTCCATTCAATGCTGTTTGGCTCAGATTTATTTTTTAAAAGGTTTATCAACAAAGTCTACAGTGTCTTTGCTTAGAAGGAGAAAATTTGCCATGACACACAAAACCCCAGTGAATGAAGGCGTCACGCTTAAAATGTAATAATTTAGGATTTCCAGGCATGCCAGCATGTGTCCCCTCACCTGAACCCATCTACTCATAAACAGCTATCAATAGTCCCTTTCAGAGCAATGGTTGCTATCATAGGCTTCCAAGAGTAGGCATGTTGCCTCTCAAATTTTATGATATTCCCTTTTACCAGGAAAGGGAAGGCGGTCCTAGCTCTTTATAAACAGATGAGGAAGGAGGGAACTCTGTAGGGCAGGTCCTAAGATGCAAATGGTTTGATTGGGGTTTAACTAAAGAGACACAGGGCAGGTGTTTCCTGCAAGGATTTACTGAGGGAGAAAGTCCCTCCCCCAGGCGTGGCAGTATACTGCAGTAGTAGCCCAGATAAGAAAGAGATTTGTTTTGCCTTTTAGCTCAGCGTCTAGACACCACAGGGGTGTCTAGCCTCTCCCAAGAGCGTGGGAGATCCTGCCAGCCCTGTGAAACCTGTACACTATGGAATATGACTCAGCTATTAAAAACAAGGAATTCCCAAAATTTGTGGACAAATGGACTGAACTAGAAATGATCATAATGAATGAGTTAACCCAGAAGTAGAAAGAGTCAAATGGTATATACTCACTTATATCTGGACACTAGCCCAAGGGGCATGTCCTATGAAAGTCTTCACTTACCAGGAAAGTGGGTCAGAGGGGAGGACATCCTATTGAGACTTTAGGTGAGAGAATAGGGAAATAGAAGGATCCAGAGGGTCCTAAAAACCTACCAGAAGAACATTATAATGGGCAGATCTGGGCCTAGGGGTCCTGCTCAAACTATGGCACCAGCCAAGGATAATACATGCAGTAAACTTTGAACCCCTACCCAGATCTAGCCAATGGACAGGCCATTCTCCACAATTGAGTGGAGAGTGGGGACTGACATTCACACAAACTCTGATGCCCCATATTTGACCATGTCCCCTGGATCGGGAGGCCTGGTGACACTCAGAGGAAGGATAGCAGGTTACTTGATACCCTATGAGCATATACAGGGGGAGGAGGTCCCCCTTAGTCACAGTCATAGGGGAGGGGAGTAGGGGAAAAGTGGGACGGAGGGAGGAATGGGAGGATACAAGGGATGGGATAACAATTGAAATGTAATATGAATAAATTAATAATATATTTTTTAAAAAAGAAAAACAAACAAACAAAAAAAAAGAGATCTGAAGGCAAGATTTTGATTTTTTTGTTTCTGTTTTTCTTTTTGTTTTTGTTTTCATCTGCCTACCTTCACTCCTAAAGCCACTATGGAAACCTCTGTTCTATTGCTGTGCTGTCATCTTCAGCTGACTTTGGAACCTAGATTCATTGGCCTTCCAGTGCGGACCTGGGCCAGTGACTCTCCAAGATCGGGCTTTCAGCATCCAGATTGGGGCTGCCAAGATTGAGGTTGCCAAACAGAGCAATCCTGTGCCCTCAGCCTTTCTCCAGTGTGAAGACTGCCATTGTCAGATGACCCAGATCACAGATACTATGTAAGCCAATCTAAACTCTCTTTTTAATACATATTCATCCTGTTGTTTTCTGTCCCTCTAGAGAGCCCTGACCCAGACAGCATGTTTTCAATTGAATACACACAGAGACACCACTATCTGGGGGGAAAAGAGGACCATAAGAATTGGGGCAGAGGGACTAGAGAGGACCTTGTGGGACACTCGGAAGGGAGTGGTTTGAATAAGAATGGCCCCTATAGGCTCATGGAGTTTGAATAAGAATGGCCCCTATAGGCTCATGGAGTTTGAATAAGAATGGCCCCTATAGGCTCATGGAGTTTAAATAAGAATGGCCCCTATAGGCTCATGGAGTTGAATGCTTGGTGTTTAGGGAGTGGCACTACTTGACAGAAATTAAGAAGTGTGGCCTTTTTGCAGAGGGTGTAGCCTTGTTGGAGTAGGTGTGGCCTTGTTGGAGGACATTTATCACTGGGAGTGGGCTTTGGGGTTTAAATGCCCATGTAAGGCTCAGTGTCTTGCATTCCTCCCTTTGCCTGCGGATCCAAATATAGAACTCTCAAGTACCTCTCCAGTACCATGTCTGCCTGCACACCACCATGCTTCCCACCATGATGATAATAGACTAAACCTCTAAATGTAAGTAAGCCCTAATTAAATCCTTTCTTTTATAAGAGTTGTCACAGTCATGGTATCTCTTCATAGCAATAGAACATACATATATGAAATATATATTTATTATAATATAAATATATATTTAAATATATAATATAATACTATATGTATTATATATTATATTGTATATAATGTATAAATATGTATTTCATGTATATGAAAATGACATAATGATATCCTTATTTTAATCATTAACTAAAAAATATAGGAAAAAATACTTATTTAAAACATGTGCCTAGATGCAATATTTTGATTTCTAAATAAGCAACAATGGCAATAAAAATCCATCGATATTAACCCAGCCTGCAGTATTTCCAAATAAAATTTCAAACACTATACCAGTTGCTACAGTAAGTCTAAAACAGCAATAAAAACATCAGGCTGCAGAGCTGCCTGGATTTAAATATTGGCTTCTATACACGGAACAATAGTAAACAAAGCCATACTCTTCCTGTCTTTATTTTTCTTTCATTCAGAACCTGAAGTTATTATATCAGTTCAATTATAGCCTTTGATAAGTAACTGATAAAATATAGCTCACATTGTTTTAAGATTCACTTGAAACCACAAATACTGCATGATGCATCCATCCCCTGTATGGCAGTCACCTCTGCCCTTCCCCAAGTGCCATCAAGTCTACATGAGCATTTATCAGTATAGCTTCTAGCCAAGCTGGTCCAGGGGATGTAGAGACCACCAATGCTTTGCCCTATAGGATTCCTCCCTGGGTCAGCTATTAGCTAGTGTTTAAGAGACAAACAAACAAACCAAAAGATGAAATCTTTCCCCGAATAAATAAAATAAACATCAAATCCTCTCTTGACAAAGTGGGAATTACCACTCTTTGAAGTTTAATTTGTAGCAATACCATTGCATTCACACCATTACCCAGGGATCCATGGGGCTCTAGAGTTTTCCACAGCTTGCTTCCTTCCAACACCACGAACATGTAGGCCCACAGTTTCCTCCTTTTTCCTCTCATGTCCATCACCCCAATATGTCTCTTCACTGGACATCCTCTCAGGATCTCTACACACAGGCTTTTCTTTTTCTAGTCATCAACCAACACAGAACCACAAAGCCGAAGGACTTGAAGTGATTCCACATGGCTCTGCGATCCAAAGTGCTCCCTAAAACTTGTGCTGTCCCTCAGACACCTGTGACGTGACCCAACTCAACTCCTGTCCTACCATTCTGTTCACAGTTTCATCAGAGGACTGGCCTCTAGTCTTAGCTCATCCTGACCAACATCCCTGGACCCCAGCTTAGCTCCCAGGTCTAGAGCTTGTCCTCAGACTGCACAACACGAGCAAGGTCCGGGGATTTCACAGGAGTGGCTTGCTCACCAGTTACCCTAGAGTCCTCTTTCAGTCTATAAAGACCTTATACCCTGTACTAACTCCATATGAGCTGTCACTTCTCTCCCAACCCCCCAACTGTGTCCCCTCAGAACAAGAACCTCCCTCCTATTCTGCCCAGGAGCCTGGTGGTTATTAATGAAGCTAATCTGAATTCTACCTTGGCTCTGTGGAGGCAGGCTTTGCAGCACCCATCCTATCACCCCAGCCCCAGCCTAGGTTCTGGATGCAGGTCTGTTTCTGACCTGTTAACATTTTGCCAATGGCTGGGTAAAGGACAGAGTACATACATTCTAGTCACCTCTCAGTAATTATCAAAACCATCCTGAAAATTCCAGACTCACAAATTGCCAGAATATCACAGAATCAAAACATCACAGGATAAATAGAAACATGATTCTATTTAAACATTTCTGGAACTTTTTCTCTCTCTTTTTGAATAAACTAGCTCAAGAAAGGAAATGTTTCGATTTGTTTTGTTTGTAATTAGATGGGTCCTTCAGCCAGGCTTCTGTCTGGCTTGCAGGCAAGCCTACCTCAAACCACTGCCCGTGGGACTGCATCTTGAGGACGACGCAAGGGTCCGGCTTGGACAGAGCATCTCTGTCAGAGATGCCTTTGCACGCCACACGCAGCTCGACTTTGGTCAAACAAGGGCTGTTGAAGATGCCCAGCGTGTTGGCAGCTGACTCATAAATGTTGCTCATCTTCTTCATTCTGTGTTAGGAAATAAAAAGAAGGAAAATAAATGATGTGCCAGTCATTGCAATACTTTTCAAAGGAGAAAGCCCCCCACCCCACCCCACTCCGCTCCCCAACAAATCGGTGTGTTCAGCGCACAGATTTGAATGCTGAAAGTTTTTATTGTTTCACTTTCCAACTGACTAGCAGTTTCAGTGATGCAGGAACAAACAACCCCCACCCCCATGCCACCAAAATAAAGCTTCCCGAACAGATGCTGGCCCACTTGGCTAAAAACACTGTTTCCTCGTATCATTTGCATAGTGAAAATTTTAATCTGTGAAATAAAGTTAATGAACTGGTGAAACAGACCACAAAACGCAATCCAGGTTTATATTAAGTCTAAGGTTTATGTGACTTTTTTTTTTTATTGATCTGTTTGCTAATCAATTTTTATCACATCTCATTTATTATTTTTAATTATTATTGGTATACACTATTTGTGTCTGCAAGCATGAGTGCAATTCTACCAGGCAGCATGAGTGGAGGCCAGAGGATAACTTTGTGGAGTTGGTTCTCTTCTGCCTGTGAAGAGCTCAGATCACCTGGCTTGCACGGCAAGTCCCTTCATCCACTGCACCATCTCATTGCCCCCTCAGATACATATATATATAATTTCCTAAGACTCTAACTCTCTTCCTTTTATGTAATGGATCAGAGAAGTCCATTGGCTTGCCTGAAAGGGATCCACCCACCTCTAAACTCTGGCTCACTTTCCCATGATACCCTTAGCAAGCTAGCACCCAAGGGGAACCCCAGCATAAGTACCTAAGTCTATTACTCTCTTCTTCCCTTCTAGACTCCCAGTTGCCACATTAGGACCCAAAATCAAAAGGGGAAAATGAGGAGACAAAAATAGGAGCAAACAAAACACCCCATAAACCCTTATCTGAACCCCTGGAGATGTCAAACATGGGTTCCAGTCCAATTCAACTTGATGTCTTCCACAGTAGTAACACTATGCATTGCTCGGGCTAAAGGTACCCATACTCGCCTCCTCTGAACACAGCAGGCCTATGAAGATGCTGGAGGACACTCTCGGGAACTCAGTCTCATGGCATGCTCCATGCATCTGGTTTCATCAGGAAAACCAGCAATGGCTTCCTGATCTTCACGTGGAGCTGACGTCTTACAGTAAAATTCTCTGGCAAGGTTGGGACAGGTCCTCCCTGTCTCCTTCCCTTCCACCATAAGTATTTAGTTTCCCCCTATTGCTATTGCCCTAATAGTTCAAATGGACACAATCTGCCACCTCTTTCACTGGGTGCTGATTACACCTCAGCCTTAAGCACATGTGTGTGCACACACACAAAGACACACACAGACACACAAGGTGCACACAGACACACAGACACACACACACACACACACACACACACACACACCACTTGTATAGAGAAGACAAGGGCACACAAACACACACCAGTGGAGTTTGAGTGAGAGCCAGGTGTACACATTTACTTTCTTATTATCTGCGGCTACTTTTACTCCAGTGGCTGAACTAGAGCAGCCAAAATAGAGACTGCAGGGTCAACAAAGGCTGAAATATTTTACTACACAGTCATCAAATATGTGCCAACACCATCTCTGAAATGTCAGGTTAAGGGTGCATTTGTGATTGGGGGGAATTACCATGCCCCCCCTTTTTAAAAACATGTTGGGAAATTAGTTCAAGAATAAGAGCAACTCTGTCTTGTACCAACTGACTATTAACGAAGACTTTGGGACATTTGTTTTTTTATATATTAGAAAACCGATCCCAAAGAGGATTGGCTGCTTGCCCACATTGCATAATTATTCTAATGGCAGGGCTGGAGCTTCAGTGCCGGCTTTCTCTCTCCCGGCCAACAACACACAAAACCTTCAGTGTAGAAACATCCGAACCTACTAAGGCAGGCACAGTGAACATGACAACCATCCTCGGCTTGGGTCAGGCCCCACAGTCAGGGTTCCTATCAACTCCAAAACAACTGGCGTTCAACTATAGAAAATAAGCAGGTTGTAAGTCCACAGCTTACTGAATTACAGTCCCTGTATTACTACAAATTGGGAGCAGCGGGAGAGCCAAAGCATGCCTAGAGTGCATGAAGATGCTCTCAAAGCAAAAGAGGGAACAATCTAGGGTGAAGGTGGCTTGGGCATAGACAGGGTGGAGAATACGCAGTGGACGTTGCCAGCTTTTAGTAGGTCAGACATATCCTGAACTTCTGATTCTCCCAATACATTCATGGGTTTCTCCTGATCCAGTGTTCTTCTGCCAATCTCGCAGCCTCTCCTCTCCCTAGAAACTACCCCCCACTGTTCCTTCATAGGAACACACATGTCCTTTTCCAGATGTGCAGCCCCCATAAAGAATAACCAAGCTTTTTTCTGGAGAGTGAGAGCATCTTCGTTAATGCCAGTTTTTTTTAATTGGATATTTATTTATGTTTATTTTATGGGTATGAGTCTATTGCCTGCATGTATGTAAGCGCCCATGGAAACCAAAAGAAGCTCTAGGTCTCCTGGAACTATAGTTAGGGACAGTTGTGCACTGCCACGTGGGTTCTGGGAACCCAACTCAGGTCCTCTGAAGCAGCAACAAATCCTCTTAAGCCCCGGGGCCATCCTTCTAGCTCCTCTAGCAGCAGTTTCAATGGTGATGGTACAATGCAAGAGAGTCTATCTAAGAGAAAAGCAGTTCTATGTTAGACTTCTTAAATCCTAGCTCCTCCACTCACTGTGAAAAATTGAACAAGACCCCCAACCTGCCTGATAGTAGCACCCAGCAGGAAAAGGTTCTGTAAAGAATATATGAAACAATGTGTGTCAAGAGGTTTTTACAACTTTAGGCACATAGTAAACACTCTCAAAGGCTTGGCTAATGTTCTCCTTGTCTGGCTTCTTGCAAGACAAAAATCGTTCTCCGACTGCCAGCTTGAAATCTCTGAGATTTCCCCCTACTACTTTAAAAGCAAAGCTCAACTCACTCCTGTAGTCTCTTTGCCTTTGGAGCCTATGTTATCTGGGCATATCTCCCTCTCACAGCTTACAGCCACTTATCAACTCAACAGTTCACCAAGGAAGTCACATAGATGAGCTGTTATTGCTCACAGGTTCAAGAAGCAATGAGAAAACAATGTTGTTTGCTCTTCTAATTTAGCGGAGCTGCACTCAGCTTCTCAGGGCAGGTCATTTATCCTGCAAAGGGTGTCCTTTCTAAAGCTGCAGCTGGCTCTTAGGAATCACATCTTCTACAGAAGTCATCTCTTGCACCATATGACAGATGGTCACACGCCCCGTGTGCATGGGGGATCTGATAGGACCCACATGAGTTCTACAGTGCAGATGGCTCATCTTCCTTCCGTTTTCCATTTGCAGATTACTACACTGCATTCCTTTCTGCATGTACTTGTCCCATGGTAACAAATAGTTGCAACTGCCCACTTCCATAAATGCAAAGAAAGCCTCTGCTTAGATGTAATACAGTCATGTAGATAATAAACCACATAGGTTGTAAGAGGTGACACACACCTGTTCCTGTATGAGGTTCCCGTTGGCCATCTTACCTGCTTTTAATGGTAGCAATATGGTCATATGTGGCAAAAAAAAATTGTCCCAAATGACTGAAAATTATCAGGGTTTTTATTCCAAGATAAGTAATGGTTATTGTGTAGCACTTCTCTCCTAGACTGATACATTCCATCCTCCAGGAAAGTTCATTCAGAGAGGAAAGAAACAACCCAAAATAACTCCAGGAAGTCCCTGAAACTGATGAGATTCACTAGGCCCCTCCTTCCCAGGAATATATAAATAGAAAACACTGCTGCAAGTCACTCTCAAACAAGACAAGCTGCAAAGATTCTCAGACAAGCCTAGCCTCTTAAAAGAAGCAGTGACCAGCCGAGAGGCTAGGAAGAAGCAGAGAGCAGCCGAACTGCCTAGAGGAAAACACCAGTTCGCCCACCTGGAAGAGGCTCAGAGCAACCAACTGAGATACCTGGAAAGGACACTCAAACCATTGAGGTACCTGCAGGCTGTGCAGTGTGCTTCAGGTGCCCAATTTTTGTGAGCTGTCACCCATGCTGGGGCGGTCCTTGGTGATACATCTGTCTTTGCATCATTCATGCTCCTGTAAGTGAGCCCTCATCCATACTCCTGTGAGTAAAGCCCAATAAAGCTCATTGATCTACCAACCTGGACTTTGGTCTATACTGGGTTCCCCATATGGGAAGAGATGTGTGTGCTGTATTTCCCCAGAAAAAGTCTGTAATACAACGTGGTATATCTTAAATGAAGGGTATGCCATACACTAAAATGTTATATAACAAGAGTAAAACAACCTAATAATTAATTAAATGTATCAGTTAATTTACTTAAGGAGGGCCTTGGGCGGTCCAATCTTGCCTCAAACTCCTTGAACACTTTATTCTTCTGCCTCCACCGAAGTGCGAGGCTTATCAGCCTGCCCCATTACGCTTGGTTTATGCAGTGCTTGGAGTCAACCGAGGGCTTCATGAAGGCTGGGAAAACACTTTTATCAACTAAGCTCCAATGCCAGACCCAACAATAGTAAACTTAGCAGTTTATAAATCAATAACCAACCTGTTTGTACATGGTCAGAGGTTTTTTTTTTTTAATTAATATCTCATCCAGAGCTTCATGGATCACACTTTTAAGCAAGAGAAAAGCTCTAGATGACATGGAGCTGGCGAGGGTGGCAGAGTAAATACCCTGAAGATCAGCCGGGTATCAGTATGAGCGCTGTGCTGGAGGAGAGAAACATCATTGTGCTGGTCGTTTTCCATCATTCTCATTTCCTTTTTCTTTCTTTCTTTCATTCTTTTTTTTCTCCATTTGATTCCTTTTGCTTCTGCTTAGGGTCCTAAAAGGACAACCTTCCCTGCTTGCTAACGCTGATTGCTGACAAGTGTTCTGCCATGTTTGACTAAAGAGAAACCTCACTGAGAAGATGAGGAGAGAGAGCACAACGTGTTTCTTTTCAGCTCCTGCCTGGGTCCGAGGAACACAATCCCATCAGACAGCTCTCCAAGTCCTTTGCTCTCACTGTAGTTCCTCCCCTTGCTCTTATAGACTTGTGGCTTAGTAATGGTTTCTTACCAGTCTTAAGGTGGGCATCATAGACACACAGGAGAAACCAGGAATTCATAGATACTCGGTAAACTGATCAGAGACAAAAGAGGCTAATCCTCCTCCAGGATAAGGGCAGGTGTGAGCCACTAGAAGCAACACTTTCCACAACAGGGGCTAGGCACAGTAACTGGATAAAGGAATCTAAGCAGAGTACTCGCAGAGTTTATTTCACCACATGTTGGTCTCTGAAAAGCCTGTCTTTTGCTTCCCTTGACTCTGGATACATCATTATAAAAGTTCTTTGCAATAGAAGTTCTTAAATCAACAGAGGTGGTTCCATTTCCTTCTTAGAAGAGACTACATTACAGCAGTAGACCAGGTGTGATATTGGCACAGAAATATTGAGGTATCTTTGAACATTACAGAATCGTTCTTGGGAAGCTGGGGTCCCGGAAACTTGAAGGCCACCCAAACCATCACTCAAGCTTTCAGATTCTTTTGTTGCAAATATAAAGCATGAAATTCATGGACCACAGAGGGTGAGTTTAAATATTTGATTTATTATTATATGTATAAACATACATGTCTGTGCCTGCAGAAGTCAGAGGAATGTCAGATTCCATGGGGCTAGAATTATAGGCAACTGTGAGCCACCTTATGTAGCTGCTGGGAATCTAGCTAATGTCCTCTACACGAGCAGTGACAATTCTTAACTGGTGAGCCATCTCTCCCATTCCAGAGCTTTAGAGAAGTTTATTGTAATCACAGAGAAGAAAGGAGGGAAGGAGCGAGGAGAAAAAGAACACTTGCTAGCTTCTGGCCTAGAAACTTTTTAAAGGACTTATGGCAGAATCTGGCTTGAGGTATTGAGAGGAGGATGATCTGGTCAACCAGTTGGCCCAACAAAGCTTTTGGATACCTCCTATCAAGGCCAATCACAATCACATACAGCCTTTGGGTGGAGGTGCCCATTTAGGAGATAACAAAGACACAAGAACCAGAACTGCCTCCTGGAATTCTTGGCCTCGAACAAGGATGCTCTCAGAACTGCTGTGTTTGGGTTCCTGCCCTATCTGACTAATTTCTACCTCCTGTTCTCATCATTATGGTAAAAGCTAGAGCACTCTCTTCCTCATCTTCTTGTATTCATCACCTTTTCTCCTGGAGTGTGGGTAGCACCTGTGGCTTGATCTTTGCCTTTAAAATATGACAAGGTAACAGAATGCTTAATGCTTTTTCTGCATCAGTGACACCATCTTGGTAAGTAAGAGCCTCTCTCCCTTTCTGGCTTTGATGAAGTAGGTGTATTAGGAAGGCAAAGAATCCAAAGGAGCCTTCAGCAGACAGCTACTAATAGGAAACTGAGTCCCTTAGGCTCAAGGATGTGAAATTTTGCCAGCAACCATGTGAGCATGGAAGCATACCATTTCCAAATCAAATGTCAGATGAGACAGTAATCCTGGTACATACCCAGGTTACAATCTCACAAGATCCTGAAACAGTGAATATAACTACCTTGTGACCGTGGGCCTAGGCCACAGACAGTGAGGGCCTGAGCCTTTAGGCCTGATCTCATAGCCTGAAACAGGTCATGCCACCTTACAGCTCTCTCTGGGACACAGTTAAAAAGCATTCTGTGCTGTGACTTGACAGCTCTCAATTTATGGTACCTAACTCCTTCACGCCCCCTCTCATGCATGCTCTGATGAACTAAATCACATGATGTGAAATTTCATACTACCATGAAAGGTTACACATAGTCAGACCCTTCCTTCATTCTAGAGATTGATACAAGACTCCTCAGAGAGACCGCTTGAGGCTACTCTGGCCACCCAGTTATCCCAAGTGTGGTGGCTTTCTCAGTCCCCCTATCCCTGTCTTACTGTCTCTTAATGGAGATCCTCCCTAGTCATGGCCTTGAAGCTCTCCCACTCTGATAAACCTCATTGGAGAGAATTGTGTCAGCTCCCTTTACAGACTGCCTAGGGCTGTTATCTCATGTCTATAATAATTGCTCTCTGTTTCTGGTAATATTGTTGTGCAGTAAGAGATGACCAATATGAGCAGATTAGCAAGACACTCTAGGGTGTTTGCATGCACATATATGCATGTATACACAGTGAGCACACAAATGGTTTTGGAGTCAAGGACTATTTTTATACCTTACAGCATCCCTAATAGTGCTCAACCTCACCTTCTTCCTGGGATATTGGGTACAAGGTAGAAATATGGGGGGTATTAATGACAAAGTTCCCACATTTTTTGCAGTTCTACTCAGAGTCTCTGGCTTATCTCTCTGCCCATGCTCAAATGGAAGCCTACATGGACTATAAGAGTAAATCAGTACCCAAGGAGGCTCACAGGGAGTGACAACCTTGACCTTGACTCTGCAGATGGGACATAGGCTGGGGAGTCAGATTGTTTGGCCTTGGCCCAGCGGAAGCTCGCTGCTGAAAGGTGATCACAAAGTGTAGCTCTGTCAACGAGCGATCAGCTTCCGTCATGGCCCCGGATAAGTGGAATAAACAAGTAATTTCACACTCTGTTAGAGACCGGGATTAATATGGCCAGATTATCAATACATTTTCCATGGCCTATTTAAATCCTCTTTGTTGCCTTTCATACGACACCCTGGTTTTACAGAGAGACTAATGTCTGCTGAGAATTATTTTGATGGAAGCTGTCTTTTGGCCAATTTTAGAAGTAAATTATAATTGTCCTTTCACTCCGATAATTTAAGGTATAAAAACTACCTCCTCAGCATATCCACACTCTCTTACAGGACACACTGATCCTGAACTTAATTAGTTTCTGCATGAGTTGCAAACAACCCCAAGACAATGGAGAGCTCAAGAGGGAAGGAAATCAGCTGGAGTTCGCAGGGGAACCAATTGAGCAGAGCTTGTCCCAAGACCATTATGAATAAAGTGCATAGTCACTGTTCTGCTTGCCAGGGCGCTATCCAGCCTTTTAAATATCTCAGCAAATCCAAGGAAGGCAGGAGTGCTGGATGTCTCCACCACGCAACCTTCTGATCTCAATTCAAGAACTTCTAGGAACCTGGAGCTATGTTGGATGGCAGTGGAGGCTGTGAACATCTATGCGGCCACCCAGAGATCAGCCAAGTCAGTAACACATCTACTCTCAAGAAAGCATTTTGTAGGAAGCTTTAGGGGGTAGTGGTGTGAATAAGGTGACGCAGTCCATCTGTCCTAAGTTTCATCCTTAACAATGCTCCTCAGGCCTAACTTAGACCTAACAAGTGGGTAAAGGAGCTTGCCTCCATGACTACTGATTGGAGTTTGGTCCCCAGCCCCACACGACAGAAGGAGAAAACCAAATTTCAAATTCCATAGTCCTCACACTCACGTTTATGCACACTCATACTCATGCACACACGTATACACACACACACACACACACACATACACACACAAACACACAAGAAATATATAATTAATTTAATTATAGAGTCTGGGCAATGACTCAGGAAGCTAAGTGCTTATCATGCAAGCATGGTGACCTTCAGCATGACTTCCTCAGTTTGATCCCCTAAAACCCATGTAGAAAAGCCAGGCATGGTGATAAACACTTGTAATTCCAGTACCAGTACTAGGGACTCGGATGCAAAGCGAGACTTAGAGTTTGCTGGTTGGGTTGTAGCATCAGACTCCAGGTTCACTGAGGGGCCTTGTCTCAAAAAAATAAGGAAGAGAGTGAATGAGGAAGGCGCTGTCAATATCTAGGCTACACACACACACACACACACACACACACACACACACACACACACAGAGAGAGAGAGAGAGAGAGAGAGAGAGAGAGAGAGAGAGAGAGAGACAGAGAGACAGAGACAGAGAGAGACAGAGAGAGAGAGACAGAGACAGAGAGACAGAGAAAGACAGAGAGACAGAGAGAAGACAGACAGACAGACACAGAGACAGAGAGACAGACAGAGAGAGACAGAAACAGAGATACACACACACACACACAGAGAGAGAGAGAGAGAGACAGAGAGACAGAGAAAGACAGAGAGACAGAGAGAAGACAGACAGACAGACACAGAGACAGAGAGACAGACAGAGAGAGACAGAAACAGAGATACACACACACACACACACACACAGAGAGAGACAGAGAGAGAGAGACAGAGACAGAGAGACAGAGAAAGACAGAGAGACAGAGAGAAGACAGACAGACAGACACAGAGACAGAGAGACAGACAGAGAGAGACAGAAACAGAGATACACACACACACACACACACAGAGAGAGAGAGAGAGACAGAGACAGAGAGACAGAGACAGAGAGACAGAGAAAGACAGAGAGACAGAGAGAAGACAGACAGACAGACACAGAGACAGAGAGACAGACAGAGAGAGACAGAAACAGAGACACACACACACACACACACACACACACACGCCTATACACATGCACACAAACATGCCTCTGTTTCTACCCTACCACCGCCACCACTACTTTGTCTCCATTCTCTTTTGTCTCCCATCTCCCTTCTCCCCTGTCCATTTTCTCTCTTCCCTCTCTCCAAACTATGCATCTATGTAACGAAGCAAAGCAAACTGCCTCTAAGGCTGCCTCTCTTCAGAAACAACCCCTCACACAAGAGGTCTACACTGGCCCGCGTGTGAGCATGGCTCTAACATCAGGGCATGAATGCTTGAATCCCTGCTCAATAGTTCACTGGTTGTATGACCTTGAGCAATTTGCTTGAAGCTGGGCCTCCGATTTACCATATTTTAGATGAAAGTAATAATAATCCCACTTTGTAGTCTTCAGAATTTAATGAATGAATTCACATAGAGTTCTCAGCAGAGTACCTGGGCCACAAGGATTATTTGAATATTTAATAGGATTGCTGTTGATTTTAATCACACCACTAAACCCATGTAACATTTATCAAACCCTTCCATATTTGCTGAGCATTCAGCAATTAAGTCATCAGATCGTCAGGATAATGCTCCGGTGGTTTCTGGGTAGGAGGCCCAGTTCCCAGGAAAGAAAACGCACCTTGGAAAAGGATAAACCCTAAACTCAGCTATCTGGCCACAAAGCAATAAGATCAAATAGACATATGCCCAGAAACTATTCAGGGCCAGAGTCTGAGTCTTCAACTACTCTGTTCTGTGGCCTCTCAGGGGGCTAGCTGTTTAAGATGCTTCAAAGAAGAAGTGGGGACTTAAACCACATACTGCCCCCAAACTCTCTTGACTTATTTGGTTCCTTGAATGTCATGTCACCTACCCCCTCCTCTCTGTGTTTCTTCTCTTAACTTCATGCATCCTTCTATCTCCTGGAGCCAATAGGTCCCTGGGAGTGTGATGAGCTAATCTGTCCAGAGGAAACCCAAGCCAGGGGAATGTTGGCTCCATGCACGAGGGAAAGAAACAAAGCTGTTCAATCAGCCATTCCCACTGAACAACAGCATGTGACAATAAAAAGCAAGAGACAAATACTCACTAGTCTTTATTTGTTCCGAGCTCTTGCCATAGCTCAAAAAGGACAAAGGAAAAGGAAAAAATGGCAGAAATTGTGAATATCTATTCCTACCCAAGTGACCATGCTAGTGTAGACAACTTTTTCTGGCTGGTGTGTGTGTGTGTGTGTGTGTGTGTGTGTGTGTGTGTGTGTGTGTGTGTGTGAGAGAGAGAGAGAGAGAGAGAGAGAGAGAGAGAGAGAGAGAGAGAGAGAGAGACAGAGAGAGAGAGACAGAGACAGAGACAGAGACAGAGACAGAATGTGTGCTTCCTCTTATCATAAATATATATGTACATAAACATATATTATTGCATGTACATATATTACTGTTACTCTTTATTTTATTTTAATAGTCAAACTCTTTTATCATGTTTTTTCTGTCTCCTCTATTTTATGTGTGCATGGCATGTTTTGATGTGTGTGGTATAGCTGGGAGGACACTCACATGAGTGCATGGGCGTGATCCTGTGTGCATGCATGTGGAGGCCAGGAAAAGAGATCAGTTGTCTTAGCTTATTATTCTCCACATGCATGCCTTAAGACAGGGTCTCTCACTGGACCAGAAGCTTACCTGGTTAGCCTCACTTGCTGCCCAGTGAGTTGTTGGGATCCTCCTGTCTCTGGCCCCAGTGCTGGGTGTTAGGGATTTGAACTCAGGTCCTCTAGTCCTCATTCTTGGAAAGACGGTGTTCTTTTTCACAGAGCCACATTCCCAGCCCCACCTCTTTAAATTATGGCCTTCACTTTTCAGCTTTCTCCCATTTTAATTTCTAGCAGTCTGGATTTTTGTTTTGTATCCCTATTTCTTCTTTAGTTACCATCTTTTAAGACTCTTTTTAAATTTTATATGCCTTCTGCCCCCATCATTCCTGTTGGTAAGAATAAATGCTTTAAGTAGCTTTTAAATAATCCTTTCTGACTATATATTGTTTTAACTAAGGGAGAAATCACAAAGGGTGGACCTCATGTACCCCACTGCTCACAAAACATCTGCTTGATCTAAGAAGGGTACCCCAGCCTGTGACACCAACTGGTCCTCGCATCATGATATTCAGTATTTCAAAATACGCTGATCACCAACAAAGAAGAAAAAACAAGAACACTCAACAACATCCAACTGGAGATGTGTTGACACTTCAAAAGAATTTAATATCCTAGGACACACTGTCAAGAAAAGGCTGTTCCCTAAATAAGCATTCTCACAAAAACATAGTCGACATGGAACCCAACAGATATGTAAATCTTGCCATAGAACCACAGCAAATATGAAAAACAAGTCAACACTTGTGACTCCTCTCAAAGTCATAATTCCCCAGCAGCTCATGCCACAGCTTAGAAGTGATGAAAAGTTGCAGAAAGAATTCAAGTAATAATTTTTTAAAAAATCAACAAGTTCTAAGAACACACAGAAAAATGACTGAAGAAATTAATAAGGCCAACTCAGGATATGAATAGGATAAAGACTTTGAACAAAAAGAGTTAAATGGAAATATGGGGATGAAAAACTCAGAATTTTTTTTTAAAAAATGAATAGAAAACATTCCTGAATAGATATAACCAAAGAGAATTCTGAGGACTGAAGACAATGTTGATAAGTTAGAAAATTAATGCATTAATACGGAAAATAAAACATAATCTGCGAAGACCTCCGGATTATGAAGACCAATTTACCTACCAAGACATAGGCTAAAAACATAGGGCTTCCATCAGTAAAATGTTAAGATTCAAATTACTATATCCAGCAAAACTATCCTTTAAATTTGAAGAGAAGTAAAAATCTTCAAAGATAAGGATAAATTATAGGAATTATTGAACTAAGCCAACATTGAAGAAAAAATACACACATGATGCACAAACAAACATGCAGGCAAGAAAAAAGCTCACGTACATAAAAGAAACATAAATAAATCTTATAAAACATTTAAAATAAGAGACTGGAAAAACAATTAATGCTACTCAAGGTATTATAAAAAATGATAATACAAATATAAAATTATAAAAGGGAAGAAATTAATAGACATCCATGCTGAAATCAATGAAACAGCACATAAAAGACAACACAATGGATCTATGAAACAGCTGGTTCTTTGAAATAATTAGCAAGACTTACAAGGAGAAATAATCAAACAAAAGAGAAGACCCAAAGTCATAGAGGGGGAGATGACAAGGGGAATATGGCAACAGACACTCTAAAATACAGAGGATAGTTAGGAATTATTTTTGAAAACGTGCACTCTACAACAAATAAATACATTTCTAGACATACACACTCTATTGAATTAAAGAGATGGGTGAAGGAGAGATAAACCTGTTTTTGTTATGATCCCAAGTGTGGGATGGGGAACGGTCTAGTGAGAGAACAGGTGATGTTAATCCATTAGAAGACAAACCACCTCATGTGGGAGCTTGATTGTTGCCAGCTGAAAAGATCCATGAACAGACTCTGGGAGGAGATATATAATTGAGCCCAAAACTGAAGGTGGGGTCTTTGGTGACTGGGGATAGTTTTGACTGTTCATCACTCCACTTCGGGATGCTCCTAGAGAGAACAGCTCAAGGGAAGGCTTCGAGGCTCCGGGCTCAGGCTGAGGTTCCAGGTTGTAGTTACTCCAGATTCCAGCAGAAGAAATCCTGCTGATTATGCCAGGAGAATTGTTCCTTGGAACTGATATCCTTACGGTTTTGTTATTTTATTCTTTAATCCTCTTATCCTATTATTTAGGTTAGTCAGGTTATAAGTAAGGTACTCTCATTTAATAAGTTTGTAATGAAATATATTTGTTAAGAAAATTGAACCTACAGATGGGTAACATGCAACAAGTAAGTAAGAATAAAATGTCTTCCTAAAAGAAGGTCCAAGGATCTAACCAGTTCATTGATGAACATTATCAGATGCTCAGAGACTAGCTAACACTGGTGTTCCTCAAACAAGTCCATTAAAAAGAAAAGGCAAGAAACACTTCAGTGCTCGGTCTATGAAATCAGCATTACTCTGATACCAAGACTAGACAAGGACCCGCCACGAAGAAATACAGGTGCACTATCATCAAATTAGTTTCATTACATGGCTGTAAGTGTGGTCTGAAATATAGAAATAAAAAAGATGATATGTAAATAGAATAAAGAGCAAAAATTGCACAATTGTCTAATAGACCCCCCAAAAAAAACAGCTTTTGACACAAATCAACATCATTTCCTGATAAAATTCAAAAGGAAACTAGTTATTAAAAAACATGTCTCAATGCGGTAAAATTATAGATGCTAGACTCATAGTCAATATTAAATTCAGTGGGGAAAATTTTACAGGAGAAATTCCCGGTAAAATCAGCAAAGATAAAGGATGTTTATTCTGCTCACATTTATTCTTAAGAGAGCTTGAAGTTTTAGCCAGGGCACTAAGGCATGAAACAGAAACAAAAGGGGTACAGACAAGGAAGAAGTCGAGTTATTTGTATTTGAATATCTATATGACACGATCCTACAGTAAAAATCCCCAAAGACTTCATGAGAGCTTTAGATTTGGTAACGATTTTTGGCAAAATAGCAGGATAGAAACTAAACATAAAAATTAAAAAAACAAAAACAAAAACAATAGCTTCTCTATTTACCAACAGTGAACCCACTAAGAAGGAAACCAAGAAGCAAATCACATGCATAAAGGTTTGCAAAAGGATCAAACGCCAAAGGACAAACCTGTCCAAGGTTGCAAAGTATCTACATGATGAAAATAAAACACTAAGGAAAGAAACTGCAGGATCCTCCAGCTCTTGGAAGGACTTTCTGTGTTCACAGATTGCAAAGTCAGCGCGGTTAGGTCAACATGGTTGTACTGCCAAAGTGATACACAGCATCAATCTAGTCCCCATCAAAACACCAAGGACATTTCTCACAACACAAAAGTCCTAAAATTTATATGGAAGCCAGAAAGATCCCAAATAGTCAAAGGAATTCTGAACATGAGGAATGAAGCTAGAACTGTTATAATAGCCAAGTCCAACTATAGTGAAATTGTCATTTGAAAAGTAGACACACAAAGCTGTAAGTTGTGGCACACGCCTTTAATCCCAGCACTTGGGAGGCAGAGGCAGGCAGACCTCTGTGAGTTCGAGGCCAGCCTGGTCTACAAAGCGAGTCCAGGACAGCCAAAGCTATACAGAAAAACCCTGTCTTAAAAACAAAACAAAACAAAACAAACAAACAAAGTAGAGATACAGAGAAAGGGGAAGTACTGGGGAACCAAGGAATAAATCCAAGAAACTACAAACATTTAATTCTTGACACAAATACCAAACGTGTATGTTGGAAAAAGCCGAGCCTCTTTTGACCGACAGTGCTGAGAACATTAGATAGCAACACCCAGAAGACTGCAGTGAGACCCTTAGTCTTACCTTACATAGAAATCAACTCAAAAACCAAACCAAAAGTATGTGAAGAGGATGACTAGAGGAAAACACTTTGGAATCCAGATGGGGCAGTGACTTCCTGAATAGAAGTCCAGAGTATAACAAGTAACAGCAGGAGCTGACAGATGGGGTCACATCAAAGGAAAATCATCCGTGTGAAAAGGAAACAACTAGCCATTAAAGACAATCCTCCAGATCGGGGAAAACACAATATCTTACAGGCTATTCATATTTCAGATATGCAAAACCCTTTTTTAAAATGTCAAAATAAATAATCTGAGGCTGGAGGTCATGTTTAAAAGCACTGGCTACTCTCCTGGAAGACCCAGGTTCAATTCCCAGCAGGGACATGGCAGCTCACAACCATCTGCTACCCCAGTTCCAGGAGATGCAACATTCTCATCTGGCCTCTGTCAGAACTGGGCATGCATATGGTGCACAGAAACAAGCAATCCACTTAACAAATGCAGAGCCAATTGAATAAATACTTCTCAAAACAAGAAGAACAAACAGCCAATACATACAGGGGGAAATGTTCGACACATTGAGCCATCACGGAAATACAGATCAGAAATATCTGAGTATTCTGGTTCATCACAGTCAAAATGGCTACCCTGGAGGGGAACGCGGGGAAAGAAGGCTTTTTACATTGTTGGTGTGAACATAAATCAATACAACCCCACTATGGGAATCAATAGGAAGGTTCTGGAAGAACAAAAGAAAGTTAGAAAGAATGGATAAAAGAATGAAAGAAAGGAAAGAAAAGAGAGGGAGATGGAAAGAGACAGAGAGACAGAGACAGAGAGAGACAGATAAAAAATAAAATAAAATGACAAGATGACCCAGCTATCACCATTGCTGCACAGTCAGGAGACCATCAAGATATCCGCACGTCCATGTCTAATGCAACTACTCCCCATAGTCAAACTGTGGACCCAACCTAGATGCCTATCAAGAGATAGAAGAAGAAGATGTGGTTTCTACACACAATTGAGTATTATTCAGGCACACACACACACACACACACACACACACACACACACACACACACACACACACACACACACACAAAAACCAACTAGGATTAATCATAATAAAACAAACCAGTCTTAGAAAGAGTCTGGAAGAAAACTATGGTGCTTTCTCTCATAGGTGACATCTAGGCACAGGAGTAAAATAGAACGGAGACAACTGAAAAAGAAAGGAGGAGGCTTGGAGAATGAGAGAGGATGATAAAGGAGATAAACCAGGGGACACTATGAGTATGTATGAAAACATCACGATAAAGCCCAATATTTTCTACAGTTGAAATACATGATAAAATATCTCAGAGAAAAAAGTCTTGCTTTTCTAGCCAGCCATTACTATTAACTATATGCATAATAAATGATCAATATACTATGCTGATAATAAATAATAATATTTTATTTTTTCATATACATTTATATTATTACACATATGTACAATAAACTACCTACAGCGAGAAGTATCACCAAACAATCAGGGATTATATAAATGTTACACTCTTAGTGTTTTGTGTCTGGCAGCCTTGAAGAAAACATCTTTTCTATCTTGGTGCATCTAAAATTCTGAATGTAAGTAAATAGCTCATCATTATCAACTTAAAACATCTATCTAGACCCAAAGGCATCTTAACCCATAAACAATTAAACTTAATTGTTAAACTAAGTTATCTGGTCTTCAACCCCATCAGAGACTTGAGAAGGCATAGAATTACAATTTAATAAGCTGTATGCGTATTATCTCATCTCATCGTTGACAGTCTTTGAGACAGAAGTTGTCACCTATCTCACAGATATGAAAAACAAGGCCCAAGATGGCTGGTTTACTTCCAGTCCATCACCAAAGCTGGCACCTGCCAGAGCCAAGAATTACACTCATGCCTACGAGACCCTGAGACCCTTGTTTTGTTTTTGTTATTTTATACGAAAAATTAACCATTTCATTAACAACTTCTTTCTAGGTCATAAAAGGCAGCTTCCGGTGCTGCTCACATATTGACAAATCCTTAAGGCGTGGCACATGCATCACTGACATTGTGCTTTAATGGTCCTGACGATGCTGGTGTGATGTATCAGAGGTTAATAGCATTCGCTGGCTGCTCTTGTAGAGGATCTGGGTTTGAGTCCCAGCAAGCATAGGGGCAGCCAACAAATTCATGTAACTCCAATTCCAGAGGATCCAATGTCCACTTCTAGCCTCTGCTGGCACTGAATGTGCACAGTAACAGATTTGCATGCAGCCAAAAACACTTATACACACATAAAAGTAAATTTAAATTTTTAAGTCATTTTTCTTTCTATACATTTAGTCTCAAAGCAGCTCAAGTGAACACCCAGCTTCCCTTGCAGCATGGCTCCAACAACCTGAGGGGTCTGAGAACCTAGTGTTCCTGCTGCCATTATCCCAAACTCTAAACACTTGATAAATTGTAGGTAGAGAAGCTGCAATACCCAAGAACCAGGGAAGCACAAGCCATGTGACTCACAGAAGGGTGTGACAATAATAAATAGCATGATAATAAATAATAAACAGCATGTCTACACAAATTGACAGTATGAAAATTGTTGTGGGCATTCCAAATCGATGGTATGCACATATGCTTTTTTTTTTCTGGAATATACTATGCCCACATAATCTGTGATCTGTGTTGGGAAGATTAGTTTGTTTGGGTTTTTTTTTTTTTTTTTTCCCCAGCGGTTTCTTGAACTTTCTAGTGGGAAGCACCAGAGAGCAAAGAGAAATGCATACTCTGTATCCTGCTAAACATTTCTTGGGGAAATGTGCAGAGGGCATCTGATGTGTTGGTGCTCCCGGGAAACCTTGGGCTCATAATTTTGGCTCTAGCAATGAGTCACGCAGATGGGATTTTTTTTTCTAGAAAGCAATTATGTCCATTGCATCACATTCATATTAATTTTGTAGCTCTTAAATAGCAGACATTCTTCGGAGAGCTAACTGCATGCGTAAGTTTAACCAGATAATTATAAAGGCTGACAGAAACTTTTAAAAGTAAAATTTCAACTAAACACCGAGGGAACTAATATGAATGGGTGTCTCTCGCTGCTGCAGGGCCCTCCTTTCATATTATGTCAAAGGCAACTCTAGCTCCAGAGTGAGAGGGAAAGAGCAAGTTCCAGTGATGTTTCATTCTTGTGGCTTTAAAAATCATTTCCGCCTGTTTCTCAGGCAACTCTATTTACCCAGTAGGAAGATCAAACCACAGCCCCCCCCTATTTTTTTTTTGTTCTGTTCCTTTCCCTTTTTAATATAATCATACACTGGGTCTTTCTATAAATGTCATGTTAACAGGAAGCTGGGGGCTCAAAAAAATGGATTTGAGGCGTCTAGTCTCAGACATGAGATACACTCAGAAGGAAAAAAGAAAGAGCAAGATTATTTTTGTATCCAACAAGAGGTGTTACAGACCGCAGATGAGGCCAGAAGCCAATTTCCTTGAAAAACTGCAACTTCCGGGTCTTGTTCAGCCCTACACTTTTCTTGTTTAGGGCCGCTTCGTCTGCTTTTAATTATACCCTAGCATTAACGAGCTTTTGCTTTGTAGGCAGAGGACAGCATGGAGTATTTAGGGAAAGAAGAAATTGGGTAGATTTTTTTTTTAATACAGAAAGAAATGCCTTTTAAGTATACAGGGCACAGTCTCTGGGTTGGTGCTGCCCAAGCAAAAAAATGCATATGGTGATAATCTGTGCCCATGCAGATCAGTGCAGGGACCAGCAGCTACAGGTGGCCAGAGGCAACTAGCATGGCTGAGAAAATAGATTCTTTTCTTTTCTTTCTTTCTTTCCTTCCTTCCTTCCTTTCTTTCTTTCTTTTTTTTTTTTTTTTTTTTTTTTTTTTTTTTTTTTTTTTTTTTTTTCCTTCTTTTGGTTTTTTGAGACAGGGTTTCTGTGTGTAGCCTTGGCTGTCCTGGAGCTTGCTCTGTAGACCAGGCTGGCCTCAAACTCAGAGATCTGCCTCCCAAGTGCTTGAACTAAAGGTGTATGACACCACTACCAGACTTGAGGAAATCACTTCTTAATTTATATCATCTTAAGTTTAAGTTGCCACCTGTATGTAATGGCTACCGTAGCAATATGTACAGTGCTTAGCACTCACTGTTGATTCCTTTTTTCCCCCCTTTGTGTAAGCAAGACTCACTGAGAGACACTATTGTTCCATTATTTTGTGTATATCGGATTCAGAAGTTCTAAAAGACATGGGCAAAGCCTGGTTCTTGCCCGCTCCTTGTCTATCCTTGACTGCCTAAAGAGCTGCGTGAAAATAGCAGCAAGGGAAAACCTCACCTAGTTAACTCATAGTGATTGGAACACAAATGGGGCAGCTCATGCAGAAAGAACTAGAAACAATATTGAAATAAATCTCCTTGGACCTTAATCTCCAGTGGACAGTGATGTTTCTGTCAAGAGTTTCAAAATGGGTCTAGGAAATGGTTTGGTGGGCAAAGGGCTTGTTCTGCAAACACAAGGACCTCATTTGGATCTCCAAAATTATGTAAAAAAAAAAAAAAAAAAAAGCCAGGAAACATACAGAAAACCCTAGCACTGTGAAATGGAGGCAGGTGGGTCTCGCGAGTTTGCTGTAATGAGCTTTAGATTCAGTGAGAGACCCTGCCTCAAAAAGTAAGGTGGAGAAGTGATTGAAGAAGAATTCTCTGTGTAAAATTTTGACCTCCAAACCCAACCATATGACTAAGTGCACCAGCACACACACACACACACACACACACACACACACACACACACACACATACACACACACAACCACACATATACACACATGAGTTCGAATGGCAGAACAGCAGGTTCATGTCAAATGGCCTTCCTAGAGCATTTATGGATGCGAACAGAGACTGGGGTTTATGCATAAATAATGTGTGAAAAGCACATGTTTCTGGAGTGGAAGGAAAAGAGGGATCAAAGGAAGGACTTGTTGGAGACCAGCATCAGTCTCAAGAAAACAAGATCAATGTCAGAGAAGAGGAAAGTCACAAAAAGATAAAGAGAGGGGGAGGTGCTTATCAGGGCGCACACAGGCACACATGACTTCCTCGGTACAGGAGTGTCAACCTGGTGAGATACAACGCCTTAGAGCAATGTGACAAGTGTGCAGTGATGAGGCATTTAGCAGAGATGACCAGAAAAGGAGAAAGATTCCCTGTTAGCATGGAGAAATGTTGGGAGCCTGTGAGAGCAGGAACAAGTGTTGGCTGAATTAAATCCGTGTACCCAAACATGATTTAGTGTGAAACAGCATAGAAGGAAGAAACTTTAGCCAACGCCATGGTGGGGTAGCTGAAAATTCTGTGGCTTTTCTAATCTTCACAAACAGGAAGAGAATTTTCAAGAATGTACATGAAATCCCATGGTCTCCACATGAATATGACAACAGACAACAGTGCCATCAAAACTGTACTGTTTCAGGATGCTTTCATGCCCATTCTTGTGGTACCATCACATTTAATTCTCAGAGTTACAGTAATAAATTGTTGATAGTTCTACTCTATGGATGAGAACAAAAGGGGGTCTCAGGAAAATCTATAAAAAATGTTCAGTCTCAGGCCAAAAAGTAGAGGAGGTAGGTGCCACTCAGTCACGTTTTAAAACCGCAACCATTCAGGATTTTGTCTGTGATGTTGCCCTTCCTTTTCTCAGACGTCACATCCAGGTTTGATGCTAGTCCCGTGTGAGACTGTCAGTGCTGGAAGTCTTAGGATGTTAGAGCTCATTCATTCATTCATAAAATATTTATTGAACACTTCTAGTATGTGTGCTGAGAACCATGCTGAGCGCCGAGAGACACAAAGATGAAAAGACAGGGCCGCCACCTTCATGGTGCTAACAGGCTGGTGGGGAAGATGACGGGAGAACAAATATTTACAATAGATAAATTTTGCCTGCTCCACCGTCTGCCGCATTCTCATTAAAACAGACAGCGAGAGATTTAGAAACCAGCTATAACACTACAAAGGAAAAAATATGCATGTGGAATCCCCCCACCCCGTTCTCTGCAAGGCAGCTATAAAACGGATGCTGGAAGAGGTGCCAGGGGGTATTCTCATAAGGAAATTGCCTGGTTTATATCTTAAAGTGGGTCTGCTCAGAGCAAGATATTTCTGTCATCAGTATGTGAGCCTCTAAAAACAACTGTGTGGTATATACAGTTCCACAAATTATTTAATCATAGAAAAATCCACTAGATACATTATAATATAAAAGATTTAGACACAGAGAAAAAATACTTTGAAAAAAATAGAAGAGGTTGCGTGGTAATGGTCAGAGGCATGCTGTATTTAAGAATATTCACGTTTTTGAGTATTTCTTTAAAGAAGTATAATATTCTTGCTCATCCTTTGATAATTGCACACTTTAATACTATGTAGTCTGATCATATTCACCTCCTGCTTCTTCCCCTGCCTCCTCTCAGATCCACCTTCTACCCAGCCCCGCCCCCACAGCGGTGGTTTAAAGAGAATGGTCCCCACAGGCTGACCTATTTAAATGCTTGGCCCCCAGATGGTGAAACTCATTGGGATAAAGTGTGTCACTAGGGGTGTGCAGTGAGGTTTCAAAAGCTCATGGCACTCCCAGTTATCTCTGTCTCTGCTGCCATGCTCCCTACCATGATGACCACGGACACTGACCCTCTGGAATCATGAGTCCCAATAAACTCTTTTTATAAGTTGTCTTGGCCATGATATCTCTTCACATCAATAGAAAAGTAACTAAGACACCCCAAGCTCCCTGTCTTCTGATTTATTTATATTTATTTTCATATGTATTTATATATAAATAATGCATAGAGTCTATTTTGAGCTATCCTTATTTGCAGGAAGCCACATCCTAAAAGAAAATTGACTCCTCTTCTCCCAGTAGCCATCAACTGTCAATAGCTCCTCAGTTAGGGGTGAGGACCACCAGCTCCCCCACTTCCATGCTGGAATGTTGCTTGGATTGATCTTGTGCAGGTCTTGTGTAGTGTAGATTATTTCAGCTGCCATGAGTTCATAAGTACAGTGGTCCTAATCTGTCCAGAAGATGCTGTTTCATTTTTGTCTTTGTCAATCTCTGGCTCTTTTTATTGGTTTTTGTTGTGGTTTTTGTTTTTTTTTTTTTTGTTTGTTTGTTTGTTTGAGACAAGTCTTTCTATGTAGCCCTGAAAGTCCTTGAATTCACTGTGTAGACTAGGCTGGCCTCAAACTCATGGAGAACTGCTACGCCTCTGTCTTGAAAGTTCTAGGATTAAAGTTCATAAGTATGACATCCATGTGTCACAATGTCCCTCTTCTGAGATGGTTCCTAAGCCACACAGGGGAAGGGTGTGATATAGATGTCCCACTTGCAGCTGAGCTCTCCACAGACACTTACTCTCTGCACACTAATCAGCTGTGAGTTTCCATATTAACCACCATCCAGCACACAAACAAATTTCAAGAATTTCTCAAACCTGTTATGAATGTTCATAGGATTAAAAATAATCATTAAGAATTTTATTTATATGAAAAATTCTTACTTCATGCCGCAGTATTCATCTTGTGACGAAGTCATATTACTCTAGATGGACACTGGTTAATATGTGTTCCTGTAATCCTCGGTTATAGTGCCCCGCAAGCCAGTTATGACATGTCTGATATATTGGCCTCCATGTCTATAAAAGTCCTGGTGATTAAAGATCAAAAACTGTCTGGTGATTCAAAGTACAACAAGCTAGAGTCAGAGCTTCCTAAGTCATACAGTGAAAGATCTTCTGGTCACAGAGAACTTTAAAATCATTAGCTCTGGTTATTAATTAAAAAAAAAAAGAGAGATTTCTAGAATCAGACAGAAATATAGGGTATCCATTCAGAACCTCAGAATACTAAATGACCATCAACTATAGGTATGATCTATATTGCCATAATCACATAGGATATTATAATTGGGATGAGACTCTATGAAGGAGGGCACTTAGTTTCTGTGTCCCCTTTATTCACTGCATTAAGTGTCTCACTGATACTAACCCAACGGCAGATTATCCTGGCAAATACACAGTGTGAAAGAAGACAGAGGAACTGAGTAACCAAGGGTTAAGAAGAAGAAAGACTTCCTGCTCACACCTGATAAAATGACATTATTGTCACCATATCTTTAATGTCAGTAGACTGTGACAAAAGATGAGGACTTCAAAAGTAAAAATCTCAATATCTTCATTTCAGAGATACAATTCCCCAATGAGAAATGATTCCACTTGTAGTAGACATCACTAATTCATGCCTAGTTTTAGCAACAATTGTATAAGAAGACTTGGGTTTATCCCGTAACTCTTATGTCTTTCATATTCTTGACTTTGTGCTCATTTTTGTTGAAGGCTAAGAACCCAAAGAAACATGAAAAAATACTTAATGTTGTCACTTTTTGCTTTTGAGACAAGGTCTCACATAACTCAGGATATCCTTAAACTCAGCTCAGGATAACCTTAAACTTCTGAGCCTACCTCCCAAGGTCTGGGATTACAGGCCTATGCTGGGAATTGAACCTAGGGCTCCATGCGTGGCAAGCAAGCATACTACACCCCCAATTCCCATACAGCAAATTCTTATAATGTTAAACAATGAAAAAAAAATGTTTAAGTGCATGTGCAAAAAAAATCCAATAAAATTAAAAAGAAAGAAAAAAGAAAAGAAATTGTTATAGACAAAGATATTCTTTTATCTCCAAAACGCCAACATTTAACTCATGAAATGATTATTAGAAATGTGTGTCTACGACATGCCTAGTACTCCTTCATTCCAAGAGGAGTGCTGATATAATATGTTGTCATTGTCTTTGGAGAACCTTACAGTGTGGCTAATAAGACAAAATATTTGCTTGAGGAAGACACTAAGTTATTAAAATATGTATGCATTTGAATCTGACAGTCTATATTTGCATTTTGGATCCACAGTTTATTAACCATACTACAGACAAGATGTACTTGGGCTTCCCCTTGTGAAAATTGAACTGATAACAGGATCTACCCTAGCGCTATGGTGAGGGTCCAATGAGTAATGATGTATGCACAAAGCGTACAGTGAGCACTAAGTAATAATGAGGGATCTAGTGCTGATGTGAATGAGTTACATAGTAGATATGTGATACGTTGCCAATGCACACAGCAAAGACCATTAAGTGTCCACAAGGTCCCAAGGAATCAGAAGATGACAGTACCTATGATAGTCACCCTACAAACACAACACGCTGTATCTACGATAGCTGTCTATATCCCTGACGATTGCTTGGTGAAACATGATAAGGTTAAAGGACACTACAGCACGATGGACTTGAATTTGTTTCTGGGATTTCCCAGTGGAGATACAACTCTCCCTAGTTTGAGCGTCCTTACTCTAAAACCAGCATCGATAATATCTGTTTCTCCAGCTACTGTGGAGATTAGAGGGGACAATAGCCCAGTTACAAAACCAAGCATAATAATCAACACAGTAGACTATCTAAAAATATTATTTCTATTTTGATCTCTCCTGGACTGTGATATAAATAATAGCAAATATCAAATTATGTCTATAATTTTCAAATCATTTAAGAGCTGTGATTTAAGGATAAGTCATTGTGATGCATTAAGACTAAATTTAAAATCCATTAACGTTAAAAGTTATTAATGTATTTTTATTTGGGCAAAACATTGTGGAACAAACAGTTTCAATTATAAGTTAAAGTGGTTCATTAGACGTGTGTGACTTTTCTATAAGAAAGTTTAGTTGTGAAAGTTATAAAAAAGATTAATTAGCATCATTCTTACTTGAGGGTCCAAGTTTGACTCAATTAAAAAGCCTGCTATTATTTCTTTAATTACTACTGATCACACACACACACAAACACACACACACTCCTGTATATACTTTTGTTGAGATTCTCAAAAGATATTAAAAATGAACAAATAAAGCTTGTTACAAGAGTATTTTGCTTATTGGAGTCCTTCCTACGTCCCATGATAGAACAAGGGAAGCGAAAGGTAGAGTATAACACACAGTGGGGGGGGGGGGGGGGGGAGCTGTCTCTGTAAAACCCTCTTAGCAAATCCCTCCTCTGCTCACTCAGCACAGCTACAGTGAGGCACAGACACATGTCTCCTGATGAGCAATGTGCTTAAGAGAGAAGGGTGGAAAAGGCAGTGTGTGACCCCCAGCTGCCCTTTCCCATGCCAGCTGGACCAAGGCAACAGCTGAGACAGTGAAACAGCAATATCAAAGCAGCTGTAGCCAGTGAGGTGCCACTGAGAACACTATCTCTGAAGGATGGTCAGGGTTTATCAAAGGCTTTATGCACGCTGGCAAGATGGCTTAGTGGATACAGTATTTGCTGCCAAGGTGACACCCCGAGTGTGATCTCGGGAACCCATATGGTGGAAGGAAAGAACCAACTCCTGGAAATTGTCCTCTGCTCTCCATACGTTCACACACACACACACACACACACACACACACACACACACACACACACACACTAAGATATAATAAAACATTTTAAAAGATGTATTAATCTACAGAGATTGGGTCTTATATGCTATGACAGCATGCCTTAACTCTTCCTGCTAATGATAGCATCACTCCCCTTTGAGTCAAGCAAAATATGCCTAGCATGGGGAATGTGTGAAAGAAAAAGCCTAACTATGTGCATAATCTAAGAAAAGCACTGCTGTGGGAATGGATACGTGATGTGCTGGGTTCTGTCACTTAGCCACATCAGGCCAGGGGCTTCTGGGATCCATTATCCATAGTGACAAGCGCTCATGAGCAGCCATCTCTAGAACAGCTTTGAAGTAGATATGTGCCTCACAATCCAATTCTTCCTTTCCTTTAATCCACACCTAAAATCCCTCTGATCTCTCTCGCGGCTTCTCTGCAACTAGTGGCTAAACACCTGTCATTTATCATCAAAGACATACCATCTGTCCTTGGATATTACCTCAAGTGCCATGCACAGAAAGCCAAATATTCCTTTAAATGTGATTTATATTTTACAATAATCTTCAGAAATAAAAATAAATCAAGTTTGGGGTTGAAAAATAAAAACTACTAAGAAAGCACAGAGAAAGTGGGATCATTTATTATTTTGCTGTTTAAATAAAAAAAGTCATTACTTTGGTATATTTTGTTACAGTTTTTATGTTTACACATTTTAAAATGAGTCAGGATCTGCAGGTAGCTTTCCTACTGCTTTTTAACCTAATTCTGTATTAAAGAGTACATTTTATAAACATGAACATAAATAACTAATATTCCTTAATGCTAACAAAATTTATCCAACTAATTTCTTCATATATATATACATATATATATATGAAATATATATGTATTTTGACTTTCAATGTGCTACTACTTAAATATACTTTAATTGCATACATATTATTTATGTTTATCAGTGTCCCAGAGATATATTAGGTATCAACTTTGAAATACTACACAGCGGCAATTGCTTAAAGCAATATGATACTTTTGATTTATGGTTATCAGTGGAGATCAGAGGTCATCTGGAAATCCAAGGGAACAGTACATAAAATCTAACAGGACCAAAGAGATTTGTGGGGAGAAGGATGTCTCCACGGGTGAGTAGCTCATGACCTCTAAGCCTCATGTCCCAAATTTTTCTTTCTAATCATTTTTTTCCTCCATCAGAGAAAGGCCAAATTGAAGACCGAATGGAAGGGACCAAAGGGTCAGTTGTCAGAATCTAGTCATCTCTCAGTTCAAAAGACCAAAGAGACCTTGCCAACGCCTGAGGTCCAGCACAGCTCAGCAGAAGAGGAGATCGGAGAAGAATCGGGGTCAGTGGCAGGCCTTGTGGCAGTGTTTACCTACAGCGTCTTTCCTACCACAAGTGCCCTAGAGTCCCACCAAGGACACCAGGGAAACAAGGCTTCTGAATGCATCTCATCAGAGAATGGGTAGCAACATCTCTGTGTGAGCAATCTGTCTCCCTCATGGCTCCAAATCCTCGTTTTTCCTGTTTGTAATTGATAACCTCGAAGAAAACATCGTTCCTATCTTGTTGAGTCTACAACTCTGAATATCAATGTCTATCATATCTCATCTCTATCAAAACTCTAAAAACTTCTATCTAGACCTAAAAACATCTTAACCCCTAAACAACTAAGCTCAATTGTAAAACTAAACTATCTGGTCTTCAACCCCATCAGAGACTTGAAAAGGAATAAAATTAATTATCTGAGTAAATGGGAAGTGAAAGTTAGCAGATTCCAAAATGAAAAAATGACAGAGACAGTTCACTGCCTAGACAGTCACACAAAACTCTCTATAATGTTGGAGCATCGTCTTCAGCCCTCTGGCCCATTATATCTGGAAGACATATTTGGGAGGCAGGAACCGTTGAGGACTTGCTTACCCTGTCTTGGCAGAGTTTAGCCGTTGACTTCTCTATGTCCAAGCTTGCCTATTTTTAGGCAAAATTCTGGCTGTAACAGAAATGGGGGCATTTTGCCCAGTTGCTAATTTGCCATATTTGAAGCCATCTCCATAAAGATGTTCTTTGATGCTCACCATCTTCTCTGAGCTAGACTGGGTGTTGCCAGGAGTTAATCCTTCTTATTGTCAAAGGATCCTTACAATCATAAAAACATCTTTAAATGCCATATTCTGTAGGCCTCTGGTTGACTAGAAGACCTAATCTAACTCTTTTACCTTATTTATCTATAGAATCCCATCTATCTGTTAATTCTATACCAATGTGTCAAAATTGAATTTTTTTTTGCATCGATATGCAAAATTCTACACCAATGAATTAAAAATAACCTTGTTTGTGAGTAACAAATAAGGCCTTAATTGAGGAAAAAGTTCAATAATGTATTTTTTGTCCTGTCATCCTTATATATTTCTATATTCCCCCTTCTTCCTTTTCAACCCCATCTCCATACCTAAGAAAGAAAGATAAAGGAAAAGAGAGAAATCCCTGAATCCAACCTCGTTTTCTCTCTGAATAAGATCAATAATAACTTACAACCAACTCCCAATGAAAATGAACGTCCATATGTTTTAAAGCATTGAGAGACATGGGTTCTTTTATAATACTGGATGTTCAAGTTTAAAAATGAGTATCTATTCATTATTTAATATATCAGTGATCAAAAAAATGTACTTAAAAATCTAATAGTCTGCTTTTCTGGAAAAGACTGCAAGCGTAACTGAGGACTATACTTAATGCAAAAGCATCCTTATTCATTCTTCAAATCTGATTGGCCGTGGAATCTTAGAAAGCCAGCATGAAGGCAAAGCAAATCCATTGAAAAGAGCAGGCCTTTCAAGTCAGCACCTCTCAGTGCAAGTTTTTCTTATTATCTGACAACACAGGTGCCCTGTCTATCATAGAATAAAGTCTCAATGGACAATGACTTGAATCTGGACAGCCCATGAAAACGCTTTCCCCAAACCAGAAGCTGTGCTCCAGTGAGTGTGCCTAGAGAACAAAGCTGAATTCTGACTGCATTGTACCTGGTCACACCCGTCAGTACAAATGTCCCAGAGTAGCCATTTCTGCTGCCCACTCTCAGACAAGACTGGCCTGGAACAGATGGAGGGATGCAAAGTTTTGAGACATCACCTAGGGGAAGCTGACAATCGAAGCTATTGTTTCCTTGACATGTCTGTCAAGATACAGGAAAATGGAAGGGGTTGAGTATAGCCAGCCACTGCAGCTGTGCAGCCTAGCTTCTGGTACTGACAGTGAGTAATGAGGCTCTGGACATGGTCCAGAAGAGAGAGCCAATCCTACAACTGTTGAAGAAAGCCAGAGAGTTTTCTAACCACAATGGCAAAGAATGTTCCCTGTGGTTTCTAGCATGCCTGTCAATAAGGCCTGGAAGACATCTCGTGCAACTCCTGGGATGGGTAAGTTTCCTCAAGCTGGCCAGCTTCCGATTTCATCCATCCTGCCACCCTCTTCTCTCCTCACAATGGCCAGCCTCCCCCCAAGTTGTCCTTGCATACACACAAAGATTTGCTGTGTTCTGCAAGATTCCATCGAGATCATGAATGCCACTGACTGCTGCTCACTCACCCCTACCAAATGAAATAAACACTAAACCCACTACGAGCCAGAGATCTTGAGTATAAAGTCCAGGGATGGAATGACCTTCACAGCTCCTAGGTATTGGGACTCCTTCGCATGACCACTCTATCAAGCCAGAGATGTTTACTGAGATCTGAGCGGAAGAGATACTGCCTATGCCCCCGCCTACCTTGACTCCCATCTCTCTCCTCCTCCCTTGACACACCAACTCTGTAGCACACCCCCATCCTGCGTTGTAATCATCTGTTCACACAAGCTCGTCTTCTTCACTTTCAGGAAAGCTGCCCAGGAGAATGACTTTGCACCTGCTCACGGACCCATCGTCCCTTTTAAGGCTTAGCATGCTGTAAACCCTCAAGGGTTTACATTTGTTAACCGGATAAGTAACAAAGAAAACCTGCAAGATGGTTCTGAATTGCTCAAGTCACATCCCAGCAAGCTCAAGATTCAGTAAGGCTTTCCTGGTACCATCCTACCACCTGCCAACAGTGTCCCCACCCCATAACAGTACTAACTCTCATGTCTCATATAGAGGGGACCTTTAACATGAGCCAGAGATTATGCCAAGCTCTGATTGACTTCCTGTATTCTCACAGAAAGCCTGTGATGTACGTATGTATGCACGTGTTATACGATCCTAATGATAGATGAAAAAATCAAGTTCAACTGGTTATGAAACTTAGGCAAAGATAGATATTAGCCAAGTAGCCAGGTTTGACCCCTAGGCTTGCTCCCAGCTACGGGCCCCTGCCTCGCTGCACATAGACTTTTTTTTTTTATTGAATCCTTCTTTTAATCTTATTTCATCCGTAGAAAGTAGACAGAAATTGTAGCCCACATTAGATCCTTTATGGGTTCTCTCTTCCACTCTCCTTCCTCTTCCCTTTCAATGCCCTAATGCTAGATATGAGGGGGGGGGGGAAGGGATAGAGAGGAAAGGAAAGAGATCCCTGAATAAAGTTAGGGGTCAGAAAGGGAGCAGCTTTATCATTAGATTACTTTCTGATGGTTAGGGGTGTCTTTGCTCCTTGGGGTTAGGTTGATCTTCACTGTCAGGATCTCTAATTTCTTCTTGTTGCTTCTCCTTTGCCCATGACCATGTAACAAACTGCAACCAGCAACCCACCTATTGGGGCTCTAGCATTTATATACCCTCTGAAAAGTCACCCAAATCCCAAATGTCCCACAATCGCAGAAACTAGCTGCAGCTGGCAAAATCATGCCCCTGCCAGAGTACAAGGCAAATCATAGTCAGTTTCTGTGAAGCAGTCCCATATCCCCACATCTGGGATTAAAATAAAATATATTCTTATAATATGTCTGTGTTTTTTAAAGAAACCAAAATTCCAAAATTCTCACTCTAAGAGGTGGCACAGATCCAAGCTCCAGTGGCTTCTATGTGCATCCTATAATAACTCTGCATCCAAGTTATGGAAAGGCTTCTTAAACTTTTTTCATTCACTCCTCTTTTTTTTTTTTTTCCTGAGAAGGTTTTATACAACCCAGAGGAGAGACATACAAATAAAATATTTACTGATGGCATATCACTAAAGAAACTTATTCCAAAACAATATTTTGATATACATATAATTTGATCATTTATTAAAAATGGAATCACATTTGTATGCTAATGAGATAAATGCTCATGTTAGTCTAACACAATACAATCCACAGACACACTGTTCTGATACTTCTAGGCTGAGAAATGATGATAGAAAAATATTTTTTTCTGTAATTAAACCATTATGTTTCTATAAAAGCAGTATTTTTGTACAATAAAAGCACTGCAATTCCTAACAGAAGTAGCATGGGACCTGAGCTGCAGTGCCCCGCCCCCCAGCATTGGATGCTTTCATATAGTATAATGGGACGCACAGCACAGCATTCATGGCGTGTTCAGAACTGAGGGTGCAAGGACACTTGTATAACGTAACACAGGGAAGCATTTTCACAACACCTTTTCTGCTTAATTTTGAATTAACGTTGAATTGTTCTACATTCAGAAAGCTTTTTACTATGGGCCAAAGTTTATACACCCTGCACCTTCAGTTCTACGTGACTCTATATGAGGCTGAAATGAAGCTTAAGAAGGAAAGGTTTAGGAAAGAGCTGGATGAAGAACAGATACAGTCCCTAAGCACATCCTAACCCCTCGTATTCTCAGGAACTGCTTCTTGGGTACCTTCCCTGCTGTGTGGACTGATTCTTGATAACCTACCTGCTTTGAACTTTCTGCTAGGATCTGTACTTCAAATTAAAGTGACTTTTCATGATCTTCATGACTTTTCGTGGTACAGATTATGGTCTGGGCCAGGAGGAGCCTTTGCGAGATGGTGGGAAATCTCACTGTTGTCCCATGTCTTATATCTATCTATCTATCTCTTTTCCGTGTCTGCATTTCCTATTCTGCATGTCGCTTTTCCTTTCCTTGTCAACACTGGTCCCTTCTTCGTTCTCTTGTTTCCTGGCCAGCTGTCTTTTTGGAAAATTCAGCAAACTAATTAGCTTTCTTGTCAAGAATCTATACTTCTGACGAGGAGTTTTGTCTTCTGCTAAACTCTCCTGGATTTGCAAAGCCTGCCTGCTTTTGACTGGGTCTGGATTAATGTCATTGGCTGCCCAGTGAGGTTCTGGTTCCGGGGAGGCACGCTGCAAAGGAAGGATTGTCAACTGTGTCTCAGTGTGTGACCCCCTGAGCATCGCCTGTGAGATGCACATGCTCGCCAGCTACCATAGGCATGCTGTGGAGAACTCGTGGCCGGACAACTATCAGACTCATGGCCGCCAACTGCACTCAGTTTGACAAATCATGTAGGAGGATCAGCGTCTTTCAGTGAGTGCTAGCAGTGTTAAGCAAGGATCTTTACTTTCCAGTCAGAAAGACTTCATCTTGAGAATACAGCTTTCTGAGTCAAGAAACAGATGGCACACTCAAACTAGAGTAATTGTGATGTAGGTTAGTTAAGAGTGATATTTATCACCCCTTGGATCCAAAGGGTCTATAGAAGGAGCAAGAACCCAGAAGGACGTGTGTGTGTGTGTGTGTGTGTGTGTGTGTGTGTGTGTGTGTATGTTTGTGTGTGTTGAGATCAGGGCACAGTCAGACCAAAGTAACTTTACAAAACAAAAACTCCAGGGGACACAAATCCCACCCCTCTCCTTTCTTTTGACCTCTTTCTAACGTTCTAAGTTTTAAAACTGGGAGTCAAAAATCAATCCCACTGAATGCTGGGACAATTTCTAAGGCAGTTGTATAGCTGTAAAAATAAAAGTAAGGCTATCTCAGCATACAGCTTTGAATTGTACACCTTTTATACGCTGCAGTGTGTGATATTCCCTAGGGTTTTATAATAGGGCAATCCCACTAAACGCTTAGCCCCGTACTTGACAAATGCTCCATGCATACAAACTCCCTCTCCGTGTTTAACTGGGACAGGCTCAGTTGGTAGTGTTCAGTTATACGTGGGGCCCTCACACACGGGAACATCAAGATAAACCACCCTTTAAATGGTCTCATCCCCTTTAGTAGCAGAGGACTTGGTGAATGGTAGCAGACTCTCAAGCCTGACTATTCACAGAATCTTCACAAACAGGTGCTTTCAAAATAAGCGTTTCCTCCTGAAAGTGCTGTCATCTCCCAAGGTGAGATGAAGCAGATGAACCGATGGGAGGTGAGAAAGAATGAGCTCACACACAGGATGCTAAGGGTGTTGATTAGAAATATTTCCAATCAGTGCACAAGCCAGTGCTTCATACAGGAAATATCACTGCCTGATATTTCAGCAAAAGCAGCTTGCACTTACTTATTCCTGATGCACTGCAGGCAGGTTTCAGCCATGGTGAGAAGGGCTGCCAGTAACATGTGCCCTGATGATGAGGGGCAAAGATCTTTCTTAATATGCTCCTGAAATTCAGCCACCACTGATAAAAAAAAAAAATCCAGCCTCAGAATAAAGGCAGCATGACACGTCTCAAGAAAAAGTGGATCCAATTAAAGAAAACAGTCAAGATGGCACTAGAGTCTCCCCAGGCAGGAGAAGGGTTAGCCTTGACTTTACTTTCACTAGCAACTCTCTTTAAAAACAAAATAAGTGATCAACCTTCCCCTTGCTTATCTTAGCTAAGCTGCACATCCAAGGGTCTGGATATTATGTGTGCCCATTGGTGTGGAGACTTGTGGTGTACATCCAAGGGTCTGGATATTCCCTAGGCATGCCCATCGGTGTGCACATACATGGGTCTGAAGACTGCCTATGTTTATGGTTGATATGACTTGTGCACAATTCTTCAGCTCTGTGAGATAAGGAGTCTGGGTCTTTCCCTGTGATCACAATGAATACTAGAGTCTCCAACCCATTTAGCTCTCACCTTCACCTTCTCTAACCTTTTCGCAGCTCAGGGGGAAAAAAAAAAGATTTTTTTTTCCTAGAAAAGCAATCTCAAAGCAGAAGGGATATTTTTGTCCCTAAGACAAGTCCACAATGCAGCCAACAAAGAGGTCACAAATTGTGTGAGCTTAGAGAAACAGCTACATTTCTCTGGGCTTATAATTTTGTAACTTTGCCATGGGAGTCAGGATTAAGGCTGTTAGATATGGACTAGGTCTGACAGTCTGCGATTCTAAGAAACAGGAAAAGATTTCCCTTGTTTCTTATATGGCAAACCTATTGCCTTTGAAAATTCTCTCTTTTTTTTTTTTTTTTTTTTTTTACCTTAACTTTACCACCATGACATAAATACACACTGGAAAGACATGGCTAGAGCTACACTAGGTAGCATGACAGATGCACATAGCATCAGGGGATGGGGAAGATATAAGGATTTGCTTAATGATGCTACGGTACATATCTGAGTTGTCTCACATGTTGCATCACATATTTGTGCAGGAGAACAAGTGACTGGCAATGAAAACAGGAGCATATATAAGTAGACAATCTGAAAGACCTCATAACACGAAATGAACTAATTTGGTTATGAGGTCACAAATTATAGCCTCGAAAGAACTCTGTCTGACACATGACTGATTACCTCATGAGCTTTGTGAAACTCAGGGTAAATGAGAGGGCATAGCCCTACATACTTGAAATCCACACGCTTGGGAGCCTGAAGCAAGAGGACTGCAAGACTGAGGCCAGATTGGGATGCATTCAGAGTTGGAGATCACACAAGGCTATGGAGCAAGATGCTATCCCAACAAAAGTGAATTTGTGATCAAAATGTGAATGAGCTGATAAAACCATGCCTATATTCATGCTATGAGTAATTAGACATATGCAAATATGTTCTGAAAGATGAGACACCAGGAAGGAAGAAACAGACACCGAAGATGGAAATCAAGAGCTTCTGTTTTCATAAACCATGTTAAATGCTGTTACATCCATTCAATGTGAGATGGACCATTGGTGGCTTTAAGAAGATCAATGTATGTCAAATTACAAGCACAGAACTACAGAAAGGGCTTGTACAACATATACCCAAAAGTTTTAAAGGAGGTCTGTTGCAAATGTCATAGAGATATAACATCGGGGAAAATATTCTAAGGACATAGAAAATAAGGACATGACACAGGCTTCTGGGATGAATCTGATGGCAGAGACTATGTGGCACAGTGCGGAGGGGAAGCCTACTAAAGCGTGGGAAGGCATCTTGCCAGAAAGTAGCTGTGGAAACCTGGCTGATAATTAGAAGGAGGACTCTGCTTTCATTGGATATGGAAGGAAGGACGGGTGATATTCTAACTATGATGGCAAAAAAGAGCATTTGTACTTTCATATCTTTTATTCCTTTGGCAAAACAACAGCACAACATTTTACAAAGGCGGAGATAAGGAATTTAGTGACCTAGGAGATTAAAGGATATATAAAATAAATATTTAATGATGAAAGGAAAACCTTCATCAAAAATAAATATGGCATTTTGATTTCGTTGGGGGCCCAGTTGAAAGTTGCCATTGAGAACATTCTTTTATATATGATTTTTCTCCCGGAACCTTGAGCAATCACTTTATGTGTGGGCATGTAATTTGGGATCATGTGAGTCAGGATCAGACAGCTGAAATTAATAGAGAGGAGAGCAAAGCTCATGTAGCCGCTCGCTGTTGACTAAAACACTGCCTTTGGGAGGGAGCAGAGAGGTTTCTCACCCCCCCCCAAGTTATATAAGCAGTGAAGAATTGCTGGGGAAGGAGGGAAGTTCTCAGTGGAGCAGCTACTTCAAGCAGCCTAGGGACCTCAAGGGGTGCACTTCTTATAAGTGGGTGCCCATGCTGGCGTAGGCTTTTCCGTTATGCAGCTGCTCAAGAGCCATCTACGCTCCTATAAGTCATCCCAGCAAAGAAACGTGCACTTCTTTCTCATCAGTTGTTGCCATCTCTGTCTGAGTGATGAGGTATTTTTATCATCTCTTCAGTAAAAAGTCATACGAGTTAAAAAAATATTTGCAGAAGGAAACCATCAAAACAAAGGCCTGGGTCGCTTGGACATCTCCACGAGGTCACAGGGTCACTGTCTAGCCACCATCGAGCAAATAAGCTGGAAAATTCTAGCAATATTAGAAACGAGGCCCACTAAACTGATGACCAGGCTCGAAAGCAGAAGAGGCAGAGGGATGAAGCAGGAAGAAGGGAGATGTCCTTAGAGATGGGATCTAGCAGTGAAGCGAGAGGGCGGGGTTCTCCTGGGGATGTCTACAGAGATGCCAACCGTTCACAGATGATGGCTGAGGTGAGGCTGCTTGAAAAAGGTGTTTGGTGACTAAAGAGGTGTGCCAAGGCTCTCAGGGGAGCCGCAAGTGTGGGTGGGTAGTGTAGCTGTAAGGAAGAATGCCTGGAATTGGAGAGATGGTTTAGTGCGTGATGACCCCACTGTGTAAGCCTGGTGGCCTGAGTTTGGACCTTCAGCATCCACCTCTTAAAAGCCCCATGCAGTGGTACGTGCACCTGTAATCCCAGCACTCCTATAGAAGGATTAGAGGTGGAGACAGGAGACTATCTTGAAGCTTTCAGTGAGCGAGTGGCAAGAGACTGTGTCACACTGGGTGAAAGGTGATAACTGACACTTGAAGTTTTATTCTGATTTCTATAGGCTTGCTGTGGTACACATGTGTGTGCGTTCACACACCCGCACCCACTCATGCATGCATGCACCCACAGACTTTTTTTTTAAATCTCTGATTGAAGAGACTTCAGAGCAAATGCTACTTAGAGACCGACCAGACCCATTAGCTGTAGAAATTACACATTTGAAGAAATTTACTGTTTGGAGAAGTCTTGAAAACAGCAAGTAGACGTGAGGGGGTGTTTGTTTATTTTGAATTTGTAGAGGAAACATGTGGACTGACGCAGGGGTAGAGATTGCCTTTTATACATCAAGAAAGGCCCGGGGATGGGGGAAGGCTGGCAGACAATGCGCTGCTCAAGCCTGTAGGTCTCCTGCTTTGCTTTCTTCTGCTTTGTTTTGTTTTATTTTGTTTTGACAGAAATAATGTGCAGGCCTCCTGATATGATTACTGCTCCGCATAAGTCACATTTTTTTTGTTCTTCTCCCCACGGGGGAAAAAAAAACATATAAAAGTAACAACGAGAATAAAGACAAAAACTGTCAGATTCCATTTTTAGTGAGACCGGGGCACATATTTAATTCTCAGAGCCTCGTAACATATAAAAGAGCTGCCAAGAGCAGCTTAGAGCCAGCAGAAGATGCCCTGAGAGAGGAAAGAGGGGTATGAGCACAGATGAGAGAAGACAGCATTGACAGATTTTGGAAAATATCAGCAAAATTCACTTAGAAGTGAAGTTATCACCCGGAATGCAAAAGATGTCTCTGATCTGTCAAAGTGGCATGGCTAGGCTGGGGTGTGGGTGTGGGTGTGGCTACGCTGGGTGTGGGTGTGGGCGTGGCTAGGCTGGGGTGTGGGCGTGGCTAGGCTGGGGTGTGGGTGTGGGTGCAGGAGGGACTGTGAGTGGGCCGGGGGTTGGGATGCAAGGGGAGCCAAAGTCTTATCCAGAGAAAATGCTAGTAGGTTACATAAAAGCACACAGATGAGTCTGTCTGCATAGCAGCAAAGACCGGGAAACTCTATGCTGCCTGGACCTTCTCATCAGAGACCTTTTCTGCGTATAACTAACTCAAGAAAAATCCAAGTTGTCAGTGACAAGGGGAAAAAAAGTGCACCAGCAAAGACATGCTACAAGAAAAATAACCTTTTGGATGTTGAAGAGAGCAGGAAAAAAACTTACAAAGCATGGTCATTACAGAACATCATAAGTCTGTAAAAACTGTTATCAAATGCTTTAGCACAAATTTTAAGCAGGGAATGAATAATCCCATTTGCTAGGGAAGACTACAGAGAAGAAACAGAAAATGTCAGCGAAGACCCAGGAGAACAGTGACGGGAGAGAGAGCTTGTAGGATCCAGAAAACCAACAGAAGGAAAACAATTACACAGAGGAAATCTGAAAGGACATTCAGAGAGGGGGGCATGAGAGAGGGCCCAGTGAAGAAGAGACACTGGAAATGAGTAAAGCGAGGAAGAGCACACAAGATGGGGCTGAGAGAGACAGTGAGAAATATCAAAGAAAGAGGTACAATCTGCTCATTCATGTCCAATGCATACAGCTAAATACAAGACGAGACAGAAAAGTAACGAAGATGCCCCAGCAAGAGAATTCTCATACTTGCTGAAAACGGACTGCTGTCTAGTAGCAAACACAGCAACAGTCAGTCCTGAGGTATCTCCTAGGAAATGCCATCACCACGCATTAAAGACTTATTTGGGCAGCCACACAAAAAGCATGGAGGATAAGTGAGACTGACACCAGATCTTCCCTCGGAGAAATTCTACAACAGGAAACAAAACAGCAGCACCAAGGTTTCCAAAGAAACAATGAGCCAAGTATTTTAAGTAAAATTGTCCTCTGGGTAAAAGTGCTACTGATTAATTTGATGAGCTTATAAGAATGAAGGCTATGTTACACTTAGGAACCTATCTTGAAAAAAAATGCATGGGAACACCAGCCATTTAATAGAATGACAAAAGAAAACTATAGCAAAAAACCAACCAAACAAACAAACCAAAAAACAAAACAAAACAAACAAACAAACAAACAAAAACCAGTACATTTGATCTCCAATTGGGATCAAATTACATGTAAGCTTTAAGGAGTCAGAAAAGAACGCCTGTTTTAATTTTTTAGAGCTAGTTTAGCTCTAAGATGAGCAAAGTTAAGGTGCCATTGCCAAAGAGGAGCAGGCAGTGACCCAGACACCCAGGGGATTCAAAGATGAACAGATGATTACAAGGCTGGGTGAAGATGCCAATGTCCTTCTTGCTCTCACGCAAACCAAACCTTCTCAAGTGGCGCTCAGCATGTTCTCCTGAGTATCTCAAATTGTGTCAATCCAATTTGTCTCTGGACATTGTGGTAAAGCTAGAGATGTTATCAAGACCCACGAGGAGAAGACAGAACTGAATAAAACACAAAGGGAGAGAAGACAAAATGAGGATGTATGGAGGACCTCAGATACTCCAAGGCTCTCAGATACTCCAAGGCTCTCAGATACTCCAAGGCTCTCTGATACTCCAAGGCTCTCTGGGTACTTCTAACCCTCATTATGCCAGACTGGAGCCAGAATGGGCTGGTTCCAAGAGCCAATTAATTGCAAATTATAAAAATTGGTTACTAAATGTACCTATTATTCACAGATTAAATTATATAAATGTTAACTTAAAATTAAAAAAAAACTTTAAAAAAGACTTTTAACTTAGGTTATAGGCTCAACACTTTCTAACAATTTTACTCTTATTTATGCTCTTGAGATTACTTATTTCTAATGTGTGTATAGTAAAGGAAGAAACACTGCATAATTGGTCTTTGATGTTACATTGATCCCTTGAAATCAGCTAGCTACTCTGGGATATTTACACTACATAAGATAGGTTTCTAAAAATCATTGCTCTTATTTTTTTTTATCCTTCAGCTTTCATTTTTGGTGGTGGCTGTTAAACATTTAACAGCACCCTACTAGGCATGTCCCTCTTGCTACAGATGAGAAACAGAGGACAAACAAGAGACCATGCTTAAAAGAAACAAAACAACAGTTCAGTCCGTCTTCTGCTATTGAATATTACGTCAGTGCAAACGTCATCAAGGCATCTTGTTGAGAGGTTAAAGAAAGTCATGACTTCTGCTCTGGGGGAGAGACAATAACTTAAATCTATAGATTAAAGCAGTAATATTCTCAAAGTCCCTTCCTCTAATTGATACAAATTAGGTGTTAGGGCTAGGAAGATGGCTTGGCCATTAAAATCACTTGTTGCTCTTTCAGAGGACCCAGGTTCAATTCCCAGCACCTACATGATGACTCACAACCATCTGTAACTCCAACTCCAGGGAATCTTATGTCCTCTTCTGATTTCCATGGGAGCCAGGCATGTACGTGGTACACTTGCATAATTCAAACAAAACACTCATGCACATAAAATAATAAAACAAATAAAATAGTTCTTTGGTGTTCCATTAAAGAAAGATATCTACTTCTAATGTAGATCAGACAGGCGTAATAATAGTTGTACTGGCACTCAGAGGAAGGACAGCAGGTTGCCAAGAAGAGACTTGATACCCTATGAGCATATACAGGGGGAGGTAATCCCCCTCAGGAACAGTCATAGGGGAGGGGAATAATGGGAAAATGGGGGAGGGAAGAACGGGAGGATACAAGGGATGGGATAAACATTGAGATGTAACAAGAATAAATTAATAAAAAAATTTTTTTTAAAGTTAAACACAGAAAAAAAAACAATAGTTTTACTTGGCCAAGCATGCTTATCATCCCTGCATTCAAAAGGCAGAGGCAGCAGGATGACTGTAATTCCAAGGCTAGCTTGGGTTACATAGAAAGATGCTGAATCAGAAAAAGAACAGAAAATCATCGACAACAATAATAAAAAAAGATATAGTGCTTGACTAGAAAAGACTGTTGTTGTTTAGTTAGCTCTTGACACAGGGCTGGGGAGATGGCTAGGTCAGCGAGAGCCCCTTGCCCAAGCGTGAGGACCAGAGTTCAGACTCTCAGCACCTACCTAAAGTTGGGCACATGTCTGTAATGTCAGCACTGGAGACAAAGGGAGGTGAGGGGGGAGGGGAGACTGAGCAGATCCCCAAAGCTCATTGACCAGGTAGCCTAGCCAATCAGTGAGCTACAGGACCAATTGCAAAAAGTAAGGCTAGGAGAAATAAAGGAAGGCACTTAAACTCAATGCCTGGCCTCAATACACACTGTGCATGTGTGCTTACACACACATGAATAAGTACATGGATCACATTAGCACATGGTTAATTAAACAAATATAAAGAACTTCATATATGTGAAGAGGGGTTATAATAAACTTTAAGAGGCCTCCTGAATTCTCTCAAATTACTGAACTGTTGATGTAAGTATTTTACTTCTACTGAACAAATCATTATAACGCAAACATCCTTTATACTACAATACAATGAACAACTGTAGCTTTAAAATAGAAAACTATTTAGGGATCATTCCAAGCAGTTTGAAAAAAATTACTTTTATTTTATTTTATTTATATTTTTAATTTTTTCACTTTACATCCCAGTTATAGGCCCCTCCCTCATCACCTTCCGGTCCCATCTCCCTCCCTCATACCTCCTCCCTCCCCACCCCAGTCTTCAGAAAGGGGGAATCCCTCCTCACTTAATATCTGACCTCAGCCTATCAAGTCTTGTCTGGACTGCCTGTATCATCTTCCTCTGTGGCCTGACAAGACTGCCCGCCAGGGGGAAGTGATCAATGTGTGGGGGCCAGAGCCCATGTCAGAAGTAGTCCTTACTCCCCATATCATGGGACCCACAAGGAGACTATGCTGTCCCTCTACTACATCTGAGCAGGGGGTCTAGGTCCTCATCATGCATGGTCCTTGGTTGGTGCATCAGTCTCTGCAGAACTCCCTCCTCCACCCAAATTCATTGGCTTTATTGGTTTCCTTGTAGAGCTCCTGACGGCTCCAGGTCCTTCTATTCCTCAACTCTTTCATAAGACTCCCTGCAGTCCATCCTGAAGTTTGGCCATGTGTCTCAGCATCTGCTTGGATGCCCTGAAGGGTTGCAAATCAAAACAACTCTGAGATTCCATCTTACACCTGTCAGAATGGCTAAGATCAAAATCTCAAGTGACAGCACATGCTGGTGAGGATGTGGAGAAAGGGAAACACTTCTTCATTGATGGTGGGAGTGCAAACTTGTACAACCACTTTGGAAATCAATCTGGTGTTTTCTCAGGAAATTGGGAATAGTTCTACCTCAAGGCCCATCCATACCATTCCTGGACATATACCTGAAAGATGCTCCACCATACAACAAGGAGGTTTGCTCGACTATGTTCATAGCAGCTTTATTCATAATAGCCAGAATCTGGAAACAATCTAAATGTCTCTCAACTGGAGAACGGATAAAGAAACTGTGGTACATTTATACAATGGAATCCTACTCAGCTATTAAAAACAAGAAAATCTTGAAAATTACAAGCAAATGGATAGTACTAGAAACAATCATCTTGAGTGAGGAAATTCAGACCCAGGAAGACAGGCATGGTATATACTCACTTATAAGTGGATATTAACCACATAATACAGGATAATTATACCATAATACACAGACCTAAGGAAACTAAATAACAAAGAGGACCCTAGAGAGGGTGCTTAATTTTCATTCAGAGGGACAAATACAATAGACACTAGAAACAGTTGAAGAAAAAATAAAACTAGTTTAAAACTTCCAAGTATCCAGAAACAAATGGAATTTTAAAACAGGGCCTATTCACTGAGTAAGGCATCCCTATTGATTGAATGTGTGTTAGTTGTAACAGGTTTATTCCACCCGAGAATACGCCTCCTGACAGAGAAATTAAGAAGTAGACTGTCTAAGTGAAAACGAAAGATCAGACCACTGTGAGAATACCTACAAAGCTTTCAGAATCAAACCCAAATCACAGAGCCAGGGTGTGGCCTAGAGGCAAAGCAACTGCCTAGAATTTGTGATGTCCGTGCTTGATTTTCAGCACTAAAGAAAAAAAAAAAAAAACCCATTGACACTCTCATCATGCCAAATCCACTACTGCTTAAATGTGTGTGTCTGTGTGCATTTTCTCTTGCTAAGTTAAAAAAATAGGGAACAGGAGTAACACTGACTCACTCCTGACTCTTTCATCTGCATCAATGATCTACTAAGCTGCAGTATATGCCTACCTTAGAAATCTTTCCCAGTGCTCCACGGTCCTTTTCTGTGTCCAAAAGGTTAATTTGGATAATATTAGTAATGGAATCATTTGTCTTGCCTAACATCCATGAAGTGTTAGGAATTTTCATTCACAGGACAGTTTGTCTCATCTGAAAACTCATCTCTAGGGTCTGCTTTTGCCAAGCTCTGCAGACAACAGGGAAAGAGCTGGGTAAACAGGTTCTGCTGTCCCCAGTGTATTCTCATCCTGGCTCTGCCATCTCTTGGTTGAGCATCTCTGCACACATATTTCTGTACCTCTGTTTCTGCAGCAAGGCATGGGAAAATGTAGACGCCCAGTCACCTACCTGAAACTGGTTGGGGGTAGATGTGCTGGGCAAATGCAAATGCTTAGAGCTCACAAAGATAACAGTGCATCATGAAAGATAGTGTTGCCCCACGGAGGGCAACTTGACATCTACTGTACATTTGGAAGTCTTGGAAACACTGTGCAAACACTGGCAAAATAAATCTTGCTCAGTCAGAACACACGAAGACCCATTGTGGGTGATGGCAATAAAGCCATGACTCCTCTCCTATAATTTTAGGTCAGAATTTTCCAGTGAGTGAGTCCAAAAGTCTTGCCAAAGGTTGATGCAAATGAGTGTGGAAATTTTCAATTTCAGGCTTTTTAGAAAGTTGCAAGTCATGGACAAGAGACTGGTGACCTATAAGAGCTCATAGGTCATCATGAGAAATCAGAGCTTACCTGTCCCAGGTCCGGTGAAAACTCAAGATCTACTGAATATCACTACAGCAGCAGCCAAACTAACACCACTCCCAACACTGTCCTGCTAACTGCGGTAGTTAGTCCTTATCTACAGGCTCTCTAGTCCCTATTCCTTATACACAACCTCTTCTCTCCTATGCAGCTGTGATGGGCACTAATTCCAATCTTCATAAGTTGTTTGGAGCTGTTTGTTTGAGGCGAGGTCTTTCTATGGCAACCCTGGCTGGCCTGGAACTTGCTATATAGAGTAAGTACACAGGCCTTGACGTTATAGTACTTTACTATCTCCTAAATGCGGTGGTTATATTCAGTGGGCTGTGCAATGTGGCTTTCTCAAACTTGTAATGCCCCTGCCTCTACCTCCTGAGTGCTGGGATTGCAAGCATGTGCCACCATGTCCAACCTGATCTGCACTGTCTCTTACTTGATCTCCTCTATGGGCTCTCTACTCCACCTCTCAGATCCCAGAGTTTCAACTTCCCCTGTCAGCACAGGGCTGCCCTGAAACACGCCAGTGTGACGTCGAGTCTCCCTTCCTCTTCACTTTCTTCCATCGCAGACTTCATGAGGTCTAGTCTGTTTGACATCATCAATGAAACCAGTTCTCTCATCCAGCACATCTCTCCATATACTTTAAGAAAATTTGACATGACTTCAGAGAAGACAGGCATAGAAAATAGGTATATAAACCAACCATTCACTGTCAGTAAAATCACAAGGAAATTTCTTTTAAAACATTTTTTGATATGCATATATTTTACCATTCATTTAGGATGAGAGCCAGTGTGCATACCAATGAGACAGACCTGCTTGTTTGTTTAGCATAATGATATCCAAAGACCCGGTAACTAACATGCTCAGACAACACAAAATGTTTCTCTCTCTCTCTCTCTCTCTCTCTCTCTCTCTCTCTCTCTCTCTCTCTCTCTGAAAACCATTTCATTTCTACTAGAGCAGAAAACTTTGCATGTATAGTAAATACTACAATTCATAGCACACAATGCCCTCCAATCTGAGCAGAGGGGTTACAGGCAGCAGGCACTGGTGCTGCGGGATATGACAGTGCTGTGTAAAAACTACACATATGCATTCAGAACCAACGCCACACTAGGCAACACAGGCAAGGGTGGCCAGGAATATCTCATATGGGTCACATGTTCAATTGTGGGTTTATTTTGGGTCACTGTGCATTTTAAAGACTTTTGGAACATTTATTCAACAAGAAACCTTTATTTTATTTTTTTAATTTTTAATTTTTAAATTTTTATTAGTTTATTCATATTACAACTCAACTGTTATCCCATCACTTGTATCCTCCCATTCCTCCCTCCCTCCTACTTTCACCCTATTCCCCTCCTCTAGGTTTGTGACTGAGGGAGCCCTCCTCCCCCACTATATGGTCATAGGCTATCAAGTCTCATCTTAGTAGCCTGCTTATTCTTTCTTTGAGTGCCATCAGGCCTCCCACCAAGAGGAGCTGGTCAAATATGGGGCACCAGAGTTCATGTCTAAGTCAGTCCGTGCTCTCCACATGACTGTGGAGAATGTCTCAACAGGAAACCTTTAATGCCTGCCTGTTGTCAGCACTGAAAACGCCTGGAAAATGGAATTCCAGGTCTAAGACTGTGCCCTGAGGTTAAAGGGTTTCCACGGTTTACTTCCTAAACAGCCAAGCTGGAGCTCTTCCTCTTCCCATAACAGAAAAGAATCCATTCAGGCAATGCCCGTAAAAGACAGATGGGTGTCATGCCGTCTATGGTTGACGGTGACAAATGTCTGCCTGGTGTAGGCACTTTGAGAAGGGGTGGAATTGGGTGGCTGCATTCAGGAAAGCAAGTGAGATAAATGGCTTGGAGGCTGTGGGGTGCTTTGCGACCATGGGGTCCTCACTGTTTATAGATTGATCCTGGCTAGTAGTAACCTTAGTATTTCACTTTCCACGGTAGGTAGCAGTAGTAACCTAGGGAGACCAGAGCTCTCCTATCCTGGGGCAGCTGGCAACCTGCCCCAGACAGAAGCAGCTGGGGTCCCTTTGCCTCCCTCCAGATGACGCAGGAGGGGAGTGCCCCTTTCCAGCCTGGCTTTATCAACTTAGTGGGTCTGAGTGATGGAAGGAGTGAGATTTAAATGAAACCAATTTACATCTTAATTTTTTCCCCCTGCTAAGATAGTGTTTTCCAAAGATGAATATTTCAGTGTTGAAACTGTGACTGTCCTTTCCAAAAGATCCAAATGCTGATCTTTTTCATCTGCTGGTGGGAGAAGTCGCTTGGCACTTCTCTGCGGTGTGCGAATGCAAAGTCAGAAATGAGAAAATTAAGTAAAGCCCGCATATGTGCACAGCCTGAGCTGGCAGATGTGCCTCTGTAGACAATTTTTATAGAGTATGGAGCACTCAGGCAGTCCACAGCTCCAAATACATTCTTACGTAAGTGTGTGCTTGAATGGAACATGTGTAGGATAAAGGATCAGGCTAGTCTTTAACCTTGCACCTGCCAAGCACTAACCACTGTCCTTCCCACACAATCCTTTCTTCTTCCTTCTCACAAGTCTGCTTTGGTCTAAAGCTCTAGCCACCTACACTGCTCTTTTATGCCTTAGTTACAGCAATGGTGACGATGCCCATAGAACCCTCACACCCTTCATGAAGAGAAAAGATAAATCCATGGTGCTCCATTCATATAGTCTCATGTGCTAGCAGGTAAATGGGCTTATAATAAACATAATAACTATATAAAGCATATTCTATGTTGTATATAAATAATTTTGCCTTTTCTGGAAGTCTAAAATAACACACATGTAGTGACTTTGACTACTGAGTCATCTTATGATGACTTGGAATGGAATGGAATGATGAAAAATAACACTTAACAAAAAAGACAAAGCCAGGCAGTGATGGTGAGTGCCTTTAATTCCAGCACTCGGGAGGCAGAGGCAAATAAATCTCTGAGTTCAAGGCCAGCCTGGTCTACAGAGTGAGTTCCAGGACAACCAGAGCTACACAGAGAAACCCTGTCTCTAAAACCACACACACAAAATAAGTTAAAAGTGTTTACTTGGGACACGCCCCTTGGGCTAGTATGGTGGCACTCAGAGGAAGGACAGCAGGTAGCCAAGAAAAGACTTGATACCCTATGAGAATATATAGGGGGAGGTAATCCCCCTCAGGAACAGTCATAGGGGAGGGGAATAATGGGAAAATGGGGGGGGGAGGAATGGGAGGATACAAGGGATGGGATAAACATTGAGATGTAACAAGAATAAATTAATTTTTTAAAAAAGGAAAAAAAAAGTGTTTACTCGGTAAGCATTAACTCTTTGCATACTATTTCTTTGTGAATCGGGAAAAAATAAAAACATTTGCCTTTATGGTTTAGTAAGCTCTAGACACTATGAAATAAATGACCAGCATGTTTTATATATATATATATACATATATATCTTTGCATGGAGGCATATCATGGCCTATCAAATTTTCAAAGCAATCCCTCCCAGGACTTACCACTATCCTTTTTTTTTTTTTTTTTTTCTCTTATTTGTTTATAGGCAAGGCCTTGCTATGCAGACCTCAGCTTGCTAGAATTTTCATGGTCTATAGATCAAGCTGGCCTTGAACTCATGGATGATCCTACTGCCTCTACCTCCCAAGCAGCAGGATTACAGGCATGTACCAACACGCCAGATGTCTGCTCTATTCCTTCCATTTTAACACATACACTCCATAGGGTTATTCCATTCATTCATTGTCTTCCCCTAAAATGTAAAACAAAGAGGTCATTCCACTGAATGAACATAGCATGTTTTCACCCAATTCTTCCCCCGAGGACCATCAAGGCTGTATGTATGCTGGCACTAGTAAATTGTGCACTTTCATACCTGCCTCCTGAGTTTCTCAGTGACACACATATGACCTTCAGTACACACAGGACTTAATGTTCCGCTAACACTAATACACCGCTGGTGGGGGAGAGACAGAGTTAGGTACTAGCCAATCCTTCATTTTTAATTTGTAAAAACCTGTTGGAATTTTTTTACTGGGACCACATTAAAATGTTAGCTTAATCTGGATAAAATTGACACCCTTAAAGAATCAATTGCTATCTTCTTCACTGCCGTCTTTAAGAGCTGTTCTGCAATCTCGTCTCTGTGAGAACACAGTACATGTGGGGATAGAATTTATTCACAGGTGTTCTGTAATTTTGTGTGACTGTAATTGTATGTTTAAGTATAGCTTTTTCTAATTGATTGCTGTTAGTATACGGTCTGCTACTGAAAATTTTAATATTTTATCTTGAAACACTCTGAACATTTATTTTTAATTACAGTTGAGTCTGTTGGCTTTTATCCCTATGCAGAAACTACTAGCAGCCGAGCATATGGTGCCATATTTCTGTTGTGAATGAGAACATTTCCTTCCACCCTGGCTACCTTCGCTGCACACCATTCACTGTAGACACCCCTCACTGCACACCCCCTCACTGCATACCCCCTCACTGCACAGCCCCTCACTGCACACCCCCTCACTGCACAGCCCCTCACTGCACAACCCCTCACTGCACAGCCCCTCACTGCACACCCCCTCACTGCACACCCCCTCACTGCACAGCCCCTCACTGCACACTCCCTCACTGCACACCCCCTCACTGCACACCCCCTCACTGCACACCCCCTCACTGCACACTCCCTCACTGCACAGCCCCTCACTGCACACCCCCTCACTGCACACACCCCCCACTGCACACTCCTTCACTGCACAGCCCCTCACTGCACAGCCCCTCACTGCACACTCCCTCACTGCACAGCTCCTCACTGCATACCCCCTCACTATAAGCTCATGGTTACCAGCTGCAAATGGCATCTTCTGTCTCTCTTGTATCATCTGGTTGAGTCCTAGACTTATTTTCTCCATTTATTTATTGATTGCTGATTAAGTGTTGGGGATTGAACTAGGACTTTAGACATGCCAAACAAACACTGTGCCACTGACTTATAGTCCCAGATGCTGTGTTCATTTCTTAAGTGTCAAATCTTGAGCAGAAAGTGGAATGCGTGGGCATCCTTGTCTTACATTTGGCTACCTCTAAACTTATGCCAATAGGAGATCTGCCATGGTTTTTTAATAGATGTATTGGCCATGCTATCCAATCCACCTACTGAGGACTTTCACGCTGTCAGATGTATGAGGTCTCTGTGTCATGGGTTTTAGCCAATAAAAGAAGCGTTTTGCTTTGGAGGCATTTCCATTAGCTAAGGGAGTGTGATTGCACAGTTGTAGCTCAATGTCTTTGCAACTTATTTGGAAGCGGAGGCCAGTACAGGAACACAGTGATGTCACAGGTCTCTGTCTCATAGTCGCCGTTTTCCTTACAGTCACTGCTGGGGCTAAGACTTTTCAGAGTGTCAACTTTACAACTTCTGTTTTGGGCTCTGTGTTCCAGCAGACCCAGCATAAGGCACTGAGAGTAAAGGCTATTATGCCTGCTGAGAAAATATTGATAGTATGTCCCATGTTTGGTCCTCTTCAGATTACACACACACACACACACACACACACACACATTACAGAGCTAGCATCCACTCCCGCACTCCTAAAATAAACTCTTGTTTACACTAAATTTTTATTTTGTAGTTTTAGATTCACTTATTTTTATTTTACGTATATGAGTGTTTTGCTTGCATGTGTGTCTGTGTACCATGTGTGTTCCTGGTGATAACAGAGGTCAGATCTCCTAAGACTGGAGTTCCAGATGATGTGAGCTGCCATTGTGGGAACTGAAAATCAAGCCAGGGTGCTCTGCAAGAACAAGAAGTGCTCTTAACCACTGAGCCGTCTCTCTAGCCCCTACACTACATTTTTAAATGCTAGTCTTTTATTAAGGAGCTGTTCACTTGTGATCCTTAACTGAATTAACCATCATATTTTTTTTCTTTTACTATCATTATTCATTTCAGTATCAAAGTAATGCCTTTCTGTAAGTTGAATGAATGGCTTTTCTCTTGTGTTCTCTGAAATACATATAAAGACTGGTATATTGAAAAGACCATTTCTGTTAAGAATCACATGTCACCATAGTTTTAGATGAGAGCATATGTTTTAGTTCCAAGTCAATTTTAGTGGATGTCTCCACCAGTCAATCAGATCTTAATATCAGAATGCCTTACATTAAAATATAGCCTGGCTTGGCTGTGGTGGTGCACGGCTTTAATTCGAGCACTCAGGAGACAGAGGCAGGTAGATTGCTGTGAGTTCAAGGCCAGCCTGGTCTACAAAGTGAGTTCAGGACAGCCAAGGCTACACAGAGAAAGCCTGTCTCAAAAAAAAAAAAAAAAAAAAAAAAAAAAAAAAAAAAAAAAAAATATATATATATATATATATATATATATATATATATACCCTGAAATGGTGTGACAATAAAGCAAGCTCCTTCCATGTGATTCAGGAAGAAGTTACTGCCTTATGCAATTCCTTACTGGCCTGATGTGCTTTCTACTGTGTCAGGGATATGTGACAGGAAGGAGGAGGCAGGAACTGAAGCCGAGGTGACGGAAGAGTGCTGCTCACTGGCCAATCTGATGGAGACAGTTTCCCAACTGAGGTGCCCTCCTCCCAGATGGTTCTAGTTACTGTCAAGTTGTCAAAAATCTATAACTCTAATTTGAATTATTATGAATGTACATCAAACGTATATGTATGTATAGAAGGTCAACACAATATTTATTACAATACCAGTAAGTTGGGAACTGTATCAATATCCAAAAGATATTGGTTGTTAAGCATGTATATGAACCCAAGTGAATACTGCATACCGAATACAAATTATATTCCTCAAGTAATGATTGGGAGAAAAGTCGTATTGCTATCAGATGAACTATTGCTTAGTCCCCTGGAGGGGGAGACCTGGTGGCACTCAGAGGAAGGACAGCAGGTAGCCAAGAAGAGACTTGATACCCTATGAGCATATACAGGGGGAGGTAATCCCCCTCAGGAACAGTCATAGGGGAGGGGAATAATGGGAAAATGGGGGAGGGGAGGAATGGGAGGATACAAGGGATGGGATAAACATTGAGATGTAACAAGAATAAATTAATTTAAAAAAAAAAAAGAAAGAAAGAAAGAAAGAAAAGAAAAGAGAACCAGAGCCCTGAGTTCTAACCTTGTTACGTTCTTCATTAGAATTTCATCACAACGACGAGGGCACTTTTGTCATCTGGCACCGAACGTGCTCCAGGCATATTTACAAGTCACTAATGTGTTCAAACCGCATTTTGCTGTGACAAAGGCGTTAGATCAGCTCATATCCAGTCTATTCTCTCACAGCTCGCTGCCATGTCCTACTTACACTGAGCTGGGAGTGGCCCCATAGGGAAAGTCAGGGAGAAATTGCTGGCATCCATAATTGCCTCCAAGCATGAACTCTGGAAGCCTACTACTGCCAGAATCCATCCAGGGCATCCTCCGAGCTGTGAAAGAGCAGCACCTTCAAAGGAAAACAGCGTTTCTATGCCTACCTGCCAGTTCCTGAAGCAAGCAGAGCCTCTCAAATTGAGCCAAAGGGGGTTTAGGAAAAGCAACTCCTCTACAGCACACAGGAGCATAGCCCATCATCTGTTCTGCCCCAGGTCTGCAGGCATGGACCCAGTTAACAGAGACAGCTAGGGAAGAGTATACAAGGCACCCTGGCCTACGGCTACCAGCATCACCACCAAGCAGCTGGGTAAGAAGTATACTGACAGAAACAGAAAAGGCATATGGTAAATTTAAGTGTATAATTCTAAGGCAGGGCTTTCTGTAAGGGAAAAGAAATCCCCCGACAAAAAGTAAATCACCCCAGGTGCCATGTGGCTCTCCTGAGCCCTCGCCATCCAGCACCCTCATGCAGTCATTCACCTCTCTCAGGACTGATTACACTCCTGCTAATGGGAGGCATTTTGGCCACAGAGGAGCTGAGGGTTCTCACAGATGGCGGCAATCCTTATAGATCTTCTTCTAGAGAGGGATCTCAGAAGATTCCACCATGTCTTCCGGGCCGCCTGGTAGACATACACAAGGACAGTTGGACTTGGAGTTGAGCGAGCAAAGTTGCAAAGCCAGAGAGAGGGCTGGGCTTTGTTCACTTCCGGCTGGGGAAGGGGAACGCGGGCTAGGGGCAGTGGATGATGCAGAAGGGAGAAACGAACGCCTTGGTAAACATTGACGTGGCTGGGATAAGACAAAAACGATGAAGCTTCAGAAGCGGAACGCATGAGGGCTCAGAGCACAGAAAAGACTAACAGGGGCTGGAACGTATAATTTGGTAAAAAAAAAAAAAAAATTGGGAAATTCACAGTGACTTCTAGACTCCAGGCTTTTTCGGGAGCCTTTGAGAAACTTCATCCCACCTCATCCTACTGCAATTCTGGCAGGCAGGAACTCCGGGTGATAAATAGCTCAGAGAGAAAGTGGATTTTTCCCAAGCTCTTGTCCATAGTAATAAGGAAGCCAGCATTCACATCCCAGCAGCCTGACTAGAAACTCACTTCTCTGTACCACAGTGGGGTCATGGCATGGTCCTCAGAGCAGCTGTGTCAACAGCCCATAAGAGTCTGCCTGTCACGTTCATTTCCAGGCCCTAGCCCAGAACTGCTGACTCAGAAGGACCATGGGGATGACATTTGAAGCTGCTTCAGCAAGCCTTCCCAGTGACTTGGGGACAATCGATGTTTGAGAAACACTGCATTTTCCCCCAGCCTCTGAAATAAGAGATCTAGAGTGCTGCTTCAACCTTTATGTATGCCAGCTGTGAGACCTTGGTCAGTTCTGCCCCGGTCTGAGCATCAGTTGTCCTCTACAGAAAGTGTAGTTCATAGCAAGGACCTGCCTTAGTGTCATTTCTGTGGCTATGATAAAATGCCTTGTGGTATTGGGGCATGACTCTAATCCCAGTGCTCAGCAGGAAGCAGAAGCGGGTGGATCTCTGTGAGCTGAGTTCAAAGCCAACCTGGGCTACATAGCCATTTCCAGGACAGCCAAGGAACACAGAGTGAGACCTTCCCCACCCGCACCCCGCAAGAAACAAACAAAAACAAAAACAAAAACAAAGCCCACCTGACAAAAGCAGCTTTCAAAGGAACAGGTTATTTGGTGTACAATTCCAAGTTACAGGAAATCATTTCATGGAAATCAAAGCAAGAACTTGAAGTATCTAGTCACAGGCACAGCCGAGAACGGAAATAGAATGACTCCATGCACGCTCACTTGTATGTGGCCCCTCCACACTTCTATACTCCAGGACCCAAACCTATCAAATGCTGTTACCCACAATGGGCAAGTCTTCAGTCCTCACTCAATGAAGTCAGTACAATCAACCCCACACAGCCATTCCCAAAGTCAGCCTGAGGTAGACAATTTCTCCCTGAGATGTCAAACAAAGAAGCAAACAAACAATATAGACATGTGAGTGAGTGTGTGTGTGTGTGTGTGTGTGTGTGTGTGTGTCTGTAAATGTGTGTGTGTGTTTCAGACATTATAACCCTATCACAAATTCAAGTAGTAACTCATACTATTGAGTTCTTCCAAAATTGCAGGTCATTAAAGTAGTCCAGAAATGACATTGAAAGAGTTAGGGGCCCAACCACCTGCTATGTTAAGCACATAGGAAAGAAGGAGGGATTGATTTATGTTAATTAGCACAAAATGAATATATAACCACATTCAGAATGCTTATTGCTTGGAAAATGCTGATAGTGCCTTCTGACAATATTTACTTTTATGATGAATTTAACTTATTATTTTTCAATCCACAGAGATGATTGCAACTAGGTCAGCCTGGCTGCCATAATTTGTGATAGAAAAAGGGTGCCATGTGGCTTCTTATACTCAGAGCTCTGTAGATAGACGAGACGAATTCACATAGTTGTCACAGGAAACAAGTCCTGAGCTCCCCCAAAGCACCATCTTATCCTCTCACTCTTGTCCATTCCTCATGTTCAAGACTCCAACCTTGAAGATGAAAGGCAGGACACCTAGGCTAAATAAGCTCTGTGATCCCTCACTCTAACCCCCAAAACTTGGTCTTAAAGAAAGGCCATCACATGAAGGATTAGGGAACCACAGAGGGGGCATCACCAAGTTGCACAAACTAAACATCTCAGGACAATTGCTCACGTTTCTCTCTCTCATCCCCCTTTTCTGCTTAGATGCCCATCGCCAAGTTTTCCCTGTACTGCTTCCAAAAAGGCAATCAGCTCATGAGTTTGTCTCCATCCCAATGGGCCAAGCTAATTCCTCATTCACTAGCCAAGCAGTCACTAACCCTGCTAACCATTTTTAGTAGGTACCAATGTCTGGAGTTGTTCATTTAAAAACATCCTTGGCTCCCAAGATGTTCCTGTTGGCAACCATGTTACAGGTCTCTGGTGCTATTTCCATGCATTGGAATCTATCTTTTATGAAAAGTTTCATTAGCTTCTAACACACACAAAAATATAAAAAGCCATGTCCTCTCTGAAGGTCTCAGAATGCCATGCGTAGGCACACAACCTGCCTATGAGGCTTCTCTCGGACCACATCCCTCTTCTAGCTCTGCAAAGTCCTATTTCCTCCTCAAATTGCCCTGTCTTTTTCTACAATCCCACAGAAAGTTGCTTGTCTTTTTGTTGTGGCTAATTTTTTAATATAGTTTTTTTTTTGACAATTTCACACATTGCGTTCATAATACATTGTAGGAATGTATCTACTTGGTATTAAGCTAAATGGCTATGCAGCCAAACTGTCTTCTACATACTTACACGGACGCCTTCGACTAGCACTGCTGTCTCCCTTTACCCGGGAAGCTTCTGTGTACGATGGGTGAGAATTACTACAGAGGCTCATACCTGGCCAAAACACTGAGACTAAATACAAGCGATTAGCCCTGAGTGGGATAGCTATACCGCCCCTTCTGGGGATGAGGTGGATGGTTTCTGTGTCTGCATGTTTAACAAGTGTCTGGGGATCCATCGAGGCTAAATGAACAGACAACGTCCCCTTCCCTCTAAAGTGGTTGCATGCGTCAACCACTGCTCTAGGGGCCAGATCTGTCAGCTATAATCAGTCCCCTGTTTTATTTTCATCCAGTTTTGATCTTCTCTCAGTTCCTCTGGGCTCAGTTTATACATGTGATGAACAATGACAATATTAAAAATAAAATAAAAATTGTCCTGATACCCCCAGAGCAAAAAATAAATAAACTAAAACAAAAAACATCTTTGTGAGTGACAGCCACAAAGATCTTAGGATGGATGCCTCTCAAATGTTTCCTCTTTCTGTTCATTCAGTCAGCTGTATTTGGGGGAGGATATTACAGGGACGTGGGTTTTTATCATTGAAGGTTTACCTATGCCACGAAGTCTTAAGAAAATGGATGAGTTTGTGGTAGGGAATGCATCTATACTGAAACTATAAGAAGGAAAAAAAAAAAGACCTCTCAGCGTGTCAATACATCCCCCCCCTGCCACCCCCTGAGAATAAGAGTAGCTTTTTGGCAGCTTCCCAGAGTCCTGGTTTTGAAAAATAAAAAATAAAAATTGACATTCTAAATGGTTCCAAATCCTGCTTGGGATAACATATATTTATATCTGAACAAGTTCCAAGATTTTTCTACTGGCTATATAAAAGGAATATTTTTTAAACCGCCTTGTTCAAGTGTCAAGAGATATACCATGTATTAATTTATAAGCAAACCCTTCAAGTGCCTGTAAGCCTTTCCTTAAAATATTTATCTGTTCCTTCTCTGGGTGTACTAAACTGTACAAGGACACTGGAAGCTGTTTCCTGATCTGAACACAGTGGGGACTCTGCAACTCACTTAATCATCACAGCGCACTTCAGAGCACATGTCTGGGGAGAGGCAAAATGCCTTATTAAGATGAAGTGACCCCTGAATGCAAATATAATTATTAAATTCCCTTCACTTCCTTTTGACCTTGCAAATTCCTAAAGGGGGTATGTATTCTAAATACACATCATGTCTAAAGAAACAGCGTGCGCTTGATATTGAAAGCAAGAACTTGGGTTGCAGGGTCCCTTCTTTGTTGCTGTGCGAGCTTAAAGGCCGGCCTCTGTAGGCTTGTTTTCTAGCTGTAAGATGAGTTTTGCTCAGCAGTAGAGCACTCCCCTAGCATGTACGGCCTTCCATGCCCAGCACCATAAAATGTATGTATAAGTTCTGGTTAAGACTCCACGCTTACCAAAGTGGTCGTGCATACAGTTGTACCTGCTGCTATCCTGTGGCATCTTCAAGTTCCTCCTTTCCCAGGCAAACTTCTCTCTCTTCAAACAGAAGTGCGGCTACAATGAAACAGCCGTTGGCAACTTTGTTATCAGTAACATTTTAAGCATCGTGTATGTGAGCTGCCAGGATGTTTTCCAAGTCTCCAGCTGCCTTGCAAGTGCATGTTGCCGTGAAGTCTCCATTATGCCGTGTGTCTGAGCAAGTCAGATGAGTGGACATTTCCCTCCCGTGCATATATACCAGAACCTATTGCAAGAGATACTTTTTCTCCTAACCCACAGAGATGCTGTGCTTCCTTGTTACACTGGGAAATAAACCTCAGCAGTTCCCTGACCACACCATGCTTACTAATGTTCTTGCTGAGTGCGTCCCCTTAAATCTCAGTAACTGCACCAATTGAACTTTCTGCTAAAAAGTGGTCTAAGCGCACCACTTAGCTTAATATAAGTGTATTTGTTTTTCATAATTATTTTAGATCTAATTGTGTGCACATGCGTGCCTATGGTTGTGTATGTGCACAGCTGAGTACAGATGCCTGCAGAGTCTGGAAGAGGGCACTGGGTATCCTGGAGCTGGAGTTACTGGTGGTTGTGACCCATCCCCTATGTGTTCTGGGAACTGAATTCAGGTCGTCTGCAAGAGAAATGCATGCTCTTGACTGTTACCCCATCTCTCCTGGGCCCCAATATTTTTGTCTTGATGAAGCATTTGAATAAGGAGCACAGAATGTGTGCTTTATATTTAAATTTGTATTTAAAGACAACTTGAAATTATTTAAAATTATATTTGTTCTCTATGCTTCACTTTCAAAATTTCTCACGGTTCTGTAGATCCTAACTCTGCAAGTTTCTCTACTTCCGCAAACCAAAACGCCCCTGGAGTTCACCAGCTCCACGGGAGAGTCATTATCTGGCCCACATTATTCTTCACCGAATCAGAAAGTCAAAGCTGTATCGTGAGTATGGATGGATGGATGGATGGATGGGTTAATGGTAGTTGCTGTTATTTACTCCCCATTAAAAAATATGCATGAGGGGCCCAGAGAAATGGCTCAGAGGCTAATAGCAGTGACTGCACTTCCAGAGGTCCTGAGTTCAATTCCCAGCAACTACATGGTGGCTCACAACCATCTATAATGTGATCTAATGCCCTCTTCTGGACTGCAGGTGTACATGCAGGCAGAACACTGTATACACAATAATAATTACATAAATCTTTAAAAAAATATGGGTGATAAGATGAATGAAAATAATCAATATGAGAACATTAAAGCATGTTTCAATGGCATAGCGCTGCTTTAAAAAAAAAACTTCCCCACCCCCAAACAGAATAAAATAAAACAGCAGCTATTTTATTGTATATTGGAAGATTTTGGAGGTCAGGAATTTGAGAAATGCACTGCATTTGGCTCTTCTGCTCTACATGGCAGCTAGGCTGCTTGAGAGATTTATTCTTATGCTTGGCCACTTGCTGGGGGCACCTGAAACATGAGGCTCAGCCTTGTCTGCAAACTTGAATCCCAAGGTGATAGTTTTTTAATAGCTGAGTTTCTTATATAGAGTAGATCAATTTCCCAAGAATGTCTTTCCTAAGAAATTATCTTCACGATCTCTTTCAATGTATACTTGGAAGAGTTAGAATTTTTACAACTATTGAGTTTGTTGTTGTTGTTGTTGTTTTAGGCCAAAAACAAACCAAGTGGACTATATCCAGGTCATATGAAAGGGAAATAATTTCATGTCTCCATAGAAGGGCTAGAAAAGCATTTGCAATCATCTTTCTTATAACATGGGACCATGATATATTGACTGCCATTCTGATTCCCTAAGGCATCATTGGGCCCAAAGCCCTCGGCAACTATGTTAACCTTTGAAGAGAAAACAGTAATGCCTTTACCCCTTGTAGACTTAAATGTATTTCTTTTAGTCACAGTGGGTTATTGAGATTCATTCATAAAACCCTAATGCTCTGGGTACTTTCTTTGCCTTTCCCATTTCCTTTGCCTTTCTCCATTTTCCCCCCTATGGTCCCTGGAATATGGTACCCATTTGGGGCACCTAACTGACATCTTTTTCCTCAGGTTTCCAGTTGGGTGCAGTCACCCAGAGGTCCTGGTAGGAGACTGAACATCAAGGGGATCGTGTGCAAAGTCAACTCCCTGCCCCCCAAAACCCAGCTTCTCTATCACTGTGGTTGGTCGTGTTCACTTAGCTGAAGTGATATCAAAGCTCCTGGTAGACAGGCTTCTCTAAAATGACTAATTGTCTCTAGTCCAATAATCTCTGGTGTTCCTTGTTCTCCCAGGCCCTGGAGTGATTTGCTTGTATTTCCTGTGTGTTTAGCTCTGGTTTAGCAGTTGGTACAAGTGTGATGGGTGGTTATAGAGGAACACTTGGGAGAACGCAAGGATGAAAGGTCGGCCAAAGACAGGCCTCTCTCTTTAATAGAGAAGAAAGTGATTGACAACCAAGGACAAAATCAGGGTTGGAGAAACTTCTGATCTTCTCACCCCAGGCTTGAAAACAAGGAAAATGCTTAGCCTCTCAGAGTACAATAAATTCTGTTCTGTCAGAAACTGTAAAGCTAGAGAGAATGCTGAGAGTTGCATGTCAGGGTCTCACTGCTGACAATAAATATGACCAAGACCTCTTTTCTGTGACAAATTTCCTGAAGTGGGCGGGGGGGGGGGGGAAATAACCTAAAGAAAGGAGTATTTATTTGGGCTCCCAGTTAGGGACAGAAGTCACACTGTGCTCACTGTCACACTGTGCTCACTGTCACACAAGAATCAGAAGAGGAGGGATGCTGGTATCCCACTTGCTTTCTCTTTTTTATTCAGTCTGGGACTCAAATCCATGCAACAGTACAAGCCGTAGTTGGTTAACCCCAGTTAACTCAATTTAAAGACTTTCTCACTGCCTTGCCCAGTGGTTTACCTCCCAGATGATTCTCAACCCTGTCCAGTTGACAATCAATGTTAGCCATCACATGAAGGTAGGATCAGAGATTCCCAGTGGACTCACCAATGTAACAGTCTAAAATCCCAAGTGTTGAACAAAGCCTGCCCATAAAGCAGACATACATGACATCTGACTTTTACTGTATTCTTGCCCAAGCTCCCAGCTTTTTCCTGTGCTTTTGGAAAGTGACGTGAGCATGAAGCCATTTGGCTTCCTGTGGGGGAAGTTTTGTTTTGTTTTGATTTTTAGGTTTGGAACTTCTTTTTTTTTTTTTTTTAAGATTTATTTATTTATTGTGTATACAGGGTTCTGCCTGCATGTATACCTGTCCGCCAGAAGAAGGCACCAGATCTCATTGTAGATGGTTGTGAGCCACCATGTGGAGGCTGGGAATTGAACTCAGGACCTTTGGAAGAGCAGCCAGTGCTCTTAACCTCTGAGCCATCTCTCCAGCCCCTGTGGGGTAAGTTTTAAGAACCCATTTGTGAAGCACTGTTTATGTTGGGTTTCCCAATGCTTGAGTCATGAAAACCATCTGCACCCCAGGGTCAGCCTCGGTACATCACTTCCCATTAGTGTATCCATACAAGTTCTCAGTAGTAACAGCAGAGGGTGACTTAGCACAGACTTATAATGCTTCTGGTGGATTATGGAAAAGCAATACCATATAATTAGTTAGTGGAATCACTGCCATCTCCAAAGCTAAACCCCAAATTCAGGAGGAAAAGAAAAAAGAAAAACTGGAGCGTGTCAAAAGACTTTGAGGTGACCTCAAAAAATGATCTGTCACTTCAACATTTTATTTAACTGTATTATTATCTGAGAGTCTATTTAAGAGTAGTAGAGAAGGGGAGGGTATTAATTTTTTCCCAGCAAGAACCAGTGTAATAACATCAACAAAAATAGCAGTAATGATATGTCATGTGTGTAGCCACCAGGCATGGCTCTGAGCACTATACGTATACATCCATTTACTCTTCCCCATAGCTCTAAATAATAAATACTGTAACATCAGCACCCTCACGATGAGACAGGAAACTGAAGATCAAGAAGGTTAAGTAATTTTCTTACAGTCTCACAGTGGAGCTGGTGGCAAAGCTGGGATGCTGATGCATGTGACTGGATTCCAACAATAACGCTATAGGTCCAGTGTGCCTACTGCCTTTTCCCACATGGGGTAAACAATTGCAAAGAAATCCAGATAGAATAATTTGAGGAGCTTTAAGAGATGAGTCACCATGAAGTTGTGTCTCTAAGGTCAATTTCCTTTCATCTCCGTATCCACTTAGCAGTTACCTGAGAAAAGTAAAAATGCTAGAAACATTATTGGGACCTAGGAAATGGTTCAGTGCATAAAACACCTGCCTGTGCTCACCAGAATTGAGATTCCCAGAACCTCTGTAAGGTCAGGCAGGCATTGTGGCCACCTGTGATCTCAGCACTAGAAAGGAAGAGATGGGGGTAGGGCATGGGAGGTGGATGTCTCCAGGACAAGCTAGCCCAACTAGTCAAATCAGAAAGCTCTGCATTCAGCAAGAGATTTTCCCTCAATAAATAAAGTGGAAAGAGACTAAGGAAGACTTCCAGTAAACCCACCACACACACACACACACACACACACACACACACACACACACACGTTCACATGCTCCTACACACATATGCAATTATGCATACACTGATATACACACACCTTTCATGACATTGTTTTTCTTGCAACAAGAACAAAATAAGAGAACTGATTCGTTAAGTGTGAGAGTGATCTTTCTGACTCTCCGAATTAGATAAAGATCAGCAAGGCACCAAGTCACAAAATCAACACTCCCAGGCTCCTTACCTCAACTGTTCAAAGCATGCTATCCAAAACTGCAGAACTGGACCAATTTATCTTTAATTACCATGGCAACCAGATTCACTGGAGATGCCCCATGTAAACAGAGGAAGGGTTGTCATTAAAGTCCATTATGGAAGAAAGGGGGTTGGAAAGAAATTATCCCACTGAACATTTATCATTTGAAAAACACCCGCTTTTGCCAGAACTTTCTTTTCTCAGTTCTTCATACAGCTCTCTGTTTCTCTACACAAGATATATATCTTCTGCCTTCTTTCACAATTGTATTATATGTATGCTTGTGTATACACACTTGTCTATCAATTTATGTACATACTTAGATGCATATATACACAGATGGACATATGCATGTACACATATGTGGTAAATATATGCATATATATAGGTGGCATACACAAGCACACACCTAACACACAGACAAGCCAGCTTCCAGATCTCGCCTCACTGTAGGACTCCCAGCTCAAACGATGCTGACAGGGGAGCTGCTCATCTGGAAGCTGATGTAGCTGAGACAGAACACCAAAGCAGGATCTCTCTTCCTTCCTCTAATGAGAAAAGGGCCAACTCAGAATGCTCTGATTCATTAGCCACCACTGGCAGTAAAAGGTGCCTGCCTGCTCTCCCTGCCCCTGTGCTATGCTAATAGGGTAATAGGGCCAGGCCAATCTGCTATTATCTGCCCTGTCTGTCCAAAAGGGATGCAAAACAGAAATATGGGAATGAGCATCCCTCTGAAGAAAGATTTACACCATGAGCTTTTAGCAGTGGCTTTGAAGCCATCACCAACTGAAATGGGGGCCTTGGAGGGGGTGGGTATAGTCTTTCCTGAACGAAGGAACTGCTTGTCAATTTTTAACTGGGCTCTTGAGGCAGGACGAGATGGTTTATACATGTCCCTTTCAACTCTGAGTCTACAAGTCAAGAAAACCTGGTCAAGTTCAAGAGGAGACAGGATAAGCAGGAAAGACACCCTGTAGGAGATTCAGAGATGAAAGCCCTGGATGGTAAGTGAGGGGTCCCTGCGTCCTACCTGAAGGAGGCCTATACGCCTCATCTCAGAAGCCTCCAATAGCCCACATATTAAAGGCTTGGGCCCCAGCTTGCCATTACTGGGGTGACAAACTCTGAATGGTAGGGTATTATAGGAGGTCTTTGACTCACTGGGGTAGGCTCTTGAGGGGCCCCCTCTTTTTCTTTTGGTGGGTTGGTCCTGAAGAGAATAGGGTTGGTTTCCCAAGTTTTAATGGATGACCACGCACTCGTGTGCATGCATATGGGCAGCACTAATTAGACTTCGTGGGTCAATAAAAATAAGCTAATAGGAAAAAAGGAACGGAGGGGAAGAGAGGGAGGGAGGGTTGGAGGAAGATGTGTTTGGAAAAACTTTGGGGGAGTTCCAGGGGACCCACAGGGGTAAGTATGACCAAAATACATTGTACATATGTTAGAAATGTTCTAAAAACAATAAAAAACGCTAAGAGAAAATACTTGTGAATGTGTTCATCACAAAGGAAATATTTTAAGAAAGAGCTATGCCAATCCTGCCCTAAATATCACCTAATCCATACTCCCTGTTATTTTATAGCTATAAAGATGTGTACTCTTTAGCAGTCAAAGGTGTTTTAATATATCCTTTGCATGATTGCTGGAAGCTCTGGACATTTACATTTACCTGGTTAGTCTTTTCCCAATCTAGTTTACTCTGAGTGTATCCATTCAAAGTTCTTAACAAAGTGGCACATGTCTTACACAAACAACAGATCTCAGCTGAAAGCAGTTACAAATGCACAAAGATGTTTGTCCTGAGAGATAAGTTAATGAAAATATCAGACTTCAGAGTCTAGTCACTCTGCAGCTGTTCATTCTGTACTTCCTAAGCACAGGATACAAACAGGCGGCCCCTTGAGCTTGAGAAAATGAAATGCTCCATTCAGAAAATGAAATAACATAGAGGGAACAATTGGTTCCTCAGCTGCAATTGTTATTTGTTCACTTGTTATAGGCGACCTACTTTCCCCTCCTAGCCTTTACTATGACCAGAGTTTATGGCTAACATAAACACTGTGACACAAAGTCGCACGTCATTATTTGGGTGCTTTACTGCTGGTATCATTATAGTATACTTCTGCTATTTGCTTAAATGAATATGTTTTAGTCATTCATAAAAACATATTGCTCCTTCTGGTTTTTAGAGACAAGGTTTTTCTGGGTAACAGCCCTGGGTGTCCTGAGCAGGACCCCTGGGCCCAGATCTGCCTATCATAATGTTCTTCTTGTAGGTTTCTAGGACCCGCTGGATCCTTCAATTTCCCCATTCTCCCATGCTTCTCTCACCTAGAGTCCCAATAAGATGTCCTCCCCACTGTCCCACTTTCCTGATAAGTGAAGACTTTCATGGGACATGCCCCTTGGGCTAGTGTCCAGATGTAAGTGAGTATATACCATTTGACTCTTTCTGCTTCTGGGTTAACTCACTCATTATGATCATTTCTAGTTCAATCCATTTGTCCACAAAATTTGGGAATTCCTTGTTTTTAATAGCTGAGTAGTATTCCATAGTGTAAATGTACCACAGTTTCTTTATCCATTCTTCTACTGAGGGACACTTAGGCCATTTCCATGTTCTGGCTATTATGAATAAGGCTGCTATGAACATGGTTGAGCAAATGTTCTTGTTGTGTGCTGGAGCGTGGTCCCGGCCCTGAGACTCTGGCTGGACTCAGCAGTTTGGGTTCAGAGACTCCAGCTGAACTCAGCGAGCTCAGAGTGGGGTTTGGGCCCGAGACCCCGGTTGGACTCAGCACTAACTGGACTAAGTGCATGGATTAGGGCCCGAGACCTGCTTGGGTATAGAGATGTGAATTGGACTCAGTGTGTGTGCGGTTTGGGCCCCGTGACACTAACCTGGACTCTGTGAGTGGTCTGGGTCCCGAAACGCTACCAGGAACCACAGACCAGCAGTGCATCAGAGCTCCAGGGCTAAGGAACTCTCAGGGAGACAGGGAGTAGAGTGGCCATCAGACCCCCTCTACCCGACCTGCTTCAGTCCCTGGAGAGCCTCAGTGCTACAAAGGGACCCAGAAGGCTGTGGACACCTTAGCCTGACATAGCGCACATTCTGAGACCCAGGACGAGTACAGGGGTCCTGCTCAGACTATGGCACCAGCTAAGGACAATACGTGCAGTAAACTTCGAACCCCTACCCAGATCTAGCCAATGGACAGGACATTCTTCAGAGTTGAGTGAGAGTGGGGACTGACTTTCACACGAACTCTGGTGCCCATATTTGAATATGTCCCCTGGATGGGGAGGCCTGGTGGCACTCAGAGGAAGGATAGCAGACTACCAAGAAGAGACTTGATACCCTATGAGCATATACAGGGGGAGGAGGTCCTCCTCATTCACAGTCATAGGGGAGGGGAATAAGGGGAAAATGGGAGTGAGGGAGGAATGGGAGGCTACAAGGGATGGGATAACAATTAAGATATAATATGAATAAATTAATAAAATATATTTTTAAAAATTAAAACTAGAAAATACTAAAAGCATATAAAAATAGCATTTTGGTTGAATTTTCGATTTCCTGATTAATAGCTATTAGTCTGTAAATATCTAAATTCTCAAGCACCTGAGTTTAGAATATCAAGAGTGAATTCTGAAAAAAAAAAAAAAGAGTGAATTTTGGTTGAGTCTGGATTTTTCTAAACGTATGAAGGGGGGGGGAGGGAGATGTGGCTATTTCTCTCTGTAAGTAGGATGATCCTAAAATATACAAAAATTGTGTTTCAATTTAATACACAAAACCTGGCAGGACAAATTTACATCATTCTGAGAGTGTTCAGTTGCTAGAAGGCCACACTGCATCTATGAAACAAACACATTACAAATTCTTTGGTCTGCTGGGAAACCATAGGACTTATGTTGGATAACTTCATTTATTGGAGACCTCTTTACATTTTTAAAAATTAGATTTATTCATTCTGAGTGTTTTGCCTGCACATATGTCCATGTATGTACTGTACTGTGTATGTACTGGAAGCCTGTGGAAGTCAGAGAAGCCCCAAATTTTCCTGAAACTCGAGTTGTGCCTGGTGTAAGCTACCCTTCGGGTGCTGGGAGTTGAACCCAGGTTCTCTGCAAGAGCTCTTTGAGGTGCATAACACTCACTCAAATTTTGGAGCTCCAAAGTCTTCCTCTTAACTATCTACTCAGCTGTAAATTAGCTCAATACCTCAAGACTTATGGGTAGAACACAATTCAGCATGCAGGCCAAACCATCCCTCACTCTGGTGGGAAACTCCCCATATATACTCGTTTATTGAGCAGCATATACGTCAGTGTTTGCTTGGATCCCTTTGGTCCCCAACAGCATTCCAACAGCCACTTCTATCTATAGCTCTTTGCCAAGTGTTTCTCATAGCCTTCTGTTCCTGCTCTGCTCATACCTAGTGACACTTGGCAGCACTAGTTTATTAATAACCAGTAACTGGAGTCTGGCCCCAGCTGTTGAGCCCCTGCCAAGCATGTACAAAGCCCTGAGGTTTTCTCCTGACACCATGACAATACATGCAGTGAATGGCAGGAGTTGGTTAATTATATGTCTGTTACCAATAGTGACATGCCCTCTATAGGCTCATGCGTTTGAACACATGGTGCCTATTCTAGTTAGCTTTCTGTTGCTGTGGTAAACCACTCTGACCAAAAGCAACTTGGGGGAGAAAGGGTTCATTTTCTTACACCGTCCCCATCATAGTCCATCATCAAGGAAAGCCAAGGAGGCAAAAGTAGGAACCTAGAAGGACAAATGAAAGCAGACACCATGAAGGAGTGCTGCTTACCAGCTTGCTCTCTTAGACAACACAGTACCAACTGTCCAGGACTTGCACTGCTCATGCTAGGCTGAGCCATCCCACATCAATAATTAATCAATAAAATGCCTCAAGGTCAATATCATTGCAGGTTCTCAATTGAGAGTCCTTCTTCCTAGTGTCTGTAGTTTGTGTCAAGTCTACACTGCGCACAGCGGAGAGAGTTGTTTGTGGAAGCCCCAGCACCTTAGGAGGTGGCGCCTAGCCAGAGAAACCGGAACACTGTGGACGGGTCTTAGAAGTTATAGTCCTACCAAGCTTCTAGCCCCATTCCTTTCTCTCTCTGATTCCTAGCTGTCTAATATGTGAGCAGACACCTAGCACAGTGCTGCCAGGAACCATCTCCACTGCTGTCTTCCCCACCGTCACGGATTGTGCCCTCTACCTGTGGGCCAGAACAAATGGCTCCTCCCTTAAATTGCTTCTTGTCAAGCATTTTGTCAGTGTAAGAAGATAATGAACATATGCATTTCCTCACCTTTTCACGCCTACACCCTCACTCCAGAATTTAACTGCATAGCCTCCGTCTTGCCCAAAGGCTGCTGCAGCCAATCACCACACACCAGGTGGCTTGTAAGCAACAGATCAGCGTTTCTTACAATTCTGGAGCTGGAGGGTTGAGTGAAGCCTGAGTGCTGGCAGGTTGCGTTCTAATCAGACCCTCTTCCAACTGACCCATGTCTAACTTCTCATTTATATATACTCACATGGCCAAAGGTGAGCTAAAGCGCTCTCTGGTTTTTTATGTATATTTCATTTATTACAATTTATCCACATTACATCCAGATTGTTCTCCCCTCACTCTTATCTTCCCATTCCCACCCTCCCTCCCTCTTCTGTCTAATAGGCTGTTGCCAGACAGTTTGGGTAAGAGCACACTCCCGCCCACCCAGAGGTCTAGGGGTTGTGTTTTCTAAAGGCACTAAATTCACTCATCCATCCCATGATCTTCCTACCTTAGTGTCCTAATAGTAATACAACAAGGATTAAGATTTAAACATGCATTGTGGGGAGCATAAGCCTTAAGTCTATAAGACCAGTCCCTCACCACTGTTCATGCCCTCGCTCTGGTCTTGGGATATGCTCCTGGAGCCGAACCTAAGGCACTGTTTCACTCTGTCAGGTTGATGCTCACTTCCTTTGTCATTTTGTCTTAGTAACCATGACAACCCCACAAATGTTTTTAAACACTCATTTTTTTTTTCAGGTAAGAATTGTGCCACCTCATGGGAGAGAGCCAACCCCTGACACTATTAATGATACCTGCTATGCTTATAGACAGGAGCCTAGCATAAATGTCTTTTGAGGGGCTTCATCCAGCAGTTGATGGAAATATCTGACTCCATTAACTGTTGAGAACTACTAGCCCTGGCTGCCTGCTGCCTGCAGGTTTACATAGACAATGCCCTTCAAAGGCCTTGAATCTGTACTCATGGGACTCAATAATCAATAGAAACTAAATAAATCATACATATATGCCTGACAACTCCAAAAGAGTACCAGATTCAGCGATTAAGCCTTGAGGGGGATGCAAAGATGAAGGCCATCGCTTGTATCTGCTCCTTTTCCGTCAATTAGGCACAGCCCTGTGTAGAGTGGTTTAAGCAAGACTGGACAGGAGTAACCACTGGAAACAGGCTTCTCTGGGTCTCTAACCAAGCTGAGTGACAGAGGCACAGTGCTCTCATTCACCTCCTTAGAACCCACAGATGACTGCAAGCGTCACCAGCATTGCTTACACGTATCATTTGCCTGGCAAATGGCGAATCAGAGAGGCTAGCAGGAGTGAAAGCTTTGTGAGTCTAAGCCCTCCTCCTTAACAGCATTTGCCTATGAGGATATGGGAGCAATCCAGCTCCCTAGTAAAAGGTGGAAGATGATATAAAACATGACTGGTGGTATTTATAGATTTCTAAGGTATAAATACTCCCACTATAGGCAAGTTCAAGTTGCCAAGATGATGCATTGACTGCATAGCTCAAGGCGGAGGGACCATATAACCTTCCATCGCTCTAGCACACCACTGCTCCTGTGGGCTGATAATGGCTACCGAATAACATAAGTGCATTTTCTCCAAGCTCTAGGAAAGGTTGGACATGAGAAAAATCAGGAAACAATAAAGCAGGGAAATCAACCATGGGAAAGCCCTGCTTCATCCTGGGAGATAGTAGCTGTATTTTGCCAGCATGGAGAAGGGAGATAGGCAGAGCTATGCAATGTAGAACTTGGGAGATACAGGGAGGTTTCGTCAGGTTCACTGGGGGGTGCTACCCAGGTGTCAGTCAACAGCAATGTCCAGTATGAACACATCACGGCAGTGCTTCTCAAACGTGATGCCAGTGACCTGGGCGTTTTGAAAACACGTAGAATTTTAAAATATTAAGCTAGTGTAGCGGTACTTTCCTAAGTTCAGGAACACGAAACAATGGCAAACTAGTTAACATTAATGGAAGGAAGGCTAGAGGCTGCCTCTCCGAGGTTACTGACTAGAAAGAAGAAGAAGAAATTATTGTGTAAACTGAAGATGTTTGGTCATTGATATAGGAGGTGACACATCAAAGCGTATGCTTTAGAAGGAATGGTGGCTTATACCTGTAATCCCAGCACTTGGGAAAAAGATGCTGGAAGATTGGAAATGCAAGGTTGCTTCACCAACAAAGCAAGGGGAGGAAGAAGGAGTGGAGGGGGGCGGAGGGGGAAGGAAGGAGGGAGGGAGGGATACTTAATTCTACATTTTTTTACAGGCAACCCTAAACCTCAACATAAATAGTGGTATTGCTGGACTACTGGAGTAGATTTGGAACTCTGGAAATTCTGAGCTTCTGCATTCTGAGATTCTAGATTCCTAACAAGCTCCTAGGCAATGCAAATGCTGTTAACCTGATTTTACTGTGAGTTACCAGCTCTGGACTACTCTCAGGGAGATTTAAAAGTGCAATGATATAAGTGGTTGTCTAGGGTCTATTAATATATCAGACATTGGCCTTGCAAACACGTGGGACAGAAAAGTGGGGGGAAAATCAAGAAGACATGGGAAGAGAAAGGATTCTGCTCTAGAGGCTGGTTGAGGCCTCTGTCAGGTTGAGAGTCAGGAATTCCAGTGATGTTAACATCTGCTATGAAGACTTCCTACATAGAGACAACATTCTTTTTGCATAGAGACTTTCTAAGCATGTTAATTAGCAATGAACAGATGACTTTTGAGCATGGACTTATTCTATTTCATTTCTAACTCTAAACCTACAGTTTCCTGGGGATCTCAACAAATGAGACTATGTTTTCATAAAAAAATAAAAAAATAAAAAATAAATAAATAAACCACTTTAACTTTCCTTATACCCTTTTCCACTATGGTTTACCTCATCAGCTATAATCCTGGAATACACATCCAGAATGAATATGTATTCTCATTTATCAAAAAAAAAAAAAAAGTCTCTTAGAAACCTATTGAGATGTAACTCTCTCTCCCTCCCTCCCTTCCTCCCTCCTTCTCTCTTCCCCCTCTTTATCTCACACATACACACATCATATATATCTGTATAATATATATATATATATTATACAGATATAGACCTATTGAGCATACCATTAAGGATGATTGTCCTTTAAGAAGCCCACACCCAGACTTTTTTATCCTTTCATTTTTATCCTTTCTCTAGTACTCCCCATGCTTAAATTCTGTCTCTGCCTCATACTGATGTCTCCTGAAGTTCTTTCTGCAGAAAAGTCAAGAATCCCAGCTTCATCTGAGTGAGGCTCTCTGAAAAGCACTCCCCAGGCTACTGTGGATGGCAGGGTGGAGCTGTGTTTCTAGTCATATGCCCCAATGCGACTGCCATAGGTGCTCAAAAATCTGGCCCATAAATAATCACCGGCTTGTATGGTGTCTTTCAGCAAGCCATAGATTACTGAATCAAATAAGTAATATAATAGATACTATAAATTACAGTAGTGCAGCAGGCCCCTGCCACATGTTATTAGCATGTAAATTAGACATGCAGAAGCCAGGGGCACCTCCCACCACCTTTCTACCCCAGGTATTTGAGTATTAGGCTACAAAACAAAGATTGATTCAACCAAATTGGCCTATGTGGTATAAGAGAAGGGAACACTTTGCTGTTGAATGAAGGCTGGTGTGGCTGGAGAGCAGGAAATGGTGGTGAGCAGGAAGCACAGAGGTTGCTGATACAAGCAGGGGCAAAAATAGTAGGGTCTGGGGGAAAGCACAGCAAGGACTCTGGTCTTAACTTAGGAGCACTGGGAAGCCTTTGAAAGGTTTTAAGCAGGGGGTGGTGGCATAATCAGATTTACATTTTTAAAAAGATCACTCTAACCACAGTGTGGAGAACTTACTGGATGGTGGCCAGAAAATAGACTTGGCTAGAAGTCCGGGGCGGGGGCGGGGGGATGCTATTAACGTGGACAAGGGTGACGTCTGTAGAGACAGGCATAGAACCTGGGCACACTGACTGTGGGACCTGGATGCCGCTTGCCTGGAATCATGGGCTTTTCACTTGAGGTCGAGGATGCCAACTACATAACCAAGTGCAGGAGCTGTAATCCTCCCTCCTTTAAGGAGGAGGTCAGTAAGATGAGAAGAGCTAAAGCATTCCCAAGCGCCATCTTTTACAAAGCGCTATGCCATCTAAGTGTCTCTAGTTGTTTCCCTAGACTTGCCAAAAACAAAAACAAAAAGAGCCTTGTGGGCATTTCCCTGTATCAAGACTGTCCCCCTAGACAGGAACAACCCTCTCACAATGAGACCTGAATTGTTCAAATAATAGTGAAGACTTCCTCAGAGCCACAAAAACCAGGCCAGAGCTTCACCAAGACCTCCTGACTGCCCACACTTTTTGCTTTTCTTCGCTCTGTAAGCCTAAGACTCAAACCCTTATTCCCAAAGGGAAGAAAAAGGATTATTGACCCACTCATACTCCTAACGCCGTTCTATTAAATAAATTGCTCTCCTGCCTGACACCATTGTTTTCTCCATTGCATCTGATAAGTATAGTTTTACTATGAGGGTATAAATGAAGCCCCCAACCCCTTCATTTGCACTAATGTAAAAATGGACTATCAGTCATGAAAGTGGGAGTGTGGGGCTTAATGTTTGCACATTTCTAGGCTCTTCAGAATCGTCCCAGTTTTATGAAAATATATTCCATAGCTTGCATAGTTCACCAAATATAAGGATGCTCTTATACGTAAATTCATAAATTTACAAAATGTGTTTGCTGGTACTTGTAGCTCTTTTTGCATAGTCTCCATAGCTTTGGAAGAGAAAAACTCATCCAACCATGGATCATTGTAGTGCTAAGCCTGCCATGGGCCTAAAATCCCCAAAATTCAAAGGTTAAGTCCAATTCATTCTTCCATAGGTACTTTCCTTCAAACTAGTAATTGGCTATTGTGCATGGAGATACACGCTTAAGGGATGGCTTGTGGCTGTATGCACCACTGTTTTTACTTTTCAGCAGAGCACCCTGCCAGACCAGATTCAGGAGCCCCACCAGACAGGCATGTACAGAGCATGACCTCACAGAGCTACAGAGGCATTCTTACATCTCTGGAGGAAGCAAACCCTTTCGGTGGCTTGAGATCAGCAGAGAATGGTTGCTGGGCTGTGACGAATGAAAGAGTGGATTCTCGAACACTTGCAGTCAAAGCTTCTGTTTCTCCCCAGCCCCTACCAAGTGCACCGTGCTGCTCACAATCAAGTGGACTTCTATACAAGTAAAGACACATTCAAGACTACATGTCTTGTACCGCATAACAGTGCACCCCTTTAATCCCAGTTCTTGGGAGGCAGAGACAGGTAGATCTCTGTGAGTTTGAGGCCAGCGTGGTCTACGTTGGGAATTCTAGGCCAGCCAGGACTTCATGCTAAGACCTTGTGTCAAAAGACTGCATGTCTTTAATAATCCACTTCCTTACCATGTAGACCCCTCTCCAGACTTCTATGAGTTATGTGGCAACATTCTGAAAAATTAAACATTATCATTTATTCAGACTTCTAAAGCAGAACACAACCAGTAGTTTTGGTTTTGTGAAAGAATAATTTGTCTCTAATTGTGATTTGCATATGAAGGTCTTTTTTTTTTTTTTTTTTTTTTTTTTTTCCTTAACAATTTCTTTCTTGCTTGCTTGCTTGCTTTCTTTCTTGCTTTCTTTCTTTCTTTCTTTCCTTTTTTTAATGTTCAGGTCAGTCACCTGCCTTGGGCTACATGCAGGCATGTTAATCCTGCAAAGTTTCTATAATTTGAAAATACCTCACCTACTTTATCCCCTCTCAAGACTGCAGGTGAGATATGTGTAGATGAGCCATCAGACATCAGACAGCTTTTACAATGTCTTGTTCTTGACCCCACCCCAAAAAAGTTCCTGAAGGATCCAGAAAGCCTCAGGAAATAAATACATTTATTTATTTGAGGTGTGCGTGTGTGTGTGTGTCTGTGTGTATGCATGTGTCTATATCAAAGGACAACTCATGGAAGTTGGTTCTCTCCTTCCAGTATGTGGGTCCTAGGGATTGAGCTCAGAGCATCAGACTTCACAGCAAGCCCCTTCACCTGCTAAGACAGCTCACTAGCCTCCAAATTTTCTTTTCTTAGGATTGAATTAAGTTTGAGTCCCTTTCGGTTTTTTAGTGACTAAGACCAAATAGCTATCATTATACAGAGACAAAATAAATGCTTTGTATGCTTAAAACAAAAGCCTTACATTCTTTGCATTCCTTTAAGACCTCCAAAGACACAAATAAGAAATGTATTACACAGAAAAATTCAAGGACATACCCAATGATGTATGTAAGAAGCATGTCACTCAAGCTTACACGGCGCACTGCAAGTACAGGAGGAAACAGCACAAGGCCTACGACCACTTTGATCTTCTGTGACAAAATGCATATCTAACTTGGAAATTGATTTTTCAAAAACAGATTAGAATAAACACTGATTGTCCTTTTATCTTTCTGTCCCAATGCAATTTCTCCAGTACATGTGCTAAGAATGACAGAAATGGAGACTGGAAACATGGTGCAAGAGAAAGAAAGGAGGCTTGGACCAGGGCAAGAGATAGTGAGAGTACAGAGCTGCCACACATGGTAATAAGATCATAGACACACACACACACACACACACACACACACACACACACACACACATACACACACAGGGACAGACACACATACACACACAGGGACAGACACACACACAGACAGGGACAGACACACACACACACACAGACACACATACACACACAGAGACACACACACAGACAGACACATACACAGGCAGACACACAGACACACACACACAGGGACAGACATACACACACAGGAACAGACACACATACACATATACACACACACAGGGACAGACACACATACACACACACATACACACACAGGGACAGACACACACACACAAACACACACAAGTTGTATTCTCTTTCATCTCACTGCTGTAAAAAGCACACTCTAAGAAAAGTAGAACAAATATTTAAAAGTATTTTAGCTGAAAGAAAGGATAAGTCCCCAGTTGGGCAGGGACATCATGAGGCCACTGAAAGCAGAACAAATCTCTGCCTTCCTTACTTCTGGTCAGTCACCTGCTTCAGACTACACACAGGCATATTAATCCTGCAGTATCTGTCTATAAGTTAGTAATACCTAACCTACCTCATCCCCTCTCAGGACTGAAGGTGAGATATCAGTAACTGAGGCATCTGTCAGCTTTCACAGGCTCCTTTTCCAGAGCCCTTCCCCTCACCAAACTTCCCCCCAGTCTCCGGTCATTTCCCTAAACCCTCTGCCAGCCGAGATGCAGGAACAGAGCAGCCAAATATTTCCTTCCAGGCAGGAGGAACAATACTGTAAGAACTGGTTTCCCCCCTTACTTACAAACTCTTCTTGGGCCCTGTACAGAACCAGGGCTGAGACAAGGACCAACTAGACCACACTTTGTCCAAGACTGCTAAGTTATGCACACCCCTTGTCCTCTGGCCCAATTCTTCCTCTGCTTAAAGCTCAGTCTCACGCTGCCACCAGGGAGATGGGTCGAAGTGTGTGACTTCCATCTGCACAACACAGCTATGTTGAGAGCCTTTTTAGCCTTTTACACCATCGTTTCCATTTGTGCCCTTTGGGAGTGAGTGGGAAGAGCTGGCAGGCTAGAAACACCCCCACTCCTAGCCTTGCAGAGTGGAGTCTCTGGCCTAAAACTCTAGTTACAAAACATATTGGAGGTGCCCCTCTAAAGCCAGACAGATCTATAAATACTAGCCTGGTTCAAGACCTTAAAGAAGGGCACAGGACACTTGCAATTCCTATTTCATGATCAGCATTTTTTCCCCAAGAAGCAGATGGTCACAGAGAAATGTTGTTAATATTTAAGCATGGGTGGATGAAGCAGAAGACACTTTTTTTTTCTTTGAAGAAGAAAGGGGAGGGGGAAGGCACAGCTTCTGCGTTCCCTAGCATGACTTCGGGGAAGCAGGAAAAGCAGGTGAAACCCAGGAAAAGGCAGCAGAAGCAAAGCGGCCCAGGTTAAAGCTGAACTCTGAAAAGACGTCTCACATAGGGCAGACTACCTTTGTCAGCACAGCCAGGGTGAAGTCACAGCCCAAGCATGTTAATAGGCAAGGAGCACTGGGTCTAAAGCCACGATCCCCAGCCCGCTGTAATGTTGCCTGTCAAGTATTCCTACAGTGAAAAGCAGCCAAGGGCTCCTATTCAACAGCATTCCTGACAGGTTTGCTAATGCACAACTGCAAAGAAAAGCGTCAGATCACAAGGGAAGAGATCAAGTTATCCCCAACTGCAGATAAAGTCTGCAAAGAAGCTTCAGGAGCCAATTATCCAGTGCGGCCAAACAATGTGACAGAACTTGGGCTCTGGGCCACACGCCGTGGGCACTCCATCCTAGTGTCAGAGAGGCTCAAGATTTTGGATTCTGTTGCTTGTTTGGTTTTCAAGACAGAGTTTCTCTGTGTAGCCTTGGCTGCCCTGGACCCGCGTTGTAGACCAGGCTGGCCTCATCCTCCTCCCTCTGCCACCCCTGAGTACTGGGATTACAGGTGTGAGCCACCCCATCTGGATGAGGCTCAAGATTTTGAAGCTAGCCTGGGCAATACAGTGAGACTCTGTTCCCCCCCCCCCAAAAAAAAGCACCAAAGCAAACAAAAGAGAGAAAAACAAAACAGAACAAACAGAAGCACATACAAGGCAAAGATAAAATACCAGAAGTTTAGAGTGACAGTGCTTGCCTCCAGTTGTGAGAGACCAAGTGTGTGCTGTACCCCAGCCCAGGACACAAACAGTGGTACCCTCAGGAATCCTGGTTCTTGGGGTCGGGGAGGGTGAAGACAGACCTGGAGTTTCCAGGTCAGGCATCTAGCTGAATTGGTCAGTGTTCAGTAAGAAAAGCTGTCTTAAAACATAAAGCAGAGTGGACTGAGGAAGGCAGTTAACTTCAGTCTCTGTATGTACATGAACAGACACCTTCATGCAGACACATACACACACACACACACACACACACGTACACATGTACATACACCACACATGAATACATACACAATATTTCTGTGTGTTAATCATGAAATAGAAAATTAAATATTTTCAAATGTACTATTTATAGTGTACTAAAATACAGTCTATAATGGATACAAATGAGTTCTTGTTTTTAAACTGTAGATGAGAACCAAATGTAGCAATATATGCCCAAGATTTGCATCCTGAAAACCGAAAAAAAGAGTAATAAGAAAAAAAAATATCAAGACCTGTGTAATTGGAGGTTTGAGTGTGCATTTTGCAGACTGAAGGATAAATGTTTGCATAGATTCAGTGAAGTCACAAGCAAAAACGATGAAGAGCTTGTGGTTAGGTCTTTTTGTAATGTGTAACCTTACATAAAATTATTAAAGATAACCCCAAATTCCCGGTGTAAAGGGACTACGGTTTGAAACGCCAACCCCTGGCTTCAAGCGGGGCTGGTGGACCACCAGCAGCTGTGTCCTGACAGCTGCCCCTCATCCGCTAAGCCGTGATATGCAACTTTTCCTTTTATCAAAATAAATTCTTTTCTCACATAATATATCCCAATTCCAGTTTCCTTCGCTTCTACTCTTCCCAGTACCTTCTCCCCTCTCCTTCACTCCCCTCCCCTCCCCTCTCCTCCTCCACTCTGGCTCCATTCACTTTCTGTCTCCTATTTGAAAAGAACAAGCTTCTAAGGGATAATAATAAAATATAACAAAATAAAATGTAAGAGAAAATTATCACATCAAAGTTGGACAAAACAAACCAACAGAAATAGAAGAGCCCAAGAGAAGGCACAAGCATCAGAGACCCACACACTCACACACTCAGCCTGGGAGTCTGGTGAAAAGGCAAAACATGACACATGGCACATGGCACATGGCACATGATATGTCTTTTAACCAGACTCCCCAGCATTCAGAATATTCCTATTTTCCTGAACGTTCTAGAAGACCTGAGCTGGGTGTGACTCCCCAGCCCTTCCTCAAAACAAATTGCTGTTAGGCAAAGACTTCCACTTACTTCGAAGCAGCAAAGTGCAGGCAAAGGAAATTAATTAAATCCTTTTGAAGGCTTACATCTTTGAGCATTGCAGAACTCGGCCCAAAAGCCATCTCTGAGATTTGAACAGGTTAAAACAAGTAATTAGCTTCAATTAGCACAGACTCCTCCCCAGGGGCCTAAACTTTTACAGTAATGTATTTACTGAGAGTTGAGGGAGGGGTTTAATGAAATTGTCCTCTGTACATTAAAACAGTTAATCAATGTTAAAGAGGACAAGACCAAGACTGGGTTAGCAAAATGCACAGGCTGTTCAATAATGTGGAAGAAAGATACGCTGATCTCTTTTCTGTTCAAAGATGCCACTTTCCCTTAAAATTCACCTCACAACAATTTCCTCTAAGGTGGCATTTTCATTTTATTGCATTTTTCTTGAAGTAGATACCCCAACACACACACACACACACACGCACGCACCCCTGACCATTCTTAGCTAGTTTACTAGTTGTCATAATTGAGAATAGGAGACGTTGGGTGTTATATCAGCAAACTATCCATAGTTCTTTAAGTCTGTGTGTATTTGTTTACTGAACACTAGGGCTTCTATTCCGTCTTGTGTTTCTAACTGATGCTTCCCCACCAGTGGCTCTGGGGAGGCCCTTTTCCTTCCGACATAAGGTTCTTTAAACTCCACCTGGGAGGGAAATGCAAATGTATCCCCAAAACAGAGCATCTGACCATGACAGAGCACACCCTGACTCCTGCACTCCCCTGGCTCCTCCTTAAACGGGATGTGACAACACAGGAGAAGATACAAAACGAGACTCTAGAAGGAACTAGGATAAAGGAGAGAGCTAACACGGAGCACTTAGCCAGGCAACTGCTTGGCAGCTCGTGGCTTGCATGGACTCTCCCCTGCCTCCTCTGGGGACCACCCACTTCCTAAGACGTTATCTATATGAAGCCCATTACCCTAAGCTTGGGTTAGTCTCACAAATTCATTACTCTCCATATAGTCTATAAAGGATAGCAATTATCAAACTTCATCAACCAGATCTCGTGTGTGTGTGTGTGTGTGTGTGTGTGTGTGTGTGTGTGTGTGTGTGTGTATGCGTGCACGTGCTTCTGGGTTCTGAGCTTAGGTCCTCACACTTGTATGGCAGGCACTTTATGAACTAAGCCATCTCCCCAGTTGCTAACCAGATTATCCCTAGCAGATGAATTGTCCTCAGGGCACACTAAGCAAGCAAGCACCCAGTATCTGCAGTATACCATTCTGGTGAAAAAAAAAAAAAAAAAGGAAACCTGAAGAAACAGTACCATTGGTCTGGGAACTGCCACAGTTGCATGCAGTCACAGTTGGGACTCAGGGGCCCACGTCGCTGGATTTGGAAGTGTCGTTCTTGCCTAATATCTGACATTTTCAGCTCCTTCTCTAACATGCTGCGGATGGAACCAAACTTCAACTTTCTTCCCTCTTGAAGTAATTGGCTGTGACTCACTCATTTGCACAGGACACCATAAAATGCTCTCTGTGTTTTGAAGAAATCAAGTGCCTGATTTAATCCACGCATCTTCCTTTGGAGTTTTAATTATTCATTTCTCCACGAGAGCAAAAGGTTGGATGCCTTGGGTTATTTATAGCTGGGAGATTGTGGAGAAACACAGAGAGTAGGTGGAGAGTGAAGAGAACTAGAGAAGAAATTCCATTAAAAATAGGGTGAACTCAGGCAGGAAAGCAGAGGGGGGCTGGAGATGAAAAAGCCAACAAGTAGGAGGGAGAGGAATCAGCACATGGTGAAACCAGAGGAAGGTGCTGCCTAGAAGGAAAAGACACTCAATCGTGTCATAGAGAAATAGAGGAATTAATTAAATGGGAAAAGAGGGAGAATCCACAGACAGGTACCCAAGAGCATTCTTGGCTCGCCACACCTGGGGGAGCAGAGCTGGGGATGCAGCGCAGACCGGCACTCCACTTGTTGCCTTTCAACCCAGCTATCATCTTCTTGCAGCTCCCAGAGGTGGGATAACCCAATATGCCAAGGGGGGTTTACCACTGTGAGCAACTTTCAGTAGGTTTGGGGTTACTGTGGGGTCCCCAGGTTCAGAGGACTGTGTGTGACCGTGAGATCTGTGAGCTAGGAGAGGATCAGGAAGGAAAAGGCTACATTGCTTTGAACAAGTATTTAGAAATGGAAAAGCCTAGAAATTTAGTGCTAGACACTTTGCACCAGTGTGTGTATGCAATATTCTAAAATGCACAAAGTAGCTGCTTAAAAAACTGCAGAGACCTGAACAGTTGACAGTGAGCATAACAGCTGTATCAGCGAGGTATGATATGGCCAGGTAGTGGTGGTGCACCTGTGTCATCCCAGCACTCAGGAGGCAGAGGCAGGCAGATCTCTGAGTTTGAGACCAGCATGGACTATAGACTAAGTTCCAGGATAGCCAGGGCTACACAGAGAAACCCTGTCTCAAAAAAAAAGTATAATAAGGACATGTCTCTCCATCATGGTTTTGAGGCATTGGCTATAGAAAACCTTCTGGCTTCTAGCATCCCTCTAATTCATAGTTCACCTGCCTAAAAAGTGTGTGTGCCTCTGTGTGTCTGTGTGTGTGTGCCTGTGTGTGTTCTTGTGTGTGTGTGCTTATTTGTGTGTCTCTGTGTGTGTTCTTGTGTATGTGTGCGTGTGTGTGTGTGTGTGTGTCTGTTTGCCTCTGTGTGTGTGCCTATGTGTGAGTGCCTGTGTATGTGTGTGTGTGTGTGCCTGTGTGTGTCTCTGTGTGTGTTCTTGTGCGTGTGTGTGTGCTTGTGTGTGTGTGTCTATGTGCCTCTGTGTGTGTGCCTATGTGTGAGTACCTCTGTATGTGTATGTGTTTGTGTGTGTGTGTGTGTGCCTGTGTGTATCTCTGTGTGTGTTCTTGTGTGTGTGTGTGTGTGCTTGTGTGTGTGTGTCTATGTGCCTCTGTGTGTGTGCCTATGTGTGAGTACCTGTGTATGTGTATGTGTTTGTGTGTGCGTGTGTGCCTGTGTGTATCTCTGTGTGTGTTCTTGTGTGCTTGTCTATGTGTGTGTGTGTGCCTCTGTGTGTGTGTGTGTGTGTGTGTGTGTGTGTGTTTCCCAGAACATTTGTTATGTCTGAATGTGAACTGTTCCCCGTAGGCTCATGCAATGTGACCTCCCACCCTCCTGTTACTGCCACCTGGACGTCACTGTCTATTCTCACGTGTTACCTGTCATGATGGACTATATCCTTCTGGAACTGTGAGTCAAAATAAGCCCTTTCTCCATTGAGTTGCTTTTATCAGAGTATTTTATCCCAGCAACAGGGAAAGAAACTGAAGCAATATTAAAACCTGTTTTTATCCAACAGTGAAAAGGGCAGACCTTTAGGGAGTATGGTGTCTTTCCTTTAAAGCAGGAAGCCAGAGATTTCTTTGTTATTGCGTGCAATATGGAGACATTTTTACAACAGGAGATGGCATTGTAGATGGAATGTCTAGCATGACCACAGGTATAGATATCTTTTTTAATTAGATCGATGGCAATGAAGTTGCCACATTTAACAGGGGCTTGAATGTTAAGCCACAGTGTGAACATCAATCATCCTGTAAGCAACAGCAGATGAAGGGTTTTTTGTTTTGTTTTGTTTTGTTTTGTTTAATCAGCGAAGTGGCATAATGAGAGTGCAGTTTACTGAGTGATTTGTATTTCTGGAGTGACATAATATCAAGAGAGAGCATTAGGCAAACAGACACTTTGAAAATTATGCCACGTGTTTCATCTGCTGCCCCGCTATATCTGAAAGGTGGGCAGGCCACACTTAGCACTTTTGAGGACATTTGAGGTACGTCAATGAGAAGAAAAGCCAGGCCTGTAGATAGATCAGCTCACTGATCGTGGGATAAATACCATTTCTGAAGCATGGGAACCACCTAGGTTTCTTCAGTTATAAACAACAGAAACCCACCCACTATTCTCAGCAAAGGAACTTGCCTGTTAGGGTCTTGGGTCTGGGTCCCAGATTCTGAGCCCCCCCATCCTCACTATTTTAATATTTGCATTATCTTGCTTGTGCTTTAAAATACCTTTTCCCATTTGTCTGCAAGGCCAGTCCTCTGATTCTTCATTTGTAATTATTCTTTCGCAGTTGTACTGTCACAGTTAAAAATAATGTCAGCTATAATGCCGGACACTTTATGCTATCAACAAATCTTCCTAAACACCTCTTCCTTTCTTCCATTTTCCTCTGTGTGTGTGTGCCCACGAGTGCACATGTAGTTTATACATGTTTTGTATGGATGTGAGCATACGTGTGTGTGTATATGTGCCAGCTTGCTCTGGTCCATGCTTCTGGAGGCTGTAATGCAGCCTCCTTTACTACATGCACACATGGCTTTTACAGGAAGGAGTTCCAGGAATCTCAACCCCGTTCCTCACAGTTGCCCAACAAGTGCTTACTCACAAAACCATCTCCCAAGTTACTTTTATTGTCTCGTGCTTCTAGTATCAGTTTGACAAAGGAATGCCTCCGCTAGGCATTCTGTGTGATCCTCCTCCCTGTGGCCTGACTATACCTCTTATTAAACACAACTTACCGTCTCTCCACATTCCTCTACCTACCCCCACATACACATAAAAGATTTCCTAAATAGAAGGAAGCTTGCATGCAATGAAATCAGCAGCTACTGCAGTGGACCTGAGGGGAACAGGTAGACACCCCATTTTCATTCTTCTAGAGTGACACCCTCACCCCCGTACCAGGGCCAGTAGAGCTGAAGATGTTAGTAGTGCCCAGACCCAGGACTTTGCGCTCTCTCTCTCTCTCTCTCTCTCTCTCTCTCTCTCTCTCTCTCTCTCTCTCTCTCTCTCTCTCTCTCTCTTTCTCTCTCTGAGTCAGGGTTTCACACACATAGCTCAGCCTGTCGTCAAACTTACTAGCAAACAGAATAAACTTCTAGTCCTCCTGCCTCCACCTCCTGAAAATTGCAAGTGTGCATCACCGCTCTCAGCCTCTGCAGTTCTAGGGACTGAATTTCACACACGCCAGGCAAGCATTCTGCCAAGTGAACCACATGCCTAGGCCCTTTTCTTGTTGTTTTGATGTTTTCTGTTTGTTTGGTTTCTGGTTTGGGGATTTTGTTGTTTGTTTGTTTGTTTGAGGCAGGGTCTGGCAGAGCCTAGACTGGCCTTAAGCTCGGTATTAGCAAAGGATGACCTTTTCCTCCTTATCCTCCTATACCCGCCTCCCAAGAGCTGGGATTATGTTCTTAACATTCTCCACTGCTATCCACTTGGCCTCTGGATCCCACTCCGACCCCCACTTTTCGTGTGTGTGTGTGTGTGTGTGTGTGTGTGTGTGTGTGTGTGTGTGTGTGTTGGTTTGGATTTGGGATTAGTTTTTTGAGCTATAGGCCTTGGACCTCTGACCCTCCTGTCTCAATCTCTAAGTACTGTAACAATAGGCTTGAGCCACCACGCCAGGTTTGTGTGATTTGGTGGATGGAACCTGAGCCTGTGTGAAAGCTAGGCAGGCTCTCTCTTTACTAACCAAGCCACAAGCCTAGCTCAGTCTCCAAATTCTGAATTCCTAATAAACTATCTCATCCGGAATCCTCCCTTTCCACCAAAAACCACAAACAAACAAACACCAAAACAAAACCAATCATGATGGCGACTCTAGTGTCTTTCAGCACCTAAGTCATCCTGTCACATGACTCCGCAGAAGCAGTCAGATGTGAGTCAGGGGGTGATGCAGATTTGCTTCTAGACTGTCATCTTCCCAGAATCCTTCACTTCAGCAAGCCCTTAAGACTCAGCTATTTTAAGATTATACCTGACTAGATCAAAGTCCAAGTTTCTAAAATACGGAACGCAGAGTGTGGGTTACTCACAAAACAAGCTCTGCTTTGTAACCTGTTACACCAAGGAGTAGCTAGACCTCCAGAGGGTCACGGCAGCCTCCCTTCAGAACCACAATGGATGAATGCTGCTCTTCACAGTTATGCCTAGCAAGGATGAAGCCTGCAGCATGCCCCCAACTCTCACTCCCCTGTCCTAGTTGCCTCGATGGCACTCATACCCACCTTCCTCTCTCAAGCCAAAGGATTTGCCAGGCTTGATTTTCTTCAACTTCTGCATTGAGTGAGATCTTAAGTGAATGTGAACCTTTCTCTCCATTAAGGAAATGAAAACAAGTAGGGAGTTGTCAGGAAGGCACAGTGGAAGGCGGCATCTTAATTTTATCTCTAAACAGCTCTCTTTTTTCTCTTGTACCTGAGGTAAAAGACTAAGAATAAAGAGTGAGCATTGATAGTGGCGATGGGAACAATTTGAACTGTGATTTTATTTTTTATGTTTTCTTAGCATGTTAATTTTGTATAATGATGGGTTTCATATGGCCTTATGTATTTATATAATGTATTTCGATCATATTAATTTCCCATTGCCATCACTTGTCCCCCTCTGCCCCTTCTGGTTCTCTTCCTTTTCCTATGGATTTTGGTTTGGCCTTCGTTTGTTTTTGTGACCCAGTCAGTGTCCTTAGAGCTGCATACAGGGAGGGGCGTAGGTACCTTCCCAGTGATGACAGCACTGAAGAAAATGGCTCTCCCTCCCCAACATCCATTAACTACCTATAAACCATTTAGGATAAAGGAAGCCTTATCAGCTCCACCATAGTCAGTAGTAAATGGTACCCGGGCTCAGTCTTGCACAGGTCTTGTGCAGTAATGACAGGCACTGTGAGCTCAAGCATATTAAGGCCATGCCATGCTGAAGATAGTGTTCCACAAACCCCAGCACTCCCCTGGCTCTTAAATCCTTTCTGCCTTCACTTCCATGGTGATGTTCCCTGTACCTTGGAGCAACTCTCTTTTGTCATGCCTGTTTACATGACTCGAACACATGTATGTTTGCAGTCAGTCCAAGGAGAAGCTGATTCTGGGAGGATTATCTGCCAGTGGCCTCACTGGTTGTCTCTTCCAGGAGATGTTGAATGACTGGCAGATTCCCTTCTTAACTCCTACTGTAGGCAGATTCTACATAGAAGAGTAAGCTCGGTTGAGAGAGCAAAGAACTGGATGTAGATGTCTCAATCCATCCTTTCTCTTGCCTTCTCTGTCTCCAGCCACCCCCTTTCTTGCCTTCTCTATCTCTGTCCATCCTTCCTCTTGCCTTCTCTGTCTCCAGCTGTCCTCTCTCGTGCCTTCTCTCCACATTAGACCTGAGGCAGGGATGTTGAGTTTTCCTTGAAGGTCAAGGCCTGTGATTACAGGCATCCTGGACACCAACCCATGCTCAAGACAAGAAAACCATATCCAATCATAAACCCCATAATGCACCCTAAATATTTACAGGGTAAATGCTTTCCTCTTCATCCTTTCCCCAGAGTCAGAACAACCCCAAGAAGCCAAGCCTGGAAACACATTTGTCATCACTGAAAGGCAAATTAATGAAATTAAGCCATTCACATGCATTCCCAGGTATTTTACAGTTCGCCTGTGTTTTCTTCCTGGATACCTTTCATCCAGCTGTGACCTATGTAGGCTCCAGGTACTGAAATCTATCTATAACCAAGCTTAGGGACCAGATTAACTGGCAAGGCAGGAATGAAGACATTTTTCAAAACTGCATCTTCTTACGAGTTCTGAGCCACCAAGAAACTATTCACATGTGGGCATCTACCAGGCACACAGTGGGCATTTCATATATGGTAGGGGCCACATACCAGGGATGTGGTTCTGGTAACTTAGGATTTTGCTTATTTATTCCTGCATCTACAACTTTGTCAAAAATTTACATAATGTTTACTATCCTACTATATATCATGTTATTTTTTTAAATTAATAAAGTACTCCAAGATATTTAAAAGTAGACTATTATAGGGTTCTTTATATTACAGACTGACATTAGAAAAGTAGATGGGCCCTTGCTTATATTATAAGGAAGACAGACAGAGTTATCAGATGATAAGAAAAAAAAAGATGCTACACACATGATTAAAATAGTGACACATTACAGAGTGGCAACGTGATTACTGTGAAGTGTTGGTCAGGGAAGGCCGGGCTCTGACTAACTAACATGAAAGGGACAAGTGCCTGATGTTAAATAAAGCAGAAAGCTTCACCCGCGGATAACAACATCTAGAGAAAAACAAAGAGGTAAAGTATATAAATGCTGTGGGACATGGACAAGGTTACTATGTGGTGGGGACACTGCAGTCTCTGCCCTAAGAGGCTCTCTCCTAAGTATTTACCTAAGATGTAAAGGGTAGCTTTCACATACAAGCATGCACTAGCAGTGGCTTTGCTCATCATATCCATCAAGTGAAGCGTAGATAAAGGAACTATGGCGCCTGCTTACCAGGGAACACGATTTAGAGATAGAAATAACAAGGTCATAGTGACGTGGAAGGACCTGAGAATGACAAGCTGGAGGATGGACATTCTGCAGAAGAGGTGCCCACCACACACTCTCATTTATATGAAGATCTAGAAAAGGCAAGAGAATTCTATGCTAGAAAAATATCAGAAGGATCCAGACGGTTCTAGAAACCTACAAGAAGAACGTTATGACAGTCAGATCTGGGCCCAGAGGTCCTGCTCAAACTATGGCACCAACCAAGGACAATACATGCAGTAAACTTCAAACCCCTACCCAGATCTAGTCAATGGACAGGACATTCTCCACAGTTGAGTGGAGAGTGGGGTCTGACTTCCACAGAAACTCTGGTGCCCCATATTTGACCGTGTCCCCTGGATGGGGAGACCTGGTGGCACTCAGAGGAAGGATAGCAGGCTACCAAGAAGAGACTTGATACCCTATGAGCATATACAGGGGGAGGCGGTCCCCCTCAGTCACAGTCATAGGTGAGGGGAGTAAGGGGAAAATAGGAGAGAGGGAGGAATGGGAGGATACAAGGGATGGGATAACCATTGAGATGTAATATGAATAAATTAATAAAATAAAAATGACTCCTAATAATAATAATAAAAAGAAAAATATCAGAATGCCAATTGCTATACTGGACTCTGATTCAACATGTGGTGATATGATGATGGGGAAATATTAAAAATCTGCAGTTTACTTCAAAATGCACCAACTATTAAATGGCTTAATATATGAAAGGGCAGACAAACAGACAGGGATCTGGAAAAGCAATCAAATTGAAATCACGATGCTAGAACCTAATTGCTAAGTCCATAGGCTTTTACTGTAAAAATACTTTAGACTGTTCTGATATTTAAACTTTTCTCCTTTTTTTCCACTCTAAATTCTGGGCAAGAAAAGAAGACCTTCAGAGTAATCCGAGCATCCTAGAGTGATGGGCAAGGCATGGCTCAAGGGCTTTTCACAAGTATGTACCCTTCACTCATGTGGCTTTGGTTCTAGCTAGCATTTCCTTTCCTCCCCTCAGCTGGCTATAGGATCTCTAGTTAGTAAGCAATAAAGCTGGAAGTCACACAGCAGCACATCCTCAGTGCAAACTGAGGCAGCTTCAGCCACCACCAAAACTCACCATGCTCAGTGGAGCATGAGGAAGAAAATGGGGTAATGAACTATTTATTCCTGCTAACAAGAAGCTTGCAAAAATTAAGTTGGGAAGATGGGATTCATTCATGTGAGATAATCAGAAAACAAGATTGGGGAGCCGAAGGGATAATGCTACCATAAAATGGGATTTAAAGGCAGACGAAGGAGATCGGCCATGGGGAATCTCTGAGTCGATGTAGAAAGTGTTTATCTGGTAAATTCAGCTATGGAGCCTGGGTAATAAATGGAGAGAAGGCAATGTGAAATCACCCAGGCACAGTCTGATGCTTATTAAATGCTAAGATGTGCTAAGCACAGTACATTAATCTAACTAATATTTATTGCATCCCCGGGCGTTCAGAATAAGAACAGGGCACACAGTTTCTTGACTGTATGACTTTCTAAGGGGAAAACAGCAGCAAATAAGGAAGAGACACCCAGTTCATTAGACAATGGTGAGTAAATAACGGATCAGGAAGGAAAGATGGAGTGCTAATGGAGGTAGTGGAGTTTTAAAAAGTCAAATCTTCATTGAGTTGGAAATTTGTGAGTAAGATCTTAAAGAGATGGGAGAGTCAGCAATTTGGGAGTCAGTGGAAAAGCACTCCAGGCAGACAGAAAATTGTACAGAAGCCCTGAGGTGGTAGCCTCTTCACTACACAAAGAAAACATAAGCCACGAACGTGGCATTCTCACCTCTTATCTTATATACCCCAAGTCTCCAAGCTGAGTATTGTATCCACCACATTTCTCAGGTGGGGAAGACTAAAGCATAGAAACGTGGCGGCTCTTACCTAGATCCACCCAGACCCTCTGTATGACCAAGTAAAACCAAGTGTCTTTAGTCTGTAATTGTAGAGGGAAGATAGAGGTAGGGGTGGAGGGCAGGCTCCACAGTAGGACCTGAACATGCCAGCAAGCTGATCTGGTTGAATTCGGACAGCCAGTGATTTCATCTGCTGGCTGCAGGGCAAAAAGGTCGAACAGGTCCACCACAGAATGTGAAGGTTGAAGCAGATGAGCAGTGTGATTAATCTTAATTCAGAAGAGCAGAAATAAAACACTTGCGCAGAAAGAGCAGAGGGGAAATCTTACCCAGCTATGATGAATGCGTATTGTCAGCGCTGTGGTTATTTTAATCAATAGACCACAGATGAAATGATAAAGGCAACCCGGCTGCAAACAATAAAACCACAAAAGCATCACAAACATGGGCAGCATTTGTTTCCAGAAAGAAAAAAAAAAAAAATCAAAGCCAGGGACTGTGGGGATAGCTCACTTGATTAAGTGTTTCTATACAAGCATACAGACCTGAGATCAAATCTCTAAAACTCCTGTAAAAAAAAAAAAAAATCAAGTGTATTTAGATGCACCCATAACTCCAGTGACGGTGTGGGACAAAGATAGGATGGTCACTGGGACTTGCTGTCTGACAGTCTGACTCCAGGCTCAGTGAGAGACCGTGCCTCAAGGGAATAAGGTAGAGTGTGGTACAGCAGGACAGGCAACACTTTCCTCTGGCGTCTACATATGTGTAGGATTCCAAGTATCTGCACTCAGGAGCATATAACCATACACACACACACACACACACACACACACTTAAATAAATAAAATTTTAAAGAATAAAATGAAAGTCTTGAAGCACACAAACAAACAGGGTATGTGGCTCACTCCTGAGGAACACTACCCCCTACTGGGATGAATGACTCTGAGGTTATCTTCTCACCTTGTCATGTATGTGCACACATATGTACAGGCACATTCTCCCCCCCCACACACACATACACATCAATACGTTCACATGCACACAAAAACCACACAACAAACCACCCTGAACTGGGCTGGATTTTATGAAATAATTAGTTAGTCTTATAGTTTTCATCATTAGATAGATAGACAGACAGACAGACAGACAGACAGACAGACAGATAGATAAAGGCAGATCTGCCATCCCACCTACTCAGGAACATGAGAAAGAAAAATCACAAATTCAAGGTCTTTTTTGGCTATAAGGTGTGTACAAAGTCAGCCTAAATAACTTAGAAATACCCTGTCTCAAAATTAAGACAAGCAAACCAGTAAAAAAGAGGCTAGGCTCCAGCTTAGTGGTAGACCAGTTGCCTAGTTACGTGTCAGCCCTGTGTTGAACACCCAGTACTATGAAAACCAAACCAAACAAAATAAGGGGCCAGCATGATAGTTCAGTGGATAAAGGCTTGTGAGAATTAGGGGGTTAAACCAACCCTAAGGACTGGAGTTCAATTCCCAGAACCCCCACGAGGGAAGGAATAAACCTGCCCCTGCAAGTTGTCCTCTGAATTCCAGTGTGACCGACCCATGGTATATGCATGCCTACAAACAAACACAGGTAGGTAGGTAGGTAGGCAGATGATTATAAAACAAACAACAAAGAATCTCATCCATACTGACTATAAGATTCAAAGCATTGAGTCTTAAAATTGTCAGTCTACATGAGGTAGGTAGGGGTAGGTGGGTCCTATGCTTCTGTCCTCCCTTCCATCCACCCCCAACATAAGGAGACTCCTGCAAGATTCAATGGCTGAATCCAGGCAAACATCATTCTGTCTATCTGTGTGGCTGTAAAGGAGGTTATTTGGGGGTGCTCCCAAGTGACTATTGCAATCATTCCAGCTGAACTCTGGTAACCCAAATCCAACACGCCCACATTTCTAACGTCCCATAACGACTCGCTGCCAAAGAAGAGAATCACCGTCTCCCTGTAGGCTTCCCCCAGGGCTTCTGCTCTGCTTTCCCAGGTCCCAGTGAGCCCCTTTACAAGGACGAGGTCATCACAATACTCTCCATGCCCGGCACCCACTCCTGCACAAGTGCCAGTATCTGACCTCTGACTTCTCTTACTCGGCCCACGCATTTATCCCAACAGCTCACTGCAGCCTTCATAGGAGTCTCGGAGCCAAAGGCCAACAGCTTGAGACATAGGCGGTTTACTCTAAACCACATGAAGGCAGAGAGCCTCAGGGGAAGATAGGAATGTGACAGGGGCTGAGACTCTCATTAATATGTTTCCAACTGCCACCACCTCGGAGCTCCTGAAAGCAACTGAACTGATCTAAGCAGGCGTATGACACAAAGAACATTCCAGAGGGGGATTTCTTCACATTTTCATGTCACATCTTACTAAAATGCATTATTTTTTCCCCAATTCATCCTAACAAATCACAATAAGAATGGTAAAGCCTATGAAGGATGGCAGATCCTGACCCAGTCCTTGCCTCTTCTGCCGGAAGCTCATAGTCTACCAGAGAGGGAAAGGCACTAAAGAGGAACAAGCCTGCCTGCCCAGCCTGGATGAAGTGGGTCAGTGATGCAGGTTGACATGTGTCCCGTGTCCCTGCTGGTTTAAAAACCAAAACACAACCTGGCTCAGGAGGTGAAGGTGCTTTTTACTTGCTGGAGGCTGGATGGCCTGAGCTTGACCCCTGATTTCCCACAAAGCAGTGGGAGAGAATTGCTCAGCTCAGTAGTTTAGTTTGTCCTCTGACCTGCACAGGTGCGTCACAGAGCAGGAAGCCACCCACCCAACCAGCGGAGCTATTTACACATCAAAGTGTTGGTAAGAAACAATTATTCTCATCAATAAAACAATGGTAAGAAAACCCGGATGATGAAGCCAATCCTCCCCGTTTAAAAGACTAATGAGCCCTGTGAACACAAGCTGTTGATTATGTCCTCCCCATGAAAGTGTGGTCCTTGGCTCAGCACCTTCTATCACCCAGAACTTGTTGGAAATGCACTCTTCGGATGATGGCCGCGCTGCCTTAGAATCTGCATGTTTACAAGCACCCTACTTGCCCCTCGGGATCGAAGAAGCACTGAATTGATGGACGAACTATGGGTTCTCAATGACGTCTGTGTTGAGTCATCCTTAGCAGACATATGCATGAAGGGTTTCCATGTATGACCACGTGTGCACACCCATCACCCTCAGAAGCACATGGCTTCCACGGTAGGGAAACTACAGTTAAAGGAGTCAGGGGTATCCAGGCCATTTGTCACAGGAATAACTTCACAGCCTGTTTAGGGTAATGCTCTCCTTTTGGGAGGGTTCAGGGTTCTGGTCTCATTGATCTATTGACCAAGCCCACATGAGGCCCATAGTGATGTATTCCTAGGAGACATGTGAGTCAGGCTCATATCTTCCTTCCATAGCAAGGCATGTGATGATCTTTATAGCCCAGGGCTGTTTCTCTGCTCTTTATCAACTGCTTTTGGGTACCAGGGCTTCTGATAACCCACAGCATCCCATTGAGATGAGAAGATGGTGATGATCAGACCCCCAACAGCCGTATCACCCACCCCTCCATTGTCATGCCATCCTAAAGCCACTTCTTCAGTGTATTTTCTAAGTGGCAAGGCTGAATTAACATTCAATTGATGTCTTCCTCTTCCATCCAAGTTTATCATTTACCTGAGAAAGTTAAAAGTTGCTTGATGAAAAGGAGCAACACAGTCCTGATTAAACAGCTGCATCTGCTGACGGCCAGGGTCATGGAAGCTGAGATGCTGAAACGTGCCAGCCCTGGCATTTTAATTGCAGGATGGCAGTCATCAGAAGATGCCTGGAATTGCCTAGCCTGGACAAGCACGAGAGGAGAGTGACGAAGGGCTGGCTGACCCTAATTAAATTGGATTTTGCGATATAAAGGATGATCTCCTCACCTCTGAGTGGCATCTCTCTCCCTTCTTGCCTGCTAAACCTTTCTTTAAGAAGTTTCTACAAGTTCTAAGTGATAAGAAAGAAAGAAAGAGGACAAATGAATGATATGTAGGTGTGAAGAGTAGCTTGCTTATTATAGCAAAATTAAGCAACAAAGATGGTATTTTCCGTATAAATTATTTAAAATATTTTTGGAAGAGTTACAGAAAAGAAAATAAGAATTAAGCTCATAGATAATGAATGTTAAAATTTTTTAGTGTGTGTTTGTGTGTGTGTATGTATGTGAGGGGGGGGAAGTTGCATGCTGTAATATATATAGTCTTATATTTTGTAAAGCACACAGCATTTATTGTGAGGGAGTTTAGCAGTCTAATGGGAAAAACTCTTACCATGACGTTTTTTAAAAAACAAGTACTTGTCATCTTCTGGGACAGTATGAAGAAAATGTACCATTTCCTGAACTAGAGTATTCCTGACAGTTTGGGTCAAACAGTTTTAAACGATAAAAAAAAAAATGGAAAAAGAAAAGCCAGTGCAGCTAGAAGTGCAACCAACCATGAGGAACTTCAAGTTGTCAAACTGGGGAGGAGTCACCATCCACAGTGGTTGACCACAGAAGTGAAATGAATCCCACATGTCTAATGGAGCTACAGACCTACAAAGTCCTTCTTAGAAAATCTCAGGGTTGCCTCACTTTCTTCCTGTTTCTCTGTGTTAACAATAAAAGGAGAGTCAAGCCTGCTGGAATAAAGGCTTTGAAGACGGTCTTCCTCACTCTCCTCCTCTGTAGCCTACCAGATCCATGAGATGAAAGCTTGGATGTCTCTGCAATAGCTGGCCCAAAACAGACCTGGTGCCCGCCGGGTTCCATCGTGCTTACTATGAGGTAGGTCTTGTGTTGGCATGGCCCAACCAAGACCAAGACAGTCTCCGGCTCAATGGCAATCCTGTGACTGCCCTGCAGACTTGTTCCATTGTCCTGAGCCAGTGAGGTTATTTGTCGAGTTAGCATGACTTGCTGACTCACAACACCACCCAAAATGAAACAGTGCAGCACTTTGATTATTTATAAATAAATACTTATGGGATGCTATACCTAACACCAAGTCAACAATCCGCTGGCACACCCTTCTTCTTGCCTGTCTACCTGACGGGCAGGAGGCAGGAAGAAGTAAAAAAACATGGCACAGATGTCAATGCCAGACTCATGACATTCCACATGTTTAGTAAATATGGGAAGTTGACAAATTGCCTCAGTGGAGAGAAAAACACTCTTCAGGTAGTTTGACAGACAGAGAAATTAATTAGCAGTAGTTCATTCCTGCTGGAAATGTAACATCTAACGGAAAAGAAAGACATCAGAGGATGAGGCTGGGGTAGAGAGAGGGCTCAGTGGGTAAGAGAGCTTGCCATTCAAGCATTAAGACCTAAGTTCAAATCCCTAGCACCCAAGTGAACATTCAGGCATGACTCTACATGCCTTAAACACTATTGCTGGGTGGAGGAGTGACAGGAGGACCATTGGGGCCAGCCGGCTGCCACCCTAGTTCCAGGTTCAGTGAGAGACCTTGCCTTAAGAGAGTAAGGCAAAGAATGACAAAGGAAGATTCTTGAAGTCCGCCTCCACATGAATAGCTGCAAATATGGATGCGTACATACCCCACCACACACAAACCCATATAAACAGATGGATCATTTTTTTTTCTAACAACTGTAACTCGGGAGAGGCCTTTTGTCTCTGTGGACCTCAACTTCACCATCTGTCAGGTAGGGTGGAAGCAATCCCTTCCTACTGGAAGTGTTCTAAGAACATAAAATCAAGCCCAATGCCCGACCAGAGTAATTGCTCACTAACTACAGATCACCCTTGTCTTTGCCTATTTGCACAGAGTGTGACCACCATTCCCAGAGCATGGCTTTCCTTTTATTTAAGGAGATGCCCTGTCACTGGTCACTCATACTATATAAAGAGCACAAGTTACACGGGAGTCAGTTTCAAGATGGAAAATCAAGAACCTAACACCCTGGGGCACGCGATTGCTGAAGGCCTCAGTTTCCTCGGCTACAACTCTGAGGTAATAATTTCTTCCTTGGGAAGATTCACAGGTCCAGCATGTAACTTAGCAATAGACATCTTGGCCTCGGTCTTTCCATTTTCATTAGAAGATTGGAGCGGGGAAGCATCAAGAGACCTGTTCACCACAGTGAGTAGATTATCTCTAAGGTGCTATAGGCTCTGAAATTTGAAGAGATGGTGATGGTACATAGAGCCATATGTGTCCACAGAAGGCACGCCACCCCCTCCTGAAATCAGATAGATCAAAAAATCTCATTTTCCCCTGAACCTTCAAGGTCATCTCTGTTGCTGTCCACACTTTTACCAGCTGTTAAAAAGCCCCACTTTTGGGTCAGAGGAGAGAACATCCTATTGAGACTTTAGGCGAGAGTAGCATGGAAGAATAAGGAAATAGTAGGACCCACAGGGTCCTGGAAACCTACAAGAAGAACTTTATGACAGGCAGATCTGGGGTCCTCCTCAAACTAAGGCATCAGCCAAGGAAAATATAGGCAGTAAACTTTGAACCCCTACCAAGACCTAGCCGATGAACATGATATTCTCCACCGTTGAGTGGAGAGTGAGATCTGACTCTCACATGAACTCTGGTGCCCCTTTTCTGACCACGTCCCCTGGATGGGGAGGCCTGGCGGCACTCAGAGGAAGGATAGCAAGTTACCAAGAAGAGACTCGATATTCTAAGAGCATATATAGGGGGAGGAGGTCTCCCTCAATCACAGACAGAGGGGAGGGGAGAAGGGGGAAAGGGGGAGGGAGGGAAGAATGGGAGGAAACAGGGGAAGGGCTAACAATTGAGATGTAATATGAATAAAATAATAAAATGAAAAAAAAGCCCCACTTTTACGTTGTATGGCCCCAAAAGCCAAGAATTCCAGTGTTTACTGAGAATTAACTAAATGGCCTTGAATAAAAAGGAGCATCATTAGAGACTGAGTTTCCACAGTGTCACTGGCTGTCAAAGTGAGCTCTCACAGGAACAGCTCACTGGAGTTGGCTCTAATCTCCCTGCTGCTGCTGATACCCCTCAATTTCCAACAGTGCCTGGGTCGTGTCCCGAACCTCACCAAGCTGGCATTTTCTGGGATCTTTCTCAAGTCTTGAAAAGAGGAGGCAGAAGCGTTCAGTGGATGGAGCATTTCAGCAAGAGAAAACAGGACAAAAAGGCTCCCGAACTTACATTGTGAAGCCCAAGACCTAAAAAAAAAATCACTGTTTCAGTGTCTTCCTGTTTAACCCCAGAGACCTAAATGCTTCCAAGACTCCATCACATTCAAGGGACCACTTCATCCTGTTCTCCAAACAGGCATTCCTTGGTGGATGCATCCATGTCCTGCCTGAGAGCCCCTCTCTGATACACTGCATGAGCGAGCCTAGGGAAGAATTGACCTCTGGCTCCAGAGTCCACACACCTGCCACAGTGTGCAGAAATACCACTGAAACAGGAAGTAGAGTGTAGGAAGGATTTGATGATGTGTGAACAAGACGCTGAATAAACCTGCTTATACCTGGCCCTGTGGCCTGTACGTTAACTCCACTATCTAAATGGGATGTCCTGGGGATGTGCAGAGCAGTGCCCGTGCAACTGTACACGGCAGCTCTTTTCTTCATTCAACTGTTCATTCATGCAGACGCTTACGTAGCGTGTGCCAGGCACTATGCCTTGACATCCCTTGGTAAGCCTTAATGAATTATTCACCCAAGAAATGTATTTAAAAATCCTTGGATTGTCATGACACTTGTCATGAATTTGCATTTCTCAGCCTGCTAGCTAATTGCTCATGTACCAGTTATCCAGTCCACCCACCACCGAGGCTGGATTCCAGCATGTCTGTTCTTGGTACACCCTTCTTCCCCCAGCACCCAGTACAGAATGAGCAGGGCACACTTTGTTCACGAATGCTCTAAGCGTTGATGAACACCAGACTTCTTTCCTGGAGGTGTGGCAGAACCGTGCTTGGCACTTAAAACTCCTACAGAGTGAGATGAGGAGATGGTCCGGTGAGTGAAGTCATCACTCTGCAGGCGTGAGATTGAATCCCCAGCACCCATATAAAAGCCAGGCATAATGACATGGCTCTAGCACTGGAGAGTCTCCAAAGTGATGGATGTCAAGAGCGGCTGCTGCTGACCTGCCTGCATCCTTTTGCCTCATGGAAGGTGGGTGCCTGCGTGGAGTGAGACATAGGACTAATGCTGAGCCATGTGACTGCCCCAGGTCTCTCTCTCTCTCTCTCTCTCTCTCTCTCTCTCTCTCTCTCTCTCTCTCTCTCTCTGTGTGTGTGTGTGTGTGTGTGTGTGTGTGTGTGTGTGTGTGTGTGTGTGTGTGTGTGTGGCAGATGTCAGGCTCTGGAGCAAGCCTTACTAAAGAAACAATACATGTGGGTGCCAAGGTACTGGCCCTGTTGCACACAAAGCTTGAGCTGTATAGACCCACAAACCTAAGGACGCCCAGCCTGGCCCTCCTTGGGAAAGCGGGGGAGGGGGGTGGGGGGAGTCCTCCTAGAGAAGGGGGAGGTTCTGTTCTTTCAGCTTTTCTGAGCATAGCACAGCCTGTCCCCCCTTCCCCCATGCTTGTTAACCTCCCAGCATGGCTTTCAGAGGCCATGTTGGTGCCATATGTTCATGCCACCAAAGCATTTTACTGCCTGAGCAGAGGTCCTTAGCCTGGAGAAGCGCACACTACTTTCATAGTTGGTTGGCTCATAATGCTTCCTTAGGAGGCTCTAGGCTTCAAAGGGGAAGTGTGTTTGAGAGATTTGGGAGGCTGCCAGCAAGGCAAAGGCTTCCCAGTGACAGACACCAGGATCGCAGGCAGGCAGAGAGAGGGGCCTAAGTCATTAGCAGCAGGTATGGAAGGAAACAAAGTGAAACAATAAATAATAATAATAATAATTATTAAATAACAATAATAATAATAATTATTATTATTAATGTATGCATCTTTCTTTTTATGACAAATGTATATGTGGGTCACATGACTGATTCTCATTTTATGGAAGCAAGGCTGGGATTTGGCAAAGCCTGCAGACCTTGAATGCTGTTATCATCGAGTGATAGTGTTGGGTAGAAAGGGCCTGTATTGGCACCAGAGGAGTTCGAGGCCAGGGATGGTGACACAGATATCCTGGGATGCTCAGAAAAACCTCCAGTGACAGAAAGTTCTGTGATCTGAAATGTGGGCATTGAGACTGAGAACCTTGAGCTACGACGTGAAGATGAAGGCGAGGCACTTGCTCTCCCCACCTGCAGCTGCAGCACTCAGAAGTGTGCATCGGGAGGCAGGAACACGCTAATCTGCTCTTAGGTCTGGGCTTGGAGTTTAGATGGAGAAGGTCCCAACGTGACAGCCGTGGGAGCCTGGCTTCAGCGAGCTTCCATTTGTCCCTTGGCCAAATGCAAACCTAACCTGATGCAAAATTCAAATTACACGGGATGATAATGTACTCAGCACAGTGTCTATGTATAGTTAGAATAACTGAATGTTGGGGGCTAAGGACTTTTCTTCCCCATGCAAAATAGCAAAGCAAACACCACATGACACACCACACACCACACACACACACACCACACACACACACACACACACACACACACACACTTCTTGTATTCTTGGGTAATTGGAAGAAACTCAAGGTTGAATTGAGACCTGCAAGTTCCCTTTATAGTGGGTTCTTTAGGGAGCCCCAGCGCTGCCTACTTACAGCCCTCAGTGACCTGTTTTAATGGCTTTTGTCTTTTTTTCCAGGTATGAATCTGCAAAGGCCAAGCATTAACCCGGTGATGGCCTGAGCAAGGTGGAAAAGACTGTAATATGGGATACACGTGGTTCCAAAACTGGGCAAAATCCCGCAGAGTCAACCATATCTGCCTGTGGTCTGTCCTTAGAGCAACCCAAGAGCTCCCTTCTCCCCCTTTCTCTTGAGCCCCAGGGATTTCCTGGCCTACTCCTTCGCCTACCCACCCCTACACCCTGCTGGCTTCAAAGGCAGGCACCCCAGGCACAGACAGCCAGCTGCACCACAGAGCCTGAATAGGACTGCCCACACTGCTTCAGAAGGCCACCAACTCAAAGAGCCAGAAGATGCCTTGGAACTATTTAGCTTGATTTCTCCCTCGTGGTGAAACAGAAGGCCGCAAAGAGGCGAGGTCAAGAGAGCTGGTAGCCATAGTGCTGCTCGTGTGTGTGTGTGTGTGTGTGTGTGTGTGTGTGTGTGTGTGTGTGTGTGTGTGTTTGTGTGTGTGTGTGTGTGTTAGCAGTGCCAAACCTGACTGTATGGGGGCAACCCTGAGGAAGAGGGATTACCTGTGGAGTATATGTGTCCCAGACACTTGGGACAACAGACAGGACTACTGTGCTCTAGGAAAATGTGTTAATTAATTTTCTCATCACTGTGACAAAAATAAGAGGCAAAAGCAATTTAAGGAAGATGGGTTGTTCATTGGCATGGGTCATACATTAAGAAGGGATACAGTGCATCTCGAAGCCATGATGGCTGGAGCAGGAGGCAGCTGAGCACCTTGCATCCACAGTCGGGGAAGGATAGGACTTGGAGCTGGGCTATCAGATCTCAGGACGCACCCCCCAGTAACCCACATCCTTCGGAGAGCCTTCACCTCCTGACAGCTCTATAGGAGCACCAGCAGCTGGTGACCAAGTGTTGGAACAGGTGAGGCTACAGGAGATGGTTCACACTGAAAGCACAACAGAGGTTTGCTCAAAATGACAGTAATAACTTGGCGGAGAGTTGGGATCACACTAGTAACTTTTTGATAAATGCGATGCTGGCCACCTATGGAAAAATCAACAGCGCCTAATGCTTTGCAAAGCAGGATTTGGTGGCCAAAATTCACCCTTAGTTGTTAATAATCTTCACTCTTTGGGCCTCTTTAATGATGGACAGGGTGATACAAGAGAAGGCTGCCAGGGCCGAGGGCTCAGAAGAAAAAAGAAAAAAAAAACCCAGTAATACATGCAAAGTGGTGAAAAAGATTCTGGTTGCTGGGGCAGGGGAATCTAGTCACCTAGTTCACAATCGATGCTTTAAAATGCAAGGTCAAATCCCACAAGATGGCTTTGTTCTGAAACTGTGAAAAGCCAGCATGGCCCAGCCGTGGGAGAACAGAGCTTCATGTGAAAGAAATCTATTCAGCTCCCTGTCACGGGAATATTTTATTTTATTTTTTTGTGTGTGTGACTTTTGTGATAAAAAAAAAAAAAATGTGGCATATTATTAAGGACAAAGTCAGCTAGAATTAGGGCAGCTTTTCTAACCTGAAGCTTGAGAGGCCGGGGCCCATGTCAAAAGTCTTGGGGTTGATGCCTCACCTATTCAGTCTCCTATAGGCCTCCTCACTATTCTCATCTTTTCATATTCTGAACGCCCCTATCTGTGGAACCCCATTGACCTCTGTGCCCCCAAATTATTCTGACAAGAGCCTCCTCTTCTTCCTTCTATGATCAACTTTCTAATGGGTAAGTATCAAAGCAATTTTTTCTATAAGGAGATAGATAATATTTTCTGGGGCTTCCAGAGCAACATGGTCTCCATCCAGAAGGCAGTCCCAGACAATGTGGGCTCCATGGGTGCAGCTGGACGCAGGCAAGTCTGAACAGGAGAACTCTCGCCTGCGGAGTGTGCGTGTCCCACACTTCAGGCCAGTAGACAGACACCTCAAACAGTAGAAAGGGATTTGCTCAAAATTACACTGCTGGTGGCATACTGATAAGCTCATAATTCAGGCAGCATTACCCACTCATGGAAAACGGGTTACTTCTGAATGTCTGCCATTCTTTTTCAAAACAGTATTTTCAGCGCTGAACGCCTGGACCGGATGGGAGAAAAAAAGACAGGAGGTTGGAAAAGGGGAAAGTCCTCTCTACAGCCACCTCATGTTGAAGACTTTGGGAACACGCCTACCGGAAATGGCATGTCTTCTCAGAGCCCTGCCCATGAGAACATGGATCCAGCACACTACCCCAGGGCCTACCCCACCCTCCTCCACATTCTTACCCCTTCTCCTAAGACCCTGTGTCTGAGAAGTGCAGGCAGGCATCAAGCTGCTGAACTTCCTGGTAAGAGCTATGGGGAGCTGACAAGGAGCAGGAAGAGGCGCTATGAAACCTGGTAAGGTGCAGGGGTGAGGCAGGGGTAGCTCAGGGGTGGAGACCTTTCCCAGAACCCTCAAGGCCCCCAGTTTGTTCCCCAGCACCAAAGCAAGTAAACTGGGGCTAGAGCTATAGCTGTGTTCACTGGTCTATTTTTCTTTTTTCTTTTTCTTTCTTCTTCTTCTTTTTTTTTTTTTTTTTTTTTTTTTTTTTTTTTTTTTCTTTTCTTTTCTTTCTTAAACTAATTTGTTGATTTTTTTTTTTTTTTTAAACACTGGCCTGGGATAGAAAATCTAATTCAACTATAATTTTGACTGCATTCCATATCATATGACTTTTAATGCATTGTGTTCTTGGTTTCTGTCATTCACAAAATAGTCATTTGATAGTTGTGCGTCAGCTATCTAGGCTTGCTTTTCTTACTGCACCACACCTCTAAAGTTATTATATAGGTTATAATAACATAATATGTAATAAGTCTGACATTATTTAACCAGGAATATTTTTAAGCTGATCATATATGTATCTTATTAAAATCTTTGTATTCTTTAAAAAAATATCCAATAGCTTAAGGATACTCTAGAAATGTCTATTAACTCCCTTTTAGTCAAGTTGGGAACAAAACTTAATTTACTCTGGTGAACAAATTTATTTATCACTTCATTCATTGTCTAATACATCTTTAAAATTGAGGACAAAGGATTAATTTATTTATTTCAGGACACCGAAGAATCCATGCTTGGATCCTGGTTTAACTCTTTCTACTGTTGTTTGTTTATTCTGTTGGGCTGGGTTTCCATCTGTAGCCCAGGCTAGCCTTGATGTCATCAATCTAACTTACCATAACGTCATCAATCTAACTTACCTTTATTCTGTCATATCACTTTAACCCAAAAAAAATCTCTCTTCACTGAGCTTCTGTTTCTTTTCTTTATGACATGGGGGAGGTGGGGAGCATGGTCTTCAAATAGCCTTTAATGACCCCATCCTAACGTATGACAGGTCACATTCCCCACCAAGGACCCCGGGCCCCTTCCTTCCTCTACATGGCCACCCATTCAACCAGCTCTCACCTGAGAAAGCAAGGCACACAAAGCCCAGATAGACTCTCAGAACCACACAGTTCCTAACAAGCATCCTTGCTAACCCTGCAGACACACGCGCTCACAGCAGCATATGTATCACATGCAATGTGGTGTGAACTTTTCAATAATCAATGGAAACGCGGCGGTGGGAACATTTATATTCTAGGCAGCCAGCAAATATTTGATAAGGGGATTATTTTCTTTACTTCAGGGCAAAAATCCAAAGGTCATGAGCAGAGGAAACCTCAACTACCCTCTGTCTCCCAAGCAAAACTAACAGTAAGGCTAAGCCACCTGAGTGCCATGCGGAACATTCACGGAGAAATGCCAGCCTAGGAGGGAATAGACTTAGAATCGTCAACATTCATAATGCAACCTCTCAGCTAGATTCACATAAGCACTTCCACAGAAAGAGATGCAGACACAGAGCTAGCTAAAGCCAGCTCTCATCGGCACAGGCTGTTGCCCAGGGTGCTGGCTTTTGATGCATGTTTACTTAATGGTCTGTCTTCACTATAACAGGCAATTTGCACTCCGGCACCTTCTCTTTGTATTAAATGTTCATTTCATGCCAAGCAAAAACATATTTGACAATTATATCTGGCGGTCTCAATCTGACTTTCCCACAGTGTTTCCTTGGGCTCTCAGGTATGTGACAACACTCTGGTGACCCAGATGCATATTTGTACAGCATGCTGTCTCATCATCAGATTCACTCACCTCACTTACAGCTGGTACAGTAATAGCAAAGACAGCTTTGCATGGGTTAGGGATGTTGGAAATCCATATAACTTGCATTAGTTTCAGTTACGCATCCACTAGGAAAACCACAAATGCAGATTAAATGTACATGTCAGCGAACATGTAAAACTGCAGGCCTTTGCTGATCTACAGAATTGGGCAGTGCAAAAGACAAGGCAGTCTAAGCTTTTCAGTTCCAAAGTGCTATAATAAAAAGGAAACAAGAGGCAAAGGATCTAGTTCAGCGGCACTGCACTCATCTGCCATGCAAGAGGTCTTGGGTTCAAGTCTTAGCACTGAAAAAGAAATCTGATGACATGCTAGGCATGGACTAGCCAAGTTTATATTTCTGCCCCAAATCTTGACTTCCAGGCTCCCTGGAATCTTTAGCCGGTGGAATCTCAGCCTTGAAAGTGTTGCCTACCTAAAGATCTGACAGAAATTATGGGACAGAATTTCTACCTCTAAGCTAGGACTGTCTTACTGTTTTCCCTTTAGCTTTACCTCCTATAGGAGTGGGTTTTCTGAGCACACTGTAAATAGACAAACCCACTGACTGACCAACTAGAGTCCAGGATGGGCTGGCTAATCCTTTGAGCCTGTTACCAGCTCAGGAGAAATTGCATAAAGCTATATCTACGGCTGTGGCCAGGAATGAAGAAAGGTTAGCCAGCCAAAGGAGCCTGAAGAAGGACAATGTTTTCCCATGATGAGCAGGGGTGTCAAAAGTAAAGGTCAAAAACATGGAGTTTGTAATTTACATCCATTCCCTTCCAGGTCTGGGGTTTTGTCTCTTCTCTGAACGTTGATAACACATGGGAATTAAGTTTACATTCATTGTCTAAAAGGCTTTCTTAAATTCACACACCCCCATGGGGAAACACAATGGTTCCATTCTTGAAACTCATCTAGCAAGATGCTCAAGCCATCTTGCACCGTGTCTGGGTATGGTTTTGCAAGATGACGTAACCGTAATGATTTAGCTTTGCGCATAGCTGTGCCAACATTCCTGAGTTGAATCTCAATATTTTGAAGAGCCCATCACCATTTTAGCCTTAGTTTCTAAGGCAGTGGCACATGCTAGACAGTCAGTATACGCTGGCTGGCTGTGTAGTTACGGAAGACAAACCAGGAAAAGAGGAACTGGAGGTTAGCTCTGGGCAAAAGTGGCCCCTCAGTAACCAAAGAGGTTGAGCTGCTATGGCATGAGTTGAAGGAAGGAGGTAAAAGGGGATGGAAGGAAAGAAAAGAGAGGAGGTTAAAATGGATGATGAATAGGAAGGAGGCAAGAGATAGAAGGATGGGAGGAAGAAAAAAGTGAAAGTAAAGATAGAAAAAGGAGTGGAAGGAAACAGGAGAGAGAATGGGGAAATGTGAAAAAAAAGCATGCAGGAAAGGCTTACCCTTGTGCTTCTGGGTCTTCCATTTTTATTCTCGTTCTTTCTCTGTTTCCCAAAGAGCTCTTGGTGCCTTGCAGGGTGCCCAGCACCTAGTTCCAACCTTGTCGATGCACCTACAGAAGGTCGCGTGTGAATCACTTCCAATGCTAGACTGTCTTCTATGAGGACGGAGTCACAGAGCTTCGGGAGTCAGCCCTAGGAAGCTGTGTTCGTGGCCCAGGGTACAGAGCACTGAAGGATGTGTGGGCAAAAGCGAGGGCGCTACTGGCCCTCCACGGGAGCTCTGATGGGAGGTCCTCTCCCCTTATTAGTCCCAAGGAATCACATGACCTCCTCAGTCCACTGGCTTCCTGGGCAGCCTTCGGGAATCCAGGCTCAGAGGCTGCCTGGGGCGGGCAGGGCAAGGGCCTTTGAGGATACTCATTGGCACAAATCCATGGCTCCCTCCTTGCCAAGTCCCTCAGACTGTGGCATCCCTCCTCTTCCTACCCATGAGGACCCAGTGACCGGAAACAAGAATGTCCAGTAAAGACAGGTGGGTGATCAAAACTTACAAAGATACAGTTCTTTGTATTGCTCTAAAAGAAATCAGCTCAGGCTCCCCACAGGGTCCTCAGCTCTACTGTCCGCCCCCCTTTTTTTTTTTCTCTAACAAGTGCCATAACATAAGGTATGCTGGTACACTTTTTTTTTTAAAGATGTTTTTCATGGAGCACACACTTACTGATGAGAAAAAAGAGATTTTTGAAGAGAAAAGTAGATCGTGTCTATTTTAGGCAGATGTGTGACCCCTAAACTGGCTGTAGTCTTGGGAGTACAAATAATGTGTTTCGAGTTTTGAGCACCTTTTCCAAGGGGCTTCTGACACAAACAAAGCCGGAATGTCCCCACTCTAACCCTCTACAGAAGTAAGATAAGTTGCCGAAGGCTTCTCAACCAAGTGAAGAAAACAGTGCATGTTTACTTTGCCAGACACAAGTGTTGTTGTTATTGTTTGGCTTGGCTTTTAAAGCACTTTCTAGGATTAAACTGCTTTTGCTAAAATAACAGCTCAATTTTAAAATCTACCCTCTTCATCTCAGAAACAGCCTGCCTATGTGGCTGCCTACCTCAGCAGCCCTACAGCCATAGCCATGTCTGTTGAAAGTCTTCTTTAAGCTGCTCCCTGCACCTTCGGGGCTCTCTGAATTAAGGGAACCATTGCCAGGTGGACCAGCCTGGCAAACATTCCCACTTACAAGCATCCCAACAGATGCAGAGGAGATTGTGGTTTTCATGTACCAATCACCTCATTGTCCTGATTCTTAAAATTGAAAAAGAACCAGGGGTCTCTGAAATATTTAAGCCCCAGTAGCACCGCGGGGCACATGAAAACTGACTTATTCAATTGTTACAGAGTAAAATGAAGCTGAGAAAAACCAGGACGATGCACTTGAGCAAGCAAGCACCGACACCCGAAATAATGGGAAAATCTGCCTTATCACTTTATTTTTAAGAAGTAGCTTGCAGACTCCCGTTAATCACTGCTCACATATGGCAGGGCTGTTTCCTTTATGAATTGTGTCTTATCTTGAAAAGGTTTCCCTCTATTACCTTTCTTTCTGTACGCTGCTCTGTGAAATGAGAACGGAGGGAGGGCTCTGAGGTTTATGATGCTAGGATCAACAATGACCAACAAGGTCGGCAGCCTGAGCTCAAATGTAAGCATCTTCATTTCCAAGCTACAAGAACGATCCTGGTTCTTACAAAATCACAGCCACCTTCCCTACCTAAGGCTTTAAGCCTGAGCACAAGTGAAAAACTTTACAGCCCTTCACAGTGAGTAACAGATGTATTCACATAGCCATGTGAGGCCAGCAACTTAAAGTAATGATGTTTAAAGTAAAATCTTGTGTAGGTCATAAAGCCCTTGGATAAGCTTCCCAGATTGTGTTTCAAAATAATTTTATATCTGCCTGTGATAGAAATCTACCCAAAAAATAAATTAGACGAGATATCCATTATTAGGGCATGCATATGAATGAGACAAGGTTTACAATCAGATACTTTGGGTCTTCTCTCCGTACCTTGTAAAAATGACATGATAGAGGCAGCTATGGGAAACTCGGGCTTGAGGAAAATTTGCCATCGTGCAAATGCCTTGGCACAATGCCATCGCTGGACTGGCCCTTATGCTTTTCATCCTGGACCAAAAAGCCACCTCCGCACCTCCAGTGTCATCGTCACTGATAGTGTTTAGAAGTTCTAATAAGATCAGGAATTCTCAGATACAAAAAGGCTAAACAAAAGCTGCCTCTCACCTGGAAAGACCTATTTAAGCAGCATGCCTTGTGCCTGACTGTCTGCCTTGTATGTCTATCTGTCTGTCCCTGGCAGTTTCTAGCATATTCGGAAAAGGCCATTTGAGTTTAGAGCCGTTAACCGCACTCCCACCACCACCACAGCTCTCTAAGTCAGTTGCAAGTTGGAACTTCAGAATCCGAGAGTCAAAATGCACCCCTCTACATTTCTTTTCCCAAATGGGAAAAAGGTGGCAAAGGGTCCCACACAACAAGCCAAATGCCTAAAGGCAGGCTCTCTCCCTCAGCCCAGGGCTCCTCACGGTCTGCCTGTTCTCAGCCACCCATCCCACAACAGGGCATGAGCCACTTACCATAAACAGGAGGCAGGCTGAGTCGCTCTGTCTGCACCCAGTGCTCCCGAGGTTGGAGTGCCTACCAGGAAAACCCTGCAGCCTTGTGTGTAATGCAGAGGCCAAGGCTCTGCTCCCCTCTCAGCTGAGCCAGTGTGTCTGCCTCCCAAATGTCTGAATTAATAAATGATAACTCCATGGTCAAATCTCTAGAGCTGAGCAGATGGGAGCCCCGGCTGTCTCCTCAGGAGAGGAGGGCAGTGGGAACTCCTGAAGGCGGGTACTTCATAATCTTTGAATTAGAAGCTAGCCACCCTGAGTTCACTACACAACACCAGCCTGTCTCCCAGGATGTCAAGTCTCATGTTCCTCTGGAGGACAGAGCACATTTCAGGCTATCCTCGCTATCCCTGTTGTCCCACACGCCTCCTGACAAAGAGTGAATCTGTAACGGTCATTCTCCCTGTAACTTTTGGAAACTATAGAGAATATTATTTCCACCTGTGATTTTGACACATGAGTGAAGGGACCTTTGGCACTCTGAGTATGTAATTACAGGGGGCTGTTAACCCAGAGAGCTGCTGAGTACATGCATAAGCGTGTTCTCCAACCCCATTGCTATAGATAAGTTCAGAACAAACATCAGGCAGGATGGTGACAATTGCCAAATTGCCTTGGTGAGACCCAGTAAAAGCAGACGCTCATGGCTTTTGTGCCCATATAATAATTCATACACAGAATAATTCAAATTGATGCTAAGTGAACTGGATTGATGGTGACTCAAGAGACTGTAGCTTTTGTGTGGGTACCTTAGGTCACAGAGGCACCAAGGGTGTTCCTGTTTATTTGTCTCCTCTCTCACTATTATACAGAGTAGCCATGCACAAAATCCCATTAGAGAGTAAATAAGATACTTTGATCTTATAAATGGGAGACTAAAACACGCATTATCATTAATCTAGAATCAGGTAGTCACCCAAGCCACAAGCACCTACTATATGCAAGAAACACACAATGTCTTGCAACCAAGTTTGGGCACTTAGCTATTTGGCCCATCATCTATATTTCAGAATAATATTCTCTTGAAAAGTATGTGTATCTCCTGTCTTGGGATGACCAAATTGAGACACCCTCAAGTACAGGGCTTCACTGACTTTTCCTATAGAAATCTAGAGTGTAGTCTTTGCAGGTAGGTCCATGTGTATGGGAGCCTTTCAGCCCTGCCATTGTCAGGTGAAGGAAGCTATATCCAAGAGTGGGTTTAGCAATGTTCTTATGAAACTTGATTTGCAAAAATAAAATGAAACTCTACAAAAAACAATAATTCCATTTGATCACAGGCCACAGTTTGCTGACCCATGTTTTAATAGATCGCATTTGACAATGACTTCTGGGGACAGCAGATCTCCAGTTGCCTTACTCAAGTCTTATTTTGCCTCAAACTTCTCTTAGATACATAACAGAACATTTAGAGAGACTGTATCGTGGCCAACAGTTGGGATTCATTTGAAGCTCAGGCAAGGAGTGGGAAGCAGGATGAGGTTGTAGCCTGGCCATCCAGGCCGAGAGGTAAAGATGCCGCCGCCTTCTAAGTAAGCAAGCATTGAGCTTTCCTGGGCATTCTGGTCCTCCCAGCTTAGGGACAATGGTGTTCTCGTGTTATTACGCAGCGCTGTGCAAGTTCTCTCTCACTATCCCATCTCCGCAGAGAATGACTCCCAGTCCTTCCTGCTGAAGGCTCCAAGTTCTTTTCTGGGCTTCCCCCAAACAGAGGAGGCATATAGGGTAAGGACGCCTATCTAACCGTGCAGGAGTGGATAGAAAGGGCAGGATTCAGCTGTCTCCCCTGCTTGTACCTGCAGGAGAAAGAGGGTTCTCACAGGCAAACCTAAAAGGGCTCATCGTTTCAAGTGAGGGGGTATACTCTTCACCTGAGTCGACTGAGTCAGGACGTTTAGAATTCTCAGCAAGCAGCTGATAGCTTACAGCAGCGTGAGGAACTGGGCTAAAAGAGTTCTAAGGAGGTAGCCCTCGTGGGACAGATCTTAGACTCCTGATTGATGTGACATGACAAGGAAGTGTGACTTGCCAGCATGATCACTTGTGCTTGGACATTCCTGCAAGCATTTCTCTCTAGAAATGTGCTTCCTGTACCCACAGGTGCCCGTGCCAAAGCATCGGAACAGCCTGGGGTCAGCTGGAGAATTTCAGCTCCCATTAAGAATGACAAATAGCCACAGAGCCTCACCCTTTGTGGGCTTGTTTGTTTGGGTGATGGATGGCGCCTGTGACACAAAACATCTGGATAAACATTTTAAGAGCTGCCCCCAGGAGCCAGCAACCCAGATGTTTGGTGTCAGAAAGATCACAGTCAGATGACTGCTACTTTCCCATTTCTCTGAGTTCTCATCCAAGGAGCCATTGCATTGAAGGATCACACAATCCTGAGATGGAATCCCTGTTTGTTCATGTATCTCTATAAAGATAGGAGATCTGAGTGCATTGATCATCTATTGAGAGCCATGTTGAATTGTGTCAGCTCCGATTGGGCTGTTTTTACTCGCTAGCACTTAATGACACCATAAAGCATTCAGAGTCAGGCAAGAACATCGGCTCAGCTCAACAACCACAGACCATTACACGGCAAAGGAAAGTATCTACTAGAATCCCTCATTGCCACCCGATAAGGAATTCAAATGTTGGGGATGTGCAGCGTTTCAGCCGTTAACCCACAATTAAACACAAATCAGTTGGCAGCAAGGCAGAAAAGCCTCCAGCGCTCTTAAGGCCCATTGCTCATCTATTTCTCTCAGTGCACTGAAACAGCAGAAATGATCCCTCAGACAGCACCCTGGCCTTCCCTTCCAGTGGCATGTACCCTGGGGGACACGAATGCAATGCATGTCACAAAAACTTGTACGGGTTGTTACCTTTTCAATGGATGGCAAAGCCATATATCCGTTTGGCCTGTGATCGGCACTTTAACTCTTGCCTTCCCTTTATACAAAGAAACAAATGCTTCAGTGGTTCAAAGAGCAGTCCTAAAGCAGGTCGGCCTTTTGCTTAGGAATCATCACTAGAGAACGCAGGCAAGCAGAGGCTTAAAACTGAGCGCTGTGCTTAAAAACAAAGTTTGGAGGAAAGTGAGAAATTTCTCATTTGTAGTGGTTCCAAAATTCATCCAAAAAAAAAAAAAAAAAAAAGGACTCCAAGTCTAGGAAAGATGTTATGGTTTGAAGCAGAATTTAATACAGCAATTCCCCCCAAAGGGCAAGTGTCTTTAACTGTAATACAGCAAATATTAATACAGCAACACACATGACCAAAACTTTGTTGAGGTCTTTGCTAACTTTAAGAGTGGAAAGGAGCCCCGAAACTCAAAAGTTTGAGCAGCCTTGTTTTATCAAGAGGACTGCACTTTTTTTTTTTTTTTTTTTTTTTTTTTTTTTTTTTTTAGGAAAAGGGTGTTTGCCTTTGTCTCACTTACCCAGTGTTCAGTATGTCAACACAGGCAAGTTATTCAGGATCTCTTCTCTTCCATTTTGTGTGGAGAAGAGCAATCACCCTGTGCTTATCTGTCTCTACATGTCTTCCCTGGTGAAGTAGAGCAACTGTAATGGCAGGTCAATGTCCCTTTCATCCATTCCATGTCCCCTAGAGCCTTGCACAGCACATTGCATGAGACTTGATAAATAATCCCAGACTTTTGAGCAGCATGGCTCTGAGAATGACTAGGATAATGTGTGCACAGTACCCTGGAAGGTACTTGGTACACAGTAAATGCCATAGGCGCTCAGCAAATGCCAGACCAAAAAAACATAAACAATGACAACAACAACAAACCCCCAAACCACTAATGTTCTTCTCAAGTGAAACCCAGGAGAGAAAACACATAATGGGTTTATATTAGGTAAATATTTAAGGCCCCAGCTCTCAAAGTGTGCTCTCTAAACCAGCAGTTACGCATCAGCTGGGAAGCAGAAATCTAAATCAGAAATCCAGGGTGGATAGCCATCGCTGTTTTCAGGCCGCCCTCCAGAAGATGCCTGCTCATGCTCAAGTGTGGGAGTCACAGCTTGAAGAGCGTTTTATGATAGTAACATTTTATACTTCCTTTAAAATGATTTATTTCATGATGGAGGCATTTTTTTTTTTCAATTAAGGTTTCCTCTTCCCAGCACAGAGACAAGAGCAGAACATTTATGAGGATGAATATCAGCCTTTAAAATTTTTCCCTGTCCTTCAAGCCCAATAGCTAATGTATTTACACATATAGATATAGAGGCTGACACACAGAACTTCACACTTCTGTTTATTTCATGTAATTTAGAGCAAACAACTGCGGCATGGGTTTTGTTTTTAATTTTGTAGTCTTTTGGTTTCTCAAGATGGGGTTTCTCTGTGTAGTCCTGGCCATCCTGGAACTCACTCTGGCCTCAGAGATCCATATGCTTCTGCATCCAAAGTGCCAGGATTAAAGGTGCGTGCCACCACTGCCTGGTTGCGCCACCACCGCTGGTTATGAGAGTGAGTTAGACAAATCCCACTGGTGCAGAACAGATCCCAAGTGACCATATGTGTGGCCTGCACACAGTGTACTACTAATGCAGTATGCATACACAAGTGATAGCTGGAGGACAGGAGGCCTTCCCTCCACCCCTGTGAACTAAACTTACGACAGCCTGACCAAAGGTGTTTAAAGAGCAGCGCACAATATGAGTCAGCCGCTCATCATTCCTTAAGCAGCGTAGACTATTTATGAAAGAATTACATTTTATTAGGTATTGTAAGTAACTAGAGATAATTAAAGCATATAGAAGGATGTGGGCGGGGGATGTACTCAGGTAATGCATCATTATAAAGGGGGGTGAGAATCCAAAGATGTCGTCATCCACAAATACCAACATCCATGAGGGTCATAGAACAAACGGCCCAAGGATACCAAGGAGGGGCTGCACTTTGTGTCAAATGGCTTTAGGCCCTCTGAACACACACACACACACACACACACACACACAAATGTATACATATGTATATTATATATACACATATATATGTAATAACTTATGTGCCCTGGGAGTATATATCCATACATATCCACATTACAAAGCAATGTGGTTAGAGAAAAGGACTAGGGAACTTGGGTGTATCTCAGTACCTAGTTCTTTGCCTAGAAGGTATGGAGGGTTGCTTTAAAGTCCTAGAACTGCGGAATGAGGAAGAAGAACCCTAAAACCATGGAAAGAAGGAAGGAAGGAGAGAGAAAGCATCCAACATATGTGTATGTGTGTGTACTTGCAGGAGCTAGTGTGTACCATTTGCATGGAGCTACACAAGGGTGCCAGAGGGAAGGACAGGAGGCTGTGAGCCACCTAAGGTGCATGCTGGGAACCGAACCCAGGTCTTCAACAACAGCCATAACAATCTCAAACACTGAGCCATCTCCTCAGCCCCTCAAATTTGGTTTCTTTTCCTCCTCAACTACACTAGAAATTGAAAGAATTATTTGTAAAGCAGGACTAAGCATACCTAATCCGTACAACATCGCTTTTACTAACTTCATATGTATTTATATTTATATACTTGGATTAAGTTCCTCTTTTAGGCAAGGTCATTGTGAGTGACCGGTAATAAAATTGCTTTTTCGAGACTATTATTTTGGGACTGAGGCGATGCCTCAGTTGATAAAATGGCTTCCATATAGGCATGAAGGTTTGTATATAAAGAGCTTCAATATATAGTTAGCACCTGTGAGGACTTGCTATGCGCCCTGGGAGTGGGCCCATCACGCAATAGCCCATTATAATGTAATGGCGCCATAGGTAAGAGAAAAGGAAAAGGGAACTTGGGTGTATCTCAGTGGTGGAGTGCTTTACCTAGAAGGTACAGTATTAGGAAGGAAGAAGGAAGGAAGGAAGAAAGGAAGAAAGAAAGGAAGGAAAAAAGAAAAAAAAGAAAGAAAGTGAGGCACAGAGGCAAGCATCTACAAATCCAGGACTGGAAAATCAGATCCAAGAGATTCCCTGATGCTTGCCAGACAGTCTAACCAAATAAGTGAGTTCCAGGGTTGGTGAGAGACTGTTGCAAAAATAAGGTGGAGAGTGATTGATAAGGACACCCAACATTGACATCTGGCCTCCAAACACACACACACACACACACACACACACAGAGAGAGAGAGAGAGAGAGAGACAGACAGACAGACAGACAGACAGACAGACAGACAGAGACAGAGAAAAAGACAGAGACAGAGAAACAGAGAGACAAAGACAGAAAAACAGAAACATGGACACACCCATCCATACACGGACACACACGCACACGAAAAATACTATATCAGCCAGACACAATGGCGCACACCTGTAATCCCAGCACTCAGGAGGCAAAGGTAAGTGGATCTCTGTGATTTTGTAGCTAGCCTGCTCTACAAAGTGAGTCTAGGACAGCCAAGGTTACAAATCCTGTCTCCCAAAACCAGTTTGGTTTTTTTTTTTTTAAAGTACTATATCACCTTAACAGAAGTCAAAAGCAGAGAAGTCAGAGAAAACCAGCACTTAGCACATACTGAGTATGGGCCCACTTCTCTTCTGTATTACTCTCAGTCTATTAACGTTTTTTTAATAAATTAAAGAATAAGGCATAAAGAGGTTATGCAATTCAGTCAAATCCAAACGCCCACAGAATGGTTGATCCAGGGTAAAAGCTAAGTCTGCTAGTGTCAAAATCTGATCCTTTATTATCCTAAACTTCCACAAATACTTATCTGTCCTTATCAAACCATATCACAATACAGTGACTTCTTGGCATATGTTCCAAACAAGAGGAAACAAGAGAGAAAAAAAAAAATCCAGCGTGCTCTATAAACACAAAATTCCACCATGTTTTTGAAGGAACTGCCAACTGGCTGAAATTGTTTTGTTTCACCTCTGAACAAGACTGAAGGCCCTACCCTCGTCCAGAGAGTGCAGGACCAGGGTTAATAGCCCTCCCTATGCTGTAACCTGGGCACCAAGTGGCTCATTTGTCTCTCAACCATGCCTGTCTGTGTGCCTCCATGAGATGAGCCATGATAATAAGGGACTAAGCCTATGAAACAGTAAGCAAGGCCCCGACTAAATTGGTTTCCTTATAAAAGTTGCGTTGGCCATGGTGTCTCCTCACAGCAATAGAACAGTGACTAGGAACAAAGGATATTCTTAACTTCATGGGGTTTCCCAGGTTTCATCTTCCCTGAGTCCATAGAAAATATCTTCCTATATCTTTAAAATTTAATCAGGCCAGGCCAGACCCAGCCTGGTTGTACAGGTCTGAAATCCCACCTACTTGGGAGTCTGAAGCAGGAGGGTTACAAGTTTAAGGGCAGATTGTGGAATTTAGTGAGACCTCGTCATAAACTGAAAAGAAACATAAGCAGGAGTTGGCTTACAGCTTGGTGGCAAGAACCTGCCTAGCATGTATGAGTTCCTGTGTTCAATCCGCAGGACCATATAAAAGAATTAATAGAAAGACCCAAATGAGGCCAGGAGCTATGGTCAATGTTAACAGCTGCCACCAAATCTACTGTTTCCAGATTTTTCCTCTTATGACACATAATCAGCATAAATTTCAGAACTGAGCAGGCACCATGGGAAAGGAGTCTGGCCCTGTTTTCTGTTTGGTTTTTTTTGTTGTTGTTGTTTTTGTTTTGGGGGGGGTTGTTTTTTGTTTGTTTGTTTGTTTTTTGCTGAGTCTTTGTTTCCTCATCTAGAAAAATAAAACCTAGACAGCACTAACCCACGTGGTCAGAGGTGCATGTGCCCTGTTTTACAGTGGCACAATGTCAGGTGTAAGTCTGTGAGATTTTTCCATTTTGTATCTCAACTTTTGCCTCAGAGTTACCAGCACAAAAGGAAACAAAGACATAAAAGGAACTGTCCGCCATCCTGTGTTGGACAACAAAGTCATTATAATGACAGTGTTATGATATTGTTTCTACATTCTACTGGTCTTTCTATTTTTTTATTTTAATGACAACTGCTTTTAAAAACAAACTCTTTCAATATTGAAAAAGAATTATTTTCCATTTACAGGTGTTATGCCTGCATGTGTGTTTGTGCACCACACACATACCTGGTACCTGAACGTGCTAAAATGGGGCATCTGATACCCTGGAACTGGAGTTACAGACACGCACGAGCAGTTGTGTGAGTACTAGGAGTCAACCTGGGGTCCTCCAGAAGACCAGCCTGCACTCTTAACCACTGAGCCCTACCTTTAAATATTTTAAAAACAGAAATCATATTTGGATTTATTGTTTCCGACAAACCATTTAGTGATTAGGATGCTGGGTGGGTGGTTGTTACAGTTCTATTGAATTTCCTTCTAAATCGGTTTCCATAAAAATGCATTAAGCCAATTACTTAAGCATTTATTTTATTATGGTATTGATGAAACAAGTATATACAGGGCAGCAATACAACTTGATTAGATTCATGAATATTAACACTGTTAAAGACGCATGTGCGCGTGTGTATACATATGTAAACATGCACATTTTGGTACAGAAGGATAGCTGCGCACAGTGGTGCACACGTATGATCCTAGCTCTTAGATGAGTGACGTAGAAGAATGAAGAGTTTGAGAATAGCCTGGGCTACACAGTGAGACACTGTCTCAAAATAAAACTATTGATAGACAATGGATGGATGATAGGCGATAGATAGATAGATAGATAGATAGATAGATAGATAGATGATAGGTACACAGATATGATAAATAGGTAGATAATAGATAAATGAGAGATAGATATGATATAATAAATAGATAAATGAGAGATATATAGATAATGATAAATCGGTACATGATAGATAAAGATATTACAGTGCCTGCTGGGTAAGACTCCACCTATCTCTCTGAATCACCCCTCCACTGACCTACTTCCTTGAAACACAGAGAGATGAAAGCACCGAATAGTAGAGGGTTCTGTAAAGAACCCCTTCCAAGTTTCTAGAGACATCCCTTCCTGTTCCTCTCTGGATTTCAATGTTTCTCCATCCTGGTGTCTTTCAAAACTTGGCTTTGCACCTTTCCTCAGTGTCCTAACCCATGGCTTTTGAAACAGAGCCTGTGGCTCCCTATTACTGAGCAAGTGAGCAGACAGACAGAGGGCAATCTGGACTGGAGGGACAAAGGGGTGGAAGGACAAGGCCATGCCTCACTTCTGAAGCTTCATCACCCTAAACCTAGAAGCCAGGCTCATGGGCCCCTGGAGGTAGGCTCTGCCAGTGCTCCGGCGCCCTCTAGTGACCGTCCACTCTAATGCTAACCCTCTGTAGCCCTGTGTGGACTAGGCAACCCTGGGGGCTTGCTGGAGCAGAGCCCCTGCCAGGCAGCTTCTGCCTCTCTTCTCCTCCAAGGTTCGATAAATTGGCCCACAAAGGGCTAGATCTTTGAGAATGGAAGGTCTTTAATTTAGACACTTTACGCCAGAGAAATTGAAATGCTGTATTTCCCCCTGATATTTGCAAGAGGAAAAAAAAAAAAAAATCCCTGGTTTTTAAAAAAAAAAAAAAAAAATTAAGTTAGGTATATTGTGTTCTGAACCAGATTTATGAGAGCAACATTTGAGGAAATGTGTTCATTTTAAATAGACCTTTAATTTAAAGCAGAGCTAAGAGTTCTCCACACTCCCCCCCCCCCCATGGATTCCTAGGACCATGAACACTTAGAAAATCTTTGTTTACTTTATTGACTCTGTGTGACATTTAAAATAGAAGCCCAAGCCCGTGCACGGGCAGTTCTTCACAATGCATGCACACACTAACTGAGATGGCTGCAGACAACGACTTTGTACAAATTTAATCACATCTGCTTGGTAAATATTGCAGTGTCTCCAAGAGAAAATGTAATAAATTCCCAAGCCTGTTTCTCCACACTCCATGACAGAGGGAGGTAGAAACTGCGCCCCCCCCCCAATCATCTCCAGCTCATACTCCACAGAGATGGTCAGCACACATGGCGTCATCCCTGGGTACCACCACAGTAATGGCCTGCAGGGAACTGGGAGTCTCTTTATGAGAGAAATAACCAAGAAGGCCGTTGGATGAGTCTCCTGGCCTTGAACTCAGTTCCCCGAGTTTTCAGGTCCACATCTGTCCGATTAAACAGAGTCAGTAGTTACTCATCCTCAAGCTCACCCAGTTTGGAGAGTCATAGATCCACAGTGCTGAGTCATTCTTTGCTGTCCAGACAGGAACCCACCAAGGAGATTCTTAAATGACCTCTGCCACCCCTGAGCACAGGAAAAACCACACAACTGGGAAAAGGCATACTATCACCTACTATCTCCTTTTTCTTTTTCAAGACCCACCTCAAGGCCTTCCACCATGTGCTGACCTAGCAGCCAGCAGTCCTTTGGAGGCTTGCAAAGATCACAGTACACAGATAAAGGAATTGTTGGGATTTACCGACTCAGGGAAATATTTATGTGGTATATTGCATACAAAGTATGTTATATGATATAGTGTATTAATTCGTAGAACAAACAGAAGCCCCTTAGAAATGAGATTGCTAGCACAGAAAAGGTTGAGCGCCCGTGTCAGCACTACCATGTTTAGTCTTTAACTTAACACCAACCTCTACATACCCAACCCGGAGAATGGATTTGAAAGACCAAGCAAGATTGGTTTCATGACATGCCTCCTCCCACAACAACAACAACAATGAGATACGATTCTTAGATCCTAAAAAGAGTAAGAAGTAAAGACCAATCTTAACCATCTGTCTTTGATCTGGAGAGAGCAGCTCTTACTGACTGCTGGGAGGTCAAGTTTAATGCACCAGAGGATGGTCCCAAACCAGGTGGCATTTTATTTCGAATGCATTTAGAAATTTCTGTCTTGCTATTTCATAACTCCAGTGTACCACTACCGTTGCCAAGGAAATGTGACTTGGGTTACTGCCATGGATCCAAAGGGGTTTGTTTGTTTTGTTTTAAAATATTAACATGACAGGAATGGAAAGATCAAATAAAGGGAGCAAATTTACTTCCCTCATCCTCTTCAAGATCCATGAAATGCAAATCTGATCACATTTTTATTTTTCTAAAAAGAAAAAAAAAACTGCAAGGAACCAGCACACAATTTATCCCAAAACTCCCACCCCACCAACCAGGTGGATATCCTCAGAGTGATCAGCCTCATTCTGAATGCAAAGCATTCCAAGCATATGTGAGCCTTTTTTCTGTGTGAGTAAAGGTGGTCCTAACCTTACAGGCACCAAGGGAAGTCAGGGTGCAAAACCTATAAACACACTCAGCTGCATCCCAAAAGATGGATTCTAATACAGATGTGAAGAAAGATTGCAACACTGACCCAGTTTCCTCTTATAATTATCACTTATCAGTTGAGCTCAAGGTTTTTCACTCATAATAATGGACTAAAAAATTCTCTCTCCCTCTCTCTCTCTCTCTCTCTCTCTCTCTCTCTCTCTCTCTCTCTCACACACACACACACACACACACACACACACACACACACACACAAACAAACATACAACTCTAGGAACAGATACCATCTTTGTTTCCATTAACTACAATGGTACTTTTCATCAAAATACCACATTGCAGATGAAGAAATAATCCTTTGCAACAAGAAACTTTGTAATCCAGAACCTGTAAAAGCAGGATCCCCTTAAGACAGAGCTGATAATGTTCACATGGCCACACCTGGAGGGAAACAGGAAGTTGTTTCCCTTTCTCTCTCTCTCTCTCTCTCTCTCTCTCTCTCTCTCTCTCTCTCTCTCTCTCTCTCTCTCTCTCTCTCTTTACAATTAAGAAGGAACTCCAGAATCTGAGACCAGCAAAGTAAACATTTAGAAGTTCTAGTGAGGTTGCTGTCTCAGGAGCTAAGAAGCTATCTGTGTCCAAGACTGTAAGACTACCAGAAGAGTAAACACCAGGCTGACTGCTCAGGAAAGGCATGGATTTGGTGGCCATGGAGGTTCTTACATAGGATCAGATGAGTGGCATTTGGGGTTCATCATAAGCAGCTTTGATCATGCAGCCATTGGCAACTGTGCAGGCTTCAGCATCCATTCCCACTACGGACCGACAGATCTTTTTATATAATGCTCAGGGGGAATCACCTACTTCTGACCTGGTTTGATTTTGAACCTGTGAAACTGTCAGAGTCTTTCCATCAAAAGAGAATGTGAAAACTTTGGCCTAACACACACAGGTGTCCTAACTGGATTCCCAGCCCCTTCTCTATTTTTACCTATCTCTCTGTTTTATAAGGAGCTTTGACCAACTTGACTCAGAGCCCAGATCTTCTAGGCGGCCCTTGGCAGCCCCTCTTTCATACTAAACAGGCAAATCAAGTGAGTTCGACCCAGGGGCAGCTCAGGGAGGAAAAGGGCAGCATTAAAAGTTATCTAATTATAAAGAAACCCCCTCCCCCGCAAGTCCTGACTTATCTTCTGCTAAGAAATGCGGCCTTCCTAAACTTAAAAAAGACAACAATTAAAGTTGTCTCTGCCTCTGGCTTTTAGACAACTGTGGCTAAGAAGTTTAACCTGTCACTGTGAACCACAGAGCAATGCCATAGACGCAAAAACACCAACCTTGTAAAGAAAGTTTGAAGGGGCGGGGCTTAAATTGCTTTGATATAAAGCAAAAGCCATGGATGCCCCTAAGAATCGAGACTATGAAGGGGCAAGAAGAAGGTAAAAGTAGGGAGGGCTCTGTTTGGACCTAGGGTAGTTTGCGGGGGTTTTTGTCTAAATAAAGACTGGCTTTAGTCTCGGTGTAAGGACACTTAAGTAGGGGCTAGAGAGATGGCTCACCAGTTGAGAGCACTTAAGTACTCTGTTAACAGCTCAAAGCTGTTCAGGAAACAGAAAAACCAAGTGAGCCAAGAGAAGCCAGTGCAGTGATTGGAAAATCCCTGTAAAGCAGCACTAACGTGAGACACTCGGTCTGGTCTGCAGAGTTTCAAAGATGCAGTGTCAAACGCTAAAGCGTGTCCCTTCCAGAGGCATGAACATTCTAGGAACTGGTGGAGCCACAGCATTGGGGCCTGGAGGGAGGTGGGTACCTCTTCTAAACTTTCCCAGGGCTCTGTCCCCTCTTCCATCCCATGTCCCTGCTCTAATTTCCTGCCTCCACCTCATTGACTCTCCACGCATAATCCTCCCTAACCCCCTACCCTTACCTCAACTCTGTAGCTCCCTTAGTGTCCTGCAAGTCTCCCCCCAATAGGATCTGAAAGGCAAAATGAGGCTAGGAGCCCTGAAGCCCACGTACAGTAAGAGGGAAAAGGAGTTCATATTCCTAAGAATATCTCTTGGATTCTGCGCGCTCCTACCCATTGCTGTTCAGCTCAACTTGATGGGGTCACTTTCTGACACCCTTGGGTTCAGGTCTAGCAAATCTTGGTTGTCTGTGATACCAATGAATTTTGATAGCTCTAGTCAGAACCTCCTTCCAGTGTTTCTAGTTCCTCTTTACCGCTATTTGGTATTTTATTTAACAAACAGAAAGAATACCGGAGGCTGAACCAAATAAAGACACCAGCAAGCCAATGAGTTAGTTGTAAGCCTGAGAGTCACGGACGCGGTTAAACAGTAGTAGGTCCAAACAAGCAGGGCGCCAAGCCACTGGCTAACACTACTGGTGTCCCACACCTTTCTCGCTGTCAATGGGAAGCGGCAACTCTAGCCCAGAATCTGGTCCCATCCCCCTTGCCATTTCTAAAACAATAATAACCCTCCCCCAAGCCAACAGGACTTCCACAGCCCGACCTCACCCCTGTGGTCCCGCCTAGGGCTTCTCTCCCCATTCCACCTGAGCAAGTGGAGTTATGTGAGAAAGCAGGTATATGGGCTGAAAGTTTGAGGGGTTGAGGGGGCGGTTTTTTTTGGGGGGGGGCTGGATTGCCTTTAAGGACTGCCGCTCCTGCCGTTGTTCAGAACAACAGCAGTGACAAACAAGCTAGGCTGGGCGAAAACCCAGAGCTTCTCAAAAGTTGCTCTAGCTACGCAGCAGCCCTGACGAGTTTGCAAGAACACAGGGCTCGGAGTTGGCATCTACTCACCTGGGTGTGCCAGCCTCGGAGACTAGAAAGAGAGAAATCAGCCCGGGACAGGTCTGTCCCGCCCCCAGGATGCAAAATCCGCCTTTGGAGTGGAGGTCCTGGGTGCTGTAGTTGTAAAGAGGTCTTAGGTGAGTCAGGCTTCCCTCCCACCTCTTTGGTCCTCTAGGGCCAGTTTAGCAAAAGCCAAGCAGGATAAAGATGCCGGGAGGGGAGTTTGGTCGCTCTGGAAACCTCGACTCCATTCTTGGGGGTGGGGGCTGGGGGAGAGGGTGAACAGCGTGAAAGGCGCTGCTGGGCTCAGGAACTCGCAGAGTATAAAGAGGAAGGAACTGGGGAAGGAGGGAGGGAGCAGAGGAGTGAGGAAGGAAGGAAAGGAGGAAGGGAGGGAGGGAGGGGTGAGAGCCGGGAGATGGCAGCTTCTCACTGAGATTTCCACCTTCTGACGAAACCCTTGCGCCCAGCAGCCCGGCAAGATACTAGTTCCTAAACCTCCTCGCGAGCGCCCCCTGGGGGGTTCCGGGAACTCAGCGACGCCCCGCCCTGGGCTCGGCCCTGGCGCTCTCCATGGTCCTGCCGCGCCCTCACCCCTGATTCCCTGCTCAGCTTTGCAACTCCCACCAGCTCCTGGGAAACATGTGATTAATTTTTCCTTATTCCGTGATAAGGCGGTGAAATCACAGGAGCACAGGGACGAGAATAGGAGCTATACTTTTTGCATACATTCTAGGAAACTTCTTGAATGGCTCAACTGTCACTAAAATTGGGGGTGACAGTGAGCACTTATTTTGGTATCCACATGTCAATAAACGCAGAATAAATGGCTATTCTTCTCTTCGCCATGGAGTGTTTTCCTGGATACAAACACCTCGTAAATAAAGAAATGCTTATAGAATGTATGTTTAAAAATATACTTTATGGCTGGGGTTGTATCTCAGTTGGTAGAGTGCTGGCCTAATGTGCACGGGGTTCTTTATTCAAGCCTCAACATTGTACAAAGACAGACGTGGTGTTGCATTACTGTAACACAGCATTTGGGAGGTGGAGGCAGAAGGTCCAGGAGGTCAAAATTCCTCTCAACTACACAGGAGTTTTGAAGCCAGCTTGGGACAGAGACAGTCTCAATAATCCCAAACTAAAACAATAGGTCTTATGTAGGGGGTGACCATTGTCACATATTACAAAATGCTATGAGCACACTATGAAGCATTTGCACAAGAAGTGGGTGGGTTTGCTGTTTTCCTTTGCCGTGCCACTAAGCGACATCTCTATCCCTTGTGAGGCAGTTTGGAAATGATGACTTTTCTGTTACAGATTTATTCAAATTCAGGCAAACAAACAATAGTCACACCAGGCTGTGTTTCCATTTGTCTCTGTAGAAGTAGATAAACTAGACAACCAAAACCTCCCCTCATATTCCCGTAATCAGAATCAAATTAAACTTTTGACTCCATAAGGTAAAATGAATAAAAGGCTCTCTCAATACCTGGGGAGTGGGGGTGGGACACAGCGGCATAAAGGTTAGAAGAGATGAGCAAGCACACAGGGCAAGCGAGAAAGGGTTCTCCCTCACTGCTTGGTGAAGTACTACCCAACAGGATCTCTCTTCAAGGGGAGGGTTTGCTTGCAAGCTTTGTATAACTGCTAGAGAGGAAGAAATGACAGGATAAGGCCGAGGGGCCTCATTGATAGTTCTGGAAATCAAATGAGAAGATCTCTGAGAAGAAACAGCTTCCAGAATATCAACACTTTCCTTCCTCTAGTCACCTCACAGGCTATTCTGAGATGGCATATTAACTGCAAGCCTAGAAAAATAACCCTGAGAGAACCTGGCGACACCATGGAGCTTACGCACAAGTCCATGGTTTGCCTGGAGTGAAAACACTTGGGTCGTGTGATTACACACAAGCTAATAATCATTGCGGCCTTGGCTTGAGGTTACGATAAAGGACAGGTGCCTCGGTTTGGAGCAGGAATTATGCTCACAGTACTACTGCAAACAGACTGGGGCTTCATCTGAGCCCCACATACTATATAGGTGAAAGGACTGACCTCCCAGGAATGCTCAGGGTTTTGTACTAGTAAAAGAAGGGAGGATTCTGGGAAAGTAAAGTCAGCAGTATGTTTGTCAATTCATCCTAGCTTGTATCCGGTAGCATCTAAGCCTAGAGCTGAAGCTTGCATTGGGCTGACTTTGCAAAGACAAAATAAAGAAAATGAATGCCTTATTTATTTTTCTCGCATGTTTGCTGTGAACGCTAACACTGAAATTCCATGGAGGAAGGGATCTCTGTTTTGTTAACTTGGTCATGATTGGAACTACAAAGCCTAGGAGAGTGTCTCCACTTAGCAGGCAGCCAACACACACTTATTAAACTTAAACAAAATGTTTTCAATGCCTTATAGACCATTTAACACAAACCTCTTATTTTATTGGCAAGAGAAAGGCAGTTATGATGCGCTGACCATATGCTATTTCGAGTCATCTGCTAGGCAGATCTTCCTATCAGACCATTTAATTTTTTATAATAGCCTTTCCCAAGTAAGTTTTATCATGTATACCACAAACTTGGCATAGGTGGTTGGGATAACCAGACCACGACTCAGTTAGTTGCTGAGAATAACTTGAAGCAGGCTCTGAAAGTGCCTGGCAACTAACCACAAACCATGGAGAAGTTACAAAGTCAAAACCAGTAGAGCACACCCTAGCGTAGCCATCCCCTCCCCCATGCCAAAAGCACAGGCATGCAAACACAACACAACACCAAAACTTGTGACTGCCAGCAGCAGGCTTTGGCTCCCTAATTAGAAACAAACAGTTTGCCTGCAAGCCAGTCTGAAGAACACATGTGCAGCTTTATGCCAGGATTTTTTTTTAATATATCTCAAGGCATGACACTGAAGGTAAATTCAAAGAGTCTCTTTGCAGGGCTCCCACCTCCCATATGAAATCAGCAGCTCGACTGTACAAGCAAGGCTTTAGAACCAGCTAATAAACCCCCCACAGCAAGTTGCCCACCAGCCGGAGTCCCCTCAACAATTGTGAAACCAAAGCCTTCCTTTCTTTCTTCCCTTCCCCCCCACTCCCCGCATGTCACTCACCTCCTCCCAACTCTTTTTTTCATGGATTCTGGGTTGCTGGGTTCTACAGCCATGGTTTAGGTTTTCTAAAGCCAGGCCACTGAACTCGAAGGCACCAATGTTCCCAAGCTGAAAGGAGGCTTCAGTTCTCAGTGACTTCACTCGCTGGGTCCGTTTGATAACATAAGGGGAGGCATCCGCTCTGTGTCCTATGCCAGTATGAAAGGCATCTCACCCATCAGTATGACAAGTCAAAGGCTGGAAGGGAGCCAGGGAACAAGAGGGAAGGGATGTGAACTCTCCCCCCCTCCATGCAGTTGACAGCATTTTTAAGGGTGGCAGATGATGAAGGGGAAAAGCAGGCAGAGAGTCGATGCCCTACAACAGAAACCTTGGCTTCTTCCCTGAGTGAGTCAGGGTGAGCATTTTGTTTTGAAATGGAATGTCTGTTTTCTCTTTTCCTTCCTTTTGAGCTGTAGGGTGGTTTACACACTCAACCAGACAAGGCGACGGCTGTAAATAACAGGATTTAGTTTTGATATTGTGGATCAAAGAAAAGCCTTGAATTTCACCCCAGGGTTATTTATAGCTCAAAGGTGTTGTGGGTTTTTTTTTTTTCTACTTCATGTAATTTTAAGAATTGGAGGATATGATTTCCTTTTATATTGCCGTGTACTCCTGTGGTGGGTTATGTTACTGGAAAGCAGAGAGGACGTTTTCCAAAGCCTTTCTAAGATGCGAAGCATCGACGGAGAATTCGTAAGCCTTGTTCCGAGCTGAGGCAGAGAGTACAGGGACCCTGCATGACCTGTGATACTTCTAATACTCAATAACAAGCCAAGCTATGGAGGGGCACCTGATACTTGTGTCTGCCAATAGGTGGCATCAAAATCTCTCTAGCTTTTCCTCCCTAAGATGTAAAAGCCATGGGCAGAGGGCATTCTCTTCCTGGGATTTTACAGTTCATTGTGGGTGGCATTTGAAAGCAACTAATTGGCTCTGTCATTTTATAAGAAGTCATCCTATTGTGTATGAAGGGAAATTCTCAGTCGCCTTTCCAAACTTCAGTCTCCACATTGTAGACAGAAGGTTCATGAATGGACCACAAGACTTAGGACCCCGAGACTCAGGCACAGATCTCCCCTGACACATCACATCACATGCCTGCCATAAGCCCTCAGGACTCTATCCCTTTTGGCTGATGGAACATTAGCACGTAGCCACCCCCCTCCCTGTTGTAGACACTGCTATTTGCCCCACCTCTATTTACATGTTTGTTTGGTTTTTTTCCTTATGAAGAAAAGCACAATTTTGTGAGAGGGAGCAGTGTTCCCAGGCTCTGAGTCTATATCTTTCCAGGCTTGCTTGTGGATGGGTTTGTCATGTGACTCAGATCCAACCCTGTGTTCTTCAGTATAACAGGCACACATATCCATTTGCATTCGTTAAGTAGGATTAAAAATCAATTTCTTCAATTTCTCTATCCCATATTGAATGCCAGGAAGTCCTAAGCGGTTAGTAGCTAACATCTTGAAGAGTCCACATAGAACATTGCCAGCAGTGTGGGAGGTTCCATTGCTGACAGCTGGTGTGGGGCACTGCCCAGCACCGCAGAAGAAGGGAGGGAGGTAACTGACTCCACTAGTCATACACCTAAGGCTTTAGCCCTTCTCTTGTTTCTACCCGAAGTGAAGGGGGTCAGACACTACGAGGCCTCAGAGTAGCATTTGCTATGGCAGCTGGGCAGAAAGATAAAAGGAGCCCGAGCTTTTGATACCAGGAAGACAATCTCCAGGCTTGTTTGCTTGTTTGTTATGAGAAAAAAAAAAAAAAAAAAAAGCCCTCCATTGAGTCAAGCCATTATTTTCAGCTTTTTATTTCTTAGAACCAAATATTATTTCTAATTAATGCATCCTCGGAACATTACACTGACAACTTTGTATTAATGGTTTTAGACAAACAAGGCTATTTTTCTGGTTTCCTTTATTTGGTCAGAGTTGAAGACAAGCTTCTAGCTAAAGGAGATAAAGTAATGCGTGCGCCATGAGAGAGCATTATGGAGCACTCATTTCAAAATGTCAAAAGAGACAAAAGGAGTGCAGATGGGCTTTAGCAACAGCTAAAATGAATGTCTTCTAGTGTATTGCTTGGCTGAAGAGCAGCTATGAATTTTCCCGGAACGGAGGTTGATGGGTGTAGATAGAAACGTGAAATAACATTTATACTGGAGTGAAAAGTGGCTTGACAACATTATCATGGTGACCCAGTGACAATCCAACAGGGTAAGTGTTCATACCATTTCTCCTGACTATGGGCGGAGGCTCAGAGAAGCTAGCCAGGCAGAGCCTGCACAGCTAGCTAGCTCCAGGATTCAAATCCAGATCTTATGGGCCCTGGCCACATTTCCTAATAAAATTCCACTAGTTCATGCTATTAGGTTCTGGTTTATGCTTGCTCATCTCAAGGCTCTTGTTCCAGTTGCAATGTCATAGTTTTGAACACGCTTCACTCTTTTCTTCCATTATAAGGTATAGTTATTATCATCTGAATGAACTCAGAGATACTCTCAATCATAGACGAAAAAAAGCTTTTCTCTGAAAATGTGAGGGGGCGGGGTCTGAGCTTTTATTATATAGAGAGTAGGGATGTAAAATTTTACATGAGTTCAAGGGATGCTCTCGTTACTGGAGTCTTTAAAAGAAGCAGAGAGCCAACTTGGAAAACACAAGGTGTTAAAGATGGAAAGAAAGAGCTTGAAGTTCAAAATGAAATTAAATATTTTTTTTTCCTTTTGCAATTCACAAAAGAAAGAGAATTAATGAAATTGCTTAGAATTTGCACTCTAATTCACGAACCCATCCTAACCTAATAAGAAAGTCATGTAAATGGAACATAGAATTGACAATAAAAGCTAGAAGTAAATATCACTAAAGAGTTTAAACTCAAAACCTCCCTAAGAGCAGACTGATGATTATGCTAAAGACAGAGGGAACTGGAACTGTAGCTCAGCTTTTCACTGTGGTGACTAAGTCCTTGATAAGAAGCAACTTAAAGGAGAAAAGACTTGTTTAGTCCCTTGTTCGAGGGGAGATAGACCATTGTCATGTAAAGGCATCACAGTGAGCCGCTCCATGGTGGCAGGAACAAGCTTGGAGTAGCCTCATATTCACAAAGTCCACGCACCAGAAAATAGAGAGTTGACAGGAAGCCTCTAGGCCTGGCTATAACCCTCAAGTCCCACCCCCTCAGTATTCCACTTCCTCTAGCAGGGCTCTGCTTCCTAGAGCACAACCTCCAAAAACAGCATGGCTAGCTGAAGAACAAGTGTTCAAACACATGAATCTGTGGGAGACATATTAAATCCAAATCATAAATATCTCACATTCCTAAGGTGATGGGATCAGTCTCTAATGCTGAAAGCAAATTGAAAACCTCTCCCTCCGAACAAAGAGCATTAGAAAACAGCTGATGTTCTCAGTGACCCGGATTATTGCAGAAAATCTTGTTGAGTGTCTGAAGTGTTTATAAAGAAACAAGTAATATTCAAGCATCTTCCCTTGGGCACTCCTTAGCTTCTTTGGGTATATGGATTATATCATGGTTATCCTGTACTTTATGGCCAATATCCACTTATAAGTGAGTACATGTCGTGTGTGTCTTTCTGGATCTTTTCCAGTTCCATCCATTTGCCTGCAAATTGCATGATGTCTTTGTTTTTAATAGCTAAGTAGTATTCCATTGTGTAAATGTACCACAGTTTCTTTACCCATTCTTCAGTTGAGGAACATCTAGGTTGTTTCCAGTTTCCAGCTGTTATGAATAAAGCTGTAATGAACATAGTTGAATAAGTGTCCTTGTGGTAAGCAAGATGGAGCATCTTTTGAGTATATGCCCAGTAGTGGTATAGCTGAGTTTTAAGGTAAATCTATTCCAAATTTTCTGAGAAACTTCTGGAATGCCCAAGGGAAGATGCTTTAATCTCACTCAGAACAGAAAATACAATGGACATCTGAAGTAGATGGAGGGAGGGAACTAGGTGGCAGAGGTTGTGGGGAGGGTAACAGGGGCAGGGATCAGGTGGAAAGAGAGCAGGGGAGGGGAAGGGGAGGACTGGGAGAGAAAACAGAACTTAGAAGACATCTGCAGGACAGGGAAGGCTCCCGGGAGTCTATGGGGGTGACCCTAGCTGAGACTCCAAGCAGTGGGTGTTAAGGAGCATGAAGTCTACACATCCTGTGGATGGGTAGGACTCTAAGAGGAGGAAGGGGGACACCAACCCACCCATAAAATGTTTGACCCAAAATTTGTCTTGCCTACAAGTGTAGAGGTAAAAGATGGGACAGAGATTGAGAGAATGGCAAACCAATGACTGGCCAACTTGAGACCCACTCCATGGGAGAGAACCAACCCCTGTCGTTATTAATGATACTCAGCTGTGTATACAGACAGGAGCCTAGCATAACTATCTTCTGAGAGGCTTCATCCAGCAGCTGATGGGAAACAGGTGCAGAGAGCCACAGCCAAACAATAGACTGAGCTTGGAGAGTGATGTGGAAAAGTAGGAGGAAGGATAGAGGGAGCTGGGGGAGTCAACAAGACCTACAGAGTAAGATAAGCTGGACCCATGGGAGCACACAGAGATGGAACCACCCATCAAAGAGCCCCCTACACATATGTAGCAGATGTGTAGTTTGGTCAACATTGGGTCCCCCAACAATGGGAGTAGGAACTGTCTCTGACTCTGTTGCCTGCCACTGGATCCCTTTCCCCTAGATGGGCTACTTTACCAAGCTCCAGTGGGAAAGAATGCACTTGGTTCTACTTTGACTTGAGGTGCAAGGGTGGGTTGATACCGCTTGGGGGCCTCTCCTTCTCTAAGAAGAAGGAAGGGGAAATGGGAGGAGGGGGTCATGAAGGGTGGGACTTAGAGGAGATGAGGGTAGGGGGTTGGTATCAGGCTGTAAAGTAAATAAATAAAAAGTAGATAGATCGGAAGGAAAAAGGAAACAAGTAATAAATTTCCTGAATACCTCTATAAAAGACATTTTACAAAAATGGCTGAATCAGTATTTGGAGGTCAAGTGATCACTAAGAACAGCTGGCACTCAAGGAGAAGGAACTAACATACCCCTTGGTGAATACAGACTTATTTTAAAGCCACCACACCCTCAGGTCTACCAGATGTCTAATCCTATTCAGCTACCTGTATTTAATCCACCCTCGGCATATCAAAAGCATGGGAAATGTGTGGAAAGAGGATATCCCATGCAAGTATCCCCCCTAACAGGAGTTGGGGATTCAGGCCAAATTTGGACCTAGTGTCACTAATTAGCTGAGTCCCAAGATGTTCTGGTGGCTGTTCAGTAAACACACTGGTCCCTATACCACCCTTTCTCCTAAGCCTATACCAGCCCTGCTCCATTCAAGAGGAGAAGAAGGTTCTCTCGAAGGCGTCATTTAGAAGGGTCACACAGAGGCACCCTCAATATTGTCTCTTCCTTTCTCTACCCCCTGAACTTCACCAGTAACAGGAGACACCCCAACACACCATTCTATTGCTTTAGCCACATATAAGTCAGCAGAGATCAATATTCAGAATACTGGTGTGTTTTCCCCTGATTATTGTCTCAAGATATTTTTTTTCTCTTGAACGTGGTCTGACTCTGTGGCTCAGCCTGAATTGGCATTCGGTGTGAGTTGCAGGCTGGCCTCAGGCTTATGGCAGCCTTCCTGTCTCTGCCTCCTATGTGGTGGCGTTATAGACAGGAGCCACCAGGTCCAGTTCTAGGTTCATTTCGCTGATACAATCAAACATCACAGATGTGGTACTTTATAAATGATATAAATTCATCCCTTCCAACTATAGAGCCTGGGAAGTCCAAGACCCAAGAACACCCAGAAGGTTGCCATCCAGAAAAGTCCCGTTCTATCTGCGTCCAAGATGGCACCTGTTGCTATATTCCTGAAAGTGGAGTACATGCCCTGACCTCATCTGATGGAAGAGAAGGAAGGGCAAGAGAACTGACCTGTGTGTAAAGCCTCTTTCATAAAAGTCCTCACCTTTTTTTTTTTAAAGGTATTTGTGAAGCTCTTGTAACAATCAGTTCTCAGAGGCCCGACCTCATAATGTCATTGTATCAATACAAGTCAGACAGAACAGTGATTATCATCAATTGAGTCATAGAGACAGAAAATACACAAAGAAAGAGACACACGGGGATTGGGAAACCTGAGAAGAAAAACTACCTATAAACACAGACAAGTAGACAAGTCCTGTAAAGGAAAGGAAAAGGATGGTGAGGTAAGCATCCTTCAAGGATGGTCCAAAAGCTCTCTCTAATAAGACAGCGTCTGAACTGTGAGCTGCAAGAGAAGAGTGAACCAACAAATAAAAGTCAGGAGGATGAATTCTCAAGGCAGAAGGAGTGGCAAGGCCAGAGGTGCAAAGAATCCTTAATAGACAGTCATAACAGCTTAGACTACAGAGGGTGAGAAAGTTATGCCAGACTCATTAAGGGGGTAGAGAGGGGTGAAGGACAAAAAGCATGCAGGGAGCATCAGTATTAGTGAAGATTTGTTGACTTCAGCATTTAGTCTGGAATACTGAGACTCCCAAAACATCATCTTGTTCTTCAGGACATCAAGGCTCTGTGGAAAGAGGCTTTGATTAGAACTGAATCCCATCCACAAACCACTGAGACAGTAGCTCTCATTGACATCAGTAGAGAAGAAGGGCTCACTGGGCTGTGAGCCCAGGAATCCAACATGCAGGAGGTTATTCATGGAGGAGAGGGTCCATACAAGCACACAGGGGACTTTCAGGAAGAACAGCATTTGCCTCAGCAGGCTCCCTTTCCCCGATATGATCTGCTATTCCCACCACTCTTACTCTCTTAATGATTCTTCAGGTTTGGCCAGCATCTGCCCCAGATGAGAAACACCTACAAGATCAGTGAAATACACTTCTGGGTTTTGTCTTTGAGGGTGTTTGAGGAAAGAATTAGATTATGAGGGCTCTGATCTGATGAATGAATTACACCAAGCAAAAAATGCTTTTGTGTGTATTGTCTGGGTGTGTGTCATAATTTTTCTCCACAGTAAATCTAGAAGTCACCATTAGCCTCATTATGTAGAACACACCTTCAGTTTGTGGTTTACCTGGGAGGAGAGCTATTTTCCTGATGTGAGCGCGTTGCCCTTTGCAATGGTTAACCCTGCAGGTCTGGTTGGAATGAGAAACACCTAGGAGGTCAGTAAAGTGCACCCCTGGCTTGGTCTTTGAGGGTGTTTGAGGAGAGAATTAGATTGGGAGGGTTCTGATCTAATGGATGAATTAATCTCTTGGCTATTAGACTGATAATATGATGGCATCATTAGGAGATGGTACAGGTTGGGAAATGGTGCTTGCTTGGAACCAACAGGTCATTTGGGGTATGTCGTTGGGGTTGTATCTTGCCCTGAACCCTTTCTATGTTTACCTCTTCAGTCACGGTGATATGAAATGAATTGCTATGTCACCCTTCCTTGCCATGGAGGGAAATCAACCCCTCTTAAACTGTGAGCCAATCTACAGCCTTCCTCCTTTCCGGTGTCTTCTTGGGTCTTTAACCACAGGGACACAAAAGTTACTGATAGACTCAGGAGAGGCATGCTGTTTCCTGGGTCACGGAATCAACCTCTACATGGCAATGGAAACTGGGTCCCACCAGAGAAGAATAAAACAGAGTCAAGGAACAGGCCATGGGGCAGCCAAAGGCAGGCTCGGGATGAGCATATCCTCCTCCTAGGCTTGAGAGGATGCAGTGTGCATAGTTTCCAAGACCACCACATGCACGTGTAGATGTTTTAAAGTATTAGGGGAAGCCTCTCTGTGTCCTGCTTTGCAATTTGCCTTTTAGAGCAATAAACATTAATTGATCCCAAATCATAAATTTTAGTGGAAGAAAATATTTCAATAAAAAAAAAATGATAACAAAATATACAGTGGGACTGAAGAGGTTACCTAGGTGAAAGCAGTGCTTGCTGCCACTGCCACGCATGAAGCCTTAGGTGTGATTTCTGTCACTACATGCGCCAGTTGAGGCAGCACTCCAGTACACAGAGGCAGAGGCGGATAGATCAACAGTCACGGTCATCCTCAGCTAGATAGTGAATTCAAGGTCAGCTTGGGCTACGTGAGACCCTGCCAAGATATAAAATAACCAATGCTTCATTTCATGGACTCTTTGTATTGTTTTACTTTTTTATCTCATTAATTTCTTCCCTCATAATAATTATTTCTTCCCATCTGCTACTTTGGAATTTGGTTTGTGCTTGTATTTTTTTTTTCAAGGCCTTAGGATGTTTCATCATGTCATTATCTTTTAACATGCTCACATTTTTATGTACTTAGGGGTATACAGTCCCCTTAAGACTGCCTTCATTGCATTTAATAGGATTTCAGTTGTGTTTTCACTTTAACTCATGTTTAGGGTTTTGTTTTAATTTCCTTCTTATAATGTCTTCTGTGACCCCATCATTGTTCAGCAGTGTGTGTTTAACCCTCACGAGTTGTCGCATTTTCTGTAGTGTGCCAGCTGATGCTGTCTAGCTTTGCTCTGCTGTCGGCAGATGCACAACGCAGGAAGCTGTGTCTGTCTTCCTGCGGTTTTGAGGCAGACCTTCTATACAGCAAAGGGAACTGTCAATCAGGTGACAAGGCAGCCCACAGAATGGGGACAAGCTGTGTCACCCATATATCTGACAGAAGATCAGTGTCTAAAATATATATATATCACCAAGAAAATAAATGTTCCAATTAAAAACAATGGGCTACAGAACTAAACACAATTTTTCAAAAGAAAGATTACAAATGGCTAGTAAAAAAAACAGTTTAAAAATATGTTCAACAGATAACATGGTGGCACATGCCTATAATGCCAGCACTCTGGGAGGCAGGGGCAGGCAGATCTTTTTGAGTTTGAGGCCAGCCTGGTCTACAAAGTGAGTCCAGGACAGCCAAGGCCACACAGAGAAACCCTGCTCAAAAAAAAAAAAAAAAAAAGTTCAACATTCTAAGCCATAAAGAAAATGCAGATGAAAACTACTTTAGGATTCATTCTGTCTCATCCTAGTCAGAATTTCTAGCATCAAGAAAACAAATGACAATGAAAGTACAAATATGGGGGAAAGTGGGAGTGCAAACTACAGCTACCTTGGGAATAAGTCTGGAGGTGTCTCAAAAAGCTAGAAACAAAACTGTCACACGGCCCAACTTATAGTTTCTTGACATATATCCAAAGGAATCTATATCCTGCTATGGAGACACTTGCTCACCCAGATTCATTGTTACTTTACTCATAATAGCTAAGAGATGGAAACAGCCTAAGTGTTCATCCATTGGTGAAAGGATAATAAAAACGTGGTGCATTTACACAAAGGAATACTGTTAGTCTGCAAAGAAACATTAAAATAAGAAAATTTATAGGTAAATGAATAAAACTAGGGGGGAAAAAAGCATGCTGGGTGAAGTAACCCAGAACCAGAAAGACAAATGCTGCATATTAACTCTTATTTGTGGATGCTAATCTCAGCTCTTTGGCTTTGATTGTTTCACATGGAGTGCCTGTGGAAGCCAGGGAACCAGAAAAGGGGATATAGCCCGAGAGGTTCCCCATGGGAGGGAGGAGAAGACAGAAGAGAGGAAGGGGAAGTAGAGATGGAGAACAGTGGGGGTGGGAAGGTTTAAGCAGGGATGGAGGTGGGGGGGGCAGTAGGAGAGGAACTAACCAAAGGCTCTATGGAAACATGCTATCGGTTAACCCAGATGAAATACAAAAGAGAGACTAAAAGGAGCTACCCTACATGGCTGGGTAAGGCTCTCAGAAGCAAAAGGTTACTCAACAAAACTCCCTGTCCCAGGTGTGAGACACCCGCACAGGAACTGGTCAGGGACGTCCCAGTGGCCACTGAAACAATACAGGCTCTTGTCAGCCCTCTTGGCTGCCTACCAGAAGTTGTGGGGGTCTGGCTGTATCCTTTTACCTATACTTTGGCTACAAAATACAGAAAAGCAAAGTGGAATAAAGCTGGAAACTCCCTCACTGCTGGCTACCTGCCAAAGTGCCAGAACGTGCTGTACAGAGGGCGGAGGCTGGAGGAAGCCCAATGGTCTTACCCAGCTGCGAACACTATGAGCCCAAGAAACTAACCCTCCATGCCAGCTGTGCCTACCAATACGATAGTGGCACAACTGTTGTGGGGAAATAAACGACAGCCCTCTGATTGGATTTGAGGCCCATACTATGGGAGAGAACCCATGCCTGGCATTGTAACCTTGGTTAACAACCCATGCCTAAAGAGGTCACAAGCCCAAGTGGGAAACTTATTGGTTTTTTTTTTTGAAGATTTATTATTTATTTATTATCATGTATACAGTGCTCTGCCTGCATGCACACCTGCAGGCCAGAAGAGGGCATCAGATTTCATTATAGATGGTTGTGAGCCATCATGTGGTTGCTGGGAATTGAACTCAGGACCTCTGAAGGAGCAGTCAGTGCCCTTAACCTCTGAGCCATCTCTCCAGCCCCATCAAATTGCATTCTAAATATCTATTGTATACCTGTAAAACGAGAGTTACTCTCCGCACTGAATGGAGAAGCCTCTCTGTGCAGGGAATGTTAGTCTGTGCAGAGACTCATGGCTGTTCAAGAGCTAAGAATAAGTGACAATTGAGGGCTCAGTCCTAAACAAGACATTTACACCACTCCCTCAGGGCTCAGGAAGCACCAGGAAGAATACATGAGCCAGAAAATAGAGTTAAGGGCTGTGAAATGCCACAGTCTAGACTATAAACTACTGCAGTCAGGAACTCATGGCTGTGGTTACCTGCATGGGGCCACACAATAGACACTGTGAACTATCAGTCATGGGAAGCAGAAGAGCTCACAGGCCCCGCCCCTTACTGCCGAACTATTGGCACATGTCAGAGTGTGGGAGAAGAATTGTTGTCTTCCTCTGTGTATCCAGGCTCCAGAGGCTAGTTCCAAACCCACGGTCACATACAAGGCTCTAGTTAAACTCTGCGGATCACAAAACAAAACAAATAGACATGGGCATGAGAAAGAGATGTATAGGGAAGAGGGAAAAATTACAAAAGTCATAGGGAGACAGGAGACTGTGGGGTAAGAGTGGTCATTACGCACCAGGCATGTGTGTGAAATTGCCAACTTAATTAATTTTTTTTAAACTGAGGGAAAAAAGCAAGACAATAAACTAATCCCCTGTTGTGAAGCCTTGGGTTCCAATTTTTCAGTAATGAACACAGAACTGCCACTGGCAAGCGTGAATGTCATGAACCACCAATAGAGTGGCAAGAATGTCCAGAAAGGCGACTTTGAAACATTCAGCATAGTATAATGACAAGGAAAATACCAACAGGACCCAAATGTTCTAAAGCATCCCCACCAGCCCTCCTCAAAGCTATACACATCATTAAAAACAAGACAGAGAGAGCATCGCAGAGCAGAGGCTATCGGGGAGATGAGGTCATTAGATGCAGTGTGGAACCCTAGATTGTACTGGGGACAAAGAGAGGGTGTTCAAGGAATAAGTGAGATTCACATGAAGGCTGGATTCAGTTAAGTGGGTCACTTAACAATTCTTCTCCAATGACGTCATCTGTTAACACAGGGGACATGGGTGATGATTACGTGGGACCCACCACCTCCACCCACATCCATCCTTGAAAATCTCACCACAAAGCTAAAGCTATCCCAAATTCAACTTTTGTTCATCATTGTTTTCACATGTATTTATTCATTTTGAATGTGAGTGGATAGGGATGTGGCGCCGTATACATGTGGCGCTCAGAGGACATTTTTGAGCGTCCAGAGTCTCCCTTCACCATGTGGGTCCTGGCTGCAGATTATGGTGCCCATAACCAATGAATATAATCTTGCTGACTCTCAGCTTTTACCTTTAAAAACTACGTTTTTTTTTTTTTCAGTTGTTTCCTATAGCTCACATAATTCAGGAGTTCTGACAAATTTTTAGGTTTTCAATACATTTTGTGAAATTAACGCCGTGGTAATTGTAATTTAATACATCATTTCTGACTACTTTTTAAAGTTAAAAAAAAAAGAGATCTTGTTTTAGCTGCTTGGCAGCCTTAAGTCAAATGTCTTTTTGGCAAATTACATAATAATATACACTCCAGTTAATTCCTGGCAGAACTCAAAGAGGATATGGTGAAAGCTGCCAGATAAATAAGACGCAGCCTACCCTCTCGTTCAGGCTGGATCTCAACAGGCCAATGGATCAGGAAGTGAAGGGGGAAAAAAAAAAACTCCCAGGGAAATAAGAGCAGAAAGGCAGAGGAAGCCATTTTTACGTAGTCGTTTTTTTCTGATTGCAGCTCAGCTTCCTGCGCACTTTCCCTGCAGCGCTGCCTTTAAAGTGAATCACTGGTGATCAAAGGCAGACCAAAATAACGCATTGTTCCTCTGGAGACGAGAAGGTGAAGTCCCGTCATTCCGAAAGTGGGTATTCTTGGGGGAGAAAAGAAAGAAGAGCAAGAGAGACACCACACTGCCAAGGTTTTCTAAAAGAGAGGCCTATAATTTCGCTCTTTTGAAAATCTCTTTTGAAAACACTTGCCTGATGAAACAGGCGTAAGCAATGCTCGCGCGCAAGTGCGCGCGCCCTGAAAAGTTCATCTGCTGCGTTAGTGCAGTTGCTTCTTATTGCTATGCACCTGGAAGATCTAACGTGTCTAGATCTTCTCTTAGCTCTCCGTAGGAAGGGAGACGCTGACATGGTTATTGCACATCTATGTGCTTGCTGCTGCCTTAGGCACCTCCAGGTATGTTCTTTTAAATCTCCCCAGCAATGCAGGAAAACAGGTGGAAGATCCTGAGGAGTGACCACCGCCAACACCCCTTGCGATAAGCCTCTGTGGGCTCCTCTCGTGGAAGGAAGTCGTCTGCCCCTTCTCCACCCATTTGATTCTGGGGTGGCCTTGGGATTGGCTTTGGGTCAGCGAAGATGGTAGCAGATGTGAGCTTGCAGCCTAGGCTTGAAAATTATCCAGGACATATCTGCCCAGCCACCACGGTGGTACACACATAGGCTTTGTTTGAAAATGAGAGATGGGTGACCAGAGAGACCAGCCACTGCAGTAGAAGCAGATGTGTGAGAAAGCCTAGGCAAGACCAAGAACCGAAGCAGCCCTCAGCTGGCCACAACCAGTGAGCAACGTTCTTCATGCTTTGGGTAATATTAATTGTCAACCTGCCTAGAAGCTGAGGGACCTCTGAGGGTGGCTGTGATGCTGTCTCAGGTGGTTGGCAAGCACCATTATATTCTGAACCCTCCCACTAGCCCAGCAATTGAACTTGCAAGTAGCCTGTTATAAAAGCAATAACTAACTGGGACAAAGTAGTCTCCCTCTTATGAAGAGAAGGAAAATAAAGGCACAAAAACCACATTACATCCTTTCCCCCAGGGTTCTACAGCCAGTAAATGAGCATGGCCAGAAAATTCCATCCCAGGACTGTTAAGACCAAGGTCCCCTCTGCTTCCGATACAACTGCTGCTAAGAGGGTAGAGACAGGAAGAAGAAGAAGAAGGAGGAGGAGGAGGAGGAGGAGAAGAAGAAGATGGAAATTTTGCCTCTATTTAAATGTTATAACCTGAGTAACTTTGCTAGCTGTCGGTTGATCTGTAGTAAGTGTACAGCCATCTGTGACTGTGAAGAATGAGCTATATCTGATGGTGACGACGAGTGAGGTGAGAGAAAGCTGTGTGTGCTGTTCTTATCTCAGTGACATAGTCAAAATCAACTCCGTTCATCTCGTTGTAGCCAGCTCCTGGCGTCAAGTGGCTTGCCACTGAACAATATAATTTATTTAAAGCTATGTCACTGTCACTCCGGGGATGACTATTCAGCACCCATTCCTTCCTCCCTGTGAGGCTCCGTCATACTGTCCAACACTTGTTTCCCATTGCCCTAGTTAGGGTTTCTAGTGCTGCCATGAAACACCATGTCCCAAAAGCAATTTGGTGAAGAAAAGGTTTAGTCAGCCTATGCTTCCATATTGCTGTTTATCACCAAAGGGAAGTCAGGACAGGAACTCAAACAGGGCAGGAACCTGGAGGCAGGAGCCCCATGGAGGGGTGCTGCTTACTGGCTTGCTCCATGTGGCTTGCTCCACGTGGCTTGCTCAGCCTGATCGCTTATAAAACCCAAGACCCCCAGCCCAGTGATGGGACCACCCACAATGGTCTGGCCCCTCCTCCCACTGATCACTAATTAAGAAAATGCTTCATAGCTAGATCTTCTGGAGGCATTTTCTCCACTGAAGTTTCCCTCATTTCAGATAACCCTAGCTTGCATCAAGTTGACATAAGGCTAGCCAGCATACCTGGCATGTTTCTTTCCAATCTGTTTGCTCCCCTTTTGGCTCTCGTGTACATTTTCTGACTGTTCATATGCTGCAACCTGGTTTTAACTGATCACTTTTCTAGTTCATTACTTTCTAATTTCCTTTCCTTGGCCGATAACATGATGGATTAAATCATGTCATTTCTCTGTTCAGTGGCCTTCAGTCTCTTCCTATTACTCAAAAGAGAGTCAGAACCCCTCAGACTGACCTGTGAAGTCCTGCTGGGTCCCACCCTTTATATTTTCCCTGCCTTGTCTTTTTTAATATTTATGTTATCTTCACTTTCAATTATCTTAGAGATGACTATCTCCAATCAATTAGCTATTACCATGCAACAAACCCCTTCTAAGCACAGTAGCTTAAAATAAAAGGTAGAGAGGGGCCTGAGGAGGTAACTCACTGAGCAATGCACTTGAACAAGCATTCAGACATGAATTGGACCCCCAGAATCCACACAAAACCTAGCATTTTAGCACATGTCTGTAACCAAAGTTCCTGTGGTGAGGTGCTAGAAGTGGAGAGGAAAGAACTCCTGAAATATCTTGGGCTATCCTGGGGCACATAGCAATAAACAACAAAAGACCTTGTCTCAAAACAAGGGAAAGATGAGGGCTGTCACCCAAGGTTGTCCTCTGACCTCCACCAAATATGAACACACATGCACATCACATAAACATATATGCACACAAGATGGATAAATGTTGATTGCTCACAGACTGCACTTCTCTGAGTACATCAAATTTCCCATGTCCTGTTGCTCGCTAGTATTCCCTTTATGCATACCTCTTTGTGGATTTGAGTGTCTGCATCCTGTACCTTACCCTCCACCTCAGCTGCCCTTCTGCACCCAGTGCATTGTAACCACTCAGTAAATGTTTACCAAATGAATGCATCATGCTATTCTTCCTGTGTGCTTTACCCCCAAAATAACTTTATAATATTTAGTGTTCGGTGTACAGGTAAGCACATTTGAAATTGTTATGGTAATAAATTACAGAAAAATAAGCAGAGACTAGTTGGAGAACTCCAGTAGCTCACAACAATCATGGGTGATTTCATCTAACAACTGTGGCACACGTTCTCTCCCCCCCCCATACTTCCCTCCCCCCCCCCGCCCCGATTGGACATCTTGCGTATGCAATATCAACTGTGCTACATTCCCAGGTTCCTTCCTTACTTTTCTGAGAGTATGAAACACAGCTGCTGCAACTGCCAAAACAACACATCTAGCCATCCAGTGCATGAAGTGATGAAGGGAAAATATGCCTGCCTGGAAACCAAAGCAAAGGTTCCAAGGCTTCTTATGGTTGAATCTTTTGTTTCTTTTTTATTTACCGCTTTTTAAAAATTAAAGTATAGGCTGGGCAGTGGTGGTGCACTTCTTTAATCCCAGCACCTGGGAGGCAGAGGCAGATGGATCCCTGTGAGTTTGAGACCAGCCTGGTCTACAATGCAAGTCAGGACAGCCAAAGCTACACAGAGAAACCCTGTCTCAAAATAAATAAATAAATAGATAGATAAATAAATAAAATAAAATAAAATAAAATATTAAAGTATAATTACATAGCTTTCCTTCTTTCATCTTTTTTTCCCTCCAGCCCCTTTCATGTCTCCTCCTTGCGATTCCTTTCATGTCCCTCCTCACTAAAATTGATTTTTATTATGTATATCTGTATATATGCATAAGTGTATACATGCAACCCATTGAGTTCATTTTGTGTTGCTCGCGTGTGTATGGTTTCAGGACAGGTTACTTTGTGTCGTATCGGATAACCAATGCAGGGACCATCCCTGGGAGGGGCTGATTCTTCCTATGAGTCCTTAGTTGTCTGCAGTTCTTTGTCTAAGGGTAGACTACTGTGAGGTTTTCTTTCTTCCGCATTAGCATGTCTGGTCAGGCTGTCATTGCTCAGGCTTTGCCTATGCAGCCATTTCTAGAAGATGCCCACTTCACAGCACTTTTCCTGGCATCCTGGCTCTTTGGCTTCTTTTCATCCCCTTTTCTGTAATGTTTCCCAAACCATAGTTGAAGGATCTCTGATGTGGATGTATCCATTGGGGCTGGGCTCTAGTGATCTGTTGATATTTGTTCAAACTGAATTAAGAACCCAATTGAGGCTGAGAGTATACCTCAGCTAGTGAAGTGTTAACCTAACAGTCATGAAGCCCTAAGCTTGATCTCAACATATAGATATGGCTGCAGTGATGTACAACTGTAATTCTAGCACTCGGGAGGCAGAGGCAGGAAGTTCAGACATTCAAGGTCATCCTTGTTTTCTTTGGAATCAGAAGCCAGCCTGGGCTAGTGCTCCTGTCTCAAATAGCAAAAACCCAAATCTTAGTAATAGCGGTTCTATGTTCAGAGTCGTACACTTTTGGAAGCAATAAATTGGGTCATCCGTTGGTTAACCAGAAATATAATTGACACACACTTACCTCTTGTTGCCTAAGATTTGATTTGTGAATGATCCTGTCTGCTATAGTCTGTGGTCTTTGTACACAGCATCTCTCCGTCAGATCCCTACGCTGCTCTGTGGGAATGCACTAGTAGCTTCACAGAGCTTTCTCCACTGCTAGTCCAGTCCATCATCTCCCCATGAGAAGAAGAAATGTTTCCATAGGAATTCGCCCTGCATCATCACCTCCGCAGCTACCAACTGATCACTGTGGCCCCTTATGTGTCCTTCAAATGACCTTTCAATGGCCTCTTTCAATGATCTCTTGAATGACCTCTCAGCCAGCAGAGGTCATCGTGGTCATGCTTCTGTTTACAAACAAGTCTCAAGGAATTGCAAAGCTTTTGATTCTAGTGCAGTCAGGCCCTGGCTTTCTCAGCAAGGAAGTCTAGCCCTCAGAGCAACATTCTCTTTTCCTTGGGGGTGACTGTTGAACAACCAGAAGGAAATACACCCACCGCAGTCACCTGAGGTGGGCGTCTTGGCTTTAGGTGTCTACATTTTGTTAATATGTATCCATCCTGGCTGGGCCTTGTCAAATACTTTCCTTGGAAAGATAATTAGCTTAGTCTCCAATCACTCTTGATGATATCCTGAGCTTCACACACATGGAATTTTAAAGGGAAGCTGCCCCCACCATCTAGGGATCAGATCTGAAGGCAGATGTTTTGCCTTGAGCCCACCACTTAGCCTCCACTCCTTCCTTCTGGTAGAGAACATGTTAAAGGGTGGAATGGTTTCCATGAAATGTAAGCTGGGTCTCAGGCTCCCAGACTCCTTCCCTCCCTGAGCAAAATGTTCTCTATCCTATTAGCTCAGATAGGATGGCCAGCTCTGCAGATCAGAAAGGAAAGGTAGGGCAGGGGGTGTGGGGAGGGCAGGGACAGCCATTTCCCACCACTAGAGAGGGCTCCTGTGGGTGACAGACATCTTGATAAGTCTTCTCATTTAATTCTCCCCATGACTCTGCATAATAAGGGACAGTTTGTCACATCTAAAATTTAATGAGGTTAAAGTCCTTGGTCAACCTCACACATGTTCATGTGATAAAGGCTAGATTTAACCTAACCCTAACTGAAAGAAGTGAAGAGCAGGAAATCTCATGGGTTTTCTATGCCTTTTGATTCAAGCCTTTCTTCTTCCTCTTTTTTTTTTTTTTGTTTTGTTTTGTTTTGTTTTGTTTTGTTTTATCTTTACTATTTTATATGGATATTCTTTAAAGAATAACTTTTTGAAAACCCCTTCTCTGGCAGAACTTTAAGTTAGTGTATCTCTCAACATCTGTCACTCCCACAGGGGACTGCACGACCAACGTTAGTATTGGGCTGAAGGGTAGCTCAGTGAGTAAAGTTCTTGCCAACGAACTGAGCCAGAGTGAGTCTGCAGTGAAACAGTATTTACCACACAGGACAGCACAGATGCAGACATGGACTCACAGTGGCTAGGACTGCAAGCACAAGGCTTTCACAAGATCAAGCCAGCCAAAAGGACAGCATGGATGGGCGAGGGGCTCGTGAAGGCTCACTCACATCCCGTGTCATAGGAGATCCTGGAAACTGATGGCTGCTGGAAAGGTAGAATCAGTTTTCTGCAAGGATGCAGGACCTGAGAGGCAATCCATGACCCAACAGATGGTCCACACCGAGCTATAGGCAGAACCACATGGATTCAATAAGAGAAAAGGAAGGAAGGAAGGGAGGGAAGGAAGAAAGAAGGAAGGAAGGAAGGGAGGGAGGGAGGGAAGGACGGGGCAAGCACACACAAAAAATTGGAAGGGAAATATGCTGGAGGAGATAGGGCAAGAATTGGAAATGAAGGAATGAAAAGTGGGTTTGATTAAAATACATCTTATGCATTATGAATATTAAATAAAGTATTTTTAAAATGGCAGCTGCACCAGTGAAAGACAAGAAGCTTCTGTGGCTTTAACAGCATGTTGGATAAAGAACATGAGTCAGCAAACCTGAGCATCATGACTAACAGCCCCAGACATGCACAGTCAGCGGTGTGGGAAAAACTGCAGAGGCCCCCAGCTCCACCCCTACCCCAGGCATGGGGGCATTGTTAGCACCCCACCTGGGCGCCATCAAAGCCAAGAGAAACAAGAGACAGGAGTGTGAAATGGCTTATTTATCACCCTAACCACAAGGGAGTCTTTTTTTTTTTTTTTTTTTCATATTACATCTCAGTTGTTAGCCCTTCCCTTGTATCCTCCTATTCCTCCCTCCCTCCCACTTCCCCCCTTCTCCCCTCCCCTATGTCTGTGATTGAGGGAGGCCTCCTCCCCCTGTATATGCTCTTAGGCTATGAGTCTCTTCTTGGTAACTTGCTATCCTTCCTCTGAGTGCCACCAGGCCTCCCCATCCAGGGGACATGGTCAGAAAAGGGGCACCAGAGTTCGTGTGAGAGTCAGATCTCACTCTCCACTCAACGGTGGAGAATATCATGTTCATCGGCTAGGTCTGGGTAGAGGTTCAAAGTTTACTGCCTATATTTTCCTTGGCTGGTGCCTTAGTTTGAGGAGGACCCCAGGACCCAGGTCCGTCTGTCATAAAGTTCTTCTTGTAGGTTTCCAGGACCCTCTGGATCCTTCTATTTCCCCATTCTTCCATGCTTCTCTCACCTAAAGTCTCAATAGGATGCCCTCCCCTCTGACCCACTTTCCTGGTAAGTAAAGTTTTTCAAAACAGCCTAAGTGTCCCTCAGTAGAAGAATGGATTAAGAAATTGTGGTACATTTACACTATGGAATACTACTCAGCTATTAAAAACAAAGAATTCCCAAAATTTGTGGACAAATGGATTGAACTAAAAATTATCATAATGAGTAAGTTTACCGAGAAGCAAAAAGAGATAAACAATATATACTCAGTTATATCGAGACACTAGTCCACAAGGGAGTCTTAAAAAAAATAAAATAAAGTAAGTAACAACAAGGCTACAGAGCGACAGCCGCAAACCCTTTGCTTCAGGTAGAGGTGGCACACCCAGATCTCTGGGTAAGAACTCACTTTTTTGTCAGAGCTATGAACCATGGAATGAAATGTTCAAACACCGCTTTAGTTTTTTCCTCTACTGACAGAAGTAGGCATAGCTATAAGAAAAAGACCAGCCCTGGTTGTTCCATGGTTCTTCTTGCTGTGTGTAGTTTATTTTACATATGTGTAATGATATAAATGTATATGTTAAAAAGAAATATAATTTTTTAAAAAATCATTAAAAAAAAAAAAGAAAAAGATCAGTGAGTAGAAATGGTGAGATGAAACAGGAGGATAACCAACTGCATGTTAGCATGGACCACGATGACTTGGAAGAAGGATGCAAAGAAAGATAACTGCTTCCTCGTTCGTTTCTGCAAGAAAACATGCAGCATCGACCAGCCAAGGATCTTAAGTTATGATGCAGGATATCTGAAAGAGCCTCCAAAGAAGAGAGGTGCCGAGTCCCTTAGAGGCTACAGGTCAACCTATGTAGAACTCTCCAAAATCTCCCCTAGGACTCCACCCTGGTTTTGTTTTTGTTTTTACTGTTGTTGGTGGCGGTGGTGGTCTTTTGGGTTTTTTTGTTTTGTTTTGTTTTGTTTTTTGGGGGGGTTGTGTGTTTTGTTTTTGGGGGGCTTTCTGGTTTGGGATTTTTTGGGGGGCAGTTATTTTTGTTTTGGGGTTTTGGTTTTGGCTTTTTGAGACAGGATTTCTCTGTGTAGCCTTGGCTTTCCTGTACTCTGTAGACCAGGATGGCCTCAGACTCACAGAGATCCCCCTTCCTCTTCCTCCCTGAGTACTGGGATTACAGGCCTGTGCCACCATAGCCAGCTAGACTCTACCCTTTTGAAAAATAATAAAACTGACAATTAAATGCAGCTCAGGGCCTGGGGAGGTTGTGAGGTAGGTAAAGAGCCTGCTTTTACAAGCATGAGCACCTGGATTTGATCCCCAGAACCTACTTTAAAAACTTACTGCAGCTGTCTGCTCCTCTAACCCCAGCACTGGCAAAGCGTGAGGTACAGACATAGGAGAAGCCCTGAAGCTCACTGACCAGCTAGCCCATAGACTCTGATGAGCTTCCGGCTCAGTGAGAGACCCAGTCTCAAAAATAAGGTGGAGATGGATGAAGGAAAGCTCCTGACATTGACCTCTGTCCTCCACAAGCGCACACACACACACACCTCACATACATGTGCACACACACATAGACACACACATGTGAACATACAAAACACATGCACACAGTAGCTCAGAAGAGGGAAACAATGAAGTCATTGATAGAATGACTACTTACAGAGAAACTGTCTACACCGTTAGGACCTACGGGAACTCTGATTTCCTCTGTCTGTGTTACTCATAAAAGAAATCAGAAAAAAAATGGTGTGCTATTACAAGAATATACCTCAACCAAATGAGAGTGAGAAAGGGGGAGAACCAGAAGAGCAAAGACATAAATACCTCCCCAAACGTCTCAAAAAGTTAACACAGAACACAACCCCCAGGTAATAAGGTAATAAGTGTTGTCATGTTTCTGTAGGTTTAGAGAGAACATGAGCAAGACCACAAACAAGATAGCAAAGGGAAAGGCTGAGATGAAAATCAAAATTGCAAATACAAGAAAATAAGTCACAACTCATAACATCCCATAGTAGAATACTGAGCATAATAGATGCAGCTGAAAACAATTACAAATATATAAGAATATAATCACAGTAAGCATAGACAGAAAAAGGCCAAAGCCTCAAACAATGAAGGGTGGGTAATAGATGAAAAGAAAAGAAAAGAAAAGAAAAGGGCTCAGCCTAAGGCATATTATCATTACCAAAATAGAAAATTCAAAATGGGACAGAAAATGTATTAAAATATATAGTACAGAGACCTTCTTTGAAATAAAGTAAAATAACCTATATTCTAAAAATATACAGAATGTTCCAGTAAAAAGTAATAACAATGAAAAATATTGAAATCCTTGTTGTTACCAAATTATGAGACTACCAGAAACTACTTCCCCCCCCCCCCGAGATATTTAATAAAAAGCAAAGCAACAGACTTTGGTTTAATATTTCCCAGTACAAATTTTAAAGAATTAACTTTTCCTAGTTTACTACCCTGTTGTAGTGAAAACCACAGCCAAAAAGGAACTTACGGAAGAAATGGTTTGTTTCATCTTACAAATAGACACAGTCCATCATCAAAGAAAATCAGGGCAGAAACTCGAGAGGCAGGAACCCGGAGGCAGGCGCTGATGCAGAGGCATGGAGAAGTGCTGCTTGCTGACTTGCTTGCTCCCCATGGCTCATTCAGCCTGTTTTCTTACACAGGCCAAGACCAACTGCCTGTGGGTAACACCACCCACCGGTAGGCTGGGCCTTCCCATTTTAATCATTAATCAAGAAAATGCCCCCACAGACTTGCCCACAGGCCAATCTGATGAGGCAATTTCTCAAATCACATCTCTCTCTTTCCAGGTAACTCTAGTTGACAAATCTAACCAGCACAGAGCTAGATGGGCCAACATCTACAGAGATCTGGGTTTAAGAAACTCTCACCCAAGACTGTCTTGGCAAACCAGGGTGCTGTGCAAGTATATTTAAATGGTTTCCTTTGTCATTAAATAATTAATGGATTGGAACACTTTAATGGCGTGGCTTAAATATGCACATACATACACACCCACAGACACACAGACACAGACACACAGTGTCTGTCTGTCTGTCTGTCTGTCTCTCTCTCTCTCTCCAGTTTTATTTTTTCTTATTCTCTTAGAATAAGCCTATGAAGCACTTACTGTGGTCATTGATAACCATAACAATAAATGACAAATTCATGCACATGGTGATTTAGTCAAGATTTTAGCTTCTCAGTGTGACCCATTCAGGTGTTTGAAATGTTGTGGTGACCTTTATTGGCATCAGTCATGTGATACTGCCCACTCAGCCCCCAACACCTTTCCCTCCTCCAGACATCCTGCAAAACAATCCTCACCCAAAGACACATCTAGCTCCTGGTGGAGGAATGGCCTTTCAATTCTATGCTGTCTTTTACAAGTCCATATTAAGGATTTCCATATCCCCTGAGGTTATGTAGGCCCTCTGGTTATCATATCTCTGTTACAAAAGCTGCTGTATCGTTTTTTAAACTTTCTTTCCTAAGACAGTAATTCCTCAGTCCTGCGCCTTTTAATAAAGCAGCTCATGTATCCCAGGTAATCTCAAACTCACTATGCAGCAAGGGTGACTGTGAGGTCCTGACTCTTCACTGCCCAGGTGGCTGGGCAATCACTCTTAACACCTGGTTTCTCCCAACTCATTTAAGTTCTCCTTTCAGTGTGTTTTTCAGCACTTCTATCTTATATTGTTGAATGTGGTGGCAAATCAAGAAAAACTCTCCCAAAGAGGCAAAAAGGAGTAGAAAATGAGAAAAAGATAAGCATATTTTAAAAACAATACTAATTATCAAATGACATCTTAACTTTATAGTCATCTCCCATTAGTGAATGAAATGTGGGTAATGCATACTACCACGAAAAGAAAAGGAAAGCATCAATGGTAAGTCGCCATGCACAGTCTGAGTGAATGGAAGCTGGTAATGGTGCCTGACAACCATATTGGAATTTCTAGAAGACTGGGAGTGTGAACAATGACTGGGTGGGCCTCTGGGGTTATCAAATGAGAATACGCAATGCTGCACCTAGTCAACACTAAATCAGAGAGGATGTTTCCCATAATCTACACACGAGACAGTTCCTAACTTGACACTCACCCCTTGGTATAACTCAAGATAAGGTATGGCTCCCTCATTGACATACACAACTCTAAATCTTAATATCCTGCCCATTTTCCAACTCCGTTACTTTTGAGGAGTGATCGCGCATCCTTCCTTTTCCCTAGAGAAGGTCTGATGATTGATCTTGACTGGCCAATGTGTCTGGATTTAGAATCACTCAGGGGGATGCAGCTCTGGGCATGCCTGTGTGAGCATTTCTAGAGAGGGGAAACTGAGGGCCACAGACCACCCTCTGTGTGAGAAGCACCTCCTGCCAGCTGGTGGTTGAGATACAAAGAGTCGGAGGAGAAAGCAGCACATGTGTGTCTGAGTCCACAGCCATCTGACAAGGGGCACATCACTGCAACTTTACCCCAAGCAACAGAATTCCATTCATTTAGTCTTAATTGAGGTCCTCCTGTATCTAGTCAGTTAGGACCTTGAAAACAAAATACCATACCCTGGATGGATGATAGACAACCAGACTTTATTTCTCATAGTGTTCAAGGATGATGAGTTTAAAGCCAAGGCATTACCAGGGCTCAATTTCTGTCGTCAACGGTTGCTCTGGTCTTCACACAGTGGATGATATGAAGGAGTGCGCTGAGCTCTCCCACTTACAAGAACTTTCTTTTCATGTCCTGCCACTTGCAAATGCCATCACATCGTGGGGTTAGGATTCATTCAAACATGGGAATTTTGAGGTACACAAGCATTCAGTCTACGTGTATTGTACATATTGCTAAGTAAAGGGTATTCCTTCCTGATTACAATTTTAATTCTCTAAGAAGGCTAAAAGTTTAGGGGAAGGAGCCAGGTGCAGTGACACAGGCCTTTAGTCCCAGCACTTGGGAGTGTTGGAGCCTGCTTAATCAGCTTAAACTCTGTAGTTCTTAGCAAACTGTGGCTATCACTCTTGGCATATCAGAAGCCTTTGTACTCCCGAGTACAAACCAGGAATATTCAATGCTTGCTGCTTAGAGTAAAGCAACAGATGATAAATGTATGTTCTGCCTGCGTTAAAGATAAATGTATGTTCTCTCAGAGTTAAGACCCAAACATCCTGCTATGCTCCTTACTCCCGGAGAACTGGAAAGCTGCCAAGAGCTCCCCTCCCCTAAATCCCAACCAATCAGCTTAAAATGTTTTGTCTGGCCACCTGGCTACATTGTGCTCAGAACAAAATTGATTCTTCATGGTCAAAATGATACAAGGCTGCCCTCCTCTTGCTTCCCACCTGGTTAGATGGTTGTTATCTGGTTATGGTTTTTCTTATAAAAAAGAAGAAGAGGAAGAAGAAGAAGAAGAAGAAGAAGAAGAAGAAGAAGAAGAAGAAGAAGAAGAAGAAGAAGAAGAAGAAGAAGAAGAAGAAGAAGAAGAAGAAGAAAACCTGCCTTACTAACAACAGACAGGGTCACAGTTAGGCTCCAGAGTCCACTGTGTTCCCAGCTATCATCAGTATTGGGGTATGGCATACTAATAAACCATAAATATGTCACTCAAATTGATGCTCTAGTGGTTTGTGTGGCAATCCTTGTGCTGTAACAGGAGGCAGAGGCAGACAGATCTCTGTGAGTTCGAGGCCAGCCTGGTCTACAGAGTGAGTTCCAGGACAGCCAGGTCTACACAGACAAACCCTGTCTTGAAGAGGAAAAAAAAAGAAGTTTAGTGACTAACACAGCTGGAGAAAAGAGGAAGTATGATAAGCTGTGATATGTACCATGATCTAACATGCACGAGGCTCTGGGACAAGGCTAGCTCTGACTTAGAGGTGGGGTGACGCGCTTCTTAGAGCAGAGTTCCAGTTTAGCAGTCTGCTGTCCCAGCACAGCTATCAACGCACCTGCCTTTCTCAAGAATGCTGGGTCAAGGGCTGCAGAGAAGATCCGGTGGGTAAAGCACTTCCCACACAAGCATGAACATCTCCTTTGAATCCGCAGAGCCCACACAAGAGCCAGGCTGTGGCAGGCGCTTGCAGTCCTAGCGCTCTCACAGTGAGGTTGGAGGCTCAGAGCTCATGGGCCAGCTAGCTCGGTTTATGCAGTGGTGACCATCAAAAATTCATGATTTAAACAAAGGGGGAAGGTGAAGACTGACACTCGAGGTTGTCTTCTGACCCCCTTCACATACATGTTGTAGCATGTGTGTACCCACACGAGACACACACACACACACACACACAGTAAGAATTGGAACACTGTAGCCAGCACAATAATGCTTAGCATGCACCAGGCATGATGGGTTCCATGAAGTGACTACCATGATCCCTATTTGAACCGGCTCAATGCAGCCTCGCCATCTTTCTCAGGCTTCAGGCTGCAACTAGCAATTGAATCCAGATCTTGTCTTCCTAGCTTGTGAGTGCAAAGGAAAAGAAAGAAGGGCTCCCTTTCCCCACCACTCAACCCTCACCTAGAAAAAAAAAAAATCCAGCTGCAATGTTATCTGTGCATGTGTGTGTAAAATTCTAAAGTTAGTCTGCCTGTGATAGGTACTGCAAAAATAGACCAGAGTCTATTTCCTTCAGGGCAAATTCCATTTTCCAAGTTCCAAATAATACTTTATTTCCCTGAAGAAAACCCCACAACACCTTGTCATGTGGGTCCACTACGTACTATTTAATTTTCTCTCTCTCTCTCTCTCTCTCTCTCTCTCTCTATTGCAAAGGGTCACCTTAGTGAGGACCGAGTCCTTGAGTTCACAGGTCTGGCCAGTCACCAAAGCATTCTGAAGGCTTGTAGAGAACTCAGCCTAGCCAGGACACACAAGGCTGTACTCTAGGGAGCTGTGGTCAGCTCCCTACTCCTGAAGTACAGAAAAAGGAAGGAGTGGGTGGAATGGTGGGTGTGGCGTCACACGCCTTTCATTCCAGCACTCAAGAGGCAGAGGCAGACAGATCCCTGTGAGTTCTAGGCCAGCCTGGTCTACAAAGAGAGTTCGAGGACAGCTAAGGCTGTTATAACCCTGTCTAGGAAAAAAAAAATCTGTACAGCAGCCCTGGAAAGAAGAGTACATAGCCCAGTTCCAGGATAAAAAGCACAATATAACTGGTCTTTTATAAAAGGCTTCTTTCTCTTTTTATCTACTCAATTAACTTCTCTCTTAACCTGACATATTGTTCACGTAGAGTGCTTCTAATGTGATGGGCAGCACAGGAGAGTTCCCCTATGCTGGGGCACAGAACATGACACCTGAGGGTACAGCATCTGAACTGCCTCAGAAGTAAGTCTGGCCTCCAGCCTTCCTGTCTCCCACTCCTCTTCCTCCCCCATCCCCACCCCGCCCACCAAGAAATAAACCAGAAACTGGAATTTCTCTTTCCCAAAGCAGATCACAGAAACTAGACTCTCTCTCTCTCTCTTCCTTGAAGCAAATCCCTCCTTGGGGGAGGGGCGTCCTGCCCTATTCTCAGGAGGAAAGGGTTCTGCTAGAGAGGATAGGGAACCAGCAGGCAGGCTGCGGGCGGAGTCCCCACTCGTCTATTATCAGTAGCCCGTACTCTCCTGTCTCCTCACATCCCTACACAGACTACCATTTCCTGAGCCTAGGAGTGATGCCTCATGGTTTCCCCTGGATCCTAGGCCTTCCTTTCCAAATGCTCCTGCACCGCACTAAGCTCCTTTGTCTAGAGCACTCACTTGTAGTGCTTTTCTTCCTGTTAACCTGCCCTTCGTCAGACGTAGGTCAGTGTGGCTCTTATGATTGACAAGGAAAGGTGCCACACTCTTCTGTCCCTGACAATGTCAGGAATCGCACGCCAAGGCGTGATGACTTAACACAAACCAGCTGTCGCCAGCATCAAGTGTGATGCACAGAAAGGTGCCAGCACCGATGGGTCGTCTCACCCAAGTATCCGCCATCCCATGCACACACAACAGCCACTTCTGGGGCATCCCCATCCTACCACTCCTCTGGGAATTGTCTCATATATAACTGTCAAGCAGAACCGTGAGAGCCTGGACTCTACAGTTTGATGAAAAGTCCATATGCGCCCTGTTCCTATCCCTTTAAGCCCTTTGAAATAATTCTTGGGCCAGCCATAGAATTGAACCTCTGCCACCGTCATTTTAACTGCATGTCATCCTTCAGCCAAATCTCCGATGTGCGCTTTCCATTTCTTTGTCCTGTAACTAGCTGTTCTTACCTACCATCCACTCTTAGGGGGGTCCATCTCAGCCAGCAACCACACAGTGCACTGTGCATTACTTGAGGTTTGAAACAATAGAATGGAGACTACAACCTTTCATCCGAAAAAGCAAAAAACACATTTGTGCTTTAAAAAAAAAATGCATCATTTCTTTGCATGCTTTCCTGTGGAGATGCTGTTTCTCTCTGGCATTGGGCCTCTGGTGCTCTGTAGCTTCCCCTCTTCCTGACAGTCTCCTGGTTCGCTTACCTCTCACCCACAGAACCTGTTCCGGATGGCCCTTTAGAATTAAAAATCCCCTGCCGTGTTTTCCGGTTTAGTATGCAGAATAATACTGCTGTCCCCTTTAAAATGATGCCCAGGGAGAAAGCAAGCTCAATTCCTACCCTCCAAGAAGCCACTGGGATAGATTTGTAATGCTCCACCCTCTTTGATGTAAAACAAAGCCCTCCTTAGCCTGCAAAGAGCTATGTTCATTTCTCCAGCTGCTTAAATGGTAATTTTACTCCCATAGTACAAAAAAAAAAAAGAATTAGAAGGAAAATTTTCACTGTTCCTATGATATGCATCTATCCTCTACATACTGAACTTGAGGAATGCCCACAAAGAAAGCATTTGTAAATAATATTCTCCTGTTAAATGGGCTAGTTCTGTATGCATGTGAAAAGAGCTGCATGTTTCTTATGCCACAAATGTATTTTTAGATACAGGCTTTTCTACCTTTTCATTAGTGTTATTATTGTTGTGTTCTCTTGAGATGAAAGCCTCCGAGTTTCAATGTTATCAGTAAAGAAATCAAGAGTCTGGGGAATTGGCATCCAGAGCTGTAATTTGTAAACGTGTGCTGCCCTACATTGCTAAAGCTGCATTGGGGGAAGTGTACGTGGCTTGGGTCAGGACCTAAAGCTAGAGCCATAAAAGGCTTCCTCCTTGGGCAGAGGGAAAATTTTTAAGCTCACCCACCTTACCTTTTTCCCACCACTATCCCCATCTTCGTTTCTATTCTGTGAGTACAAGAGAATCGGGAGAAACTTCCAGAAACACCGCACTATGTTGGGGAATGGTCTCAACACATCCAATTAACAATTCAGGTCAGAACATAGTTGAGGTTGTAGCTGGCTGGAGAGTTTTCCATAGCATCGGGGAATGGCGGTGATGACTTTCTGGAGATGAAACAGGTCAGATCCTGAATTTTCCAGTGCCCTCAAAAAGACAATTACAGATGGAGTCACTATGAAGCCCAAGGTATCTCCTTCCTCCCTTTTTTCTCCTCTTCATTAGGAAAGTAAAACATGTTAGCTAATGTATATTCACCTACTCTTAGACAAGTCTCATGCTATTTTCCCTGAAATAGACCATTTATTCTCTTCAACGAATTCATGAGATATGTACCACCAACTGCTCACATAATCTCAGTTAGCGTAAAGACAGTTGAAAAATAACTGAAAAATTCCTGAATAATCTAGACCTAAAAACACAGGTGTGTAGGGAAGGAATTACCCAAAGGAGACCCAACGTAGGGAGCGCAGAGGAGTGAGAGACAGGAATCAGCGTGAGGGCGATGGCAATCGGCACCCACACCAGCCCAGACAGCTGAATGGGCTTCTTTCTCCACTGTTCTGTAAGAACCCTGGGGATTGTGGTGATCAAGGTCCACGCTACAGATGAAGGCACAAGTGCAAAGCATCAGACCATGCTGCTCTCCATCCAACATTAGTTTGTAGGGTTTGAACCTGAGTGTATCTGGCTCCATGGTACCAAGAGTCTGGAAATTAAGACGAAAAGCAACTGCAATTAACTTTTCCAACTCCTATCTAAACCTCAGTACCCAAGATTTTTCCTGAGGAAAATTGAGAGGAAGCCTGGAGAGATGGCTAAGCGTCTAAAAGCTTTGTCTTACTTAGGGTTTCTATTGCTGCCATGAAACATCATGACCAACACGTAAGTTGTGGAGAAAAAGGTTTATTTGGGTTATGCTTTCAGATCACAGTCCATCATTGGAGGAAGTCAGGACAGGAACTCGAGCAGGGTGGAACTGGGAGGTAGGAGCTGATACAGAGGCCAGGGAGGGTGCTGTTTACTGGCTTGCTTCACATGGCTTCCTCAACCTGCTTTCTTATAGAACCCAATTCTACTAGCCCAGGCATGGCACCACCCACCATGGGCTGGGCCCTCCCCTATTGGTCACTAGTTAAGAACATTTCTGACAGTTGGATCCCATGGAGGTATTTCCTCTCAGATGCCTCTAGCTTGTGTCAAGTTGACATACAAAACCAGCATGTACAAACTTGTATTGTCCTTGCACAGGACCAGAGTCTGGTTCCCAACACCCACGTTAAATCTTCTAGTTTGATGGAAAGAGTTTTGGAGCCCAGCCTACATCCTCAAACATAGCCACATCTGGCTTGACCATATAGGCTTAGACCAAGCAGTGATGTTCTCAGGCTCTTTACTCACAGTACTAGGGTACCAATATTCTGGACAATTAAGAGCCAGTTGAGTTGTCCTATGGGATGGCTCTTGCCTCTGTTAGGATGACAGAACATCCCAAGGATTTATACAGGTCATCCCCATCTTCTCACCCGTCCCATAATGGAATATGGAAAGCCACACTGGTAGAAACAATGCTAAAGGATTGGTCCCCATAGAGTCCAGTACTAACGGATGATAAAGCCACTCCCCTTGGAGACCCAGCTCTGATTTCTACCCTCTCTGAAGGGGTGCTCTGTTTCTGCCATGAACTCCTGAGGCACCCTGGAGGCACCAGCTCCAAAGGCCCCAGCACTGCTTTCCCAGGTGGAGTTATAATTAGCCATGGGGAAAAAAAATCACAGTTCTGATATTTAGGGGAGAGAGGGGTCTGTGTGTGCATGTATAATGTCTGTGCATACTCAGGCATCTGTGAGCACACATGCACGAGTGCGTGTATATATGTATGTGTGTGCATGTGTGTGCATGTGTACACATGTGGGGGATGCATGTGTATGTGTGAGTGTGCGTCTGTGGGTGTGTGTACATGTATGTATCTATGTGCATATGTGGTATGTGTGTGTATATGTGTGTGTGTGTGTGTGTGTGTTCTCATGCATGCTAGCTTGTACATCTGTACAAGCTTGGCCACTTACAGTTCTTTTTGTATCTTGAACAAATCTTAGAAATCATCTAGCCAATGGTCTGCTAAGAGCCTGCTAAAGCCTAACCTCCCGCATTAAATGTTTATGGCACTTCTGATCAAAGGTGACAAAAGAACAGGGAAGACAGCTCAGCAATCTGGCAAACTATCAAAGCCCTTTTTATATGAAATAGCAAGAGCATTTATCCATACTGCTTTATATATAGCTAGCTGATGACACTTTTCCTTCTCAGACATTCTTCAGTGTACGTATTCATTTCAATTTCACACGTAAGACAAACGAGGCTCAAATAGTCCCCAAAAGTACACGGTGCCTAAGTGGACAAAAAGAAAGTCACCTGTTACCACAACTGTCCCACGTGGAGTTGTGTGTGCTTTAACTAAATACCTCCCTGCTGGTTACTCCTGTTCTTTTAAGGGGAACTGTAGGATCATGGAATGGAAACAGTCACCCTAATTATGCCCTTTCACCCTCCAAAGCTTGCAATGCACATAAAAATGTAAACCATGTGGTGTTCTTCCCATGGAGAGACATTTCCACCACCACCACCACCTCCCCCCGCACACACACACACACACACTGATTTTTAATACCAAGGACACCTGTCATAGAACAAATCTCTAGAAGCAGAACAAGCCCACAAGAGCATCTAAGGCTTGACTGCAGCAGTCGGGTGCAGCAGGAGACACAGCGGTGTGGATGAAGACCAAGACAACCTGCACAGCACAGAAAAGCTTGCCCTGACGCTTACATGAGAGTGGTACAGACAAGCAAACAGTGATGGACAGAGCTGTTGGCTGCACTTAGTAGAGCGATATATTTCCTCTCAATGCATAGCATGAAAAAGGAGTGAAGACAGGAAGAGTCTCTGAGGGAAGCCGGATAGACCAAAGGGTTGAGGTAGCCATTCTGAGGTGGGAAAGGAGGCTCTACATGAAGATCGCATGCTCACACCAGACCAGACCAGACAGAATCGGGGTCCCCGCGAGTACCTCACAGGACAGGGACTTAAGCAGCCAAGAGGAAGGCTGCCTTTAAGACTCCCCCTCATCTCAATGCTACTGAAGTCTAATAAGATGTAATGAAGGCAGTCCACATTCTGTGTTCTCAGCCTGAGGGACATGGTACTGCAAGGGAGGTGCTGGGGAGCATAGAGCGGAGGGAATGGGTGAAGGGCGGAAGAGCCAATGTGATCCCGTAGAGATGTGAGATCTCCTTCTGTGCCTCTGAGTCCCGTCCAGGCTGCAGCTACACAAGTGTCCATGAAAACTGGTCTTTCTGAGAACGGTGAAGGAGCAGAGAACTCCTGCTCTGAAGACTCTACCGCATTTTTGAAAGAAAGAGGCACTAGATAACGCAAAAGCTCGGCTGCTCGGGTGATGCCAGCATGCATAAAGCACGCAGAATACTGCCAAGAGTCCTTTGGATACGAACTGGGTTTCACTAATGCTTGATCTTGCTCTCTCTCCCTCTCCCTCTCTCTTCTTCTCCCTACCCTTCTTCCTATTTCCCATCTCTCTTTGCCAGAAATATTGCCCTAGTTAAGGACAGCTTCTTCTCTTCCATGGTCTATAAGCACCTGAGAGAAGGGTCCTTTTATTGGCTTAGTTCTTGGATATTGGGCACGTCAGACTATCTTTTTGCTTGAGTATCAATTCTGGACAAGGGTAGAGCTGGAGGTGGAGGATCGGCAATGACTCCTCATTTAAATTGTCTTTATACCCAGCAACTGTAATTTTTGTTTGGGCGATGTTTTCACTCTACAGAACATACCCACTTCTTAGTCCAGAAACACACCAAACAGTCCTGGATGCAGATGATTTAGACACTGGATTCCAAATGAGGAAACAGAGGTGTTTCTGTTCATGCATGCTTCAGCTGGGATGCGTGTTCCGGTTTGGGCGGCCTCCTGGTCTGTGCTCTGTCTGCCACTCAACACTGCAGAGCCTCTGAGGAGCATACTGCTTAACCAGAAAAGGGAGAAACCAACAATGATGCTCCCCCTAAATCCAACGGCTTTCCCTTTGCTTTCCAAGTTCTGTGTACACAAAGCTTTTCTGTCCTGAACTGGGCAAACACTGTTGTGATGGAGTACTGCTCTCCCATTGGAAACTGCTTTGTTCCAGCTGGTCGTGGTGGCTCATAGCTCTAAGCCCAGCATTTGGGAGCCTGAGGAAGGAGGATTGCTATGTGCTCTAAGCCAATACTGGCCCTTCATGCCAACGTGGGCTTTTAGAGGCTACATGTGAAAAGGGAAGATAATAGAAGCAGACTAAAATTGTCCTCCTAACACAGTGTGCACATTGGAAAGATGCCGTGGTGGTTCCCAACAAGGCCAAAGCAGAAGCTGCTGCCCAGCTGTCCCCAGAACAATGGCCCATGGTCATTTCTGATCTCTCAGTCAGCAGCTTGCCCAAGGATTGAGTCAACTCTGAGCCAGGAGGTTATCCTCGGCCCCAACAAACACTCTATTACCCGCCGTTGTCTTTTGGGTTGTAACTAGCATCCTGCTTCCTATATTCATGTTTGGCTTCCCCTGACATATTGACTGCTGTGGCCAGGTTACTCCAGTCACCTATTTCCACACTATGCTGAACTGTTAAGGCACTACCACTATTTCCTGACAAAATCCGCCTTCCACCCCACCCGGTGTTGTCATACTACATAGTGTTGGAGGCCATGTTATTTACCTACAATTTTCTACACTCAACTGTACCTTCTTCCAGCTTCCAACGTATAAGCTGCTCCATTCTGTAAGCTGTTAGCTCATCCCAACAAGCAGATGTTCCCAGCTGTGGTACCATCCTGGTCAACCCTCTACCTGTCCTCAGCACACACAGGTACACCTGTCTGCGTAGACACGGCCTGGAAGAAGACGCTCTTGCCATGAAGGAATTGTGTCCCCAACTTTGGCAAGCTGAGAATCTCAGGCCATACGGCGCCTCTTATAATATGCGCTTCTACCTCTAAAAGGCTTACTTGACTCAGAATCAAAAGGTATTCGTAATAGAATTTTTAAAAAAATAATACATCTCATGTCATTGCAGACTACAAAGTGAAAGCTAGGCCTCTTCTTAAGTCAATTTTAGTCAGGGACGAAAATGCAGAGCAGACAAGGAACTGGCAATAATAACCTTGTTTGCCCTGAGTCCCAGCCAACAGCTTCAAGCCGCATCCCATCTTCAGGAACATTCTGACTTCTTATCAGATAAGAAAGAAATCAGCAGGCCATCAAGACAAGTGTTCTGAGGGAGCTGCGGTGAAAGGAAGCACAAATCATTGGAACATCTCTCGGCAGCAAGAGGAAGTCGAGTCGGAGAGCACAGAAGGTATCAATGGCTTTCCAGACAGCTGCCTCTTCTCTTTATCTTTCATGCCACAGTATTCAAAGGAGGGCAAGAGGCATTCAGCATTAACACAGGGCTCTTCCCAGGCTTCTGTTACTCTTGTAACAACTGTAACTTCTGGCTCAATAACTAACCCAACAGCGGGCAAGTTGCTAAATAATACACAACATTGGAGCTAATGCCCTTTGCCAGTCACCAAAATATGATGCTGAGAGGGCGCACTTTGGTTCTTTAGCTTGAAAAATAAAAATAAAAAGAGGAAACTTTTGTAGTATGAATCAAAATCTTGCAAAAGTTAAAAAAAAAACTAAATAGCATTCACAGAACTATTATCTACAGTGAATAAAAAGCAAGAGAAATATCTACATAAGTTAAATAATTAAATGCAATAGTCAGTGTTATGATTATACTACAAAAATATTTAGCAGTACAGAAAAGCTCTCAAGATACAATGTTAAGGTCAGCATGGCGGTGTGCATATGCCTATAATCTGAACTCTTGGTGAGTGGAGATAGGAGGATCAAAAGTTCAAGGCCAGCCTCAGCTGTGTAGAGAGTTTGAGGCCATCCTGGCCTGCATAACATCCTACCCCAAGAAATAAAAAATAAATAAGTAGATAATATAGAAATAAATAACATTTATTTATTGGGAAATCATGTATAAGCAGTAAAAATATAGATATATAGCATTTTATATATATTTAATATGTGTAAAATCTCATTTTATTCACAAGAATGTGCTTAGAAATTGAGGTTAGAATGAATATAAAGCTATTATTTAGGCTCATTTAAATTTTATGAATGTGAGCCAGTGAGCTAGTTTAGTGGGTAGGGGTGCTTGCTGCCAATCCTAATGACCTGAGTTCAATCCTCTCTTTTCCCCACCAGGACTCACATGGTTAAAAGAGAGAATGGATTTCTGTATGTTGTCTTCTGTCCTCTATACACATGTGTGTTCCTACACAGAAATAAGGAATAAACATAGCCTTCTTTATTCCTGGATGTTAAATGGTACAGTCATGGTCAAGCCAAGGCTTTGACTCCCTGCTCTGACTGACTCGACTTTCCGACAGGGAACTCCTGACACATGGACTCGGCTCCCATGCCCACGTTGCCTCAACAAGAGCTCAGCTCACACCGTAGAGCTGGCCGCTGCGAAAGGGAATAAATCTAATGGTCTTAGCCATTTCCCAGCCACCAGCACAGCTTGAAAACAAAGCCCTCCTGGGTCACCCTTGACCTCACATCTGGCCGCGGCCCACAAGACACACTTTTGGAAATGGGATGGCTGAGGAATGTCACAGAAGCAGGAGAGATGCATCAGACCGTGTTCCAGGCACATGACAGGTACTTAATATATGTGCGAGAAAAACGAGAATGGATGACTGCACCTAGCAATCAATCGATAGCAACGTGGTGTTCTTGTCATACCAACCAAGTTATTAAGTGCCCCAGGATAAACTTCCCACCTGCCAGATTTCTTTCCTGCTTTTGTGTCTGCTTCCCATGTAGCCTACTGGTCATGGATGAGATGGAGACAGGATGGTTCGGGTCTCTGATGGTGAGAGGTACTCACTAACAAGAAACCCACGTACCTAGGTTCAAGCTCTGGCCCCTTGCATGCCATTCCATTGTAGATATGGCCTCCCTCTGCAAATTTCTCTCCTCAGAGGCTATTACCCACCAGGGTAGACTATGCAAATGTGGTCTGGAGGGATCCCTGAGTGTCCCTCCCAATAGGCAGATTTGACAATGAGAACAGGAGAGAAAGGTAAGTGATAGAGTATTAATAGTTCCTCCATTGGTCCTCACTACAGTATGTGGCGCCATAAGGGACACGAATGCCTCTGTCACTCATTCTCACCGATTAAGAGGTGAGAGATTGTGCAAACAGAAGTCCCTAGACAAATCTCAGCTTTATCAACTATAGCCAAGTAGCTCTGATGGCATCCTTCTCTCTAAACACAGTATCTGGCTATCAGGCGGCCCTTGGCAGAAGCTTACAGGGGGAGTAGGTGTCCGTTCATTTACATTACAGTAAATAATGTCCTCCCCCAAATAAGAAATGTACACATGCTGGGCATACAGTAGGGGCACTTGGCCTGGAGCTGCAGAATTAACAGGCTCACCACAGCCAGAGAGATCAGATGTGTCATCTCCCAAGCCTCTCATGAGCTGTGCGCTCTACTTCACTCCCTTCCTTCCCATCTCTCTTTGGCCTTACTCTTTTCCTCCTATTGAACTCACCAATATTCTTCTGTGTAAGATTGTCCATATCTTCCAACGTCCATGTAACTCCAAAGTGTTGTCACTATGTCATCTCTTACCCTTCTCTACTTCTGGTGCCTCTCTCTCTCTCTCTCTCTCTCTCTCTCTCTCTCTCTCTCTCTCTCTCTCTCTCTCTCTCTCTCTCTCTCTCTCTCTCTCTCTCTCTCTCCTCCCTCCCTTCCTCCCTCCCTCCCTCCTTCCTTCTCCTCCTTCTCCCTCTTGTCCATTTTCCTCTCCATCTCTAGAGAGTCTCTCCCAGGACTCTGGTGAGTCTGGCTCATCTTTGTCACCTAGGAGATATTGTAAGTAGCTAGAAGGACAAAAGATTAGCCAACAAAGGAGTGAGCTGGGATCTGCCCAGCAAAACCATAGCCAGGGCACAGGAGCAGCACCTGCTGCCTGTCACCAACACCTCAATAGTCAGAGGGCACAGGAGCAGCACCTGCTGCCTGTCACCAGCACCTCAATAACCAGAGGCAGCAACTGAATCTTCAAATCACACTTTATTCAGCTCGCAACCAGAGAAGACAAGGGGTTGACGTCTTGCCTTAATATCATGTATGACTGGTAGGCTGTATGGCAAATAGAAACAAAAGGAGTCCATTGTTGCCAAGTTTAGCCTTGTCCCTTTGATCAAGTGGCCAGTTCTGTCTATAAGATTTACGGTGTTAATGTTTCTTCCCCTGTCTCCTCCTGCACCCTTCTTCATTATTATTTTCTTTTTCTGCGAAATGGGGGTTTCGCCAATCCTGCTAGTCTCCCATTCCTCCAGTGTGGCTATTTGAACTATATCTGGATTTACTTAGAACAAAGAAACTCTTAGCACCATGTACATGCTGAGGTATGTATGTGCAGTATGTATGGGCGGATTCTGTCTTACAGCATGAAGAGCATATGTTCTTATTACATAGGACATAAAGATGCCCCATCTGTCCCCTATCAGGACAAAGATTAAACAACGTGCAAATTGTGGGTGCAGCATACAATAGGCATACAGACGGCTGAATGAAATTTTATGTTTGAATTTTCTTTTCCTTAGAATATAATTTTTAATCTCTAGGTTTTTGGCTCTGCTGGCCGCAGTTGCTACCTCTTTCACAGCACTTTGTGCCCACATAAAAGGCACTGAGGTCCCTCTTTCTGTTTTCATATCTGTTCAATCCATGCTAAGTGCCTAATCTTGTATGAGTGGGCAACTTATGCCACAGGGTGTGTGAACTCTCTCCACAATCAGTGGCAGAGCTGAGATATAACAGATCCAAAAGCTTCAGTATGTACACGAACCATGGGTGTGGTGATTTGAATAAGAATCAACACCAAAGGCTCATATGTTTGAGTGTTTGGTCCCCAGTGTGTGGGGATTGGAAGGTGTGGCTTTGTTTGAAGAGGTGTGTCACTGGCTTTGAGGTTTCAAAAGCCAATGTCATTCAGTTAGCTCTCTCTCTCTCTCTCTCTCTCTCTCTCTCTCTCTCTCTCTCTCTCTCTCTCCCCTTGGGGATAAGATGTAAGCTCTCAGCTACTTCCTCAGTGACTGCCTGCCTACTGCCATATTTCCCATAATGATGGCCATGAACTCACCCTCTGAAACTGCAAGCAATCCTCAATTACACTCTTTCTTTCATAAGTTGCCTTGGTCATGGTGTCTTGTCACAGCAATAGGATGGTGACTCAGACAATGATTAACTCTCTTGAACAATGGTTAAGTATTAACAACTGAGAGAAAGAGAAATTGCAACTAACCTGACATAAAAGAGCCAAATCAAACTAGTCAGAACCCCTCAGTAATAGGGATGAAAAATCTGTATCCAGGAATCACTTCTGACAGGATATCTGTAGAACAAGGCAAAGCCCTCAGAGGAAAAATTGTTACCTGAATAAGGCATGTGTAGAAATGTATAAAGTCACAAAATGTGACAACAGAAATAGACCTATGTTGGTGGGTAGAGTGTTAAGTTCTCCTTAGTTCATCTACTGGAACATCCCAGTTTTTAAAATATTATTCTTTTGGGACAGAGTGGTTTATATAAGAAATTCAATAATTTTACAATATGATGATTCCATGTGTCAGGGTTCAAATATACTAGTCATCTACTTGTATTCTTAAGACATGCTGAACATTCAAGTGAACTGTCACCCCAAACCCTGTGTCATCAATCAACACAGCAGTGGGTAAGAACCGGCTCAGTTTCCTTCTTCCCTTTTAAAAACTTCCTTCTAATGAAGGAGAATACAAAACACTAATTTCAGATTATTTATAATCTGTTCTAACAGAAGTCTTAATGTAAAAATTATTTGATTTGGGGCTGGAAAGATAGCTTGGCTATTAAGAACCCTGGCTGCTCTTGCAGAGGACCCAGGTTCAGTTCCCAGCACCTGCATGGGAGCTGACAACCACCTGTAATTTCATCTCCAGGGGCATCTAATGCCCTCTTTTGGTTGGCACAGACAATACATGTACATAGTGTACATAAATACACACTGGCAATATACTCACATGTAAGATAAAAAATAAGCCTAAAAATCTGAAGATTTTTAAAGAGAGAGTGTGTCTTATTCTGATAATCTAATGATTGTGGCTAGGAAAAGTCAGCCACTGTGGTCTATGTTTTTACATGTGTCCAGAGAAATATATATTCATAATTTCAGTGGCCCCTGAGCTACTGCTGTCACTAGTGCTGCCGTCACCCACGGTGCCAGTCTGGCATAACAGATTGACTTCACAGAACAAAGGATGAAAAGAAAAAGAAGTGGGTGAGACAGGCTCACTGTATCTCGTGACCAAAGAGAGCAGGGTTCATTTCTAGCAAACAGAACATTACCCTAGCCAAGTGACTTAAGGGGAAATCTCAGCCAGGCCATCATTTTCACCTACTTAGCAGTCTGTCTAGCTCTTGATCTTGTAGAAATCAGAATGCATTGGTATCATATTGCACTGGCAATATAATTGACAAAGAATAGATCTTGTGGTGGGAGGAAGAAAATGTGTTCATAGAATTCTTTGGGATGTAATGCCCTAGCTTTACAGTCATGAAAACGTTTGGATGTAATATCCTTTAAAGATGCTTTACAAAAGAGTTCCTCAATCTTAGCACTTTCAACATTCTGGCTCAGAGAAGTCTTTGTTGGGGAACCATCTTTATACTATAGAATACGTAACATGATCTCTATCCTCAGCCCAGTTGCTTCAGTTGAAATAAGACTAAACATCTATAGACACTGCCAAATGGACTCTGAACGTGGAAATTTCCACTCATTATAAGACGCTGTAGCTCAGTTGATAGAGTGCTCGCCTAGCGTGCATCATCCTTTAAGAGAGAGAAAAGGGGAGACAGTACACATTCTTGCTCTTCCTAACAAATTCTATAACGCTATTCAACCTTAGACCACATAAGCCTCCGATGAAAATGAATACTTTGAAATACCGACCTAAAAGGGTATAATTAAGCAGGGAGGGAAATCTCATAGTGTCTGAAGCAAAATGAGTAGGAAAAAAAGTTGGTGCATCCATGAACATGGGTTTCACATAGTTTTCTTGAACTATCATTTACAGTCTGGAAAAGAGTTCATCCAGGATGCCCCAAGAATGAAATGAGACGGGGCCTAACTCCTTCCCATGCAGCCAGGCAAAGGCTTCAAAGGCTCCTCTCAGGGCACTGAAGCGCAGCTGAACTGAAATCTTCACCAAAGGAGCTCGTTGTCTCAGGGGAACAGATAGCCCACCTCCTCGCTATGATTTCATATTACCTTCATTTTCTAGACCTCAAAATTAGGAAAGAGAGCCATCAGTAATTTGCCACTTTTTTTCAGCCCTCAGAATCCCTGACACCCAAACCTTCCAGCACCTTTATCTCCCAAGAAGAGGTGTGACGTTCACAGCAGTTCCCCAGGGCAAACACAAGGATGGCGCAGGGGGAGCATATATCATATGTTTGGTTCAAATCCCAGTTCCATTATTAATATGTGTGTGATCTCTATAACCATAGTCTTGACTTCTAAAAATATGAGTTGAAACGCCTACATTACTCAATGGTTCTCAAGACCAAAGAGCTCATTTCTATAAAGACCTTGGCATATAGATGGTTCTCTGGCAAATTTAGCTAATGTTATAATTATTGTCATCAGTACAGTTACAATTAATAATACTTATTATTATTGCTAATGCTGTTGCCAGAGGAATTACTTTCCATCCACAGCACAAAGGCTTTGTCAAACAGCTTCAGCTTGCTTTGTTTCGTCTCACAAGATTCTGACCTTGCTGGGGCCAGGGGCATTGCAGAAATCCATTCCATCCCAGACCTCCCGACTGCTGCTCTCCCAATCACAGCTCCCTGGCACGGTAATACAGCCTCCTGTCCACATCTCCATTGATCCATCAGCAACATTCACAAATTCCTCACTCCCACTGTTTTAATTACACTGTTCCCTTGGGGTCGAGGTCAGCACATTTTTCTGGCTTCCTGCTACTGGCTAGGTCTTATTCTCTCTGTCTCTCTGTCTCTCTGTCTCTCTGTCTCTCTCTCTCTCTCTCTCTCTCTCTCTCTCTCTCTCTCTCTCTCTCTCTCTCTCTCTCTCTCTTTCCCTAGGCTTCTCTGTTTTCTGAACTCCTAAAATTGTGAAGTTCCAGGGCTGGGACCTTGGTTACTACAATACCCAATAAGACAACTTTAGGAAGGAAGGATTTTATGTTTCTGGAGAGTACAGTTTACCCTGCCTAGCAAGGGGTGGCAACAGGAGCAGGGGTGGCTGGTCACATGTCCACAGTTAGGAAGCAAAGGACCATGATGCTCATGCGTTCAGATTATTACTCTTTTTTTATTCAATCATGGACACCCAATCAAGAAATAGTACTACTTACATTCACAATGGCTCTCCCACTTCAACTAAACTAGTCCAGGGAATCCCTCAGAGACACACCTGGAGATTTGTCTCCATCCATTTGTGATTCTAAAGCCCCGTGAAGGTGACGATCAGATCAACCATCACCCTCGCCTCTTTCTCCCTCTTTCACACACTGTCTTGACCACTTCATCCAGTCTCATGGATTTAAGCACTCTCTCGATAACACTCACTTCACGTATTCAGCCAAGGGCTTTCTATTAATTCCAGGACTCGGTGTTTGGCTCCTGCTTGCTTTGTCTTGGCTTTCCCAGAGATGTTTCACTGCCCATGTGTTTAAAACTAAACTGGTTTTGACTCTCAAACCTGCTCCATCCAGACGCAAGAGGTAGAAATCCCAGCCAATAATGTCTCCATCTTTCCTGAGGTCAAAATTTCTGGGATTATTCATGGTATTTCTCTTTTCATCTCAGTACAGCTCAATCCACACGCACAATATAACCACCTTTCTTTCTGTGTGAGGAATCCCACCTGGATTCCCCAATTCTCCAACTGCCATCTTATAATCTATATTCATACAGCGGATACATTACACTTATCCTCTATAAATATCCCACTGCTAGGATGTCCTCCAATAGTTTCCTATCCTACCTACAATAAAAGCCAGTTCCATTATAGTCCATGACAAAGGGATTGTAAGCTTGCAACTTCCCTGATTTCATCTCCCACTATTCACTCTTCCTTTGGTCTCGCCAGTCTCCATGGGCTCTTTGCTATGCCCATCAGATGCACTCCCACCTTGAGGCCTTTGCACCAGCTGGTCCCTCTACCTAGAATACACTTCTCCCAGATACTTACATGGCAGGCTTCCATTCTAGAATAAACTTTGGACCCTGAGCACTCTGTTGAAAATTCCATCCTTTCTCCTACCTTTAGCAATTATGCTCTGATTTTCCCCCATCACACTAATCCAACTGCATCATGTGATATATTTGTCCAGGTACATGTTCTTCTGTGTCTACTGCCCCCCAAAAGCATATAGGGTTTGTGAAAACAGGGATCCTAAGCCATTTGATTCACTGACATTTCCCACCTACCATGTAGACGACATAGGAGTTACTTAATATGTATTTTCAAAAAGAAGGGAAAAGGAGAGAACAAGGGGAGGAAGAAAAGGTGGTGAGGGGCAGGAAAGAGGGAGACAACGCAGCATTCAGGGGCCGCTCTTGGACAATGCAGTGGCTTTCTCTGGACATTGGTTTCTGTCTGGAAATAGAATGTGAGAGTTGATGACCTGAGCCCATAGGGGCTCACAGAGACTGAACTGCCAACCAGAGAGCATGCACTGAACAGACTTGGTCCCCTCTGCACATATGTAACAGTTGTGCAGCTTGGTCTCCATGTGGAACTCCTAACAGTGAAAGCAAGGGCTGTCTCTGACTACATTGCCTGCCTTTGAGTCCCTTGGCCCTAACTGGGCTGTCTTGTCTATCTTCAATAGGAGAGGATGTGCCTAGTCTTACTGCAACTTGATATGCCAACGCTGGCTGATATCCATGAGAGGACTCCTCCCTCCCTTTTTTTTTTTAAGGAGAAAGAGAGGAGTGGTAGATGTGGGGAAGGGGAGATGAGAAGGAGAGATCGGGAGAAGAGGAGGGAGGAGGAGATGCAATTGAGAGGAAAAGTAAATAGACAACTTAATAAATATTTTTAAAAAGAATGCAAGGGTTGAAGCAGATAACAATAACATTCTTGTCACTTCCACATTCAATGATTCTATGAACTACATGAAGCTGAAGGAATTAAAAAAAAAAAAGATGTAAAGAACATTTGGACCTTATTATAGTTCAAGAATCTCTGGACAAGTAGGAAGGCTGCTAGACCGTGGCTGAGCCCATGGTGAGGCTTTCCCGGCTGAGCCCTCCTCCAGATGACACTGATCTCAGAGATGCTGGTGCAGCCATCCCACGCCACCTCCTATGCATGGGCTACATAACCAGAGGCTTCTTTATGAGGACCCAACACATATGTCTCTGCCAAATTTAGAGATTATTACTCAATGTCCCTGGTTAGGCTATAAGGGTCATACTTGACCCCTCTGCCTTGACTCCACTCCCACCCTGCTACCTTTTGGTTATAGCACCATGGAAAAGCCACTGCCAAACTTGGTAACCCATAAACTGTACCCATGACCTATGTGAGCAAAGGGTCCTGCAAAGGTCTCTGCTCTGGGATACAGAGTCCTTAGAATGAACACTTGATGTGTCTGTTTTTCCCACACAAAACAAATGCTGTCCTGAGAAATGGGGCAAGTGCTGAGCTGAAAGAAACACGGGGTCCTAGCATTGTGGGACCTGAGCCCTTTTGCAAGGGCAGATAAAGAAGTAGCTGCAGGGAAAGGTCAGCAAGATGCTACATCAAAGAGTAAAGACCAGATGTGTGGGAGACTGAGATGCCCCAGAGGAGTTACCCAGTGAGGGAACTCCTAGAGAGAACTGTACAGCTGGTCTAGTCTTGTTTGGTTTCTTAAATCTGAGCCTCCATCTCAACACGCATACATCGTAGAAGTTACATGTAGTTTAATAAGACAAGTCTATGTACCAATAATGAGAGGAGAGGCTACGGCTCTAGCTCAGTTGGTAGAGTGCCTGCTTACTGTGCACAAAGCCCTGTGCTTGATCCCCAACACCATATAAACTAGATATGATGGCACATACTTGTAACCTTAGCATCCTGGAAGTAGGGGTAGATAGCTCATATATTAAGCATGACTGAGGACAGCCTGAGCTCCATGAGACCTTGTACCAAAATGAAAATTAAAGTGTGTTTCTGTGTGTGTGTGTGTGTGTGTGTGTGTGTGTGTGTGTGTCTGTGTCTGTGTGTGTGTCTGTGTTGCACCTTTTTAAAAATCTATTTTACTGGGTTCCTTACACCTCTACCTCTCTTACAATCCTCCAACCCTAGGTAAGAGAGAAATAAGGGCAGAAGGGAAAGGAGACATATGTCTCTTTAACTTAGTTACAGCTGACTGAGGTCATCTGGTTCTTTGGGGCAATGCCAACCTTACTCATCAGGATAGCCAGCAGTCCAGCTAAACAGCAAATGGAGCAGCAGCCTTCTTCTTTCTGAGAGTGGCCAACTTTCCCTGGGCTCTGGCATTGGATTTCTCTGGAGTCCTCAGAATTAAACTTTCTGCAGCTAGCAAAGAGCCTCTCTCAGAGAATGCACACAAGGCAAATGGTTTCCTGCTGTGGACAATATGAAGGAGCCCCATGTCCCACACCTGGGATTAAAACAAACAAAAAAAGTTCACATAACATAATTGGGTTCTTAAAGATACCAAAATTGCTCATTATATGTATGTACCTCCTGAGAGTATGTGGGTCATATGCACAGACTCACGGAGTAGTAAGAGAAATAAAATATATTTCCAGAGCAATTGCTAATGTACATACACATAGTCATTTTGCTTTAGTATTCAAAACTGGCAATTCTTACTTGCTTATACGTAGGGCCTACACATATATATGGTTGAAATTTTTTCTCCAGACAGCATACCATTGGATGACAAAGGTCCGTGGTTTCCTTCCTCTATTTTGCATGATAAAGACTACATGCCAGCTTAAATTCTAACAGAAGCTTCCTATACCTTCAGGGTATGTAGATATGGGAGATAAGATGGCAGATACACCAGTGTTGGGTTTTGCAGTCAGCTTTCAAGTTTCAAGCCTCACTTTGTGTTGCTACTGTTCTGATCTTGGGAGAGAGGGGAAGTACAGAAATATTCAGTCCAGCTGGCTCTGGAACAATGAGACAGCAGATCTAAGTGCATCTTCCTTGGGTTGGCAGAGGTACAGTGAAGCTTGATCAACCTTGTGGGTCCAGCCTGCATAAGCAAAGCATCCTCATCTTGTGAAAGATACTCCTAAAGAGTAGGTCTCAGTGGATGCTCCCTGCAAGTGTGAGGACAGGTGGTCGCATACTCAGAACACAGTGAAAAAGTCAGACAGGCATGGTGGCCCACTTGTAATCCCCGACTCCAGTGGCAAAGGATATCTGGAGCTCACTGGCTAGCTAGACTAACTCATCGGTGAGCTCTGGGTTCAATTTAGAGACCCTGCTTCAATATATAAAGTAGAGATGGAAAAAGATACAGTCAACCTGTGGCCTGCTCATGCATGCACACATATGTATATATGTACATGCACACACACACACACACACACACATGTACATACATATACACTCTATCTCATACACATTAAAAATGAAAAATAAAGAAAATATTTAATTGTGGAAATGGATAAACTCAAACTAAGAATGTATCTGCCACCCTTGTTCTAAATGGTCATTTATTAAACATGTCCAATTGTGTAGGATAGGCAGTGTCTATAGCATGTAGGTGGTGTCTATAGAACCTACTCAACAGTACAGCAGTGAAAGGGCATGACCATGTACACAAAACTCAGTTTCTTTGAGAAGCCATCTGAAGTTTGCAGACCCCTGCTCTAAGCCAATATTTCTCATACTGTTGTGTGCATACAAGCCTGGCTATATTACTGAGTTGGGGTTGTTCACACAGAAATATTTTTTAATTTAAACTGTTTATGAGTTAATGTTTCCTTAAAACAAACATATGACTTACCAAACTTGATTTCAAACTTGATAAGTCATATGTTTATATTGCTTTAGCATAAGGCTAAGCTTATTTTTAGTGGAAAGGGGGACATCATTTAAAGAAAGATAAAATGCAAACAAGATAAAGATGTTGCAGAAAAAAATGTATAGGCTGTATTTAAAGTGCCCAGGCTTTTTCACAATGTCTGAGCTGCAGTGACATCCCACCCACTGGCATTATTTCCCCTCGCATCATCTGTCACTGATATCACTATACTGAACCAATGGAAAGGCTACATCAGATCTCTACACACAGCTTTCTGTCTGGAAAGGGCCAGTCCCCACAGATTGGTTCACACTAGGAAGCTATGTTTAACTATTTCAAGTATCAGTTGACCACATCTATAGCTTTATTTAAAATAAAGATGTCCATGTTGTTAAAGCTATAAAAAAAAATAGACATCATACTTTTCTGTAGCTTAAAAGATTACCAAGTTATGAAACATTTGCACAAAAGAATCCAGAGATAATTATGAAAATTGCTATGAAAGGGCTTGAGGGGAACAGCTTCTTCTTCTTAATTTTGCCCTAGATGTGCCATGTTCTGAGCATGCCATGTGACAAACCAAGGGAGCAGGAAATAGCCAGGGGATACAAGATTTTCTTTCTGATCTCCCCCGGGTATTCGAGCCTTTTGACAATTTTCTCAGGCTCCTGCTTGGCTGTGTGCAGAGACCTTGGTCCTAGGAGAGCTGAGGCTCCTTCCCTATAGAGGGAAGTGAGGCAGACTCCTGCACATCCTTTGTGGAGTCAAGGACGATGCGGAGCTGAAGTGTCTAGACTCGGGAACAACACACAGGGATTCAAACTCCCACATGATTATCAAGCTCCGACTTTGTACAAGTGTGGTAAATATTCAAGATAAACTTTTAAAGATCTTTGACATGGGGCATGGAGAAAGAGATCAGCATGTGTGACTTTGGGTTTTTTTGTTTTTGTTTTTTGTTTTTGTTTTTGTTTTGTTTTTGTTTTTGTTTTTTTAACCTACCTTATTTGTGGTTCCTTTAATGTCTCTACCTCTCTTCCAACCCAGTGGCCCTAAATAGGAGAGAAAGAAGGTTAGTAGGGACAGAGGTTGTAGACCTTTTTAGACTTAGTTGCTTTAGGTGATTCTTCATCCTCAGGATTCCAGCAGCCTAGGTAAACAGCAAACAGCAACTGTATCAGCAAATAGCAAACAGCAACAGCAGAACACATCAGCAGCAGCCTTCTTGAAGCTTTCTTGGAAGTGTTTCTCTCTAGGAACATTTTGAAGAGCTCTTTCCCCCCACTTCAGCTCCGATTTATACCCTGTCAGAGTCCACACAAGGATGTTTTCCAGCTGGCAAAGACCACACTCTGCCCCGCCCCACCCCCAAGCAAGGCAGTTCCCAGCTGACAAAGATCATGTGCTCTCTCTTGAGGCTGTTATCAGCTCTGGATAAGTTAAAGGCAGTTTCACAATCCCACGCACTTGGGATCAGAACAAAAACATGTTTCCATAACATACCCAAAACTTCTACTACAATCAATTAAGACTATTTGCTGTCCTTTGTTCGTGCAAAGGACCTGGGTTCCGTTTCCAACACCTACATGGTAACTTACAACTGTATCTGTAACTCCAGTTTCAGAGAATCTGGTGCCCTCTTCTGGCCTCCTCCAGCACTGGGCATGCACACCTGGAGGCAAAACCATTCATACACATAAGATAAAATATAATACATTTTTTAAAATGTATTTCACATTTTATTAGTTACTTTTCTATTGCTGTGATAAAACACCATGAACAAAGTAACTTACAGAAGAAATGATTATCTAGGCTTATATTTCCAGATGGATAAAAATCCATGTTGGTGGATCAGATGGCAGAAACTGAATGATGGGCATAGACACTGGGGGCTCACATCTTCAAACGAAAAGCACAAAACAGAGAGAGAAAATTGGGAGTGTTAGTTAGGAGGATCAAAGCCTATGTCCAGCAAGGTCACACCTTCTAATCCTTCCCAAACAGCTCCACCAATGGGTAGGGGGTTGACAAGTATCAAACACTAGAGCCCATAGGAGAAATTCACATTCAAACCACCATACACATGTTTTCTGACTAGGGTTGCTAGGTTTTTTCATTGTTGTTCTTGTTGTCTGGGCAACCAAGAACTGATTCTAAGGTGGACTCTGTGAGTGGTTTTCTCTTCCCTCCGGATAACTGTCCACCAGCCTATGAAGACAAAGGAAGCAGGAATGGCAAACAAGGTTCAGAAGGCACCGAGTATGATGGAGAAAACTTCCAGGAGTCAGCTTCAGAGAGGCAGCTTATTTTATTGTTCCAAGGGTGAGGTATATAAGGGTTCTTAGGGTTACGGGTAGGAAGGACTGATTGGTTTCAACACAGTACCTGATTAGCATACTGGAAGAAAAGGCTAATTGGTCAGAACTATACCAAATTACCATATGAGCAGGAAGGAAAGAGTAGAAATTCTGGGCAGGGTCATCCTCCAAATAAGGTTGGGCAGCCCCACTGAGAAAGGAAGTCCTCCATATTAGGTGGAGCCCAGAGAACTATCTAGACTCGGTGGACTCTCACCTTACTACCAGGGTCCTCCGACATCTGTGCACCATCTTGAAGTTGTAGTCAAAGCATAGAGCTTTGTCCAGTTTGGTGACATTTCTAATGAGCAGGATTTTTTTCTCCTCACTGTGTTTTGTATTTGGTCTTTCCCAAGACTCATCTTGTTTGTTTTTTGTTTGTTTGTTGTTTGGATTATTGTTGTTGGTGTTGGTGTTGGTGGTGGTGGTGATGGTGATGGTGGTGGTAGTGGTGGGTTTTTAAAAATGTCTGTATTTACTTTACATCCTGATCATAGCCCCCCTCCCTCCTCTCCCTATCCTACTTCCCTTGTCCTAATAAACAGGGAGCCCTCTCCTACCAACCTACCCCAGCACATCAAGTCATATCAGGACTGAACTTCTTCCTCACCCACTGAGGACAGGCAAAAAGACCCAGTTAGGATGAAATGATTCAAAGCAGGTAACAGAGTCCATGTCAGCAGGACAGCACCCGCTCTACTTACTAGGGGACCCACATGAAGATCAAACTGCCCATAGATTACATAGTGTAAGGGGCCTAGGTGCAGTCCATGCGTGCTCTTTGGTTGGTGCTTCCATCTCTGTAGCCCCTCACGTGTCTAGGTTAGTTGACTCTGATGGTCTTCTTGCAGCATTCTTGTCTCCTGTGGGTCTTTCTATCCTTCCTTCCCATTCTTCCACAGGACTCCCTGAGCTCCGCCTAATGGTTGGCTGTGACTCTCAGCATCTAATTCAATCAGGTGCTCTGTGGGGCCTCTCAAACAATGGTTCTTAGGCTCCTGTCTGTAAATATAGCAGAATATCTTTTTTTTTTTTTTTTTTGGCCAGGTTAAACTTTGATATTTATTTAATTATATAATTTACGAGATTATAAACTCAGTACCATTTTGGTATTTCCATGTGTGTAGTTGTCATTTGCTCCAGCAACTTGCTCCGTGGCAGAGTATCTTAATGGTATCAGGGCTTGGCTCTCTCCCATGAGGTGGGTCTCAGATTGGGGCAGGCATTGGTTGGTCATTCTCTCAATCTCTATCTTTATCTCTGCACATCTTGTAGGCAGGGTAAATTTTGGGTCAAAGGTTTCGTAGGTGTATTGGTGTCCCCCCACCACCACCACTACAAGTCCTGCTTGGCTGGAAGGTGGCCTCCTTCCTGCTGCTAGGAGGCTCAGCTAGAGACAACCCAATATCCTCCCTGAAGCCTACCCTGTCACAGGTCTCCAGCTTGTCTCAGTGATGCTGCCTCCAGTCTCCCTTCTCTCCAGGCCCTCAAACCTCCACTTCCCACTCTTCCAACATCTGACCCCCTCCTCATTTCCCTCCCCATACTCTCATATCTAGTTCCCTCTCTACTTCCTCTTCCGCTGTCTATTTTATTTCCATATCTGAGTGAGATTCAAGGAGGGTCTCCCTTGGGCCCTCTTTGTTATTAAGTTTCTTTGGGCCCATGATTTGTAGTATAGTTATCCTGTAATATATGGCTAATATCCACTTATAAGTGAGTACATAGCATGTGTGTCTTTCTGGGTCTGGGTTACATCACTCAGCATGATCTTTTCCATTTGCCTGCAAATTTCAAGATTTCTTTGTTTTTAATAGCTGAATAGTAGTCCATTGTGTAAGTGAACTGTATTTTCTTTATCCATTCTTCAGTTGAAGGACATCTAGGTTGTTTACAGTTTCTGTCTATTATAAATAATGCTGCTATGAACATAATTGATCAAATGTCCTTGTGAAATGGTGGAGCATCTTTTGCATATATGCCCAGAAGTGGTGTACATTGTTGTTTATTTAATGGTATGGCCTAAATAATGTTTATTATTAGGCTTATACTTTTTACAGTGGTATTATCTATTTGCTTTCACAACCAATAAAGACGTAGACACCTGATGTATTTTAGAATAGCCTTATTTCACCTGGGACATGGCAGATATTAAGCACCTAAAATACCTTCTATTATCTCTCATTCCCTATCCCATGCCATCTGTTCTAACAGTTTCTATCTGGGATACCTCCCATCCATAATGCCAAAATACTTGTTAATGTTGTTCATCTGGGTCACTTCTTTCCATACAAACCATCAAAGTCCCTCCTCTGGACCCAAAGGGCTCTTTCCTGTCCCATAGAGATAGCCTTTCTTCTTCCTCCTCTGGTACCTTTCTGCTGCTCCCAAGATCTTTCTGTGTCCAAGCCCAATAACCTTCCTCCAGCCCTGCCCAAGTATCGGCTTTTTATTGGTCAAACAGGAATCATTTCTTGGGCAAGGTTTACACAACAAGGACAGGTGTACATGAGAATGTGCTCCTCTGGGCAGCAACTAGACCTTGGGAGCCAATAATTAGCATCAGACTACATATCACCAGACCAACATCCAAAAGGTATAGGTGGGTCTTGAGGTAATACTATTTCCAATTTTCTGAGAAAACGCCAGATTGATTTCCAAAGGGGTTGTATAAGTTTGCACTCTCACCAGCAATCAAGGAGTGTTCCCCTTTATCTGCATCCTAGCCAGCATGTGCTGTCACTTGAGACTGGATCTCAGGCAGTATTAATGTGTGGGGAATTAATGTGTGATTTAATCTTTAATAAGGTTTCTTCTACAAATGTGGGCGCCCTTGTATTTGGGACGAATATGTTCAGAATTAAGATGTTACCTTGGTGGATTTTTCCTTTGATGAGTATGAAGTGTCCTTCTTAATCTCTTTTGATTAATTTTGATTGAAAGTCTATTTTATTAGATATTAGAATGGGTACCCCAACTTGCTTCTGTGTCTTTTTATTGGGGAATTAAGTCTGTTGACGTTGCGAGATATTAATGACCAACGATTGCCAGCTTCTGTTACTTTGATGTTAGTGGTTGTAGTGTTTTTGTGTGTTTCTCTTTTTCTGGCTTTGCTGCAGTGGAATTATTTCTTCTGTTTTCTTGTGTGTAGTTTAATTTCTTAGATTGGAATTTTTCTTCTAGTATTTTCTATAGGGCTGGGTTTGTGCATAGACTTGTTTATATTCAATTTTGTCAAGGAATATCTTGTTTTCTCCTTCTATAATGATGAAAGGTTTGATGGGTATAGTAGTCAGGAATGACATCTTAGGGTCTGCAAGACATCTACCAGTCCAGTCCCTTCTGGCATTTAGAGTCTCTGTTGAGAAATCAGGGGTAATTCTGATAGGTTTGCCTTTATATGTTACTTGGCCTTTTTCCCTTGTAGCTTTTAATATTTTTCTTTGCTCCATACATTTAATGTTTTTATTATTATGTGGCAGGAGAATTTTCTCTTCTGGTCTAATCTATTTGGTAATCTGTAGGCCTCTTGTATGTTTATAAGCATCTCCTGGTGCCTGCTGAACTTCTTGGCGGTACAGGAAGAGCCCTGGCCAGGAGCCTGGATGTTTCTGGAAAAGCCCTCCTCAGGATGGTGCATACAGTTCTGGACTGGCTGCTGGATCTTAGGAAATAGACCACCATTCTCTTCAGGTAGCTGTGTCTCAGCTAGACCCACAGGCAGACAATTGGAGTGGGAGTTTCTAGCCTGTACTATCCTGAGGAATAGCAGGTCTTTTCAGGAACCCATGAGCCCTCCTCTTGCTGTGTTAACTCCTGGATTCAGCAACCCCTCCACTTGCTCTCTCCCCCATCTCTGAGTTCAAGCTGCAGAGACATCATGCGAGCTGGTGCCACCATTTTGGAGTAAGATCCTGTATGCTCCTAAAGTCTGGCCAGTCTCCTCAGAGGAGACGGGTAGAGCCATGGATTAGAGGCTGAGACTGTTTCCCTGGATCCTGGGAGTTGGGTGGCAGAGGCTGGAAATGTGTGCCCTAGAAGCTGGGAGCTTTCTCCAGGATGGCAAGAATAGCCAGGTGGCCAGAGGCTGGAACCACTGTTCCCAACACCCATGGGCTCTCCTCTCACCTAGGAAATACAGAGGCTGGCATTTTGGAGTCCACATCATGGCCTCTCACTCACTCTGTAGTCACTGTGGTCCTGCTATTCAGAAACTGTATTGCTAGGTGCCACCATCTTGGATCTCCCTGGTGATTTTTTTTTAAAGTACTCTGTATTTCATCTGATAACCATATGGCAACACTTCACACTTGGAGAAAATGTGAGTGTTGTCTTTATTAGAAACTTGAGCTCTTTCTGTTCTTTCATGGGAAGAGGGAACAGAGATGTGATGAAAATCTCAAGCACAAATTAATACTCAACCGATTAACATTTCTTTTCTTAAGAAAGAAGACCTAGCTTTAGATTTAGAAAGAAACACCAGCTCTGTGCTGAACAAGATAGATCCTAGGAAAAACCAAATACAAAACACATTGAGGAAAAAAATCTTGCTTATTACAAGTGTCACTGAACTGGTACTACAGCTCTGTGCTCTGACTACAATTTCAAGATAGTGTAGAATCTACCCTGGAGTCAGCTCTTGGTTGTCCTTTGTGGATTCTTTAAGATGGAAGACATTTACATTTCTACTATAGAAAGCAGTTTCCAGACACCCACTTGTCAGCCATATTTCAGTTTCATAGAAGCTAAATATCCAGAAGGCGCAGGAGGTCATACTACAGGGTAGCATAGTTTTCTTTTTACCATGATGACCAAGTGAAATGAAGTTACTGTTGTCCATCCCAAGGGAGGATGAAGAACTGCTTGGGCTCTGCAATCCCTTTGCTTGTTTTCAAAATGTTTCTTTTTATGGTCTTCTGAAGATGATTGACTGACATTGCATTTAGGGAGGCAGGCAGAAGGCAACTGAGATTTTGGACTTGATCCTAAATCACATGTTTTTTTATCATCACTAAATAGAGCCAAAATACACAGACGTGATGTTTGTGACCATTTCCAGGCATGGTACTAAAAAAGGAAAATGTAAGGGATAAAACAGACCCCTTGCTGTCTACAGTAGTGCTAATAAATATTCTGGAAAGCACACTGATTAAAATATAAGTAGATCCTGATTGAATTATACAATCAATCATTCCAAACCACTGCTGAGCTCATGGCAAAGCAAGACACAACACTAAATAGCTTAGTTTAGGTGAAGGCAAGGTGGGAAACAGTAAGCTGTAACCAGAATGTTGAATAAGAAAGCTCAAAAGTCAGCATTTAGTTGAGGGCAAAATATCAAGGCCATCACCAAACAAGAGAAATTAAACCTAAAGCAAGGTGGGATCGAAGACCTACACCCCGTATCTACATCAGGGTCAGTTTCTCAGAGGAAGTTCAAGTAGCCCTCAAATGAGAGCAACTCCATCTCATGGTACCTCAAAAACTAATATCAATTAAACATGATATCACAGTATAAAATTACCAATGCGCAAAAATAGAAACCATCATGAGTTAGAGTATAAAACCATATGTATTATCAGATACAAATTAATGTGAGCTAAATGTTTAAGTAAACAAATGCCGAAGTCAGTAAATAAAAGCAAGCAACGCTGAAAAGACCTAAAATTGAGCTAACCAAATCAAAGTTGTAGAAGTGAAATGAGAAATAAAAATACACCAAAAAATATTAAGGAAAAATGTTGCTATAGCTAGAGAGATGGCAGACTAGTAATAGTTGTATACCCATATTTAAAACAACTTGACTTGAACTTCACACACTGTGAAAAAGCTAACCCAGAATGGATAATATACATAACAGCAACAAAAAAAAAATAAGCTTTAAAAAACATTTAAAAGAAAATATAACAGATTTCTTTTCTGGCACAGGGTTAAGCAAGCATCTCAACTCCAATACCAAGAACACAATTAATAAAACAATGGATTAATTGGCCATAATAAGAGCATATAACTTTTGCTGTGTGATTCTGCTCTCCAGGGAAAGGCACAGTGCACATAATGAAAAGACAAGCCACATGCCCAGTGAAGGACTTACAACTTTATCTCTGACCTGGAGCTCTTAGTCAATGAATGTAATCAACACTCTCAATGCATCAACAAGAAGATGAGAAATTCACAAAAAAATAAATAAAAGAGCTGAAGCAATACTACACCAAAGAAAGCAGACAGATGTTAAACAATTATCCATCTCAATTGTTGCTCAAAATCTCTTTTTTTATTTATTTTTATTTTTAAATTTTTTATTAATTTATTCATATTACACCTCGATTGTTAGCCCTTCCCCTGTTTCCTCCCATCCTTCCCTCCCTCCCACTTCCCTCCTTCTCCCCTCCCCTATGTCTGTGATTGAGGGAGACCTCCTCCCCCTATATATGCTCTTAGAATATCGTGTCTCAAATCTTTCTACACTAGAAAACTGAAAGTTGACGCTGCACTGGGGGCTAGGGAGGCAGCTCCATAGTACAGCACTTCTCTAGCGTGGCCCCTGGGCTCCGTTCCCAATACAAACACATGCCTTCCAACAAACACCTTGAGATTCTACTTCACGCACAATAAAAGCGAAAAACTGACAATAATCCCAATACCAAGTGCGGGTGGTGATGCTCTGTGTACATAGCTTACAGGAATCCATTGAGCAGGCGTTTAGAATGTTAAGTGTGCACATAACCATGTGATCCAGCAACCTGGCTCCAAGTATTTCTTGTACATCCTAAAACTCACATGTATATTTTTACAGCTTTGTTCCTAATTACCATATGATTCAAATCCCTCGCTGGATAAATAAAATATGGTACCTCCACTCATTGGTGTGATGGAAATTTTAAAAAGTATTCATTATCAAGCTATTTTTGTTAGTGGTCTATCCTTTCTCTGTGGAATTTATTTATATACCTTTCCTAAAACATTGCTGGCCACAACACATCTTCCCGAAGTGCTGCTATCTCTAGCTTTTTTAAACTTTCCAGCTAATGAATTTACAAATTATTTGAAGAAAAGGTGTTAAATTCCCCATCTGCATAAAGGATAAATGCATTACATCAAAATCAAGAACCTTTTGTCCTGCGGAATATGTTGTAAAGATCATAAAAACATGAGGTATACGCTGGGGAGTAATGTTTGAACATGAACTAAACACTAGGAAATATATATTGAGCTATATATCCAACAAGGATTCTGTTTCCAGATTATACAAAGAACTTTCAAACTTCCAACATAAAATCATAAAAAATTATAATAGCAAGGCAAGCTAGGGTGTGAGTCCCACTCCACAAAAAGGAGTGCATATCTAGTACTGTAAACCAGGTCAAAAGCCCATAGCTAGGTAGATCGTAGGTTCCAACTGGGAAGCCACTATGGTTATTTTGCTAAGTGGAAGCAATATGCCTGTCACGTTATCTCCTGGATTGTTGTGTTTCTGTCCCAGATCACTGCTCCTGTCAGCTTTGGTCAGAGCTGCTGGGTTCTGTAATGGGCAGAAGTCACTACAGAGACTCAGGGCTGCTCACAATGCTGAGGGTACATGACTACTGATCTGTAGTACAGCCTCCGGGGCTCAGGGAACACCATGGAGGAGGTGGTAGGATGTTGCAGAACCCCATCATCCAGGCATGGCATGGTCATTGTACCCTTGGTTCGTGGCAGCTATAATCAACTGCAGAAGATCTGCACAAGGCTGGGTGGGCTAGTCATGGCACCCCACACCTGCCTGAGGATGTATACGCAGTTGATCTTCTCTGAGAAAGAAACTGACATTTTCTTCATTATTGTAGCCACTGGTAAGTTACCCACACATCTGTAATCATTCCTCATCCATGCATTGTAAGTACCGTTGATGAAATGTATCAGGTCACACAGCAAAATTATGATGATGATGGGAGGAGGAGGAGAAGAAGAAGAAGTTGTTAAATAAGAAAACCAGAAAGACTCTAGTTGGGAAAAGGAAGAACAAAGGGGTGGAGAAGAGGTTAATAGTGAAGTGAATATAATCAAAATACATTATGTACGTGTCTGAAAATACCGTAATGAAACCCATTATGTATAATTAACATATGCTAATTTTAAAAACTTTTTTAAAGCTAGAAAATAGAAGAGATGAATAGAAATTCTGCTGAATGTCAAACTGTGATGTCAAGAACATGAGTGTAGATTCAGTACTATCAGTTAATAATAAAATGAAAATTAAAACCTCAGTGAGAACATATTTTCATATACACGCTGATATATAATTTTTATTATTTTGAGATTTAAGCCTATCATTTTTAAATTTTTCTCTTTCCTGACATGTTTCTCTCTCCATGCCTTCCTGTGAATTTCTGGAAGACTTTTCTAAATATCTGTAATACATTTTAAATTGAAATATAGCTATATTGTTTTTCCCCATCCTATTCCTCTCTCCAGACCCTCCCAGGTTTCTCCCTCAAACTCCATGCATGTATCACCCCCACTCTCAAACTGATAGCCTTTTCTTCCTAGATTATTGTTTATATATATGTATATGTACACATATATGTGTTTGTATATATCTACACTATTAATATATGCCCAAATATAAAAATAGACTGCCCAGCCCATTCTTGCTGTGTGCGTGATGGCTTCGGGGCTGACCACTCTACTGGACAGCCAAGCAGGGAACCCATCCCTGGGAGAAGCCAATTCTTCTCTCTGCAATCATTAGTTCTGTGCTCAAGGTCCGAGTCTGTGAGATTTCCCACTTCCACGGCAGCATGTCTATTGATATTGGCATTGTCAAGTCTCATTGGCAGCCATTTCTATGAGACACTGTTTTACAGCAAACTTCCTGTTGTTCTAGCTCTTACAATCTTTCCACCTCCTGTTCCATTTTTTACACTCCATTTCCATGTATATGTATTGTTCTAAAGGATAAAGGTGTGTGTGTGTGTGTGTGTGTGTGTGTGTGTGTGTACTTAGTTTAGTGCTTGCACTGAGAATTAAATATATAGATGTAATTTGCCAATCTGCCAATATGAACACTTTATTACCTCTGGTGGCAAGTAAGAACCTTGGCATCACTTTAGTACCTTTATGTCTTCTATATTACCTTTATATAATAAATCCAGTTTTTAAAATTTTTTTCAATATGACACTTTTTAGTTCTAGCACCTCAGTTTGATCCTTCATTGCATCTTTCATTTCTTTTCCAAGAAAAAAAAAACATTCTTAATTTTTTTTCCTGAGAGGAGCCTTCTTATTTGTTTTCCACTTGTTTCTATATCCAGCTAGACAGTCTGGCTACCGAGCGGCAGGCATCCTTCTGCCTGTGCCTTCCTCATGCTGGGATTACAGGCATGCTTTAGGCTTTTACCTCAGCACTGGTGTTAGGAACCGGGTCTTCGTGCTTGTGCCCAGACACTGCTGACACAGCCCCTACATGCTTAGACTTATCACACGTATTCATCTATCTAACTGGAAAGACTGTTCACCATCAGCCCTTCCTATAGGTGCATTCTGTGTTCTTGGATTCAACGAAACATGGATAAAATAATATCTAAAAAAAAAAAAGAAAGAAAGAAAGAAAGAAAACTCATCCATACTGAACATCAACAGACATTTTGCTCTTCATCACTTCCTAAACAGTGCAGTGTAACAATTTGCATGGCAGTTACCTTGTATTGAGTATTACAAATAATCTAAAGGTTATGTAAAATGCCCAGAAGGATGTGTACAGGTAATATGTAAACACTACGGTATTTCATATACGAGACTTGCATGTGTGTGCATTTTGGTGTCTGTGGGAGTTCCTGCAGCCAGTCTCTCACGAATGCCGAGGGATAACTATATATAGTGACAGGAAAATTTTTTCCGTAGGGCATTAAGAACAGAACAAGAGAAGAATACTACATGGGACCTAGAGTTGTATTTCAAATCTGCTCTAGCGTGCTTAGCTGATAGTCTTTTTTATTAGCCTCTTCCCATCCCAGGATCAAAGAGCACTGCTGAAGAACGAGAAGAAGGAATGTAAGAGATGGAAGATGAGGAAGAGAGCTATGGAATGTTGACTTCAGGACAAGACATGGCTGTTGCACACATCGACTCGCAGCAGCCTTGGCTACCTACACAAAACCAAGCCACTCAAAAGTCCAACCTGGGTCCCCAAGGCCCTACCCTTGGTGGAGGAGCTATTGACTGTGGATGGTTGCTTAGGAGACAGTCACTCTCCTCTGGGGGCCATGACCACTAGTAGGTTGCCTATGCCTCAGTAGATGACCATACACTAAGTACATATAAGTGGCACTAGTTGGATTTTGAGGGGTTATCAATAACAAAAAATAATTAATAGAAACATTAATTTAATAAATAAATGGATAGGAAGCACTACTAGGGGGAGTTCGAGAGAGGTAATGATGGATGAATATGTTCAAAATACATTGTACAAATGTGTAGAATGTCTAATAAATCAAAAAAATTATTAAATATGTATGCTCTATACTTTCATATTTCCATGCTTATGTAAAAAAAAATAGAGAAATTCTAGAAAAATATACCAATCCCTTAAGAGTGATTATTAGGTTTGCGAAAGTATTTTTTACCCAATAGCTTGATGGCCAGTTAGCCTTTTAGTTTTTGATGCTAAGTTAACTTAAAAAAAAAAAAAAAGCAAAAGGAAAGGAAAACAATGTCAACATCCATCACAAAACTATCTCTTGAGTCCTAAGAGTTCAAGATATTAAGATGTAACCTCACTTTACTCCACTCACAGGGCCTTCCTTTTCCTGAAGATGTGTCAACATCACTTTGCAGCCTGGAGAGCCGCCCCATGAGGCCTAGCTACCAAAGCAGAGATGGAAAGCCACAGTCTCTGGATCTGCCTTTGCTTCTCAGCCTCCAGCAACCCAGTGAGGATGGCTTGTCTGACCTGTTCACAGAAAACTTAAAAGTATCCAACTAAAGACTGAAAACTGAAAACCTATGATGGCAGCAGCATGCAGATGGTACTCCTCAATCACGGGTGGGACATGCATGTTATTTAACTAATGGGTAACATATTGTCTTCACAGAAAACCCTTCACTTCCCACTTAACTTGAAAAATAGCTACTCACCCATCCACCAGCCACGCCACCTACCATACTACCCAGGAACTGTGTGACATCCTGGAATAGCGAACTGAGAGAGGGACCCCTAGAGACAGTCCACCACCAACCAACACATACCAGGATACCCTAGGGCCATATGATATCCTGCGCCCCTGACCCCAGATAGGGACCCCCAGCCTGTCCACCACCACATCCACCTCCATTTGTGAGGACTATGAAGCATCCTGTGCACTGCCTCCACAGAGAACTGCTCTGCCACACAAGGACCACCTGTGGAAACCAGCAAGCCTTCTGCAGACTTCCGAAGATAGGTAGTTGGAATCTTCTAGAACTACAGAAGATTCTTTTTCCTGGACTAGAAAGTTGTGCCTATCCCTGACAAGTTATGAGACCTCATTGGCATAGGATAGCCCCAAGACCAAACTCAAAGCAAGGTTCATCTTGTCTACAATCTGACAAGTTAGGGCAACAGCAAACAAAGTCCCAAACAGCAACTCAACAAAGGTGAAACCAGATGTCCACACTAAGAAGCAGCCCCAACAATCTAACTCCAGATGCCTAGGTCTCATAGTAAAAAACAAACAAACAAGAAAGGCAATATATCTGATTCACAGGACTGATTTTAAAGCAGCAATTATAAATTATAAATATGTTCAAGGGACTCCAAGAGGATATGAGTAAATGCCAGGATGAAGACCATTAAACCGCAAACAACAGTTGAATAAAATAATGAAAACAATTCAAAATATGAAAATATAAAGAGAATCTGGAAGAAAAGCTAAACATAAACAAATTCAGGAAGTCAAACAAAATGCTCAGAGGAAAGCCTAATGAACATATAGGATCACATGAAAGCAAGAATATCATGTCTTATCTGATAACAAGGTAGAGAAATTGTATCACTCAGGTAAAAAAAAAGTTAAGTAGAAATAAGAAGGCAGGAACAGGACATTCACGAACTCTCTGATTCCATGAAAAGATTAAACCTACTAATAAAGGGTGTAAATAAATAAACCTGGATCATAGGCACAGAAAATATTAATAATAAAACCATAGAAGAAGATTTCTCATAGACATCACAAGATATATATCAAAATACCAAAGGCATAGAGAATACAAAAGACAGGACCAGAAAAGAAACTCCTAGGTCACATAATAGTCAAAACATAAAAAATAGAGACTATTGAAATCTTCAAGAGAGAGCAACCAAGTCACATTTAAAGGCAGGTTCTTCAGAATAATATCTGATTTTTCTGTGGAGATCTTAGATACCAGAAGGCTTGGATTGGTGTTCTGCAAGTTCTGAAAGACTCCAGCAAAGACTATTAAACCCAGCAAAACTACCAGTCATAATCAAAAAAACTTTTCATCATAAAAACAGATATTTAGAATTTATGGAAGCTAAGCTCTACTGAGGATACTAGAAGGAATACTTCTAGCCTAAAGAGAAGATTAAATACACTCAAGAGGAAACAAAGAATAAGTAGACAATTCCAGAACAGTTTAATCAAAAGAAGTCTACAAAAACAACTGCACAACAACAAAATGACAGGAAAGAATAAATATTGTTCGATAATAACTGTCCATATTAATGGCTGAGTGGTATTCCATTGTGTAAATGCATTGCAGTTTCTTTGTCAATTCTTCAGTCGAGAGGCATCTAGGTTGTTTCCAACTTTTGGCTATTATGAATGAAGCTACAATGAACAGGCTGCAAATGCTGATACTCACAGACAAACACTGGGTGATGCATAGGGAGTCTTGTGAAAAAGTCGGGGGAAGGAGAAAAGGACCTGGAGGTGATAGGAGCTTCACAGAAAGACCAACAGAGCCAACTTTCCAGGGCCCAGAGGGGCCTGCTGTGACTGAAGCACCAACCAAGAGCCTTGCGTGGACTGGACCTAGCTCTCCTACAAAGATGTAGCCAATGGGCAGCTCAGGCTTCATGTGGGTGGCCTAGTAAGGGGAGCGAAGGTTCTCTCTGACATGGACTCTCTTTCAATTACTTCCCCCTGGCAAGACTGCCTTGCCAGGCCACGGGGAAAGAGGACATGCTCAGTCCTGATGCGACTTGATCAACTGGGGTGGATCAGAAGGGGAGGGGTCTCCCCTTTTCTGAGGAATAGGGGAGGAGGAAGGATAGAAGGAGGGAGAGTGGGACTGGGAGGTGAGGAGGGATTAGGGCTATGACCAGGATGGAAAGTGAATGAATGAATGAATGAATGAATGAATGAATAATGAATAGCCTGTCTGAGTCAGAGCTGTTAATAAGGAAATGGAGGAAGTGCAGCCAGAGGGTGCTTTAAGAGCAGCAAGAAGTGATGTTAGAGGTCAAGGGCAGGAAGCTGAGCCCCACCTAGTTCATCAGTTCCTGTGGGATAGATGACTGCTCTGCACTGCACCAGGACCAAAGAGGAATTTACAGGGGGTTGAAGCCTTTGGGGTTTTTTTCCTCCATCCTCCCTCCCTCTTCAGGCTTTTTTTTTCTCTCTTTTTGGAGTGATGGTATCATACCCAAGGCCTCAAATGTGCTCTGTTCCTGAGCTGTACACTTGGCCCTTCTACAGAATATCTGAGAATGACAGTGTAAAAATATAAATGTTTGTTTGTTTTGTTTTTCGAGACAGGGTTTCTCTGTGTAATAATCTTGGCTGTCCTGGACTCACTTTGTAGACCAGCCTGTCCTCAAACTCACAGTGATCCTCTGGGATAAAGGCGTGCGCCATCACGCCTGGCTAAAGACAGAAGCTGTTGTGGCTTAGGGGGAGGAAATATTGAACAGTTCAGGATATTCAGATACATAAGTGAAGTTATAAAAATGAAATTCAGTATTTTGGATATGTTTGCTAAATAAAATATTTAATTAAGTATAAAAAAATAAATTGTGTTTAAATGGAAGTTTGGATAATTCTAGAAACCAGGTATAATACATTGATTTTCTGATTTTGTGTTAAAAAGTAGTCTATTGAATGTCTAAATCTCAACTGGCCTAAATGTAACCTACCCTTCCTAAGTGTATGCACCTATTTTCATCTGCTTATCACACCTTTGTGTCTGCTAATCTAGAGACTAATATGTCATATATATCCGGCTATCACAACTTCAAAATTTATAAATCCAATATAACCTTGATACAAATTCAGACAAATATCCAAAAACAACGACAAAAATAAAGTCATGTATCTAATGAACATAGACCCAAACATTTTCAATAAGGTAATTGCAAACCAGATTCAAGAAAGCACATCATAATGGTTATCCAAGATGACTAGGTCAGCTCCATCTCTAAGATACAAAGATGGTTCAACATCCATAACTCAAGAAATATAATCCACTACATAGACTCAAGGACAGAAAGCAGAGGACCATTTCATCAGTGAAAAAAAAGTGAGTTTCGACAGAGTCCAACATCCCTTCATGATAAGAAATCCTGGAGAATCTAAGAATACAGAGGGCACATATCAACACAATAAAGTCAAGAAGCACACAGACAACATCATGCCAAAAGAAAAAAACCCAAAACAGTTTTGCTAAAATCAGGAGCAAGAAAGACAAGGATGCTCTCTCCCCTCACTTCTGTTTACTGTAGTGCTTGAAGTCATAGCTACAAAGACAAGACAAGTGAAGGAGAAAAAGAAATACAAGTAGGAGAAGAAGAAGTCAAAGTATCCTTATTTGCAGGTGATGTGATTCTATACACAAAAGACCTATTGGCTTGGCCAGAAAGCTGCTACAGCTGATAAACACATGCAATACAGTAGTAGGATACAAAACTAATACGCAAAGCCAATACCGTTCCAATACACAGATGACAACCACACCAAGAAAGAAATCACAGAAACAATACCATAAACAAATGCTAAAAAGAAAAAAAAATCGTTGGATAAATCCATCTTGGGAAGTGGAAGTCTCGTGTCATAAAAGCTTCAAGACATTGAAGAAAGATATCAAAGGCACTAGAAGATGGAAAGATCGTCAATGCTCATAGATCATTGTGATTAATATCGTGGAAATGACTGTCCTACCTAAGGCTACATATAGATTCTATGTAGTCCCCATCAAAATTCCAACACAATTCCTGACAGAAATTGAAAAAAAAAAAATCTTAAAATTCTACCACAACCAACACAGCTTTTTTCCTTGATCTGACTAGGCCTGGCGAGGCAATGGAGAGTGGAGATGGGTAAACACTAAGGAAACGACAGATACATACAGTAACCCAGAACCTCAGTGCATTCATTAAGTACAAGACAAGGGGGAAGGATTTCACTTGTCTGGATAGGAGGCATCTGCAGATGAACAACCTAAACATCCAGGAGAGGGAAGCTACCATTGCAGAAAGAATCGAAGAGTCAAAGGTAGTCAGTCGATTACTCCAAGGAAACACTGCATGCTCGAGACAACAGGCAGTTGTCACAGCAATTTTAACAGTATGCACAAGACCTGTGCAGCTTCCAAATCAAACAAAATCACAGCATTGTAGGGAAGGAGATGGGCACCAAGTCCCAACCCTAGTTGAGAAGCTATTAGCAATTGGGGGAGAGAGAGAGAGACAGAGAGACAGAGAGAGAGAGAGAGAGAGACAGACAGACAGACAGAGACAGAGACACAGAGAGAAAGACAGAGAGAGACAGACAGAGAGAGAGAGGAGGGGAGACAGAGAGACAGAGACAGAGAGAGACAGAGACAGGGACAGAGACACAGAGAGACACAGAGAGAGACAGACAGAGAGAGAGGAGGGGAGACAGAGAGACAGAGAGAGAGACAGACAGAGAGAGACAGAGACAGAGAGACAGAGAGAAAGAATCAGTCAGCTTTCCTTTAGGGTGTCACCCATAATAGGTCCACCAGGCTCCAAGGCAGGTCCTACACCCATGGGTATTTGGCAACACAAATTAGACTCAATGAGCTTTTTTTAAAAAAGAGAGAGGACACAATATTGGGAGAGCAGGGAGACAGGAAAATCAGAGGAGCATTGGAGTCAGGTGAATATGATTAAATGCATTAAATGAAATTCTAAAAGAATTAATAAAAATATTAATAATCAAAACAAAAGTCTTTCAAACACATAGACAGACACACAGACACACAGACACACAGACAGAATATAGGCACTACACAGCTTCTAGCTTGGACACTGAGAACAGCTTGGGGAACAGATTCCTAGTTACAAAAACACTGCAAATGAGAGGTGGACAATCATAAAGCAAGCTCAGCTGAAACCGAGAATGAGGTGGAATAATTCAGCTGAGTTATTTCTGAGCATCTTTAATCTGTAAAGAGACTGTTAACTAGACAGCTACAAGACTCAGAAAGGTGAGTGTATATGCATCAAGGCGCACAGCATCTGATTGGAGACCATTGGAAATCCACCCCATGTGTCTACTAAAGTCGCTATGAGTTTTCTACTTCCAAGTCTTTGGGTTACGTGCTCCAAGGTAACTATTAGCTGCAGCCTTGCTTTCCGCTCTTCTAGAAAACCCTTTGCAACCTCAGATGATTTTCACTTTGAAATTCTCAAAAAGAGTTTGGGGTTTTTGGTTTGGTTTGGTTTGGTTTGGTTTGGTTTGGTTTGGTTTATTTTGTTTTGTTTTTAAATTCCATCTTCCCACCCTCTGTCTCTGGGCCAGGGAAGCTGGCCACCTGTTCTTAGTCCATTCTTATCAACTGGAGAAGAACTCAGTACATGATGTCAACAGTAACCATGTCTAGAAATAGGACATGATCCTTCCTGTTAAGGGAGCCACAGTAGGCAGGGAAATGGTGGGGACAGCTGGCAGGCAGAGACAGAATCAAGAATAAAGACACAGCAAGTGCCTGCTGTCATGGGGGGATTTTTTTTCCTTCCCAGGTTTCCACCTCATTAGAGCTCAGCTTTGTTGGAAGAGACAAAATAGAGAAATTCAAACTAGGTGAAGGGGATTAGGAAAGATGGCCCAGTGACAGAGGCCCAGAGGTCAGGATAGAATAGAGGTCCAAGATAGCAGGAAAAAGTCAACAGCTCTGAGCGGCTAATTCTCAACCAGAGACACGTGGTGGACAGGAGTCATGGGGCTACAAAGGTTTTACAGAAATCCCTTTCAGAGACCAGAGGGCAGAGTTAATGGGAACAAAAAAAAATCTACAAGGATTCAGAAAGATGGAAGAAAGCTAATTACACATCAGCAGAGCAAAATCAAGGGAAGACATTTGCCTTCTGATTAGGGGCTAGAAGAGGTGCTGTGGGGGCCCAGGAGCAAGCTTGTTATAAGATCCACTGTCAATCCAGCTGATCTTGGCTTCAGATACTAAGTCCTGGAATGGGAGCCACGATCTGGACATTGCTCTATTCTGAACAGAATTACAGTCCGGTTTGATGCAAAGCCGGCCTACTGGAAGCAAGGTGCTGTTCTCACAAAGGAGATGAGTGGCCTGGGGTCCTCATGGGTGGGTGTGGGTACCACCTAAGCAAGGAGGAAGGCACATTGAATCTTCAACTACATCTGGAATCTGAACACAGGAGTCAAGAGGAGAGTTGAGAATGGACCCAAATATGACAAAGTGGGAAGGGGTGAAGATACGAGCAGAGACTTGAGAGAAAAGATGAACAGCGCAGAAGGTGGGCAGCAAATCAGCAGCAATGTGGTTTCTAAATCCATCAAGAGCAGGTTTCCAGGCGCAATGGGTTAGCCTCAGCACTAGGGTAGGTAGCCAGGAAGTGGTTCTTCCTCATTACTGCTCATTCCAAAGCAGGCGGCTGGCACACAGGACTAAATCCTGTGCCTCCTAGTGTGCCCTGCCATCCTCACCACTCCACCCTATGGAGGTCGGATTTCAAAACTTAGGACCTTGAGGTAAGAGAATCACAAGTTCAAGGCCACCCTTGGGCTGTATAGACCCTGCCTTGAAATATAAAGAGATAGTGATGTGTACAGAAAAAACTATGAAATTCAAGGGGCTTTTCAGAGGCAAGGCCACATTATTTTGGTATCATAGTTTTTCTAACCCTCCTTCATTATCTTGTTTGATCAGAGGGGTGGTGTGTTTGTCAGTTTCTAATAGGAAAGGAGAGGAAACCACAGAAATTATAGAGACTTTAATGACAGAGACTTTAAAAAAATTTTCAGGCAAACAGCACCTGAAAGTTCCTAATCTGGCCAGAAATTTATACACAGATTATTGAAGCCACCAAAGTTAGACTGTAATGGTGGGAGAGCTGGTAGTCTGTTTCCAAAAGGAAGCAGTCACCCCAGCTACAGCCTCTAACACTTACTAAAAAGCAGACAAGTGTCTCACACCAGAGGGAGAGAACTGAAACTCCTACTGGCTTCTATCCAGCATCTTTGCCAAGGGCAGGAACTTGGAGTTGACTATACATGCCTGTCTGTGCACACAGTAGGGCAGTTCTAGGACATGTCGGAGCAGTATGTCCCAACACTTAGCATGCAGGTCTACACTTCTGTTATTAAAACGTCTATTGCATTTTTGTTGTTGTTTTTGTTGTTTGGTTTTTTGTTTGTTTGTTTGTTTTGTTTTGTTTTCCTCACATGGAAATAACCTTGGGGATCTGAGCAAAGACACGGAAGTGATTGTGAAAATAGCGTGACATTACAGGTTCCTAACACTGACTCCATACACTATCTGCCAAGTGCTATCCCCCACTGCCCATAACCCCTCCCCAACCTCTTTCTTTACTAACCTGATTTGTTCAGGTTGGCAATATATTCTACTAAAAATACGCTACTCCCTAACACCCCATGTAGACCAATGACACGCCAGTGGTGCAGATATGACCAACAAAATCTAGGCAAGAGACTCAAAGCCAGTGTCTCTGCCTGGATGAAAAGGCTGTCCTTCTGAAATGGCCCTCCACCACCACATGCCATTCTCCCAGCTTCAGATGCTCTCACAGTGCCCGGGAGGTCATATAAACATCGTTTTGGCAGTGCACCGACAAGAGCACAAATGGAGAAATTCCCAATTAGGTTAGAGAATGAGAAGAGAAGGGCTAAGTTCTCAGGGCACACCAAGCCAACTGGGCCAACCCTGCACTGCCTGCCCGTGTGCCTATTAGTTTAGAAAGACAAACTCCTTGTTTGAACTTTCCCCAGTCATCTTTCCTTTTGTTTTCAGCTGAGCATAGTCCTAATTGGCCAGCGCCATCACAGTTCTTGTGACTCATTTACAGGGAAGACAACAGTGAAGTGGGGCTGTGAGAGAAGAAGAAGAAGAAGAAGAAGGAGGAGGAGGAGGAGGAGGAGGAGGAGGAGGAGAAGGAGAAGAAGAATAGAAGCAGAAGAATAGAAGAAGAAGAAGAAGAAGAAGAAGAAGAAGAAGAAGAAGAAGAAGAAGAAGAAGAAGAAGAAGAAGAAGGAAATTCTAGAGAGACAGCCAGAGGGGATGATACTGACCTTACAAACCAGCATTCTAGTGGGAATAGGAAGGGATAATGGCATTTTAATGCTATAAACTGGAAGCATGAGTCTTGCAGGGTACCTCATCCTACCAACCTATGAAGATTTACTGAGCGCTCTTGTATACCCAGCATTGCCCTCTCCTCCTTTTCTCAAGACCACTCTCTAACAGTATGAAGGAGCCCTCCTCTAGGGATCCTAAAATGCTTCCGCAAGGCCTACAGAGAGAAATGTTCTACCCATAAGTCCATCCAACTCACTCAGCAACTTAGGTGGTAACAGAATACATGTCTGTCTGACTTTTTTTTTTAACTTGTATTGATTGTCATCCTATATGGCCAAGAGACTGAGAGCTGAACAGGAAAAAAAAATGACCCAAGTGTGTAGCCCTAATAAAATGAAGCCTCTTTGGGTAGTGAGCAACTGTCAAAGCAGGAACTCCTTGGCCAAAGCAGTGAGAATAAGAGGCAGCTGAGTGCTTGGAAGGACTGTGGGAACCCAAGGAAGGAAGAAGCTGGGATGCTGTCAACCGGATGTGATGCCACTGTCACAATGATGAACACACAGCAGCTGTGGCTGTCTCCTCCTCAAAGCCTGGAAAGAAATAGGAGAGCAGGAATGGGAGAGTAAAAAAGAGACCAGTTGGAAAGAAATGAGAATGGGGGATGCGTCATGGGAGGGAGGGTAGCAGCAGGGTGGGAGGGTGAAAGCATCCAATCCATGGTGCATTGGATACAAATATGGTACTGCCAGAAATTTAGAAGATAAAAAACATATTACGTGTAAACCCAGCCAGTGCTGACCATAGTCGTGTTACACGAGGTGACAGTTTCACTTGACTTGTAACTAATAAACTTGAGTGATAACAAACACTGGGCATGAACAAATAACCTTTTCTGTCCTTCCTCTAATGCTGTTGGCTTCCTAACATCCATAGTTAGCAGCAGAGTTGGTGGAATTGTTGTTTTAGCATCATCATTTATGCTCAAAACAATAAAGTAATCAAACACCTGAACCTCCTCCTGGTAAAACACAATAGCTGTTGCCTTTGCTTTGCCCTCCCAGGGCCCTCCTGTATTCACCCATGACCTCGAGGGGTAAACTGTTCTCTTTTCCACCCATACAACAGAATCCTGTTGTCAACCGTCCTCTGTGATGTTCATGGTTCCTGAAACTCGAGAGCCATCTGTCACATAAGCGGCAAAGCTTTAAAAAGCATGACTTCTGATCACTGGCCTATAAAAAAAAAAAAAAAAATGCCACTCTGCGGTGTGTGCTGTATGCAGCACACTCTGGAATTCCACACACCTCACTCGCTTCATCTTCACAGAACGGCTCTGTGAGTCATCACACTCACTTTGTAGGTGCAGAATGGAGGTTCAGCAAGTGTGAGTTGGTACCTGGTGACAACAACGGGTAAATGTCAGAAGATGGATGCTGACCTAGGTGTTCTGCCTTCAGAACTGGGGCACATCAATGCTACTCTCTGTCCTGTGAGCACGGTGGGCACTTCCGGACCTCGGCTGCCAACCATCCTAAGTAGTCATTCTTCTCCACAGTGCTGGGATCTGGGCCTGCTCTGCTCTCCTGAAAGATGGCTAAACACTAATCCGAGTTAGGAGATTCCTTTCTCTGTTTGGCTACCAGTGGATTTGGTCAGTGGACATGACTAGAAAGGGACATACAGTAATGAGGGATTTATTTTCTGCTCCAATCATTCTCCCTGTCTCTCCTCATTTCCATACCATTCTAGCCATGGCTATTTCTTCCGCCGCCTCAGGTCCTGTTGATAAGCAACTTCCATCACTTCTGCGCTCCAGGAACTCCAGTAAGACTTCCTTCCCCCTTCTGTCTTCAAGCCTAGTGCTAACTCCTGCCTTCTGTTGTCAACCCCCAGGTGCTTTCCAGCCTCTGCTGGTTCCAGGAACTCGGTCCACGTTTTGTCCCTTGTGCTGTCCACTCTAAACATTTAAAACTTTGAAGCATGTTAGCTATCTTCCTTCAGGGTCCTGACCTGTGCACACGTCGTACAACAAAGATTCACCTTTGGTCCAGAGGAAAGGGCACATTGTTGCGACACCAAGCTCTAGATGTAAAGGGTGTGCCACTCTTCTGTAGTTCTCCTTCAAAACAGAATGATGGGCACTGAGGACATGGCTCAGTGGGTACAGTATTTGCTACAGAAGCATGAGGACCCGAGTTCAGATCCCCAGGGCCCATGTATAAAGCATATACACTTAAGCCCAGAACTAAGCAGGGTGGGGAGGGGCGGAGAAGAAACAGGTGGATCCCTGAACCTCACTGGCCAGCCACTCTAGCCAATCAGAAAGCACCAGGTTTAAGGAGAGACTCTGACTCAAAAATTAAAGTGGAGAGAAACAGAGGAAGATGCCCAGTATAAACTTCTAGCCTGTATGAATGCATCCAGGAGTGCATCCATATACACACGTGTACATACATGCAAACACCACATCCATACACACACATACACACCAGGGTGATGGATTGCAGACCTTTTAAATAGCAACAGAGCCAATGTGTCAGGCAGACATAATGATTATAAATGTGTCTACATTTGATCACAACAATTTTAAGTATATGGATAAGAAACTGACAACTAAAAGGAGGTACACAAATTGCCTCTAAAATTATAACTGGAGATTTTTAACATACTGCTTCCAAGAGTGACAACATGCACAGATTACAACACTCACTGGAGACAGAGATCTGAAGAGCCGCTCACCTCTCCCCTCCCTATCCCATCATTGTCCATAGCACATCTGCCCAGAGAGCACACCTGCACTGCTATGTGGAGATTAGATGATATTTAAATGCTAGCACACCAGTGCATGTCAGTCAGGAGTGCCCAACCAAGAAACCCACAAAGGCCTCTGTGAATGCAGAAACTACTGAATAGCAGGGGAGCTTCTGGCATGCGAGTGGCCTCACAAAGGACAAGGTGTGCTCCACAGGGTCCTAAACGTCACCTGCAGTGCTGAACATTGGCACAGTGGCTACCCTTGGCAGGTAATAGCTAGCCGGTGTCACCGAGTGACTTTTGAGATACTGACTGTAAGGACTCCCTTAGACACTAGCTATGCTTTATTTTTTTTTCAGTTCACGAAAGTTCTATAAGCTATACTCTAATGATTTGAACATTTTGGAAATGCATATAATTCTTCAGGAACAAACATTTTAAAAGCACAGATTCCACACTTTGATTTCAGCTCTTAGCTTAACCTTGAAATCATTTCCTACCCATTGTCCTAGGCCACGTGGGAGTTTGAGGGAAATGCTGGCTCACAGTGCAGTGCGGCAAAAGTCGTGAAGGAGCCTGGATGCCAACAAGCAGTAAAGGGATTTAATAAAATAAAGAAATGATAAACTTAGGCTCCTATTGTTCATTCCCGGCTGGTATCTCTGCCCTCAGTTCTTAGCCACCCTCCCACGTCTTCATGCCCTACCCTATCAGATTTAGAAAAAACAAGCTGCCTGTGCCTACATCAGTAGAACACAGATTCCCTCCCTGTACCTTGAACTTGATCATGTGACTTTCTGGTCAACTATACACACAAAGGAGGCAGTATGCCACTTCAAAGCCTAGATGTTCGGAGGTCTCATGTATTTTTGCTTCTCCTTTAGCGCTTTGAAGGGTGTTCGAGTACCTCCTGTACCACACCATCTTAAAAGAGTTATTTGTTTTTATTTTATGTGTGTGTGTTGCCTGCATGTATGTAAGTGTATCATATTGTTTAGTGCCGACAGAGACCAGCAAAGGGGATCAGAACTTTTGGAACTAGAGTTAGAGACAATCGTTAGCCCCCCAGATAGCATTTGGGAACACACCCCTTGTCCTCTAAAGGAGCAAGCAGTGTTCTTAACCGCTGAGCCATCTCTCTAGGGCGCCTGTTCCAGAATATTGAACCTCCAAATGAAATATGTGGAATAAACTTGAGACACTTAGACTTGAAGTAGAAATAGCCCACACCCACCAACAAATGCTTATTCTTCCCAGTGGAGAGTTTTGTGTGTGTGTAATTGTTTGTGACACAGCAATTGCTAGCAATACACTTGCCAAAGTCAAAATCCAGAAATGTGTATTATATATGTATTATACAAACAAGTTGTATCGTCCTGTCTGATGTATTTAAGCTGATAGACCAATCCAGATACAACAGAGCTTTTTCAGATTTTTAAATAATAGTAGTGACGTGTACTATAGAAATAATAATTTTGATAATGGCATTCCATGTTTACTCAGCTGGGGGATGCTGAAACAGCTGTTTAACATTATTTCTGGGTGGTGCCTTTCCTAGAAGACAATAGCGTTGGAATCAATGAGCTGCATCAAGAGCTGATTTCATAGTAATTCTTCTCCTCCTTGGGCTGAAACAGCTATCTTCTCCTGCCCTCAGCATTTGGAACTCCTGCTTATCAGGCCCCCAGACTCTGGCCAGAGCCTGCAACCACTGTCCCACTTGCTCTCAAGACTCAGGCTGAGCCTGAATACTCTAGTGAGACTTATTGATATCTTCTTGCACTCTTGAGCCAGAACCTAGCTGTTGAAAATATGCCCTAGCCTAGAAAAATGGATCATGGCAAAATGATTAAGAAGAGCCACTCACCAGGCAGTGATGGTACATGCCTTTACTCCCAGCACTTGGGAGGCAGAGGCAAGAGGATCTCTGAGTTTGAGGCCAACCTGGATTACAGAGTGAGTTCAGTACAGCCAAGGCTACACAGAGAAACTCTGCCTTGAGAAACCAAAAGGAAGGAGGAGGAAAAGGAGAAGGAGAAAGAAGGGACGAGAAGAAGAAGGAGGAAGAGGAGGAAGGGGAGGAGGAGGAGGAGGAGGAGGAGGAGAAGAAGAAGAAGAAGAAGAAGAAGAAGAAAAGAAGAAGAAGAAGAAGAAGAAGAAGAAGAAGAAGAAGAAGCTCTCAATATGGGCAAAGCAGGACACTCTTTCACATCATACCTAAAGTAAGAATTAACACTTCCTTCTCCCCAAAATGACATTTACCACCCACCTCAAAACTACTATTTTCTTGGGGTATAAGAAACCCAGCCCATGTCTGTATCCCAGCATCCGTGAGTCAGTCACTGGGTCTCTTATCCACCCTTAGCTCCAGTTGTTTCTCCAAGCTGCAGTGCAAATGAGCCCTGCCTTGGCAAACCCTGGAAGTTCTTTGGTCCTAAACATCTTAAAAATCCTCAGAAGTCTTGAGCAGCAGTGGCAACAGATAGCACATCAATAGTCCTTGGCAGAAGTGCTGTCTGCTGACATTCAGCAGCTCTTGCAAAGGCTTCATTTGCATAGCAGCACTGTCACAGCACTAGGCCTTGCGAAGAGAGTCTAGCATCTGTCAAAATAGGGATGCAGTTGAGAGTACCTGACAGGAATCTGAGAAGGATGCCCAATTTGGAATCAGACACTGGCTTCCCACCTCCAGAGCAATCCACTTTCTCTTGTGATCGGCAAGGAAGTAAAACGAATTAAGGGCCTAAAATGTGGTTGACTAAGCGCTAGCCATTATTTCATTTACTCCTTGTAACAGCCCCCAAGGTCAGTGTGTGTAAGGTTCACAAACAAGGAAGGGGGGCAGGGCTCAGTGAGAGTCTGACTTACTCAAAGTCCTGTGGCTGATAAGCATCAGGGTGCCAGGTTTGAACCTGGTCTCTTCCATCATGTTCTTAGAACCAAAAGATGGATGTAACTATAGAAGAGCTTAAAGAAAACATTAAAAAGACACCAATGATGGGCATTCACTCAAAAGCCTACAGTTGGTTTATCTGAATGGTAAAGACAGGAAATAATCCTGTTCTTAGAATCCAACATCAGCCTTGCCTTTTCTGTCGGGGTTAAGTGCCACAGTCAAGGAAGGTGACAGTGAGTAGACTTACTTCAGTCAAAAACAGAGTCCTCTCACTAGAGGGCTGGAAGGCCTCAGCTCCCTCTGAAATCACCCAGTGTCAGCATTATAGCCATCATGCAGACAGCATCTACCACACACACAGAGCATCTGCCACATACACACACACACACACACACACACACACACACACACACAGCATCTACCACACAGAATCTAACAAACACACACACACACACAGCATCTACCACACAGACAGCATCACTGGGATGATTTGCCTGGAAACAGTATGGACAGAGTCCTCCTGCCCATCTAGACACAGCTAAACATCAAGAATACAATCTTCTAATACCCCTGGGCATCCTACATTTCTGGATTCAAGAACACAGGCTACTCTATGAAGCTCACCATCATTCTGAAATTGATTTACGTCCCAGTGCAGGTAATCTTTCAATTTTAATTGTCTGTTTTGTTTTTTTTTTTTTAGGGGGGAAACTTGAACAAATATCCTTTCACATCAGAAAAGGTACAAATGAAAAACAAACGAACAAAAATATCTGCCAAAGTCCAGCTTGCTGAAATAATGAGTTTATTGCAGTTACTTACAGGAGTATGAATTAAGGGTTATTTGCAGAAGCAGGCATGAGTTCAAGACAGGTACATTGTTGAAAAGCCCACCCCAGCACTAGAGTATGGATGCTCATTTATAAAGTCTATATTAGCATTTCCACCGAACTCTCAGTCAGCTTAACAAGTTGACTTATCCGCTCTAGGCCTGAGAGCCTCCTTCCTCCGGTGGTCCTCTTGGCTTATACAACCGCAGGGAGGAAGGGGCCATGTAAATCTTGTAAGTTTCGGGGACTTCCTGATATTTGGGGGTTGTTTACTTCTTAAGTCACAAAGAGTCTCCTTTAGGATGGAACTGTTTCAATTATAATGATATTGCCACACAGCTGTGCCTGTTAGTGGGTGAAGGCTGCTACTTCTGCTTTATAATTAATCATATTTGCCAATCTAGTGACAGTCATCAGAAAACAGATTCATAGTGTATCTATGTTCAGCACCTCACTAAGTACGCTGCATATGAACGGGTCAAGATGGACTTCAATTTCTACTACTTCTCCTAAAGAACATCTTAGAGTCTAGTTCTAAAATAGTGTCCTTGGATATAATCGCTTGGATTGTGTTTACAACCATCAAACAGTGAGAGCACTTTGATATTTTGAACAAGCACATGATTGCTGGGAGGAAGATGTCACACGAAAAGGTAAGATGACAGACTGTACTGAAGAGTGTAGGTGCAGCCGGGTCTCCTTAATATGCATTCCTAAATACATAAACACTTTCCAGGAGCAACACAAAACAACATTAGCACATCCAGCTTTAGCAGCATTACATAGGTAGGTAAGTATATAGATATAGATGAAATCAGTGATAGATACATAGATAGATAATAGCTAGATTAGATACATACATACATATATACATACACACAGCCAGATAGATAATACGTAGATAGATAGATAGATAGATAGATAGATAGATAGATAGATAATAATGACATTCAGCATTGGTTTAGAAAGCCTGTCCTGTATGTAACAATATCACTTTATTACTTAGACAAGTGGCCAGTTCTAAGGATCTTTAAATATGGAGAAACTGCTGTAAATTTTAGAAAGGGTTTTTTTACAGAATTAGATCAATAACTATCAGGAAGATACTCAAGAGTTCTTGGAGCACTGTAGTATATGGTCTGTCCTTAAGCGTTTTTAATAATTAGGGGGAAAGGCCCGTTTACCAGAACATTGCTATACAAACCAACAGATATGCCACAATCATTTAGGCTGAAACCATATTAATTTATTGGCTTTAATAGCTGGTAGAAAGCCAAGGTCAGCAGGTAGAAACATAAGTAGCTATAAGTGCTCATTAAAATGTGAAAAACAGTTAATTGTGTGTTAATGTAGATATTGTAAAAAAAAAAAAAAAAAAAAGCAATCTGATGGAAAATTCAATGGACTGGTTTATTAAAAACAAAACTGTGCCAGAAACATGAATAGGCAATTCACACACACTCATACAGGAAGGAAGCCCCAAAGCTAGCATTGTTAATAAAGAGAGAATGCAAGTTAAGTCTGCTAACTGGCCACTTTACATCCATCTCATGGATAAGGATGGGAGCCCGTGAGGCAAGGAATTAGCACAGCTATGAGGACATGAAAACTGCACGCAGTGGGTCTGTGCTGTGAGCCCCAACAGGCATTTGTGTGCACTGTGAAAATAAGAGTGTAAGGCCTCTCATTTCATTCCCTAAAGGAGTCCTTGTCTGGGTACAAAAGAGCTGTCTATCCGAATTGTGCAATGGGAAGCAAGGCGTTGGATGCAGCCTCATTTATCTATCATTAAGAAAGATGGAAGGATAAATCCCAGCCTCAAACTATGGAACATTTGCCTAGACGCAGAGGCAATGAGCTAAATGTGTAAATGTGACCATGGCTAACTCTCCAAGAGCCTATGCTGAGTGGCTAAAACAATAACCAGAATCAAGGCTATAGTGTAACACCAGAGGTGCTAACCTAAACACACACACACACACACACACACACACACACACACACACTGTATTTTCTAAGAATGTGTGTGTACCCAGGGATATAAGATAGATTATAGGGGACTGCTTTTCCCTGAGGCATTGGCTCGAGAGTCAGGTATTACACTGTTATTAAAAGCTGTGAAATCACTGTCTGTGCTAATGGTGTCTTTATTCCAAGCACCCCCTTTTAATGCTTATTTTCCTGTTAAATAAGTTAAGCTGTTTCAGTAGGTAGCTTGACTCTCTAATTGACAGCTATCTGAGGGCCCTTCTCTGGTACTCTACCTGCCTGGAGTGAAGGGCAACCAACCAAGCAGCCCACTAGGTTGCTTTCACGCCAGTGCCAGGTGCTTTAAACACCCCGTCGGTACTTGAGAAAGCTATGATAGCCACGGCTGTCATGGGCTGAAGACCCTCATGCCCAATGCCTGTCTGAGAATTGTCATGCTACCAGAAGCTGTTTGCTGCTCCTGGCTGGTGTCTGTGTGAGGGCTGAAACAAGAGCAATATGCCTTTCAAATTAATGGGAGACCGAAACAGGAGAAATATACCTCGCAAGTTAATGGAAGACCAAAAAGAAGCAATACACCTTGCTGGTTTAGGGTTCTGTTTGCAGTTAAGACAGTTAAGTCCCTGTTTGCCCCCATTTTTAGTCTTCTCAAGTTAAGATTTCCGTTTATAAAAAAAAAAAAAAAAGATTTCCATTTGTAATTAAGGAGTTCCTGTTTGCGCTGTACACGTGTACAAGTTAAGGTTTCTATTTGTCATAAATACATTCCTGTTTGTCTTGCAGCAAAGCCCTGGCAGGTAAAGGTTTCTGTTTGTAATTAAGAATAAGTTTCTTTTTCTTAGATCTGCTATTAACTGCTTGCAGCCCCAATCACATGATGTAAATCCTTACCTTCTCTTTCATTGTATCTTTCTAACAATATCTAACAGCCAACTCTCCCGCCCCCGTGAACACCTTATCTCTTCTATAAAAGGGACTTCAGGAGGCCAGCCAGGCTGCCCTCTCAAATCCTGACTTAGGGTGAGACAGCCAGTCGGCCAGTCCCCAGTGCACCCCAACACACAGCTTTCACTAGGCAATCATGGGTTTAGCCTTTTCTCCTCATGATTCTCAGGTTTAGCAGTCTGCTCCCACAATTCCCTGCTGAGGATGATAGTAGCTGCCAAGTGCCAAGGCCATTGGAAGTTCAAGCCTAGAACAATACGCCTTGCACCTAAATGCCAAGAGCTTCTGGCTTCTAAAGCCTAAAGCCTAAAGCAAATGGTCTCTAGTACTCAGCTCTATGGTCTCTGGGTCTTTCAGTACAGATGCTAAACCTAGGGCGGAGGAGGTTGCAGGCCTTCAACACAGGGAAGTGCTACCCATGGTTTCTATCCAGATTGAGCATAAGAACCCTAGACACTGGTCAGTAAGTAATATTTAATATGTTAGAGAAGATGCCTGGGAGTTGTAGGGTCACAGACTTTTTTTTAAAAAACAGCTAAAATTAAAAACAGGGCATTAAAGAATAAATAAAAGTAAAAGAAGAAAAGTAGCTGTGGTGATGGTGTGCGTGACCTGAGGAGGTCAATGGCATCCTGGAGCCTGACGTTGAAGTGATTAAAGTATGGCTTGCGTGGAGCTGGAGGGGTTAATGCTAAAAGGGGTGACAGAAAAAAAAAACCCGAGATAGGAAATGACAGTCTCTTTCCGTCATGATCTCACCATTGCCAAACGGATGAACCTCAAGGGTCACAGAAAGTATCGATAGCGGTGCATTTAGCCATGTTATCTTACTGGGACTTTAATGGTGTGGCCACTGGGACCCTGGACTATCCCCAGCTCTCAGGAGAAAAGGTAACCAACACAAATCACTGTCCTATCACAAATGCACTGAACATGCACCACAACTTAATATAGAATAAGATGATTTGCTACGGATAGACAGAAGAAATGAGAGCCTGGCCAGGGGTGTGGAGAAAAAGACTGTATGTCACTGGCATGAGCTTCAGCCAGTCACTCTGCATCGGCTGCCAACGTTGAAGACTGTGGAGCCATGAGCGGCTCTGGGGCTGTTTCCAGGTTACCGCGGAATAGGTTGAGAGATTCCAGGAAATACCAACCAGAAAAGACACAAACCCTCAGAAAGATAATTGAATCTGGTTATCTTCCCAAGTCACCATCCAGACTGCAAGGCTCCTGCTTTGCTCTTACTAACAATCAAATAAGCAAGCAGATATACAAATCAGCAGTAGTCACATTCACTTCCAACACGCAATGAAAACAAATAAGATCTCAACAAGCGAGCAATATTTTCTACAATGGGAAGTAAAATAACAACGGGGGAGGGGGTTTACTTGATGTGGGCAAATACTTGTTTAAAGATAAATCAGCTAGGACCATTGGGATGCTTCAGTGAGGAAAGGTGACTGCCCCCAAGCCTGATGGCCTGAGTTTGATCCCCAGTATTCCCATGGTGGAAGGAGAGACTGATTCCCAAAACATGTCCTCTGACTTATACACACACACACACACACACACACACACACGCACACGCACACGCACACGCACACGCACACACACACACACACACAATGAGGAGAGGCAAGTAGATTATAAAAATGTAGAAACCGAATCAGCGGGAGGCCAATCTGTAAAAGTTGCAGGATATTAAGAAATACACCTTAAATAATTACCAGCATCCACGTTCTTGTCTTAACTAAGGCTGCAGATCGACATTTAGTTAACACACAGAGTTGTATGGCAGCCAAAAGAAAACCTAATCGCTACAGACAGAACATTCACAAATATCATGCAAGAAAACGAGGCGTGCGCACGTGCGCACGCGCGCGCGCACACACACACACACACACACACACACACACACACTGAGACCTGGAGTTATGCTGAATTGGATTAAATGAAGACCCAGTGTCATTGCTTAAAGCATTGTCAAATGAAAAATATTGTAAGAAATATTAATGTTTCTGGGAGTAAGGAGATAAAGAAGATAAATAATTTCTAAGCTGAATGTAATAGTGCCCAGAGCCTATAATCCAGCACTTGGAAGGCAGAGGGGCAAGAGGATTATAAATTTGAATTCATCTTGGACTATGTAAGGAAGTCTAAAATCTAGAGCAACGGTTCTCGACCTGCGGGCTGCGATCCCTTTGAGGAGTAAATGACCCTTTCTTGAGGGTCATGTATCAGATCCCCTACATATCAGATGTTTATGTTACAATTCATAACAGTATCAAAATTATAGTTATGGAGGAGCAATGAAAATAATTTTATGGTTGGGGGTCACCACAACATGAGGAACTGTATTAAAGGGTCACAGCATTAGGAAGACTGAGAACCGTTGGTCTAGAGGCTTAAGGGACACTTATAAAGTGTGTGTGTGTGTGTGTGTGTGTGTGTGTGTGTGTGTGTAGCCCAAAGGTCAATGTCAATCACTCTCCATCTTGTTTTATTGAGACAGAGTCTCTCACTACCTGGAAGTAGTCAATGTACTGAAACTGGCCAGCAGCAAGTCCCAGGAAATCTCCAGTCTCCATTTTTCCAGCTCTGGGATTATAGGCAGGTAACACCATACCTGGTTTCTGTTGTTGGTGTTTTGTTTTTTGTGTTGGTGTTGGAGATGCAAACTCACATCTTCATGAATGGAAGGCTTCTTCTTTACCAGCTGAGCCCCCAGCAGCCCTGTAACTGGAAACCTTTGAACAAATCTCCACCCCCAACCCTACAACTACCAACTCTATTGTTGTTCTGCTAACCGCACATGCCCAAATCCAGATAGTTTCATACTCTTTTCTGATGACTTCTCACCCTTTAAATGGCAACGGGCTCTCACATTTTGCAGCCAGGTTTCTTGGCAAACTCTTCTTTGTTTGTTTGGTTGGTTGGTTGGTTGGCTGGTGTTTAGTTTTTGTTTGTTTTTGTTTTTCAAGACATGATTTCTCTGTGTAGCCTTGACTGGCCTGAACTCACTTGCTTTGTAGACCAGGCTAGCCTTGAACTCACAGAGTTCCCCTGGCCTCTGCCTCCCCCCCCCCCAAGTGCAGGGATTACAGGCATGTGCCACCATGCCTGGCTACTTAGCAAATCTTAATGTTCTAATCAGTAATCATTACACCTTCTCAGTTGTATCTGTGGAATGGAAGTGAAATCTCCACGTTTACTATGGAAAGGGTGAAAATCCTGTGGCGCTAACCTTCATTCTAGTGGAGAAGAAGCAGAGATACGTGTCAGCTTTGGGGGAGGAGGGCAGCGATGTAAAACAGTTAGGAGAGATTAGATAGCATCGATAAGCAAGATTTCATGAGTTAAACTAGGGAAGGTTGAGGAAGAAGATCATAGGCGACTGCCTGGAAGGCATGATCTTTACGTCATGACTAGTAATGCATGCCAGATGTAGGCAAAGGAAGAGGAATATGTGCAGAGCTGCCGTGGTCTGTCTCAATTTCCTATGGCAAAGGTTTCACCATCCTAGAATGAATGTAGCCAGAGCTTTTTAAGAAGTAGGCAATGGTTTGAAGTTTTTTAGCTTGTACAGTGTAGGGTTCTGAATGTGAAGAGTCACCCATAGGCTGTTTCAATTTGGTCCCCAGGTGGCAGCTCTGTCTTGAAAGGGTCTGGAACTTTTAGGAGGTGGATAGAGGTTTGTTACAGGAAGTGAGTCGCCGAGGGACAGCTTTGAGGTTGTTTTTGCACAGCTCCACTTCCTGTCCTTCCTCCATAGCCTGACTGCAGACAGTTGCAATGTGACCATGGTGGACTACACTCTCAAACCGTGAGCCAAATTAGACCCTCTCCCCCACTAAGTGGTTTCTTGTCAGGCATTTTTGTCACGGCATTGAAGACTATTAAGGCGGGTAAGTATTTCACAAGTACCAGGAGTGCCCACACAGCTTCCGTCGCAGGCCTATTGCATTGCTGATTTCTAAAATGCTCTGCTGGAACTCTGTCGGGAAGAGCATCTGTTGGTGGAAGGAGTCTATTTCATCTCACAGGTTATAATCCTCCATCGGGGGAAACCAAGGCAGGAACTCATGAGCTTGCAACTGGAACAGAAGCCAAGAGGAAACGCTGCTTACTGGGTAGACCCCTCTGCCTTGATCAGCTACCTTTTTTTCTTTTCTCTTCTTCTTTTTTCTTTCTTTTCTTTTTTCTTTCTTTCTTTTTTTTTTTTTTTTTTTTTTGTGGCTTAATTCAAATTTAATAATACTCTGGGTGACATTTTTATTTTGCTATCTTGTAACAATGTAAAATGCATTCTTTTTTTCTTTTTACCTTTCTTTAAAAGTAATTTATTCTTTCACATATGCAGCCGGCTACTACCTTTCTTATACAACATAGGCCATCTGCCTAAGGGATAGCACTGTCCACAGTGAGGTAGGCCCGCCTAAATCAATTAGCAATTCACAAATTACTGCACAGGTAGTCCCACAGCCAGTATGATCTGGAAAATTCTTCACTTGTGGTTTCTCTTTCCCATGTGACCCTACGTTTATGTCAAGCAGGTGACTGAAGGTAATTATGAGACCTCCTCTGAAGTCTACTATAGGCATATATGCAATCAATAAAATTATAGTTTTTTAAAGGATCATTTGGGGGCACTGTGTGTACATGCTTGCCTGAGGATATTGGGTCCTCTGGAGCCAGAGTTGCGGGTAGTTGTGAGTTTTATAATGTGGGTGCTGGGAACTGAACTCATGTCCTCTGCAAGAGCAGTAAATGCTCTTAACTGCAGAGCCATCTGTCCAGCTCCCAGATAATAAATACTTTCATTCCCCACTTTCTGACAAGGCCCAATTGCATAAAAGTAGACTTGCATAGAAATGTTCAAAAGCCAAGCTAGGGTGATGCCTGCACGGGTTTACACATTTAATCAAGTCATTACAAAAGATGTATTTTAATGTAAAAGCCAGAAGCATTTTAGTAAAATATTTTAAAAATATAAATTTTACCTGAATAAATTATATATATATACCTTAATAAAGTTCTCCTGAATGAGTTATGCTCAAAGTGCACTAGGCTCTGCATTATTCCATGTATACAATACCCACAAAGGCGCCAACTTTCCCTCCGTATCGTGATTCCCAACCCAACCAGCCTGTGACCTCAGCACACAGCTTAACCTCTCTGAAACTCCATTTCCTCACACTTTAAAAAAAAAATGTGTTTTCACATCATTTGGACACCCACTTCATAAGGTCGGGTAAGGGAGGGTATGCAAAGTCATGGCCAAACAGGGTCTTAGCATTTAATAAAAGTTCTATAAATATTAGTTGTCTTCTTCCTTCTCTTCATTATACGTAACATTGGTGATAATTTTCTCACGGTGACGGTAACACCTCTTCTCCCCAGGATTTGTATCCCTGTCTTAAGAAGTTATTAGTATTCTTTTTTAAAATATTTATTTATTTATTATTATGTATGCAATGTTCTGCCTGCTTGTGTGCCTGTAGGCCAGAAGAGGGCATCAGATCACCATGTGGTTGCTGGGAATTGAACTCAGGACCTTTGGAAGAGCGGGTGGTGCTCTTAACCACTGAGCCACTTCTCATGACCCATCCTTCCATCTCTCTGGCCAACCCTCTGCCTGGTCTATAGCTCCTGGCTTCCTGGAAGCACCAGGTCCATTTTGGCTGCAGCCTTTGAAAAGTGTTCATATTAAGCTTTCCTCTTCATTTAAGATGCAAAAATCTGGCTCGAGGCAACAATTGCCACCCAGGAACAAAAGCTCTCTTATGGTTTATGTCCTAGTGTCGCGTGGACTGCGGCAGTTGCCCCTGACTGTGCAGTTGATGCCTCTGCCAGGGGAACAAGGGGAAATGAAGATGTCTGGAAAGAGAAGCAGCTGGGAGCGGGAAGCTTGGGCCCTGACACCGACTGTAGCTTAGATGTGACCCGGCCCTTGGGAATGTCTCTTTACCCATGACTCATCATCTACAGAGGCTAACACGTTCCAGGGTCCCTGGTCCACAGAGTCCAGTCAGGATAGGGGCTGGGGTCTTGGCTGCTGTCCTCATCTACTCAGCAGCCCACAGCTGCCCCTCCATACAGATGACAAAGACAGATGACAAAGGCCGCTGATTCCGGGGGAATCTTAGGTGTCGCTCCTTTTACTTTCTAGGTCTATTGTGCCTTTTGCCCCCTTGGTCTGCAGATGACCATCTTAAACCATCCTATACCTGATCTACTTTCCATGAAAATTGATGTTTCCTGTGAGATTTCTTTTCCTTCTTGTAACCAATTGGTCAACAATTCTTGAAATACAATTGCCTTATTGAATAATGTTTATAGTGCTTGGTTTCAAAGTCCTACTATAAGAATTTGGTGTGATGAAAGAGAAACATACATAATCCTATGATCAGATATTAAATATTAAAAAGCCATGTTCCCAATTCTTTTTTATTTAAAGTAATTTATTCAGATTACATCTCAATTGTTATCCCCTCACTTGTATCTTCCTGTCCCCCTCTCCCTCCCTATTTCATCCTATTCCCTTCCCCTAGGTCTGTGACAGAAGGGGACATCCTCCCCCACCATATGATCACAGCCTATCAGGTCTCATCCTGTTAGCCTGCTTACTCTTCCTCTGAGTGCTGCCAGGCCTTCCCAGCAAGGGGAAGTGGTCAAATAGTGGGCACCAGAGCTCATGTTAGAGTCAGTCCTTGCTCCCCACACAACTGTGGAGAATGTGCTGTCCATTGGCTGGATCTGGATAGGAGTTCTAGGTTTACTACATGCACTGTCCTTGGTTGGTACAGTAGTTTGAGTAAACTCCCGGCAGCCTTAATGGTCTTCTTGTAGATTTTTAGGACCTTCTGGGTCCTTCTATTTCCCCATTCTCCCTTACCTCTCTCCATGTTCCCAATTCTTTTTTTTTTAATAAGTCTAGTTTTACTTTTTTATTAATTTATTCATATTACATCTAGATTGTTAGCCCTTCCCCTGTTTCCTCTCATTCTTCCCTCCCTCCCACTTCCCTCCTTCTCCCCTCCCCTATGTCTGTGATTGAGGGAGACCTCCTCCCCCTATATATGCTCTCAGAATATCGAGTCTCTTCTTGGTAACTTGCTATCCTTCCTCTGAGTGCCGCCAGGCCTCCCCATCCAGGGGACGTGGTCAGAAAAGGGGCACCAGGGTTCGTGTGAAAGTCAGATCTCACTCTCCACTCAACGGTGTTCCCAATTCTTATGCTAACAGTCAATAAAAAGAACAAGGCAAAAATTACACAATGAGCTTGATCAAAACAACACACACACACACACACACACACACACACACACACACACACACACACAAGATACTATGAGCAGAGAAGATTCTGAAATAGAGGCTCAAAAAATACTGACAGCAGCTTTCTGCAGGTGGCAGGACTATGAACGCCATTTTTTAAAAATGCCTGAGCTTCTTTTTGCTCCTGTTTTAGTGAGCACCTGCTCCTTTCCTATTGAAAACAAAAAGACTTTTCAAATCGAACCGATGAAAGCTCCACATTTTTCTCTCTGTCCTGATGCTGTGTGCCATCGGTCCCCACATGCCGGGCACTTCAACCTCAGGTCTGCTAGGGGAGTAAGACGTCATAGAAGGAAGACTGAGGACCCTGAGTGACAAGCTTTGAACAGAAGAAGTCCTGTTGATAGTCTGGGAGTGAGAGAGACAGAGCCGCATGGTCCACCCCCAACTCATACTCTCTCCATCCATTCTCAGAACCCTGGAACCCCATGCACAGTGATGAGGAGCCTACACACAGACACTTCCGGGCACTGCAGCCCAGTGCAGCAAGCAGAGGAGAAAGAAATACCAGCCTCGGCCACAAAAGGCAGCCCCTGGTGGCGGCCCCATAGGTGGACTTCATTTTCTCTAGTTTAAAATAACACAGAACAGCAACAGCAGACAAGATCTTTCTTCCAATGCAATCGAGAAAGACAAGACAGAACCTTCCAGAAGACTGTGAAGCTGGGTGTGACGGCACACACTAGGCGTCCCAGGCTGAGGCAGGAGAACTGCACATTTGAGGCCATCTTGGGCTGCAGTAATTTTTTTCACCCTCTGTACTGAATTAGCTTTGGAATTTTTTATTCACAGAACCAAGTTCTGAGCACTTACCACATGGCACAGTGGGGGCCATGGTCAATGAATTGACATCCCTTCAGTCTAGGCAGAGAAATCAGCATCACACAGACATACAAATACACCGTATTTACATGATTCAACACAGAGTCTTTCCTCTCGGTTGGGGAAGTAACCTTTTAGGGCCAGGTGATCATCCCTAAAGAGGCAGCTCTATGTACTGTGAGATTCTTAGCAGCATTCCTGGCTTCTGCCCGCTAGATGCCAATACCACCCTTCCTTTTGTGCTGTGACCAGCAATGTTTCCAAATACCGCAGGAGGTTTTGGAGAGGTGGAAACAAAGATGCCCATCCTTACTCCATGTTAAGAGAACCATGGCTATGGGTTGGGGCATGGCTCTTCTCAGTGAAATGCTTGACTTCTCAAATGAGTTCAGAGCAACGGAACCCAGTACCAAAGTTAGGGCATGGTGGCTCATACCTGTCATCCCAGCACTGCGAGCCATTGTGTGGAGACAGACAGACAGCCTATGTGGAACAGTTCCAAGCCAATGAGAGACTCATCTCAAACGTAAAGTTAGAAGGCACCTGAGAAGACTGACAGCTGAGGGACCAAATTTAGGCTGAGTCCAGAGAAAACCAGAGAGCAAACCCTCAAACTGAGACTCAAAGGTTATCAGAATATAAACTGGCATCTAGCGAGACTGTTCAGGCAGGTCCACAGACCACGTGACTGCCCTGACCTTGGAGTTCTAGAGGAAGCAGAAGTCCTGTGTGCAGTGTGGCTGGAGGACCTATAGGAAAGAAATGACAGAGGGAAGGACACTCATGTGGCATGTAGTTGCCATTTTCAACATCCTGTTTCCATTTGTTGATTTCGTCTCTGTTTTACCTTCTCTACAAGAAATGAAAGAATGAGAAATAAAAGGAATGGTGTGACAATAATCGTAGGCTTCATCGAGTCAGATCTCATCCCTTACTCCTGAGACAGTCCGCATGCGAGCCCCCCAGGCTGAGTTCTGGCCAATCAAATGTGAGCAGACGTGATATTCCCAGCCCCATGTCCGGCCTAGGAGAAGCCCCAATGGCCTCCTGACTCTCCCGCTTCTTCTTCCATGACATGTGAGCACCACAAAGCACCTCCCAGTTAGGAATAGCCACCCCAGAATCCTCCATCAAACAGAGAGGAAGCTCTGTTAAGCTCTAAAACCTGGAGGTCTGTTTGGGAGTCCAGCCGGGATTCTCCCAGTTTAGCTAATCAGCGTCTCAAGAAACCTATGTCTCGCCGGGCGTGGGTGCCTCATGCCTTTAATCCCAGCACTCAGGAGGCAGAGGCAGGTGGATCTTTGTGAGTTTGAGGCCAGCCTGGTCTACAAAGAGAGTCCAAGACAGCCAAGGCTACACAGAGAAAAAGAAAAAGAAATAGAAAAAGAAAAGAAAGAAAGAAAGAAAATCTGTCTCCCAGTGGAGGGTACATACACCCCTTGGCTAGGTACTTACTATGGAAAAGAAATATGTTCTGCAGGCTGGGAACATTCAGGAAACAGCTAACTCTTGAACAACCCAGACCCATAAAGGGGTGCTTTTAGCCTTTGGGTTTTTTCTTTCTTTTTTCTTTTCTTTTCTTTTCTCTCTCTCTCTCTCTCTCTCTCTCTTTCCCCCCCCCCCCCTTTGGTTTTGATGTAAAGCAATATTAGGCATGAACAGAAAAGTTCCTCTCTATTTGAAATCCCACTAGACAATTGCTTCTTCATGGTGATGCCATAGTAGAGGGAGAAAATTCCTCAGACAACACAAAGTTCCAGCTAATAAACTCCAAAACCTTCTGGAAAACTGCGACTACTAATATAGGATCAAATTAAAAAGTAATTGATTAAAATTAACTAAAGGGCATAAGTTGAACTTTAAAGAGGCACAAAATCACCCATACTTTCACTTAGTCTAGTCTTCCTGCCATGCATCACACTTTTTTCCTACTATGCTTTTTCCATCAACTCTCAAGAATCCAAATGTCAAGAGCTGAAAATGATTTCCGCTTTCAGTAATCAAACACTTAGCAATCAAACGAGTGAGATGAAGGCTCTGCTGTGGATCCATTCAAACACACGATTCCCAAGTCCGTCTGATACAGTGGTTCTCCAGCCTCCCAGGGCTGGGACCCTTTAACACAGTTCCTCGTGTTGTGGTGACCCCAAACCATAAATCATTTCATGGCTACTTCATCACAACTTTGCTGCAGTGAATGTATGAATCACGGTGTCACATCTGATAGATGGCTCCCTAGGGGTCGCGACTCACAGGTTGAGAACCACTGCTCTAATGTAAGTTATAGAATACAGACAAGGTCATTTGGGGGGAAGCACAAAATGGAACCACATGCCTTAGGAGGTGAGCAACAGAAAAACCTAAAAAGGCCCTGGCAGAGGCATGTAAACCTGGCTATTTGGAAGAGAAGATGAGGCAGGAGGGTTGAAATTAAAGAACCTGCTTGGGTGACAGAGGGAGCTGAAGGGCAGGCCAGGCGATTTACAGAGACCTGATCTCAAAATGAGAAGTCAAAAGAAGACTGACCAGGAGGCAGCTCAGAGGTGCCTGTGATCTGCTAGGCCCATGATCTGCTAGGCCCTAGGTTCAATCCTTAGTGCTCAGAGAAGAATGGGAATAAGGAAAAAAGATAGGAAGGCTGGGGAAGTTGGCTTTCAGTTGACTTCAGTTATAAAGGTGATTGCTTTATACCCAACTGACAAACCTGATAACACTGAAGTAAATATATTTAAGATTGCAGTTCACTATTAATATTTTATTGTATGCTATATTTTTGTACATCTTCATGTAAGTGAATGTGTATATGTGTGTGCATGTGTACATATGTGTGTATGGGTGTTTGTGGAAGCCAGATATTGATAGCCAATGTTTTAGTCTGTTGCTATCCACATTATTTTTGAGACATTGTCTCTCACAGAACCTGCAGCTTACACATTTGTCTAACTGGTCAGTGTATCTTTGCCTTTCTAGAACTGGTGTTACAGGCAAGATTCATGGCACCCAGCTTTTTACATGGCTGCTGGGCATCCAAACGTAGGCCTCATGTTTGCATAGCAAGCATTTACCTGCTGAGACATCTCCTCAGTACAAATACATACATTTTATCATTTCAAACATATGCATCCTATGCATTTGGGATTACATGTATATATTTAGAAACAAAGTATGCTAGCTGCAAGGTACTATGTTACTTTCTATTCTGTATTATTTTCAATTTGTTTATTCTCTTTCTTTTTTCTTTTCCAAGACAGGGTTCTCTGTGTATCCTTGGCTATCTTGGACTCACTTTATAGACCAGGCTGACCTCAAACTCACAGAAGTCTCCTTTCCTCTGCCTCCCCAAGTGCTTGGATTAAAGGTATATGCCACCACCCTTGGCTCCACTTCATTTTTAAAAGTAACAAAGAATCAATTAAAATGGGCACATATGTAAACAAAAATTTAAAAACAGATGTATAAATAGACAGTGTGCATATGAAAAATGATCCTGAGAGAAATGGAAATAAGCATGATAGAATATCGCTAACACGTGTGCAAATAGGTAAGAAGTTAAAACATTCACAATGCTAAGTGTTGAAGAAAGTGAAGAAACTGGAACTCATGTACATGGAAGATGAAATTTAAAATGATGTTAGTACTAAGGGAAACAGTTTAGCAAATTTTTATTAAAGTATAAATATAGCAAGATCCAAATTCATAATATTTGCTTAAAAATATAATACAGAGACTTGCATGTAAATACTCATGGAAATTTCACTCCTGTTTATTTCATAAAGGTAAAGATAACCATCCTCTGCCCATCATCTATAGGTCAGTATATAAGCAAATATGGTATATTAAAAGGTAATACTATACAGCAACAAAAAAGGAGATATTCATATTCATATGGACAAACCTCACTAATGTTATGCTAAGTAAAGGAAGTCAAATGCAATTAGTATTTACTATATTATTTCATTTATACAAAATTGTATATAATAGAAATGCATAACTAATGACAGAATAAAGAGTCTATGGTATCTGGGACCTGGTAAGTGGAATTGTCTACCACAAAAATTGGCACAAGGAAACTTCTTGGGGTAATGAAAATATATTCTATGGGTTACAGTGATGATTACATGGGTATCCAGATTTTGTCAAAAGCTCTTGCAACTGTAGACTGAAAATGAGTACATTATTTTTGGCTGCACCAATAAGAAATGGCTTAACACTGGGAAAATTAAATATTATCATTAAAATTATTTTTGACTCAGTATTAAAGTTTTATCTAGAACCCAAAGCATTAATGAAAAAACCCAGCAAGCTGTCACCTTATCACTTCCAGGCTAAACTCAGTGTGACAATTAGACATGAGAGCTGACATTCATCATCCTAATTTTCTCAGGCTTTTGAAGTCTGTCTTCGTCCTTAATCATTTTAAGATTAAGTGCTTCAGTGGAAATCTATTTACTGTTTGAGAGGTCCTGGACATGAAGAAAGGCATATATTCTGGTTACATCTCTTTTGCAGCTGAGGAAATAAAGCTGAGACTCACAGAGTACAAGGCATTTGTGTATGCATCCCCCTTGAATCGCACTTAGAACACTGACTCCTCCTCTCATGACTTTGGGCTGCAATTTCTTTATGATTAGGACATATTTGGTACATTGTAGTTGCTTTAAGAAAAGATATTTGGTTCTGTTGCTGTCATCCCAGGCCACAGATCTATACTTCAACGGGTTCTAGAAGAGCAAATGGAAGTCACCCAAGAAGGCAGCTTTAAAAAAAGATGTCCTTTGCCTAGGCGTTTCCATTTTTCTTCCTCCCAAGAGTTGAATGCGCTTTCCTCAACAGATTTGCCTAGTTAATCAAAAAGAAGAAACCACCCAGGAAGGGAATCTGTGACCTCTTTGTCAAGGGAAGCCAGATTATTCAATGCCAAGGAAGGCTATTTTTTGCTTTCTTCTGATGGGCTGCAGGGTTTGTTTTAAAGGTCAGCAAATGAAAGGAAAAGGGATGGCCACTTAGCAGGCTCAGCTTCAATCCTCTCCCCCTAACAGCCGCAGCCTGATCCCACCTCTTAGGTAGCTGGTTAGCTCAGATGGTTAGAACTTAGTTACAGACTAGGGACACAGGACTCATTCTGTTTCTAGGGAGGTCACAGAAGATGCTTTGAAATATTTTGGATGCACTCACAAAAGATATAGGTGGACCATCCCTAACTCCTGCTAGAGGTGCTAGCCAGTAGCATCCTTGGAGCAGCAGGAAGGTACAGGATGCAATTGTTCACTTTATCCTTACAGGGTGACCTTGAAGGCCAGGTCTCAGGAGATTTAAAAAAAAAAAAAAAAAAAAAAAAGACAACATAATTGCAGTTAACAAGTACACACTTGACCACGACCATCTGTCATGTTATTATTCTATTGCTGTGAGAAGATACAATGACCAAGGCAACTTATAAAAGAAATCATTTCATCGTGGGCTTGTTTATAGTTTCAGAGGGTGAGTCCATAACCACTTTAGCAGGGATCATGGCAGCAGGCAAGCAGGCATGCTGCTGGAGCAGTAGCCGAGTTTATAATCTGATACACAAGCGGGCTGTGAAGAGTACGGTAGAAACCCTTCCTCCAACAAGGCCACACACTGCCTAATCTTTCCTAAATAGTTCCACCAACTGGAAACCAAACATTCAAATATATGATATGAGTCTGTGTGGGCCATTCTCCTTCAAACCATGATACCACCCTACAGCCTCCAAATAACGTGTGTGTGTGTGTGTGTGTGTGTGTGTGTGTGTGTGTGTGTGTGGTATTAGTTTTGTTTCTCTGAAGAACCTGACTAAAACAACTTCTCAGGCAATCTAAGTGGTACCTGGCACGTATGATACACTGGTGAGTGCTGAGCAGGCACTACTGTGGCCTTCTGGGTATGACAATGGGGCAGTCATAGGACCCTACACTCATACTGGTCCTTGGAGTAGGAATTTTGGTTTCCCAAAATTGATGCCTGGCCCTGCTACATGGACTTTGGGTGTCAAGTTCCCACAGTCCCTGGGCAGGCTGGGGAGCCAGAAGGAACAGAAAGTTGTACAGAGTGAAAGGGGTACAGAGAAAACAGCCTATTTTGAGAGAAAGGGTTAATCATAAGCAAATGGAGCTGCCAGAGGAGTGGACTTGGGTTATAAGATTACTCATCAGCTTTCCCAGTAGCCAGTCTTAGATGTCAACATGCTCAGTGGTTCAGTTGCAGTAAATGTGGTCATTTGAAAGGTAATTGTGACCAAGCCGCTAAAAGCCTCAGAGCTCAAAATGGCCGGCGTGTTAACTCTGAGAAATATGGTACTTTCTGCCAGAGAAACAAACAAACCTTTTCTGATAGCAATGAGTTCTCCAAAAGAAAGCCTAAGCTTCCCAGGGTTTGTAGATGCTGTGGTAAAGGGCATTTTTGTGCTAGTGAATGCAGGTCCAAGAGGGACATGTGAGGTAACCTCTCGCCTCTAGGAAGCAGCTTTGGGACCCTAACTCAAGACTCAGCAGCAAAAAGTACGATCCGTTCCAGACAGAAGCAGCTAAGAAATACCAGGTTATAGAAGTCAAAAACAAAACAAACAAAAAAATCTTTGACCACTGATTTGAAAAGCGTTTGGTTTATTGATAATCATTTAAGAAAACAAGTCTCACTAATGTTAAGGGGGGAAAGCCATTTTTTTTTTAACTAAAAGGGGGAAATGTAGTAGGGGTTCCGGTGTCTTTTTTTAAACTCAGTTATTTTATGCAAACATGCTTTTGTTTTAGTCCCAGGTGTAGGATATGAGTCTGCTTTAGAAATCGTCCATACAGTTATTTGCCTTGTGCAGGCTCTAAGAGGGGTGTGGTCTTTGGCAGCTGCAGATAGTTTAATTCTGAGGACTCTGGAGAGAGAATGAATGCTAGCTCCCAGAGAGAGAGAGAGAAAGCGGGGCTCTGTGGAAGGAATAAGAAGGATGCTGCACCCCTCAACTGCTCCTGGTTGCTGCTGATGCAATCTAATGAGAAGAAGAAGTTGGAAATACCCTGAAACAAACAACAGACTTGCCCCAGGGGACCCCGTGACCCTAACCAGCAGGAAGTAGTCTAAAGAGAGATTTGCTTCCCCTTTCCTCTCTAATCTTTTGTCTCTCCTACATGGTATTGGGGTATTGGAAGGGCTTGGGGTAGAGAAGGGAGGGAGAAGCATAAGAACCCCTATAAAATAGATTTAAAAAATACATGCCTACAGGTCCTGTCTCAGTGTTCTGAAATCCACTATCTTGAAAACTTTACTGATTGTTTTTTCTTGTGTTTCATGATGGAGCACATGTGTAGGTGTTGGAGATGTATATGTGACATACATGCTCACTGACCCTGCCATCCTGCTTATAGCTGTGATGATATCAAGTCAACTAGGGGCAGAAAGTAGATGTTTATCTCCTCTAGACAGGGGGAAGAAGGGTAAAGAAGGGAAGTAGAAGAGACCATGAGGTCACAGAGCACAAGAGGGGGGGACATTTTTAAAAAACAAGTGACAAGGGACACTTTAAATATATACTCATTTGGTTGGCTCTCTGATCCTCCCTGTTCCAAAGTCAGCTGCATTTTCTCATGCAGTGCCAGCCCTGTCCCTTGACACAATGGTGAAAGTCATAGTAAATAGATTTGGCCATATTGGCTACCTGGTTACCAGGGATGGCTTCTTATCTGGCAAAATGGTGTTTGTTGCCATTGACCTCAACTACATGGTCTATATGTTCCAGTATGACTCTACCCATGGCAAGTTCAATGGAACTGTCAAGGCTGAGAACTGGAAGATTATCATCTATGGAAAGCCCATTATCATCTTCCAGAAGTGAGAACCTACTAATAACAAATGGGGTGATGCTGGTGCCAAGTATGTTGTGGAGTCTACTGGTGTCTTCACCACCATGGAGAAGGCTGGGCCCACTTGAAGGGTGGGGCCAAAAGGATCATCATCTCCACCCCTTTTGCCAATGCCCCAATGTTTGTGATGGGTGTGAACCACAAGAAGTGTGACAACTCACTCAACATTGTCAGCAATGCTTCTTGCACCACCAACTGCTTAGCCCCCTTGGCCAAGGTCATCCATGACAACTTTGACACTGTAGAAAGATTCATGACCACAGCCCATGCCATCATTGCTACCCAGAAGATGTGGGTATGGCACATGTGGATGGTCCCTCTGGAAAGCTGTGGCATGATGGTCATGTGGCTACACAGAACATCATGGCTGCATCCACTGGTGATACCAATGCTGTGGGCAAGCTCATCCCAGAGCTAAACAAGAAGCTCACTGGCATGGCCTTCTGTGTTCCTACTCCCAATGTGTCTGTCTTGGATCTGACATGCTGACTGGAGAGACTCACCAACTATCATGACATCAAAAAAGTGGTAAATCAGCATTTGAAGGCCCACTAAAGGGCATCCTGAGCTACACTGAGGACCAGGTTGTCTCCTGTGACTTTAACAGTGACTCCCACTCTTCCACCTTTGATGCTGGGGCTGGCATTGCTCTCAATGACAACTTTGTAAAGCTCATTTCCACGTATGACAATGAATATGGCTATAGCAACAGGGTGGTGGACCTCGTGGCCTACGTGGCCTCCAAAAGGTAAGAAGATCTGGACCACCCACCCCAGCAAGAACATGAGAGCAAGAGAGAGGCCCTCAGCTGATGAGGAGTCCCTGTTCCAACTCAGCCCTTTACACTGAGCATCTCCCCTCACAATTTGCATCCTAGAAATGGGAGGGGCCCAGGGAGCCCCACTCTCTTGTATATCATCAATAAAGTTCACTGCACCTTTATATGTATATATGTTCCTATACACATATTCATTGCCTTGACTGTGTGCATATCAACACCTTTCAAATTGCATGACTTCAATACATGCAAGTAATCTTTTTATATACCTATCAAGCTTTCTTAAATGCTGTCTGAAGAGCCCTTCACTATTTTGTCTACTTCTGCATGTTTTTAATAATACCAGAATAAAAAGTTGAAAGGAAATGACTATATGAGCCTCTTGGAACTGAAAGTGGCTGGGATGAGATGAGACATGGTATGGGGTCCCCTCCCCTGCCGCAAAGAGCCAAGGTACTTTCCATGTGTATGCTTGTTGTAACCTATGCTGTGTTGCTAGACTAGCACATCCATGCTGAGCTTGCACATATTGAATCTGACCCCTCCAATGAGTGTCTTCTCGTCCCCTCCACTCTCCATGCACCTTGAATGAGGGCAGTCATCAAACCACTTGTCACTCCTGACAGGAAGATTTCCACGCAGATTCTAACTCCATGAGAAAAAGAATGAAGCAAAATTGTGGTTCCACAATCAGCTCCTGGCTTCCTCTCAGGTATCTACAACTGATTCAGCTGCCTGAATGGCAATCAGAACTGATTGTACATTGTGCTCCCTATTCCCCAAAACCCCATTAAATAATATCTAACCTTGGGCGAGTCATCTCCCATCTTAGAATTCAGTTCCTTTCTTTGCAGTACCAGGGAGCATTGTCTCTTCAAGGTCTCTTCCAGGGTGATATTTACAACCTTTGTGTTTGTCTTTTCTACATCCTCAAAGAATAATAAGTTGCAGGTGGAAACTCATCAAGACTCCTACAATATGGGCACCAGGCTGTGACTGGTGAGTGTTAGGAAGACAGCTCAGATGAATGGCTTTCATCTGGGTTGTCATGCCAAGTTCACTTTATGTAAGGTTGAAATACTATCTTGTTTGGCTGTGATTTGTAGATTTGGTACTTCTCAAGCAAGTAAGAATACTTCCAGAGGTGGCAGTGATTTCTTAGAACCTAAATGGACAAAGCATAACTAGACATTCTAAGGAGCTGAAACTCAGGACCATCACACCTTCAATAGTGCTTTTAACCCTGGCTTCTTACTCATGTACTTTCCCTCACCCATATGATTGTTCTGTCTCTCTGTCTCTGTCTCTCTTTCTCTCTCTCTTATACACACACACCCTTCAAACTCCTGTGGTTCAGTGGCAACGCATAAGTAATGGCTCAACGGTCTATCCTGGTCCAATATCAGAACCACCCACCTGCCATTTGCAATTTCAGATCCCTAGTAGAGGACTCAGTAAGGCCAGCTTATATAATCTGTAAGCTTTAGCGATGAGGGAAGCAAGTGATCCAAAACACTGTCTTTGCTGACACTTTAACAAAGGCAATGTATGACAGGAAGGCTTCATTTTGGCTTACAGTTGCAGAGGGAACAACTCCATCATGGTAGGGAGGACATGGCAGCAGGTGCAAGAGGCCAGCCTATCACATTGCACCAGCAGTCTGGAAGTAGAGAGAAAAGCAGAAGTGGGGCCAGGCTATAGAACCTGAAAGCCCATCACCTATGACAAAGTTCCCCCACAGTCCCCATGTCCTAAAGGTCCCATAACCTTCCCAGGCAGTGCCACCAGCTTTTTTAGAAAGAAGGCATGAAGTAGTTGCATTGAAAAATATCACCTTCATGTTATTCAGAAGAGCAACTAAATGCCCAGGGAGGCTGCAAGCTTCTTTCCCTGATAACTTGAAGACATGGGCCACAGTGTCTTGAATTTCTACAAGTTTCTAGAGAATGAGGTCCAGCTAGCTGTGGTGGAAGTGAATCTGGAGTTTTGTCTATTCTGTTTACAGGACAAGTTTGTTCAGAGCCTTCTCTTTGTACCCAGGATGGTGCCAAGCTGCTATTCTAGTGCCAGGAAAGATCCATGCTTTGATGACCCCAACCATAAATAATAAAAAAAAAGGAACAATCTTCTCCAATAGCTTATTGTTCAAAGATCATTATAACACACACCCTCTTCTCACTTTTCTTATTTTTGACACCATGCCCTTGACATTCCTTCAGGGAATTTTAGAGTCTACATCTCTTCTGCTTGGATCTTGGCATAACTCTGTGGCTCCCACAACTAACAGAACAGAGTTGCGCCACGGTTTTTGAAGCTTGATCATATCAGCACCTTTACACCCACCATGTTAAGGTGCTTACATTTGGATCTTTGACACTGTACCTCAAAGAAGCCTTATGGAGCTGTCGCATGCAGATATACAAGATGAGAGCCCGACTGTGGGCCCAGTCAACAGCTAGGATCAAGTGACAGGTATGAGCGTGGAAACACCTCCAGATGATTTACACCCCAAGCCATGGAAGAACCTAGGCTTCATAGAGTCTCCTGTGACAAGTTCCTGACTGACTCGCCACCCACAGAACCCATGGAGAATGATCATTAGGTTATTTGGGGCCACTGAGTCTGTTGCTGTTTGGCTCACTGGTATATCATCTTGCAGAGCCTATGAGCAAAATCTTATCATATTAAACATAACCTTTCCTGAAAATTCTTTATCCTGTTTTCATTTTTTTTTAAAAAGCATTGTATTACTACTAATCACATGATTTTTTCCAATGGCAGTAACAAAACATGCATTAAACCAAATCCTAAAGCTGTGTATTATCATCCACTATAGTAACTAATCAGTGCCTAATGTCAGTTATTTGTGATAAAGCATATTTTTCTCAGGATCCAACAAAACCTAAAGATGGCCTCAACTCCAATATATTTGTCCTCAGAGTCCTACACACAGCTGCTGTTACTAACTTCCCCTCAGGTTTAGCAAAGTTGAGGGATCCCAAGTGTTTACTTCCCAGACTATGAACAAAAGCTCTGCAAGTTTTAGTAACTTTGGAAGATTTCAACATCCGGTTCCACTAGGATGAAGATGCTAGACTCAGGATACCAAGACAGCTTGATAGTTAAGAGTGCCTGCTTGAAAAAAGAAAAAAGAGTACCTGCTGAAGAGAAGAGAAACTAGGGGCAGGGGCATCTCTAAGGCAAACTGGAGACCTATAAGAGGGTAGGCTCCTGGGAGAACGTGGGGCTAACTATAGCTAAGACTCCTAGTAGCAGGGGCCATGAAGACTGAAAAGGCTACCCTCTAACCAGACAAGACTCCTAGTGGAGGGAGAGGAACACCAGCCCACCCACAAAAACTTCAACCCAAAATTTATCCTGCCTACAAGATGTGCAGGGATAAAGATAGAGCAGAGATTGAGGGAATGTCCAACCAATGCCTGGTCCAACTTGAGACTCACACCAAGGGACAGAGAGCCAATCCCTGACACTATTAATGACACTGCTATAATTACAGATCACAGCATAACATAGCTGTCCTCTGACAGGCTCCACCCAGCAATGGATCGAAACAGACGCTGAGATTCACAGCCAAACATTGGGCAGAGTGAAGAGAGCTTTGAGGAAGAGGGGGAGGATAGAAGGACCTAGAAGGGACAGGAACTCCACAAGAAGACCAACAGACCCAACTAACCTGGGCCCAGGGGTGCTTGCAGAGATTGAAACATCAACCAAGGACCATGCATGTGTAGGCCCCCTACACATATGTACCCGATGGGCTGCTTGGTCTTCATGTGGGTCCCCTAGTAAGGGGATCAGGGGCTGTCTCTGATAAGGACTCTGGTGTATGTTTTTCAATCTCTTCCCCTGTCAGGGCTGCCTTGGCAGACTGAGGAAGAGGATGCACTGAGTCCTAGTGTGATGATGTGCTGGAGTGGGGTGGTGGGAGAGATCTCCTCTTTTCTGAGGGGTAGGGGAGCGGGAGGGGAAGAGAAAGGGGGTGTGGCAGAAAGAAAAGGAGGGAAGGGATACTAATGGAATATAAAGTGAATAAATAAATAAATTTTTTTTAATCGAACAAACAAAAGCGTGCCTTTGATCACTTCTCCCTAACCAGGTTGCCTTGCCTGGTCTCGGTGGATGAAGAGGAGCTCAGTCCTGATACGACTTGATGTGCTGAGGTGGGTTAGTTGTGGGGGGTTACCCTTTTCTGAGGATAAGGGGAGGGGGGACAGGAGAAAGAAGGTGAGATGGAGGGACAGGGAAGAAAGAAGAGAAGGGGTTACAATCAGCATGTAAGGTAAATACATAAATTAGAATTTTTTTAAAAGAGTAAGTGCCTGCTGTGCAATTATAGGGGCTAGACTTAAGACCCCAGCATGTGTATAACAAACTAGATTCCCCCCACTGCAAATACCTGTAACCCCAGGATCTGAGGAGGATAGAGGCAACAGGATCACTGGAGCTTTTGGATTCCAGCGTCACCCAGGATCTGGAGAGAGACTCTGCTTCAAGGGCATAGGCAGAGAGTGACAGGGAAGGACACCCAATGTATTCTCTTGGCTTTGGTGCTGCCCCAGCTCCATTCTCCACCCTCCCATCACTGACTTTCAATAATGAGTAGACGAAGCAGAGCTACCACAGTTAAGCTTTGAGATTTGGGAACATTTCTTAGTAGACTATGACTTCATTTCTTCATCCATGAGATAGTAAATCACTCCTACACCATCTAGCAAAGTCATTAAGTCTCAGAGACAAATTCTCCTGGGTATTTTATTTTTCAAAGATTTTTTTGGCAATATATCAACTATGCATAATGGTGGGGTTTATTGTGACATTTTCTACATTACATATACTGTATTTTTATTATAGTTACCCTCTTATCCTCTCTTGTCCTCCATTCCTGTTGATTGTCTTTCTCTTCTGAAATGACTCCCTTCTATTTTCATGCCTTAAAAAAAAAACTGTGTGTCTATGTGTTTGTGAGTGAGTGTGTGTGTGTGTGTGTGTGTGTGTGTGTGTGTGTGTGTGTGTGTTCCTGTTCATGTGAGGCTCACACATATGTTTTTGGAGGCCAGAGGATAACTTTGAGCATCATCCTCAGAAATGTTGCCACTCCCTTTGAGACCAGGTATCTCATTGGCCTGGAGATCACCCATTAGACTGATTGTCTTTTTGTGTCTGTGCCTGCAGCTGGCCAGGGGACACCACAAAGCCTCCAATCTCCTCCTCCATAGTGCTGAGATCACAAGCACCACCACCACCACCACCAGGCCTCAAATTTTTGTCATGGGCTCCTGACATGGAACAAGGTCCTCATGCATACGAAGGGAGCAGTCCACTGACCAGGACTTTTCCTAGGCCCTATTGCTTTCCCCTTGGTGGTCCACTGAGTTTAATTGGCATTAGGGCTGTCCAGCCCTGGCATCAGAGAAGCACGGGAACTTAATAGTGGCTACAGTGCTGAAGAGAATGTCGGTCAACCCCTGTAACTGCCTAGAGACCCTAAGGAAGAGTGAGGCCTCATGACTCCTCCCTGCTCCATGACAGAATGCTCAAAGGCAGTCTCGGTACCCAACTTACTATTTCAACAAGAAAGGTTTTCATTGTGTGACAGGTACATAAGCTACACAGAAACTGAAATACACGGCAACCTCAGAATCCAGAGCTTGGAGCATCAGATGACCTCACTAAGTATTGTTTTTCTTTCCTGCTTTCTTTAAAGCTTCGCTTTAAAGCGTGTGCGTGCGCACTTTACTATCCCTGGTCTGTCAGCTTTGTGCTTTGAGTTCCCTTTAGGTTCTATTCTTCTGGCTGAACACTTCTGTGATTTGATGGAGCAATCCCTTCAAAGGAGGAAAGGATGAAACAGAGAACTATAAAACTGAAAATCAATATATGTTGTCTACATAGCATTCCAAGAAAGCCAGCTGCATCCCTTGCTTCTACGTCAGCCCCCCTCTGCTTTCACCTACTCCGATAAACTACCCTTCCCATACACACAGTAGATCCAATCACCCAGCTTCTCATTTAGTCTTAGCCCCTCTGAGAAGTGACTGATGTGCAGGTGCCTGTCTTATGGATGGAGAATGGTGCAAGATTCTTCAGGCACGAACACAAAGAAGCAGCCAGTACAGTGTGAAGATGCAACAAGGCCATATTTGGAAAAACCTAGGATGTTTCTCATTTTAATTTTTTAAAATTTATTTAAATTGATGTGTGTAAGTGTTTTGTCTGCATACACGTATGCATATCACATAAGTTGCTGGTGCCTGTGGGAGTTAGAAGAGGGTGTCAGATCCCCTAGAACTGGAGTTACAGATGGTTGTGAACTGTCATGTGGGTGCTGAGAATTGAGTCTGGGTCCTCGGTGAGAGTAAGTGTTCTTAACCACTGAGCCATCTTTCCAGCCCTTTGTTTCTGGTTCTTTAGAGCATATGATAAATAATTTGCAAAACCGGACCCAAATCTGCCAATTTCCTGTGTCCACATCCCGTGAAATGTGGCTCAGAAGCTTCTTTCCATCAAAACATGGAATTGATGAGACAACAAAAGACGATCAAGAGGACCCATATTGGAAAGGAGGAAGTCAAATTATCCCTATTCACAAATGATATGATAGTGTACATAAGAGACCCCCAAAATTCTACCAGAGAACTCCAACAGCTAATAAACACCTTCAGCAAAGTGGCTGGATACAAAATCAACTCAAAAACGTCAGTAGCCCTCCAGACAAATGACAATTGTGCTGAGAAAGAAATTAGGGAAATTACACCCTTCATGATAGCCACAAATAATATAAAGTATCTAGGTGTAACTCTAACCAAGTGAAAGACTTGTATGAAAAAAACTTCAAGTCTCTGAAGAAGGAAATTGAAGATGACATCAGAAGATGGAAAGATATCCCTTGTTCATAGATCGGGAAAATTAACATAGTAAAAATGGCCATCTTACCAAAAAGCAATTTACAGATTCAATGCAATCCCTATCAAAATACCTGCACAATTTTTTAGACCTGAAAAGATCAATTCTCAACTTCATATGGGAAAAAACAGAATAGCTACAACAATTCTGTACAATAAAAGATCCTCTGGCGGAATCTCCATACCCTATCTCAAGCTGCATTATAGAGCAACAGTAATTAAAACATTATGGCACTGGCAAAGCAATAGGCTGGTTGATCAATGGAATCAAATCGAAGATCCAGAAATAAATCCATATACCTATGAGCACTTGATTTTTGACAAAGAAGCCAAATCTATACAATGGAAAAAGGATAGCATGCTCAACATCCTTATGCATCAGAGAAATGCAAATCAAAATGACCCTGAGATTCCATCTTACACCCATCAGAATGGCTAAGATCAAAAACTCAAGTGACAGCACATGCTGGTGAGGTTGTGGAGAAAGAGGAACACTCCTTCATTGCTGGTAGGAATGCAAACTTGTACAACCACTTTGGAAATCTATCTGGTACTTTCTCAGAAAATTGGGAAGAGGGCTACCTCAAGACCCAGCTATTCCACTCATTGGAATATACCCAAAAGATGCTCCACCACACAACAAGGACATTTGCTCAACTATGTTCATAGTAGCCTTATTCATAATAGCTAGAACCTGGAAACAACCTAGATGTCCCTCAGTCGAAAAATAAATAAAGAAACTGTGGTACATTTGCACTATGGAATATTACTCAGCTATTAAAAACAAGGAAATCTTGAAATTTGCAGGCAAACGGATGGAACTAGAGATGATCATCCTGAGTGAGTTAACCCAGACCCAGAAAGATACACATGGTATATACTCACTTATAATTGGACACTAGCCCAACAGTGATGTTCTCTGAGAGTCTTCACTTAGCAGGGGATCAGGACAGATGCTGAGACTCACTACTGGGACACCAGGTGAAAAGGATATGGAAGAGTGGGGGGATGGAAGGACTCAGAGGATCCAGGAGCCCCACAAGAAGACCATCAAGGCTGGTGGATCTGGACCCAGGGGGTCCTGCACAAACTGCTGTACCAACTAAGGACAATGCATGCAGTAAACTTGGACCCCCTGTTCAAACCTAGCCAATAGACAGCTCATTCTTCATGGTTGTGTGGAGAGAGGGGACTGCCTCTGACATGAACTATGATGCCCCCTATTTGACCACTGTCCCTTGGTGGGGAGGCCTGATGGCACGCAGAGGAAGGGGAAGCAGGCTAACGTGATGAGACGTGATAGGCTGTGACCATATGGTGGGGGAGGAGGTCCCCTCTGTCGCAGGGTTAGTATAAGAACAGGATGAAAGAGGGAGGGAGGGAGGGGGAATGGGAAGATACAAGGGAGGGGATAACAATCAGGATGTAATCTGAATAAATTATTTAAAATTTTTTAAATAAAAACATGGAATTGATTTTTTTTTTTCACAACTTGAATCTGGATCTGTTGTGCGATCCATCATTTTCCAAGTCTCAATGTGGAGAAGCTTTGAGCACAGCTGCTCACTCTTGGAACCCTCTTGCTGGCATGTGGCCAAGCTTAGGCGAGCATGCTGGAGGCCCAGAGACCATATGCTACAGCAAAGCTCAGCAGCCCAAGTGAGCCGCTAGACCAGTCCACATGTAGCTAATACCCAAGCAGGTGAGCTTCTTCTGCCGTGATCAAGCGGCCACCCAGGCTACAGCTGCAAGAGTAAGTTGCTGAAGCCAGAGAAACACTCACCCAGCCCATAGGCTTGTGTTAGAACTTTGTGCTTTAGCTGGAAGCCACTGACTAATTGAGTGTTTGCTTTACCCTAATCACCAAGGGATAAGAATATCCTAAGAAATAAAATTAAACAAATATCTTCTTAGTTTGTGGTGGTTCTCAAAGCAGTAACAGTGGAAGCTTTGGGGACTGGGAGGAATGGAATTTACCTGGTAATTGAATGTGCACATGCATGTAGGCATACACACACACACACATACACACGCATACACAGGCGCATGGCAAGTGAAAGGCCAGGGGTTGACTTCAGGTAACTTACTCAGTTGCTTACCACCTAATTTTTTGAGATGGGGTCTCTCACTGAATCCAGAGTTCACTAATATGGCTAAACTGACGAGTCATTAATCCCTAGGGATCCACTTCACTCCATCCTTGCCCCCACCCTCAGAGCTGGAATTATAGGTGGGCGCCTCTGTGCTTAGGTTTTTCATCTTGGTGCTGGGGGGAGACCAAGGCAGCAAGAGCACAGAACGGCTGGTCACGATGCATCCACAGTCAAGAAGAGGAGAGCAGGAAACACAAGTTGTTGCTTGGCTCCCTTTCTCCATGTCCTCAGCCCACGATCCCAGCCATGGAAGAATGTCACCCATAGTGGGCTGGGTTTTCTGACCTCAGCTAAGAAAATGAAGATAATCCCTCATAGAAATGCCCAGAGTGATCCTGGATTCTATCAAGTTAAAAAATCTGCACTAAGGCCTGATGGCACTCAAAGAAAGAATAAACAGGCTACCAAGATGAGATTTGATAGCCTATGACCATATAATTGGGGAGGAGGTCCCCCTTGGTCTTAGACCTAGGGGAGGGGAATAGGGTGAAAGCGGGAGGGAGGGAGGAACAGGAGAATACAAGTAATGGGATAACAATCTAGTTGTAATCTGAATAAATTAATAAAATTAAAATTTTTTAAAATCAGCACTAAACATCACATGCCCATTTCTATTCAATGAAAAATTCTAGTGGGCAAGTCCACCAACAAAAAAGAAATTAAAAGTTTCTATTCAGCTACACACAAGAGAGCTTGCTTGCTCAGCATCACAGTGGACTCTCCCTACAGAACCCTCCCCTTCCCTCCTCTATCCTACCCAACTCATTGCTCCTTAGTCAACCCTTAGATTCCAGTTCAGTGTTTCAACATCTTAGAAAGGTGTAAATGTGGTGTCTAGTCATCTATCACCAGAAATGTTTAAACAATATAACAAAAATCATGAACACTTTAATAGAAAGTTTCCCATGAAGGGACAGACACAAGAAACATGCCCCTCTGCCACATTTTGCCTAAATTTCTCTGGTACTTTTCTTCTCGGCATTCCAACAGCCTAACTGTGTGACTGAATCTTGACCCCCAACTCAGGAAAGGCTTCCTGGTCTACATGCTAAATTTGCCATGTACAAGGATTTGTCTCCAAGCCCCTTCTCTCTCCTCCAACTACCACCCCCTGCTATCCCTGCCTCCTACTCCATCTCAGGAGCAGAAGATTAATTAATGAACTGTCGCCCTGAATGGTGTAGACCTTGAAGACTTCTGAGCCATTTATTCTGAGCGCTTCTTCTCCTATGTGACCTTGAGCTCCCACGTGCATGATAGATAGTTGGGGATGAGATTTGGCCTGGTTTTTTTTTTTTTTTTTCATTTCATCTTCTACAAATACATTTAAAAAGATTTATAATGGGAAAGAATTATGGCCTATTTACCTGTTTACCTAGGGAGTCACTAGTCGACATTTTGGGCCACACGTTGATACGATCCCCAACATGACTTCCTTTTCATTCAGCCTGGCTTCCATGAGCATATTCACTTGGCTTTCAAGAACCAGACACTTTAAGCCCCTCTCGTTTAATGCGGATACCATTTCTTCAACTTCACCCAAAGACAAAGATATAAGTTTGGTAGTATATGATAACTGTATAATACTCAAAAAACAGCTGATATGATAATCAATCTTGTAAATTGATCGGGTCAAGAAATGCATAGGAGATTAGTAAGACGTGCATCTGGGTGTGCATGTGATGACATCTCCTACCTTGACTGAATCATGAGGGGCCTGACCGCCTAATCAATGGGTTAATAATATAATAGGATTCACTTTATGGTAACATTAGTAGAATTAACAAGCTGAAGAAAATAGGCAGTCCGGTGGCGGGGGGGGGGTGTTCTTGGAGCCTATATCATCTACCCTGGTATCCTCTCTCTCTCTCTCTCTCTCTCTCTCTCTCTCTCTCTCTCTCTCTCTCTCTCTCTCTCTCTCTCTCTCCCCTACCTGTCCAACATGAGATGAAAATTTCTTCCTGCTACATGTTTCTGCTCCCATAATGTCCTGCACAAGTACAAAGAGCAGAAAGCAGAAGCCAAAATCACTTCTGTTGGGTATTGGGTTACAGGGATTCAACCATAGTTAATACACCCGCCAACAATGCCCATGTCTTTTTACTCTCCTTCCGGACCTGGATGGTTTTGGCAGTGTTTTGACCTATGTGTTATGGAAAAAGCAGTGTTCTGGGAGTTCGGGAGTCAGATTCAAAGCTTATAAATAATGCCACTTCTTCTCCAGGTACCTACAAGCTCTTCTGTGAAAGGTCTAAAACATGTGCATGAAACAGCCAGCACTGGCACTAAAGAGAAGTGCTATCTCCATCTCTCCAACCCAGTGAGTTCCAATAGTGTAGTCCTTGATTGTATAACAAGGAGCAGAGAAACATCCAACAGAATTCCGGAAGCTGTAGACTCATAAAACAGGAGAACAGCAGTGGGTTCAAAGCACTATTTGAGGTATTTTTTATACAACAATAAATAAACATCAAATTTGAGAAATCCCCACTTAAAAACTAAAGTGAAAGCATTGGCAATAGATACAATCTACATGTGGCAGACAATTCATAGGGTTACTATAGTAGGTCGTTTGGAAGCATTTATTCACATTACAAATGTGTATGCCTGTAATTCAGCAGTTAGGCTGCCAAGTACTTATTCTAAGATGCCAACCATACATGTGCCAAGGAACAAATACAAATACTTATCTCAATTAATTTAAGAGGGGAAAAAAAGACTATCCATCAATAAAAGAATGTTTATGTGCCCAATATAGAATTTTTTTATCTGCTAAGATAATGAGGTATCTTCTACTTCTATTCTGTTGCTGTGATAAAAGATGTAGATCAAACACCTTGGGATGTGATGGTTTATTTGGCTTACATTTGCAAGCTAGTCATTGAGGGAAGTTGGGATAGGAACCTGGAGACAGGAACTATGAAAGAATTCTGCTTGCTGCCTAGCTCACTGTATCGCTTTCTTCTCTAGCCTGGGGTCACCTGCTTGAGGGGTGGAGCTTCCCACAGTGGGATGGGCCTTCCTACACCAATTAATAATCAAGATGATAACCTTCAGACAGTGTGATTGGGGCAATCCCCCAACCGAAGCGCCACTCTCAGATGGCTCTAAGCTGTTTCAAGTTGACAGTCAAAGCTAACGGAAACAGTATATCCATGGGAAGCAACATAATACACATCTCCAATATACTCCTGAGTGCAAACAATAAAAAGTAATACTTCAGTATTAGAAAAAGAGCATTAATGGCACATATGCATGATGATGCATGTGTGAATACATTCTTTTTTTATTTATTTATTCAGATTATAACTCAATTGTTAACCCATCATTTGTATCCTCCCATTCCTCCCTCCCTCCCACCCCTATCCTATTCTCCTCCCCAAGGTCCATGACTGAGGGGGAAATCTCCTCCCCCACTTTATGATCACAGGCTATCAAGTCTCATCTCGGTAGCCTGCCTATTCTTTCCTTGAGTGCCACCAATAATAACATTCTTATATATTCATCTATATAACTGAATATGTTATAAATCTGAAGTAGTTTACTGCGTTTATACTCATGATGGAATTGGATATATTGTGGTTAGGAACTCTAAGGAACATGTGACCTACAACCTACTTACAGCTAGGAGAAGGACTGTGGAGGGGACACACCAGGTTTTACCTAACATAGCTTAGACATAGCAACGCATCATTATTGCTCACAGTCAACTGGCTAGAACGAATTGCAGGGTGGGTTACATAATTTTAATTATTTCCCATCATAGATAATACCACACTGCATATGCATGTGATAAGCTGAAAATCTCTTAATCCATTATCTCACGTTAAGCTGACAACAACCACGTGTGAAAGGCAAGCTAGCTGTGAGGCTCACAGTAGAAGAAACTGGAGCCTAGAGACCCTTGGCTGGAATTGCGTGGCTCTAAAGCAGCTGCGATTCAAATGAACTCCATGGTGCTTTGGTCTGGTTCTCTTAGAACGAAAGCACCAATTACCTTCCTGCTCCGTGTCATGTCTTTTGAGCTAGCCTCAGTATGAGAGGATGAAAGGAATTTAGGCAGAGAGTAGATAAGGATTTTTAGGACATGAAAGAAATAACTATTTCAAGAATCTGGGTCACAGTGATTTTGAAAAATGTTTGCCTCCATGTCTGTCTCCTTGGTTTGAATGTGTTTTAAGTAGGATGGACCCTATTTCCCCCTCCTGCCATCCCACTGTCTGCCATAGGACCTCACCATGAGCACTAGACAGAGATTTATTGGATGGATATGCACACGGACGAATGGATGAAGACAACAATATGCTTTCTATACATGCACTGATTTTAAAAAAAATCATAGTTTTGGTTTTCTTTTTTTTTTTTTTTTTTTTTTTATCTTGAATAAATCTGAATCCTGTCTACTCAAACTTACTTCCTGAAACAGCCAATATCAGAACTGCCAAGAACTAAGAATACACAAAGAACCTCAGACCTCACTTAAGACACGCTAAGTTAAAAATCTTCATTTTTCTAAGCTCTCAAGATGAGTCATACGCATTTTGAGGTCTGAGTAAGCACAGATGCACTGCCCTGAGTTACCTCCTTTCGCTGGACAGACAGAGCAGCCATGTAGATCACTGAAAGTCTCCAAGGTGCCCGAGTTAGACGGAAACTGATCTTGAAGCACAGTCCTACCCTCGACCTCATCGATCTGATACTCGGTTGTATGACCGCCTCTTCTCAGCATCGAAGAAACACACAACAAACAACTGAGCCTGCTCCAATCTGCTGATGCATTGAGTGCCTATGTGCAGGTGGAGTTTCAGGATGGTGTCTTTAATGACAAGATGGATACCTTACTAAACCTGTGTAAGGTTTTTAGGAAATACAAGATCAGGAGCAGCATCCTGGGGCCACATGGAAGTCTTCCTTTTCCTGTCCTGGATCCCCTCCCACGTTCCAAGCCTCATCCAGGGGGCGTGATTTTACCATGGTTGCATGAAGCCATTCAGGGCACAACATGCTACCAAAGAAATGAAACCCTGGGATGTATACCACATCCTGAAACGTGCTAATACTAAAACTAATGCTCACCCCAACATATCCACAGAGGTAACGCCTGGGACTCCTATATAAATGCAGGCTGGAGTTATATGTGTATCACAGACAAAGGAAACTAAATTTTTAAAAAAGGGATTAACTTGTCTAAGTCATTTTGGAGATTCAGAATCTTAGCACATAAAGACCAAGATGGCCTGACATGAACCCTCTTAGACTGGCTCGAGTGCCTAATAGTCACCATTAGCAGCAATGTCCATTCTTTCCAGTGGAGGATGATGCAATGGGAGCAGAGGTCAGTTGGCTTTAGGATGATAGTGCCTGGGCCCACTTGAAAACACTGGCAGGAGTTATCAGAGGACTGGCCAGTTCTAAACCTCCTGGCCACACTCCAGCCACACTCAGAGCTACAAGGCCCTGGGAGTTTATGCTGACCTCTTCCAAGATTGCCACTTGAGATGGATGTTCTGCAAGGCATCAACTCCGTGACTATAGACACCAAAGCAACACCACATGTGTGACATTGCCAGAACAGGGCACAAAACAGCAGGGAAACTGAAAGCCTCTATTGGTGTCCCATGGTCCAGCAGCAAGGCTTTCCAAATACAAATCCCTGGCAGACCCATCCCTGGATACATGGGCCCTGAATAAGAACACAAGGAAATTAAGCAATTTTGTTCCTCCAAGTGGGAGCAACTTGGGATTTGGTAAACAATTACAGTTCAAATCAGAGGCTAAAAGGCATAGCTTTGTAAGATATTTCAAAGTCAAAGAGCCAAAGATACAAAAGGGCCAAGCCATAGCTGGTAAGGTGCCACAAAGGAATTAGCACCTGGATCTAAGGCATTCCTTTCTGTTTTGTGAGGTCATCTTTGATGTGTTTAAACCCAGTTAGTTGCTTCTTCTTTTTAAACACCAGTATTATTTTCCTCCATGGTCTCTTCCAGCTTCGTGGCTATGAAAATGCTTATGTGACACAGACATCAAAATTCCTATTACCAATTCTGATGTCATTTATGAATAGTAAAAGTGTATACTGGACAGCTTACTCAACTCTCTCTCTCTCTCTCTCTCTCTCTCTCTCTCTCTCTCTCTCTCTCTCTGTGTGTGTGTGTGTGTGTGTGTGTGTGTGTGTGTGTGTGTGTGTGTGTGTGTGTGTGTACAGGTGCCTGTGGAGGACATAAGAAGAAGAAGATACTAGGATCCTCTGGAACTGGAGTTACAGGCATCTATGAGTCACCTGGGCACTGAAGTCAGTCCTCTAGAAGAACAGCAAGCACTCTTAACCACTGAACTATCTCTACAGCCTTTCCTTGACATTTTTACTTGGATTTTGACAGACAACTCAACCTTAATATGTCCAATCTGAGCTCCATCTAAATGTTCTACCACAACATGCTTCTGTAGTTGGATAAATATGTAACCCTTTACTACTTTGCTCAATTCAAAAGTTACCATTAACATTTAATCTCTTTTCCTTAAGACCTCACATCCAATCTACTAGCATGTTCCATGGCCCATATTGTCAATATGTGTCATATCAATCTATATGCCTCTTCACCACTGCACCACCTGAGCCATGGAATCATGCGTGCATCAGGCCATGGCACCACTCTGTTCCCACAGCACTGGGAACAAATCCAAATGCTGAATTGTACCCTATAAGGACCCTGCTGAGCCAATCCCTTTCCTGCCTGTTTAACTTCATCTTCTATTACTCTTTCTCTCACTGATTCAAACAAGGGGATCCTTTGTTTGGGTACTTAGAATCCTCCCCCCTTAATTCCACAGTAGGTCTTTGTTCTTGCATTGTAAATATCATATAAATACACGAACACATCTGTGTTTTAATAAACCTTATTTACAAAAACAGACCATCAGCTGAACTGGACCTTTGGCCCGAGTTTTCCCAACCTGTTACCTAGATGAGCACTTGGCTACAGGGAATGTTCAGCAAATATTTATTAAGTGTGTAAAGGAATGACAGCACAGAACCTACACAGAGCAACACAAGGGAGGAAAATGGAAGGAGGGGGGGAAAAAAACCAAATGCCAGCAGGGTGTCTTTTACACACGCCTAGCAATAGATGGTTCTTAGCAGAGCTTCATTGTCTCTTTAGAACAACTAAATGTTAGCATTTCACTTCCTCTGAAAACTATCAAAGAACTGAGAACACGCTTTGTGCTAAGATCAGATGGGTCATCTAGTCTCTGAGCTTGGATCAGATAGGGCACGAATAATAGAAAAGGTGGCATGTTTCATATCAGGAGAATCAAATGACGCATGAAAGTGGCATTAAAGGCTCATTAAGGGAAAACTATTGCCTCCTGGCCTCCTGATCCCTGAGTGGAGATATACCATTTTCTCTCCTTTAAGAGTCAATCTAGTTAGGCCAGGCAGTCATGTGGCTAATAGACTTCCCCATGGAAAGTTGATTTCACATTGTACCATGCTAAAGAGGTAACAATAATCATTCCTTTGCTTAGATAATACACGTTTCTTTCCCAGAATTATCCCTCTAGCACAGTCCCTGTCCTAGTCGGGATTTTATTGCTGTGAAGAGACACCATGACCACAGCAACTCTTACAAAGGAAAACACTTACTCGGGGCTGGCTTACAGTTCAGAGGTTTGGTCCATTACCACCATGGCGGGAAGCACTGTGGCGTGCAGACAGACATGGTGCTGGGGAGGTGGCTGGGAGTACTACATCCAGATCCACAGGCAGCAGGAAGAGACAGTGAACCACTAGGCTGGGCTTGAGCTTCTGACACCCCTAAGCCCGCCCCTAGTGACACACTTCCTCCAACAAGACCACACTGCCTCATAGATAGCGCCACTCCCTATGTGCCTGTGGCGGCCATTTTTTTTTTTTTTTTTTTTTATTCAAACCACCACAGTCTTTGTGAGCCACCACCTTAGGTTCTGAACCTGCCTGCCCTTCAGAGTGTGGCATTTCCTTTTTCTTCTCTTTTGTCTTTTTCTTTTGGATGCTGGCCAGAGCCTGAGTGGGCTTTCTTTGGTGAATTGGCTTTCTATAGCTTGTTCTTTAAAGCTTCATCATTCTCCCCACCGGTTAACTGCCTGTCTGATGTGCGGTTTACCTCCATGCCAGCTTAGTCTCAATGGCCTGGCTTCCTCTCCTCCTCTTCTCCATCCTCCTCCTCTTCTCCATCCTGCTCCTCCTCCTCTTCTCCATCCTGCTCCTCCTCCTCTTCTCCATCCTCCTCCTCCTCCTCCTCCTCCTCCTCTTCTCCATCCTCCTTCTCCTCCTCTTCTCCATCCTGCTCCTCTTGGCATCTGCTGAGATTTGCTGGGGTGTCTAATGAAATAGATCTCGAACGTCCTTTTAAATTTGTTCTTAAATTCTTTTATTAATGACACTAAGAACCCCAAAAGAAGTCTCCAATTTCCCTTGAGCAGGCTCAACTCTGATGAGACCCCCCAAATTTTCCAGTAACACACCATTTCCAGAAGACTTTGGGGACTTGCCCACCATCAGTGTTTTCTTCTGATTCTACTGCCCCCTCAGATGCACTCCTAATAACCCTCACCAAGTTATCCTTTATAAATGATTTTTTAAAGTGTTTATAGCATGATAATATATTATGGCCCTTTACCTGCAGAAGATGGAATTGCACAATTACTGGGGGGGAAAAAAACTTGGAGACACAACATGAGATTTGAATTGAGAGAAAGAACTTCCAGTTTTTAACGCAGCAAACCCGGAGGTTCTAGAATAGGAAGCAGGGCACGCGCTCCCCAACGGCAACTGTGCATCCTTGCCCACCTAAGAATGACAGCCCTGGCAAGACTTCCCTCTATCGGCCAGCAACAGCTGGCTGAGTTATTGTTGCCAGCATCACTGTTCTGACCCATCACTCCCTTAGAGAAGAATTCAGGATGCATTCTCAGGAACACAATGGCATCCTTGCTCCCTACGAGATTGTCTGAGACTCTGAACACTAGGCACCTCAAGGATTAAAAAGGTATTTCTCACCACCTCACCACCATTTCTGGGGATGGGGAGGGATTTTTTTTTCCCAAAGAGCATGGAACTTTTGAATTAAAAGCAAATGATTCCGATAAAATCTCTTGGGAGCTCATCGTATAGACTAACTGGGGAAGAAAACACATCCTCTAACTGGGAGTTTGTTTTTTCTCGGGACTATGGAAAAAACGTGGGATCTGCACGGGGTCTCGGGTAGGGGAGGAAGGGAGGGAGGTGACTCTCCCTCCTGCCTTTGAATTATGATTTCAGGGCAGGGACTAAGGGGTACAAAGCTCTGTTACAAAGCTCTAGTCTTCTGGAAGTCTCAGTTCAAATCAAATATAGCATTTCAGTAATTCTGTAAAGGCGGCAGTTATCTTTTTGACAAAGTTGATAATGAGCGCCATCTACTGGGCATTACCCAAACTCTGATTTTGGGGCTAGTTCCATGAAGTTTGGGGAAAAAAAATCAGGGTCCCTGTTACAGTCCTTTGGCACGTTTAAGCAAGATCCTGAAAACCTGGCAGCCTCCTGGATTCATCCAGAAGTATTATCTTGGTTCTTCATATAAAGTTAAAAATTTCTGGGGAAATAAGTGGACAATGAAGGCCCCTCGAGCAACTTATTTAATGCCTATAATTCAAGGGTGAAAAACCTAGAGGCTGAGGAGTTTCTGTGTAGCCTCTCCTGCTCTTCTGATTGTTTTCAACTGGCTGGGAAGGAAGGCCCAGGACCCCGGGGGAATAATTCTCAATAAATTGTAATCCCAGAATCCTCATTTCTTGTTCTATAAAGCAGACTGATACCTTCTCCTAAAATATTGGTCACTGCATTCATTTCTTCTTTAGTGACAAGATGGTATGAAAGATATTAAGTCTGAATTAAGTCCTAACAATGGTCATCATTGATGATGATGATAGTAATAACAACAATAATAATGTGTGTATGTGAAATTAGTACCTGGTCTTTTAAATTCTCTATATGTCACATTCTGTTTGTAGCCTTTGACCGAAAATGCCACTGTTCTATGAGGTAACCAAAATGTCTGTCTCTGGGCTTTCCTTACGTCAGCATATCCTGCCCACGAGGTGTGGAGGGTTTTGCACAGTCACTCCTGCTTTCCTCATGAATCCTTTATGATGCTATTAGTCTCTGGGGTGCTTTCTAAAGTCAGAAGAAAATCTGACTCACACAGAAAAGTTTTCATGTGGAACAGCAGCAACAGAAGAGGGAGGATGGAAGTTTTGCTAAGAGCAGGACAGCAACATAGCGTAAATTCCACCTTGCCCAGTTCCCAGAGGGACGAGCTTGAACAGATGTGAATCTTAGAATCTGCATTTCCCCTTCTGAAAAAATGGGGTAATATTGTCTCACCAAATGATATGTAAAATAAGATCTTGTTTGAGCTGTCTGAGGTGTATTGAGCACTAGATCACTTTTCAGTCTTTTTTTTTTTTTTTTTTTTTTTTCCTCTTTAAAAGGCGGGTGTGAGAGGTCCTCCCAGGATGCCTCATCAGAATTCTGAGGTTTCCTTTGCTGAGTCACTGCAGAAAGATCTGCAGTGGAACTAGAGTCAGCTCTTAAGGTGTGCACAAACTCACTCCAAACTAGTGTCTTCACCCAGGAAAGCACCCACTTCAAGGCAGGGGTCTTGAAATAAACAGGAAGGTTTGCAATCACATTTTTCATGCACCTAACATATGCACCCACATTCATCAAGGGAATTTCTCAAAATACATTGAAAAAAAATTAACTAAGCAGATACATCAAGAACAACCAAATGCCATCCTAACAAATCAACTCACATGACCTGCCCAAAGTTAAAGGAGAAAGATTTGTCTCCACCATTGTTCCCCTTCCTTTCAACTCATAAATCACAGCTTCAAAGAACGTTGATTTAAAACAGTAAACCCCAAAAGTCTTCCGAGCATACAGGAAACCTTTGCAAACAGTCTTAGCTTTTACTAGCAACTCATTGAAATTTCAGTGTCAGCAGAAAATTCTACTGTTTATTCATTTGCTGACTTATAAAGTAGTCACTGACTGCCTGACTTGAGCCAGGCAGCGGTCTAGGTATAGGGGATAAAACAGTGAATGAGACAGTTAAAGTTGGCCTGAATTCACGGTGCCTAGCATTCTAATGAGAAGACGATAAATGTGTCATGAGAAATCATAACAAAACGCAGGTCCCTAGAGTCTGTGCTCTTACATCCTCTGTGATAATGCTGTTCAAAATCGGAGTTACACGTAAAGCCATAAAAACATTTGGGGAGAAACCACTACACAAAAGACAGCTTGCTAGAACTAGATAGGCTTTGCTTAGAAAGCAAAGTAAGGGCACTGTGGTGGCAGGAGTAAGGCCAGAGAGGCTGTGAGTAGCAACCCCTCAACTAAGCAGGTCTGGATGGGGCCTGAGAGCCTTTATTTCTAACAAACTCCCATGAGATGCTGATGCTGGTGGTCCTTAGAGTCCACTTTGATTGGCAAGGATATGGCTCCTCATGTGCCATGTGGACCTGACTTTCTCACTAGATATAATAGAAAAGTGATGCTTATCTGATGCTCTTTTGACCTATGGAGCCTTTCACAGCTACTTAAAGGTCACACAGCTCTTTGGTATTTCCATGTACCTCACAAAACTAAGTGCTCAGTTGATACACTATAAATGTCTGGATTAAAGGATAAGAATTATTATCTAGGCCCTGCATTTGGATTCCTGGAGTTTAAACAAAAAAAAAAAAAAAAAAAAGAAAGGAAAAGAAAAGAAAACAAGACATGGAGACTACATGGGAAAGACTATACACCGCCTTTGAATCATGTATTTGTGGCTTCTAACCTTACACTGATTTCTAAAAAGACTTTCAGCAACTGGCCAGGTTCTCTGGAAACTCTGTTCCATTAAAAAAAAATAGTATTAATAATCACTTCTTTAAAAGAGATATGAAAATCATATACAATACTAAAGGATAATTTACTTTCATAAGTACTCAATAAATGTTCATTTTCGTCTCCTCTCCTACCTCAGCTCCACTTCCATGTCAACAACATGGCATTTAAACCTGAAAGCTTTCCACATATCAACCAGTATTTAAATAATGAAATCAGCTGTGTATCCATAGATTGAATCGCTCCTTGGCACCATAAAGGAGGAAACAGTTGACAAATAGCAAAAAGCAAGGAGAATCTCTATCAGTTGCTTCTCTACTGCTGTAATAAACCGTCTGACAAAAGCAACTTAAGGAAGGAGGGGTTCACTTTGGCTTGAAGTTTGGGGGTGTGGTTCGCCATGGCAGGATAGGCAGGGCAATGGGTGGAGCTTGAGGCAACTGGACCTATTGGGCCTCCAGTTGGGAAATGGACAGAGGTACATGCTGATGCTCTGCTTGCTTTTTTATTTTTATTCAGTGCCATAGTCCTGCGTCGTGGAATATTGCCGACCATATTTAGGGTAGGTCTTTATGCCTCAGCTAACTGGACCGAGAGATGCCCTCACAGACATTTCCAGAGGCTGATTCTAGTCCCTCTTATGATGACACTAAATACTACCCATCACAACTAGCCCTTTTCAGGTGGCTCACATAGACACATCAATTTCAACCTATAACCTTTCACCTCTGCCTCTGTCGGCTCGTGGCCATTTCACAGTACAAAATGCATCCAGACCAGTTGCCCGAGTCAACATCTTTTTTTTTTCAAGCTCCAACAACTTTATTTTTTCTCCCACAGCTTATATATCCCAGCAAAATCTTCCAAGCAGTATAAAAATTACAATGTAATTACATTATACTTTTCTTTTAATGAAAGTTCATGAAAAGACAGCATGTTCCCCAATATCTTTACATAAAACATTTTACATATTATGGGTAAAAAAAAAATTAGGACTGATAACCCACATACATTTGTAACTAAACAACCTCTTCACTATGGGCCCTTGTAACATCAAAATAGAAATTATATGCTTCCAGCAGACAAAATCTCAGAGTAAATACTAGCATTCTACATGATTACGCATGTATGCATTGGGTTACCTTTTCCTTCTTTATGACTCTGAAGATTGAGCCCAGGCCCAACACTATCAAATTGTCCAGGTTGGGTATGAAAGTGCATGGTAATTTGATCTGGGTAAAAGCTGTTAGGAATAAAATCATGCAGTCATTTTTAATTCAGGTGGCCTGGAAAGCCCAGGACCCTGAGATGTGTGACTTCAGGCAAGCAACGCCTCCTCTCTACGAATTCGTCTCCTCCTACATAATGTGGTTTAGAGTAACAGCTGCCTGGTTTATATTTTAAGAGTTTTTACATGCCACTGGCAGAAAAAAAAATCATATTAATTCCGAACCAAATTCCTTCTCCAAGCAAAATACAGGGATTTCAAGCCTGTGCATATTCAAGTAGGAAAGCAGCCCCTTAGAGCAGGTGGTCGTAGAGGCTAAATGAGAGCATTTGCATGCATCATTGGGCAATACCAGGTTCATGAGTATGCAATAAATACCTGCTACCGCGCTACCAAAAAAAATCTGTGAGCATTGTATAGCCCATCAACTTCCAAATCAGAAGCACAAAGCCCACATCCAGATGAAGTAGCTAATTGTTCCCCTAGCGTTTGCCTGTTGGTGCTCTGAAGATGGCCAAGCGCAGGCTCACGTTCTTGTTTTGTGTATAATTAATTAGAAGGTCCTTAGTTAAGCCTTTGCCCATCTGTGAGCTGCACAGAGTCTGACAGAGTCTGGACAAGCATGGGAAGGAAAAAAAGAAGCCAACATGGTTACTGGAAGCTGATAAAACCAAACACACCTGGATAAAAGACTTGGGGACAGAATTGTCCTGCCGTGGGACAGTGTGGATGTCATGAAGAGAGGAATGATGAGTGGGAAGGAGACAATTGCCATGTCACACACCGAGATGCCACATTCCTAACTGGCTCAGTCATCTTCTCTACACATTAATGGGAGTCTCGGATTTTCGGTGGCCATAATAAAATAATCCACTGGATAAAGAAACCACTTCAACACAGTTGTGTGTGTGTGCGCGCGCTGGTGAATCATGATTGTCAACTGAATGAGATCTGAAATCACCTGGAAGATAGAACTCTCAGCACGTCTGGGAGGGAGTTTTCAGACAGGCTCAACTGAAAAAGAAAGACCTAACCCAAAAGTGGACAGCACCACCATTCTGTAGGTGAAGGGCTTGGACAGGGAGGCAAGCTGAGTAGGAACATCTATTTCCCCCTTTGCTTCTTGAGTGCAGATGCAAGGTGTCCTCGAGAGGCCATCCTCATGATGTCCCACCATGATGGGCTGTGGCGCTTTGAATGAGAATGAGGCCCCATAGGCTCATAAATTTGAGTGCTTCATCACCAGGGAGTGGGACAGTTTGGGAAGGACTAGGAGGTGTGGTCTTGTTGGAGGAGGTGTGTGTCACTGGGGCTGGGCTTTGAGGTTTCAAAAGCCCAAACCTGGCCTGGTCTCTCTCTCTCTCTCTCTCTCTCTCTCTCTCTCTCTCTCTCTCTCTCTCTCTCTCTCTCTCTCTCTCTCTCTCTCTCTCTCTCTCTCTCTCTCTCTCTCTCCCTCTCTCTCTCGCTCTCGCTCTCTTTGCCTGCTGTGTGTGAATCAGGATGTAAATCTCTCAGGTACTGTTCCATCACCATGCCTCTTTGCATGGACTAAAACCATAAGTAAGCCCCCAATTAAATGCTTCCTTTTGTAAGTCGCCTTGATCTTAGTGTGTCTCACAGCAATAAAGTGGTAACTAGATGAACTATACCCTCAAGCCAACCAGAGGCTACAAGTTCTTCTCCTCAATAAATGTGTCAGAGAAGAAAGTCCTACTTGACCACTGTGGCATCTTCCCACCCTTGTTTGGCTGGCTTCCGTCTCAGGGGATTAGCTTCCCTGCTAAGAAAGATGGCAGCCCCACAGCTGAGACATCTGGGGCGGGAGATCCAAAGGCATCTCGAAGTGGAATGAAACTCTTACGCATTGACCTTGCCCATCACATATCCGCATCCCCTGCCTTCTAATTCCATTATTCTAGGAACTGGAGTGCCAGAAATATTATCTCATCCTCACTCAGTCTTTAATATTTTTAAAAGCAGCTGACATCACAGGGAGAACCTGAGAACATGATTTAATAGAATCAAATGTATGCACTCCTTTTTGCTCAGATAGTAATGTTATTTTAAAAAATCTCTGATACCAAAATAAACCTGTAAAACTGCTCATGGTGGCCATTTTTTATTGTCAGCTTGACTACATCTGGAATTAACTAAAATCCAAATGACTGGACACACCTGTGAGGGTTTTTCTTCTTCTTCTTCTTCGTCTTCTTCTTCTTCTTCTTCTTCTTCTTCTTCTTCTTCTTCTTCTTGATAAAATTATTTGAAGAGGGAAGACCCACTTTTAATCCTCATCTTCTGAGGTGGGAAGATCCACACTAAATTCTGGGCCATGCCTTTTCTGGCAGTCCATATAAAGGACGTGGAAGCAGGAAGCTTGCTCTCTTTGCCTGATGGATCTCGCCCTCAATGGCAAGTCCATTCCTTCCCTGGCATTAGAGCCAACTTCTTTGGGATTCCAGCGTATACTGAAGAGCAGCTGAGACATCCAGCCTCGTGGACCAAACAGCTAATGGATCCTTAGACCTTCCGTTGGTAGACAGCCATTGTTGAATTAGCTGGACCACAGCCATTCTAATAAATCCCATATATATGAATATATATACATACATACATATTCATTCTATAAGTTCTGTTTCTCTAGAGAATCATGGCTAATGCAACTGCTAATATTCTAAGACTTGATATCTTTTTTATTAGTTAAATTTGTTTTTAGACAATTTTGCACGGGTATGCAATACACGCCAATCATTCTCACTTCTACTTCTCTAAGACCCCTGCAAACCCTCCCTCCTCCGCACAGCTCCCCTCTTTCATCCATGACTATTTGTTTTGTTTTTGTGAACTACTGGGATTATCAAGGGCTGTCTGTGTGACCATGGGTTTGTAACCATGTGTTGGAGCCAGGTAGGGCCCAGCAGTTTGTATGTAATAAAGACAGTCTCCAGCAATAGCCAAGAACTCAGAGGTAACAGCTAGGAGCCTCGAGTCCCTCCACCCTTCATAACTAACTGCCAATAAGGCTGATCCCATCTGGGCCAAGGGCAGGTAATACAGTTGTTGCATATTAATAATCATAATAATCTATGGAGCCTACGGAACAGTGTTTCATTGCCCTTTGCTCCATCATCTAGCTCTTACACATTGTCCAGCCCCTCTTCTAAAATGTGTTATTTGGGGTAGGGCCCACAACCATTGCTTAGTCTCTGCATCTTGTGTGGCCTTGAGTCTCTGCATTCACTGCCGTTCTTTCTAGGGATAGGCTTCTCTGACCAACGCTGGGTCAGCTTTTGTCTCTGGGTATAAGCACAGATATTTAGAAGGCAGTTTGCTGTTTTGTCCATTTATTTAAACCACAGTAATAAATTACCCACCTGGGTCTACGACTTCCCCAGCCCTGGATTTTTAACTGGGCTTAAGGAAAGGGAGATAGGAGGACATGAAAATGTTTATGGAAGATGTTTAAGGATTTGCACAGGTTCTGTCTTTGCCATCTACTCCACTCCTCCCTCAGCCAGGTAGAATTCCCTCCACCAGGTGTTATTTATATACCTTCCTGTTGCTGTTGTGTTGTTATGATAACCAAATTTGACAGAGATGACTAAAACACTTGAGCCTCAGAAGCTGGAGGGTTACCACAGTGGTCAGGAACTGTGCATCTCATCTAAAGGTGTACATGTTGGAGGAAAGGTTCTTCTGTCAAGGCTTAGAAATAAGCCAAAAGCACTTCTTTAAAAGACAGATTCTGAGACACACAAGGTGTCACATACCTATCATTCCAGTGTCAGTGGAGGCAGAAGAGTCAGAAGTTCAAGGTTATCCTTGGCTACATAGCAAGTTCAAGACCAACCTGGATAAACTGAGAGCCTAGTGTGGGGAAAAGGAGGAGGGGAGAGGAAGAAGAGTAGAAAGAAGAAAAAATGACAAAAGGCTGCTTCGTCTAACTAGTTTTCTTTCTTTTTCTTTTTTCTCCAGAGGAGACCACACACTTTCAGATATGAGGAGAATCTCTTCTTAGCCTGGTTGGCTGTCTCCCTGGGAGCATTTTTGCCCTTTATCCTGTTTTTTGTTTGTTTGTTTGTTTGTTTGCTTGCTTGTTTGTTTGTTTTTAAGATTTAAAAGGTTAAGAAAATAGAGCAAAGACTTCAGGGCTGACAGGGATCCACAGGGTAGTTTAGGAAGCTCATGGCAGCAGCAGATCACCTGGACATTAAGAGGTTAAATCATGTGTGCCAGAGGTAGACATGTAATCGACCAAATTATATGTGTGTTTTTCTGATCTGCAGGTCTACAGAGCAGGCAAAGGAACAGGTGCTGCTTACAGAAAACACGGGCTCCTTTAGTATCATCTCTGCTCTTTCCCAGGCGAGGGCACCCATAATTACTGCTCCCAAGCTGAACCCTCAACCCTACTGTGCCACACATATACACACCCGCTGCTGCAAATTGTATTGGCAATTAATTTGTCAGGGAAATGCTAGGGGATGTGAACACTGGTAATTTTATACCATAGATATTCAAATTAAGCCTCCAGCCTGAGTATTTTTGGTGTCAACTTGTAGAATTGTTGCAAAAGAAGAGAAACACACCCTTCTCTTGCTAGCTCCTGAGGAGGACCAGAAAGAATGCCACAGTGTGGATGTAACAGCCCTGGTCCCATCTGTAGGCTTGACTTGGGAGCATTAAGAACAGAAACACTAATTATGGGTGACACTCCTTGTGTTCCTCCTCTCGTGAAAGGGGCTGCAGTGGTTGTTTTTCCTGAGTGCTCAGAATCTTTTTAATGAAAAAAAAAAAATGACTGTGTCAGCGACTGATGCCCTACGGATCCCACGCCAATATCGCACGGTATTTTCCCAGAGTCGCTGTACAGGTGTACAAAGATAATGAAAAGACCCTGGGCCAAGAGGTAGACATGAAAGAATCACAGGACACAGTGTCAGACAGCATCAGTGCGCAGTCCCTGAAGCTATCTCAGTATGCTTTTGAGACACAGAAACCTCATTAAAGAGAAAAGTGTTATCCTAGTTGCACTTTGTCACTGTGATAAAACAGCCTGTGGAAAGGCTACTCATGGGAGAAAAGCTTCTATTTTTATGTCACCATTCCAAGTTATAGTCCATCCTCGCAGACAGGGTGAGGCAGGAACTTTGACCAGCTTGTCATCTTCATGGTGATAAGCAGAAAGAAAATGAATGCATGCACAGATTTGGCTGGCCTGGCCAGCAAGCCTCAGGGATCCTCCTGCCTCTGCCTCACAAGCACTGAAATCCCAGGTGCACACTGCCATATCTGGCTTCCTCACATGGGTTCCGGGGACCACATTTAGGTGCTTGAGAAACAAATGGCTGAGCCCATAGTCATTGCTTACTCTTTACCATATGATGCAGAGCGCACGGAATCAATTACATAAGCATGCTGCCATTGTTACGTGAAAAATGGAAGTCACAGATACCTAAATTTAAGCTCCACAGAAAATACAACCATTTCTCAAAGCGATGAATAAGACACATGAGCGACTTAGTTTAGTTTAGTTTAGTTTAGTTTAGTTTAGTTTAGTAGTTTTTAAAAACAGGATCTCACTATTGAACCCTGGATGACCTGGAACTGACTACGTAGAGCCAGCTGGCCTTGAACTTGTAGCAATCTCCCTGCCTCTGGTTACTAGATTTACCTAAATGAGACACAACACTCATCCTGAGGAACTTAATCTTTTTTAAAAAAAAAATCATATTCCAGTCACTAACCCAGTTCTTTAAGTCAGACTCTCTGCAAATGGGACTCAAGAATTGCTTTTTTTTTTTTTTTTTTTTTGTAACTTCTGTAGAAGATTATAAGACTCTTGAAGACTGAGAACAACCATTGAGACAGATATTATGAAATAAGTATTAATATAAATAAGATTCAAGAGGTGTACAGGATACAAAGCGTTGAGCCGGCAGATCTTGTCCTCAGAGAGCACAGACTATGGCTGGCTAATGCATTATTCTCAAGGGAGAATTTGCCCCATACTGATATGTGAGGATGCATAGCTTAAGTTGCTTTGAGAACTGATTTTTTTCTTATTCCTCCTCTCGGTTTATCACAAACATCATTATTAATGTATCCGCTATCGTTTCTTTTCGTCTCACTCTTTTTTCACATTCAGACATCACTTCTTGGACATATGCTGAAAGGCAAGTCCGGGACTCCACCCCTGTGCGCCTATTACGGTACCTGTCACCAGCTTCTTTACCTCTGGGGGCTGTGAAGAAGGCGGAGCCTCAGCATGATGAGAGATACAGAACTCAGAAACTCTTACACCCTAGGGTGGTAGGAGGTTCTGTCTGAAGGTCAGCATCAATGGATTGGCACGGCTTCCTGAGTACCATGCTAAGAGAGATTTCCCAGCCACATCCAGCTGGAAAGGAAGGCAGGGATGGGATTGGTCCTGGAAGCATAGAGAAAGTCTGCATTTGCATCAGAAGTTCTTTTTAGCTTACACAGCTCTCAACATCAGCGAGTTCTGGAAACATCTCCTCTGCCACAGGAGAAGCTGGATGCAGAAAGGACAGATCCCCCCAACAATGTATAAGTGCTTACTACTGCAGACCAATAGCAGAAACACTTTTTATTCCTGCCCCATCCAGCTCTCTTTCACACCATAGAGACTCTCACAAGGAGACAACGCCCTTTAATTCTAGCCATAGCTGTTATACAGCTTCTGGAAGAAACATCAAGAAAAAAAAAACCCTCAACACCAAGTCAGAGGAAAGATGTCCTCCTGAGCAGCAGGTTGAGACACCAGTCCTCCCTGCAATGTTCAAAGGTGACATGGAAACCATAAAGAAATATCTGGAATAGTCCAGTTCTTAAATAACCAAACTAGTGAATGGCCAGCTCTGCTCCTCTAGACAGACACCTTTCCAGGAAATGGTGGGCAAGGAGGGCTTTCTGAGGCGACATCTGCTCTGTGAAACAAAACAGACACACACCCAGTGATTGCTGAGTGCCTGCAGTATTTTTTTGCCTGGAGATCACCACTAGAGGGAGGGGTTATGGCTTCTCCTCCTACAGAGTCAACAGTGAGAGGGGTGGATTCCTCCCAATGGGACTCTCAGACCAAGATGTCCCCACCTTCATAGGTGTCTCACTTTAAATGCAATACCAGACTAGTGGAAACAAGCGGGCCTGGAAGGAAAATTACGATTTAGGCATCTTTGCTATCTTGAAACCACTAAGTCAGTCCCTTGTATATGTCTCTTCCTTCTTTTTCAGTAGTCCTGAGCAAGCTTTTTAAAAGAAAGGGAGAAGTGGGTAGAGAGGAGGAAGGAGGAATGGAAAGAAGGAGAGAGAGGGAAGAGAGAGGGAGAGAGAGAGAGAGAGAGAGAGAGAGAGTGAGAGAGAGAGATATCTCACATAGAACACCTTTCCTGTTTCTAGGGCCATGTGCCGTTGGTTCTCATACAGACACTGGTGCTCTATGTAAGAAACTTAATCCTGAGCTAGAGAGATGGTTTAGGGGTTAAGAACTCTTGTTGCCCTTGCAGAGGACCTGCATCCCAGTCTCAGAACCTGCATCAGCGCTTCTCAACCTATGGGTCACACACAGCCCCTTTGAGGTCACCTAAGACCATCAGAACACAGGTTATTTATATTACTACTCATAACAGTAGTAAAATTATGGTTATGAAGTAGCAACAAAAAATAATTTAATGGTTGCGGGGCAGGGGGTCACCACCCCATGAAGAACTGTATTGAAGGGTAGCAGCATTAGAAAGGTTGAGAACCCCTGACCTACCTAGTAGTTCACAACTTTCTGTAACTACAGTTTTCCAGGGGACCTGTCACCCTCTTCTGACCTCTGGGGGGCACCATGCATGCAGGAAACATTCAGCCACATAAAATATTTTTTTTAAGAAGCCTTAATTTGAGTCACCCTAGAATGTGGGCATTATATACAGGTAAGTGACAGAAGGAAAGAGCTGAGGCCTGAGGCTAAGAGCACAGACAGGCTGGAGGCCGGTGTCTGCATCGGTGCCTGGGGCGCTTGGCAACAGAAAACAAGTGCAAGGCTTTTCCTGTCTATCTCTAAGGCTGGCCAGGTCCGATTAACAGTTCTGACACAGGGCTAGATACAGGAGGCAGGAAACTGGCTAGCCCCTTCCGCTAGACTAGTGGGCAGGCTCCATCAGCAAGCACAGGTGCTAACTTATTTGCAGGACTTTGAGGAAACTAGAAAAAAAAAGTGCCTGCTCGGAATATTGTGCCGCCATCTACTGGGATGCTGTCAAAAATAGCTCACAGTACCGAGGGTGGCTGCCGGTGAGTGCTGCCTCATCGCGGTGTGCCCTGTCACTACACACCCCACACTATTCTCACCGGAGAACAGAGAACGCCCTGGGAGGAAATCAATCAATTCTGGCAGGTGAAGAGGGAAAAGTCAAAGCTGATGGGATGGAGCAAAGGTGCAGGCCTCTACGCCATCCGTGTACAGGATGTACATGGAGGAGGCATCGGCATACAAAGCCGCTCAATGGAGACTCGGCCCAGAAGACAGTGGGACATGATCTCTGGAGTGAGGCTGGTCATTCAACTATCAGTTAATGGTGGCAGAAGGAACCTGGCGGGCGACTCAGGCCCAAACACGGACCAGAGCGCAGGACAGACTCACTCACTGAGTCAGATGGCAAATCTTCGGAAAGTGACTCTGAGTCTCAGCGAATCGGGGAGAAGCTAGGCCTCCTGGTAGAACCATGGCAGCCTCCGCTGTCAGTACCGGGTTGTGGCGGGATTCAGCAGGAACTGGGTTTCCACCATGAGTTAGGTATAGGTTGCCATACGTGAAGAGGACAAAGGATCAAGTCATGGTTGTAGCCACTCTCATGACTTACATCAAGTCATGGGCTGATAAAAAGCCTCCAACACACCTTTACGATGCTATGCGCATTCGGTTTTAAAAGACCAATAGCTATTAGCAAGGGCTCTCTACATTATCTACTCCTGTGGTAAGCAGTGGAGAGCCAGCAGCAACTAGAAACTGTCCCTACCTGCCAAAAGTCTATTCACAAGCAAATAGGCACAACCACAGTAGCACAGTAGACTATATTTATTTAGGGGTTTGGGTATTTTTGACACAAGGTCTCACATAGGCCCGGCCTCAAACTCACAGTGTACGTAGCTGAGACTGACTTTGAGCGCCTGATCCTCCTGCCTCCCCGTCTCAAGTGTTGGGCTTACAAGTGCCTGCTTACAAGTGCATGCCACCACACCTGACCCTTAACACCATGAACTATCAAAGAGGAGGAGGAGCACTAACATCAGTCTTGTGGAGTGTAGAAATAACAGCAATAAAACCTGAGAAGAAAAAATGAAGTTCCCCTTCTCAAAAGACTTAGGTCAAGAAACTACCCCAAGCTATCCACACATAGCTACCAAGTACTTAAAATGTGACCATGATATTGGAGATATTGTGAGTGGAACTTAAGGCCTTATTCATGCTAGGCAAGAATTCTACATGCCCAAGTCTAATTTTACCAGAGATGACTAGGACTGGGGGTATTTGGGGGGGGGGGGGTGAGGTGGAACCTAGTGTGATGGAAACTGCCTGGAATCTATGAGGGTAACTCTAGCACAGACTCCTAGTAATGAAGGGTACGGAGCCTGAACCGTCTGTCTTCTGTTATCAGGGACAGGTACACCAAGCCAGCCACAAAACCTTTGCAACTTGTCCTGCCTGCAAGATGGACCAAGGTAAGGATGGCACAAAACTTGTGGGAGTGGCCAAGCAGTGACTAGTCCAACTCGAGACCCACACCATGAGAGGAAGCCCATGCCTGACACTGCCCGGATGGCCAGGAACCAGAAGCAAGATAGGCCAGAGACCTAGGATAGAACCAAACATAACTGGACGGGGGAAAGCCCATGAAATGATTGCTAATGATATTCTGGTATCTTCGTAAACTGGAGTCTACCATAATCATCACCAGTGGGGTTTCATCCAGCAACTGGTAAGCACAGATGCTGCGGAAACCCACAGCCAAATAGTAGGGGGAGCTCTGGGAGTCCCACAGAAAAGGAGGAAGGATTGTAGGAGCCAAAGGGGGCTAGGACACTGCGAGAACACCACTCACAAAATCAACTACCCAGGGCTCACAAGGGCTCACAGAGATGGCAGCGAAAATCCAGGAGCCTGTACTGGTCTGACCCAGGTCCCCTGCATATATGTTATGGTTGTGTAGCTTGGTGTTCTTTATGGAACAGTGGAAGTGGAGATTTTCCTCTCACTCTTTTGCATGCTTCGGGGACCCTTTTCCTCCCACTGGGTTGCCCTGTCCAGCTTTGAGATGAGGCATGTCCCTAGTCTTAGTGTAACTTGTTATGCCGATTTTGGTTGATATCCCGAGGCTGGCTCATTTCTGAAGGGAAACAGAGAAGAAATGGAGATAGGGAGAGGGAGGTGGGGGAGGGGAGGGGCTGGGAGGAGAGAAGGGTGGGGAAACCGAAACTGTGATCGGGATGTAATTTATGAGAAAAGGAAAAATAAATTAATTTTTAAAATAAAATATGGTCTCCCTAAGTTGCCCACACTGGCCTTGGACTTTGTACCCCACCCCACCCCCGACTCAAATAATACTAGATCATGTGATCCTCTTGTCTCAGCCTTCCAAGGGCTGAGATGACAGACCTTCTTCACCTGCTATTTATAGCAGGAAGCTATAAATAATTATGTTTAATTTTAACTCATTTAAATTTTAAAGCCAAAGCCCATTTTTTTCTTTAGATATAACTTTTTTGAAGAGTTCTATTTCACTTTAGCCAGCTTACTACCTAGGATCACGCTGCATGTACCTTTGTCTTTCATAAAGCTTTATAATACATGTGTGGCTTGCATCCTATTTCTATTTTCTCGGCCAAAGAGATGGTCACAGGGCTAGAAAAGTGGAGTGGAATAGCCATTAGAGTGCTGGGAGAGACATATGCTTACTTACTACTTGCTCCTGCCTGGCAACATTAAAGCAAAGTGCCTTTGGGAGACCCTAAGTGGCAGAGAAAACAACTCATGTTTAACACAAATAAGAGCAAGCCAACTCTGTGAAGAAATGAGTGGCATGCGCTTAGGCAAAGAAGACGCAAGACCTTTTAGGGGAATGGCTTATAATCAGTTCAGTGTGGAACACAGCTGCTCACCTGCCTTACATGCATCACGGGCATTAGACAGTAAGTAACAAAGACACTGCTTTAAACCCAAGAGCCACTGGTTGTTTACTTAGCAAGCCCGTGCGGAGGAGGCCATGTCTGGTTCAGCAATTCAAACATGTCTCCCAGGATCAAGCAATGGCTCTTTCTACCACCAACCTAAGAATTTTGCTCTCGTCTCCTGACGCTTTTCACCAGGAAGATTCCAAAGAGGCAACAGGAGCTGGAAGGGCCAGTTGGAAAATTCCTTTAGACCAATGGCAGTGTCTTTTTACCCTATGCTCTCAAGGAGGCAAAGGGAAACTAGAGAGCCATGACATGCTGACATTGGTCATAGGCATCCTCTGCTGCCGGGAGGATTGTCAGCAAGGACTAGGGAAAGGCAGCTCAGAATGTCAACCACACACACCAACCCTGTGATATTTATTTCGTGATCCTTAAAATATCCCACTGCCGGGTTCTTAGGGAGTAATTGGCTAAAAGGCATTCCCTTCAACAGGAACGCAGGAAGAGTCCCGTTAATTGTATGTGAGGGCAGAAAGAGGTGAGCTCTCTAGTCAGAACAGCCCCTAGTAACCCAAAGGCAACTTGCATGCCATTCCTCATTCTCACCTAGCAACAGTGATGTCATTTCAGAGCATACTCTTCAAAGAGAAGGGACATGTGAGATTCACAATGGCTGTGAAAGTTGTTTTCCTGAGAAAATATTTTGTGTTGAGGTTTCTATAAAGGGGATGAGAAAAATTCAAATTGCCATGAACAAGTTACTGAGCCACAGACAAGTTATTTTTCAAATTTCTCCAAGAAATAAAGGCCATTAATTCTACTGGGCACACATGGTTTTCTTTTCTTTTTTTCACTGCCATTCATAGTACACAAGGTCTTTTATTAGTGAAGCAATGTCTCTAGGATGGTGTCTTAGTCAGGGTCTCATTGCTGGGAAGAGAGACCATGACCAAAAAAGCAAGTTGGTGAGGAAAGAGTTTACGTGACTTACACTTCCACGCCATAGTCCACCATTGGAGGAAGTCAGGACAGGAACTCAAGTAGGGCAGGAACCTGGAGGCAGGAGCTAATGCAGAGGCCATGGAGGAGTGCTGCTTACTGGCTTGCTTTACATTGCTTGCTCAGCCTGCTTTCTCATAGAACTCAGGACCACCAGTGCTCAGCACCACTCAGGATGGCACCACCCACAATGGGCTGACCTTCACCTATTCGTCACTAATTGAGAAAATGCCTTACAGCTGGATCTTACAGAGGCATTTCCTCAACTGAGGCTCTTTTCCCTCTGATGACTCTAACTTGTGTCAAGTTGACACACAAAATCCTGCTCACCTCGGCTGTAGGCATGTTCACCTCGGCTGTAGACATGCTCACCTCGGCTGTAGGCATGCTCACCTCAGCTGTAGGCATGCTCACCTCAGCTGTAGGCATGCTCACCTCAGCTGTAGGCATGCTCACCTCAGCTGTAGGCATGCTCACCTCCGCTGTATCACAAGCTATTCCTAAGGGCTGAGAACTGACCTCAGCTCTATGGGTTCTGATTGCTCCTTATATGAAAAAAAAAAAAAAAAAAAAACAAGCTAGTATGCTCGGTTCTGCTTTTGTGAGGCAATATAAAGCATTCTGAAGGCTAGCCTTCCTATGACTATTCACCAACAGCCCACAGTGGGCGGTGCTTTATGAAGAAGATGATCTGCCACAGACTTCCATGGCTTGTAGCTTTGTCTACCCAGGTGTAATGGTCTGCTTCAATCTCTCATCTATTTTCTGAATCATCTGAGTTTCTCCAACAAACCCTTTTTAGAAAGATGCAAGGCCACAAAAGCTTACATCTTCACAAGTGAGTGACCAGCCTTTAAGCCAGAAAAAGGAGACAACCATCCTCAAACTCTTGCAGAGCTATCAAAAAGAACAAAAATGAAAAATTAACTTGTATTCGCCAGACAAAGGGATGAGATGAGAGCCACACTCAAGCTGTCTAACTAGCCCAAGGCCTGGGCCTGGAAACTTCTAGCCTTCATACAATCTAATTTTCTGCAAGCTTGGACTTTTGAAGGCTTCAGCTTCAGTCTCCTCCTTCTAACCTAGGCCTAGCATGTTGCAGCCTCCAAGACTTACTGAGAATGAAGCAGACCATTACACCTGGGTGGACAAAGAGCCACAAGCCATAGAAGTCTCTGGTAGTGCATCTTCTTCATAAAACACTCACTGTGGGCTATTGGTGAATACTCATTTAAGGAATAGACTTCAAAATGCTTTTTCACCCATACTAATTCTTCCTGAACTCTGGCTGGCTGGTTCAACTCAGGTGGTCTGGCTCAAACTCCCCTCCAAGGTGACTCATTCAATCTGGCTTCTCTCAGCTTCTGCCTTTTTGATCTGCTTGGCCTCAAGCTAACTCTAGCAATCTGTTTTAATCTTCTCATTCTCTGATTTGTTCTGTCTTCCCCTGTGTCTAGCTTTTTCTCTCTGCAACCTGTCTCTGTGAAACTGTCCCAGCAAAAATTGCCTCTGAACCCCAGGAACTGAACTGCCATGAAATCAACTCCATAGCACTGCCTCTCAGCTGACTGAACAGAACTGACCCCTACCTCACTCCAATTCAACTGAACTCTACTGTATTGCCTGAACTCAACTAAACTCCACTCACTGAACTGGCCCCTCAATTGGACCTCACTATCAAGCATGGCAGCTTCCTTTTACAAACTAACCTTACCTACCTTGTGTGTCTATATTCCAACCAGATCATACTGTAATCCAGGGCGTGTCTGTATTCCAGCTAGATCATATCTATGGATGTGATCCCTTGCCAGAGCAGCCATGTTGCTGGATTAAAATTCCTCTACAGAAAAGAAATGTGTGGGGCAAAGCAGGAGCATCCTGCAAAGGTCCAAACACAGAACTAGCTGATCATAAGACAGTATAGCAATGTGGTTAAAAGTCTAGGCTTTGGGATCAGAACCAGAGTCAAGGTCAGGTTCAGCCATTCTTTCTTGATGACCTAAAATTAGATAAAACTAGTTTTGTTGGTGGTGGTGGTGATGGTGGTTGTTGTTGTTGGTGGTGGTGGTGGTGGTGGTGGTCTGAAGCTGAGGCAATAGCACAGCCTTACTTGAGAGCCTTACTTCACACTGGGGATGTGTGAAGCTGAGGGAAAGACCAGAGATGGAGGTGGCGGTGCTGTAGGAAACCTGAGGTCCTGCAAATGTGGGAGCCAGACCAGCAGGGAGAATTCCAGAAGGAAGAAGATGAATGAGCCCGGAGTGATTTTTTTACCAACAGGGAGAAGCTACTGGATTTTTTTTTTCAATTTGTAGTCAAGGCTAATCAGTGGGTTGTTGAGGGAATATTAATATTAATATCCAGACAGAGGGAGGTACCTCTGGAGACTCTGGGTTCCAAGCCACTAATTTCCTCTAGGGGTTAAAACATCCACTGCTGGTAGAACACAATGTCACCATGGATAACCACTCTCAAAGTTATACTTGTCCATGAGTTGCAAGGCCTCCCTAGTTGGCTACCCATTTCTTCCACTCCCCTCCATTGGTTTCAGCCAGCATGTTTACTGAGTGCCTGCTATGTAACACCATGGTGCTAGGTACCAGGGAAACATGGCTCCTGCCCATAGGAAGCTCATAGTCTACTGGTACTGAGCAGCAACAGCTGTATCACACATGGCTTTATATTTCCTAGTAGCCACAGGGGGCGGGGGTGGGGGGGAAGGGAGGAAAATACACAAAAAACATACTAAGGTATCTTATTTGGACAAGCACAAGGAAAATATCATCTCAACATGCTCACCACCCTTCTGAAATACTAATAACAAATTTCATATTTTCCATATTAAGTCTGAAAATTAAGATGTTTTCATTTAGAGTAATTTAAGATATTCTGTCAGTGCATGTCTTTAATGCTCCCACATTGGAAAGCACAGGTTTAATGGAGAAAGGCATGTTTTAGATATTGATAACTACACAGACTGCCAGTGCAAGAGGCCCTGGGCTGTGCAGCCAGCCGTGGTATAGGAGTGTTTGTTAAGCAACTGGCAAGGAGGAGAGTGCCTGATCTGCAGCCATTTCTCATTTCCATGGTGATCTAATACAACGGTAGGCTACCATGATACTTTTTTGGTATCATTTAATTGTTCTTTAGGTGCTGAGGAAATAAACTTCCTTGTGCTACAAGGAGGCCACAAAAGTCAGTCAAAGCCTTTCTAAATAGAACTCCAGTCAGGAAACCAACAAATGAGGCCTCGTGAAGCTAAAATACATTTATTCCAGTGAAAAAACAGAGTATAGAAGGGAAGGAAAATCTTTGTTAATTGTATATCATAGAACTAATACCTAGAATATATAAAGAACTCAAAAGACTCAAAAGCTAGGAGTCAAATGATCCAGTCATAAGAGGGCTAATGAAATGAATACACAGTTCTCAAAAGATTAAAATGCTCACCTTCATGAGCCATCGGCAAAACACAAACCAAAACTACATTGAAGTCCATCATCCCTGATGGCACGGCAGCCATTAAGAAAACAAGTAACAACGAATGCCAGTTGGTGAATATTTGGAAAAGGGAAATTCCTACACACTGTTAAGGGATATTCAAATTAGTCTGCTCTCTATGAAGAAAGCTATAGACATTTCTCAGATACATATAAATGGAGTGGGTCCACTGAAAGAACTACAACTGCATATCAGTGGTTACGATAGCATCACTCAGAATAATTAAGTTCTAGAACCAAATTGCCTGTCAGACAACAGAGAAATGGGCAAAGAAAATATGATATATACACAGTGGATTGGTTTCAGCCACAAAGAAGAATGAGGTTATGTCATTTCCACGAAAAAAAAATATATATATACATATATACATATATACACACACACACACACACACACACACAGAGGCAATCACAGCAAGTGAATTCAGTCTGTCTCAGAAAAAAAATCTCTTTTCTCTCATATAAAATATGAATATATGAAATGGTAATAGAAATGATGTTGTGTAGAACAAGAGGAGCAAATTGGAAGGGGAAAAGGAAAGGGGTGGCAAGACTATGCTTAGGGTACAATACATACCCATATAAAAATGATTTTAAAAACAAATCAAACTTTAAAACAATTAGAACAACAGAAATCCCAAAGAAGAAATAAAATAAACCTAATTATTAAAAAATAAATAAATAGCCAGGCCTGGTGGTACACGCCTGTAATCCCAGCACTCGAGAGGCAGAGGCAGGCAGATCTCTGTGAGTTCAAGGCCAGCCTGGTCTACAAAGTGAGTCTTGGACAGCCAGGGCTACACAGAGAAACCCTATCTTGAAAATAAATAAATAGATAGATAAATAAGTCAAAACCATTCAATAGAATGTGAGCCTGTCTAGTGGGCAGATGATCTAAGACCTAATCCTAGAAAACTAACTACCTAAGGAAGCTCCCCGACATATGCTTATCTCTGAAATTGGGACTGCAACAATTATAAGTCCACAAAATGACAAAATGTGTGAAGGAGGCTTATTACAGCCCTCCAAAAGTCAAAAGTTTATGACTGAGTTTTCAAACATCAATAAGGGTTTTTTTTTTGGTGGTGGTTTTTGTTTGTTTGTTTGGTTGGTTAGTTAGTTGGTTGGTTGGTTTGGCTTTTTGTTTTGTTTTGTTGGTTTTTTTGGTTTTTGGTTTTTGGTTTTTGGTTTTTGGTTTTTGGTTTTTTGAGACAGAGTTTTTCTGTGTAGCCTTGGCTGTCCTGGATTCACTTTGTAGACCAGGCTGGCCTCAAACTCACAGCGATCCACCTGCCTCTGCCTCCCTGAGTGCCAGGATTAAAGGCGTGCACCACCATTCCTGGCTCTTAAAAGCATTTTTAATTTGACAAAACATGTATACATTTATGGTATCGGTCACACATGTTTTTGTCTTGATGCATGCTAAACCAAGACTTAGATGACTACATCAAGTGAATAACATACACTTTACTTCACATTCATTTTGTGATGTTAATATTTAGAAACCGCCGTTTTAGCCATACATAAGGATTCAATGCACAGTTGACTGTAAACACTACACTGAGCAATAGATCTTCTAGACCTATTTCTTCTTACTATGTAAAGTTTGTGTTCACTGTACATTCCTAATACCTTCTCCTGTTCAATGCATTTTCATTAATAATTTCTTCTCCTCCACATAGTCGGGATGGATGACAGATGACCATTGAAAGACCCTAGGGAAGCCTCTCCTGGAAAGTTGCACAGCATCACACCAAAACTGCTCAGCCTCCACAACACATGCCAGTAGTCCAAGGAAGTGGCTTCCTAGAGAGATACAGTTGAGTCACCGCTGTCTATGAGTCTCTGAGGTCCTAAGCACTAATAAGAGGAGAGAAAGCATGATTTACTCACGGCCCGGTAATTATCACAAAGCAATTCAGTCTCCCAAAGAAATATTGTCAACCAATTTCCATCTATCACAGTCTCCAAGGCCCCAGTTGTGATTAATGGGCTGCTCCCCCAGTGGACCTTAGCCAGATGGTGGCAGCTGATTATCAGATCCACGTGACATCGAGCTGAGTGTTAATAAGTACCATTATTTACCAAGGGCTTTCCTTGAGCTGGCTCCAGCCACACAAGATGATATAATCTGAGCTGTTCGTAAAGATTATAATGATGTTCAGGATCAGAGCCAGGTAGGATCCCTGCAGCCCCGCCCTCCTGTGAGGACACAGAGCCTGATTCAGTTTAGAAGGACACAATGCACGGTCATCATTACCTTGGGTTTTGTTTTTTTGTTTTGTTTTGTTTTGTTTTTGTTTTTCAATACCAGGTTTCTCTGTGTAGCCCTGGCTGTCCTGGATTTGCCTTGTAGTTCATTCTAACCTCAAACTCACAGCGATCTGCCTGCCTCTGCCTCCCTGAGTGCTGGGATTACAGGCACACATCACCATGCCCAACTCATTACTGTTCTGCGCAGTACTGCGCAAACATAGGCGATGCTAGAAACCACCACAACGTCTGGTAAAGTGTCCAGAAAGGCTCATGGTACAAGAATCTCACAAGAGGAGGAATTAATAGAAGAATTAGGGTTCCAGAGGACATCCATGTACCATTCAGGGAATAGTTGTTTTGAATATAAATTTATCTTGGTGTCCTGCATTATGTGTGCATGTATGCATGTGTATGCACATATGTGTAGGTACACATGGCACCGTACAGGCACACGTAGATGTGCCTATGCATATATGTGCCCATGGATGTAGAGGTTGGTGTCAGGTGCTTCCTCAGTCTCTTCATCTTACTTTTTGAGGCACGGTCACCCGCTGAAATGGGAGCTAGCTGGCTGGCTGGGCTGGCTGGTCACAAACCCCAGAGAGGCTCCTGTCTCTGCTTCCCCAACACTTGGACAGTAGGCACTCCACTGCTGTTCCTGGCTCTGTATGTGAGTGATGGGACGTCAGCCTCAGGTCCCCAGGCTTGCACTTTACCCACTGCGCCCTCTCTCCAGCCTCGGTGTCCTGTATTTGTATCTGTATCATCTAAGAATCTTAAGAAGGAGCTCCCTGAGATTAGGGGGGTACAGCAGTTTGTCTACTTTATTATCCTCCATAGTGGTAGCCCCTATGTTCCCCTGTACAAAAAAAAAAAGGAATTCCATGTGTGTGTGTACAGACATATATCTATATACACATATATGTAAATATATTATCTATAATTATATACAATACATAATTTTAGTCCAATTTTTATGCTTTGAAGTAAACCCAAGGTACTATCTACTGTTTCCCTTTTGGCTTTATATAAATAATAAAGCCCTCCCTTTTTTTTTTTTTTTTTTTTTTTTTTTTTTTTTTTTTTTTTTTTTTTGCTAGAGGACTCTTTGTCTTGTTTTGAGTTAGTTCAAAGTCTCCAGGGCCAGGGTAACTAAAGGTTTGCTCTTGGTTCTGTCGAGTCATCACAGATTCTTCTCCACTCAACAGTTCACTCAAAGCGACTGTTGTTCAGAATCAACCACAAAGAAAGTGCTTATAACACTTTTTAACAACATAAATAAGTCAGGGTTTAACAGGAAGTATGTACTTGCCTGATTTACAGAGTAAATAGGTGGCGGGGGCAGGATTCGAACCCAGGCAGGATTCCAGAACATGCTGTGGAATGCGGCTCCTGCAAAACTCTTCCGTGGACACTGTTTTGGAGCTTTGCTGTTGAACACTGAGGAACCTTCTAGAAACAGGCCTGTCACCATATTTGTAGGAAAGCCCTTCTTCAAAGAAAACAAGCAGATCCATTTGATGTTTTAAATTGATTGCCACTTGGTCTTCCGTAACAGAGCAGCAGGGGCTTTAGAATAGAGCGAAGCTTGAGGTCATCATGGGACTTGGGCTGTGGAGGCAAGCCGGAAGAGAGAGAGGCAGGAGAGGTGTTCAGTAGCCTGGAAATGCTGGTAAGAGAAGTGGCCATTCTCCTCCAATTGCTGGATGACCTCTGTAGGCTTGAGGAGGAAAAGAACAAGAAAAGATGAGTATATAATGCTGTTTCTTCATAACTGCCTTGGCTTTCAAAAGGGTGCCAGGAGTACAGGTGACTATTGCTTAGCCAGCAGTCTCAGGACAGAGATGGCCCCAGTGAGGCAGCAACAACTTGGTCAGGCAGTGTCAGAACAGGGGCCTCAAAGGGCCACCTAGCAAATCATAGGATGGGAGGACCAAGACTGAAGTCAGGATCTGTGGAGCAACCAAAGCCATGGGAGATGTGGTGCAAAGCCGTCCAGGACCCTTCAAGGAAACCAATAGCCCACAGGACGGCTGAGAACTGTCGCCAAAACAAACTCATTATTTCTATAAAATATCCTTAGCTTCTGGCTGACTTGCCCTGAAGTAACTGGGACTCATTAAAAACCATGGCAAATCCATTCTTTTTAACATCATTTTCAAGTTCAAAGATAGTCTTCTCTCACAATCCTAACAAGATAATGAAAAAGAAAATATAAGGAATAATTGGTGTAAAATATCTTAATACATACATCCAAGAATGTCTTTCAACATATAAATCTGTGCTTAAGTAGATAAGCACATTTTTATACTGTCATTATAAAAAGCATTAATTCCACTGCAGATCTAATTCTGGGTTTTGCCAAAAGTAACACCCACTTTAACCCTGTTAGTATTCTGTGGTCCCTTGTAGGGTCAGTTATTTAATATATTTTTGTACATGTCTACTATTCTTTCTCATATTACTCTGAAAATTATGAACATGGCTATTAACAGGAAATCTCCCCCATAGCATTCGTCCCGTGCCTTACAAGTTACCAAGAGCCTACATGACCATTTTTTTTTCTTTTTATTATAGAACTCACATATACTCTGTGGGTAGCAGGGCAGCACGAGTCAGTAATAATACCAGTAAGCTGCTTACAGATCTCTATTGAGTCGGACACAATGTAAGTGATGGCTCACTGCAATAGTTAACATTTGTGAAAGAATTCTTACATCTCAGACACTGGTAAGCTCCTTCCTTTGAACTAGTTAATCCCGGAAGGCTTTGGACATAAGCCATACAGGCAGGCACAGCCATCAATATCCTGTCTATCTGAGGTAAAGAACCCCTTCAAGATGGATTCTTTCCTGGGGTGGGGCTAGGGGGGCGAAGCTAGTCTAATTCAACGCCTATCCCTGTGTGGCATCATTCCTAGAGCTGGTGCTACCAGCTGATTGGAAGCTGACAAGAGCCAGGTGTCCCATGCTTTAAAGGCTTATACATGGCTGCTCAGTGGTTACAAATACTAGGGGCATAATGGAATGGCATCTTGGCCCTGTGTTTCTTGGGTGGCTAAAATTCCTTAATCCAGGGGAGGGGGGCAGGGAGCGGGGGTGGGAAGTAGGTTCAAATCTCCCAAGCCATGAGGCAGGGATAGATCCAAGGTCCTGGGCTTCAGCCCCTCAGTGATCTTCAAGGGGCCACTGGGACAAGGCATTCTGAAGCCACACTGCAGTTGGGGGGTCATGAGCTGCAAGCCAGGATGCAAGGTACGCAGTACACACCAGGGACACACGGAGTTGGGAGTCTGGGATTATATACGTAATGTCATATTTTCCAGTGTTGAAAACTGAACCCAGAACCTCAGACATGCAAGGAATCTGCCACTGAGATGCTTTTTTGTTTTCAATGTTTTATGATGCCTGGATATCTTGTGTCCCTAGAAGGGATTGTCCCTCCCAGGGTGAGCTGATCTCTAGTGACCACATACAGCTTACCTGAGAGCAAGTACTTGCTATGCAAATCAGTCCACCATCCTTTCCTCATCTCCTATAGTTCAGGACTCTAATGTTCTCCTAATCTTCCTAGGGGCTGGACATTAAAGAAGTCTTTGGCAGGTCCTTTGCCCCGGAGCCCATCGAGATTGTTCAAACCAGGCAATCCCGAGTGAACCACTCACCCAACTAAACCTGGTCCATCCATTCTTTCCTTTGCCATTAATAATAAAAGATCTAGCCTGCTGCTTCTTTCCTGACATCTATTCCTGTTTTGTATGCCTTACCATGTCTGATTAAAAACAAATCCCAGGCTCATCTTAAAACACAGGCAAAGAAAAGTGCCAGAGTGGAAAATGAAGACAAAAAGGTTGGTGTCTTCACATGGGGGTGATTTCTCTTGGCTTCATACCTAGACTTAGAATTTCTGGGTCACATGGTAAATCCCTGTTCAACTGTCAAACTGCTTCCTAAAGTGACTACAGCATTTATCTTCCTACAGGAAGTGTGCTAAAACTCCCAGCTTCTGCATCCTGAACACTTTTTTTTTTTTAATGTATCTTTCCTAGTAGCAGTGCGGTTGCATCTTGCATCTTACTGTGGTTTGGATTTACATTTGAATTCTACTTAGATTAATTACATGAGAGATGACTAATGACATCTAGGATCTTGCTAGGTGCTTCTCTTCCATGAGATGCATTCTTCAGGTAAATATGTCTTCTACTCAGATCCTACATCCACATGTTTATTTGGCGGCAGAATCTCGTGTATTTCAGACTGACTAAAACTTGCTATGTAGCTGAGGATGACCTTGAACTCCTGGTCCCAAGGGCCAGGATTACAGTGAACAACACCATGCCCAGTTCAGTGCAGTACTCAGAGGGGACTCAGGCTCCCACATGTGGTAGGTAAACACCCTTCCAACTGTGCTACATCCCCAGGCCTCTTTCTTTATCTGTGTCCTTGACCGTTTGTCTTTTTGTAGTTGAGTTGGAAAGATTAATTGTATTTCTGGATTACAATTTGCCTCAGATAAAGTTTTAATTTCTTATTTTTTTTTTCTTCTGCTAATTGTGATTTGGGTGTCATATCTGTGAAGCCACTATTTAATCCAACACCACAGAAACTTACTCTGATGTTGTCTACTATTCTGGGTCCTGTCAATGTCCATATAGCTTTAGGATCAGTTTATTAATCTCTAAATTCAAGATATAGGAATTATGATAGCTTTTTAATTTTTTCCCAATTTAATTCCACTACGTTCAGTGAGCACAACTTGTACAAAATTAACTTTTAAAATATTTTCCTAAACTTGCTGGGTGTGGTGGTGCACACTTTTAATCCCAGCACTTGGGAGGCAGAGGCAGGCAGATCTGTGTGAGTTCCAGGCCAGCCTGGTCTACAAAGACAGTCCAGGACAGCAAAGGCTGTTACACAGAGAGACCCTGTCTCAAAAAAAAAAAAAAAAACAAAAAAACAAAATAAAAACAAAATTTTCCTAAAACTCAACGGGTGATAAAATAAATTTTAGTTTCTATTTTATTCTTATTTTAGTATTCTAAGGTGTGTGTGTGTGTGTGTGTGTGTGTGTGTGTATGAGTGAGGGCCAGAAGAGGGAATTGGATAACACACACACACACACACACACACACACACACACACAATCTGGAGTCATAGGTGGCTGTGAGCCAACAGTCATGAGTTCTGGGAACTGAACTCAGATACCCCAGAAAAACAACAGGCACTCTTAGCTACTAAGCCATCTCTCCAACCTGAATGTTTAGCTTTTATATAAGACCCCAAATGATTCAATGTACGGTTGTGCTCTGGGGAGGCAGAATGCTGCGTCTCTTTATGCACTCCGTCTCCTAGTACCCATCATGGCACCTTCCATACAACTCCTCAGATATTAATGGAATGAATAAAACAGTGCATGGATGAATGAACGAATGAGTGGATGAATGAATGAATGAATCAATGAAGTGGATAATGAATGCATATAGAATAGAAGAAATATACGTGTATTGATGAACCTGTTTTTCCATGTGGATACATGACAAGACAGAAGGAAAGGAACATTTGGTGCCATATTGGAGGAAGATCCATTCAAAGATCTGGTTTAACTGAAACCATTAAAAGAAAACACAGGTGGCACCTGACAACACGCAGGTGTAGGAACAGGCTTTCCGAATAGAACTCCGTTCACCCGGGAACTGAGACCAACCATTCACAAGTGAAACCTCATAAACTAAAAAGCTTCTGTACAGCTAAAGAAACAATCAAGCGAGGAGGAACCCCACAGAACCTGAAAGAACCTTGGCCAGCTATACACCTGACAGAAGATTAATATCCAGAATATGTAAGGAATTTTTCTTAAAAAGGAGTAGAGAGAAAAAAAATGCAACAACCCATTAAAAAGTTTGTCTTCACAAAGATTTCTCATCAAAATGTACAGAAAAAGAAGAGCTACTGTAGAAAATAACGTGAATTCTTTACCTAAAAATTTATGAAATCCTGATGTAAACAAAGGTGGACTAATCTTTATTGTATAGCTTCTTAGAACCTTTTACTATGCAAATGTGTTCATGAGAAACGGAGCATGCAGTTGTTTCCCAGGCTGCTTTGCGCACTCCCGCGACGAAAAACTGCTCTCTACACACTGTGCTCGGTAAACACTGTGAGACTTGGAGAAAGGGTTCTGATGCCTGAAGACAACGGTTTCTAAGCCCACATCCCCTTGGAAGCAAACTCTGAAGGACTCCAAGCAGAAGCAAATGTAAGTATTTTGCGAAGTGAAAAGGCTGCCTCAGTGAAGGGTAGGGGAGCGAGGCAGGCAGAATAAAGGGTGTATTATCTATGCAGTTAGTTATCATACAGTGGACAATTGGAACGCCATCTTTCAGGACATCTCTGGCCATACTAGATCTGAAAGGCTGAGGGCGCTGAAGTGGTTGCCCCATGGTTTCCATCAGTCATCGTAAGGATTGTGCCCTGAAGATGTTAGTCCCCTCTCACTTCTAGCTTTCCACTACCTAACAAAGAGGACTCCAGTGGCCAGAAATGGCCCTCGGGTGAAGGCATGCCAGTGACGTCAACCAAATGGATGGCTAGTGGGAAATGAGTAGGGTGTTTCCAAGAGCTAATTAGCAGCTCCCGAGGTCTGACGCCCCCCAGATAACCGTTTTCCAGAACCAAGAAAAAAGAAGTGTTCGTTGTTCCATATAGTAAATATATAACTCTTGTCGGGTTTGGGACTTAAATGTCGGATTATCGTAAAATCTCACGAAGCCAAATGCAAGTATGATAATGAAACGATAGAAGGGTTCAGAGGAGAGAGGAGGGGTTGACAGGCTTGATGTATGCAATGCTTTCAAACAGCTCCGGGTCTACAAAGGATTACACTACGTATCTTTGCTATTTTTTATATAATTTCTTTTATAACATAATTACATAATCCCCTTCCCTTCCCCCCCCCCCCGACCCCTCCCATATACCGCTCCTTGCTCTTTTCAAATCCATGCCTCTTTTTCATCAATTGTTGTTACACGCGTATCTACGTGTGTATATGTAGGAAAAATCTATGCCTGCGTACCTAAGTACGCAGTACCAATCCCATGGTGCAATGCTCCATCTACATGGTGCTGCTGTTGTCTGCGGAGCGATGAGAACCATCAGGTATCACAAAGAGCCATTCTTCCCTACAGAAGAACTGTAGGGAAGAAACGGGGCGCCATGCTCCAAGTTGATGAGCCCCTTTTCCACAGAACTGCAGGAAGAAGTACGTAGAATTCCAGATTGATACTGAGCCTCACCAAAGACCCCCCCCTTCTTTTACTAGCCACGTTACCCTAAGTCAGGCAAGTATCTTGTGTTTCAGGATTCCCAACTATAAAACAGGGACAAAAATACCTTTCTTAGGGTCTTTGTTGTAAGTACTAAGTGAGGTATGGATAAGTGATGGTTTCTGTATGAATGGAAGGCTTGGCCCAACTTAGTGTACTGAACAACTAAGAAGGGCTCAGATCCTGACAGCTCTGACCTAATCAATAAAACACTCCTTTGATGAAGTAATATGCTATTATTAGGAGATGGAACCTAGTTGGAGAAAGCAGGCCACAGGGGGTAATGATGGGTATGTCCCAGAAAGATGGGCCTTGTCCAAGTCCTTTCTTTTTTTTTTTTAATATTTATTTATTTATTATGTATACAGGGTTCTGCCTGCATTTACACCTGCAGGCCAGAAGAGAGCATCAGATCTCATTATAGATGGTTGTGAGCCACCATGTGGTTTCTGGGAATTGAACTCAGGGCCTTTGGAGGAGCAGTCAGTGCCCTTAGCCTCTGAGCCATCTCTCCAGCCCCAAGTCCTTTCTTATCTGTCCCTCTGTCTTGCCTCTTGGTCACCACATAGTGAGCAGCCTTGCTTTACCGTACCCTTCCACCATGACATTCCACCTCACCACGGGCTTTAGAAATGATGGAGTCAGCTAACTGTGGATCGCAACCTCGAAACCCATGCCCCAAAATAAACGTTTCCACCTTGTAATCTATTTGAGGTCTTTGTCACAGGGGCAAGAACTAATACCAGGCATAAACACGTTTGCCAACCGTAAAATGTCACATGCGCATTACTCGTTCCTGTCTGCCTCATGGATCCACCCTTCTAAACCTTGGCGGTTGAGTGTAAAAGCTGCTCCATCAACTCCAGGAGAACAAAAAGAAGTTTAGCTCCAGGCCTCTGCTTCCATGAGGGGAAGTGGTACACCTGCCTTCAAGTTCCAACCTTTATTATGTTTGTGAAAGAAAACTGTATTCTTCAAAACATACCCTTCCCTTTGGAGAGTGCATCATGCCTTCAAGTCACCCATAGTAAAATCTAGTTCAAAGGAAGGAACACTTGCTTACCTTGGGTTTTTTTTTTTCCCCCTCAGAACTTGAAGGATGAAGCAGTTAATTATGCATTCTGTAATTAGTTTGGAATTCTCACAAAAGGCACATGGGGAATGTTAATGGTGGCTGTGTGCCATGCAAAGAAGCCTCGGCATATTCTATATTCCAGGGCCGTCCCGGGAAAGGGGTTCCACGGAGCACACTGGCATCACCTTCAGCTTTGTGTATCTACAGGAAATCCTAAAGGTGGTTCCCCATCAGTGCCTTGAAGGAAGAAGGCGGAAGTCTTTACAGATTAAGGTTTGCCAAGGCACTCACCTGGGGAGCTGACTGCTTAATTACCTTACTTTTATGTGGCTGTTGGTCATCCCCCAAGAAGGAGCTGCCCAAGAAGTGCTGGGATGACACTATTATGTTGAACAGTCCCAGAAGCCTCTTGTGAATTCTTCTCTTCTGCCAGTGTCCAACATGCCTCACAAGCAGGTTCCCTCGGGTAGAAAGCAATTACTGAAGGCCTTTTAAATCGGAGGGCCCATGGAGTGTAGTCAAGGTCATCAGGGCCAGGAAGTCGGCTCTTCAGGCCCAAGACCAAACAGTAGGGCGGCAGTCACTACGCTGCCTCCAGCTCTCTCAGGAACGGCATGACCAGGCATTACCCCTTGGGAAGAGGAGCTGATTATCCCTGTAAACTATACAATGACTTAGATTCCAATTTTTTTGCCTCTGCCTGCTCGTAGAAGGAAAAGAGCAAATGGGCAGACTGTTTGCAGAAAGGGGCCTCAAATTATTTGCCCCACATATCCAGGCCTGTTCCCAGTACGAACACACAGTCTTTCCCATTAACATCTATTTCCCAACCTCCTGTGTCCAACTCAGTTTCATGCTTGGCTTGGCCACTGTTACTGCGTGGAATCTTACTGCAGTCGCATAAGGCCAGTGTGTGGCCTGTGCTTGAAGACTCCTTGAATCCTTTCTTGGAACCATACCCATCCACCATGCAAAGAGAAACCCAGGCTAGCCTGCTGATTAACAAAACACACCGTGTTAGAGATGGGGACACGAGTCCAGAGAGGGTGTCTGCTGAGAGTGCTTATGTCTGGACCAACTAACTGAACCAGGGACATGGGGAGGATAGAAAGACAGCTGGTCAGAGAACAGAAAGACACTCTTCGAATGAAAGCAAAGAGAGCCAGGCCAGTCACGAGACACAAGCCACCAGCCCATGTCTTCTCTGGGAGGTGACATGGATTCACACATATTCTCTTTTGTTATATGCAGCCTGTGGCCAGAGGTGTTTCCAGACCTACTTCAACCTGACTCTCTCTCTCTCTCTCTCTCTCTCCCCTCCACTATTCTTCTGTTCACAAACTGGTCCGGTCCCCACCACATCTCAGTTAACAGCCAGAAACAACCCATAATGAGAATTTCCTTCCTAACTGAATCCTAACTGGATACACATAGGCCTGAATACAGACCTAGGCCAGAGCCTAGGCCCACACCTCCAACTCACAGGATTAGGAGTTAAATGGATGGTGGTAAATCTAAACTGCTGAATTTCCACATGGTTCCCTGTTGAACCAATCCCTGTGGAGAGGACAGCACAGTCTATTCTAGTGGCGGAAGTGAAGCAAGGGGATGCTGGAGAAACAAAGCATTTGGCCTCTGAGAGACACGGCGTATGCAAAGGTCGGTTCTAGACAGAGACTCTGCACCAGTCACCCATGCACCAGTCGTCACCCGTGCACCAGTTGTCACCCGTACACCAGGCTTTGGTCTTCCCAATGGATGGCTGTGAGTACCAGACTCTGAGTCTGTGGAAGCCCTTCCCCCAGCTAAGGTAGGAACTCCACCTCTAAGCCATCACTGCCTGGGCTCCACTCTCCTTCTTTGGCCTTGTTTTACCCAGGAGCTCAGTGTCCACCACTCAGCTTCTCAGACTGCCCTGATGGTCTGACTGAGCTCAGCAGGAGTCTCTACCTCCTCTTCCTGGCTACTTCCCTGCTTTCTGATCGCTGTCCACACCCTTGTTACAGGAACCGCTCACCCAGGGATGCTAAGGGCCTCCTAGGTCCCATGTTGAGTGGCCTCATATCCATTTTCTTCTTAGTCAACATTATTTTAGTGTTCAACACTTCTCTGTGACTTAAGAGGAATCTTGTTTTAGATTTTTTTTTATTAAAAAAAAAAAAAAAAAGACTCAAGGCTTGAATGTGACATCATAAAGGACCTGCACCATCAGAATCCCTTTAAAGAACACAGCGCATCCTTTTCCAAAGAGATGGCTGAGGAAATATACAAAATGTGAGTTGTTTGGTTCTTTTTTTTTTGTCTTGCTGTTTGGGTTTTAAGGACACCATGAGAACACAGCCCACAGAATCAACTAAGCAGAGCTCATAGAGGCTCACAGAGACTGAATCAGCAGTCAGGGAGCCTGTGTGGGTCTGACTTGGGCCCTCTGGATATATGTTATGGTTGTGTAGCTTGGTGTTTTTACGTTACTCCTAGCAGTGGGAGTAGGGCATGTATCTGACTCTTGCCTGTTTGGGGACCCTTTTCCTCCCACTGGGTCTCCTCGTCAAGCCTGGAGATGACTGTTTGTGCCTGGTCTTATGACAGCTTGTTATGACATGTTTAGTTGACACCTCTGGGAGCCCTGCTCTTCTCTGAAGAGAAACAGAGGAGGGGAAGTGGACCTGGGGGACAGGGGAGGTCTGGGGGAGGGGAAACTGTAGTCAGGAAGTAATCTATAGAATAAATAAATAAATAAATGCTGAAGAATGAATAAATGAATGAGTGAATGAACAGAAGTCAGGTGATCAGAGCTGAGGCCTGGTTATGAATTTCCCGGCTGCCCTTCTGTGTATATTACTTAATATCTTTGAGCCATCTTCTATCACCTATGAAACAAAACAAAAAAAATCTGTCAGACTATGACTGCTCACACACAGAATTTCCTTCTCTTCACTGGTACCTACAGGCCCTAGGGCATTGCCTACAACATAGTAGGTACTTGATAGATGTTCCAATGTGTGCTGAGTGCATTTTTGAAAGGCCTGCAGGTTCACAGACACAAAAGCATAACCTTGGTCAGCATCTTCACTGCTTCCCTAACTTGCCAGACCCATCAGAACTCAAGTTTCTCACTGTGATTTTGTTCCACCTCTTGGAATGGCTCTTGATAAGCACATGAAAAAAAAAAAAATTGTCCCCCAGCTGGAGTTGACAGCAATGGGTCAAAAGGTAAGTGTGATGCTCGGTGTTGTCAATTTGGCAAAATCCAGTTACCTAGGAGATGGGCCTCTGGGCATGTCTGAGAGGATTATTTTGATTACATTAACTGGGGTGAGAAAAATGGCCTCTGTGGGTTCAGGACCATCCCTTAGGCTGGGGACCCTGAGTTGTATAAGGGGGAGTAAACAAGCTAAGCACAGGCACGCGTGCATCCATCCTTCAATCTCCTGGCTATGACTGTGATGCCACCAGCTGCTTCAGCCACCTGCTGCCTTAATTTCACCACCATCACGGGCTGTGCCTTGAACTGAGAGGTAAAATAAATCCTTTCTCCATGAGTTTGCTTTTATCAGGGCATTTTATCATACTAACCAGAAAAGAAACCAAGTTAATGAGCTTAGCCATTGGCAGGGGGTGGGGGGTGTAAATTTATACAAGTTAGGGGCTGTGTATACAAAGCCTGGATCCCTGGGTCCCATTCTCATGAACTCTAATTTGGAAGGACTGAGTCAAAACCCTGAAGTCTTCTTGAAAAGCCAGGTTCTCCAAGTGATTCTGATGTCTGTGGTCTTTGCATATGACTTGGGGTGCTCACAGCTCGGGGTGCTCACAGCTCAGCCCAAACTTTCCTCCCTCCACTCCACTGACAGGCCCGTGGACAGCCGTGCATCCTCAGAGAGTCTTAACATCTTTAACTATCTCAGCCCAGACCTTAGATTTCCAATGCATTTAATTACACTACTGCTCAGAGGGGAATGAGTTTCTGGTCTCCAGAGGTAGCTGAGTTCTGGCCCAAAAGAGTATTTCAGAATCCGGGAAGCTGGCTTGGTGAGCCAGGCTCAGTCTCCTTTGAAGCTGTGAGTCAGAATATCTTTCCCAGTCTTGAAAGTGATTAATAAAATAGAACAAAGTCTTTGAAACATTGTTCCCAGCCCCCCCCCATAACAAAGAGGCAAGTATGCATCTATTTAAGTTGGTACCGTTGTTATAGAAACTACCTATTTTAAGTGAGCAGCAAAGCGGTACACACTCCCCTGAGATGAACAGGCTCGGGAGGGCTTGACTGTTCTACGTGCACATGTTGGCTGGCCCTGGTCATGCTGATGTGTTTTTCTCTCATCAGGGGAGGCTTTGAGCGATGGGTCCTCAGAGCACTGTTCTTCCATTCCCTCTAGCATCATCAGCCTTAGATTCCTGGACATCTCAAAGCCTTTATTTCACATACCCCATAAGAGAAATTGAGTTGGCTGTCCTCGTTTGCCTCTATTGCGTGATGTGACAGTATGAAAACGGTTGGCTCTCTTTTCATGATCACATCACAGCAGAAAAATAATCTTGGGTCTTCCTGGACCCCAGCCAGCATGTGAGGGGAAATGAAACACTTGTCCTGGACTGTAAGTCCTCTCAGTGGGTGATCCAGGAGGTTATCCCAACTGATGCTTAAGTCAAATGAGGCAAATTTTCCAATGAAACCTGGTGCCCGAACAGGGATACTCCTTACTGCTGACTACCCTCCCCATCCCCCTTCCTCTATTACTCTGTGTCTCCCAAACGCCATGGAAACTCCTTTGGAGAAAGACACTGTGGATGGTGTTGATTCTATATACCAGGCGTCTGTGGCCGAAATAAAAGGATGTAATAGGACAAATGTTTCAGGTATTTTAGGCAGAACTGTTCACTCCATCATTATAACTAAAAGGCAAGGCAAGCCTATGGCATCCACCTGTAGTCCCAGCACTTGCAAGGATAAGGTAGCCCATGAGCCTCAGACATGCTGGAGCTGTACTGAAACTCACTGTGTATGACCACCACCACACCCGGCTTAAGTCTGGCCTTTGTTGTATTTGGCAAGCCTGTTGGGATTTTATCTTAGACAAGAAAACAAAGAACCAACATTAGAACTGGAGTGTATGAAAAAATGATGAGTTAAGATGAGACTGAAATATCCTTGCATGTGTCTCACCTCCAAGTAATGGAGAGTCTCAAATTAAAGGCAAGAAAGAGGGAGGGAACACCCAGAAGCTAGGTACCCTTCAACACCACAAGTGATGTGGCAGGTAGCTAAGCCAGCATCCTGTCCAGGCTTACTCATTCTGCTGGGTAGAGGAAGAATTATTCCTCTGGTTCCTTCCAGGACAAGCAGCAGTGATGAGGATATGCAGGCCTTGTTTGATTGCAAGCAAGAGAAAGCGCAACCCCGAGAGCCAGGCCCAATGGTGTATGCTTATAATCCCAACACTTGGAACGTGGAGGCAAGAGGACTAGGAGAGCAAAAAGTCATCAACTACATAGAAAACTGGAGGTTGGCCTGAGCTCCAGGAGACCCTATCTTTAAAATAAAAATGACAGGAGGGGAAGGAGAAAAAAGGAAGAAGAGAGGAGGAAGGCAGAGAGAGAAAGAAGCAAGAAACAATGAAAGAAAACATAACCCAAAGAGGACTCTACCATCCTGGGTAACTGAAACTCCTTAGCGGGACTTTATATTCGTCAGACAGGCCATTAGGATGTTCCTTTCAAGAGGCCCATCTTTCTCTCTGTTCCTTGCCGCTCTTGTTTAGGTATCAACTTCAGTCTTAATATCTACATCAGAGCAACATGGCTGCAATGGTGCAAACAACTACACCGTCTTCGGTTCCAAGCTAGAAGAAAGGACGCTTGCCTCTACTCCACACTCCATGACAGCCAAAAGATGTGTCATTGGTTTAGTCACAGAAAGTTCACCTCAATGGCCAGAACGCATACACTGAGTTGAATGGCTTGTGCAACCTTCCACACTGGAGCTTAAGAGCAAGAGTGATCAATCAAATCTCAACCATTGGTAAAAGGAGTGAGACAGAGAAATGCCAAAGGCAGGCAGATAAAATACGGCCTTGTCCTCTGGTCCCCCAGTGTGGGTCACTTCCCCCTGGCTGGGCAGCCTTGCCAGGCCTCAGAGGAAGAGGATACAGGTAGTACAGGTGAGACTTGATGAGCTGAGATGAGATATTAGGGGACGAGGGCCCCCTTCAGGAGGGCTAGGGGAGGGAGAGGGAGGAGATGAGGGAGGGAGGGTGGGATCAGGAGGTGATGAGGGAGGGGACTACAATCAGGATGTCAAGAATTCAAACTGCAGAACAAGCAGGTAATTTGTACCCTTAATCCCACTACATGGGAATAGCTCTGAGACTGGCTGAGACATGAATGTCTATGCATAGACAATGCTTCCTGTTGGTCACAGAATCCCTGTGATTTAGGATTAGATGTCATTCTTCACATGGCATGAATGAAGATTTACAGATGTCTTTCTTCTGCTCATGCTGCGAGCAGAGAACCAGCCTTAACTGTTCTGTGCACCCTACACACCTCACACGCTTATAATTTTAGGATTGTATAATGCTTGTAAGAAATTATATGTTTTCAGAACAAAAGAACCAGACTTTGAAGCTGCATCAGACCTGACAGGATTCATTCCTCTCAGCATGCTGGATGCTGACATCCTGCATCCTTTATGTTCCAGCTCCAAGTGCTTCAGTTGCTATTCTCCATCAGAACAGGACAGCTCCCAAGACAGCTTCAAGGAAAGCTTCCGAGCCCAATTGGTCCAGCGTTTCAGACTGTCACACACAGGACTTAAGCCTGGAATTTCTAAACATTTAGAAACTGGGCCACGGATGCTATTCCTACTTGCTTAACCATTTTACCCAATTTTATTTAGGCCCCTATAGAGGTACTATTCATCCCAAATCAGCCAGAAGAAACCCTAAGAGAACAACACTCCATTTCCCTTAAGGGAGTCGGTGGAGTAGGTTTTTGGTTGCTTTCTTGGGCTATAGATGTTTATTTTCATTGGGAGTTGATTATAAGTTACTATTGGTCTTATCCAGAGAGAAAACAAGGTTGGACTCAGGGATGTCTCTCTTTTTCCTTTATCATTCTTTCTTAGGTTTGGAGATAGGGGTTGAAAAGAAAGAAGGGGGAATATAGAATTATATAGGGATGATAGGACAAAAAGTAGATTATTGAGTAGACTCCTCAACTTAAGGCCTTAATTGTGCTCACAAGGTTAGTTTTAATTCATTGGTATAGAAATTTGCACATTGATGCAAAATAAGTGTAATTTTGATACATTCGTATAGAATTCAAATTTAAGATTATTCTTCATACACATTATATATTTCGACTCTAATATGAGGTATTGTACCCATGCCACTCAAGTATAATACAAGGTTTACCTCCAATACATTGAAAACGCTATTGCAGGCTGCTTAGGATAAGTAAGTTAGGCAAGTTAATTGTCCATGATCAAATCATGGTCATGCCAATTACTAGTCTATTTATATCACAAGAATACACATCTTAGGTGTAACAGATAGACAGATAGGTATGATTCTATAGACAGATAAGGTAAAATAGTTAGATAAGGTCTTCAAAAGCCTCAGAGTCCTACAGAATATGGCATTTAAACGTTTTAATTTTTTTAAACATTCTTTGACAATGAGACAGGTTAACTCCTGGCAACACCCAGCCTACCTCAAAGAAGATGATGAATGTCGGGAGCCGGTCCGCCATTACAAGATGGCGCTGACTTCCCGTTTCCTGGTTCTTCACGGAGGCCCTTATGGCCAGTGCGCATGCACAAGCACGTCACCCTTACATAACCCGCTTACGCAGGCGGTATGCTAATTAGGTATTCTCTAGAGCACCAATCACGAGAAGACACGTCCCTCCACGCCTCCATAGTTCCTATATAAGCCGTGGATTTTACGGGGAGAGGGTCCTTCTCCATCAGTCTGTAGAGAGCTGTACAATAAAATGCTGTCAGAAGAATCCTGAGTTGCCGCGTCTCCTTTATCGGCGAAAGGTGCGCGCGACAAGTGGTGCCGAAACCCGGGACCTGCCGACCCCTGGGTGAAGGAACGACTTGAAGGACCCCCGACTGCTCGTCGGAAGAGGATTCAGAACTGACGGCGTGAGAAGCCTAGGCACTTTTCTGCAAGGTATGATTTCTTTTGTGTGGTACGGTCCGCTCTTGCTGTGTTGCCTTTGTCTTATAAAAGATGAAAGATACAGAGAGACAGTTAGCGAGGGACAAAAGGCTTTGGCCGACCACCAAGGTAGTCTATCAGAAGCAGAAAAGGAAAGAGGTTTAAAGAAAAGGAAGAAACCTCAATCAAAAGGATCCGAATTAAAAGGGAAACTGAAGGAGGGAGAGAAAGGGAAAGCCAGTGGGCTGTATCCCGTCTTAGATGAATTTAAAAATCTTAAAGTAGAATCTTCCGCCTCTGAGGAGACGTCTTCAAAGGACGGGGACTTGGGATCTGATTCAGAGGAGGACGAGTTAGATCCTGAAGAACGAATAGAACTGGACGAGGAGGCTGCTAAATATGAGTCAGAGAGATATGGGGTTGATCCGCCATTCGCCCCTAGGTGTAGACCATCAGCACCTCCTCTAGAGGAGAAGGTGATGTTGGTAGAAAATAAAAGGATGACAACGAGACCTAAGACAGCTAGCTCCTTGATTCCAATGGAAATATGTAATTGATAACAAATGGAAAGGCCCGGATCCAATATTAATAGGATCCGGGGGAGCTGTTTGTGTTTTTCCACAGGACCAAGAAAATCCAATTTGGGTGCCGGTGCGGCTGACCAAGATAGTGAAGAAGGAAGAGAGCGCCTGGCACCTGGGCGCTTCGACTATATTGGCCATAGCCACCAGCTGTTCCACATTTGTGCGGTGCTGGGCACGCACTTCCAGCTGGAGGCAGTGCTGGTTGATATGGGCTCCCGCAGAGCCTGGCTGGCCACACAGGAACCCACCCTGGTGGGGATGGGGTCATTTGGCCTTATGTTGGCGGCGGGACTAGTTTTCTGTCTTTGGTTGCTCTGCAAATTTAAAAGACAACAACAACGTGACAGAGTTGTGCTTGCGCAGGCTATGCTTGCTGTGGAACAAGGAGCATCTCCCCAGATTTGGCTTAACATGCTCAAACACTGAGACACTATCTTGGTTCTAGCATTCCTGACGGGCACAGGTTCCCATTGCACCAGGATGCTACAGGATAGACCTGTGCACCTCCCAGGGCTCGAGTTCCCATTGCACGGGGCTTCAGGTGTACAGGGTCTCCGACCATGTGCCTTCCTTGATCGCTCCCTGCTGATGAAGTGGAGGGCTGGATCGGTAATTTCATGGCTTTTGTTTGGCATTTTAATTTGAAATTTAAGGGGGAGATGTCGGGAGCCGGTCCGCCATTACAAGATGGCGCTGACTTCCCGTTTCCTGGTTCTTCACGGAGGCCCTTATGGCCAGTGCGCATGCACAAGCACGTCACCCTTACATAACCCGCTTACGCAGGCGGTATGCTAATTAGGTATTCTCTAGAGCACCAATCACGAGAAGACACGTCCCTCCACGCCTCCATAGTTCCTATATAAGCCGTGGATTTTACGGGGAGAGGGTCCTTCTCCATCAGTCTGCAGAGAGCTGTACAATAAAATGCTGTCAGAAGAATCCTGAGTTGCCGCGTCTCCTTTATCGGCGAAAGGTGCGCGCGACAGATGAACATCAAAGAATCTCCTTATGGAGATGGCTTCAAATGTGGCAAACCAGGCACTGGGCCAAATGTCCTCATTTTGACCACTGACAGAATTCTACCTAAAAATAGGCAAGATTGGATGCAGGTAGAGTTGGCGGCCAAACTCTGCCAAGACAGGGTAAGCAAGTCCTCAATAGTTCCTGCCTCACAAATATGTCTGTCAGAGATATTGGGCCAGAAGGCTGAAGAAGATGCTCCGTTATAGAGAGTTATGGGTGACTGTTCAGGCAGCAAACTGTCTCTGTCATCTTTTTCAATTTGGAAGCTGCTAACCTGCACTTCTGGTTCATACAGGTTAATTAAGTTTTATTCCTTCTCAAGTCTCTGATGGGGCTGAAGACCAAATAGTTTAGTTTCACAATTAAGCTTAGTTGTTTAGGGGTTAAGATGTTTTTAGATCTAGATAGATGCTTTAAGTTGATAGAGATGAGATATGATAGATATTGATTTACATTCAGAATTTTAGACTCACCAAGATAGGAAAATGTTTTCTTCAGTGTTAAATACAAACAGCAAAAACACTATGAGTGTAACATTAATATAATTCCTGATTGTTTCATGGTTCTTCTTGCTGTATGTAGTTTATGTAGTTTATTTTATATATGTGTGATAATATAAATATTAAATTTTTAAAATATGGCCTTGTAGTTGTATTGCATGAGTAATGGTGTGTGTGTGTGGATAGATAGATAGATAGATAGATAGATAGATAGATAGATAGATAGATAGATAATAAAGAGAAAGAACTATAAGATATAAGTTGCTTTTAAAACCTCATCCCTGATAACAGCCTCATATGACTTACTCTCATAGAACTGTAATCAAGGCATAATTATGATAATCTACCTGAATCTTTGTTTGGGTCACTCAAAGCCTTTAACTTATTCAATAGACTCCATCACATTTTTGTGCCTTCCAAGAACTAATCCAGAGAAAACAAACCTCAGAATCTGCTTTAAAAAGATGCTGTCTTGGGGCTGGAGAGATGGCTCATCAGTTAAGAGGACTGGTTGCTCTTTCACAGGTCCTGAGTTCAATTCCCAGCAACCACATGGTGGCTCAAAACCATCTGTAATGGAATCTAATTCCCTCTTCTGATGTGCATGAAAACAGAGCACTCATATACATAAAATAAATAAATCTCTTTTCTTAAAGATGCTTTCTTCAAAGTGAGGCTGTGGCTTGTGATATTTTTCCCTTTAGACCTCAAGAATACCAGCAGATAACATTGAACCCCGCCCCACCCCCTCACTAGGCATCAAAATGAGAAGATGTAAAAGTACGCACAGCCTGGGGAGAGAAAAAAAAAAATCAGACAGAAAATTATCTAATTACTACGTTTCATAGCTGAGGAGAGCCAACAGGATAGAATTGAAGAACGGAGTTTTTACAGCAGCACCCAGGGTTCTCCCTTGTTCTTCCTCGGCCTCTGGAGAAAGAGATGCTTCCCTCACAGAGACGCTAAGGGACAGAGGTTTCAAGGATGTCTTTGTCCTCGCAAGTGTGAGAATTCAGCCCTGTGCTGGTGGCAGTCAAGCCTCTGCTGTCATTCAGGCTGTTTGTTTAGGAGAGTTTTAGAGCTAGGTGATGGGCAAGCTAGCAAAACTGACAGCAGAAACGGATCGTGACCAGCAGGCAAGATTTCATGTCAGCTCTTCCAGCTGACCCCCAACACACCACCTGCAGTCAGTCCATGAGGAGGGGCACGGGCACAAAACTTAGGTGAGTCACAAAGTGAAAACAAACCCGGGCCAGCTTTAAAAGGCCAGTATGTTCAAATGCTGGGAAACCCAAGAAGGCTCTTGTGCAGTCACTGTGGGGTTCACTGGGGAAGAGAAGCTTGTCCCTGCTGTCCTACCCGAATGGTAGGTGGGTGATGACCTCTCCAACACACAGACAGCAGAGCAGTGACTTCAGTCTCAGCTTCAGTGGCCTTACAAATTGGCCAGGTGAGTGTGCATGGATGTGTGCGTGCTCATGTGTATGCTGCTGCCTGGGGCAGGGGTGGCAGGGTGGGGAGGATGGAGGTATGGAGGGTGGGGGTGGGGGGGCAGAGGCCCGAAGTCAAGCCCAGCTTCTAGTTCTCAGTTGCTATACACCTTGTTTTTCTGAAACAAGATCTCCAAGCAGGCCAGGCTTGCTCCCCAGTGAGTCTCTGACAACTTCCTGTCTCTGTCTCTGCCCCAGCTCTGAGATTATAAGTGTGCCTTGCTGTTCCCAGATTTTTTTTTTTTTTTTTAATTTTACATGAGATCTGGGGGCCACACTCAGATCACCATGCTTGCTTTACTGCCGGAGCTGTCTCTCCAGCCTTGACCTTGAAATTTTGGTGTACTTTTTTTTTTTTTTTTGCAAGTAAGCAAGTCATAACATTTAATTTGCTGCAATTCATTTTACTTACTCATTTTCCTCCGCATTCTGTCTTTTATTTAAACAATTCAAAAATAAACATAGGACACTGAAAAATAGAGGCAAACTTAACTTGGGTCTAATTTATCAACATCAGCATCGAGATATTTTTTTTGTCCTGTCTATAAAAAAGAAAAAGATGAAGAGATATGACATAAATGAAGAATATGAGAATTTAGTGCTTTCTGTCATAGGCTTGTGAGTGGCTCTGTAGAGAAACATACAATATTTTTATTAATTTATTTATTTTGCAGCCTGATCATAGCTTTCCCTTTCTCTTCTCCCCCCTCCCTCTATCCCTCTCACCTCACCTCCCTGCCATCCTCCCATCCTCCCTTTCTCCCTCCTCCCCCATGAGATCTCTCCCTCTCACCTCACCTCCCTGACATCCTCCCATCCTCCTTTTCTCCCCTGAATAGGCTCAGAAAAAGGACCGCCTCCCAAAGATATGAACCCACCTTGGCATATCAAGTTGCAGTAGGAAATAGGACTAGGCACACCTTCGCCTGTTGAGGCCAGACAACGCAGCCCACTTAGGGGAAAGGTATCTGAAGGCAGGCAACAGAGCCAGACACAGCTCCTGCTCCCGGTGTTACAAGTCCCACATGAAGGCCAAGTTGCACAGCTGTTACATATAAGCCAAGGGCCTAGGTCCCGCCCATGGATGCTCTCCATTTGGTGGTTCAGTCTCTGTGGGCCCCTGTAGGCCCACGTTAGTTGATTCTATATGATTTCCTGTAGTCTCCTTGACCTCTCTGGCCTCCTTCAATCCTTCATCCTCCTCTTCCATAGAATTCCCCGAGCTCTGCCTAATGTTTGGCTGTGGGTCTCTGCATCTGTTCCTATTAGCCGATGAGTGAAGCCTCTCAGATGACAGTTATGCTCCTGTCTGGAAGTATAGCAGAGTATCATTAATGGTGTCTGGGGTGGGCTCTTTCTCATGGCATGGGTCTCAAGCTGGGCTGGTCATTGGTTGGCCATTTCTTTCATTTCTGATTCATCTTTACAGCTGCACATTTTGTTGACAGGAGAAATTGTGGGTCTAAGGATTTGTGGCTGGGTTGGTGTCCTGGTCTCTCCATTGGAAGTCTTTTCTGGTTACAGGAGATGGCCATTTCAGACTCCATATCCCCCATTGCTAGGCGTCCTGGCTAGGGTTCACCCTCATGGATTCCTAGGAGTTTCCATTATCCTAGAAGAAACATACAATATTTTTTAAGTGCATTTCCAGCAGTTTAAAGCATCCCTGTGTGTTGGTTATAAAAAGCCATGGGCTGGCAAGATGGCTCAGCAGGTAAAGTACTTGCTACCTGAAATAAAGAAACCATTATCCAAAGCAGCGAACTGTGGCCCAAGGGGCCAAGTCCACACCTGGCTTTATAACTCAAGTTGGAGTGAGCATAGCCCCATTCATTTATTTGAGTTTGTCCCTGAACATTTTCACACTATAGTGACAGTGATGAGCGGTCACAGGGACTATCATCTGGCCTTAGACAAATAACAAAGGTTTTCCAAGCCATGGTTCTAAAGGCCAGAAGCCTCTAGAGCGCCCTTGTCTTAGTTTCTAGGATTCATCGCTCTGGTGGCAAGGGAAGTCCATGGACTGGGTGGGGCACTGAGGTGGAAAGCATGTGCAGCCTCACCACCCTCACAGGAAGAGATTCTTCCTTCATAAGAGCTGACACTGGACAGACTCAGAAAGGAAACTCAGAGTGACGCGTATCAGACACCACAGCTGCTGGGCCACTTTATCATCTCATACGCCTATCCTTTTGCTTGTTTGCAAAGACTTCATTTGATGTTTTTTAAGTGTGTGTGTGCGTGTGTCTGTGTCTGTGTCTGTGTCTGTGCATATGAGTGCATGTGCCAACAGAATCCAGAAGAGGGCATCAGATATCCCAGAGCTGGAGTTATAGGAGGTTCTGAGCTACTCAACATGGGCACTGCAAGAGCAGTAGACACTCCTGTTGAGCCATCTCTCTAGTGCCTCATATTCCCATTCTTACAGTCTCCACAGCATGTGTTTCCCTCACCTCAGACAGACTGAGTCTCTCCTCTTTAATACTTCATAGCCATTCCCCCAAAGAAGAAATAACTGCTGAAGGCACATTAATAAATTGTGTGTACCTGCTCACACCAAATCTATCTTCCTAACAATCTGACCCAGTAGCCATCTGGTCTGTAGCCCATCACATGATCAATTCTTCTCAGGATGAACTTCCCTATTTCCACTGCACTGTGGGGAAGGGGAAAGGGAAGGTTTAATTACTTTCCCTACAGAGACCCATCTCCAGGAATGAGCTATATTCCTGCCTGCCTTGATATCATATGGTGTTCTGAAAAATTAGGGTACCCTGGAAAATGCCATCCACTCTGATCATCTTCAAGAATTGCCATATGCTAAGCAGATTAAGGACTCTGAGAAGAGTGAACTGGAGAAACCTGTTTAACTTTAACCCAGTGTATCAGGCAGCTGTTGATGCGGTGATGCTGCCTAACAAGCAAGTTCTCAAACATCATGGCTTACGGAGAACACTTGCTCTGGTAGTCACAGATCTGCAAGTTGACTATGTGTGGGGTATCCACCACAGAAGACTGCTCAGACATGGATTTAAGCCAATAAAAAGTCTTTATTAGCTGGCTGATGACTACACCGGGTGTTCAGGATCCCAGTATAGCCCTGAACCTTTCTCAGGGCAAGTTTTTTAACACAAAAACCATGTTCCATGTTGGCATGCTTCAGTTAACAAGAACAGTTATCCTGAAGAGGAACTACAGAATCCAAAAAGCAAGGTTAGTACATTTAGAGACTTTCCCAGAACTACAGAATTTGATGGGTTGGGTCTTTGTTTTAGTTTTGGCAGATGGTACTGTCTATATCCTGAGTCTTATAGCCTAAATGCCACTTCCCTCAATGGAGCCAGTTGTGCTATGGTCTGGGGTGCCTACTAAGGTCTGGAACCCTGTTACAACTATAATTTAACTGACCTGTGATGAGCTTTCTGAGTTCCTTGATTTGAGATCAAGGTTGCCTGGGTTTGGCTCTAAGCTATCATTGAGTTCCTATCAGCTTCTATAGTCAAGACCAAAGGAGTCCAGACACCCACACAAGGGAGCTTCGGCTCACACTAGACTTCCTAACATCGCATTGGTCAAAGCAAGATCATGTACAAGCCAAGTCCAGGAATGGGCAAACACTCCACCTACACCAAGGTCATGGCATGACCATCGAAGGGGATATAACCCTACTCACTGCCTCTGACAATCCCTTGGCTTTCTGGACTTGTTCTGCCTCAGCCCCAACATCTCTATGGCCATCCTCAGGCAAGGCTCATAGTCTCTTCCAATAATCACCAAAATAAGTTCCGTGGAGCATGCATCAGGCTCCTCGAGGCTAGGTGCATTGTCCCAGAAAGAAGCTTGTTTTCTGAGTGTGCACACAAGCCCCTTCCCATCACAAGAAAAAAAAAAGTGGAGACCCTCCCAGACCTCCGTCTTGGCATCCATGTGCCTCATCTATATGATACCACATGCCTTTGAAAACATTTGCAAGACTACACCAAGAAACGGTATGACGTATCTCTGCAGGGTCCTTGATTGACAAGCCCATGCCTTTGCCTCTCACAGCTCTCACTGGGAGACCACTGCCAACTCAGTAGGTAGATTTATGCTGGTAACTATCCAACTCTCATACTGGCCAGTCAGAATTTCAGAAACCTAGCCTGAAAGCCTGAGTGAGGCTTTGAATGACAGGTGCCAGGTTCTTTCTCATCCAATGGAACTCACTAAGGGAGACCTAAGTAGTAACAGATGAAAGGAGAGTGAATTTGGGGGTAAGAGATAATCTGCAATATCCTCTGAATTGGCTGTTCTGGTTGGCAGAAACAAACCCTGGATACACCTAAGGCACATCTGTTGGTACATGAAAACACCAATAGTAAAGTCGAGTCAGTGAAGTTGCACCAGGTGGAACTTGCCGACACCACAAATAGCCTGGACAATCCCATACAAGGGATTGACTGTAGGTTAGAATGTTCTAGAATGTGTGCAGAGAGCACATCGTTCTGTGGTGTGCTCGGGGACAGCACATGTTAGACAAGCTAGAGGCCTTTGCAACCCCTTCATGACGACATGTGCTGTGTGCGCGCAAGAGGATTATGTGGTTCGCAGCATTTTCAACACTAACTTCTCAGTAAAATGGTCCTACTTCAGAGCATCTTTAAGCACACTTTAAGGAGGATGGGCTATAGCAACACAAATCAATTAACCATGCTTCTTATAAGCTCCTAGTGCCATGGTAAAGACAACCCAAAAAAAAAAACTCAGATATAACAGGTTATATAGTCACGAACTTTAGTGTTTCCCTCATCCCTTCTCTCATTGTTCCTTCTCTTTACCAAATGTAAAACAAGAAATTTTGTCATGAGTAAGCATCGTTCTCTAATTTCCTCACATTGAATTTGCCATCATCGATCTGAGATATTTATTTCCCTTGAGCAAGTGACTGGTGGCTGTACCACGAATATAAAAAGAAAAACTGTTAATAGTCAGTTTCATGGGCCCAAAATGGGATTTTTTGTAGCAATTTAATGGCTTACAGAAGCAAGCTTTTTCAGGAGAAAGGGGATTTCCTAAATCTCTTTAACTCTCCAGCTTAGTAGAGCTAAGCCTACATCGGCTAATCATACATGGCCCTCTACCTTCCTGCTTCCCAAATCTCTACGTGCACACATCAGTCACCTGGGACCTTGTTCACCTCCGCAGATTCCGGTCCATGAGAACCAGGTAGAGCCTGAGACTGCATCTCTTATGAATCTCCAGATGATGCCTCTGTGCATCCAGGGACCATATGTTCAGTGAGATACCATGGCAGGTTACTTTTGAATATCTGGTGGCTCACCACAAGGCTCTCTGCCCTCAGGAAAAAAATTTCAATGCTGAGGATATGGAAAAACCCCAAGTCTCTCCCACCAAAATGATGGGCTGGCAGAATGAACAAAGAGGCAGAGGGCGGTAAGAGGTAGTACCTCAAGTTCCCTTCTTTACATTTCAAACCAGACATCATCAGTGTGTTATTAAGGAGTCAAAGGAATGTCCTAAGGATAAAGGACTCTGTCCAGGTGCGACTGCCAATGCTGGAACGTTCCCGGATGCATGAGTCTTGGTTTAGTCCTGTTCCCAGCAAAGCCCTTCACCCCAGATCAGATTGGGTGATGAGAAATGCCTCTGCTACCCCTCAGAAGCTGCCTTCTGCTCCCATAGATAGCCTCAACAGCTTCCCATGTCTCCGGAACGTCAGTCAGGGAAGTCCCACCTAGGCAACTACAGAGTAGTGTTCCCACTAGCCCACAGGGGCAACAACAGCACCCCAGGAACCCAATAACTAAGATAACAGGGAAACCTAGTGCAGCCGGAGATACCAGACTACTGGGCACAAATGCAGAAGATGGCATCAGTAACCACCAACCAACTGAACACTCCCCAGGCGAAACTAGTTGACCTTAGACTTCTCCAAACCATGAAGCACCCCAGTGCAACCCTTCTGCTACAAACACCAGGACAGTTCCAGAAAAATCATGCATGGCCCAAGAATCCCACCCCAAACACAGCAGGCAAGGCCATAGCCACACCCGTAACACCCCTACCACTTTGAAGACATGCAAATGGCTGGAGACAGGAAGCGAGTGCATGCTCTAGCCAAAAAAATAAATAAATAAAAGATGCCTAGACCTACAAAAATGATTCAACTTACTGCCCTGGGTTCAGTAAAGCTGGGTTCAACTGTGACTCAGATTTGTAACTAATAACTACTGTCCTTTGCGGACAGTAAGCACTGGAAAGGAATTCATTTCTTCACATTTGAATTTCCCCTTGTTTTGTGGAGCTTCAGTAATTAGCTGTAATTTCTCTTTGCTCGTCCTCCAATATTGTTATGGATGTCCTGACACCCTGACAAATGTCCAGGGGGAAATAAATACCTTCTTAAACGAATGCATAGCCCACTAGCAGACACTAGGTAATTAAATAATACTGCCTCTGAGCGCTCTGCAAACTCATGCCATCAGGAAGAAATGTAGAGGTGCTATCTGAGAACCACCCTGGAACAATGCTGGTACTGCCCAGCAAGGAACGCGCTTTCTCTAGGGAGGCCCAAATGGCCAGTGATTTGACCTGCCAAAAGGATTCACAGGTAGGATTTAGAGCACTCTTAATCCAACAGCAGAGGGAGAAACGGTGTTGTCATAAAGACACCTAACAGAGAGGAGGAGGAAGGGAGAGACAGAAGTTCTGACATTACAGCCAGTCTCCGTAAAAGTACCTCAGAGAGTGGAGAGGATTTCTCAGGCACTGTTTCCCATATCCTCATGCTCTGTCCCATGGTGATGGGTGTGTGCTTTCTGACGCCACCTTCAACCTCTCTTCCATTCTGATGAGAGTCACTGACACAGAGAGCTACTGTGAGCAGTGGGAAAGCATTTTGCTTTCAAGTTGCTCAGATAATAGGAGGAGCATGGGAGAGGAGGAGGAGAAAAGGAAGGGAAGAGAAGGGAGAAGGGAGAAGGAGGAGAAGGGAGGAGGAGAAGGGAGGGGGAGGAGGAAGGGAAAAGGAAAAGAGGAAGCAGAACTAGGAGGGAATGAGGAAGAGAGGGGGAAGTGGGGAAGGGAGGAGGACAGAGAAATAGGAGATGGTTCTGTCAGCAAAGTATTTGCCTTGAGGACCTGAGTTCAATCCCTAAAACTCACATTAAAACAAATGAACAAACACGCACAATGGTGGCCTGCTTTGTAACACAAACAGTGGAGAGGCAGAGACAGACAGATGCTTGGGGCTCTTTGACCAGCCAGCCCAGACCAATCAAAGAGCTTCAGGCCAGTGAAAGGCTCTGTCTCTAAAAATAAGGTGGCCGATTCCTGAGGAATGACACCCAAAGCCATCCTCTGGCTTCCACATGCATGTGCACCTGTATACACAAGTCAATACACCCACACACACGTAAACACACACGCACACACGCATATACACAGAACAAGAATAAAATGAAAAAGAAACATTTTATATTGGGTAGACAAGATCTGTTGGGTCTCCAACCCAAATACAAGTTAATGTTTTGCAAATGTCCTGGGAAAGTAGGAAGCCTTTTACAGAAATTACTTGAAAAAGGCGTGTTATTTTAGACAGTTATGTAAGTAAGCCAAGAAATGGGGTGGGGGGGGTACCTATGGGTGATTGTGTATAGAAAGAAAAAAGCAACTGTGCCCAAAGAGACAGGATATTAAGAGAAAAAAAAATCTACACACTGAGTCCTAAGTACCCCCTGGGCCACGGCCATGAATGCCGATGACAGTCCATGCATGAGTAATTAGTGAGTAATTAGAAGATTTACTTCTTGGGCCCTTTCTTGTCTAACTGCCTGGCTCTCCTTGCAGAGTTCTCAGCTAAGCCTTTTATCATCATCATCATCAAGGTATATTCCTATTTATCCAGACAGAAACTGAGCAAACCTCACCTCTTCACAAAGTCAATATTACAGTGCTGCAGTTGGCTATCAGGAAGAACTGGGCATCATCCCTGTCCTGCAAACTGTCTCACTGTGAGCCGCTGTGTCAGGCGTTATGTGGCATCTGTATTTACCCCTTCAGCATTAATGATACACTCCACTCTTAAGGAAATTGGACTGTGTTCCTCAGAATATGCGGGGAAACATCCAGGGAAAACACAGCTCACTAACAGCCAAGAAGTGGGTTTAGCTCCGCAACACTTTACACTCGCAGGAGCCTCCTGGCAGGCCTGCAAAAAGCCAAGGTTCCCACTGAGCTCACTGCACACCCTCCAGGCCTTTCTGAATCCTCCTCATCCATTAAGGCCCAGATCAAATTTCACTTCCTTAAAAGAAGCCTCCCCTGGCCACTCAAGCCTCCACTGATCTACCCTTTCACAAGAAACTTCCAGAGCAAGTATTGATCCTACTGTAATCGCAGTATTTAATCACCTACTGTCTTGTATGCCTTAAATTCATTTGTTGTAATGCAAATGCATTTTCAAAAAGTTTCTTAATAAGGGATTGGGTTCTAGGCTTCCCCATAATCATAGTTTAACGTGTTTTTTAATTATATGGTTCATTGATGGTAGCTCACTGCTTCCTGCTCTTACCCCAGCAATGGACCATTGGAACACTGGACAGATAGCCACCAGGGAAGAGAACAGGATTTCCTGAGCTGTCTGATAACTTCACTCTTAGCTCTCACCCCCACCCAGCAGCTCCTGACTCGCCAGCTGCCATCCTTGACTGCAGCTCCTCTTCTCTGCCCACTAGCAGGGGCGAAGAGACACACCTGCCTGCCCTCAGCGGCAGCCGCAGCTGCCCAGACTTAGAGTTGTTTAGGCAGAAGAGTTCTTAGCAAACACTCCCTAGGCAGCCAGCTCTTTGCTGTAAAGCTAACGTCTGCTAGGTCGATGACCACGGTTCTCATGGCCTCTAGGACCCAGTTGATAGCTCTCTGCTGCCGCCTTCTGGCAGTTTTGTGACACTGCGTCAACTCTTTCAAGGAACTCAGCCTTGCAGCTTCAAATTCTGGTTGTATCCTGTAGGTTGGGGGTGGGGGGGGCTGGTGGCAATATCACAAGAGAGATGTTGTTTTCAAATTTACACTGACTCGCCTACTTCATCCTTGCCTACTCCAATCAGCCCTGCATCATTAGATAAAACAAAAGCAGTTCTGCTTAAAAGCCAGCCGTCACCAACAGACGCCAGAGTTCAGTTTCAGACAGAACTACATACAGAGACAAGACTCGTGTATGTATGAATCTGTTTGTTCTGTAATCCGTGCAATAACAAGGGGTAACCCTAGTAGCAGAAAATGTAGAAAATCAAAATTCCTTAGCATATCCCCCAAACATTCTGATTTTTTTTTTAAATGGGGCCCAGATACTGATAATGTTGTTTGTTTTTCGAGGCAGGGTTTCTCTGTGTAGCCTTGACCGTCCTTGACTCCCTTTGTAAATCAAGCTGGTCTCGAACCCGCAGCGACATACTTGCCTCTGCCTCCCCAAGTGCTGGGATTAAAGGCGTGTGCCACCAAGCCTGGCTCCAGATACTAGTTCTTAACTGGCTCCAGGTAATTGGAACGCAAGAGGTCCGAGGCACACTTTAGTCGCCTAGCCATCTTCTCCGTCTTATTCCATTCCTTGATTTAGCCAAAGCCAAGTACCCTGGGGTTTAGAAACCAGCACAGCAGAAGTCTGGGGTGGGAGACAAGCTTCTTCAAGCACCTAAGCTCAGCTATCAGAGTTCCCTCTCCTTTGCAATGTGATTATTTCAGTTCTCAAAAAATATGCCTAACGGCAGCATCGGATGCAAGGGAGTGTGGTAATTTAATAACGCGCCGTTCCATAATTTATCACACAAGACCTAGCAGCACGGAGAGACGCTAAGTCGCTGAGTCAGCAAACTGTTAGGCACCCAACAAACAACTATTCAAAATACATTGCGTTGCACATTATTAAGCCTAGAGATGTGACCTCGAAGAAGTTTTGTTTTGTGTCGGTTATTTGCTTAAGTAAATGAAGATGTACCAGACCAACCTGGTGTCTTAATTCTTTAACGGAAAGAGGGGGGTGGGGAGGGAGGGAAGGAAGGAAAGAGAGGATCACCGCAGCTAAAACTAACTTTACTTCGTGGCAAAGGTGGTGCCTGGTAACCAGGCTCTCCCAACCTGAACGCGCGCTGAGATCGTTACTGAGCGGTAGGCTCTCTGTCAGCTCCAGCACGCAGGCCAGATTCAGTGGTTTCAGCGCCTTTCTAGTGAACGAGAGACCCATGCCCGCACTAGCCTGCTAGCCTGCTCTTTTACAAAACATCGGACTTCCTGGTCCCTCTATCTAGGCAGCGCGTTCCCATGAGCTTCGTCATAGACGGCAGGCAAATTGGTCACCGTGGTGATGGGTGCCTAATTTGGCTTTCAGAGACACTTTAGGTTTCGCTGATCCTCTGACGTCAGAGGCCAAAACTTCGCTGAGAGCCAAAACTCGGAGCCTGCTAATGCTGTTGTTCTCTGAGCATGCGTCCTAGGAAGAGCAGTCAGTTTGACTGAGCACGCACAGACCCCAGTCACTTCGCTTTCCCGGGCCTTCAATCACCTTTCCCCACACTCCAGACCACCCTGCATCCTTAACCTCTAAGTACCCCTACACTCCTCCTCAGGGAGGCAGAGTTGAGGCTCTCTTCTTCAGCTTCACAAGTGACTGCCTCAAGGAGGCAATCTGACTGCCAATTCCCATATGGTCTAGCGGTCAGGATTCCTGGTTTTCACCCAGGCGGCCCGGGTTCAACTCCCGGTGTGGGAAGATGAAAATTTTAACTTGGTGTGGAAGAGAATGAGAACTACTTAGCTTCCTTTGAAAGCTTCTTGCCTTTGTATTATTGTTATTATTTGTAATGCTTTGGGTTGAACACAAGTTAGGTGAACAGTCTGCCACTCCCCTCACCCTAGCTTGCTTGCTTTATTGATTGATTGATTGATTGATTGACTGATTGACTAAGACAGGGTCTCACTAAGTTGCCCAGGCTGACTTTGAGCTCTGTAACACATGCTAGCCTTAAACTCACCACTGCCTCGCTTTCCGGGCCCTGCTTCCTCTCCCTTCCTCATCACAGCCTGATACACAATCTTTGTTTGCCATCGCCAGCTATCGCCACTTGCCTACACAGAGGAGACAGGGTAGAAACCGTAACAGAGAGATTTGATGGCACTGTGCTGCTGGCTTTAAAGATGGAGGAAAGAGCAACAAGCCAAAGAAACCGCAAACTGATGATACTATGGGCAGAGTCCCCCAGAGGCTTCTGGGAGTGTGGAGTCCGGCTAACATTTTGCCTTTAGCCCACTTGGGTGGAGCTGAAGCTTCTGCCTCCAGAGCTCTGAGGGAAGATTACAGACCATCAGTGGACTGCCCCATGGCTCAAGTGCACCAACATGAGCTGTCTGGAGCTTCGATATAGATGCTAAAATACAAGCAAACATGTGCGGATACGCACACACACACACACAGAGAGAGAGAGAGAGAGAGAGAGAGAGAATGAAAACCAGAACTGCTTTCACTCATAGAGTAATTACTGCTGTGCACTTAATTGATATATTCAGTTCTAACATGGAACTCAGTAAAGAGCACACTATTGCTACCCCCAACACACATATAAAAAGAAACCAGAGCTGGCTGGCCTGAAACCGCTGCAGAGAGCGAGGGGGACAAATCCATAAGAAGTCGTCCTAATTGCATTACAATGAGAGAAGGATCATCCTTTCAGAGCCCAATTTGCCCCAGAGTGAAACAAAATCCATCAAGTAGTACATAATGAATTTTACTTGTCATTTCTTTTCAAAGAAGGATGAGACCGGCCTGTACCCTGTTTAATGAAAGTTTGGGTGCAATTCATTTTCTTTTAAAGTGGAATGTAACTAAGTGCCTCTTGGGTTTTCTCTAAGGACCCCTGTGATAGGGCAACCTTCAGGGAAACGTCAAGTAGAAATCAGAAGTCTCCTTGTGTCCCCCCCATCCTTCCGGCCACATTTCCAAGTGATCGTCTGTGCTTGTCAACCAATCCTCTGCCCCAGCTCTGGTCACAGCTGCATAGGAGTGTTAGCAGTGACAGAAGTGGCCATCATGCTCTTTGTGTGCAATTTGATTCTTCATAGGACAAACACCATACACGTTTATTACTGACATATTTCAAAGGAGGATAGTCTGTCAGCAAAGTGCTTTTCTTGCAAGCATAATGACCTGAGTTTGACCCCCAGGAGCCCAAATAAAGATGCTAAGTGCGTTAAAGTACTTCTAATCCCTGTGCTGGGTAGGCAGACAAGAGGATCCCAGGAGCCTCCTGCCAGCCAATCTAGCCTAACTGGTGTGCTCTGAACCAATCAAGAGTCCTGTCTCAAAGGAAGAGGATAGCTTTCCAAAACATAACACAGGATGCTATCCCAGGACCTTCAGATAAAGTCACCCCAATGCCAGGCTTGATCAGTTGAGTTCAGTCCCTGGGATCCCCACCACAAAAGGGGACAACTGACTCCTGCAAGTTGACCTCTGACCTCCGTGTGTGTGTGTGTGTGTGTGTGTGTGTGTGTGTGTGTGTGTGTGTGTGTACGCGCGCGCGCTTGTGTGCGTGCGCGCACGCGTGTAACACTGAAAGTTGAGTTCATTGACCATGGAGAAAGGATGTAGTGTTGAGGGGTACATTCCTCTCCTTAGAACAGATGGACCTGGGATACAGTAGTTACTACATCTTAACAAACAAGTTTGAGACCAAGCCGTCCTCACTAGCTCCCATGTGACAGCCATCTTGGAAGTACAGCCTTGAATTCACGTAACTTGCTCTTAAAGCTAAACACTTCTACCTCATACCCACTTCTTGGGCTCAGTGTGTACATTACACAACACACACACCACAAAGAAAGAAACAAACAAACAAACAAAGAAACAAAGAAAGAAACAAAGAAAGAAGTGGTTAAAATTTTGTTTAAAGAATTCAAACTAGACAGGGTTGCACTTGCCTTTAATTTTAGCACTTGGGAGGCAAAGGCAGGTGAAACTCCATGAGTCTGAGGTCAACTTGATCTACATATCGAGCTCCCAGTCAGGCAGGAGCTACAGATTAAGACCCTGTCTCAAATACATCCCATACCTTTGATGCCAGAAGGCAGAAGGCAGAGGCAACAACCGGGACCATACAGCAAGACCTTGTCTCCATAAATAAAATAAAACAAATAAATTCAAAGGCCAGTTTATGCAGGAGGTGACTCTAAAGCATCTGGGAGAGGGTAGGAACACGGAACAGGAGAGGGAAATGGTTAGAGAAGACGTGTCATCGCCAAAGTCACCCCTGTGAGGAAATGTACAATTCCACCATTGAGGTCGGGTCAGGACGGGCTATGGAGGTAGAGGCTAAAGGAGAAACTGCCAGGCTATTTATATTGTCTGCTACACCTAAGAACTCTAGGCCCTACAACTGGAGGGGCAAGGCCACATAGTATGAATTTTTTCAGAGGGCAACCCAGGAAACAGGTACGAGATGAAACCATGGCTAAAAGGGCAAGTTAGGTGAACTCAAAGGTGTATTTCCAGGATAGCTGTCACGTGGGAGCTAGGGCAAGGATGGGCAAGGATGCCTTGATCTCAACGTCCTCTGCCAAGATGCAGGAGCCCCTGCATCCCAGGCCTATATGTTCTAAGAAGAAGAATGCACCGTCAATGGCTGCATCTCTTTAATTTACCAAGGACTGCACCCTTAAAGGAAACTGACTCCCTGAGGAGCCATCAATTGTCCACGGCTGCTCAGTTGGGGTTGGGGGGTGGGATGACACCATAGATCCTCCCCACCCCCCATTTGTCTTAATAACTTTTCTGTTGCTGTGATTAAAACACCATGACCAAGGCAAATTATAAAACAAAAGCATTTAATTTGGGGCTCACAGTGTGAGAGGGGGAGTCTACGGCCATCACAGCAGCAGACAGGCCCCGGTGCTGGAGTAGTAAAATCTGAGAACTTATACCTTGATCCACAAGCACAAGACTAGGAAAGGCATGGCTTTGGAAACCTCAAAGTCCACCCCCAGTGACACCCTGCCCCCAATGAAGCCACACCACCTAATCCTTCCCAAACAGTTCCGCCACCGACTGGGGACCAAATGGTGTGCAAATGAATGAGCCTAGGGGAGCCGGTCTCCTTCAAACCATCACAACCCTTCCTTCATCCTAAGGAGCTTGTCATGTCCAGTCCCTCCTGACATCTGGCTCTTACAGTCTTGCTTCCTCCATGGTTCCCGAGCCTTGGGGGGGGGGGGTGCATGACACACATGTCTTGTTTGTGGCTGGACACCCCACTGTTACTTATCATCTGCACTTTGACCAATTGTGAGCTTCTGTGTTAAACACCATCCACTGCATAAGAAAGTAAATGTAGAGCCGGGCGTGGTGGCGCACGCCTTTAATCCTAGCACTCAGGGAGGCAGAGGCAGGCGGATCACTGTGAGTTTGAGGCCAGCCTGGTCTATGAAGTGAGTCCAGGGAAGCCAAGGCTACGCAGAGAAACCCTGTCTTGAAATCCACCCACTCTCAAAAAAAAAAGAAAGAAAGTAAATGTAACATAATGGCCCAGATTGGGTCCTTGAGCAACAACAAGCCAGGAAAAGGGGGGAGGAGAGGAGGAGGAAGAGGAAGAGGAGGAGGAAGAGGAAGAAAAAGTGTACATCTGAACAAATTCCATGGTGTGGTTAAGTAATAGGGGTGCACCATGTACCAATGTTTATTTCATAGATTAAAAATCATGTCAGGGGTCTATAAGAAAATAATGTTAACAGGAAAGGCAGGGACTTCTTTGTACTATCTTTACAAGTCTTTTTTGAAGAATCAAACATTATTTGAAGCTTAAAGAAAAAGGTACATGTAAAGTATGTGTGTGTGTACACGAAGTATATGTATAGTCTCACTATATGTGGCTTTACTTGAGTTCTGGTGTTAGAAGGATTGGTTTATGGGCCAGTGAGGCCGTAGCTCCCCTACCAGGGAATCAATGAGCCAGGACATTGATGTGAACTTTAGAATAAACGCTTCTTTCAGTTTGGTGCTAGTTGAGTATGCAGTTGATAACTGAAACAAACAAACAAAAACACAGGGGGCACCTGGATTTGAACCAGGGACCTCTTGATCTGCAGTCAAATGCTCTACCACTGAGCTATACCCCCAGAACAGGTGAAAGCCTCATGTAAGCCTTTGTTCTGTTCTTACACCTTACATCACGCCTTGTAAGTTGTTCTCATGCCTGAGATTCCACTGGGATTACGAACCATCCCTAATTATCTTCTCACCACACTGCTTCCTGCTTTCCCCAGAGCTTCAGCAGTTCTTTTCTTCGCCCCACCTAAAGCGCAGGCCTGTCTCCTCGGTCTAACTATCTTACCATCAGCTGCACACACATCTCCAGGTAAATCAGCGTTCTCAGCACAAGTGGTCGCCAAGGAGGTAGGGCTAGGAAAGTATCCGGACTTAGTGTCTGCCTACAAATGGACTTCGGAACTTCATGTTCAACTCTGACATTAGAGGCAAATGTAGTGTGTGTGCATGCACTGTGCCTGTTTCGTCAGATTTCCATGCAGGGACGTCACAGTTTTGTTTCAGAGTTAAAGCAAAGCAAAGCAAAGCAAAAACGAAAACAAAAAGAAAGAAAAACAAAGCAGGATAGAGCAGCTGGAGAGATAGCTCAGTGGTTAAGAGCACTGCCTGCTCTTCTAAAGGACCTGGGTTCAATTCCTAGCACCCACATGGCAGCTTAGAACTGTCTATAACTTGAAGATCTGACACCTTTATACCAATGCATGTTAATTAAAAGTAAATAAAATACTTTTTTTTTTTCAATCGAAGCAGAGAATGACAGATAGTTCAAAGTTCACAGTTCACCCCAGGGGATTCCTGTTTCCATAGGTGCTGACTTAGTCACTGCAGTCACTGTAACAAAACTGTCCCTACAAGGCCTGTCAGCCTCTGTAGCGCCGGGGAATAATGGCAAGAAGCTGAGGCTGTGGATCAGAGACTTTCTGAAGGCTTCAAATACCTACTTCCACCCTCTCCCCTCTGATGCCCAAAAGGAACCTTAGATTTCTTTTTGTTTGTTTGTTTTTCAAGACAGGGTTTCTCTGTGTAGCCGTGGTTGTCCTGGACTCGCTTTGTAGACCGGGCTGGCCTCGAACTCATAGCAATCCACCTGGCCCAAATTAAACTTCCGATCTCCCGGCCCTACATCTCCACGTGTTTTGCTCTGTTGTAACAACAGCTCAGACCCACTGAGCATTTGCAATGTGCCCCACATTGTACTGAACAGCTACCCTCAAAAACAAAACAAGACATAAAATAAACACTAGTGAAAGTGTGCTTGCTTTGCCGGTGAGAAATGGGGGCACAACGTAAGTCAAGTGTCTAGTCCCAGCTGCCCTAATGAGCAGGTTATGGGGCTGGTGCTGTGATGTCGCTCAGGACTCAGCGCTAGGCCACCATAGCCACCCAGCTGACAACCATCCCTGTCCCTGCCTTGCTTGCTGACACCACTGCCATCCAGGCCAAATATTTCAGGCAACTCTAGGCCGTGCCCATCTCTTTTTCCCAGCTCCAGTTAATCACTACCTGCTGTTTGGTCTCAGGTTTGCCCAAGTCAACTGGCACCTTCTCCCTGTCCCCACCTCCATCCACTCTGCTCCCAGGGCCTTTCAAGAAACCAGGTCTCTTTACACACCCCTTGCAAATGCCTTCTCAATAAACCCTAAGTCTCCTAAAGCAGCACACAGAGGTCCTCGCCCTTGATTTCTACTTGTCTCTTCAACTTCTCCCTCCTTCACTCTACGGAGCTACCCAGCTCCAGCTTTATCCAGTCCGCTGCTGTTGCTTTTACCTAGAACTGCCTACACCGTCTTCTCCGCCATCCACCTCCATCCCATGCTCCATCTATGGGACATTATTCTCTGAAACTGACTGGCCAGATGTTCCTCTCCAAAGCCTCCCCTAGCCTCCTCTCCTCTAGGCGATGTAATCACTGCCTCCTCTGCACGGCTAACCCTGGCACATCTGGCCCAGCTCACACACCACCTCCTATGGTTCACACCTGCATTCCAGTTGAGAGTGGATGGAGGATGGAGCCTGAATCTCGCCCATCTCTGGAGTGATGCTTCGGACAGCCCCGTGAATAGGAGATGTGCTCCCCAATGTCATTAAACTGTTAACCAAACTTACAGTCTCAGCCTCTGACCCAGCAAGTGAAGCTTGACCACCCATCCATCCTAAACCAATGAAAAGAGACAAATTAATAGTGAAGAATCAGAAAAGGAAGACATCTTACAACGTGGACCACATTGGAAGAGAGACAAAGAGATCCTGAGACGCCCCCCTCCCCCACCCCTACCGCTTCCAAGGCCATCTTCTGGGGCCTGACTTGAGGAGGGGGTTTAGCTAAAAAGCAAGACATGCCTGGCTAAGGTATGGTCCCCTGCCCACCATTGCTGCAGCCCCAAGTCTCTCCAGCAAGGTCATCTGACTGATTGTAAATCTTTCTCCAATCTCGCTGCCACTAGAGCATCGGACATCCCCACCACCACCACCACTACCCCGACACACACACACACACACACACACACACACACACACACACACACACACACGGTAGGAAATCCCTGGGGAATGTCTAATGTCTTCAAGTTCATTCTTACAATAGTCTCATGGTCAAAGACAGGATGATGAGTGTCTCCTTAGAACACATTCACTCCTGACAGACTGGCTGACTACTGAACTGACTGAAACATGCAGCCTGGCCTAAACGCAGGCAACCGATGAAGGCATGATGGCTACTGAAGATGAATGGGGATCCAAGGTAACAGACACCCACCAAGCTCTGGTGTGGGGAACGGCAGTTCTCAATCTTCCTAACGCTGCAACCCTTGGGTTGATGCTCCAACCATAAAATAATTTTCATTGCTACTTCATAACTGTAATTTTGCTACTGTCATGATTTATAATGTAAATATCCATGTTTTCCAGCAGTCTTCAGTGACCCTCTGAAATTGTCCTTTGATGTGCCCCCCCCCCCAAAGGTCATGACTCACAAGTTGAGAACCACTATGCTGGTGTGGAACCATGTGCACTTCCTTAACTACAGGCCAGTTTATATTTAAACAGCTGCTCTGTGGATAGACATGCCTCTCCTACTTAGTCTTCTCTCTCTCTCTCTCTCTCTCTCTCTCTCTCTCTCTCTCTCTCTCTCTCTCTCTTTCTCTCTCTCTCATTTACTGGGATGGAACTTTACACAGCCACACACCTATCTGTCACTTAACCTATATCTCCAGGATTGTCTTTCTTGGCTTCTCTCAGGGCACAGTCACTAAATTTCTTGGATTTCCTTGCAGCCAGAATATGATACGAATCCAGGGACCTCGGAAAGGTCACAGGGAAGGATTTTGTCACAAAGTTATTCGGTTTGGTTTGGTTCTTAAGACAAGGAATCGCATAGCTCAGACTGACCTCAAGCTCTTTATAAAGCCAGCCTAGACCTCCTGATCTTCCATTGCTGTTTCCCATGGGCTGAGATTACAGCTGTGTGTCACCACGCCTGCCTGACACAGCGTTTCACATCAGAATAGGGAAGTGAGTGGTATAGTGAGGTCACTTAAGGCATGCTGAGTTCAAATCCTGAATCTTCCTTTGCAGCTTTTGACTTTTACAGGTAACAGATCATCCCTGAGTCTCGATCTCCATGAAAGACGTTCAAACAGTGTATACCTGGTAAAAGTACTGGAAGAAATGCAGAAGACAGCGAATGTAGAGAGAGCCTAGGTCGGCTCTTGTGATGTCCAAAGAACTCAAGGGAAGTTGTTATTATTCAGTCAGCCATGAACCACAGAGATAATAAAAGCCAAACGCAATCCCATACTCTAAAGCAAAAGTCAAGAGTGCACAGGGGGCACCTGGATTTGAACCAGGGACCTCTTGATCTGCAGTCAAATGCTCTACCCCTGAGCTATACCCCCAGTGAAGTAGATTTGTTTTCATAGGCTATCTGTCTCTCAGCATTCTGGTTCTTAAAGCCTCCAGTGACTCAGGGGAGCTATAATTAGGAGAGCTGCCTGGAAGGAGTCTGGGCATTAGAAGTTATAGAGGAGATTTATAATGCAACAAGACAGGGATCCAAAGAACGAAGTTCACAGGGCCAAGGAAAAATAGCCTTTAGACCGGCCAGCACTCAGCACTTCAGTCCTGACTATTGTGTGTCATATAAAGCAAACCTGACTTCCAGGGAGAAACCATCAGCTTCGCCACACCTGGGAATATTGATATAAATATAACACGAGTGATTAGATTTCATCGCCAGTGCCTCAGCTCCTCTTTACATGGTTCTTATTGCTTGCCACGGCCTCACAGGACACAACTCCAAGTTAGCATCTGATAGATAACTTAGCATTAAATTGACTCTGAGGGGAGAAAAAAAAAAAGTCGCAGTAACAATTGATGAGAGACAGCTGTCCGGAGCCATAAATGTAAGATGATTTCTGTCAGCTGAAAACAAACTATCTGTGGCCCTCTTAGGTAAGGTAAGCATTATGCTATATGTACCATAACTCGCCTGAAACTGCAATATTGTCCACTCTGAGAGGTCATTTGATTCAGGAAAAGAAATGGACACCAGAGGCTCATAGTCAGCTAGCCAAATTATTGACCCCAGTCCCATGGCCAGAGCCTCTTCTTAACTTCCAAAAGTGCCCACAACTCCAGCAGAGCAGCCTGCAATTTTTTGACGTCGTAAACATCTTCTCTTCCCCTATCAGCACGTGCAGAAGCACCCTATGGAAATCTGATGTGTGTGTGCGCCTATTAGGAAGTACTTCTCCAGACAATTTCCCAGACCATTACATGATATTTAGGTCTGTCCCCAGCGTCTTAATTTTGGGGGTGATCAATCAGTAGGAAGACTGTGGTTGTCGGGATCTTGGCTTGACTGTCTTGCGTCACACTGGAAAGGAGTGCAGTAGTTACTTTGGATCACTGTGACAAAGTGCCTGGCAAGCACAGCTTAGAGGAAGAAAGACTTTGGTCTGTGACGGAAGGCAAGGTATGGCAGAGTGAAAGTCTGGGGCAGTGGGAGTATGCGATGGAGATTGTCCACGCAGTGGTGGGAGAAATTTTGCTCCATCAAATTGTGTTCCATCTGTCAATATTCCAAAAGGCGCCCTTACCTGGTAAGACTCTCCTGCAAACCTCTTCATCTCCCCCACCTGGTAAACTTTTGCATGCCCACAGGCCCAGCTGCGCTCTCAGAACTTGATGGCGTTGGCCAGCAATCCCTTCCTCTTTTTCTTCATTTCTGTTTCACCAACTCTTTTTAAACGGTGAGAGACTGTGAAGTGAGGCCTCATCCAATCAGGAAGGGACACATTCACTACAAGCATTAAAATAAAGGACAGTGAATGTCCTGTCTCTGGGTGCTTACTAGCTGGGTCTTGGTTCTGGCGAACTCTTTTTGCAAAAAGGAATTGCCTTGCTGAGTCATTTTCGCTTTGTGTGTCCCCTTGTGCAAGAGCAAGATTATTACCGGTTTGTTTCTAATGGTGGCGGTCTAAAAGACAAGGCATGTATCTGAACAGCAGGCCAGGCACCACCAGCACGAGGGAATAAGTGTTCAAACATGAAACTGTGACGAGCCAAGACTCACAGTACAACAAGCCTTACCCCTCGATCATTTTCTCACTTTGGGCATCAATGGTAGCTGAGATTTTAGCAGTAACATGTGCTTCATACTCAAGGAGCCCAGCACTGGGAGGGATTTAAAACCCATTCCAACCACTTCTTTTGCAGACTAAAACATACAGGCCGAGAAATGGTGAATGGCCTTGCTTAAGATCTTGCACTGATGCACTGGGTGTAGGATTCGAACCAGGGTCTACTCTCCTCAAGGCTCCTCACAGCTGGCACCCTTTGGAAATTCCCCACCGCCGTGAGAGTTGGATGGATATTGGATTGTGGTCGCCAATTATGCTGGTTTTCTAGGCGACTTCTCATATCATAAGAGTGAGCACCCTGGAAATCCTTCAGGGAGGAGGATCCATTATCATCCTAAATAGCATCCCCCATACTCACCATCAGCAGCCACAGTAGTTCCCAAACCACTCACTTTTCCCTGTGATTATGTTTACTATTTCCGCAATATATCTCTAGTAATGTTACTGGTAGTGATGGCTAGTGAGCTCTGAGAAACAGAGGCAGTAGATAGAGACCTTACCTTACCCACTGCTTCCGGGTTCTAGACATCACCCAAGAAAGAATCCAGTGATAAGATAAAGGGAAGGCTAAAAGTACACACCCAAGGCAGGGGGAGTTCTGCTTCTCAAGAGAGAGCCTCTCCAACCAGGCCTCTGATAGAAGCTTCTGGATAAACCCCAGCAGATAAGATGTACATTCATGAGGTGCAACAGGGAAAAGGTGAAGAATTCCAGGAATCAGCCAGGATTTTCTCCGGGAGTGTTTCTGTCATCACGGGAGGCTTTTTCTGGATGTGTCCTGGCATCAGATGGTTATAGGAGAAGGCAATTTGCAAGGCTGATGATACAGAGAAAGGGACCTCAGTACACTGGAGCAAAAGATAATTAGCAGACATCTTGGTTGGCCATGTTGACCCTTCCTGATTTAAGGTGGTCTCTTTAACTTTTTTTTCCCCATCCGTGTGGTCTCGAGGTGCCCTACTGTCTGTCTCATAGCTCTGGAGTGGCATCAGCCACTGGCTGCCTTGCACTTGGTTTCCCTTGAACCTGTGTACCTTATCCCTCTAGCGTTCACTTAATATTTGTTTTGAAATCAACTCGCTGTTTTCATTTACCTGCATACTAAGCAAAAATAACTTGAAATCATACCGATTGTATTTTGTTGGATTGTACATCAAAATAAATACACAACTATTGGAATGCATTAAAAACTACATTAAACGCATGCTGCATTTACTGCTTGCAGTGAATTCTTTCTACCCTTTAAAATGATGATTTATTTAGTCTCCAAAATAAGTAGGAGGAACTATTATCACCTTCATTTTACAAGTGAAGGAAATCAAGGCACAGTGAAGTTAAATAACTTTATTAAGGCCATACAGCTAGAAAACTTATACATAGAAACCCCAGGTCACCTTAGAAGCCTCTGTAGCCACAGTGCGATTGTTCAACTTGAACCATCAGTTTGCTTCAACTTGAGTGGGCCAGAGGAAGGCCAGGTGTGTTGTTTACTTTATTCTGGGAGTTTGTATGGGGGTATTATTCTGGGTGTGTGTGCGGGTGTTTTGCATGAGATTAGCATTGGCATCAGGAAACTTTGTAAAGCAAAGCACTCTCCTTCATGTGGTGGGATTCATCCAATCAATTTAAGAATCGATTAGAGCAAAATGGCTGGGTAAGAAGACAGTTAAAGCTGACCTGACTGCTTTGTGCTGGAGACATCCATCTTTTCTGACCTCCAGACTCAATTGAAACCTCAGCTCTTCTTGGGTGTTTGTCTTCAGACCTTCAGAATAACAGGGCACCATCAGCTCTCACGGTGTCCAGTTTAGCAGCTGTAGGTGGGGTTTTCAGTATCTCTAACTCTTGAAGTCAACTCTAGCTCCTTCTCCCACCCTCCCTCCCTGCTCTCTCTTCTTCTGGAGAACTCCTGCTAGAGCTTCCATGTGTTAAGGCCACATATATATGTACATACACATATGTGTATATATGTATTGCATGTGTATGTATACATATCTACATGTATATGTATGTGTATGTATGTGTACACACACACACACACACACACACACACACACACACATCTATTCATTCTGTGAACCCCACAGCAACACTTGTATCGATAGGCACTGAACTGACATGTTCTACATTCGCTGCCTCCTTAACTCTGCCATGGTGACATCAAACATGCGAATCTGATCTCAGTGTCAAAATGTAGGCAAAGGGCAAAGGCAATATGTGTGCTAACTAAAAGGAAGACAGGCCAGTCTGTTCCGAGTTCCAAATCCTAGCGCTCAAGGGTTAGAGTCACAAGAGAGGCCCACAATATCTGCAGGAATGCAGAGGAGTTGCGGTTGTTACTCAACCTGGTGCTAATCTCGTGTGGTTGCTATGCCCAGCCACAGTGTTTGGGGAACTGAATTGTCTGGATGTTGCCTATTCCCAAAGAACTATTTCATAACGAAAACTAGAACGTAGGTTTTCAGAACTTCTACACAGCAAGGAAAGAATGGATAGATACAATGGGGAAAAGATCTACAGAATCGAAAAAATATCCTCAAATCTGTACCTGATAGGAAGGTTATAATCCTATTCACAGGGGCAACAGATAGCCCTTTCTAGTTCATAACTATTATGTATTAAGATTATTAAGTATGAATAGTCATAAAAGCTCCCATCAAATACACACAAAAATGTTCAATATAAGGGAGTTAGAGAAACATAAGCTTAAAAAATACATGTGAATGTGAATAAAGATGCAGATATAAAAAAGGATCCTGTGCACTATTGGGAGCGATGTAAAACACTAGAGCCGTTGGAGAAAAGAGTGTGTTCAAAAACAAAAACAAAAACAAAAACAAAAACAAAAATGATTGTGTTCCTCCAAAGCCTGCAGAGAACTATTGCATGATCAATAAATCTCATTTCTGGTAGGGAAGGAAATCAGTATCATAGAAATCTCTGTACCACTCTGGTCATTGCAGCAGCATCCATAAGTACCCAGGACACAGGAGCAACTTTTACTGTCAGTTAACAGGTAAATGGGTAAAGGAAGGATAATACATGCTTGCATACAAACTCAGTGGAAGATTGTTTGGCTATAAAAATAAGACAATTCTGCTATTTGCAACGGCATAGATGAAGCTTAAGGGCATTGTACTGAGCATAAGAAGTCAGAAAGAAAAGCTGAAGTACTCAATACCTCACTTTTTTTGTTTTACTCCCTAGTGTGGTATATGAAGCAGACTTGTTTGAGCGCAAGTGATGTTTGTCTGCTAGAAAGGGAAATGCATCTTGTGGGGGGCATGGTCTTTACCAGTTGCAAAACACCTTTCTTGTATGGACTATAGGAGAATATAGATAGTTCAAATAACAAACAGCAATCACTTTTACATCGCTTCCCATTGCTTGGCTGCTCATCACTCTGCTTCGAGATGCACACATACACACACACACACACACACACACAGAGAGAGAGAGAGAGAGAGAGAGAGAGAGCTGCTCTAGAGAAGACTTCGAAGAAGCTGCTGTGTCTGCTGTTGCTCCCGCTGCTGCTTGTTCCTGTTGCTGTGTTTGCTGTTAAAATCCTGATGAGGAAGAGTGGAATCTCCCCAAGGAATCAAGTCTTAAAAGATCTAGTTCCACTGTCCCTATTCACCTCCTTTATCTCCTATCTAGGGTAGCTGGGTTGGAAGGGAGGTAGAGGCATTAAGGAACCCCAAATAAAATAGGTTTTTAAAAGGTCAAAGCCCCCAGTTCTCACCTCACACATGCACAGTCATATGAATGCACACACACAAAGACACACAGGCACACACACACACACACACACACACACACACACACACACACACACCTGTGCACAGTCACACATATAAACACATTGTACACCTTAGATACACTTGTCAGTTATATTTCAAAGCTGGAAAAAAATGTATCCTCAATAGTTAGAAGAACCTTCTATTAAGATGGCCCTTCTTAAGTGGGTTATTATGTTTTTGTTTTGTTTTTCAAGACAGGGTCTCTCCATGTTAGCCTTGGCTGTCCTGGACTTGCTTTGTAGGCCAGACTGGTCTTGAACTCACAGCAATCCACTTGCCTCTGCCTCCCAAATGCTGGGATTAAAGGCGTGCGCCACCACCACACCCAGCAGTTATTATGTTTTTATCTGCTTGGTATTTTGTTTACGACAGGGCCACATATACCCCAGGCTGGCCTAGAACTCATTATTTAGCTAAATATGACCTTGAACTTCCTGCCTCCACCTCCCAAGTGCGGGGATTACAGTCACGCACCACCATCCAAGAGTGTCACAGTGCTTGGAGATTGAGCTCGGGGCTCCGTGTAAGCTAGCCAGGCCTTCCACCAGCTGAAGCACACACCCAGCCCAGGTCGCAACTTCTATACCAATAAAGTTTGGCAGAAATAGCACTGTGGCGTTTCTGTGGCTAGGTCAGAAAGAGACATATGTAGATCTCCCTTGTTTCTATTGGGATTGCTGCTTTTAAATCCCGGACACCATGCTATGCAGAAGAACGCACCAAGGCTGCATGTTCACGATCACCAGTCTCCTAGAAAGCATTCCTGCCAACAGTTCCAAGTCAGGTCCAACAAGAAGACATATGAACAGCTGGAACCCCAGCTCTCAGGTCACCCCAAATTTAGTCTTCCAGCTCCTACACAATGTGGAGCAGAGGAAGTCATGCAAACTACTGATTCAGGCATTCTTCACACAGAAGTGCGTGCCTGTGTTCCCTGCCACTGTTGTACCTGCTGGGGCATTCTACAACCCACCCCATACCTCAAGGAGGATCAGAGATTACTAATGACCTTGGGCCCTGGTCTTTTCCCCTCTTACTACCTACTGCCATCATCAAGTACACTGTACTTTGGTCCACACCCTGCCTTTGATCTAATTTGCCAAGAGAATGGCCCTGCCTTATAAATGAATCCCAAATGTATATATACACAGTTCTGGGCTGGTGAGGTGTTTCCCTGGGTTAAGGCATTTGCTGCCAAGCATGGTGAGCTTGGGTCCCTGGGACTCACATGGTAGAAAAAGAGAACCAACTCTTTCAAGTTGTTCTCTGGCCTCCAAATTCATGCTGTGCTACGTGTGGTCCTCCTACCTCTACCTCCCCCCCCCCAACACACACACACACACACACACACACACACACACATAAATAAATAAATAAAATTATTTTAATTTTAAAAGCCCACACTGGTAACACATAGCCACACAGTCATAGTGGCATGACTAAGGTTAGGCAATAAATAAGGAAGAGGAAATGACTGTCTAATATTAGGCCCTTGGAAATAACAATTTGGTATACGGAGCCAGAGACTCACCATGTTGTTGTCATTTGTCCTGGCATCCCCATCTAGCAAGTGGCATTATTGTGATAAGCTTCCGGGAATCAATGACCAATGGGTGACAAGCTGCTGGCAGATCTCAAGCTTTGATGCATCAGGCTCCTCCCTAGGCAAGCCAGCTACTGCATCTTCCCACTAGCTCCCACTTCCTGGTCAGGGCCCACCTCTTCTCCCACACATTCAGAGCCCTGTAAGCCTGGAATCCCCAGGCATCCCAAAATTAAGACATTCTTCCTCTCCCAAAATATCATTGGCCCACGGCCCATGTGCATCTGTAAGTGTCACCAAATGCCATTCCTCCTGGGAAGCAGTGTGTTACACAGCGCTGCTGTAGCAAAACCCTAAGAGGAGGGAGGGTGGAAGATGGCTGCAGGAACAGATGAAATGTCCCCTCCTTGATTCCTTGCTGATTTAGGGCATAGCAAGAACCTCTTTTCACTGGCCTTCAATCTCCATGGTGTGTGGGGGCAGCGTGTGGGTTTTGAGAAAGGATTTCTCTATGTAGCCCTGGCTGTCCTGGAACTCCCTCTGTATACCAGACTGGCCTGGAAGTCAGAGATGTGCCTGCCTCTGCCTCTGGATTGCTGGAATTACAGGTGTGCACCACCACTGCCAGTGACTGTCATATCTTAAGATCCTCTGGGATGACATCTGTGGAAGACAAGGTGACACCCTGAACAAGAAGGCAACTGGGAACTGACAAATGGTAGGCTGTGCATCTGAGCTCTGGATTCTTCAATTTGATGTGTTTGGTGCACATGTCATCAGTGAAGTCTGGTAAAAGATTAAGTTGTCTCAACGCTGACAGGGGGTACCCAGTGTCTCCAAAAGTTCCCATATTTAATTTTTTTAATATTTTCTTTTTATTTTTTGGTTTTTCGAGACAGAGTTTCTCCGTTTAGCCTTAGCTATCCTGGACTGCTGTGTAGACCACGCTGGCCTCGAACTCACAGCGATCTGCCTGCCTCTGCTTCCTGAGTGCTAGGATTATCGGCATGCGCCACCACGCCCAGCTAAGGCCCCACGTTTCTATTTGCTTCACTTTCACCAATGTTCCTTCACTTTCCAGGGGCCTCAGATGAGAGTAGAGGGAGGTGGGGCTGCAAATCACAGAACTTTAAACCCTACATCTAAACTTTGAATCCCTGAAGTATTTTCAGCTATAAAAAGATGCTCCACTTTCAGAACTTTATAAATAGTTCCCAGGGTCAGGGGACTCACAGAAATTTAATTTGTTTGACAAAATTTTCATGGGTCTCTTCCATATTTCCTACTGCCACTTTCTATGCCATTTCAAGCCCTAAATTTCAAATTACTCTGGACATCTGCTTCCAGCAAATATAGACAGAGCTGCATGTGACCACTAATTTGCTTCATAAACAAAGGAAGAAAAAAATAACAAATAAGCTGGAGTCATTAGAGAGCCTCAGTTGAGCAGTTGCCTCCATAAGACCTTGTTATAGGCAAGCCTATGGGGCATTTCTTTAATTAGTGACTCATTGGGGAGGGCCCAGTCCGTTGTGGATGGTGCCACCCTGGGCTGGTAGTCCTGAGTTCTATAAGCAAACAGACTGAGCAAGCCTTGGAGAACAGGCCAGTAAGCAGCACCCCTCCATAGACTTGGCATCAGCTCCTGCCTCCAGGTTCCTGCCTCGACTGCTTTTGATGATGAACTGTTATATGGAACTGTGAGTGAAATAAAAAAAACCTTTGCTACTGAAAAACAAACAAAACAAAACAAGTAAAAAAAAAAAAAAAAAAAAAAAAACACAACACCCAAGAACCAGACCCTTTCCTGACACATTCCTCTCTTCCGTCTACCCATCCTGCTCCCGTCCCATCACTTCCTGGGCAATGCCATCTCTCAGTAGCTAACCATGCAGAAGCCACAATTCTTATGCAGCCATTCGGCCTGGAGAATAAACAGTGAAAGCTGCATTCGAGGATCCCAAGCGCTTCATTCATTTCAGCTACAAGCTTATAAGGAGGAGAGTGTAACGCATGCTGGGCAGGCTGGCCCCTGGCTTCTGGCCTAATAATGATCACTGACATCACTTACCTTGATTGTTGCTCTAGACCAGTGCTGTCCAAAGAAATGGAAGTGTGGGCAAAATAGACAAGCCACATATGTTAGCCCAACCTTTCTAGTAACTTCTATTACAGCAGTATAAGCAAGATAAATTCATCTTAACAGTATTTTTTTAACCCACTATATCCCAAACCATCCAGCAAGTAGACAATGCATCAAAACTATCAGTGACATTTCCTACATCCTCTTCTTCACACAACGTCCTTGAAATAAGCTGTGCATCTACACAATTTAAGTTAGCCCCATCCTGTGGCTAGTGTCTACATGTACCTTCTGCTTGGAGTCTACTGTTAAGCCTGTTCTAATCTCTGGCTAGTATGTTCTTTTCTGAACGAAGCTTGGGGCTGTGGAGATGGCTCAGTGGTTAAAGCACCTGTCATGCAAGCATGAGGATCAGAGTTCAGATGGGTAAAAACACATGCCCTATGGGCATAGGGACAGTCCTATATAATTCTGATGCTCGGAAGGTGGCGACTGGGGTGCCCTGGGGTGAGCTGGCTAGGTAGACTAGTCACATGTATGCACTCTGGGTTCAGCTGAGAGTGAGTAAGATGGAGAACAACTGAGGAAGTCACCCAGTGTTAGCCTCCTGCCTCCATGAACAGAAGCACCCATGTGCATGTACAGTCCCCACCCCATACACCCATGTGCATATGGAAAAAAACAACAAACAACTGACTATTTCCTAAATGAGACAATTGGGTAAGAACGCCTGTTCCTAAGAGTAACCGTTCCAGCCAGACTGCCAGACACCTGCCAGGCCTGGTAGCACTCACCTGTAATGTTAGCACTCAGGAGACTAAGGCAGGCAGATCGGGAGCTCAAGGGCAGCCTGGGCTAGGCAGTAAGACCCTGTCCCAGAAAGACAAAACAAGCAAGCAAGCAAGCAAGCAAACAAACAAACAAGGAAAAGGAAATGATAAGAGATCAGTTAAATTTGAATTCCAAATAAATGATAATTTTTGAAAATGGGATTTACTAAGGCTGTAAAAATATGAATTATTTACCAAAAATTCACATTCAATTGGGCTTTCTATACTTTTGTTTGATCAGTCCAATAACTCTACCAATTCTACGTAATTCAACTGAGTTGGACAGTCTTCAGCGAAAGGGGAGTCCGGAGGCGTGTGGAGATGCAAGTGAGATTCCACACAGCCAGCAGAGCTGGGAAGGACCAAGGGGAACACGTTGGCCTGGCTCTGGCAGAAACAGTAACACACTGGCCAGCTGCTCAAAAGAAAGAAGCCAGATATGGTGATGAAGAGAGAGAACATGGCAGCTGCTCAAGGCAGAAGATGAAAGAGCATGGAGGAAGTCAAAAGCTGGTCCACTAAGAGAGCCTTGCCTTCAGGAGGGAGAACCACCATCGCTAACAGAGAAATGAGGCCAGGGGGGCTTGTGCCCGCTCAGTATGTTCTCGTCTCCCATTCTAGAAATTCAGCAGGACGTCTGTGCATTCTAGAAGAATCTCTTTGAAACAAGGTCTCACTATGTAGCTGAGGCTGGCTCAAAGCATGGAATCCTCCTGCCTCATACCCGCTCCCCCCCCCCCCCCCCCCCCCCCCGTACTAGGATTGCAGGAGTATGCCACCACCTCTGGCAGTTAAAGCCTTGGTATTTGTGTGTCTTCTTTAGCTGCACAGTTGACTATAGTTTCTCTAGTCTAACAGGCCTGGTGGCGCACACCTGTAATTCTAGTGTAATTGGGCAGCAGAGGCAGGATCAAGGGCAGCCTGAGCTACACCTCAAGACTATTTCAAAACAAAAAAACAAAAAAACACCTAAATAGAAGCCTTCCATGGTGTCATATATCCGTAATTCCAGCACTTGGGAGACAGAGGCAGGCAGATCTCTGTGAGTTTTAGGACTACCCAGGGTACATAGCGAATTGTAGGCCAGCCAGAGGTACATACCCATTCTCAGAGAAGGCAGGATCCAGGAGAAGCAAAAGCTCTTCTTTTCATTTTTTACATTATACGCTTCTACAGTGGGTGAAGAGAGGGAACACTGAATTTGTTCCATTTTCCAAGTAGTCCTTCAAGTGAGTGGGGAGACATGCTTCCAAAAATATCCCAAACTGTATATTTGCGGGCTCTTGGGGGCAGCAGAATTATAAATATATGGGGGAAGCTTGTTATTGTTGTTGTTATGGTGGTGGTGGTGCTGGTCGTGGAGGGGGCATGGTAGTGATGGTGGTGGTGGTAAGGGGAGAGGAGGAGGAGGGAGGAGGAGGAGGTGGGGGTGGTAGCACAGCTAAATTTCCACCTAAGTACAGCATCTCTCACAGTTATCGAGGTGCTGCTGCTGCTGGTGGTCCACAGGCCACACTTGGACCACTTCCTGATAAGTTTCCTTAGAGCCATACACAGCAGTGTGGAGACATTTGCTCTGCTCTGACGTTAACATTCCTTTAGAGCAGAAACCCAAAGCACACAGCCTGGACAGGCGGCTGCCGAGCAGAGCCGGTGGCCTCTGCTGTTGCTGTTGACCACACGCTTGAACAACGTGGGGTTTCTCCATCGTGAGTCAGATGGTCCCTCTGCAAAGGAGGTTGAAGAAAGTGACTCACAGGTGATGCTTTGAAAACACATGTCTCCAGGCGCCGGTTTCCTACTCCCTGGTAACCACAGCCCCTCCAGCCTCCGTGTACTGTGCTTCCTTCTAAGATGGTCTGAACTTCGCTGGTCTAGCCTGCGCCTCAGGCTCCAGCCCCTGCTCCGGCCGCGGGATGATATCTGCTCTATTCAAGCCTCAAGACTGCTGTCAACCCAGAAAGATCAGTTCTGTGTATACAAAGCCTCTGGGGTTAACTGGCCTAGTCGGAAGTCATGTGTTCACTTCCTGGGGCTAAGCGGAGAGTTGCTATCCTGTCAGAAGGAAAACACTCAGCTCCACCATTCTCCGGAGAATGAGGAAGTCAGAATTCTCTCATCATGGCAGCAGTGGCTATATTTAGTGAGATTCTTAGCATTTTCTGGGGGGCATTCTGACTTTTTACCCTCTCCTGAGGCTCCTATCCTGAGCCTTGCCATCAGCCCTCTCTCCCAGAAGGCTCCTGCGGGGCCCTGTATGGTCCATTCCTCTTTACAACTCTCTTGATGACTTCTTGTCTTCCCACAAGTCCTTTGCTAGCTACCGGTAAGATCCAAATGTTATTTATGTAAAACTCAACCAACCAGTAAATTGAATTGAGCTATAGGGCCAATCAGGATCAAACATAAGGAAGCCTGGAGGATCAAAATACCTCACTCACTACGGATTGCGCGCTGTCTCTTTTCCAAGAAGTGCAGAACCCCTCGGTGCCTTCCTCCAGATCGTCAACCCCAGCCTGCTGTCCCATGCCCTTCCATAGCCATGAGGAGCCCCTCTCATGAAGATCCTTCAAAGCAGGGGTCTTTTTTTTTTTTTTTTTTTTTTTGGTCATTTGGCGTGGAGAACGGGTGGGCGGGTGGGGGAGGGGGAAGGAGGCGGGGTTGATCCACGAAGGTGAACAAGACGCTGAGCTTCCTCTTCAGCTCAATGGGAAACATTCCTGGGGAACTTGAAAAGGGTCTTTGAGAGAATCTTGGTGACAATAAAGACTGATTTCCACTCAGTCTCTGTTCAAAGCTACGGCTAGACAAGCCCTACCCTTGCCCCAGTTTGCAGAACTAAACAGATTGTCGCCACTAAACACACGTTGCAAATTAAATATATCTTAAAACCCAAGCAATTCTTTTCCTCGGCATTCTTAGTGTGGTCAGCCACTCTCCACATAGAATGACTTATTTCAGGCATCCATTTGCCATTAGCTAGGAGGACAAATTTCCCTGAAAGTCAAAACTAGTATTTACTGTCCAGACTAATTATCTTCCTTTGAAAAAAAAGACAGTTCCAAGAAGTATTCTAGTGACTTCTTTCTCTATTTTGATCTTTTAAAAAAGAAAAAAAGTAATTCCGGAACAATGTACATTGGATCCAGTCTTGTAAGAGACACCTAGGACAGTGTGATGCAGTGGGAACCAGTTGGGGACTCTCCATTCCTAGCCAGCTCCTAATCTGCCTGCTTTCTGGGTTTATTTATTAATTATGAGCATCCGTGTCTGTCAGTCTGTGTGTTCTGTGTGAGCGCCGCACCTGAAGAGGCCAGAGGATATTAATGACCTGAAGCTGAAGTTACAGGCCAACACATGGGGGTGCTGGGAATTGAACTTGGGTCCTCCGCAAGGGCAGGACATTCTCTTAACATCTGAGCCATGCTCCAGCCCCGAGAAGTGATGATCAGATTTGCCAAATTTTAAAAACCAACATAATGAGTATAGTCGATGAGTATTGAGTTAATAAATGTGTTCCGTGTGTGCTGAAGGCAGATAAGAGTTTAACACAACACTTCTCTCTAGGGCTCCAGCTAATCCACCACTTTATTTTATTTATGTTTTGAGGAGGGGGATGTTCGAGACAGGGTTTCTCTGTGTCGCCTTGGCTGTCCTAGACTCACTTTGTAGACCAGGCTGGCCTCGAACTCACAGCGATCCACCTGCCTTTGCCTCCCGAGTGCTGGGATTAAAGGCGTGCGCCACCACGCCCGGCTCAAAGAAATTTGGTGCACTGGGTCTTAGTATTACACTCTTTTTTTTTTTTTTTTTTTTTTTTTTTTTTTTTTTTTTTTTTCGAGACAGGGTTTCTCTGTGTAGCCTTGGCCATCCTGAACTCACTTTGTAGACCAGGCTGGCCTCGAACTCACAGCGATCCGCCTGCCTCTGCCTCCTGAGTGCTGGGATTAAAGGTGTGCGCCACCACGCCCCGCTTAATAACTGGGGTAAAACCACAAGCATTCGCCTAAAATGAAATTTGTCACCACAAGATCCAACAGGCTTCTTCACTTTTTCCGCCTGAAGTGTTGTCACATATGGCCTCTCCTCCACTCCCCACAATCTAATGCCGTGATCTCCAGGTCACAAAACACATCCTTATTTTTTCAAGTTTTGATCCGAAAATCCCTGGTACCGTTTCTTGTTACCAAATGTGGATCTTCGCCAAATCGTGACTTGTGAAGAAATGCGGGATCTGCGACACTACGTTAGCTTGGCGTTCCTGATGCCGCCAGCCTAACTCATCCTCGTGTTTAGGGACCATTAGAGCAGGAGGCAGCGGGGGCCAGGGCTCAGGTTTTTCCTCAGTGCTGGTAACCTCCTTGTGCGTTCCTTTTCTCAGTGGCCTGAGATGGACTGACCCTTGTTAAATCATCCGCCCTCCTTTCTCCAGTCGAACAACCATCCCGCCTTTCCCAGCGCGTACTTCAAAGGCCAACTGCCACCTTCCGGGTAGAAACGGCCTATTAAGCCTCCTTTGTACTGGCTCCACGCTTTAAACACACTTCCGTAATTATACCTGTCACACGGCACTGTGGTGTCTGTTTCCCGGTCCGTTCCCTCCACTGGCTAATGAACACCTAGAAGCCAAGGCTGGTGTCTGGCGACTTATTTTGCAGCCTCCAGCCCTCAGCTATTACCTGGCAGAGTGGCCACTCAGTAACACGTAAGCGAATGTATTTTTCAGACTTCTATGAGTAGATATTATGTACTTAAAATTTGTTTCGCCACTATTAATTCTCAAAAATTTCATTATATATTACGCATATATAGTGCTTTTCATATATATGACATAGCTGAGCAACAATGCCAGTGTGTGTGTGTGTGTGTGTGTGTGTGTGTGTGTGTGTGTTAAGGAAACTACTGTTAACAGACTCTAAAGCAACAAACACTAAAGGAATTCTTCGCGAATGGCAGAATTATTCTATGCCTGCCCTGTTCTACCTGGTGGTCACTATTAACACAGAAGAAAAAAGATAAGAACCTCTTACAGTGCGATGTGAATTTCGACATCATTTAATTTTGATCGATTTAAGGTAAAAAGCCAGATAGGGGTGTTGTCCCCGTGGACAGCAGGCCTGCGGTATGCTGATGCTCTCAGCCAGGGGGAACTGGTACACCAAGCTGCTGCTACCTTCACTGTGCACAGAGCCCCGCGGTCCCCAGCGGTGTTCCCACTGGGAGAGAGGCCAGGAGTGGTCAGCTGAGGAGTAGAGAAGGGACGGCTACAGATGTTTAGAACCGCTGGTGCGTGATGGCAACAAAAAGCCCGGTGGGTTTTCGTCTATTGTTTTAAAAATTCTTCACAAACAACGCACCCACTTGTCTGAACCACGGCAACAGCTTTCAGCGTGACTTTTGCGTGGCCACTGTTTTCGGTTACTGTGTCTTTTCCTGTCCCCATGTCCCGTTTCAATAAGCACTTCTGACCCACCACAGATAATGAGAAATTTCAAGTGGTCATGCTGAAGAGGCTCAAGGGAGGCAGGACAGACGGCGACTGAATATTAAAATGCAGGTTTCCGGTCACCTGAAGATGCCTCCAGAGAGGAAGGGGGGTAAGCAGTGCTCATGTGGGAAAGTCCCACTCCCCCACTGCAGCTTGGGAGGACTAACTAACCACACACAGAGAGAGTGGCTAAAAAGCCCTTTTTCTGACTCCTGCCCCAACTTGAGACACTTTATAAAGGACCCAGAGCTAAGCTGTGTGAGGAAACCAGAAGCCTTGTCCTCCACCAGCTCTGCGCATCTGTTTATCCAAGTCGCCTCCCAGACTTAGTCGCTCTCTCCGTACTTAAACAGGCCATGCTTCTGCCAACATAGATCCAAATATACCAGAGGAACCTGGCAAACCTGATACGTAGGTAATATTTGTAACAGGAATTTAGTATTCACTTTAGGCCCATCTTTTTACAGTAACCTGTGCACTTAGAAACTGCCTTTGAGAACAGCACCGTCTAATGTTTGTCTACTGGTTGTCATGAAAATAAACTAAGTATGTGTGAAGGGGAAGGAGACACCTTATAATGTAGTTCTGAACATACACAGGGGTATGTCTGTGTGTTTGTGTGTGTATGTGTGCGTGTGTCTACGTGTATGTGTGTGCATGTGTGCGGTATCACCACATAACGCATGCACATGTTTAATATGTCTATGCATATCCAGACAACAAGACTTTGAGAGAATGCAACGAAAGAGTAGCAAGGATTATGTCCATGTATTAAGATAACAGATAAACTATAATAAAGATATAAGCATCCAAGAAATATTCCACACACACACACAAAACCATAGGACAAATAAGAAAAAAATATCATCACTTTAACTGTCAGCATAGTCATGTCTCTTAGACATGAGGTGCAGGGTACCCTCCCTGACAGCTTTCAGTGTCTCAGGTTTAGGCACTGGGCTTTCATTTGTTTGGACCTATTTAAATTGATACATAGACCCGTCTCTTATATCTACTACTTACAATGGTAAGTGGTTTATCTTTGGCCAGTGTAAAAGTTCAAGTTCCGTTTTCTCCTAAACAGACCTTTGTCCTTATACACCTGTGTAATGATGTCAGAAAACCCATGGGCCAGGTGTGTTCCCCCTCTACATAATTGCTCTTGAGTCTTGGATTTTAATTAGGTGGCCTAAAGCCATGGTTATCCATATCGAGAACCATGCTACCAAATCTTTTTCAACTCAAGAACAAAAGCAAAGTCTCCATAAACACTTGCCTTGTTTGTTGGGGCTTCTCAGCTTTAGAAATGGCACACTCAGCATCACTTTCAACTAAATTCCAAAAAGATGAAAAATTTCTTTACAAAATAGTTAATGGCTGGATGTGTAGTTCAGTGGTAGACTGCTTGTTTGACATGTGCAAGGCTGTGGATTTAATCCACTCTGCAAAACCCATATGTGTGTGCGTGCCTGTGCCTGTGTGTGTGCACGTGCGTGCATGAGTGTGTGTGTGTGTGTGTGTGTGTGTGTGTGTGTGTGTGTGTGTGTGTGTGTGTGTGGTATTAAAAGTGAATCCTTGATTATTTGGATGCTTTCCCAGTACTGAATGGAATTAGGAGCAGCCAGCTCAATGTGCCCCTGGCACCATGCAGACACACTGGCGAGTCCAGGCATCTGGGGAGAGCCAGTGCTCTAGAATGGAACAGTCCACTCAGCTGCATCTTACATGACAGATGGGGATGAACCCAGATGAGAGCAGACCTGGATGTTCAATGTGATGTGAAATAGTTTCACCATAGAAACAATTCAAGGTAATTAGAAACCAAGCCTACCTGGTTGGATGATTGGACTTGCACAACAAAATCATCTCAAGAAACCCCAGCGCTAGATGAGGCAACTCCGGCACCAGGTTGACATACTAGCTCTTCTCCCGAAAGAGACTAGGCCAACTGGGTTTGCTTTCTGGGTCCTGGGCTCCTGATTTAACATGTAGACACCACTACTTATCTCCCAGGCTTATTATGACTTGTTAAACATCATATAGTATGTAGAAATGGAAATATGCTATTATCACACTCAGTTTTTATACTTCTTCACGCTAAAGGAATTGGACAAGAGCACAGGTAGATGTCTCTGCCGCATCAGCCATCTTGAGCAGGAAACTTCATGATTCATAGTATGACTGACAGTAATAAAACATTTCTTGTCCCCAGAGCATCAATAATGAGCTGGGTCGCGCCTACGTGGGGTTCCCCACTACTGTAAATTGCCACATGGGAGAGGTTTGGCTGCGTGGTGAGTCACAACTGCTGGTCTGCTGAATGTGGGGCCTTCAAATCTAAGGAAGCAATCGACCGCAGACAGCCTCCCGCAGAACAGAGGAAGAAAAGAAGACCAAGTGACGGGGAGAACCAAGGGAAGGAGGGGACAGCTTGTGAATGACTGTACACAGGTCAAAATGAGAAAATAAGGCTCAAAAGTCCTGAAGCACCAGCTACGAATGGGGACTCAAGGATGGGGGGCGGGGTGGGCAAAATCACCCACTGCTGAGTTTATAATGATCTGTATCATTTTCTCCAGAGGACTGAGCAGTCAAAACCTTCACCTATTACTGAATTAAGTACAATAGGCTAAAATGAGTTTTGATATGGGAATAAAAAAAAAGTAGAAATTACTTGTTGTTCTAAAAAAACAAACAAACAAACAAACAAAAAAAAAAACAGCAAAGAGCAGGTGAGCTGAGGGAGGGTTGTTCAGCTCAGTCAAGAAGTCGAAGTCAGCCGGGCATGGTGGCAAAAAGCCAGGCATGATGGAACATGCCTTTAATCCTAGCACTTCAAGTTGGAGGCCAGCCTGTTCTACAAAGTGAGTCCAGGACAGCAAGGGCTACAAGAGAAACCCTGTCTCGAGGGGAAAAAAAAACAAAAAGACATTGGAGTCAGGGGTCTTCACTGTTTTTCTGTTGCTGTGAAGAGACATCATGACCAAGATAACTTATAAAAGAAAGCATTTAATTTAATGGTTCCAGAGGGTAGTAGAGGCCATGGCTGTCATAGCAAGGAACATGGCAGCAGGTAGGCAGGCAAGCATGACACTAGAGCAGTGTTTCCAAGCTTACATCCCAGTCTACAACCAAGAGGAAGGGAGAAAGAGACAATTCAAAGCCCAACTTTAGTGACACACCTCTTCCGACAAGGCCACACCTCCTAATCCTTCCCAAACAGTTCTGCCGATTGGAGACCAAACATTCAAATACATGGGCCTATGAGGGTCATTATTATTCAAACCACCACACAGGACAAATGTGTCCTGTCATGAAGAGAGGGTGACAGTATACTAGCCTGCCATGTGAGCAGGTGACAGGAACAGACCTAAGTCCAGAAGTTGAGAGCTTTGGGAGAGCTATTGCAAGACTCCACATTTTGGCTTCATCGTGGACCAAAAAAAAAAAAAAAAAAAGTGGAAAAATAACAAGCGATGAATTGTGTCCTCTATCTCAAATGCTTACGTTGACATCCCCACCCTCAGGACCTCAGAATGTGGCGTTTAAGATGGTAAGATCAGACGAGGCCCTGGTGGGAGGGCCCAATCCCATCGGATGAAGATAAAGTAGATGAAGATACACGAAGAGAGTCCTCCTAGTGCCAGGAGAAAAGGCGGCAGAAAGAGATCAGACTCCAAATCCTTTGAGGTCAGACTCCCAGCCTCTAGAACTATGGGGACATATAGTTCTGGTGTTTAAGCAGCCGACCTTTACTTAGGGCTAGCCTAGAAATTAACTTATGTGCAAATGTGACAGGAAGATCTATGAGGGTGAAACCAGAAAAGGGAGAAAGCAGATATTTAATGCCAGTCATTTCCGTGTCCTTGTTAAAACAGTGATCAACCTGCACAAATATTACTCAGGCCAAAGAAGGTCAAATATATGAGGGATGGTTATGCAATGAAAATCAAAACCTGAAGCCACTGAGCTTTGGAAAACCCTCACAGCTGCAGATTCCGGGTTAACCGAAGAAACACAGACAATGGTGGTGTGGTGGTAACTTCACAGAGCTACTTTCTAGTCTTAGATGTTGTAGTTGGAACTTTTAAAAATATATTTATTTGCCAGGTGGTGGTGGCGCACGCCTTTAATCCCAGCACTTGGGAGGCAGAGGCAGGCGGATCTCCATGAGTTCGAGGCCAGCCTGGTCTGCAAAGTGAGTCCAGGACAGCCAAGGCTACCCAGAGAAACCTTGTCCGAAAAAAACAAAAAACAAGCAAAAAATATTTATTTATTTATTTATTTAGGGGTGTGCCTGTGTGTATATGTGTCTTGCGTGTGTGTCTGTGCAGAGGTGAAGGCTGGTAGAAGGTATCTGTTCCCTTGGAGGTAGAATCGCAAGTGTTTTTGTTTGTCACGTGTGGGAATAGGAACTCTGGCTCTCATGATTGATAGCACAGCAAGCAAGCAAACAATACCCCCAAAATCAACAAATACAAAAGCACGGAGCTATCTTTCTAGCCCTAACATTTTTAGAATCATCTAAATTGTTTATTTGATGAGTTCTTTCAAAAACATCTAATATGTACTATTTGTTTCTGCAGATTAATAAGTCTTACCTTTTAAATCATACCAACAGGTGTGGCTGAGTTAACGCTTAACTAAGGCCCATAAGCCTTTCCATCTGAGTCAGGGTGGAAAATTGTGATTTTATCTAGAAAACCACTTGTTCCTCATTCATTAGCACGCAGTGAGCACTGACAGCGGCCAGCTCTGAGTCTAGCAGTCAATAGCTCACTTTTTTATTATTCCCGGCTTCTGCTTCCCAAGGCAGAGGAGGGTTGACAGATGCCCAAGGGTTAGTTTTCTAAAGTAACTGAGTTTCATGGTGCCTCACTTTTAGTCACTGAGGGAGCAATTGCTTTGGAGCTCTAAAAGTCCTCTCCTAAAGGTGGCTCTTACTGTTGACCCACAGATGGCGCTCTTGGGCTGTGAGAAACAATTTCTTTAAAAAAAAGGGGGGGGGGGGATTTCTAAAAAGTATAATGATAAACTCCCAGGTACCCATCACTTAGCGTCCGTCAATTATAAATTTCCATAATTACCTGACCCATTGGATTTCTGGGATGAAGCTTCACGCTCTGATCCATGTTCACTTTATATCCAAGTGGCGACGGCACGCAGCAGCATAGCGGGTCCGCCCCTCGAGCTGTATGAAATACACAGCATACTGCGTTAGCTGCGGTCTGCAATACAGTACTGACAATCCTTCTATCTAACGGTCCCACTGCACCCATTAGGCACCCCATCTCACCCTCTCCTCTACCCTTCCTGATCTCTGATCTTCACTACTGCACTCCAATTCTATTAGGGAGACATATTTGAGATCCTGCACATGAACAAGGCCGTGCAATAATAGTCTTCCCATGTGAGTGTGTGTGTGTGTGTGTGTGTGTGTGTGTGTGTGTGTGTGTGTGTGTGTCTTACATAACGTTCTTCAAGATTATCCAAGTTACCCAAAAAATGACAGGACTTCCTGTTTAAGGCTGACTCATATATTGTGATGTATATACAGAAAAAAAATCATATTTCCTTTAACCGTTCTCCAGTTGATAATATTGGGGTTGTTTCACATCTTAGCTATTGTGAATTTTCAGTAAGATGGGAGTGCAGAGGTACCTTTAAACATGAAGATTTTGTTTCCTTTACACCCAGTAGTGGGATTGCTGAACCACATAGACCAGGTATGTCTGCCTCTGCCCCCTGAAATGCTGGGATTAAAGGCGTGAGCCACCACACCCAGCTCGTCTCTACACCTTTTTAACAGGCATCTTCCCTCATTTGTCTTTTTGAAAAGAGCAGTTCTAACTAGAGTGAGGTGATGCGATCTGGTTGAGGTTCGGTTTCGGTCCCCTCATGGTTATTCATGGCATTCTTTCAGAGACCTTTTGGCCACATGTATCATTTGAAAATATTTTCTCCCACGCTGTAGGCTTTTCTCTTTACCCAGCAGAAGTTCTTCAGTTTAGTGAAACTCTTATTACATACTTTCCCTTAAATCACTCACACTTTGGGGATTTTTTTTTTTTTTTTTAAGTCTTTGCCAGGCAGCTATCACATGGCAGCAGTTCCCCAATGTTTTCTTCTAGGGCCCTCATAGTTTAAATCTTATGCTTAGGCGTGTGGTCCACCTGGAGTTGACTTTTTTTAACTGATGAGTGAGGGCTCCCCCCACCATGGATGTCCAGTTTGTTTTAGAACCATCTATTAAAGAAACTATCCTTTTCCCATTGTGTGTTCTTGATATCTCCATGAAAAGCTAGCTGTCTATGAATACATGTGTTTACGTCTGGACCCTCTACTACGGACTGTTAGCCTATGAATCTGTTTTGTGTCTATTGATACTATCAACATGGGTTACTGTGTGGTGTATTGTATACTCTGGAGCTTATTTTAAAGGCAGGTAGTATAATGCTTCTAGCTTTTTCCTTTTGCTTAAGTTTGTTCGGTTACTACCCTAGGATAATATTCAGGAGGAGGAGGTTCCCCTCAGTCACAGTCATAGGGAAGGGGAATAGGGTAAAATCGGGAGGGAGGGAGGGAGGAATGGGAGGATACACAAGATGGGATAACAATTGAGATGTAATATGAATGAATTAATAAAAAATCATAATGTAAAAAAAGAATAAAATACTTAGTAATTTAAAAAAAGATTGTATGGTTACCACTTTGGAAGTCAATATGGCATTGTCTCAAAAAACTGGAAATAGAGCTACCTCAAGACCCAGCTATTCCACTCCTTGGAATATACCCAAAAGATGCTCCAGCACACAACAAGGACATATGCTCAACCATGTTCATAGCAGCCTTATTCATAATAGCCAGAACATGGAAACAGCCTAAATGTCCCTCAGTCAAAAAATGGATAAAGAAACTGTGGTACATTTACTCTATGGAATACTACTTAGCTATTAAAAACAAAGAAATCCTGAAGTTTTCAGGCAAATGGGTACAACTAGAAATGATCATCCTGAGTGAGTGAACCCAGACGCAGAAAGATACACATGGCATATACTCACTTATAATTGGACACTAGCCCAACAGAGATGTCCCCTGAAGGTTTTCACTTAGCCAGAAATTGGGATAGATGCAGGGACTTCCTATTGGGACTCTAGGTGAGAGAGGTAAGGAAAAATGGGGAAATAAAAGGATCCAGAGGGTCCTAGAAACCCACACGAAGACCACTAAGACTGGTGGACCTGGACCCAGGTGAGTCAGTTCAAACTACTGTACCAACCAAGGACAATGCATGCAGTAAACCTAGCACCCCTATCCAGATCTAGCTAATGGACACCACATTCTCCACAACTGTGTGGAGAGCAGCAACTGACTTGGACGTGAACTCTGGTGCCCACTATTTGACCACTTCTCCTTGGTGGGGAGACCTGGAACAATCAGAGGAAGAGTAAGCAGGCTACCAGGAAGAGGCCTGATAGGCTGTGATCTTATAGTGGGGGACAAGGTCCCCTGATGTCACAGACCTAGGGAAGGAGAATAGGATGAAAGAGGGAGGGAGGGGGAAACAGGAAGATACAAGTGAGGGGATAACAAATGAGATGTAATCTGAATAAATTACTTAAATAAAAAAATTTTAAAGGGGGAAAATAAATAAATAAACTTAACAAGAAAAATAGATTGTATGGTTACTTGGGGGAGGGGCTTAATGATTTCAAACAAACTGCACAAATTTTTCCATTTATATGAGGAACGCCACTAGAATTGTGCCAGGGAACTATACTGAAGTTGTAGAGTGCTTTAGGTAGCAATGGACATTTTTAACATTTATTTTTATCAATCCATAAGCACAGGCCTAAAGGATGATCCTAAATCAAGTATCAGATATTATACCAGGCCATTAAAAGAAGCTCTAGTGTGTATAGATAAAAGAAGTTGACACAAGGTGAGTGCCTTACCAGGCTACAAAGTGTCAGTAAATTTGTATCTGTGTGTGTGTGTGTGTGTGTGTGTGTGTGTGTGTGTGTGTGTGTGTGTGTGCTGTTTTATCTATTTTCCTTAAAGCTGTTCATTCACAAAGAATCTTTTAAAGGTTTATCTTTATTATTTTTAATTACATCTACATTTGCCTCTGTAGGAGGTATACTTATGTGCATGCAGGTGCTGGAGGAGGCCAGAGGCATCAGATTCCCTGTAGCCAGAATCACAGCCCTTGTGAGCTGCCTGATGTGGGTGCTGAGAATCGAACTTGTTAGCTCTTAACTATCAAGCCGTCTGAACTATTCAGAGTCTGCAGAGATGGTTCTGTAGTGAACATGAGGATCCAAGTTTGGATGCTCGCCAACCCACATAATGAGCCAGTCGTGCTATTTATTTGTGTACCTAAAATCTTATTTCTGGGAGGCTGAGGTGGGAGTATCCTGGGGGGCTCATTGACAAGCTAGCCTAGCCAGATGTTAAATTCCAATTTCAGGGAGAGATCCTGTCTCCAAAAACAAGGTAGCCAGAGATAAAGAAAGGCACCCAACAGCAAAGCTCTACCTTCCATACTTGCTAGCAAGGGTGCCCATACCAACAGATGCATGTGACCACACACACACACACACACACACACACACACACACACACACACACGTGCTCCCACCCGTGCACGCATGTGCACATGCACGCACGCAAGCACGCACACACACACACCACATTTTGCACTATTGTTTCATATCAGTGACTCTTAATGCAAAGAACTGCAATGCTCTGCTCTCTCCCACGCCCAGCACCCACCCACAAACCACTACTGTTTCTCTTCATCTACCATTTGCATATTTACTCAGCCCACAGGTGACCACACCACGAAAGCTGGGTGATGCTATTTAGACAACTCATAGTTTTGACAAAGGTTCGTTACATCAAGTTTGTTTTTTCACAAGGAAAGACATTAAGAAAACAGGCCAGGGAACAATTGCATTTCAAACTAGAATGATGGATTTTTGTTCGTGGGAAGGTCATATGGGAAGCCTTGTCTTTAGAAAGCACAGTAACGCCCTAAGGGGTTTATGATGTGATCCCCCTAATGATGCTATTTCACACTCACCGCAAGCCGTGACTCACACATCTTCAGACTGAAGAAGATGAGGCTGGAGAATGGCAGCGTTTAATGAGCAGCTTAATGAGTCTTTGAGGAACCTGGACTGGGAGGAGCTTCGGGACAGACCCTTCTTCCATTCCCATCACCACAGGATCTGAGCAGCTCTGTGCCTCAGTTTCCTTTTCTGTACTCGGAGAGTGAATTGTCATACTCACTCTCCCTCTCAAACACAACTGCAGCAGAGATGAAGGGCAACTGCTATGAAAGTCTTCCTATGCCCGTGGGCTGGGCAGCCTGGTGGGTGGTTCAGGTCAATTAAGCCCAGATGTGAGCCCTTCCGTGCGTGGCCTTCGGCAGGTGGTTTCAATAACTATCACCACAACCACAGACCCTACACCGTGGAGTTGATTTTTAACCATATTTTTCAGACCATAAGATGTACTTTTTCCCCCAAAAAAAAGTGTGTGGGGGGGGCAGAAATTAGGGTGTACCTTATGGTCTGATTGCTGTCTTTACTATTTTTCTTGTTTTACTGCTCTAAAAAACTGAGTGTGTCTTATAGTCTGAAAAATACGGTAGATCAAAAGGTGGGAAGCTCTTACCCAAGAGCTCAATCCATTTCTAAGCTAGAGGCTCTCTAAATCAAGAAACAGACTGGACTGTAGAGTCCTTTTCCTAGGACAGAATCCTCTGTCCCAACATTACTCTCACCCCAGAACTCCCCACCCACCCTCTACTGGCCAGTATGGTCTTCCCAGGGTCCTTTCAAGTAAACCTCATCTGTTCCGGACTAACATAAAGGGAGGCTGAGCTCCAGGCTGAAGGCTGCTCCATTCCTCGGCCTGCGTGTCATCCATTGCTACCTTGGAGCAGTCAACCCGGGTGTTGTTCTGTGGCAGATGGTAATGAGTTCGGATGCTGAGGTGTGGTGGCTCACGTGCTCTTCCCTCTATTTGCCGGAAGCTGCAGCAAGTCTGTCTGGGGGTTTCCCCAAGCACTAAGCCTCTTCATCCTCAAGTGGGAGGAGGGGTGTGGAAGGAGCAGACGCCTTAGAACAAGTCTAGGTGTTGTTCTCACAAACTCCCGTGGGGTTCACAGGCGAAGACAATTAGCAACCTATTGTTGCTGCTGTCCTTTTACATCTCCTGCTTTAAAATTGGAATGGCTCAGAGGTTAAGAATACTGCCTGTTCTTCCAAGGGTCCTGAGTTCAATTCCCAGCAAACCACATGGTGGCTCACAACCATTTATAATGAGATTCTGGTGCCCTCTTCTGGTATGCAAGTGTACATGCAGGCAAAACACTATATACTTGACAAATCTTTTTTTAAAAAAAGAAAGAGAGAGAGAGGGGGGGGAGAGAGAAAGAAAGAAAGAAAGAAAGAAAGAAAGAAAGAAAGAAGAAGAAGAAAGAAGAAAAGAAGAAAGAAAGAAAGAAAGAAAGAAAGAAAGAAAGAAAGAAAGAAAGAAAGAAAGAAAAGAAAGAAAGGCCAACAGAGAAAAGCTTGAGGCACACACATGTGGCTGTTACACAGGTCATCGCTGAGGCAGGCGGAGACTCAGAAAAGACCCTGTGTTTGGCTCTGAGTGTTCTAACAGGATGAAGGATGAGAATTTCTTCACAGACATCCTGTGACTTTCCCTGTGAACACTCCAGTCAACCTAGCCACATTGCCTTTTGCAGGATAGTGGCCATAGTCAGCGCCTTGGCCATTCAGAGAAAACCCAGACACTACAGGCCACAGCACTGAAGAAATAAATGTACAACAAAAATGGAAAGAGGGGCGTAAGAAGGCAGGGAAAGAGAATCACTGAGGTGGTCACCTCTTCCCCTGCCAAGGGAGACTCCCACTATCTCCCAAACGCATCTGACCAAGCAATACGGTAAATTAATAAACTATATCCTAGGCAATTGTGGTAGCGCATGTCTGACATCTCGGCACTAGAAATGCAGAGAAATTGCATGTTGGAGGCCAGCCTGGGCTACACAGCGAGACCTCACTTTTCATTTAAAACTTTAAAAAAGTGGTACAGTATATCTATAATTATTATCCGCAAATAGATGAGACTCCTTGGTTTAAAACACATTCCTGAAACACTGGGTTTAAATAAAATTAAAGACATCACTTATTGCAGAATTTCTCAGTGTTTTACATATCCTTAGACCTTAGGATACTGGCAAAGATCTGAGGAAGGTCTGAAGTGTTTCCCAAATACAATCACAGATGGGATAAGAAATGAGGAAAAATTCCCTCTCTTGTTTGCTTGTTTTTAGTTTGGGGTAGGTGCTCTGTTTTGTTGGTGGGGGGCAGGGTCTCGCTGTTTAGCTCAGGCTATGAACTCTAGTCAGGCCTAAAGCACACAGTACCATCACCCTGCCTATGTCCCTCCACCACCACCCCCACGCCAACACGTTGGGATTGCAGGCATGTGACATCACTCCACCTATTTCTTTTTTTAAAATCCTGTTTTTCAAAGAGTTATATTATTATGCAAAGGTAAATGATAACGTTCAAATCTAGAGAGAAGCAGCCATCTTCTATGTGAGGGACTTTCGTGTGAATCTATTGCTCGCCGGCCAGGTGTCCCCTTACAACATACAAGGCACCAAAATACTTTCTACCCTTCTCAGCCTTGAACTCCAGTTGCCAATAAAGGAAGATGCTTTAACCATCTTGAGTTGTATTTCGCACTGACATACACACAAACTCCATGTGTGTTAGCCCACTAACATCCAGTACCTCAGAGAGAAAAATCTACCTGGAGACAGTCTTTCAAGATGTAACCCCAGTTAAAACGTCATCAGGGTGAAGCCTAACCCATAACCACTGCCTTTACACAAAGTAGAAATGTGGTTATAGAAAGGAGCACCGGGAGCAGGCACGTTGTAAAGAAATGGAGGGAAAACAGCCACCTAGAAGCCAAGGAGAGAGACGTGACACAGACCCTTTTCACGTGGCCCTGGGATGCCCCCGGTCTTGCCAATACTTTAACCTTGTAGTTACAGCTTCCCAGAGTTGCAAAACAGTTGATACCCATTGCTTAAGCACCCTAGTTTCAAGTGGGGTGCTGTTTTCGTGATCTTTTTCCTTGTTGTCATCATTTGCCTAGCAACCGCGATAGAGAAGGGCTTGTGTTTGAGGTTTCACTGAAGTTGGGGAGGCATCCTGGTGGGAGCACGAGGCAGCAGGTTCATCCACCCTGCTGGAAACAGATGAGTGTTAGTGATCCACTCACTTCCTCCTTTGTGGTCCAAGACCCTGGTCCATAGGAATGGTGAGGCCCGTGTTCATGGTGGGTCTTCTACGATCAGCTAAAACTCCCTGGGAACAGCCTCACAGCCGCATGAGTAATTCTAAATCCAGTTAAGGGTTGACAATGACAATGAGCCATGGCAGTTGTTGACAACCATAGCCCATGCTGACCTAAAGGACTGTCTTTACAAAGTCACTGTCTCGCATTTACTGCTTACTAGCAAATTCCTTCTGAGGGCCCCCTAATTTCCAAGACTACTTTATGTGCTCAGGGCAGTAAGCCGCCAAGGATGACTCCCCTGCAGACGTGACATTAGTCACCCAGACATGTAAAGTGACAAAGAGAAAGGACACGAAAATAACTCAGTGAAGACGAGGGAGACAACGCTGAACCATCCACAGGAGCAGGTGGGGGAGGCGCAGGCTTCCGGGAAGAGGCAGCAGGGAACAAGATGAGCACTGCAGGGCTAGCAGGATAAAGGAATGAAGGGGGATGTGGCCGCAGGGTTCCCTCTAGGGAGAGCAGTGTGTTCAAGCATCAGAAGCAAGTTCAAGTGGAGGAAAAGGCCCCAAACCCTGAAGTGATCTGCACTCAACTAGATCCTAGAAATAGTCCAGTTTTGGAATGTTAGATGTTTGTATTGACAGTATGGAGCCCTCCCGTATAACGTCATATACCTCAGTGAACAATTCCACTCCCAGAACATACATGTTCAAGAAACCTGAAGAAGGTTCTACACACACACACAAACACACACACACACACACACACACACACACACACACACACACCTGTATTCAAATATTTCTAGTAATATTATTCATAGTGACCAAAACTAGAAAAACCCCAATGTTGATTAACTGATAAACAAAAGCACCATCATCTATACACAATGGAAAAGTACTGAGCCCAAAAGAATGCATGCTACAACAGAGGTGAGCTCTGGCACTGGGCTAGATGCAAAACTACTCAGAAGTGGCCTTATAGAAAGCGCCCAGAAGTGGCAAGTCTACAGTGTTGGCAGGGGTCAGAGATGGGAGGGATGCAGAGTGACTCCTGGGATGAATACCACTTCCTTTAGAGGCGATGAGAGTAGTTTGTGCTTAGACAACCATGATAGGCACACAAACCCAAGACCGTAGACTACAATCCACTGGCTCATACTCGGCAAGACAGAGCACTTCCTGGCCTGTTAACTATATTCAATAAAGGACGTATGAAAAGAAAACGAGACCCACCTTCCTGTCTGACAGTAGTTGCACTGAACACATTCTCAAATGCTGTCAATGAGCGACACGCTCTGTATTCAAGCTACCTTTTAAATACATTGGTAAGATTGTGAAAATATCAAGGACAAAAGAAAAAAAAGAGAGAAAAGAAGTAAACTGACTACTAAAGTCAACCCTTGGAGTCACTTGCCTAGACAAGTGATTTTTGTGTGTTTCCACAGCCTCACAAGGTAGCGGGGACAGGTGACACACTCAGGGTCCCACCGCGGTGGAATGTCTAATAGCAGGCCTCTCTGACTCGTGCTAAGATTCCCCCAAAGAGCTCGATGTGGTGGCACACACCTGTAATCCCAGCACTCAGAGAGGCAGAGGCAGACGTATCTCTATGAGTTTGAGGCCAGCTTGGTCTACAGAGAGATTTCCAGGACAACCATGGCTACACAGAGAAACCCTGTCTCAAAAAAAGGGGGGCAGGGGCGAGCAGGAGAGCTGGTTCAGTGGGTAAAGTGTTTGTTGAACAAGCATGAGGACCTGAGTTCAGATCCCCAGTGCCCATGCGAAGCCAAGTGTCTGCAATCTCAACATTCCCATGGTGAGATGGGAGGTGAAGACGACACAATCCTCAGAAACTCAAAGCCAGCTAGCCTTGAACACCCATCCCTGTGTTCACAAAGAGCCCCTGCCTCACACAAGGTGGAAGGTGGGACCAATACCAATGGTTTTCCTCTGGCCTCCCCACATGCAATGTGGTATGCACATGCCTGCACTCATACCACACACACACACACACACACACACACACACACACACACACACCATATACAAGGCAGGAGGTGGGGGGTTAAAAAGAAAAACCATCAAAAGAACAGGAGAAAATGTCTTCAACCTGAAAAAAAACCAGGCTTCGCCAACCTTTCCTCTTATATTTTTGGTTGTGAGCCTGGCCTTTCACAGCTGAACTGGCTTTCCAGCCCACTCAACTTTTACTCTCACAGCATAAAATAAGAGCCAGTGTGATGACCCACTGGGGATATGTCTTATACCATCACAGGCAATCCAAGGGCACTCCCTTTCACCATCTCAGTACAGCGCTGCACTGGCTGCTAGCTAGCATTTTAAGGCACAGAGGAGAAAATAACGTGTATGAAATAACCAGGCTCATTGCAAAATACAGCGTGGGAGAAGGTAGCTGGCGCCATTCTCAAGGGGGATAATTTAAAGCCAGTATCTCTGCTACCATAAACCTTGAGGGCAAGGAGAGAAGGTTTACTGGGTAAGGCCCAAGAACCCAGACAAACAGCTTTTTCTTTGCTCTTCCAAGATGATTTAACAAACAGATGACGCTACCATCGTTGGGGGGGGGGGGGGGGGGGGGGGGCGGGAGGGTTGGGATCTCAGGAGCCGGAGGCAAAGTGGACAGGAAGTTCATGTTGTCACTCTCATTCTGACCCCTAGCCGCCATTCCAGGACAAAGCAACTGCTTCTCTCCTTCCTGGACCCTGGAGGGGGCCCCGTTCTCTGCCCACCTTACATGGCAAATGGCTTCGCTTGCCTTCTAGGTCTACGCTGGACTGTGGTCCAGCCACCGCTTCAGACATACCGTTTGTTACCAGTCACCAAGCAGAAAGGCAGAGAAATGAACTCTAAACATGAAGAACCCTACAGCAACTTGGCACAGCCTCCTCCTGTCAGAGGTTCTAACAACCACCCACCCCCCATTTTAAAGTGAGGTTTCTCTATTTGTTTCTCCTTTTCTCCCCTTTGATGTTATTTTTATTTTTTTATATTTTTTTTATTTTTTTGGTAGCATTTAAAGTAGCAGCTAGGATTGATATTTTGGGAAGGTCTTGGTTTGGGTTGGTTTTGTTGTTATTTTGTTTTGTTTTGTTTTAACACAGGGTTTCTCTGTGTAGCAGCCCTAGCTGTACTGGAACTAGTTCTGTAGACCAGGCTGGCTTCCAACTCACAGAGATCCTCCTGAGTGCTGGGATTAAAGGGGTGTGCCACTACTGCCCAGCCAGACTGAAATTTAAAAAAAAAAAAAAATCTGTTCCTTTACCTGGGACACTTTTAAAATATCCCATAGAAAGGAAAAAAGGCAGGTAGGAAGGCAGCGAGGCAGGGTGGTATATACTTCCCTGCACTAGGAGAATAGAGAGAAGACAGAAGAACTCTGGGGCTCACGCTCCAGCCAGCCTAGCCGAACTGGCCAGCCTCAGGTCCCAGTGAGAGAGTCTATCTCAAAAACAAGGTGGATGGGCTGGAGACGTGGCTTGGCAGTGAAGAACACTTGCCTCTCTTCCTGGGAAAACCCAGGCTCAATTTCCAGCACTCACATGTTGGCTCACAACGGTCTGTAACTCCAGCAGCAGGGGATCTGATGCCCTCTTCTGGCTTCCATGGGCACTGCATGCACATAGTGCACAGGCAAAATATGTAAACAGCCATACACAAAAATACAAATTTAAATTTAAAAACAAAAACTATGGGGATGGATTCTGAGGAGTGACACCTAAGGATGACCTCTGACCTCCACAGGCAAACACGCACCATTAATTAAATTAATTAGTTAGTTGGCTAATTAACTAATTAATTGAAAAAACTTCCTAGTACACAAGCTACACTCTGCACCTGCACCTATTACCGATCACACCAGACTCTCTGGAGTGATGCAGATGTCAATATAAAACAAAACAAAACCTGAACCCAGCCGACCCCAGCATACAAATGAGATGCTGGCTGGTGACTCAAAGGGGATCCGTGGATCTTCAGAACTACAGAAGACTCTACACCTACTCAGATGTGCTGAATTATCGGACACAGTCTAGCAAGGAGACTTTCGTGACCAGTCAAGACTAACGGGGATGAATTTAGGGGAATAGCCATAAGTCCTGCTTGTTGAAGGGCCGTAGCATGGGGATCTTTTTCTGGGTAAGCAAGTTGAGCTGGGTTGTCACCGGAAACGATATTGCCAGAAGGTCTCTCTGCCCACCCCCCCCCCCCCCCACCCATCCTTCCCTCTGTCAGAGTGATTGTCCAGGGTCCAAGCCCGTCCCTGCCTTTTAAGACCCACAAGGTTACCTTCAACCATCACTCCCTTGCCACCCGCCCCACCCTCTGTCCTTTGTATAGGTTCACACTCCCTGAACGACTCCACCACACTCACACCACACCCAGTCCACAGTATGTACAGATACACTATACATTATACACACCCCCAACACACGCACCATGTACCATGCATATCACACCACGCACATGCCACGTCACATGCACACACACACAAACTGGGTCCACCGTCATGTTTTCACCACTTTCGCCCCCTCTGCCTGTAGTTCTGCGGCCCCTCGCCTCTGGAGTTAGAATTCTTTTTCCCTGATTCAAGACTGAACTTAAGTATCTTCCCCCACTAACCTTTCTGGGAAGTCAGGCTTTTTTTTTCCCTCCTGCTGTTTCCCACTGTTCCTCCTGCAACGGCTCAGATGTAGCTGTGGTTACAGAGTGAGGAGCGATGTTTATGCCTCTGCCTTACTCATGTCTTTACACTCTTTCAGGCAGGGACCCTGTTCTCACTCCTGCTGCTGCTTCTCTCTGGCATCACACACACACACACACACACACACACACACACACACATCCTTCAGCCAAAGGAACGGTGAATTTTTCCAAGGACCTTTGGCCAGGACTCTAGCTAGAGGCTCCACACCCCCCCCCCCGCACCCCCTCCCACCCCCCACCAGCTCCATCCCTGGCTCAGGATGAAGAGCTGTATGAACTGGCTCTTCTCAATGATGCACAATTAATTAACCACACACGGAGAACACTCCCTTGGGAACACAGTTCCCTCCTCCGTTCCCACCCAGTCCCATCCCAGGAGGAAGTGGGTGATGGAATCCCTTACTTATTCAGCAAGGCCTTCAAGGGAACAGGATGAAGTTAAAACACCCACAAACCGTGGCTCTCGGGTGACGTTCCAAAGCAGTCAGCTGTCATCATCCACAGTAGTTAGTTTCCTAAATCTACCTCACCCTGAAAATTGACAAATACACAAGAGTTAGATGCCTACAACCTTCTGGTCCCAAGATTTTCATCACTGGTGGTTTGAGGAGGGAGCCTTCATTAGGTTAAATAATTTTCTATCTGTCTGTCTGCTTATCTCTATCTTTATCTATCTGTCTGTCTGTCTGTTCATTTGTCTGTCTGTCTGTCTCTTTCTCTCTCTCTCTCTCTCTCTCTCTCTCTCTCTCTCTCTCTGTTCTCTGTCTTTGAGCAAGATCCCTTATAGCCAAAGCTGACCTCGAGTTTGCTATGACACGAAGGATTGCTGTGGGATTCTGACCAAAGACACCAAACACCAAGATCACAGGAAAACAATTTGAATGTGCGTGAACAGGCTAGCTCAAACTCCTGTTTGTAAGGACCGAGCAAAATACAATAAATTTAAAGAAAGCTTTTTATGTGAGGATTTTGCTGCTTTGTCTCACATATATGGTAGCACCATTTCTTGATTATTTTCAAACCTTAAGATGGGATTCTTAAGATGGTCCAGGTGAGGCAGAAAGAGGGTGGGGGGTGTCTCTCAGGATATGTAGCAAGGTCTCTTATAAGCACTTTGGCCGAGACTAAACCACATGGTGGCCTCTCTGTCTTTCCTTCAAAGTCTCTGCGAAGCAAGGAGTGGGTTGCCAGGGAGATGTGATCAAGTTTAAGCATAGTCGAGGACATGGCTCTGCTCCTGTGGCTATTTTCTGTTTTTCTTTTCCCTGGCTCTCAGGGCTGCAGCCACGGGATGACTTTGAACTTCTTTCCTGCCTCTACCTTACAAGTGCTGGTTTTACAGATGTGCACCACCACATCCAGGTTGTACAGTGCTGGGGATCGATCTCAGGGCTTTGTACATGCTAGGCCAGCACTCTACCAACTGAGCCACATCCCCAGCCCTTCTGTTTTGTTTTAGTTTTATATTGTTATTTTAATGAAAATAGATGTTTTTCATACAATATATTCTAATTAAGGTTTCCCCTCCCCCACCTCCTCTCCAGTCCAAATCCACACTCTTTCTGCCTCCTGCTAGAAAACAGGCTGTGATTTTAGTTTTTGTTTGTTTGTTTTTGTTTTTCGAGACAGGGTTTCTCTGTATAACAGCTCTGGCTGTCCTGGAACTCCCTCTGTAGTTCATAGTGGCCTCAAACTCGTGGAGATCCACCTGCCTCTGCCTCCCAAGTGCTGGGATTAAAAGCTTGCACCACCACCACCACAACCCGGCCAGCTTTCTGTGTTTCTGACCTCACTGCCAGGCACAGTATAAATGATATAAAGTGAACATACTCATTGTTTTTGTTGTTATTTGAGACAGGGTTTCACCGTGTAGCTTGAACTGGCCTGAGCCACAGTTGGCCTGGAACTCACAGAGATCTGCCTGCCTCTGCCTCTCGAGCACTGGGACTAAAGGCGTGTATTTTCATGCCCAGGGCTGAACGAACTCAGTATAGTAGTTACTATTCTATTGCTAAGATGAAAGACAATGGGCTAAGAGTCTACGATGGCAGAGCTGAGGTATGACATCATAAGTCGGAGGCTGAGAGCCCACATCTTAAATCACAAGCAGGAAGCAGAGAACGAACTAGGAATGGCTGTCTGGCTTTTAAGTCTCAAAGCTCTACCTCACCACAATGACATATTTTCTCCAGCAAGGTCAGTCTTCCTAAACTACCCAACTTACACCAGCAACTGGGGACCAAGAATTCAAATACATGAGCCTATGGGGGACCTTTTCATTCAAAAACACTCCACTCATAAAATTGGAATCTATGAGAAGTGAAGACCTGGTTCATATTGTGTCGGAAGGACCCTGCGGTTTGAGGTTGCAGTCCTCCCAGTCCAGATAGCCTTTCTGAGCTCAGCACTAGATGAAGGACTCCCTCTCGCCAGCAGAGCCTCCTATTCTCTGCCTGACCTCATCTGGAGAGTGTCTTTAGGCAGAGATGCCCCAACCACATTTGATATATGGCCTTTGGCACAGCTCCCTGCTAGCTCTCCCCTCCCTGCACCTATAGGATAATTAGGTACTGTGTTCCTTTCATTCATATGATAGGAGCATGGCTGCCAAAATTAGACCAAACATCCTTGAAGTGCCTGGTTTCAACCAATTATGTATACCTATCACGGGAGCCTCTCACCGACTCCCCAAGGACTGTATATAACCCTTGTTCTTCTCCAATAAAGTTAAACTATCTCCCTGAAGTGGTTCCCAGAAGGTCATTCTCAATCAATGTTCACAGCTTTTTGGGCCCTGCACCTCGCCTTCTGCTCCTCCTACCTTCCTGGGCTGGTGGCCAACAGACCAGCACCCCGCCCCGCCCCCCAGGGATGAGGAGACCCACAGTATTGCAACAGGTAGGAATGACAGCAAATCAGAAGAGATGCCAACCACATCATTTACAGCCCTAGAGGTCCCTGCTGGGATGGACCACAGCACTCTGAATACTTGGAGCTGAGTCACAGACATTCTAGGAAGAGCCCAAGGCAAGACTTGGACAGCCAGGGTGACACAGACAGCAACCATGTCTCTAATCCCTTGAGCTGCACGAAGGTTTTTTCCTGGGCCGAGAAATCCCAAATATCTCCCATGACTTAATATTTTATAAATGCGTTTGATTCATTTATATTGGAAATGTTATTATTCCTCCTTCAGACAGAAAAGTTAGTGATATCTTTAAAACAGGGGATCTCCTGACAACTGGGCAGTTTAATAGCCATCTGGTGGCTACTGGGAAAGTGCTTGGGTTTCAAATGGTACTACCCCAGTCTTCAAAGACAAGAGCAGAGCCAGCTCCTCAAGAAAGCCTGGTGCTCTACAACTTTGAAAAATACCTGTTTCTGACAGGGTCACTTAAGGGCAGTAAAGTTATTCAGTCTGTAGCCATGTTTCATGGCACTGGTGACTGCCACTAAAGGCACTATTGCTAGCCTTAGCTTGAGGCCCTTTATAGCACAGCATGGCCCAATCAGAGCTTTGAAACGTGTGGCGCCCTGGGAATGTTTGGGAAAGTGAGAATTATGATGCAGTAGGGTAGGACTGGGGCTGGGAACTGTATTTATAACAAGCTCCTGAGGTCTGATGCTGGTGGTGATGGTCATGGTCCAGTGACCGCACTGGGGAAATCGGGGTCTAGGGCCATGGATGGCTTCAGGCTCGCTTCCGAGTCAGATGCTGTGAAAGTATAGACTGCTGACCAATCCCACCCACCAGAGATTTAACTGTAGTAAGTAGCCTTTCCAACTGGTTCCTAAGTGACAATAATGCTCCTCCCCTGGGCATCTCGCTTTCTGAGTTACTTGCCTAGACTCGAGAGCCTACAGCCTCTCTAGACATAATAATGGTAGCCCCTCCTTACATTGGGAGAGAACTTATGTGGCCCTGTCCCCCATGAAGTTCTCAAGGGCAGGGCTGCTTCTTGTATTCATTCAACCCAGTGTGAATATGGCAAGAGTAGTTAATGCTGACTGGATGTACAGCAAAATCATCATCATCATCATCTGGTGGAAACTTTCTTTTCTCATTAATTAATTTATTTACTCACTTTACATCCTTATCACAGTCCCCCTTGCTCTTCTCCTCCCAATACCCCCCTCACACACTCCTCCCCCTCCTCCCCTCCTCAGAGAAGTGAAGGCACCCTATGAGTACCAACCAGCCTTGGCACATCAAGTCAAAGCAGGACTAGGCACATCCTCTCCCACTGAGGCCAGACAAGGCAGCCCAGCTAAGGGGAAGGGATCCAAAAGCAGGCAACACCGTCAGAGGTAGAAACTTTGTTAAGTGTGTCCTGTCTCCGCGGGCACAGAGCCAACCACCACCTGCCAGAGCTTGCCCTCAGCTCGTTCTTACATGTCCCAGTGACTCTCTCTCTTCTCTAGTCGGTCCCTTCTTGCAAGTGACAAGGTCTGGAGAGAAAGAAGCCGGGGACCCTTCCATTAGCATCTCTTACACCTAAAACAAGACCTGTCCAAATGTAGGTGGCCCATAAATACAGGAAGAGAAGAAGGAGAGACAAAGGGAGGGAAGCTATCCCCATACTATGTAGTTTGTTACCAGTGTGTTTGCAATATAATTAAATGGAATACGTTGCTAAGGAGGAGCTTTCTTCTGGAACTTTGTCTTAGCTCCTTCCTACCCATGAAGCCGTTTTTGTGACACTTCAAAGTTCTTAACAAGGAGGTTAAAACTGAAAAGGCAACGTGTTACCACACCATTGGCTGGCTGGCACAAAGTAGCTGGCAACCGGGTTTCTGGCAAGAGTGTGGCTAGAGCGTTCTCTGTTACTTGCTTGGGGCTTGTCAGAAGACTGATCTGTCCTACAGGGACGGCAGCCAGCCGCCCACCGAGGATGTCCTGTTTGCCCAGCTAAGCCACCTGGCCCCAGTAAATCAACTGTCTCTCGGCTCAATAATTAGCTTCCTTTCCTGGTGATGAGATCCAAGACAGCAAATCTATACAGGGGTCTACTACATGCTGGTGGTTTCTGGGAGTCAATCTGGGGGGTTACAGGGCAGTCAAATGGAGCCTATTCCTGCAGGAGGTCACCGTTTTCCTGGAGAGTAAAGCGAGTGACTTGGTGACTTTATTTACAGCAGCTGACGAGAAGGGTGACCATTTATACTGGTTCTTAAGGGATGTGCTAACTCAGAGGCCTAACATAGCGACACAATGCTGGCACCAAGGAGGTAATGCTGGTGGATGAGGATTGCCTTGAGTGTGAGACCAGCCTGGGTTATGGCAAGAGCATGTCTCAGAAAAAAGGGGTGGGGGGAGGTTTTCAGGCACGGTAGCACATGCCTTTAATCCCAGTACTTGGGAAGCAGAGGCAGATGGGTCTCTTGTGAATTTCAGGCCAGCCTCAACTACATAGTAAATTCTAGGCAACCGGATCTACATAGTGAGACCCTATCTCAGAGATGGGGGGAGGAGGGAGGAGGGGAGATCTAGAGCAGATCTACCACGGAGTGCACTTGACAGCTGACACAAGTCATTTTAAGGTCTCAGTCCCAGTCCAAACTACTAGGAATGAGGCGCGTGGTTACAAGTGGCTGGTACCAATTTCCTCTTTCTCACCACAAAAGAACTGTGGGAAATGGTGCTTAGCCACCGGGTGCTCTTGCTCTGTTCAACCTGCCCTTTTGTGAGCACCAGGTGATGCTCTCCTCCGAGGCTCCCACCTTCGCCACCACAGTGCGTCCAGCTCTGCTTTTTTGGCTCAGGATCCTCACCTCCATCGCCCGCCTTGGCACGTCCTCACAGGCTACTTTTGTAATTGGAACTTCGCCAGTCATTTACCATGAAGACTTGTTGACAGTTCTGGACTCCAGCTGACATGGAGTTGTTAGCCCACAGATCTCTCTTAAGCAACAGAGTGTTGCAGCTTTCTGTCTCGCTGTATTTCCAGATCATCTGCTAGTGTGTCTTTAGAGATTATAAATTTCCTGGAGTTGTACAGGAGAGAGGGGGTGCCATGTCTTTTTAGAATGGGGAAGGCTTTGGTCTCATTTTTCTTTCTTTCTTTCTTTCTTTCTTTCTTTCTTTCTTTTTTTTTTTTTAATAACAAACTTGTGTGGGTATGCCTTTGTGTGGAGGGGCATTTGCACATAAGTGTAAGAAAGGTATGTGGAGACCAGAAGTCAATTCCAGACAGTGTTTTTTGTTTGCTTGTTTGTTTGTTTGAGACAGGATCTCACTACGTAGCCTTGTCTGGCCTGGAACTCATTCTGTAAACCTGGTTGGCCTTGAACTCAGAGATTCACCTGGCCCTGCTCTTGAGTGTATGGGATGCCACACTCAGCAACACCTGGCTTTTTTAAAAAATATAAGTCAGATATTATAACTAAGGTGATCAAAAGCCCATATACATCAGTACAAAAATCAGAATTGTATGCAATCTTTATGATACTGTTAGATTTGCATGAATCTCTTAATATAATTACTGACTAAATGTTTTGTCTTGTTGTTTTTCAAGACAGGGTCTCTCTGTGTTAGCCTTGGCTGTCCTGGACTCGCTTTATAGACCAAGCTAGCCTCGAACTCACAAATTTATTTATTTTTAATTTCTTCACTTAATATCCCTATTGTAGCCCCCTCTCTGGCCTCCTCCAGGTCCCCCCTCTCTCCCCCTTCCCCTTCCCTAGCTTTTTATATGATGCTAGAAATCAAATTCTGGTCTTCATTTTCTCACAGCAAGCATTCTACTACCTAAGATGTCCCCCAAGCCCCACGATCCCCTTCTCAAAAGGGCTCTTGTGTTTGTTTGTTTGTTTGTTTGTTTGTTTTTTCGAGACAGGGTTTCTCTATATTTGCCTTGGCTACCCTGGACTCGCTTTGTAGACCAGGCTGGCCTCAAACTCACAGTGAAATGCCTGCCTCTGCCTCCCAAGTGCGTGCGCCACCATACCCGGCCTCTCTAAAGGGCTCTTAAGTGGGGCCAATGTTGCTGGTATATGGGCCACTTGCTGATGCAATGACATTCTGACGGAAGACAGGTAATTGGCAATTACATAATAGTAAGCTAATACATGGAAAAAACACAGGATAGTGCCAATGAGATGGTTTAGCTGGTAAAGGCACTTGCTACCAAGCCTGACTACCCACGCTAGATCCTCAGGACTTCATATGGTAGAGGAAGGTAAAGGAAAGGTAACAAGCTACCCTCTGGCTTCCACATGCACAGCACTACCACCATCCCCACATGCTCATGCTGCACACAAAATAAGTGAATAAATATAATTTTAAAACAGTTTAAATGAGACACAGAGTAGCAAGATAGCAGAAGTGGGGACCACAGTGAGAAATGAAAATGGGGAGAGAGTGTTAAAATTAGGTTCTTAGAACCTGACTGTTGTCCAGGGGGAAGGGAAGTCTGGAAATGAGGAAGAGACTAAGGACACAAGCTAATAGTCATTTCAACAATGCTAATACTTAAGGAATACTTAGGTCATTTTGAGCAAGCACTAAGTACTCTATAGAGTCATGTAGCTGAGGCTCCTCGATAGCCCTATGACATAGGTGGCTGTGGTAGGCGGGACAACACCACGTAAAATGCCTATGCTCTGAGGCCATGTAAATATGGCGAAGAACAATTAAGGCTGCAGGTTAAATGTTATCATCTAAGCCTAAGCTAGAGAGGTTGCCTTGGATTTTCTGAACAGCTGTAATGTAATCATAGACTACTGAAGATAAAAGTAGGAAGGAAAAGCCGGACATAGTGGCTCATGCCTTTAATCCCAGCACTCAGGAAGCAGAGGCAGGAGGATGTCTGTGAGTCCGAGGCCAGCCTGGTCTACAGAGTGAGTCCAGGACAGCCAAGGCTACGCAGAAAAACCCTGTCACAGAGCCATTTCAGGCTTTACAAACAGAAGCAAGTCTCAAATCAGGCTGCCTCCAGGAAAGAAAAGCGTAGAACATGCATTTTGCCCTAAGACCCCAGAAGACTGACAGCTCTGCCACCATCTTCAATTTAGCTCCTTAGGACCCCAAGCCATAAGATAACAAATTCCAATTGTTTTAAGTCACCAAGATGTTAGGTCTTTGTTATAGCACCCACAGGAAGCTAATATAGCATCCTTTGAGACTAAGAAAATGAATCCCAGGGTCCCTTTACTTGGCAGTAAGTAACCGCCTAATTTGGAGTCTGAACTCCGGAGATGTACTTGGCATCAGTGAACAATGTATTTCAGTCAGCAAGCATCTGGATTTAAGAAATAAGTCTTGGCAGGATTTCGTGACAACGTAATATGCATAGATTCAGAAAATGAAATCTAGACTAGGTGTGTGGGGATACATTATAATCCCAGGTAATTGGGAGCTAAAGCAGGAGGTCGGAGTGTTCTCAAAACTCAATTAACAGGAGGTGATGGAGGGAGTTGAGCAGGAGGGGGAGGAGGAAGAGGAGGAGGAGAAAGAGAGAGGGGAAGAGGAGGAGGGTGGAAGAGGAGAGGGGGTGGAGGAGAGGGAGAAGAGGAAGAAAGAAGACAAGAAGAGGCAAAAGAAAGGAGATCTAGGGTAACACCAAGGTTTTCTAGTTTACCTTTTTGCTGGAGAAATGACATCTTTCCACTGTTTACAGATAAGCAGCAGATGAGCAATTGGATCTTATAGGGAGAGAGTGAAAATGTATTTGCGTTTAATGCCCATCCTCAAATCCAGACTTGGCCAGTTGTCGAGCCAAACTAGGATAGCTTCTCTTCAGGAGACAGGTGCTCAAGATAGTCTTCACCATGCTGCCCCCCCCCTCCACCCGTTCAAGTTCAAGGGAAACAAAGTGGGGGTGGGAGATGGGCACATGGCCTGTGGGGAGACTGTCAAACAGGCTTGGACTCTTAAGGGTGAAGCCAGGGCTTTGTACATGCTATGAAACACTGCCACTGAGCTGTACCCCCAGCCCTTTAAAACAATATTATGTAGAGACAGGGTCTCACTGAGCTACCCAGGCTGACCTTGAACTAACTCTGTAGGCCTGACTGGCCTTAAATTTATGATCCTCCTGCCTCAAACGCCTGAGTAGCTGGGATTCTTGGCCTTTCTGTGCCACCAGACCTGGTTTATCCTTCAAAGACCTCTTAGCAGTAGGAGAATCAGTATGGTTAAGCGCTTCTCTTTCACATCATGCGCTTTCCTCAAAGTCAGACTGTAAAACACCTGCCTGCGAAACATCAATAGATCTTCCTTCTTTAATTGACAGTACAATGTGAGGACAAAGTTGTTTTAAGTTCAGAGAAAAAAAAAACCTGATGTTAAACACAGCCACAAAGTGCTGCCAGAGGGAAGCGATGTTGACATCTCACAGGCTTTGGTGTGGCAAGGGCTGGGTTCTGCCGGATATCACTTGTGTGGTCTCAGGCAAGTTACCTCACCTCTCTGGGCCAACCCCTCCTAGTTCTCAAAATGGAGATTCTAAAGTGCTAGGTGTATGAGACCCACTCAGTTGAAAACTCTCGAATAAGAAAGAAAAGCAGAGGACTCTACCTATAGCTTACCATCACCTGCCAAGGGCGATCATTTTCACACAGTCTGTTTTTTATCAGTCCTCAGACGTGGCTCAGTCTTGGCAGCTACTAGCCATGTGAGGCAGGGATTGCTGATATTCATTGCATAGCTTAGATTACTCGTTATCAAGGTTCAAAGTGTGGCTTCCAAAATTTGACAACCTCCCGCCCCAGCACACACACAAAAGTGGGTTCCCACCAGGCCCAGCTTCAAGCCACAACTGTCCTTTAAAAAGATAAGATTCGTCTAGAAGCCCAAGGTGGAGACATCAATTCTTTCCCTCCCTCTCTGAGTTAATTTCCTTTCATGCTTACAAACTATGGTCTTTTCTCAAAAAGCCACATATTTTCTGTTCATAGTAGTACATGCCTGGCATCCCAGCACTCTGAGAACGGAGACAGGAACAGGGGAGTGCTGAGGCCAGCCTGGCCTTCACAGCGATATCTCAGATGTGAGAGGCCTGGGGGTGCTTCAAAGACTCCATGGATAAAGGCTCTTACCACCAGGCAGCTGTGGTGGCTCAAGCCCTTGATTCCAGCACTGAGAAGGCAGAGGCAGGTGGATCTACAAGTTTGAGGCCAGCCTGGTCTACAGAGTGAGCTCCAAAAGAGCCAGGGCTACACAGAGAAAGCATGTCTCAAAAAGAAGAAGGAGGAGGAGGAGGAAGAGGTAAAGAAAAAAGACCACACAACTAGATAATCTCAGTTTGAACTGAGACCCATATGGAAGAAAAAGAAATGGACTCCTTAATTCCTGCAAATTGTCCTCTGATATGTGCTGTGGTCAAAGAGTACACACACACACACACACACACACACACACACACACACACACACACACACACACAGAGAGAGAGAGAGAGAGAGAGACAGACAGACAGACAGACAGACAGACACAGAGCGATTAAATGCAATGACAATCTTAAAGGTCTTAAAAGCCACATGCTTATTCAAAGAGGTCTCCCCGTGTCTTCACCCAGTCTTCGTGCCCTTTCCTCCTTATTAATCTTCATACAATTTACATCTGTATGAAACTGTGTCATAGATGGATGTCTGAGTGCTGTCTGTCCCTTCCGTGCCTAGGTGAGTGCGAGAAGATGGAGTCTCATAATGGTTATGCTCACAGTTCCCTGCTGCATTCCTGTCCCTTAAGACCGATCTGCCATGTAGCAGATGCTCTATGCGTTTTTATTAACCGAATGTTTGAAAGCAGATGTTCAGTTGATGATTATATAACTTATTGAATCAGGTTCTGCAAAATCCTGTGACTGAGCATTCTTTTATCGGCCTCCTGTGGTTGGTGAGGAAACAGGCTTGAGGAACTTACCCAGGACATACAGACAGAATAAGGTGGGACGGAGACTCAACCTATACTTATGTCCCGTTCCACTCTGGAGCAATGCCACAACAAGACATTGTCATTTATAAAGCTCACACTCAAGAACCACACAATCGAGGTTACAAAGGGACCACAGCCACATGTGCACACACACAGACACACACACACACACACACACACACACACACACACACCACAGAGCATAGTAAGTTAACATTTTTTGTGTTCCTTATCTAAACCTCTCCTGGTCCACAATGCAACACGCGAGCCATTACTTGGACTCACTCAAAAGGATCTCTAAGTTCCCCTCCAAATCTGACACTGATTGACATAAAAGTACTTGATAACCATACAAGTAAAAACAGGAAGTCTTTTAACTCATAGTTATGTTTCCTGGCTCATGCTAAAGCCACATAACCCAAGCACAAAGGCAAAAATGCAGACACATTCTAAAAAGGACAATATTCCTTTAACAAAACTATCAGCCAATACAGACAGACCTGTTAAGGGTCCATTTGGAAACAAGAGATACCCTCTGCTCTAAACCACAGACTGAGTTCCTGCCCATGATGCAGACCGTGGATTATGGGGGAGGGTGTGGGAATCATTCTGTGAGCATGTGAGAGCAAGCACTAGTTTATGAGAAGAGGAAAGTGGCTGTGCCTGCAGAAGATTTTGGATGTATGAGGAAGGTCACCTCCAGGGCTGGGGTAGGCTTGCTAAAGACTGACCTCAGTGTGCAGAAAGTAAAGGCAGATTGTCTTTTTTTATTAACTTTTTTTTGTTTTTACATATACATGTATATTATTATACATATGTACAATAAACTACCTCCAGCAAGAAGAACCATGAAACAATCAGTAATTATCTAAATGTTACATTCTTAGTGATTTGGCTATTTGCATTTGGCAGACTTGAAGAGAACATCTTTCCTACCTTGGTGCGTCTAAAATTCCAAATGTAAATCAATATCTAGACTATCTTGTCATTATCAACTTAAAACATCTATCTAAACCTAAAAACATCTTAACCTCTAAACAACTAAGCTTAATTGTAAAACTAAACTATCTGGTCTTCAACCCTATCAGAGACTTGAGAAGGAATAAAAGTAATTAACTGAGTATACAGGGGGCACAGGTTAGCAGCTTCCCAAATGAGAAGATGACAGAGACAGTTTGCTACCTGAGCAGTCACCCAAAACTAGCTATAACCCCGGAGCACTGCCTTCAGCCTTCTGGCCCAATACATCTGACAGACATATGTGTGACGCAGGAACTATTGAGGACTTGCCTACCCTGTCTTAGCAGAGTTTGGCTGTCAACTCTGCCTGCATCCAAGCTTGCCTCCTTTTAGGCAGAATTCTGTCTGTAATAGAAATGAGGACATTTTGCCCACTGGCTTGTTTGCCACATTTGAAGCCATCTCCATAAGGAGATTCTTTGATGCTCATCATCCTCTTTGAGGTAGGCTGGGTGTTGCCAGGAGTTAACCTGTCTCATTGTCAATGAATCTTTATTTTTAATTCACTAGTGTAGAATTTTGTATATAGATGCAAAATAAGTTTAATTTTGGATACAGTAGTATAGAATTCAAATTTAGTATTATACTTCACACACTATATATATATATATATATATATATATATATATATATATTTCTACTCTAATATGCAATATTGTACCCATATAACTCAATTATAATACAAGGTTTACTTCCAATACTTTGAAAGTGCTATTGCAGGCTGTTTAGGATAAGTAAGTTATAACAAGTTAATTGTTAGTTGATCAAATCATGGTCATATCAATCACTAGTCTATTTTTATCACAAGAATATACACTTAAGTGCAACAGATAGATATGATTCAATAGAAAGATAAGGTAAAATAGTTAGATAAGGTCTTCAAAAACCTCAGAGTCATACACAATATGGTATTTAAGGCAGATTGTCTTTAGGTTCAGCGTGAGACACACACACAGCGCAGCGGCCGCTTTTCTGGGCTCCTTGGCTGAAGCTCCTGTTAGGCAGTTGCTAGTTTATCTGATTTCACCTGCCTCGCTCTGCAATGTTTCCCAACGGTGAATATAGTTCGTCTTTCTTTCCCACACCAGAACTGACCACAGTACTTAGGGAACTCCAGACTTCAATCAGTTTAGAAATAATCTCTCAGAGTTGTTGTAAGGAATAGTGACAATATTTAGAAAGGTTTCCGCAAACACTGGGTGTTCCTTTTGGGAAGTGTGTTTGCTTCACTCTGAGTTTAAGCTCCACCCACTGACCCATGCTGAAGCACTAGTTAATAATTGACTAGCCATTTTCCAAAGTTAACTAGCTTGAACTAAATGCCAACACAATGATTACATAAGAATTTGTTAAGACTTTAGTCGTAAATAGTACAAGTAAATTGAAACAAATAAAATAGAAAATGAATTAATAATAAAAGACTTAACACTTAGGGAGGGCAGACAATAAATGTAAAAGTTGTTCAAACATCGTAAAATTGGCAAATGGTACTGACAGACAATTCATCAGAGAGGAAATTTAAGTGACCAAGAAAAGAGAAATTTGAAATAAAGTTTTCATATTTATAAAACTTAAGGACTATCAAACAAAACAATAGCTCTTTTAAAAACATCAAATTAGTAAGAATGAGGAGAGAGAGAAAGGGGAAAGGAAAGAAGGAAGGAAGGGAAGGAGGAAGAAAAAACACTACAGTGTGGAAATTGTGCATTTTCAAATGAGGTTTTCTTTGTAGAACGGTCAATGCTAATATAAATTCCCTAGAATGTAATTTCTTAATATTATGAAGACTATATCTAAAAAGGATATAATTTGATTCAGTAGCTACAGCTCTATAATCTACCCTTGGACCACGATCTAGAATTTATGTAGAATGATATTCATCTCAGTGTAATTTGACATAGGAGGGAAATACCCAAATGTTAAATTAACTACACTGTAAAAACACAATTACTAAATGTTTTTTTAAAAATATATAGTACTTTAAGAAAATATTAAGCTATTATGTAAATAAAACAATGGGAATATAAAAATATATTTTGAAATTGAAACACTGTCATGAAATTTTGTGTTTCCAATTATGAATATATATATATACACATATGTACATATGTGTGCATCTGGTATGTTTTATGTATACATATGGTGTATAACATATGTATATATAATTTTACATATATATTCTAGTTAATTGATTCCAGATACCAAATAAATATCTTTCACACTTTGAAACTGTAACCCTTCTAAATTAAAAAACGTGTGTGTGTGTGTGTGTGTGTGTGTGTGTGTGTGTGTGTGTGTGTGTGTGTGTGTGATGCTGGCGATTGAACCTAGGGTCTGGGAAAGAACGCTACCAACTCAACTACAGCCCCAGTCCAGAATAAAGAACCTGAGACTATTGTTAATGCTACCTTTTAAAACGCAAATCCAGAGGGCTGAAGTGTGCCTCAGTGATTAAGAACACTTGATGCTCTTCCAGAGAACCTGAGTTGGTTTCTAGCCTCTAAGTCAGGTGCCTCACAACCATCCGTAACTCTGGCTCCAGGGGCTCTGAGAATGCTGGCCTCTGCAAGTGCATGCACATACCCACATGCGGGCACACCTACCTATAACACAGAAAAAACGGCGGGCGGGGGCAGGGGGTGTTGTTTTATTGTAAATTGAGACTGGACCTGTATATCAGAGGTAGACTGCTTGCCTCCTGTTCATGAAGCCCTAGGTTCACCCAGTAATACCAGGGAAACAAAGAATCATCTGGACCATTTGCCAAACCCCAGGAAACAAAGAACAGAGCGTCTCCCATTTGATTGACACAGTCCTACAGTTCTGAAAACAGAAAGAGGCGTGCAACCATGGCCTTTACAAAGCAGAGTAAGGCTGGCTTGAAAATGGGAAAACAGTAACACAGCAAAGAAACTGCGGGTGAATGTTTTGTAAATACTCTTTTAAAACCCCCAAAATAAAATGCTAGAAATAGAGCCTAAGCATGAACTAAAATAAAAATGAATCACAGTTAAGGTAGAGTCACTGGAGGGTGTTGAAGTTATGATTCAACACATTAAAGATCGAAGCAAGTTAAGGACTTATGCCGGAAGGACAGTCAATTTTCTTTGAGGGTGTGGTCATACCTGGGTGGAGGTTTGTTTGTTTTTGTTTTTTTTTTTTAATGCCTCTCTCTCTCTTTCTCTCTCCTCTCTCCTCTCTCTCTCTCTCTCTCTCTCTCTCTCTCTCTCTCTCTCTCTCTCTCTCTCTCTCTCTCTCTCTCATCTCTCTCTCTCTCTCCTCTCTCTCTCTCTCTCTCTCTCTCTCTCTCTCTCTCTCTCTCTTCTCGTCTTGTTCTGCTGTCTGTGTCTGTCTCTGTGTGTGTGTGTGTGTGTGTGTCCCCGTCCGGGTGTCATGGCACACAAGTCAAGGTCAGAGACAACTTATAAGAGTTGCTTCAGGGGCTGGAGAGATGGCTCAGAGGTTAAGAACACAGTCTGCTCTTCCAAAGGTCCTGAGTTCAATTCCCAGCAAACACAGGGTAGCTCGCAACCATCTGTAATGAGATCCAGTGCCTTCTTGTGGTGGGCAGGTGCACATGCGGGCAGAATACTATATAAATAATAATTTAAAAGATCTTTAAAAAATTTCTCTCCCTCCACCATGCAAAGCTAAGGAATCAAGTTGGGCCGTCAGCGTTTGCGGCGTGTGCCTTTACCTATCGAGCCATCAAGCTGTCTCTCCAGCTCCAGCCCCTTTCATGGGTTATTAACTCAAAAAAGACATGAAGTTGGGAAAGAGATAAAATATTTTATAGCCAAAATGCAATGTATATGTGCAGGAAAATTTCAAATACATCAGTAAAAGATGAAAGGTGTAAAGATGTATACCTCTTGCCACCGATTTTAAAAAGGAAATTGTAAAAATCCCAGTATCTGCTCAACACATGTTTAGCTGTCACAGACGAAATAAACAGGCCTGGAGCTGCATCTTTCACTCTAAAGTGTATGGGTTTGCCTATATTTGTGTCTGTGTGTGAAACAAAAAGCCGTTATTTTTAGATTTACTTTTTGTGTTTGTGTGGGTGTTTTGCCTGCATGTATATATGGACACCTTGTGCATGCCTGATGCCCTCAGAGGTAAAAAGAGTGTGTTGGACCCACTGGAACAGGACTTCCAGATGGTTATGAGCTGCCCATTGGGTGCTGAGAACGAAACCCACCTAGGTCCTTTGCAAGACCAGCAAATGCTCTTAACCCCTGAGCCATCCCTCCACCCTCCCCACCCCCCCCCCCCACCGACTCAGCTTTATTCTTCCTGGAAAACACTATGAGTAGCTTTTTAAAGTCAGAGATGGGCTTAGCATGCCCCCTGTATCATGACTATGAAATCAAGTTAACTTTAGAATAGTATCAAGAAAGAGGAAAGTATTAAAGACCAGCCCTCCAGGGCGCCTCAGCACTGCAGACTCAATCTTTGGATTTCCCGGCTGTGTGTCCCAGTCCCTACATCCTAAATCATTTAAAGATAATGATCCCTTGATTCCATTTCCTTAAATGGCATAGCTTTTTTATTTTAAAACTGAGACTATAAAAGTCCTGAGAATAGCATTTCTGTGCTTTCACCACCCACACCCCCAAATAAAGTGAAGTGAATTACTTGGGTACAGTAGTAGCACACATCTGTTACCCCAGCACCGGAGCAGCTCAGCTACAGGATCAGGATGAGTTCAAGGCCAGCCTGCTGTACAAAATACAGCGGCCAGATCGAAGACTTCCTCTGTTATCTGACAGTTCACTGCACCGTGTTCCGTGTCCCACCGTCTCATCCTATTGCAAGGGACTTCTTCTGTTCCTTTTATTGCATCAGCAGGAAAACTCAAAGCTTGCACAGCGGTTTCACATCTCCAGCAGCCTCGCTATTTCCTGTTCTGTTTGTAGCTAAATTCCTCCTAAGAGTCCTTAATGGTCGCCGCCTCCCACTCTCCTCTCGGATGGTTCCGACTTTCCTCCTGTCTCCATCACATGTCCTGGACTCATTTTTGTAGACCAGGCTGGCCTTGAACTCACAGAGATCCACCTGCCTCTGCCTCCCTAGTGCTGGGATTAAAGGTATGCGCCACCACGCCCAGCTCATGTTTTTGTTTTTGTTTCTTGATAAAAACCTAAATTTTTCTGGATTTGGTAGCTCAAGCATGCAATCCCAGCTCTTGGGAGGCAGAAGCATAAAGCTCATGTGTATTCAAGAACAGTACAGGATATAAAGTAAAAACCTGTCTCAAAAAGCCATGAAGAAAGGGAGAAATAAAGGGAGGAAAGAAGGAAGATGGGGAGGAAATAGGAAGGGAGAGAAGAAGGAAAGGAGAGAGAGAGAGAGAGAGAGAGAGAGAGAGAGAGAGAGAGAGAGAGAGAAAGAGAGAGAGAGAGAGAGAGGAGTGTGTTATATTTTGTTCTGGTACCTGACCATCAAATGTTCCACAGGAGCCTCCTCAGCTCCTAGGGGTCAATCATGGTAGGCAGTATACCAATGTATTAGTGGCTACTTCTGACCCACCAGCCCATTAACGATTTGTTTAGGTGTGATGCTAGGATGTGATTTGAGTCAAGTAACTATGAGAGGAAGACAGTGGGGCACTCTAGGAAAAGTGTTCTGAGTAAAGGAGCAAAGCAAAGGGAAACACCCCCACTGTTTCTGCCTGTGTCTGTGGAGTCACAGCTGGAGCTACATACACCATGGGCACAGTAGCTCTACCATGTGGTAGACTAAGAACTGTTCTGGCCTCCGACCACAGATCTTAAGGCAAAGTTCCCCAGCATTAGGTAAATCTTCCATCCTAATATTTGGTCCCTGACCCTGGTGGCTCCCACTGAACCTTTATGACTTCCTGAAGGAAGGAGTGCCTGATGGGACGTTCTTAAAACTCATGGGGTTTCTAAGAGTATATGAAAATATCTGAGAAGGCAACTCTTGGTGGGCTTCTAGACATCTTCAGCAGAGGTGGAGAAGCTAACCAGCTGAAAAGGCAATGTGATCAGAAGGTTGTAATGGTCAGGTCCTGGTTCCCTAGACCATTGGAGAAGAGAGGAACTGAAGATTGGCTTGATCACTGATGGCTAGTCCTGAAGTCAACCATACCCATGCAATGAAAGGCTTCATATAACAAAATGATGATGACAAAAGTCATAATTTAGAGAACCGTTGAGCTACAGCTAATGGTTAGTGCACCCAGAGGGGCCACAGAAGCCCTGCACCCTTCAACCACATCTAGTCCTCCCCCCCCCCCCAAGCTGGCTATTTTCACTGCCTCTCTTAAAGTCTTCTTAAATAAATGGGTAAACATCTCCCAGAATTCTCTAAACCATACTAGCAAAAATTAACCGGACCAAAGGAAAGGGCCGTGGGAAGCCCTGTAACGGCAGGTTGCTCAGAAGTACAGATCACAATCTGGAACTCCTGGTCAGCACCTGAAGTACAGGGCAGTCTTGTGGAACTGGGCTCTGAAGCTGTGGGGGCTGACGGGGGCTGATAGGCACGGGGTGGAAAAGGCCGACAGCTGTTCCCTGTTGTTAACCCACAGCAACCTCGGAACAGTCGGGAACCAATTGCCACAGTTGGCAAAGATGCAAGCCGTTCTTGGTGGGCACCAGCTGGCCTCTCTGTAGGCACTACCAGACCCTGTAGGTTGAGGTTTCAGTCTCCAAGGCTTCTCTCCCCAATTCAGAGGTTGACTCCAGATCCTGGAGTTGGGATATAAACTGGAATCTCAACACTCCACCCTTGGTTTCAGTCACATTGCTCCAGGAGCAGACAGAACCCAGGGAAGTTGGCTGGCATTTATTTGTTTATTATGAACACTACTACAAAGGGTCAGAAGAGATGCCCAGTACAAAGGATAGGAAGGAGCACAGAGCTCTGATGATCTTGTCCATCTCCTCACTCCCTGGGAACCTCCATAGGTCCAGCTATCTAGAAGCACTCCGGCCCAAACCCTATTCTTTGTGGGTTTTGGTCGGTCAGTTGGCCAGTTGGTTTGTTGGTTGGTTCATTGGTTGGTTTGGTTTTCTGAGACAGAATTTCTGTGTATAGCCTGGCTGTCCCAGAACATGCTCTATAGACCAGGCTGAAGCAGATTCATATAGATCCACCTGACTCTGTCTCTCGAGGGCTGGGACTAAAGGCGTGAGCCACCTCACAGGGCTCTATGGTTTTTTAGGAGAAGGACATTGTATATGATGCCAATGGAGGAGGTATAGAAATCCAGCAAGGCCTGTCTGCTCAGATTCTCAGCTCGCCCTTGCAGCGTTCCCTCCTCCTGGAACAGGACCAGGAAGAGCCCTTCTGTGCTAATGAGCGCTCTCAGCTGTGGCAAAAGCAACTTAAGGGAAGAAATGTTTAACTGCATTCGCAGTCTAAAGGGATCTAGTCCGCCGAGCCAGGGGGAGGCATGGCGACAAGAGCAGGAGACCACTTTGTGTCCTATCATCAGGAAGTGGAGAGAGATGAGTCCTAGTGCGAACCTCTCTTCCCCCTATCCCTTAAATTCAGCCTGAGACTCCAGCCCATATGGTGGTACCACCCACATTCAGCATGGGTCTTTTCTACCCAGTGAAACCTGTCTAGAGACACTTTGCAGATACGGTCAGAGGTGTGTTTTCTAGGTCTTTCCAAAGCCAGTCAGGTTGACCATGAACCTTAACCATGGACAGTTTTGGAAGTCCAAAGCTTATGATCTGCTATCAAAGGTAGAAGAAAGGGCTTGTTGGTAACCAGCATCAAGGCAGAGCAAAGAGGGAGGAATAAATACCCTTCAGCTGCTTCTTTCACTTTGTGACCAAATACATGGCAAGAAGCAATGTAAGGATGTCACTGTGAGCTCTGTTCCCTCAGGCTACTTAGGTCCTTCCTCATATACTTTTAATTAAAATCAAATTATAAGTACATCACCTTTCCTCTCCCCACTTCAGCTCCTCCCAACTCCCCACTCCAATGCTTTTCGTGTCCCCAACTCTCAAATTGATATCTTCTTTCTCTTTTATTATTTTTGTTTTTATGTATGTATAAATATTCAAAAATATATAAACACAGTCTGCTGGGTCCATTTTTGTTGTTTGTGTGTATGTGGTTTCAGGGCTGGCCACTTTGTATTGATTAGTCAACTAGAAGCTCGTCCCTGGGGAAGGCCGGTTCTCCTCCCGGCAGTCACTGCTTGCCTGTAGCTCTTTGTGTAGGGGCAGGACCTAATGAGAGTTTTCCCTTTCCCTGTGGATTGATATTGTCATTGTACCAGACTAATTTATACAACAACCATTTCAAGGGGAGACTTTTCACAACAGATCTTGGTATTCTGGTTCTTACAGTCTTTCCACCCCCTCTTTGGCAACGATCCCTGAGCCATAAATGCAGAAGCTTCGCTGTAGATGTATCAATCGGGGTTGGGTTCCCTATGGTCCATTCATCTCTGTGCTGTTGAGTAAGGAGCACTCATGTCATGGACCCAGAGACCGGAGAAAGTGCATGCCTCTCTGTCGATGCACTGTGGGGGCCAATCTGAGTGTTCTCAACTTGGCTATTGAAAAGACAGAAGGATAGTCCCAGACTGACAGATGCTACTGTGCCTCAACAGTTTGGGGGCCCAAAAGAGCTAGCAGAATCTGAAAGCTCCTCAGTCTCCCTAAAGAAAATGATGCCCAATAATATGCCATCAGAAAGCCCTTTAAACCAAGAAGGTCAGAAGGCCAGGATCAAAGCACTTGTGAGTCAGCGTCTTCTTTCTCCACGTGTCCTGCAACACAAATGCCTACATAGTGTGCTGAAGAAACAAAGCGCTAAGAGAAACAGGAGGCTGCAGAATATGCTAAACTTTTGGCCAAAAGAATGAAGGAAGCCGAAGAAGAACACCAGGAACAGATTGCCAAGAGACATGGCCTGTCCTCGCTGAGGGCCTCTACTTCTAAATCTGAGTCCAGTCAAAAATATGTCTTTAAAAGAATCAAATAAATTATCATTCATATATGAATGATATATATGCATATATGCATATGAACATATAGACAGATAATAGATGATAGATAGATAGATAGATAGATAGATAGATAGATAGACAGAAAGAAAGATAGATATGGGTTGGGTGGTTATTGGTTAGTGAGATGGACCTCAGTGAGTAAAAAATGCCTGCCAGCAAGCCTGAAAACCTGAGCTCAATCCCTGGTTCCCCCATGGTGGAAGCAGAGAACATACTCCTGCAAGTTGTCCTCTGAATAAACTTTTTAAAATTAGTTTAAAACAGTGCAGGATAAGGAAACATCCATCCAAAGTGAAGACCTGGTAGACAGGGCTGACATTTCATTTTGTGTTGGGCACCACTGCATCCTGGCACTTATTCATCTGAGCTTTCTGTGTCAGAATTTCCGGGAGAACCATGAACCTGTTTTAATAAGCTTTCCTGGTGATTCTGCCATATGATCAAGTTTAAGAATTATTACAAAGATGATTACTGATGTCTCTCTCCTGCCTTCTGGGCTGGTGCACCCAGAGAGCCACAGCACCATATTGGGAGGTAGGAGAAGTCAGAGTGCAAGGAAGGAACCCAACCTCACATACAACCACATGACCTGGGAGATGGCCCCAGGCCTGGCAGACGCTGAATTGCAACCGTGTGAGAGGTCTTAAGCAAAACCACTTTAAAGCCATCCCCGGACTCTTGGCCCGGGACAAATGTCAGATGATAATTACAGGTCATTTTATGCCACGAAGCTTGTGGTTTCTTTGCTTCAAAGCAATAGATAACCTTAGCATCCTAAGTTTTCATGTACCAATATGGATCATTGTTCATCCAACTTACTCAACCGTGATATCTGTCAGTGTTAAATCTCTATAAAATATGTTTATTTATTGATGCATTCTCCTGTTATGATCTTTATATTAAATAGTAGGATATTGGCTGCACATTAAATTGTTTTCATAAGTACTTCTGCATTGGTTGTGTACTAAACTATTTTGATAGCCTATTTATTGGCATATAACATACATACCATGTGACTCATGTGTTTAAAATGAACTGTTCAATGGTTTTAGTACACTCAGAGTTGTGCAAGTGTCAGAGAATTGTCACAAGACCCAAGAGACCATACGTCCTTTGACTGTCAACCCCATCTGACACTTTCCTCCCTTTCCCAGGCAAAAACTAATCTCCATGCTCCTAAGACTTTCCTATTCGAGGCATCTAATGTAAGTAGAGTCCTGCAGAATGTGGTCTTGGTGGCTGCTTTCTCAGAGTTCTCAAAGTTCATCCACGCAGTAACTTGTATTAGTACTTTGTTCTTCTGATGGCCAAAGAATATTAAATTTAAAAAGAATCTGTTATAAAAACAGGTTTCCCGTGGCAAGCCCCGCCGCCCCCTTTACAGGTAAATAAATATAATAAAAGTTTTACTGGTTTCTTTTCTTTGAAAGTGTTTGTCTATGTGATGAGCTCTCCCTGAGGTGTGTACTGCTTACTTTAATGATGTCATATTGGGGGACACTTGAGAACATTAAATGATAAAAATATCTGTTATGTCAGGGACAAGAGAAAAGACATACATACACTCACACACACTCACACCCATAGTCACACTCAAACACTCTTATACACGAACGCACATGTGCACACACACACACTCATACACACAGCTAGATTAAAGGCAGAACAGCTATTTAAAACCCACCTTATATTATGTTTCCTAGGAGCAGCTTACCTTGGGCCAAGGTAATGTAGTAATTTGCCTTTATAATCACAGTTGCCTAGTCAATACTATCATTGGCTAGAAGTCTATGAGGTGCTAAAAGTCCAATAATATAATTGTAAAGACTTTTGGCACCCAGACAGGTCAGGCGACATTCCTACCTGGTGAAGAGCTATAAACTCCAGTCCCAACCCAACTGCCCATCAGCAGTACACACAGAGCTTCTATGGCCCTTAATCTACCAAGGACCATCATAATTTCTTTCTATAAATTTTTACTCATTGCCATAGATTTGTGTTACATCATCCAGAAATCGCTCCCCCCCCAATATATTAAACTAATTCCTCCCAGATATTTTAACTATATGCTTGTTTACTCATTTGCTTTTTGTGTATGCCACAGCTTGTGCATGTAGGTCAAAGAACAACTTGCAGAAGTTTGGTTCACTTCTTCCTTCGTATAGGTTCTGGGAATCGAACGCAAGTCATCGGGCTCAGCAGCGAGCACTTGTACTCACAGAGCCATCTTCTCAGCCCACACGCTCGCCCCAGTTGTCTCACCTCACTCAATCCCCAACCTATCTGAGGACAGCCTTCTCAAAAGAGCCACCCTCACCTTACCTTGGCCATCCTCCCTAGCAGGACCAGGCTGAAACCTGGCTACTTCAGAGGTAAAAACAACCTTGGCTCCCTTACCTGAATTCAGGACAATGCTAAAGGTTATCAAAACACCTGGCAGGAGCAGCTTGGCTTTCATTAACACTACATTGCAATCCAACTTATCCCTCTGCCAAACCTTCTTTCCTTCTTTCTTTCTTTCTTTTTCTTTTCTTTTTTTTTTTTTTTTTTTTTTTTTTGGTTTTTTTTTTTTTTTTTTTTTTTTTTTTTTGGTTTTTCGAGACAGGGTTTCTCTTGTAGTCCTGGCTGTCCTGGACTCGCTTTGTAGACCAGGGTGACAGAGATCTGCCTACTTCTGCCTCCCAAGAGCTGGAATTAAAGGCATGTGCCACCAAGCCCTGCTCCCTGATCAATTTTCATGCCCCCATTCCAGGTTGATAATGAGAGCACTCACTAATGAGCTTCCAGTATGCAAATCTGTATCTGAGCATGCGCTTTCCGTAAAGCCCCAACCTGTTCCAATGGGACTTCTTAGCTCCGGCCTAGCCAGAGGCTGGCACTCAATATATGAATAAATAAGCAGCAGGATAGACTATGTGATCCAGATGGTACTGTGTTCTAACCATGGGAAAGTATTGCTCATTTAAAAGCATCTTAAAAAAAAAAAAAAAAAAAGTTACAAGCCTCACTTAAAAGACAAAAACACACAGGGCATGGTGGCACATGCCTGTAATCCCAGACACTCAGGAAGGCAGAGACAGGCAGATCTCTGTGAGTTCAAGGCCAGCCTGGTCTATAAAGAGGGTCCAGGACTGCCAGGGCTACACGGGGAAACACTGTGTCTCCAAAAACCAAAAACCAAACCAAAACAAAACAAAACCAACAATGAAAAGGCAAAAAACACAGCTCTAGCCTCAAAAAGGGAAAAGAGATAATTTATTCTGGAGTCAAATATGAGTAACCCTGGCCTGGGAACAGTTTTATGTAACCCCAGATTCCAGGTTTCAAGATTTCAGCAGTTTTCTGAGGCTGCATAGAGACAGAGGGAAGGAAGCCACGGATCAAAGCTCTTTTCAGATAGGCTGGTGGGAAGATCAAGTAGGCGGTTAGAGCGGAGCAGGGAAGCTTCTACTTTTGCTATGAGATGCTATCCGAGGAGTTTTAACATTCCCGCCGCTGGATGTGAGGGTCTATTTATACATTCTGTAGGACTTACCTGACAGTCACAAGAATGTTACATTGCATGCAGAAGCGAGAACTGAATAATTACCGAAGGGACTGAAGATGGCCCAAGATAACCCTGCCCTAAACCTGCAAGGAAGTTCTAAGCCTTCAGCCTTTGACGTCACTGCTTCTTTCTGGAAAATGTTTACACACATTACGATATCCCAATTAGCCCTGATTCTTTCCAACATCTCCACAGAAGAGTCTAAACTGCATTTCGTTTTGTTTTTTTTCTTACTTGAAATTCTTTCAGACTCGAATTCATGGTACGCAGGATTTATAAGAGTGCATGCACAATCTTTTAATTTTTTTAATTTTTAAATTGCGTATTTGTGTACATGTATGGGTTTGTGCATGTAGGAGAGGGCACCCTTGAAGACCAGTAACATGGATCCCCCTGGAAATGGCACTGGGTGTTGGAAACTGAACTTGGGTCTTTTGCAAGAGCTATACCTGTACTTAACCACTGGCCCAATGATGATTTTATTTATTTCTAAATTTGTTCCTTCATTAATTGAGTGTTTGTATGTGCCTGCCTGTATACATGTGTGCTTGCACGCGTATGTGCATGTGTGTGTGTGTGTTTGCCATATGGGGCGGGGAGCATGACTGTGGAAGACAGAAGAGGACATCAGATCCTCTGGAGCTGGGTTTACAGATGATTATGGGCCACCTGACATGGATGCTGGGAATACAACTGAGGTCCCCTGAGACCGCAGCAAATACTCAACACTGAATCGCCACTCCAGTCCTCTACATGTATATTTTTTAAAGATTTATTTATTTATTATGTATACAGTGCTCTGCCTGCATGTACACCTGCAGGCCAGATCACATTATAGATGGCTGTAAGCCACCCTGTGGTTCCTGGGAACTAAACTCAGGACCTTTGGAAGAGCAGTTAGCGCTCTTAACCGCCCAGCCACCTGTCCAGCCCCTATGTGTATAATTTTAATTCTTCTCTCCTTATAGCATTATGATCAAAGTCTACGATTAATGAAGACTAAGATAGAAGTGAAATATAAGGCATCTACTTCAGTCAACAGAATTTGCACTTGAGGTGTTTCCATTCAAGCAGCCTTTCCCTGGTTCTCTCTTGTTATTAATGTTAGGAATAAGTTCAGAGTCACAGAGAAGGAAACTGCCACTCCAGTTAAAGTGTCTGGACCAGGCAATAGTATGCTTGTGATAAAAGGGGTGCACCACTCATGGAAGTGGGAGAGCGGCACACGGGGACTAGCTGTTCCTTTGGTTTTCATTCTAACACAGGCGATGGATGTCTTTTCCACATTGGTGGGGATCCGACCTCACAGTCTTCCTTGATTGCCTCATTTTAAAAGCGTCTGTGCTAAGGAAATGAAGGAAATCAGGCTCCTAAGTTAAGTCTTACCAGTTGTGGGTGGAGAGGTTAACACATTTGCATAAAGATTTTACAAGGTAGGAAGATAAACACATTTGTAACCCTTGTGGTAAATGGTAGGTTTGCAGTTTTTGACACACACACACACGCCGCCAAAAAAAGCTAATATTTCATGTTTCTTAAAATGTTATCATTTGGGAGGGATAGAAAAACCCAAAGGAGATGCCACAGAGAAAGTAAGGATCAGAAATGTTTACCCAGTCAACGCAACAGGTAGCTCATTGAACCACAGGCTTTACCAGGAAGGGCAAAGGCCATAGCTACAGTAATTCCAAGCATGACCCAAGTGTGGACCAAGGAAAGAGGCCGAAGGGGAAATGAGGTTGAAATCTGAGATTTTAGGATGCTCAGCAGAGTTGGAGATCCAGAGCTAAATAAGAGTTGGTGCAACTAAACCTGTGTGAACCGTAGCTGGTGGGGATTCCTTTCTGTTACCAGGTGAACACTGCAGGGGCTCATGGGATACGGCAGCTCTGTCTGCCCTGGTCTGGATGTACTAGCTGCTTTGGCTGTTGCTGTGACCATTAGAGGAAAGACTTGTTTGGGCTTACATATAAGGAGATACGATCCATCCGTGTGGCAGGCACCGTGATAGGTCTACGCATCTAGGACTCTTGACGTCTTGACAGACCCGGAAGCAGAGTGAGTGAGCAGGAAGTGGTGCCCAGCTCCAAAACCTCAAGGCTTATCCCTAGTAACCCATTTCTAGCAGCGAGACTTCACCTCTCCAGGGTTTCACAATGTTCTAAAACAGAGACACAAACTGTGTCAGAACTCATGAGCTTATGCGGGGGCGGGGGAGGGGGACACTGCAAACCAGGATGCTGGGCAGTCTCAGTCTCCATTCCCTTTTGTCTTGCACCCATCTCGGCGGTGCACTCAGTGAAAAATCGCAATGGAGCTATTTGGTGGAGGATGCAACCAGCGAAGAGAAGATCACACTTCCCTTTGAATGCATAATCCTACCACACATATACAAATTCTTACTTCCCCATACCAGGAGAACCACACCTCTCCCACACACCGCCTTCCTGGCCTTCCTATGACCACATGGCGATACAACCTGCTGTCCTGGTAAATTTAATGAAATGTTGAGGACGCTGTGGGCAAGCCATTGCTCTCCCACTACCCTTGGGGCGGAAACATCACAGCAGGTCATTCCACCCACATCTCTCCAGCAGGTGTTCTTTCACCCACTGAAGAGACTGACAGGGCGAGAAAAAAAAACAGGAAGACAGGTTTCAAGGCCACATACTGTCTTCTTCCATAGAGTCCCAGGGAAGTCATGGCTAGAGAATTAGGAGCAAGTTCCCCACCCCCCCGCACCTCCTCCCCCTGCACCTCCGCCCCCCCGCCCCCGCCTCCGCCTTGACTTCCCTCCCCCGACCCGCCCTCCGCCCTGACTGTCCCCCCCGCCCTGACTGTCCCCCCCCCTGACTGCCCCCCCACAATGAAAGGTTCATAATCAAAGCAGATGAGTGTCAACAACGCAAAGAAGTGTGGGCTTCTTTGGTTTTGCTTAATTTTTGTTTTGTTTTGTGGTTTTTTTTTTTTTTTAATGTTTGTTGTTAGGGTATGTTAGTTACACATCATAATGGGTTTTACTGTGACACTTTTATACACGCACATAATGTGTTTGGATTCTATTCACCTCCTCCAGTATCCACTCCTTGCTGCTTGCTCCTTTGTTGCTGTTTGGGTTTCGTTTGCGACCTAAGGAGTTTGCTATTGCTGTTCACAAGAGCTAGGGGGGTAAGGGGGACGCAATTGTAAGGTCTTTGTTCCTAATCGTGTGTATTCTTTTAAAACAGGGCCTCTAAACCCAATTTTGCATTGCCACGAATGTCCCCAGATGCTTGAGAAATCGTCAACTTTCCTGCCACTTTGAAAATGCCTTAATTGGCTACGTGAGACTCCACGTTTGGCAGGAGAATAAGTCATGTCAATACATGCCCACAAGTGAGGTTCCCTCACACACGAAGAGCTGCAGCCTCCGCCTTCCAGAGGCAGGGAGGATTTCTTCCCAAGAAACTGCCACCAAGACAGGACAGCATCGCCATCCAGCTAGGGAAGCGATGAAGTTGAGCTGAATGCAAAGGAGAAAGCTGGGCAGGCGCAGAGAGGCCTTGAGCTGTTCCCAGCTGTGCCTGCTCTGGGCCTCCTGGTCCTAATTGAAGAGGAGGAGGCTGGGATCTGTAACTCACTTCTGACCTGGCATTATTTGCATGCCAAGCCTTGCCCCACCCTTCTTGAAATCCTAAGAGAGAAGAATGTGGCTCCACCTTCCTGTCAATCTCTTGATTAAATAGGCACTTCCCTCCAGAAGGCTTCTGAAGTGTGGCACCTCCCACAGCTGCCTGAAGCTGCTCTCCCTCATCATGAATGCTGGCCCTCAGCACCTGACCTTGACAGCAAGCCTGGGCCTTGGCTTCTTGCTCCTGCTTTCTCTCTGCCCGGTCCCAGGCCGAGCCAAGGAGTTGAAGTTTGTGACACTGGTAAGTACACTTTTCTCATTGTTTTCCCTGTGACCAGAGAATCAGAAACCAAATGTCACCTTTCATGTTTCCTGTCTGTTATCTGCCTGAGACCAGGCGCTGTTCAGCCTCAGAGGGCGAATAGTCATGCGAGTTTGCTTTAATGAAGACAGCAGTCGCGTTTGCTGTTGTAAGTACTGTTGCCTTACCACAGCCACCCACCGATCCGATTCCCATAGACCGACAGGTCACTGCAGGAGAAGGCACAGCCAGCTCGGGTCACGTTCCAGGAGCTAGCCTGGCTTCTTTCCAGTTAATGATCATTTGTTTGCGAATCAAAGAACAGTCCCTTTCTGAAGTTAAGTCACTCCTTACGTTTACCGTGACATTGGAGCATACATTTCTAGTGTATATTCAGTAGCACAAAAGAGAAACGGAACGCAGAATTTCAGAGTGACTATGAGATAAACTGATTCAGTTGATCATTAAAACCATAATTCTCCCGACATCTGGTAACTGTGACAAGCCATGGAAAAGAGGAGAGGGCTGTCTGCTGCCTGTTGTCAAGGAAAAATATATACATTTGGATGTATACAGTTGGGTGTTCAAAACATGGAAAGAGCATTTTCAAAGTTACAAGGACTCTCTCTCTCTCTCTCTCTCTCTCTCTCTCTCTCTCTCTCCTTCTTTTACTTCACAGCTTCCATTGGTGTCTACTTTTTATTCGATATAGTGAAAGTTGGCCGACTCATAGCATGTTTTCTTTCTGCAAGAATACTTAGAAACTATCTTTATGAGTTACAGAAAGGACACTTCTTACTTAGCATTTAAACACGATGTTCCTCTCCTGTCAGGTTGAGATGTTCAGAACATCCTTTTCTTTTTACAGAAAAATCTTTACTTTTACATAAATCATGATTCTTAGTCCAGTAAATCTTTACCAGTCAGGAGTCAGGAGCAAAAGAGGAGAGAAAACCAAATAACTATGGCATCCTCTTCCCCCCAAAACCATTTGCCAGCTGCACGGCCTCTGTGTAGATAAAGCAACAGAATGCCCCATACCGTCTGCAGGGACAGCCATGCAGGCAACTTTTTCCCTTCAAGGCATGGTCTTATTGCTAACGAGCTCATTAGAAGAGTGGGGGTGGGGGGGTGTGCCAGAAAGATGGCTCAGTGGTTAAGTGCACTCTCTGCCCTTCTGGAGGTCCTGAGTACAGTTCCCAGCAAGCACATGGTTTATTGGGATACAATGCCCTCTTCTGGCATGCAGCCTATATATGCAGATAAAATGTATAATAAACAAACAAATATATAAATAGGTTTTAAAATTAAATTTTTTTAAAAAGAGGCCAGGGGTGATGGTATATGCCTTTAATCCCAGCACTTAGGAGGCAGAGGCAGGTGGATCTCTCTGTGAGTTCGAGGCCAGCCTGGTCTACAAAGCGAGTCTAGGATACTCAAGGCTACACAGAGAAACCTTGTCTCAAACAAAAAGAAAAAAACAATTTTTTTTTTTTAAAGAAGAAGAGTGTAGGGACCATGGAATTATGTTATGTTCTGTTGGTCCTGTCGTACTGTGTTGGAATAGAGCAGCTCTGAGTTCCACACACAGCCCAGATAACTTACCTTGGCTGTCAAAAGGTTGTAGGCTTCTTTCTTTTCTCTCCTTTCTGCCCTTCCACTCTCAGTTAAAGTATGGTCAGGACTACCAGTTAATTCTTCCTTACAGAAAAACCAAATGATGAAGGTCTTAGAACTCAAAAATTAATCAATAGTACATAAAGCAAATGTTAACTATTCTTCTTACAGTGGCTCCTGCTGAGAATATTAAGTGATGGGCGATTTAATCCATCTTCCTTGGCCTCTAGCAAAACAACTTCTCTCTGATAATATCGGCCAGAAGCAAGACTAGCCAGCCTTGCCTACATGAGATCTGATCTCAAAAACCAAAAAACAGAACAAGCAAACCTAAAACACAAAATGAAACCCACAAGCTTGTTCCTACTTTTAAGATGAAGATAAAGTAAAAGCTGTTAGGCAACTTGATGATGGTCACACAAGTAGAAAACCAGTCTCAAATCTACATTGCATGATGTCACTGGCCATTCCCCTCATTGCTAGACGCCATCTATTTCTGTTGAGTGCATATAGCCCAGAACCTGGAGCTGGTCGGAGATGACTACACAGTTTGTAGCATTACCCCAACTCAGCAGCTGTAGATCACTGCCTTGTTTTTCCTCCATAATCCAAGAAAAATAATCTCCAATTCTGAAAAGTTGGTTTTCATAGAAAGAGAAGGAGACTATCCTTGGCTCTTGTTCTCACCCGAGAACAGTCAGCTACCTGTGATTTATTTTATTTTGGTTTTTGTTTGTTTGTTTGCTTGCTTGCTTGCTTGCTTGTTTGTTTGCTTTGTTTTTGTAGTGCTGGGGGCTGAACCCAAAGTGTCATGCATTGATCCAAAGCTTCATATATGCCAGACAAGTAGTCAAAAAGTATACATTCTCAGCCTGCTACTACATTGAACACACAGACACAGGAACACACACACACACACACCATCATCACCCCACCACCACCACCACTACTATCACCACCACAAAGAACATGTAGAAGTCAGAGAACAACTTCTGGGAGTTAATCTCTCCATCCAACACCGAGTGGCAAAGATTGAAATCCAGTCACAGGCTTGCATAGCAAGCACTTTTACCTACTGAACCATTCACCAGCCATACATGACCTTTTGTGGCTTTTGTTTGTTTTGGTTTTTTGAGACAGGGGTTTCTCTGCATAACCCTGGCTGTCTGGATGCTCACTCTGTAGACCAGGCTGGCCTATAACTCAGAGATCCACCTGCCTCTGCCTCCTGAGCGCTGGAATTAAAAACATGCACCACCACCACCACCCTGCTATCCTACATGGTCTTTTACAGCAAACTTATGAATGTATTTATTTCCCATGAAATTGTGGTCTGACCACTTATTAAGAGTTGTGTGGGGGAAAAAATCAGTCTAATAGAAGTTTAAATGTGTGGAAAGGGTCTCTATCAACTGTTCAATGGAGTGCATCTTCAACGGGCACCGTAGATCTCAAGAAGGGAATCTACTTGTAAACTGCTTCCTGGGGTGACTGTGGCGTTCACCTCCCCAGACTATAGAAAATTAGTATTTTTGACTTTGTAGAAAAGAAGATGGTTAAGGATGCTGAGTCTCGATGTAGCATCAGCCAGCTTTGGTAATTATCACTCAGGGTCAAGCTTGTTTTACCCATGTACCTACTCATTTCCCACACATGCTCACTTGCCTTTCTCTTTACAATAATCTTGTGCCTATTATTTCATCAGAAAGAGAGAATGTCATCATGAAGCATCTCTCCCTCCAGCCAGAGGCTGGGGAGGGGGGGGCAGGGGGGCGGGAATCACAAGTCAGGTGACCTTAGACAGACAGAACTTCTGTGTTGTTCCTCTGGGTGTTTATAAAGAAAGGAATAGTGACAACACAGAGCCTCCTTTTATTCTTCGTGGCTGACCTTATTGCTGCAGAGTCTTACCTGAGTCATAGTATATTCTTGGCTCAAAGAGCCTCCAAGCCCTGTGCACACTGTCTCTTCGGCAGGATGAGTCACCTCCTGATCAACATTGGACCTGCCCATGATGCCAGCCACCGCATACTTCCAGGACCGACCCATCTTCATTTCCACTCCTCAAGGATTAGCAGAATAGAAGTTGAAAGTGATATCTAGAAAAACACAGCATTTTTACTAACCCAGTTCCACTACTGTTGACCAGGTCTGGGAGCAGAGGGAGGCCGTTTAACAAAAACAGCTGAGTCTCAAGTTCCCTAAACTTAAAGTTGGGGATCACAACCACGGCTAAGCTTTCCACGTTCACAAGGTTGTCTTCAGGATCAAGGGACATGACTGGTGTGTGGAAGTGTCAAAGTGTGAAGGGGTCCCACAGTAAGTGCTGCTGGGAGTCACCATCCAAAATGGAGAGTTTCTAACTTGTTGGATAAATTAAAGATGATCCCTTAGTTAATTTTAAGGTTTGCTGTCTTAATCATTTTGAGTAGGCTTCATTGGTGTGCTTCCACTACCATGTATCTCTGGAACTTTCTTTCAAAATGGAAACTTCTTACCCATTACATAGTAATTTCTCATTCTGCCATCCCCATCCAGGCCTATCCAAACTTCAGCTCATGATCAGCAAACCACCAAGGACAGATAGGACTGTGGCCCAACGCAAACCTGTAAACTCATCTAAATCTTTTTCAATTTATTTTGCAGACGACTGCGTCTCATTACGATGTCAGAAGGTTGGGCATACTTGCTAGGGCCCCTGGAAAGCATTGTTCTTCTTTCTGTCCCTACGACTTAGACTCTTTCCAACTGGCTCCTATTGTTCGAACCTGCCATTGTTGCCTGTTGTGACAGAAGACCCTTCATTATTAGAGAGCGTGTTTGACGAGGGGCAAAGAAAGGATCAGATGTTAGTCAGTTAGCAGCAATGCTAGGATGTGGACCATGTGTAGGCTGATCACACAGTTCATCTTCCCCTGCTACTAACTCCAGCTAACTGTTTTTCCTGGGGCACAGTCAGCTCTGTGCATCCAAGTGTACTTTGTAGAGAGAGACTAGGAGTGAAAACAAAACAAAACAAAACAAAAGCAATCACACCACAGTTCAGACAAAGAAAGCACTGTGAAGTCCGGACTGGATCAGAACGTAGCAAAATTGGAAGGCAGAGGTAACATTTTAAATTTTTCAAACAGAATCCAGTAGGTTGGATATAAATATTACAGGAAATGGTGAATAGCTAACGACCCCATGATTTCTAATTTGGGTTACTGGAAAGATGAGTATGCCATGGAGGTAGAATACATAGAGGGCGTTAGAAAGTAATCTCTATACAGCACCATACAATATTGCACAGCAGCAAGAAGTGAGGACCCAAAAGTCAGATCACAGGCTGAGCAATGCCAGCTCGACCCAGTGTTAGTTGTATGGCCCCAATGAGCCACCTAGCCAATCTGTGATTCATCACTGGAAATGGGGCTAACAACGCCTCATGGAGTTGTTATGGGGCTTAAGGAAATGCATGAAAAGTCCTTAAGCCTCCCTGGTGAGTGTCAGATCATTGCGACAAAGCACTAATCTCCAGAGACTGATCATTCTCATGAGCAGCTCACTACGGTGCCAGGCCTTGCTTTATTTATTTATTTATTTATTTTCCCAGTTCTTATTTTTATTCTCAAAAGGCTCAAGTAAGTAGTTGTGTATCTTTTAAGTTCATTCCTTCCTCTTCCTAGCTTCAGGCTTTGGTCCAGTCAAAGCAAGAGAAGCAAGTATTGGCGAGTGATTCCGAATCACAGACCCCTGCATCCTCTTTTCCTTGGGATGCTGAGCCGTTAGCTTCCTTCATGGCTTTTGGTTGGAAGAGACCTTGGATTTGCCTTCATCTTCACTGCTCGTGTTTAGACAATGCCTTTGGCCACAGGCAGGGACTTTGCAATACTTATTCGCCTTTTCCTTTTTTAACTTCAGTTGAAGTAGAATTTCAAGTGTAAGTAATAGGTTGCAAGCATCTACCAGATGCCAGGCACCTTACTTTCTGAATCTTCCCAATTATCCAAAAGGCATATAATAATGAACTTAGTGCTATATAAGAGTCAGGAGGTTTTGTTGTTTTGTTTGGATTAGAACTAGATCTTGTCTTTAATGGCTGAGGCTAGGCCTAAGCAATATGGCTCTTAGGTAAGTGCAAGTAAGGGGAGATGGCTGGATATTAATAGGGATGTTTCTTCAAAGAGAAAGCTGGTTTCCTCTGCTCAATGGGTAAAACCCTGGATGCTACAAACTATGTTCAACAAGAATGGAAGCATACGGCACAGTTACAGGTGTGAATAACATTAGTAACAAACATAATAATAAATTCCAGGGACTGAGTGGAACCCGTGTGCTCTGCGCTCACTCATGCACCACGTGTGAATCTTCTGTTGCTCTTGTCTGGTAGAAAATGATTCTGTTGTTACCTGGAAAGAGAAAATGAGACACAGAGAACTTTGAGTTCAGGCATTTATTTTTTTCAGGGTCACTTGGCCAGTGTTTGGCAATGCTGGCGTTGGAAACTTGCCCTAGGTAACCAGAATGAATGTCAGACCGTTCTGTTTACAGCTTGCACACACGATGTAACACACAGTTTGCACCACTTCTCTTTGCTGCAGGCTTCTTGTTCTTCCTGGCCTGGAGAAAGGCCTCCCTCTCACATCTTCCTTGTGGCCAGTGCAGGATGTAGCTGCGTTCTGACCCTTTTCACAGCCCACATCCCCTCTTGCCTCTTACAGCATCTGTCTACAGGAATCATCATTTCTTTATTCTAATTATCAGTCGATGCATTTATTTCTCAGTTCCTTGAAAGAAGAAAAATAAGACTGGGGAGATAGCTCAGTGGTTAAAAATGCATGTTTGTGAGTATGAGCACTGGAGTTTGCATCCAAAGTCATCCCAAAGTTTTTATGCTGCCTTGAGTTCTAAACCTGATTTGGCAATGTGGTGGTTTGTTAGACTCCAGCGTAGACCAAGGGAAACTTCATTATTCCAGAATCAAAGGCAGAAATGGGGGTGACCGAAGGGGAAGTTGAGGCCAGGGAAGGAAGGAAGAAAACAGCATTTCCTTGCACAGCATAGTTTGTTGATACATGGCAGTGAAAATCAAAAGCTTTCATGAAATGGGAGGGCTAGAGATGCTGTCACCAGCCTGGAGGAAGGACACCCAGCCCAGGGTCCATTTGCTCATCCAGATCTGCCTTGTGTGTGTTATTATAATCTAGATAGTGGCCATTTCCCCAGGGATTCTACATCCGAGGACTTCCTGGGAACAGGCAGTGTTAGTCGCCATTACCAACTTGGCTGGCTTTGGCATCACGCAGGGACACTCCTCTGGGCATGTCTGGCAGCGTTTCCTGAGGGACTTCCCTGAGGAGGGAAGACACACTCTGAATGCCAGCAGGTCCATTCTATGGCCCAGCGGCCCAGACTGGATAAAATGGAAGGTTTAAAAAAAAGAAAAAGGAAAAATCTGACCGAGCACCAGCATCCCCTCCCCATCTCCAGTGCTTGACTGCATATGTCGTGTGAATCTCTGCTTTCCATCCCCGCTACCATGCCCTCCTCACCATGAGAGATCAAAGCTAACCAAGAACCGAAGTCAAACTTTCCTTCTTCTCCTTAGGTGTTATTGTCAAGTATTTTATTACAGCAATGAGAAAGCTAGTATGGAAGAGAAGGAGCTAGATTTTTTTTAAATTATTTTTTAAAATTTTCTAATGCAGATGGGCTGGAGAGATGGCTCAGAGGTTAAGAGCACTGGCTGTTCTTCCAAAGGTCCTGAGTTCAATTCCCAGCAACCACAGGGTGGCTCATAACCATCTATAATGAGATCTGGTGCTTTCTTCTGGCATGAGGCAGAACACTGTATAAATAATAAATAAAACAAATCTTTTTTTAAAAAAATTCTGATGATGACCAGAAAATATTAGAGATGGAAACAAAAAGAGAGATTATATAGGGGCTACTTAATATGAAAGGTTCCTCAAGATCCCTGGACAAACCTGCGTGTAGAGAGTGGGTGTGCGTGCCAGGAGATGCAGACGCTGGCCATACAAAGCAGATAGAAAATCTAAGGCAAAGGCACTGGGGCTGGGCAGGCAGGAGGGCTCCTGCCTAAGCACATTTGGCAAGAACGTGGGCTGAGGACATTGGTGTGAAAGAGAGACCAGATCAGGTAAAGATTTGGGGAGAAGGGTTCTTAGGGGGACTTTGAATTTTTTTGCGAAGAGCAGTAAAACAGATATGATTTCTAAGAGTGATGAGGTCCTAAGGTAAACACTAGCTATGTACAGACTGACCTCTGGAGCCACCTGTGTGCTTACAGGGTCTCTTTATAAAAAACCTCAAGAAGAGAGCAAGAGTGAGAGTGGAACAAAAGGAAGTGATGGAGAGCGAGACCACAAATGTGCTCTGTCAAAACCTTTAAACACCTTAAAAAGTTAGACAGAGTGAACATTACCCTGTAATCCTACCACATACGAGGCAAGGGGCTGGGGGATCAAGAATTTAAGGCCACTAGGTAACCTGGGAAATACAGTGACACTCTAACTAAAAGAAAGTTCTTGTAATTCAAAAGAGGTTGGTGACTGCAGTCTGGGTGTGTCTGGGTGTGGGGAGGAAGCACAGTGGACCAGCCATCCTGGGAATTAGGAGATGCGAACAACTCATCTTTCTGAGCCTGTTTGCTGATTTTGCTCCGTGTCGAAATAAAGCCAAGCTGTCCTCCAGGGAGTTGAGAGATTCACAAGAGGCAGTGGGAACCCAGGTACGGCGGGTCAGGCCAGCCATGCCAGTGTTTGGGAGGGTGAAACAGGAGGCTCACTGCAAGTTCAACCCAGCCTGAATAGCACAGTTAGAGCCGGGTATCCAGAGGGAGACCTTTTCGAAAACAATCAATCAAGAGAGATCAGAGGAAGGGCTCTCTAAAAGATGGCAGAGTGTGGGGTTGGTGGGTGTTCACGGTCTCAGATTCTTCCTGCTGCAATCATCACTAGCTCTGCGGAAGCTCCTGGCCTCTAATAACATAGCTTTAGTTTCCTGAAGGTTTGGGTAGAGTAGAATTGCTGGACCGAGGTCAGAAGCAATATGTAGTAGAGCTGAGAGACATAGTCCAAGGGCTGTTGTTGACTTGAGAAGCTCTGAGCTCCAAGGAGACCATCTGCACACACAGACATGGACACTCTGATCCAAGCACACACAGGGACAGGACACACACACACACATGTCCACACACACACACACTCACTCACACATACGTGAATCTTAGCTTGCAGTTCGTCACTGGAGCAGGGACATTTAGTGTTTCTATGGCACACATCTTCCAAAGAAGTTCACAGTCTGAGTCTGCCTGTAATGTAGCAACACTGAAAATCTACTCTATCACCTGAGAATACAATTAGTCCTGGATATAGTCAGTTTAACCCCAGTTCTCTGCTCCTTATTAATTTTATTTGTTTTATTTTATTTGTGTTTGTGTGTGCGTGTGTTGTTTTGTTTAGTTGAATGCAGTTTCATATTATCTCCTAGGCTGGCCTCCAACTCAGCATGTAGTATTCTGTACTACATCTGGCTGTTTGGTGGTTGTTTGGGGTCTTGGGGGGGGGTGTGGTTGGTTATTTGAGACAGGGTCTCTCTGCATAGCCCTGGCTGTCTTGGAACTTACAATGTAGACTAGGCTAGCCTTGAACTCACAGAGATTCACTTGCCTCCGCTCCTGAGTGTTGGGATTAAAGAAGAGCACCAACACACCCAGTCTTGTTTGTTTTGAGACAGGGTCTCGGTGTGTAACTAAGGTTAACTTTTTGTCTCAGTTCCTTGGCGCTGGGATTACAGGACAGAGCTCTGTTAAGGAAGTCACACGTGTCTGTTTGTTTTTGTGTCTCGGCTTTATTATTTAAATATTACAGAAAGCTTATGATGCCTTAGAGATTGTTTTTAATAGCAAGAGTTTGTGCTCTTCTTGTGCAACACACACACACACACACACACACACACACACACATGCATTCCAGTCTTTTAGAAAAAAAAAAGTATATTGAGAAGAGTTTATTAAAAAGAAAATCTTCAGGTCTCAGATCATGCTGAAGTGCTATGGGCAGCTGGTGAGCAAGAGGCCAAGGGCTAAACAGTGCACCCAGCAGCTCCCTACGATGGAGACTTATCTACCCCTGAACATGTACACTGCTAATTGAAAAACCGTGAAACATGAATGTGAGGTCAGTAATCTGTGACAGCCATGTCACAGTTTTAGTCAACAAACCTGGGAAGGTCTGTTGCAGTGAGTGGGCTCCAAGCAGTCTAAGATGTGCCCGGTTGTAGAAACGGAGTCACTAGTGGCTAAGCTTGATGGTTCCTGCTCATGACCAAGTCACTCCTACACACTGGCCCTGGCAGCTGTGCTTCCTGGCAGAAAGAGAACCTTCACAGCTGTGTTTCCTTAACTGCCCAAGGACTCCTTAATCACCCACTCTCTGCCTTGTTGCCCTGGTATCCTGTAGGCTGTCCTGCTGAGCTTTGCATTTCCCACTGGTTTAGGGCAGCAGAAAACCTGCTCGGATCAGCTATCAGAGACACAGCATGGGTCTCAAACGGTCCCTGCTGTCCTAGAATTCCTTCCTCAAGGTAACTTGAGTTTGAGGTTGTTCCTTTCTTGGTGTCTACTGAATTATTCTGTAGGTGTTCAGAAACACAGCCTGCTGGCTTATTTACAGGAGAGTCTCTCTAATCCAAGCAACAAGCAAAGGTGATTTCAGATCATATAAAGTATTTATGCAACCATTGTCTATGTTATTATTTTCTGCATCCATGTAGAACTTTATCATGTCTCCCTGAGTGCTTTTCTTTCCTTATGTTTTGACTATGAAATAGCATTGAGTTTCGGCCTGACGCGCTACACTAAAGACTTGTTAGAACCAAAGTACTGAGGTTTCAGAAACTCAAACATCTCTCTCCAAAAGCAAACATGCAGTCAGAATAGCATGGTGCCTATATGGACCCAAAAGCACATTATTAAAGTGCTGAGATCTAGATCTCCCAATCTCCCAATCTATACATTTGTCTGCTCCTAACCTCCTGAAAATAATCACTGAGCCCAAATATCCACAATCGAGGGTGTCATTTCAAAGCCACTGTTTTCATTATACATAAAAATTTAAGAGCATTGTTGCTGTTGCCATAATTAAGAGAAAAAAATATCTCTAACCATTCCGTCTGCACCAAATGATCTTGTGTGTGTGTGTGTGTGTGTGTGTGTGTGTGTGTGTGTGTGTGTGTGTAATTTGCTTTCCAATGGCCAATTATCCTGATGTTATAATTACCTCAAGAACAATGTTCCTGGTTCATCATCTGAGATTTAATTGAACAGAATTTTAGAAGACTGGTAGTACCCTTGGTCATAAGCCCAACTAATGAAACCAGAAATCACTGGGGGGCGGGGAACTTTGTCATTGGAATTTCCTATTGCTCTCCAGGTGATTCCACTGGACAGACAAGGTGGCAGCCATGGTTTAAGAAACTCTATTCTTAGGAGTAGAGACAAAACACTCAAGTGAGCTTTGTCTTGTTGTTTGTTGTCTTTTCTTAGACGTTTCGGCATGGAGACCGGAGTCCCATTGATACCTTCCCTAACGACCCCATTAAGGAGTCCTCCTGGCCCCAAGGATTTGGCCAACTCACCCAGGTTAGTTTGATCTATTTTGTTGTTATTTTGCTTTTTGTTTCTTTGTTTGTTTGTTTCCTGAGACAGGGTTTCCCTGTGTAGCCTTGGCTGTCCTAAACTCACTTTGTAGACCAGGCTGACCTCAAACTCACAGAGATCTGCCTACCTCTGCCTCTGCACTACACCCAGCTGTTATTTTGGTTGTTTTTTGTTTTGTTTTTTTGTATGTTTGTTTGTTTGTTTTTGCAGCTGGGTTTATACAGTGCAGGCTGGCCTTGAACTACTTATGTAGCCAGAAATGACTTTAAAATTCCTCATCCTCCTTCCTCCATCTCCCAAGTGCACACATTTCAGGTGTGAGTCATAGCTTTGGTTATAAAGGAGAAATATGTACAGAATTTTCCACTTCAATGTATTTATCCTACTGACTGTATTTAAGTATGAGAGGTTTCCGTGGAGATTGAGTAGAAATGTTAAAAATAACAACGTCTTATTTAATCAGCATAGGATGTGGTCTGGGCATTAGGATGTTTGGAAGGTCCTCAACGGATTGTCTGGTTTTAATGTTCAGCCAAAGACAAGAATCCTGGCCCTAACCAACTGTCAAGTTTTGTAGAGATTTAAATTCAGAGAAGCTAAGGGAAGCCAGTATCTACTGGTTCAGAAGCATAGTGCCCTTCCCGCCACAGACTAATCATTTTTCTCTCTAGTGAGAAAACATCACAAAGATTCATATTTTCTTAGTACAGGTTCCTTCTCTCCTTACTATGCTTTTCTGGTGAGACCAAAAGATTTTTGAGGACAACGAGGTCCGGATTCAAACCTAGAAGTCTTTTAAGCAGCAGTCAGGTTCCAAGAGTGAGTTGTAAGTTAGAAGGCTGTTGGACCCAAAGCCCCTGCTTCTTCAGTGGCTCGGGCCGTGGTATGACATTGTGCCTTCCCAACAGTCATCTTCATCTTTGATGAGAGGTGAGCGTAGAGATGCTTCTCAGTGATAAGCAAACGAGCAAGTGTGTGCAAGCAGTAGCTTCGGTGACCACATCCTCCATGACTTGTGCATCTTTGGCGAGGCTCTGGATTAATGACAAACCTAAATGCAATGTTTCTCAAAGTGTGGCACACTGTTCCCTGAGCAGGCATCGTTTGCAGTTCTTGTTCAAATAGATTCCAGGGCCACATCCAAAGTACAGAGAGCTAGAATCTTAGGGCACGCCAATACTCAAGGACCACTAAGCTAAGGCTGATCTCGGTGTTCTACTAGACTCTCTGGGAGAGATGGTTAAAAACAGATGCCTGGGCCTGGAGGGCTGGTTCAGTGGTTAAGAGCCTTTGCTGTTCTGGGAAATGATTCAGATCCAATCCACACCACCCACATGGTGGCTCACAACAATCGGATGCCCTCTTATGACCTCTGTGGGTACCAGGCATACGTGTGCTGCACAGACACATGTGCAGGCAAAACTCTCATACACATAAAATAATAAAATAATCTTTTAAAAAAGATTTCTGGGTCCCACTCGCAGTTTCTAGCTCAATACACCAAGAGTAGTGCCCAAGAATTTGATTTCTGACACACTCCCAAGTGAGGCCAACCCTGCTGATCCACAGACCACACTTTGAGTAACATGCTCTGTTTTTTATGAGGCAACCACAGATAGACTGTGAATGTAATAAATGAGTCTGTTTACTATAAGGTTCAGCAAACTCCGCTTTATCAGGCCGTTGGATTTCATTCACAAAAATCCCTACAAAGTGGTCAACCAATCACATTGAATATTCTGCCCACACGAATCCCACCCGAGGTGAGCTATTTACCTAGATAAACTGCCAACTAGCAATTGAACCCATACTCTACACAAGCATGCATCCACATGTGTGCAAACAAAGACGAATAAGTATTTTCAGGGAGTCCTGATGAAGGCAAGTGTTCTCTCTTGTTTTAGTTTATATAGATGGTCTTACTGTGGAACTGTGGTGCACAACTTGTTCATGTTACAGATAACAAGAAGAGACACATTTCTACGATAATATATACTTTCCCTAACCTTCATTTTCATTCTCTTTCCCCATAGTGGGGCATGGAACAGCATTATGAGCTTGGAAGTTATGTAAGGAGAAGATACGGAACATTCTTGAACGAGTCCTATAAACATGACCAGGCAAGTTGGAAAACCAGGACTTTGAACCCTGACTCTTGAAAAAATTCAAAGCAAATGAGATATGATAGATATTGATTTACATTCAGAATTTTAGATGCACCAAGATAGGAAGGATGTTTTCTTTAAGGCTGCCAAACACAAATAGCCAAACACTAAGAATGTAACATTTATATAATTCCTGATTGTTTCATGGTTCTTCTTGCTGTGGGTAGTTTATTGTATATATGTGTGATACTATAAATGTATCTGTAAACAATAAAAATATTTAATAAAAATAAATATGAGTCATCTCTGTCAAAAAGTCAAAGTAATTTTTCACGCATATTCAGAATTTATACCTTTGCCTGTTTTCTAGAGAATTTATATAAGTCAGAGATCTTGCTTACCGATGTATTTCTCTTTATGGAACATTTTTCCCTAAAAATATGATTCTTAGTTCAAGTTTTTATGGGTATTCTGTGTAAATATTTTGGCTTGGTGTTACTGATCAACTCAACTATTGGCCTACTGATCGCTTTGTCCCATTGTATTTTTGTAATATTTTCTATCCAACGACAGATAGGATTATGACACTCCCACAGTGCCTACTGATACTTTATACCGCTTTCCAGCTCTTTCCTGATACCCTGTCAGCCCCACAGAAAGAAAACTCGAGTTTTCTCTGATTTTCCATCTCCTTTGACTTCTCTCTAGGTTTATGTTCGAAGTACAGATGTTGACCGGACCTTAATGAGTGCTATGACAAACCTTGCAGCCCTGTTCCCCCCAGAGGGCATCAGCATCTGGAATCCCAGCCTGCCCTGGCAGCCCATCCCAGTGCACACCGTGTCTCTCTCTGAAGATCGGGTCAGTGTCCTGGGTAACCCAGGAGGAGAAAACCAGGCCCCTGGGGACTTACAGATTTAGCACACTGGATACATAGGACACGAAGGGCCCAAACAAGCAAGGCTAAGAGCTGAGTTTTTCTTTGGATTTATTTTGCCTTACTATCATTTCAACTTTTGGTAATCTTCCTTTCTCCATCTATACACACACACACACACACACACACACACACACACACACACCAGTCCCCACGATTTTAGTGCCCAATGTAGGTTTCGTATCTTCCCCCCCCCCCCCCCCCCAGATATCCAAAGACCTCCCCGCCCACCAAACGCACCTCTTTCAATAAAAGCTTATATTCTGGAGCAAATTAAATAAAGTACTCAGAGAGGAAAATAACAAACAAATTCTGTCCAGTGCCGCATTGCTAGTTGACAGCAGGCAGTGCGGAGCCTCTCCCATTCAAAGCATCTTCTTCCCTGCCAAACAGTGATTCTAGACTTAGCTGCCTGTGAGAACCACCTTGAGAGTTTTCAGAATACCCAATCACTAGGGGCATGCCTCAAAACAAGTCACTCTTGAGGGTAGGGCCCCTGCATCAGTATCTTTTAAACTATTTTATTTTATTATATGTATATAAGTGTTTTGCCCGCATGTGTATCTATGCACCCATGTATGTGACTGGTACCCTTGGCAGCCAGAAGACAGAGTTGAATCTTCTGGAACTGGAGTTGCAGAGGGTTGTGGACTGCCATGTAGGTGCTCGGAGTCAAACCCTAGTCATACAGAAGAGTAACAAGTGCTCTTAACTGAGCCATCTCTTCAGCCCCAACATGAGTACCTTAACTGGGTTTATGGGCAGCCGAGTTTGAGATGCAGCACCCTATGGCAAGTTGCTTAAATAGAACTATTTGAGGGAAACCCAATTTTACTCATGCATGATGGGGCTGACCCCAAAATCTTAACCTTTTCAAAGGAACTGGTATTTAAAAAGCATGAATAAATAAATCCAAATTTCTGCTGTAGAATGTAAAGGACTCTAAATTAACCAGTTTGGAACAAAGAATTATTCCTTAATTTCCCTGAAGTTGTACTATAGGCTTGACCATTTTATAACTTTTTCATAACTCTTTTTTTTTTTTTAATTACTGATCATTGCAGAGTGGATAACTTATTTAATCATAGAGGCTCATTTAGGTCACGCTTGTGAAAACTTGAGGTTCAAGGCATGGCACCAGCACCTGCTCAGAGTCAGGTGAGAGCCTCTTGCTGCGTGGTAACCTAAAAGAGGATGTGGGATGGTGAGGCAGGACAAGTGTATCCAATAATGTTTGCTTTTATAACACATCCCCTCCCACCCATAGAGATCCACTAATCCATTCCTGAGAGCAGAGCTCTTGTGACCCAGTCACCTCTCACAGTTCAGCCTCTGAACATAGCCTCACAGGAAGCCAGGTTTCTAGCACATGACTCCACTAGGGGGTGTGTCCAAATCACAACAGCACCTCACACTCTACATACTAGCTTTGACTAGAAGCTTTTTCCCAGGGACTTCTGGGTAATATTGTTCTCCTCTCTGGCCTAGCAATACTCCTACAAACTTGGCTTAATGGATGTATGAATTTTTCATACCTGCTTTGCAGGATTTTTCAAAAATGCTTTGTGGAAACTGCACTTCCCCTGTCAAACCCACTCAAGGTTTTTTTCCCCTGATGTTTTCTGAAAAAACTAGAATAATGCATTTATATTCTTACCTTCACAGAATCAGAAGGGAAGTATTACATTACCAGTGTTCTAAAAAAAATTTATGACAAATACTTTCCAAAAAGGAAAAAAGAAAATACCATGTTTACCGCAGGCTTTTCTACAGAGATGAAATATCAAACAGAGCCAGTGTGAAGCTAAACCTGTAATCCAGACAGATGGTAATCAAATTACACAATAAAGACACTGGGAGATGAAAGGAGGAACAGAGAGTGAGGGAAATGGAGAAAGAAGCAAAAAACAAAAACAAATCTATCATAGGTTCCAGCTAAGGCAAACAAAATTCTCTGATTGATGAAGAAATCTAAATTTATGAAAACACTGTTACGCTCTGGGTCATGCTGAATGATGAAATTAATATAAGACCAAGCGTCATCCCTAGATGGGTTTGATGGATGACACTTAGCATGTGTCAACCACATGACCAGTGCAAGGCGATGGGTGATGGTTCCAACACACGCTGAATGTGGTGAAGAAGTTCAGAGAAGGGGCTGCACAGGGCAGGCACGCAAGTCCTCACAGAGTGAGACTGTGAGTGAGACCTCTGAGGTAAGAGAGGAGATGAAAGCATGCATTCTTTGCATTGCACCGCTAGCCTGACAATGCTTAGAAGGAGGAGACGTGGGAGCCTCAGAAGATAGTTGCTATAATTCAGGCATGAGGAAATGAAGGCCTGAAATACATGCTCATAAAAAGGAAAGAAGCAAAGATAAAACCAGGTGACATACAGAGTCAGACAGGACAGACAGGAACCGACTTGTAAACACTCTCTGAGTAGCGACTAACACAACACCCTTGTCCTAGTTGTTGGCAACGCGGCGGTGAGCGTGACAGAGATGAGACTAGCTCATTTGAGATTAATATCTGATGGGAAATAGATAATAAGGAAGGAAAGCAATAAAGTGCTTTTAGGTTGAGATAAGTTCCATGGTGGAAGGAAATAAGTTCCTGTAGTAGCTCAGGCAGGATGGCTTGGAAACCTAAGGTGGGCCTCGGTGCCATGCAAGAAGGCCCCCAGTATTTGTGGACAAGAGAGTGTAAGAAGTTAGGCAGTGAGGGAGTAGGGTAGAGCATTTGCTCTTAGTTACTAAGCCACCTCTCATAGACTCTCAGAAGCCATGGCAAGTTTGGAGGTTGACTCCAGGTAACATGAAGAGTCTGTGAAAGTTGAGACCCACAAACACGATTTGGGGCACCTTGAAAGGAGGAGCGTGGCTTCTGTGAGGACAACGGACTGGGAAGTCAGAAGAATGGACAGCAATTGACCAGACAGGAAGCATGGTGTCTGAAACACAGGCTACGCCAGTCCAGACTGGAAGTGGACAGTGAAGAGGAAGGAAGGGAGTCTGGCTGTTTAGCTCTGCTTTGAAAGCGCACCAGTTCCAGTGACTGCCTACAAAGCAGGTTTATAAGCTTTTTTTTTTTTTTTTTAAATGGGCAGAAGTAAAGACAGTGGCAAGAGGAGATGATGGAAGACGAAGTTGACCTCAGCTTTACGCACCCGACATTTCAGAACGTCGGTGATCAAAGAGCGGCCTGCGAGTAGCGCTCTTCATCATGGGCTGCAAAAACAGAGTGGATGAACCTTAGAGCCACAGACCACAAACCCCTAAGTCGGTAGCCTGTGTGACACAGTTAAAGCAGAGTGATTGTGAAATGTACACGGATTTCATGATGATGAGCGTTTCGTCTTCCTAATCGATTTTTAGTTATGCTTTTCATACAGCTAACCCATGCTCTTATCTTGACCATCTGCAGATTTGCTAGCAGGAGATCAATGAACGGTTGATTCCTTTTAAGATTCTATCCCAAACCTCTAATTTATTTCGCCTTACTCCTGGGGAGGAGAGGGCACACGCTGATATGCACTTAGCAGAAGAGAGCAGTTATCCACATGGAAAATGAGCAACTGTGAATATTTACCAGTAGCAAGCTCATGAAAGGAAAATGAATAAATCATGGTTTCCGCATCAGGATACATAACCTATGGCCGTAGAACCTGGCGACCATTTCCTCATTGCCTCCAACTGTAGAATTTCTATTCAAAGGACTCTTGGGTCTTTCAAGGGCGCTTTGGACCTAATGAAGCTTAAAATGTTGGCCCAGAGTCTCTGCCCGTGCTTGTCTGACTAATCAACATCTTACGTTTTTTTCTTTTGTCCGCAGTTGCTCTACCTGCCTTTTGCGGACTGCCCTCGTTTTCAAGAACTCAAGAGTGAGACTCTGCAATCTGAAGAATTCCAGAAGAGGCTCCAGCCGTATAAAGTCAGTCCTGTCATTTAGTGTATACTGGGGTGTGATGGTCAAGACAGAGGATGAAACTTGGCCTTCTTGAAAGAAGTGTGGGTGTGAATGTGTCTGGCGGAGCTCTGCCTGCCTCTGCCTCCCAAGTGCCATGCATAAAGGCACGCACCTGCACACCTGACTCCTCTATTTTCTGAATTTTCATGACTATATTAAAAAGACTTTTAGGCCAGGCAATGGTGGCGCGCACCTTTAATGCCAGCACTCGAGAAGCAGAGGCAGGCAGATCTCTGTGAGTTCAGGGCCAGCCTGGTCTACAAAGTGAGGCCAGGACAGCCAGGGCTCTGTGTAACAGAGAAACCCTGTTGAAGGGGGAAAAGAAAGACTTTTAGCCAAGCATGGGGGTGCACACCTTTAATCCTAGCACTTGGGAGACAGAGGCAGACAGATCTCTGTGAGTTCAAGGCCAGCCTGGTCTACAAAGTGAGTTCCAGGACAGCCAGAGCTATTCACAGAGAAACCTCATCTCGAAAAACCGAAAGAGGAAAAAAAAGACTTTTAATTTTATGTGTATGATTCTTTTGCCTGCATCTATGTATGTGTAGCACTGTATGCCGGGTGCCTGCTGACGTCAGAAGAAGCATCCACTCCCCTAGAAGTGGAGTTACTGATGGTTACAAATCCCAAACCATGTGGATTCTAGGAACTGAGCATGGGTCCTCTGCAAGAGCAACAAGTGTTCTTAATCACTGAGCCATCTCTGCAGACTCTGTCTCTTTATACTTTGGGTGTATTTGTTCCAGTTTACCATATCTGTAAATAGCAATGGCTTATCTCTAGTTTTCTAGTGTCTACCTCTCTGATTGTTTTCTCCTGTGTGCTTGTAATGGCCATTACTCACAGCACAGTGTCACATGGCAGTGTTGTAGTGTAGTGCACTTGTTGTATTCTTAATCTATATATTTTCTCCCATTAAGTGTGCTAATGTTTTGGTCTTCGTATGGGTATTTACAAATGAGGTTGAACTCACTTTATTTTCTGAGCATTCTTCATTAGCACTGGTGTTACAACTAACACATAAACATGTTGAAAGTTATCTCTCTCTCTCTCTTCAATAGTCCTGAGCAGTTAGAATAGAATAGAATAATTCACCCTTGGAGAGCTTGACAGAGTGCCTCTGAGAAATCATGCACTGTGGAGTTTTTGTGTTTGAGGCAGAAAGAATAGGAATCATCTTTCATATCCAGGGGGAAGAGGTGTGTGTGTGTGTGTGTGTGTGTGTGTGTGTGTGTGTGTGTGTGCGCGCGCGCACGTTCTTCTATGCCTGTGTATACACACTTATATCTAGAGCCCAGAGTCACCCTCAAATGTCAGTTCTCAGGTGGTCCTCTTTGTCTTTTTGAGACAGGGTCTCTCGCTGGGAACTGGGGCTCACCTTTTGCCTAGACCAGTGTCCACCTCCTCGGTGCTATGACTATGGTACAAGCTCACTGTACCAATGGGATACTCTTTAACGCTTACTTCTGTTTATTTGCTGGAAGCCTGTTGAGGTCAACATTGGCAAGGGGTGGTCTCCTGGAAAATTCATTCATCAAACTGTCTTCCAAAAGACTTCCTAGAAATGGCTGCCAGCCTCACAGCCCAACATGCATGTATCGCCTTATGACAGTGTAGAACCTTCTAGTGAGTGAAATGCTTGCATCTCATCCAGAGCTCATTTTATAACTGGAGACTTCCGGGTGCTTTGCCCATCCTTTCTCTTCTTACCTCAGGACATTCGTTTACCCACATTACACTTCACCCACTTCTTAAAAAGAGTCCCAGGCCGGAGTGTGTGTATTGGCTTCCAGGACACACCAGGAACATGTGGCACTGAGGCAGCGTGTATCTGCAGTCTTAATGTGCTATGAGAAATAAGCTCGCATCAAATTCCTTAATCACCATTATTGTTGTCAGTGTCACTGGCTGCATCTTGCTGCGAGAGACATCAATGTCTGTAGATGATGAGGAGCCCCTGGGTAGAAATGTTTTCCTTCTGCTTGTGTTCCAGAGCTTCATAGAAACCTTGCCGTCGCTGTCGGGATTCCCCGGCCAGGATCTTTTTGGAATTTGGAGTAAGGTTTACGACCCTTTATTTTGTGAGGTAAAAGAACTTATAAAAGATTTATTCTCAATCTGATATTATGATTTGATACATATGTTGAATCTAATAACTTCACTTTCTCTTTTTAAAAATGTGCTGCTTATATGGCCTTTGATATTGATTTCCTTAGATAAGATTTCCTTAGATACGCTTGAAAATCTGTACTTTTCCCATTACTTATGGTTTTGACCCTTTAGAAAACTGAAAACAAATTTGCTTTCCTTCAAAACATTGCCACTCATTTATTTTTCAGTCACACTGGAATGCCAGGTTCCTTTCTGTCATTGGTTTTAATGAGGAGGAAAAAAGCAATGTTGTTTGGGGTTTTTTGTTTGTTTGTCTGGTTTTTTTTTTAAGACAGAGTTTCTCTGCTCAGCCTTGGCTGTCCTGGACTCACTGTGTAGACCAGCTGGGCCTCACACTCACAGTGATCCTCCTGCCTCTGCTCCCGAGGGCTGGGATTAAAGACGTGCACCACCACACCCGGCGCAATGTTGTTTTATATATAAAAGGGGGAGAAAATTTGCCAGCTTTCTGGATATTAAAATAGGCCAGACAGCTGTAAGCCAGGCTGTCAGACATGGCTTCAGAGAAAAGAACTCCCCTATGTGGTGTGTTTGAAATCATCTTCCTAGCTGGATAAAGCACTACTATTTCCACGATGTGATTGATGCTTTTCATTCACCAGGCTCCATCTTCTGGCCAAAAGGAGTACTTTTTTATTCCTGTCTCTTGGAGCAAAATTCTAACCACTGCATGCCTCATGCCCACTTGTGACATGAAGGTCATCATGAGTGTGGGGCGTAGGAATTGCCTTCCTACTTCTGTCTCCACGAGAGATGACACAGTTTACCCATCTCTGTAACAGTTCGGTGACCCAACCATGCATTCTCCCGTATTTTCTCTTTATCTTCAGCATTTGTTTAAGACTCCTTATTAGTGTCAGTGCCTTCTTTCTTTCTTTCTTTCTTTCTTCTTCTTTTTCTTTTTCTTCTTCTTCTTCTTCTTCTTCTTCTTCTTCTTCTTCTTCTTCTTCTTCTTTTTCTTCTTCTTCTTCTTCTTCTTCTTCTTCTTCTTCTTCTTCTTCTTCTTCTTCTTCCCCTCCTCCTCCTCCTCTCTCCTTTCCCCCCCCCCTTTTTCTTCTCCTCCTTTACTATGGTTTTCTATTTCTTCATTGGCTTGTCTTGGAGATGAAGGCCAGGGCACAGCCACGCTACCTGCAAGCTGTACCACTGAGCCACACACCAGTAACTTCATATGGTTTGACCTGAGCTGTTCTGTGATAAGACCGTGTTGCCTGGGGGCACTGTCACATCCCTGCATCTTCCTTCTGCATCCCTTTTCTTCACTCTGCTCCTCTCATAACCTCTCCTCTTCCTTTCTCTCTCTCTCCCTTCCCCCTCCCCCTGCCTCCCTCCTATTCTCCAACTTCCTAATAGGTAATAAGCATCTGCATGAGCATCTGTAGTTTTACTGCTCACAGCTCAGTCATACATGTAGCAAACATTTACCAGTACTCGCCATGCGAGAGGTACAGATGTTTCCCCAGCCAGTGAACTGGAAGTTTGTAGTATACCTGTTCCAGAAATACGTGGACTTTTATAACTGCCCTCTTAAACAAGTCCTTCTGATTTCTAGGAAACAGCACCTAACCCTCTGTGCTCTTTTCCCCTTTGTCCTGGAAACAGGCCACCAGGGGATGCCTCTCGCTGTCTTGCTCCCTCTGACTCACACGTAGCCAGCTTTCTTCTACAACCTAAGACCCCCTGGTATGGTGGTGTTGCCCACAGTGGGCTGGCCCCTCTCGAATCAATTCCCAATTAAGAAAATGCCCCCTACACCTACCTAAGGCCAATCTGAAAGGGGAAGTTCCTCAGTTGAGATCCCGTCTTCCTAGGTGACTCTAGTTTGTGTCTAGCTGAAAAAAACTAACCAACACAGCCTCCTTTGAAGGTTCGTGACACTATTTCTAACCATTTCATAAAGGGATGAGGGGCACCCTCACCTTGTGCCACCATTTACTGCAAATTCTGAATTATGCATTAACCCAGAGTTAAACCATAACACTATAGGTTTGGAGGGAAGAACAGATTAGTTTATCTAGACTTTCTATCTGAACACCATGACTGGTTCTCATAAGAAATGGCAAGCTCAGCAAGGCTGCCTAGGCTTAGTCATCCTAGTTGTAGGATGAAGGGGGAAATGGAGGTCAATGGAGGAACTCACAACTGTGTGCACACATTCTCCTCCTTTCTCCTTTCTGCAGGGTGTTCACAATTTAACCTTACCCTCCTGGGCCACCAAGGACACCATGACTACATTGAGGGAGTTATCAGAACTATCTCTGCTATCCCTTTATGGAATTCACAAGCAGAAAGAGAAATCTAGACTCCAAGGGGGTGAGTATTTTTTTTTTAAATAAGAATGTTGGGCTTGCGATCTGACAGTCTGGGTCTGGGCTTCAGCCCTACTACCCGCCCGCTGACTGGCTTTACAGGGGCCACTTTATCATCCTGCAGTTTCTATTCTGCAAAGTGGGTGCAGTAAGAACACTGTGCAAGAGACTGCAAATACTAAAACGAATGTATGTTTAAGAGACTTAGAACAAACAGCGCCTGGTACCCAACACGCTGTCCGTCAACACAACATTGCCATAAGAGATTGACATTGCCCATGCTGGGTGTTAATTTTTACTTCTGGACATGAAAGTTTGAGACTACATCCAAATGGTCCCTCCCATTCCTTCCAGATGGAATAACTGAGGATTTAAGTCTGAGTTCCCGGAGAGTGTATTGTGTCTGGTAGCTGGTAGGGTGGACCGCGCAAGCGTGAAGTTTGGCAAAAGCTTGGTATGTTTTGCAAATGTCTGACAAATATTGACAAATTTCTACAGCTTCCTCTGCCGGTATTGAAAGATATCTAGATATCCATCAGTGAGCCCACATCACAGTTGTAGTCTTTGACACCCTCCCATTGTGAAGGCAAAGCCGGGAAGGAGGATGCTGGGTCCTTAAAATCAGGATAGGGGAATAGAAGAAAGAAGCCAGGATGGATAGATACTGGGGCCTACAAGGACGGCAATGTAAGTAGGCCACACATGGGTTAGGGATGGTCAGGTTCAGACATGGTTCATGTTGTCATTAACAATGAGGGTAAACAAGAAAACGAGAGAGGGTGCACCTGTGTTAACTGTTGACACGGTGAAGCTCTCTCATGCTGGCGTGACATGCTCTAAATGTTTTGAGGGCAGTGGTATATTTAGATCAAGACTTTGGCCTACTAGTAGATGTCCACTGCTCGATCAAGACCATTAGAGAAGGCGCAGAGGCAAAGTGCCTTAGGAACCAGACCAGACTGGGAGGATATCCACTCAGGAACTGGACAACCAGGGAAAGCACTCAAATCGTCAACCAGAAGAGGAGGTGACCAAAGCTAGAAACGTAAGGTTACATGTCAGCTGTCACCAGAAGAACAGTGAAGGAGGTCTGAAATAAAGCCAGTCAGGAAAAAAACAAAAACAAAAACAAAAACAAATGAAATGAACGAAGCAGGTTGGGGCTGATGGCTCAGGACAGTGGTCATTAAGGATCTAAAGACATTTACTTAGCTTCTGTGGCAGACATCCTGACTGCACAGCACACAGAGGCAGACCTAATGGAAAGGTTCTAGTCTTTTCTCCACACTAATGGCAAAAGCGGCAAGTTCCAGCCTTCGAGGGAGGCAGTTCGCCACACCAGAAGGCAGTCTTAGATGGAACCTGGTGTGCCAGGATTGTTTTAGGCTTTTGTATAGTTTTTGCCTGTTGATAAATACCATGGTGGGGTGAATGCTGTGGACATGTGGACAGCTGTGCCCTTAGCCTTTGCCCACTGTGCCACACCTATTCCTTCCTGAGAATTTGCCCTGCTGTGCCAATCTCCAGACATTTATGGCAACCTTGTATGAACTGAGCATCATCATGCTTTCTGATGGCCACAAATGGAATATGGCACTTCTGCCTAGCCCTTCTGAAAGAAGAAAAATCAGTGTTCTTCCCAATAGAAAAGACATTGAAGTCAGAAGTCACAAAGGGATTGGTGGCTGATTGTCCAGCAATGAATACAAAGGAGGTTCTAATAAAGTTTTATTGAAACAGCCACACTCGGATATTCTGTTCTGCCTATAGCTGCATCTCTGGCACCACTCTAAAGTTGAGTAGCGGCAACAGACCTATGCCTCACAAAATCTAAAATATTTACTATCTGGCCTTGTACAGAAGAACAAAGTTTGCCAGTCTTGGCTGTATATAGCTTAGGAGTCAAGGATGTAGAGTTTGTGTCCTTTAATCAGCGATGTTTTGTCTGATTTATGTGGATTTAGGAAAGAATGGGCACAAGATACCTAGGAGCGAGCACCATGCTTCAGTGTGGGCTACACTGGCTTCAGAGCCTGGCTTTTCTGCTTACAGACCACATAATGTTGGACGTGTTTCCGAGTCTTGCCGAGCCTCGTTTCCCCAGATATACGAGAGTGTATTAGAACTCCAGGGCCTGAGGGTACTTAGGATAGTCAGAACAAGAGAAGGACTGCCCCAAAACTAAAGGGGGTGCTTCATCGTCAGGGCTACAGCCTGCCAGGAAGGCTCCTGCTAACTGGGAGCCAACTTCTCCTTGCAGATGGTTTTCCTGATTCTCAGAAACTTAGTGACTGGGGTTAGGGTTGCTGTGGCTTGAAGAACAAGATGAAATCCCTCAAGTGTCCCACGGGACAGCCTTCCCTGGGGCAGAGACATGGACCCATTCAAGATGCAGGATCCAGTTTCTTCCACTCACAGCCAGGAAACTCCAGCATCCACAGAAAGAAGAGGCCACCAGTCTTCTTTGTTAACTTATCAGTTCATATGTTTTAAATGTAACTATTTCGTGACCCTTTAACAGGGCGGGGACTGTGTCTGCTTCACTTAGCGTCGTTCCTGGTCCTGTCATAACTGCTTGGTGTGCATTTCTGAAAGTTCCACAGACTGGGATTATAGTCAGACTGTTGCCTTCAGTTATGCTCATTAAAAATATACGTCATCACCACTCATTCCTGAGCCAGACTTCATACACCAACAGGGGTTCAAAGACTCAAATCTCTTGAGACTCCTCAACAGAGAACATTGTGGGATCTCTAAGGCAATATGTCCTCAAAATAGACTCTTCCATTGCTATACTGCCCCCCCCCACCACCATCAACCCCACACCCAGCTTTCAGTGTCTACAGACAGAAAGATGTCATTTGTTTGTCTCCCTCGCTCAACACCCAAGGAAAAGAGTCCGGGTTTTGGATATAAAAGAAATGAAGATAGACACTGCAAATAGCAAACATAAATGCTATGTGAAAGCCAATGATGCTGGCTGACTCCATGTAGACAGACAAACAGACAGACAGACAGACAGACACACACACACACACATACACACACACACACACACACATACACACACACCATGGATAAGCTGAAGAAATGGTCCACAGGAGCCAATCCATGGTCTGTATATACAGATGGAGAGTTGCTTTCTCCCATGGCCTCCCACAGGTCTGACTACCAGAGAGTAGAAGCCAGAGGTGAAGATTCAAGTACCTGCCGTGCCATCGTCTCAGGTCAACTTTGGAAGAGATCTTTGACTAACAAAGAACTACCTTTATGCTCTGAAAGGCATGATAACTTCCTAACTGGAGCTTTAAAAATGAAAGCTGGGCTAGGAGAGGGTTCAAGGGCCCAGTCAGCACTCCTCTCTGAACTGGGTAAGGCATGTATGCCTCTGAGTTCGAGCTTCTACAAGACCTAAATCATACGGTCTGGCATGTAGCATGGTATAAGCTAAAATTAAGTCTTTATCTAGTCTGTCATCTCACAACAAATAGAAGCCTTGATTGTGATTAGACAAGAAGCCCTCAGACCATTATCTAAGCCTGTGTCTGATTTAACTCTGTTGTTTATCTTGTCACCTTTAAGGTGTCCTGGTCAGTGAAATCATCAAGAACATGAAGGCTGCAACTCATTCGCCGAAGTACAGGAAACTTGTCATGTATTCTGCAGTAAGTACCTCTGTGTTCATTTAACGTAGGCATGTTCAAGGGTCTGACCTCATCATCCTCCTGTCTATCCAAAGAATGGTAGAAACATGCACAAACATTCTAGCATTAAACACATCACTCTGCCCTTGAGGAATTTACAAATGCAACACTAATCCCAACAGCAAGAGAGACATACACACTAGACAATGCACCATGAAATCCACTAGAAGCAAGTGAGTATGCACCTTCAAAAAGGTAGCCAGCCTTCCTTCTGCTGCAGGGTATGGGAGAAAGATGCATCAGGCACCCTGAATTAGGCAGCACCCCTGAATCATTAAGAGAGAAAGGATAGTAAGTGCTTCTTCATTGGTGTATATAGCTCATAAAAAGGACTGCTAAAGCAGTGAACAGCTAGAAACATTTTGTGGAGACTCTGGTATGGGATTAACAGATAACTGGCCTACCTGGTACAGAACCATGTAGCTGCATATAACTTTTAAAATTTAAATGTATTATAATCACATAGAACAAAGTCTCAGGCTGGATGTGGTAGTTCATGCTTGTATCCTAGCACTTACCTGAAAGGCTGAAACAGGAAGATTGCTATGAGTCCAAGGCATGTCTGGACCGCATAGAGCAGTGTGGTTCTCAACCTGTGGGTCATGACCCTTTGGGGATGAACAACCCTTTTTACAGGGGTTGCATATCAGATATCCTGCATAAAATACATTTGCATTATAATGCATAAAAGGAGCAAAACTACAATTATGAAGTAGCAATGGAATAATTTAATAATTTTATGGTTGGGGGCCAAAACAACCTTCGGAACTATATTAAAGGGTTGCAGCACTAGAAAGATTGAGAATCGCTGGTGGAGAGTTCCAAGCTAGTCTGGGCTGTATAGTGAAACCCTGTATGAGAGAGAGAGAGAGAGAGAGAGAGAGAGAGAGAGAGAGAGAGAGAGAGAGAGAGAGAGAGAGGAGAGAGAGAAGAGAGAGGAGAGAAGAGAAGAGAGAAGAGAGGAGAGAGAGAGGAGGGAAAAAAGAAAAGGAAGAAGAGTAGAAAATATAAGGGCTTCACATGCACTGGCCACATATATACAGTTCATGCAGCCATGCAGCCATGCCGCCATGCAGCCGGCATCCCCTGGGCTGGACAGCATAGACAAGAAGCCATCTCATCATTGCCGTTTTGTTAGGCAGCCTTCAAACAATGTGGACTGTCTGAGCTCGAAGGATCTTAAAAGCCACGTCGTCCTTTATTGCAGCTATGGTATAATATGTGAAACACCTCCCCCAAAGGGTTCACTCAGAAAAGACAGGATAGGGAGGCAGGATGGGGACTGCATCCTCCTGTAGAGGACTGGGGACAGGGTATAGTATGGAAGCCTTGTGTATGTGGAGAAGTGAGGGTGCAGTGTAAACCCAGGCTGACAACAGGAGAGGAAAGGCTTAGCTGAGTTACAGGGGGGGGGAGGGGGCGGGGAAGCTGTGGTATGTCTGGAGAAGGGGGAAGAGGTACCTGGAGGAATGGGGGCGTTACTACCTGCCACCAGGGACTCCCAAGGGAAAAGGCTAGAGAAACCATCCATGGAGGAAGGTCAGGGGCGTGCCTCCGAGAGAGAAGTGGACCAGGGTTTAGACAATGCTGCCAGTTTTTAAAAGTTTCCAAATGGGATTCCAGTCCTAATTTGTGTGAATTCTAGGAAGCCTTAGTTAGCCCTGAATCCTCTTCTCTCACTAGATTGGATCTACCTTCTTTTGAATATGTATGCACTGACATACAGGGTAGGCATCCGTGTGTGTGTGTGTGTGTGTGTGTGTGTGTGTGTGTGTGTGTGTGTGTGTGTACAATACTGTGATTAAGCCCAGGGATTTGGGCCAGTCTACCAACGGAGGTAATCCCCAGAGCCAGACAGTTCAAGCGGTCTCCCATTTTATAGATATGGAAGATACAGGTTACCTAAGATTACATAGCAGATTCATGCCAAAAGTGGTACTAAAAGCCACTGTGAGGTAAATAACTATTTCATTAATCATTTATATTTTTTAATCTTACACTCTCCACTTCCTTACATCTTCAAGTTTCCTAGACATCCTTGGTCTCATAGACTATTCTTTAACTTTAAAATCAAAGACGTTGCCAATCTGTGGGAGATGTAACTTAGCGTATGTTCCAGACTTCTTAAATGTGTTAACTCACTATAGCATGCAGTAGGGAGGCTCTCTGCAAGCATAAAACTTAAAGTCAGAAGATTTGCTGCACATTTGTTCTTTTTGTGAAATCAAGCAAAGTGCCTAATTTCTCTGGCTATCAATCTATTCATCTTTTAAATGAAAACAATATATGAGTAAATCTTACTGCCCAGACATGCCAGAGAAACTCATTCCCCATTTACATGTTGCCATTGACAGTATGGAGGAACCAGGAACCATCATTGTATCTTACACATGGTGAAGCCTGCTGCTACGTAGGTTTAAATCTACTAACAGTAAAATTGTTTCCAATCTCTGTAGCACGACACTACTGTGTGTGGCCTGCAGATGGCGCTAGATGTTTATAATGGAATACTACCTCCCTATGCTTCCTGCCACATAATGGAATTGTACAGCGATGAGGGGTAAGTGTCTGCTTTGCTGTTATTTGTTTGGGTTTGAGGCAGGGTTCTACTATGCCCATCCTTCTCTGACCTCCTCTTGAATCTACTTCACTCGCCCTAACCTCCCTCGTACACACTCACACACACACATTTTTCCCAACTTCGTGTCTTCTATATGTTACCCTAAGAAGTGTAATATGTGGCCATATCTAGTGCCCATATATTCATGGGTGTGGCGCTGTCCACTGGAGAAGGGTCAGCCAGCCAGGACCACACCTTTAAAACAAACTAACTACTCCTCTTCTGCAAGCCATCAACCCTCTAGAACACCTCAACTAGGAGTCTCATTCTTGGCTTGTTTGTTTGTTCAGACACTGTCTCACTACCACAGCTGGCATCAGCCTTGAGCTCAGTTTGTAGCTTGAGCTGGTATGGATCCTCCCACCTCAGCCATCAAAGTGCTAGAGTTACAGGCATGTAGAGCTATGCCAGCCGGCTATTATTAGGTTTTGTTGGCTTAAGGCCCATTGTGTTTATCTATAATCAGTTTGGTTTTATACTCAGAGAGAAGAGATAGTAATAACAGGACTTCTGGCTCTTTTCAATTCCATAAGCCTTTTATTGGGAAATAGTATACACACAGTAGATGGTTTGAGAGAACCAGCCAAAGTGAAGGAAATTAATTTTTTTTTAATGAAGGCAATATAACGAGTACGCAGACATAGTAATTTTCCCTTGGAGGAAAAAGACTGTCTGGTACAAGACGCCAAGAGGGAAATAAAGATGCTTAATGCGTATGTAAAATATCTTTCAACTAAATAATCCGAGCCTGTCACGCAGCTCCTGGTGACTCATATCTGCCAGCTGATAGCCTTAAAAGCACAACAGTTGAGCAGCATTTACCCTCTAGTGGCTTGGTGTGACCTTCCACCAATGACTAGCTTGGCCTCTGAAAGAACACAGAAAAGTCAGGTGAGAGGTTTCAAATGTCCTGCTTTACCTGGAGCTGAGGGACTTCAGAAGCAGAGAGTCTCCCTCTAATACAGTTCTTCATGTTGTGGTCACCCCCAACCATAAAACTATTTTCATTGCTCCTTCATAACTAATTTTATTACTGTTATAAATCATAATGTAATTATCTGTGTTTCCCGATGGTCTTAGACAACGCCTATGAAAGGGTAGTTCGGCCATAAAAGGGTTGAGAACCACTGTCTTAGATGAAGCCTCTGACTTCTTGCTTAGGACCCTGTATGTAATTTTGAGAACTAAGAAATTTATAGGACAGTCCATTCCTTCAACACAAAAGTAAAGAAGGCTATACCAAGGATTAAGTCCTGTATTCAACAGGAACTAGGGAGTGCTCATAAAAATAACAACAAGAAGAAAAACCAGCTTGAGAGAAGTCTCTGCACTGAAGAGCACATCCTGCTCTTACAGAAGATCCAAGTTTGCTTCTCAGCACCACATCAGGCAGCCACAACTGCCTGTAACTGCAGCTCCAGGAGATCTGAGCCCTCTTCTTTTCTCCATGGGTAACCCCTGCCCCAATACACACACACACACACACACACACACACACACACACACACACACACAAAGCATACACTCATGGGCACATACACATGTGAAGATAAATAAGTCTTTAAAAAAAAAAAAAAAAAAAAAAGCCCAGTAGCTCCTCATTCTTATTCAAAGTCAGCTCTTCTAATCATCTTCTCTGATGAAGAAATGTGCTGTGCCTCATCATCTATGCTGTTTATCTAAGGAACCAGCCCTCCCAATTCCACTCCCCAACTCTGTCCCACTTGTCTCAATCTCCATCCCCTACACACACACACACACACACACACACACACACACACACACAAACAAACTGGCTGGAATTACTTCTTTCCCACCAGTTCTTCCTCTGGTCCTTAGGGATGTGTTACAGTTGGGTGGAAACTTAGCATTGCGGGAACTAACAGCTCCGCCCTCTTCCTGTTGCACAGGGGCCACTTTGTAGAGATGTACTATAGGAATGAGACCCAGCACGAGCCCTACCCACTCACACTGCCAGGCTGCACCCACAGCTGCCCTCTGGAGAAGTTTGTGGAGCTGTTGGACCCTGTGATCCCCCAGGACTGGTCCACGGAGTGTATGCGCACAAGCAATCACCAAGGTATTGAGGACATTTCTGGTTAGTGAGCCCCTCAGAGCTTGCCAGGAAACACAGAGTGCTTTCCCAAGCAACAAGAGTTTCCAGAAAGTTCTTTGGCCTTTGCCCCGAGCTTGGAAGGAAATGGGTTCAAGTTGATAAACTGTATATTTTAGGAACCTCTCACTTCAAGCAGCTCCTATCTCTCTGTCTGACCGTATTCCCACCTGCCATAATCCCTAACTTGGTTGGTCTTTCTTTCAGTGTTGCCGTAAAAAAAAAAACCAATTCCCAGTGTAATCAGGAGTAAGGTTAGGTCAAAGGTGTGGGGCTGCCGTGGGATCTGTGATTAGCACAAAGAACAGTATTGTTGAAGGTCTTGGAGGTTTTGCTTAAATGGGATGGAATAAGGCTGCACTGAAAATGCCTGGCGTAAAAGAGGTTTCAGACAAAGCCCACCAGTTAGTGTACAAGCACAAAAAAGAAGACACTTGCACCCAGGCTAATGGCAAAGGAATGTACCTGACAACAGTACTCATCTGCTCCTGCCTTCTCCCAAAGAAAAACACACGGGTGAGGAGACAGGGGAGACACCTGCAGGACGATTCCATGGCCAGCCTAGAATGATCGGATCTTATATACGTACGTTAAAGCACGCTGGGTAGCAGAACTGAAAATCAAGCTTTCTGGAAAGTTCCATATGTGGCATCCATCCAATAGCTCCTGGAAAGCCCTTTGTAGCCAATAAATAACCTGACAAGAGCAAGATATCTAGACATTGCATCTCCATGGTGAGAGTGCTCTACTGAGCATCTCCCGAAACTCCGGTGCTGCGAGATGCAGAATCTAAAGCTGGTTCACAAGAGGATCTGTGAGGATAGACACACACACACACACCACTGAAACAGAATGAGAGTATTCTAGATGACTCCAAGTCCAAGCCTTATTGAATATTGAGTGAGTGTGGCTGCAGAATCTTCTCAGAGAACAAATGGAACGTTCCAGGCTTTGATTCCAGCACCTTCAGAAGCCCTAAGCCAAGTGTCAGGTCTACTTCCACTGCTCCCTGTGCACGAGGAAGCTGCGTCTAGAAGATGCTCCTCTGAGGCTCCTTTGACTGGCCATGCAGCAGAACAGAGCTGCGTTTCCAAGGTGGATAAAGATGAGGTAGCTGCTGGAGGCAGCCTCCACTGAAAGCCAGAACCTAGACCATGACCACCTGCTCTTGGGCTGGTCGTGGAATGAATATCCCAAGACATGGATCGGCAAGCATCTTCGTGGTACTTTTCCCCCATGTAAATCCGTGCTGTTGGGGCCGTGCAGCATCTACACTCGTAACTGTTTTCCAGCAGTGAGGCAAGTGAAGAGAGCAGTGAATAAAAGCATTATTATTAGGAAGTTCAAACTTTGCAAAGCTTGGTTGTGTATATTTCATTAGAATAAAAGTCCTGCAGGCAGACATGAGGGCTCTCTTCTCACTTGAGGTGGGAGGGATGTTGTCCTAATATATCAGGAATGGCTGTGTTAATGTATTATAAAATTATCCAGCTGGCTTAAGTTGGGTAAGCAGGGGATAGCTGTGTCTCATCTACTCAAGATAGAACTTAGCAAGAAAGCATCCTTAGGAAGGTTACAATGTCTTACAGAAATGATACGTCGTACTCAGAGCAAGAACATGTTTTGTATGTATGGGTTATGATACAAACAAGAATTATAGGATATAAGAATTATAAGATAAAATACAAAGCAAGAATGTTGCCTGTTATGTCCTCAATACCTCAGAGTGCCAGTACAGGGCATTGCTTGGTGCTCAGGAAATATTGTCTCACAGGCGTAGAATGAGCTATCTTTCCTCCTGAGCCTCTCTGATATTGATTAGACACAATTACCCAACAGCCTAGGAGTCCTGTTCAGCCCACTCTGCACCTTATTTCCCAGGCAGTTTGCCTGATCTTGTTAAACCTACCTGCAGCGTGTTTGCAGAACCTCCCCGTCAAAGCAGCAGCCCTCACAATTCAATACCCAAGTGAGGAGAAATAGGACTAAGCATCAGACCATACCCACCAGAAGAAAATGCAGTGGCTACTGTGCTGCAGCATCCCATGCAGATCCAGGGGTGAAGTGTGTGTGTGTGTGTGTGTGTGTGTGTGTGTGTGTGTGTGTCTTCCTGGTACTGGCTTCCATAGCTTCTCTTTGGTAGCTTGACATTGGTTGGAGCTGCTCATCACAGAAATCCAGTGACATAAACCAAAAGGTTGCTTCAGATTCAAGTTGCCTGCACCCTGCTGGTTCTAAGTAGCAGAAAGCTTGGTAGGAGTCTGTGATACAAGATGGCCTCTGATAAAAATAGCCTTTATACATGAACTTGCTAATCAAAGGGGTAGATTCCAGTGTTCAATAAAGTGTCAATGGGTGATGCTAGAGGTGGCAGGCAAAAGCTGAGACATTCCTGATATGGGAAGTGACCACTGGGTTGGGTGATGACTTGCGTAAGATATATATATATATATATATATATATATATATAGAGAGAGAGAGAGAGAGAGTGCACATAGTATATGTAATATATATATATACTATATACAGCACAAGTTAAATGTGGAGGGGGTAAGGGTTGGATGTCCATTTAATGGGACCACCAAATTTAGTACAGAATTTAGCAAATAAAAAGTATAGGAGTCCAAGATCAATTTGACAAACATTTCTAACAGTTGAATTATCTCAATTGGGGGTGTGTGTGTCAGGAAATGAAATACAGACCACATGTTCTAAGAAAGCCAATATATAAAGCAAGATGAAAATTCTATATATGTATCCTATGTGTGTGAGGTGCTGGCAACCGTGCAGTTGATGTTTTCAGTCTGAATAGTTGACCCTCCAGATTCAACCTGACTTCCTCATGGAGCTCTAAGCTAGTTGGTCGGTAATGGGAGACAGAAGCTATGGATGAGTCTCAAATTCAGTTGTTTGTAAAGGCCCAGTCACAGGCAAACCCACATGCCAACCGATCTGTGTCCTTTAGCGTTTATTTTGTATAGTCATTGTTAAGAGCCCCTGATCCACAGTGCCCCTCCCAGCAAGGCCAACTGATTAAAACCCCCTTTTCTCCCCCTGTTGCCATTGTCTTTAGTTTCCCAGGACATATCCATCATTAAAGGTCTTGGTACTTGCAGCATTACTTGGTATGTAGCAATCTAACCCCATGCCTACTCCTGCCCTCCGTGGAGGCAGCCGTGGCATGTGTGACAATGATCTAGCCTATGCCCTGCCCACCAAACCAACACCCAACCCGGGGTACAGGCAAGACAAGCAGGGAAGGAGTTAAGAGACATTGCCCTAGACGTACAGTAGCGCCATACTGAAGGACACATAGGCAACACTGAGGACACACCGCAGAATCAGTTAACTGAGTCTAGCGGGTCCAAGAGGTCTCTCCAATGGGGTAATGTTTAAACCCGAGGGAGAAAAGGGACCAGCCAGGTGAATGGAGCTGAGCGGGAAGGAAAATGTCCTCGGTAAAGGGAGAGCTAAACCATAGAGGTCAGGAAACTTAAGACAACACGGAGCATTTTAGGAAGAGGTTGATGTGATGCGGGATGCTCCCTAGATTGAGCTGAGCTGTCCTGGTCACTGAAAAGTTTTGGCCAGAGGACCGATGCTGCCCTTGGCTTCTTGTTTTAGGAAGATCGCGTCTTCAGAGGAAGTCTGGGTTGAGTAGGAAAGAGGCTGACGGCATAGAGGAATTAAGAGGATACTATAGTGACCAAGGCCCAGAATGAGGAAAAGAGAGGGTTTGGGGTGTAATCTGGGTGGTAGAGTGCTGGTGTAGCATGCTGGGATATGTGGGTTTGATTCCCAGCACTGCAAAAGAACTGGGTGTGATGGTGCATGCCTGTAACCCCAGTACTTGGGAGATGGGGGCAGGACTTCAAATCCATCCTTGGCTATATGTCCAGCTGAAGAGAGATTGTGTCAGGACATTTCCTTTCTATGTGATGGAGCCTCTTTTCAGCCTTTGCTTGCACCAGACCCCTTTGCAATAAGAAAGACTAGACCACTGTCATTTTTCAGCTTCTAGAACATACCTGCCAAATTTCTAAAGTCGTCTGTAGTTCAGTTGAGCGTATAATTTTAAAGCTGTAAGGCTTCCCAGGAGGGTTGGGGTGGTGGCGCATGCCTGGAATGTCAGTGCGTGGAGGCAGGATGATGTTGGGTTCAAGGCAGGAAGTGTACCTCATTGGAAGAGTGCTTGGCTAGCATGTGTACAGACGGCCCTGGACGCAATACTCAAGATGGGAGGGTAAGGAGAGAAAAGGGGGGGCTCTTTCTGGAGGGGGGTTGTTGTTATTTGGTTTGGTTGGTTCGTTTTTTGTTATTTTTTCCTCTTAATCCCCTTGTCCAGGTTCCTTTTTAAAATTATAATTTATTCATATTACATCCTGAATGTTATCCCCTTGCTTGCATCTTCCCATTCCCACCCTCCCTTCCTCTTCTGCCCTATTCCCCTCCCCTAAATCTCTGACAGAAAGGGGACCTCCTCCCCCACCATATGACCACAGTCTATCAGGTCTCATCTGGATAGCCTTCTTCCCCTTCCTGAGTGTCGCCAGGCCTCCCCACCAAGGGGAAGTGATCAAATCAGGGGCCTCAGAGTTCATGTCAGAGGTAGTCCCTGCTCTCCCCACAACCACGGAGAATGAGCTGTCCTTTGACTAAATCTAAACCGGGGTCCATGTTTACTACCTGCATTGTCCTTAGTTGGTACAGCAGTGTGTACAGGGCCCCCTGGATCCAGATTCACCAGCCTTGATGGTCTCCTTGTGGGGCTCCTGGACCTTCTGGGTCCTCCCACCCCACCCCCTCATTCTTCCATACCACTGTCACCCAGAGTTCAGCGAGTCCCAGCATCTGTCCCAATCCCCCACTGGGTGCAGTCTCTCAGAGGACATATATGTTGGGCTAATAGTGAGGTAACCCAGACCCTTGTCCAGATTCTACCAACTCTAAATAATCACATCTCAAGATTGTGTAACTACTGTCCTCATCCCACGCGTGCCACCAGCCTCTGTCTCCTACATATGCAACCCTTATTGCCACCTCCAAGTGAAGAATTATAGACCTGTTTGGTTGTTTGGTTTTACTGGCTCCCTCTTAGTCACATCTATCCACAGAAGAGCTCATCTCATTCCCTCTTGACAATAAAGGTCATTTCCTCCTAGAGTCTGTTATCAGCCTTTTTTTTTTTTTTTTTTTTTTTTTTTTTTTTTTTTTGTAGTGGTAGTGGTGTGCACCTCCAGTCACACCACAAACCCACAAGATTATCTTAACCTCATCATCCCCTTGACTAGAGATTTAGTCTGTCACCAACATCTTTGGTTGGGTTCAGGGTAGAAGCCAAGAAAACTCACTTCAGACACAGCAGCTTCAAATGAAAGCTTTATTTTCTGAGCTCAGGGAGGCGGCCAGTTCAGGATCCGAACCACATCCTTGAGGGGGAGTTGTATTGCATATTTAAAGGGATAAAACTGCAATTAGGTCATGAGGGGGTGGTAGATGGTGGAACTAGGTCAAGTTATTTTGCTAACAAGCAGTTCTAGCTAACCTTGAAAGTGTGCCTGGCAGTTGGGGACAGTTGGGCTTATGGTTAGGGGATTTTTTTTTTTTTTTGCTGATTAATAAGGGTATGCTGATCATAAACATAGTTTATGGTCAATCTGACCCGGTGGAGAGTCTTTTACATCAGCAACGAGCTGAGATGATGCGGCTGGTGCAGCTGAAATAAAAATATTTATAGTTATGCTACCCAAAAGGAGCAGGCCTCCATACTTCCAACTCAACCACAGGATTGATCAGCATCCTAGTCCCCTCATCTGTGTCCCCACATCGCCAACTCCATCTCGGAGCCACTGGTAGCTTGTCTGAGATATTCCAATAGCTCCCTATCAAACCTACCATGTCTCCACCATCATGGCATTACCCGTTGACTTTCTTAAACACAGACTAGAGCATATCGCTTCCAAGCATCATGATGGCTGGTCGTTTTCATGTACTTCAGAACAAGACTAAACCAGAAACCTGAAAAATGAGCCCCAGTATGCACATCTTCTTACCCCCACACCCACTCCTGTGCCCCACTCATATAAAACCGCTCTTTGTGTCCCAGACATACTCCGTGCAACAATTCCCGACTGACAGAAAAACCCTATTCCTCTTACAGGGCATCTTAAATTTCACAGGCTTTCCACTTTTTTTTCCCCCTCTTTGCAAATTCAATATACTCTGTTGATTGCAATTTTTCTCTGTTTGAATGGCATCAGTGACACCTCCATTTCAGTATGTGTCACAATACCACATAATTGTCTATCTGGTTCCCCCACTACATGCTGGGATTCTTGGGAACAGAGCTTACAGGGTCTCAGCACCTCCCATGGCCTGCCTGGTACAGGATGTGTCCACTCGCTGCATCAAGTGTTGGGGATGCTTGTTTCATGGGACTGCACTGGTTGCATAGCCAAAATTAATAGGTTAATTAAAAACTAATTTCTAAATTCAGAAAATTAACCATGAAAAATAAATTTGCCTTTTCAGGGACTTGAGAGCTTGGTGAGGAGTTTAAAGTCCTTCTATTTCAGCATTACAAGGGATAAGAATATAGCCCTCTATCATCATTCAAGCCCCATGAAAACAGATTTGTTTTTAGGCATCTAAGATATATGGAGAGGGAGAGAGAGAGAGAGAGAGAGAGAGAGAGAGAGAGAGAGAGAGAGAGAGAGAGACGGACAGACGGATGGAGGGAGGGAGGGAGGGAGAGAGACAGACAGACAGACAGATAGACAGACAGACGGAGGGAGGGAGGGAGAGACAGACAGACAGAGACAGACAGGTGGATGGAGGGAGAGAGACAGAGAGAGAGAGAGAGGTGCAAATCATTAGTATCTATCTCTCTGCCTTATTTCCATCTAGCCTCTTCTTTCCTTCTTCAATTTTACTTGGTTTTCTCCAGCTTTATCCTGGCTCCGTCTACAGTTCTAATAAACTGTTAGAATATAACTTTCCTGCTGAGTGGTGGTGGTGCACGCCTGTAACCCCAGCACTTGGGAGGCAGAGGCAGGTGGATCTCTGTGAGTTTGAGGCCATCCTGGTCTACAAAGAGAGTTCCAGGACAACCAAGGCTACACAGGGAAACCCTGTCTCGAAAAAACAAACAAAAAATAAATAAATAAAAGAAGAAGAAAGAAAGAAAAGAAAGAAAGAGAGAAAGAAAGAATATAACTTACCTAAAATTAGATTTTTTTTTTAATGGCACTAAGAAGTATCCTGATCATGAGAAAACTCCTGGACTAAAAGTTGACAGTTTAAGAGTTCTAAGTCATTATTTTTTGGTGGCTTTGGGGGGGGGGGGTGTTTTGTGTTTGAGACATAGTACCTCAGGCTAGCCTCAAGTTCCCTGTGTGACTAAGGAATGTCCTCGATCTTCTGACCCTCCTGGCCCCACCTCCTGATGTATGGGATTATGGGTGCATCTCTACCTGCACCAGTCTGCAGTACTGGGACTCAAACCCAGGCCTCACCTCATGCTCTGCAAGCACTCTACCAACTGGACCATGCCTTTGGTCCGTAGGTCACTCACTTTAGTATTAATACTTATTAGCACCTATGTCCCAGGTACTGATACATGATCCATAAATGCAAAGTTCTTGTGTCCAGAAATATATAGCCAACCAGAAGAAATAGGAGACAAATGATAAATAACAAATGGAATGTGTTTTGAAAGGTTCAGATGACAGGTGCTTGTTGGTGGAAGGGAGAAGAAGATGAGGTATGAATTAAACTTTGAAATGGGAAGACTTAAGCAATGGCAGTAGAGCGCCCCATCTGGGGGCTCTGCAGGAGAAGGATTCCAGCAATGCCAAAAGCTGAAGCAATAGCCCCGAGCAGGGATGCTCAGGGATGCTTGCAGAAGAGCTGGAAGGATGGTATGGCTGGAAGGCGGTCATCATCAGGACCTCGACTTCTGCTCTGCTGGATAGAAGCATCCATAGCAGACGTCACCTGAAGGATTCGAATGATAAGATTTGGCTTGTAAACCTTTGGCTGCCGTGTTTAAAACAGATTGGGAAGCAAACCTCATTTTTCCCCCTCAGCCAATGGAAGGGAGTTTTCATCATCCAAGGAGAGGGGTAGCTGTGAGAAACCGATCTGTGTGGAGGAGGCTTGGGGCTTCACTTCTGAGCTTAAGATTGAAATACCTGTTAGATGCCCAGGGGAATTCACAGCCCCTCTTATCCAGGAGCACAGGTGCCGAGATCCCAGCAGATGCTTGAAGCAGCATGTGGTGCTTTTCCCCCGTACATAGAGACCTAGTTTAACTCACAAACTCGGCAAAGTCAGAGATGAACAACTGACGAGAAAATACAAGATTGAAGATGTAGGTCAACGGCTAGAACACTTACCTGCCTAGCACACCCGAGTCCCTAGGTTCAAGCCCCAGGACCTCATAAAAGCCAGTGCAGTAATGCCCTCCTGTGATCTCAGTACATGGAAGACGGAGGCAGGAGGATCAGAAGTTCAAGATCTTCCTTGGGTGCAACATAGCAAGTTCCCACCCACCTGAGCCACATGAGACCTGGTCTAAAAACAAAGCAAGAACAATTGTTTAAATATACTGCAATGAAGAGTATTTAAATGGGTCCTCCCCCCAGCCTCTGTCTCTCGTATATTTTCACCCTTCACTCAAGGAAAATACATTACAGCTTCTTCTCTTCATGAATCCAGTTTCCAGAATTATTACTTCTGTATCTTTAACCATTATTGAATAATAGAAGAGTTACTGGAACACAGGCACGTGACATACATGACAAGAGCCTGGTAACCAAGGTGCTACGGTGTGATTAGTGGTGGGCAGGACATACAGCATAGACCTGATGGACAAAGGATGGCTTACATCACATCCCAGGTGGGATGGAGCGGGACAGCATGAGGTATCATCCATCATCCTTCTCAGAGAGGTGCAGCCCTTAAAATTCACGAGTATTTTCATTTCTGAAAATATCCACTTAATAGTCATACAATGGTTGACCACCACGGGTAACTGACAGAAGGTGAATTCACAGATAAGGGAGACTACAACATGCCAAGTACATGCTGGATGTGAGTCAAGCTTAAGCAAAAGTCATAGCTGGGAGGAGGGAGTAAATTTGGAAGTCATGAGCATGTGGATGGATTTGAAATCATGAGACCGATAAGATCCTGTATTTCTAGGACAATAAAATTATCTGCTGAGCCTTAACCAAATGACCTCTGCTTCTTCCTTTCCTCCCTCTGCAACGAGTTAGGCTAAGTCAGTGATGCTCGTCTGTGGTCTTGAAGCATTAGCATTCTGTAGATGAGCCGGAGGGACCAGAGATGTTCTCTTCCCATTGCCAATAAGTCAGCCCGTGCTTCTACAACAAAAAGATGTGTGGCTGGGTGGGATGGCACACGCCTTTAGTCCCACCACTTGGTTGCAATGGTAGGCAGCTCTCTGTGTTTGAAGCCAGCCTGGTCCACAGAGTGAGGTCCAGAACAGCCAGAGCTACACAGAGAAACCCTTTCTCAGATTTAAAAAAAAAAAAGAAAATAAAAAATAAGGGGCAACAACAAAAGTGCAGGCTGGTATAGTGATATGTCCGCTGTGGTGAACAACGTGTGGAGGGGAGAGACTTTCTAAAGAATTTCTTTTTTTTCGTTTGAAATACGACCTCGGGCTGGAGAGATGGCTCAGAGGTTAAGAAATATGACCTCATGCATCTCTTCGTGGCTGCTTATCACTATCAAGGGGTCTTTGTCAATAATTACACATTCATACTACTACCTGCTTATGCAGAAACGATGATCCCCAAAGTCAAACTATGATCAGATTCTCCATAAAACATGGTTTTTGAAAAAAATCAATTTTAAAAATGGGATGATACCACTCCTCTTAGTCAGTTGCTTGAATTATTCAAATTTTCCTCTGAACTTGTAAGTAGATTCAGTTGATAAGTTAACCATATAAATATGCATGAAACTCACTGAGGAAGCTGAGGCATATAGGATTGCAAGTTGGTGTCCAGTCCATGGCGGGGGGGGGGGGGGGGAGGAGGGAGGGAGGCAGGAAAGAAGTCATCATTATTAGAAGATCTTGGAGGCACTTTGTCAGTTTCCTTCCCTTTGCAGTGGAGAGCTGAGGTCACATGTCAAAGGTCATGCTGAAACTTGAGCCTAGGTTACCTCCTGACTCCTAGTCCTGTGTTCTATCCGCCACACTCTACTAAGTCCAAGGCTGCTTCAGAGACTCATCTAGAATTTAAAATTAAGTCAGAAAAGCTGGACATGATGGCGTGTCCATGACATCCCAACATTTGGGAGGTGGAGGCAGGAGGATCAAGACTTCAAGCTAACTCATCTTTGGCTTCATAGCAAGTTCAAGGCCCCTCTGGGCTATGTGAAACCCTGTCTCATAAAACAAAACTGCAGAAGACAAAGACGGTAAAAGTTAAATAATCTATATTGCTATACATGAAACAGAGCACCCTTTTAATTTTTAAATTAAGGCCAAAGAGTCAACAATAATGTGTGATTTCATCTTCTTTAGGGTTTTGGGTTTTTTTTGTTTTTGTTTTTTGTTTTGTTTTGTTTTGTTTTTTTCTGTTGCTATGATCTTCACGTGTTCTTAACATACTCATTTCACATCCGGGTGTTTCTCATTCTCACAGTGCTGAGGGTCATCCTTGCCATCACGTTTTGCCTGGTATCCAGTGTCCTAGTGATACTTCTGTTTGTCCTCATCCGCCATGGGCCCTGCTGGCAGAGAGACGAGTATCGAAACATCTGAGCAGACCGTCACAGACCGCCAGTGGCAACGTCTCTCGGTGACGCAGCACCTGAAGGACGGTGGGCGTTGTCCTGCCCGCACCCTCCCTTTACAACCTGCCTAGACTTGGTGTGGGCTCACTGCCACGGGGAGAACGCAGAGTGGGCAGGTGAGCTATGTCTTCTCACTGCCGAGCTGTGGTGTGGGCGGCTCCCTGGGCTAAGACGGGGCTCTTGTGCAAGGGATGGCTCTGTTTTCTCACACAGAGGTCCTGAGGGAAATACGAAGCCAAATTCCAACCCACCTTGTGCCTACAAAGAGGACAGAGAGAGAAAGTGGGACAAAGACATAGATTAGACCACACTAGGTAATCCAGAATGTTAGACTAGTAGAGTGCCCACAGAAAAATGACTTTAGTTATTCAGTAAGCTTCTCTCTCTCCCTCTCTCTCTCTCTCTCTCTCTCTCTCTCTCTCTCTCTCTCTCCTCTCCTCTCCCCTCCTCGTCTCTCTCTCTCTCTCCCCTCTCTCTCTCCTCTCTCTCCTCTCTCTCTCTCTCTCTCTCTTTCTCTCTTTCTTCTCCCTCCCTCTCCCTCTCTCTTTCTTTGAAAAGCAACTCAAAACCCAGTGCTTCATGACTGGATGAATTGTATGTGTACATCACACACGTATCAATATCACTCATACACACACACACACACACACACACACACACACACACACACATCCATAGTCAAAACATCTTTAGGTGCGGTGTCTGATTCTCAGAAACTGTAATATCATTCCCTTTAAGTATAGCTCAAGCCATTTTCTCCCAACTTCCATACAGAGAAATAACTGAAAACCCCATGAAATAAATTCAATTTACCCCCCCCCACTGCCTTATTTTTATACAGTTGGTATTACCTTCACTTTAAAATTATGATCTCTTACACTTATAAGGGCTGTTCATGGCCACTATGAAATGATGGGTTTATTTATTTATTTATTTATTTTCTGGAATGCTGGAATGCAGCCCCTGAGCCTCATGCATGCTAGGAGAATGCTCTACCAATGAACTACACCCTTAGTCCTTGCTGGCTTTTCTAAGTGTCAACATAGAAAGGAAAATACAGTGTGGGGATGACAACCTGCCTTAAATCATAATTTCCTATTCTAAAGTAGAAAACCCTAGACAAGATGAATATAGAAGTCACATATAGATTTCAATTTTTTTGTGTGTGTGAACAATTTTATTCCACTTTCACTACATATAAGCCATGGCCCAATCAAGCACCTCCTTGGCTGGCACCATTCGTGAAGTCATTACTTTACATAATTATAATCTGCTGTGGACACACAAGCATTCAGTTGGTATACATTTCTCATTCTGAGTAAATCTCATTCCTCAGTAGGTTGCCCTCCTTCCTCTCAAGGTATACTTGGTGGGAGGAGTCACAGAAGGGTCTCTGTCCTCTCTCCATGCTCATATGCTTTTCTGAAGACAGGCAAAGACATTTGGGCTGTGGCTCCCAAGGCCATATTTAGAATTCATCTTGCAGGACTGTCTAGATGTGGGATGCTGGGACCTCTGACACCCAGCACAGAAATCTGTTCTCTACTCAGATCCCTACCCCATCCCTGGAGATGCACATGTCCTCCTGTTAAACACCAGTCACTCACCTCTATAACCTGTGCTTTTAATATCATTCTCAGCGAGCCAAAGTCACCAAAACTAAAACCAGAAGAGCTTTCTTCTCTCCCTCCCTCTCTCTCTTCTTCTTCTTCCTCTCTGTCTCTGTGTCTGTCTGTCTGTCTCTCTCTCATATATGTGTGTTTATGTGAGTATGCATGTGGTGTGTGCACACATGTGTGTGCTGTTTTCTCACACATGCTCAGAGAACAAAGGAGGATGCCACATGTCCTGCTCGATTAGTCTCCTCCTTCTCCTTCTTATGACCTTGAAACAATAGCTCTCATTGAACCTGGAGCTAGCTATTCTGGCATCCAGGAAGCCCCAGTGGTCCTTCTGGCTTGTCCCCATCAACACTGGGGTTACTGGAATACATGGGCCACACTCAGCTTTTTATATAGGTGCTTGGGACTTGAACTCGGGTCCTCACTCTAGTATAGCAAGGGCTCTTACCCATCAACCCACCTGCCCAATCCCCAGTACCTATCATGTCTGATTACTGTACAGAAAGCTCTCAGGCTCAACATCACTGTTTCCTTTACTTTCTTCTGTTGGTAAATACTACAGCCAGTTTCCACACAACATGGCAGAAGGAAGAAACCCAAGTGACCGATGATCCATAGGAATAAAGCAAAGAGAGCAAGTGAACTGTGGGGCTGCTCAGGAAATAGTCTATAAAAACGCAGCTTCAACAACAGGGGGTGTGAACTCCCAATGCTGACAATTGCTTGGCAGGTAGGACAGATGTGACCATTTCGGTTGCCATGGTGATAGTGTTGAAAGACCATCACTAGAGCTGGTATCTCCTCTGTTCTGATGTATGCTCCTTGCACTTGAGAGGCCTTTGTGTAGAATTCACATGAAGCAATCATTATCACGTTAATAATAATTACATAAAAATACTAGTGATAACACATACAGGAAGGTACTGAGAGAGAGATAAGTTGGTTATCCCTAGCTTTAATGGAATAGCACAGAGAATTAAGGGAATATTATTGTGGGGGGAAAACTACTGCTTAAGAAATGGCATACATAGCTGGGCATGGTGGTGCACACCTTTAATCCCAGCACTTGGGAGGCAGAGGCAGGAGGTTTGCTGTGAGTTCAAGGCCAGCCTGGTCTACAAAGCGAGTCCAGGACAGCCAGGGCTACACAGAGAAACCTTATCTCAAAAAAAACAAAAACAAAAACAAAAACAAAACAAAACAAGAAATGGCATATATTAGGCTCCAACTGGCATTCACTTGGGAGCTTTTTATACTAAGTCTAGCATTTCTTCCCTGAATTTGCTTGTGTTTCCTATTTTCTCAACTCCCGGCCCTTTTCTCTCTTGTTCTAGTATTGTTAGCAGTGACTCCTCATAGTCAGGGATGTTTCTTTTTTTTTTAAGATTTATTTCTTTATTGTATATGAGTGCTTTATCTGCAGAAGAGGGCATCAGATCACATTATAGATGGTTGTGAGCCACCATGTGGTTGCTGGGAATTGAACTCATGGCCCCTGGAAGAGCAAGTGGCGGTCTTAACCACTGAGCCATCTCTAGCCCCAGGGATACTTCTTAAATGAATGCCAAATTATAACTGTTTTCTCTTGTTAAAAAAAACCCTGTACAAAAACCTACTTGAGCAATAATTCACAGAAAATATTGGTGCCTTAGATTAGAGCTAAGAGACACATACAAGTCACATGTGTGGTCTTAAATGTTCTGCAGCCACATTTGTAAAAGTAAACTTTTTTTTAAATGAAATAAATTCCACTGTGAAATGTATTTAACACAATGCATACAAAACAGCATTTCAACAAAAAGTGTTTATGGAATATTTTTAAAGGAGTTTTTTTATACTAAATATTTAAAATGTGATGTGTTGTTTGTTTCACCCCAAGTTGGAGCAGCCACCTTTGAGGACTCGGTAGTCACAAGTGGCTTAGTGGCTCCCATACTGAATAGTTCTGGCCTTGGCCGTTAGATGACAGTCTTATTAAAGCACAGACAATACATTCTTTATTTGTAAAATAAACTTGGTGTATTGGGAAGAAATAGACATCATCATTAGGACTGGAACATAGCTCGCTGTTGAAGGGCTTGCCCAGCATGGACAAAGCCTGAGCTCTACCCCGGTACCACAATAAAGTATAAGGAAACAAACACAGTGAATTCATTGGTTTTTTTACCTCTGGCCAAACTGATGAAAAGCGTTCTGAAATGTTTTATTTGTAAGCCTGTATTACATGTAAGAGCCAGACCTCTCCCAACTTGCACTGAATTGACTACTTTCCCTCTTGTATTAATGAGGAAACCAGACCAGAGGCCAAGGGGATGCTTTTTAAAAGGTAAAATGAATAGAAGGATCCAGAGGGTCCTAGAAACCTCCAAGAAGAACATTATGATGGGCAGATCTGGGCCCAGAGGTTCTGCTCAAACTATGGCACCAGCCAAGGACAATACATGCAGTAAACTTCGAACCCCTACCCAGATCTAGCCAATGGACAGGACATTCTCCACAGTTGAGTGGAAAGTGGGGTCTGACTTTCACAGGAACTCTGGTGCCCCATATTTGACCATGTCCCCTGGATGGGGAGCCCTGGTAGCACTCAGGGGAAGGATAGCAGGCTACCAAGAAGATACTTGATACCCTATGAGCATATACAGGGGGAGGAAGTCCCCCTCAGTCACAGTCATAGGGAAGGGGAGTAAGGGGAAAATGGGAGGGAGGGAGGAATAGGAGGATACAAGGGATGGGATAATCATTGGGATGTAATATGAATAAATCAATAAAATTAAAAAAAATAAATAAAAGGTAAAATGATTCTGAGAACAAAGAGCAATGACTTCTCAAGAAAGTCCATCACGTACAAGTCACAATTTCCCACATAATTTACTCTATAGCTAAATGAGAAGAAATATGCTTACCATGATGATTTCTGGGCCCAAATATATGATAAATACATTTATGATGTAATAAATTGTTTAAAACAATTTTTTTCCCTGAAAAATCTAAAGCAGGTACCAACTTTGGTATCCCACATAAAATCAAAAGCCAAATGTTAATATGTGGCTTTTTGTTCTTATATCTTCCAAACAGTTTGTTATTGCTGTTTCTTTCTAGCTTACATCTCTTACGAAAGATGTACAGAATAAATCTACAAAGCGAAGGGAAAAATCGAATCTGTGTATCTCCTGCCCTCTGTGAATTTAAAATATACTTATTGTCAAGTATTTCTACAGTTGTTCTTAGTGAAGTGACGGGTGGAGAACTGATGCCTATGGACTTCTTTTCCTCCTTTAGAAATTTGTGTGTGTGTGTGTGTGTGTATGTGTGCGTGCACACACATGTATGTGTGTGTGCATGTGAGTGTATGTGGGTGTGTATGTGTGTACATGTATATGTGTGTGTGTGCATGTGAGTGTATGTGGGTGTGTATGTGTGTACATGTATATGTGTGTGTGTACGCATGTGAGTGTATGTGGGTGTGTATGTGTGTACATGTATATGTGTGTGTATGCATGTGAGTGTATGTTTGTATATATGGGTGTGTATGTACATATGTGTGTGTTCTTGTGGTGTTTGAGTGTGTGTGTGCATGTATGTATGTGTATACACATGCAGGTACACACTGCCACAGCACACATGTGGAGTCCAAAGACAACTTTCTGGCTCTGCTTCTCCCCTTGCACCATGATGAGGTGGGGTCTTTTAAAAACATGGGTCCAGTCATCAGAGTTGTGCTTCCTTTCACCCACGGAGCCAGCTCATTGGCTCCTGAGAAGCCGCCCTTTTCAACACTTGGGCCTCTGTGTTGTAATGCATTAGTTATCTTTGCAGCTATGATTTGAGTGTAGTGTATCTCACTTAGGCTTGGATCAAAACTTGCCTGCCAGTGTAACCATGCTCACAGGAGCTGGATCCTGTCAGAGATGACTAAAAAGTGTGATGCTGCCACCTTGTCAGAATCTAGAATCATCTTGGTGATGGGTCCCTGGACATGTCCATAGAGGAGTACCTTGGTTATGTTAACTGATGTAGAGAGACCCATCTTAGCTGTGGTTGGGACCATTCCTTGGGCGGGGCATCCCAGACTGTGTGAAATGGAGAAAATGAGCTGAGCATTAGCAGGCATCGACTCATCTCCCCCAGCTTCCTGCCTGTGGATGTGGTGTGACCAGTTTCCTCAAGCTCTTTCAAAGTCCTTTGACTACCCTGCCATGGTGGGCTTTACCCTTGAGCTCTGAGCCACAACAAACCCTTTGTTACTCATATGACTTTTCTCCGAGCAACAGGGGAAAAAAATAAGACAAAGGGAATCAGTGTTTTTCCCTTGTGAGTTCTGGTTTTTGCAGGACTGGATTGGATGCCAAGCAGTGGTGGCTCATGCCATTAATCCCAGAATTTGAGAGGCAGAAGCAAGTGGATCTCTGTGAGTTCAGGGCCAGCATGGTCTACAGAGAGACTAAGACAGCCAAGGCTACATAGAAAGATCTTGTCTCAAAAAAAGAAAAAAAGAAAAGAAAAAGAAGAAAGTCTCTCTATGTCCGTGTCTGTCTCCCCTCTCTCTTCTCTCTCCTGTTGTTCTACACCTACATGCTGCCCCATCAGAGGCCCCCACTAGAGCAGATGCTGGCGCCTTGCTCTTGAACTTTCAGAACTGTGAGCTAAATAAACTCTTCATACTTTGCTATGCCTCTGGTGTTTTGTTATAGCATCACATAAACAAATCTGGAAAACAGAAGAGAAAAAGGTAGTTGACCCAAATGCATGGACTGACATCTCAGCTTGACCTCTTATTAGCCATATCACCCTAGGATAGTTACTTAAATTTTCTATCCAAGTCTCCTTGTCTATAAATTGTAGACAGTAGTAATTTCTATTCGAAGTATCATGAGAAATAAATAAGCCAGTACTTACAAATGCCAGGGATAGTTCTGGGCCCTAGTAAGCAATAAATTATTTTTTAAAGATTTATTTATTATGTGTATCGTTTTCTGCCTGCATGCATTCTGTATGCCAGAAGAGGGCATCAGATTTCATCATAGATAGTTATGAGCCACCATGTGCTTTCTGGGAATTGAACTCAGGACCTCTAGAAGAGCAGCCAGTGCTCTTAACCTCTGAGCCACTTCTCCATCCCAAGCAATTTATTATTATTATTACCATTATTAGTATTATAGTAATAATATTTTACTAAATATTCAGCAGAGGATGTCAGAAATTTATCACTGTCTGCCAAAAATATTGTCACTCTGAATTTTATTGTTAAACAAACATGAGGTGTGAGTTTTCATTAGCTCTCTATACACTAAAGAGTGGACTTCAATCTTACCCCATATTTTAAAAGTGACAGCAGCCATTATTAAAGTGATGGAGTTTCCCTCGGAAGGGCAGCAGGGATGCCAGACATCTCATTAAAGCCGTTGTTTTGATTGAGAATCTGTTTCTGAGAGAACATAACAATGCCTAAAAGAAAGAGTAAGTGGATTTCAGCAGAGCAGGAAGTCAACACTATCAGAAACTTCAAATAAGGTTCATTAGAGTGACAGAGTCTACAGAAGACAGCTCCACTTTAATGAGAGGGCAGGTGCAAGGAGAATGAAAAGCCATCGTTGGCTGTATAAAGACTTGGTGTCTTGCTGACAAAAAAAGGGAACGATTTCTAACAGAACAGTGAATGCTGGTGGTCGTCATCTTGTTTTACTTCCTGTAGTCATTTGACACACATCAGCTTCTTTCTTGTAATTATTGAAGTGAATTGTCACCTCCGGGCACAAATCTCATTGAATTTGAGGCTCACGTAGACATGTCTCCCAAATCAAACAGGATGCTATGACCTGGTGGCCTTCAAGTGGGGCCTGGGTATCCAATAAGGTGGAAGGCAAGCGGGTTTTTCCTGATGGAAGACAGGCATTGTCCCTCCCACCAGCCAGCAGGAAGACCACCAATGGCCTTCCCTCCCAGTCATGCGAGCTCATTAGTTCTTGTCCCTAGACAGACTCTCTTCCTAGCTTTTTAGGTGCAGGTCAAGGAGGTAAAATCCTTTCTCCTTCCCACTTGGATGACATGACACTTTTACTAAGTAAAGAGAATGTCAGGTTTACAGCATTTGGGGTCAGAATACTGACATTGTGGCATCTAGGGGTTCTACTGAGAAACTGACCCCCTTTCTCCTTTGTAAGATTATTATTTTTTTGCTTCCATTTGTGACAGAATACAAATAATAAGACATAGGCTGGAAAGCTGGCTCAAAGCTCATGGAAAACAGATCCATGTGGAGAAAAAAAAAAGTTAACTTCAGAATTATGGAAAATTACATATGAAAATTAGCATATGATAAAGGCAGCTCCCTTCAGCATGGCATGATACTGGGCTCCAAGGCTGCTACCCTTCTGTTAGGAGTAAAGAGTAAATTTATTTCCATCTAAATTTAAATTGAGACTAAGTCTTCGGCTTTCCCGATGGAATGGCCTGCCACAACATGTCACAGAGGAGGCAGCAGTTTTCCAAGGCAGCTGGCTTGGAGCACAGGAGGGATGAGGACCTTGTTTGTCACTAGTCAGTAGAGCTGGACTTTAGCTGTAGATTTCAAGTTCCCAGATGTGGTTTGAATGTAAAATGCATGCACGTGGGCATGGATGTGTGCCAGCATAGACGTGTGCCAACACACACACACACACACACACACATACACACACACATGCACACAGGCACACACACACACACACACATCTGCCTGTCTGCCCCCACCTGCCCATAATCTCATGTGTTTCAATATATGCCCAGCTGGTGGTGCTGAGGGAGAGCCTAGCATACTGTGAGTGGTGCCGCCTCTGGGCAGGTGGTCCAGGGATGTTTAAAACGCTATCTGACCTTGGCCCCGAGGAGCAAAGTCAGTAAGCAGCATCCTTCCATGCACTCTGCTCTAATCCTCTTACCTGCCTGAGTTCCTGCTTTGACTTCTCTTAGTGATGAACTGTTTGTGACCTATAAGAAAAAAAAAAAAAAAAAAAAGCCCTTTTTTCTCTCAAGTTGCTTTTGGTCATAGCATTTATCACAGCAACAGAAACCTAAGTAACACAGTCATAAAGATTTGAGGACATCAGGATCCTATCTGCCAACACCACCATCATGGGCTGTACCCTCCACTTGTTCGCCCAAACAACCCCGTCTATCCTTAAGCATTTCATCACAGTCCAGAAGGTAATATATACACTGCTAACACCTCTACTCATGACATCAATATCATAAGTGTATGTGGCAGTTCAGTAAGGTGACACCGGAAGAGGGCCCAATGCCCTGCTAGGTGAGATATACGTAGTATGATTCACCTTCCTGTATACTCCTGAGAACAAAGGAAAAAACGCACATAAGTAACCCCATCGCATTCTCATTTTCAAGATAAGGTCATAAAGAATAGACTAAGGGGCATGTTGAATTACGTCACTATTCCGAGATGGGTGGCCCTTCTAAAACTGGTTCCTCATTCTCAACACTGGATTTAGCTGGCTATGGGCAATAAAGCTGCACTGAAGGGGAAATAAAAACCCAACGACTCTCTAAATGCATATAGACAGCGGGAAATCTGTTTTCCTATTCACGTGGGCAACAGAAAAAAAAAATGTCTTAAATACAATGGGCAGAATAGGAGGGCTTGAGTAATGTCAGAGAAAGGTCACAGCTGCCAAAAGATAGAATGATCCAGGTGGAGTTTCACTGTCCAGCTTGGTCATCTTGATAAGCTCGGGAATTCAGCAGGGAAAGAACAAGTCACGTGAATTTTAGTGACCGTAGGTGAAATTTAGTTACAGGTTCAAGTTAGATAGATAAATAGGTTGGTGGAACACGGGGTGTGATGGCTACTCATTAGGTATCCATTAATTAAGTGGCTCATTGTTGAGTTCCTTTGTTAATTACCATTTTTTAAGAACTGCAATGGCAGCTTTTCAGTTTCCTCAGGACCAACTCAGGCCCCAGTTGTACGTGGTACAGAGGAACGCCAGTGCACAGCTCCAAGTCACAGGTTAGCTTTCAACAGAGGCTATACTTTCTGGCTGTGCCTCCTAGTTTTATGTTTATTTGTTTGTTTGTTTGTTTGTTTTTGTTTTCTTAAGATGGCTCTCTTTTGGGTGGAGACAGGGAGAGAACTGAGCAAAAGTCTATGATTCTGACTGTGAGGAAAGGCAGCGTGGCCCCACCCTCTCCACATCACTCAAGGCATTTAGAAAGGACATTGTCGTTAAGAAAATGACCTCAATTTTATTCTGATTTTGTTTTCAGGAAATTGGCTTTTCTTGCTTATTTGTGTGTCTTTGAATTGTAACAGACTCGTGAATGTACCAACGTAATAAGGCAGGTCTGTCAGCCATGAAAAGCCACCTTTCTGGTCCCCCTGTCTGTGGCTTCCAACAGCCACTCCCCTGTTTTCCATCTTTCCTTTTTATTTCCAAGAACGCCATCTAAATGGAATCATATAGAATGTAACCAATTATGGAGTTCATACCTGGAGAAGGCCATTTCGCCCGCTCTCAGCATTCCTTAGTTGCCTGGAGTTCTTTGTCTAGGGATGAGGCCATATAATATTAGGCTTGTTGAAAAAAGCCATATTCTTCTTCCCCCCCCCCCCCCCCCCCGAGACAGGCTTTCTTTGTGTAGCCTTGGCTGTCCTGGGCTCACTTTGTAGACCAGGCTGGCCTTGAACTCACAGTGATCCGCCTGTCTCTGCCTCCTGAGTGCTGGGATTAAAGGCGTGTGCCACCACCGCCCGCCCTGATTCTTATTTACCTAATATTATATATATGACACCTACAAGTGTATGTATGTTCACACATGTGTTTCAGTGAAGTCGTGTAACTTGGGTTGACAATGCTCTCCCTGTTGATAAATGTAGAGGCCACGCAACAGATCTTGTATGAAGAGATTTATTGAATGGAGGCAGAGAGAGACAGAGACAGAGAGACAGTGGGAGAACAACCAGGAGTACCCAGGAGAGAGAGGGGGGAGAGATAGATGGAGGAAAGAGGTGCCCCAGACACAGGGAGAGGGAGAGAAACGTAGACAGAGAGAAGGAAAGAGGGAGAGGGAAGGAGGGAGGGAAAGGAAGAGAGAGAGAGAGCTGCACAGTGATGGGTCAGTCCTTTATATCTGGTAAGCAGCTGAAGCATGTTTGGCTCACACCTGTCAGCAGCAGGTGATGATATCAGAGACTGCTAAGCAACCTAGAGGCTGGCTTGGGGGCTGCCTATATGCTAACACCCACCTTCCTCAAGAGCCATAGACTAACAAAACACTCAATGTCAGGCCTGACAAACTCTCTTTCAAGTTGGTCAGGAGAGTCCCAGAGACTCCTAAAACAACAAAGGATATTGCTGTTGCCCTGGATTGCCTCCCAAAGGTTGAAGGTAAGTCCTATTGCCAAATAGGCAATACACTTTGGACAGGTCTTGGAGGATCCAAGCTGGATCTAGCATGAACTGGAAGGTGCTATGCCAACTTGTAAGGGAGGGAAGCAGCCAATGGTCCTACCTGCTCTGAACCACACCAGTGGCCAGCATGGCATGATCTCCCTAAGAGTGTAACAGTGCCATAGCCAGCATCATGGGACAAGAATGAAGATGGGCGTGGTTAAAAGACCTGCCACACTGAAGAGAAAGAGGCTAATGAAAAGCCAAGGACAGCCTATATCAGATTTTTGAAAACCTTCTAATGAGCTGGATTGAAGGCCAGCTGCAGAACCGTGAGAGTCCAGTCCATGAGGTAAACAGTTTGCCGGGAAGAGCTTTTGAAACTGACCACCATGTTGAATTTTACTTCTTAGCTCTGGAGTTTAAATGATTCAAGAAACGCTGGTCACACACACACACACACACACACACACACACACACACACACACGCACGCACACACACACAGGAGAGAGACAGTGTGTGTGCAAGTACTGTGTGAAGGCAGTGGGGGGGAATTTATGAAAACCCCAGATCCAGCCAGGTGTGGTGGCAGATGCCTTTAATCCCAGCACTTCGGAGGCAGAGGCAGGTGGATCGCTGTGAGTTCGAGGCCAGCCTGGTCTACAAAGTGAGTCTAGGACAGCCAAGGCTACACAGAGAAACCCTGTCTTGAAAAACAAAAACAAACAAACAAAAAAACAAAAATGAAGAAGAAGGAGGAGGAGAAGAAGAAAAGAAGAAGAAGAAGAAGAAGAAGAAGAAGAAGAAGAAGAAGAAGAAGAAGAAGAAGAAGAAGAAGAAGAAGAAGAAGACCACAGATCCCCTGCTTGTGGGGGAAAGTTACTTTCTAAAGAAAACCGTCAAAATAGATGAAACCTCCCCAGTCTAGAAATAAAGTGCCTGAAAGCCCTGCCACGTTAGTAACAGACTTCAAGGCCTTTGTGACTGAAGTCGGGCTTGTGAGGCAATGGTGCAGGCTACACGCTGAGACCTTTGATCTGGTACAGTGAGGACAGCCAGCCTTCATGCATATCAATAAGCCACCGTGGCCAGAAACAGCAACGAGGCCCAGATCCTCCTCCTCCTCCAAGATGCTCTCTCAAAATGCTGTGCAAACAAAATAGAAGAAGGGCTTCTTGGAGAACAACACTCCCGTCCAGATTTTGTTTGCTATGGAATAACGTTCCCACACATCCTTTTGTTGGTGATCTTAGTCCCACATCCAAATGGCGCTTCTTTCTCCAAACACAGCTCCTTTGATTCAAGCAAAGGATCAAGAAATCAAAGCAGCTTTTAAGGCCTCCTACCCCCCCCCCCCAGGAGGTTTCTGCTGGGGCTGTTGCTACATCTGAGGATGACATGATAAATTCTAGCAGAGTTAGAACATCTCTGACCACATCAAGAACCTCGCATGGCCTTGGCATGATGTCATGCAGGACATTTGCCTTTTAGTTAATTTGGCTATTTATCTGGTTGATTTAAAAAAAAAAAAAAAGTTCTTGTTTTAGTTGATTCTTTGTATTATTCTCTGTTTCTAATTTATTGATTTCAGTCAGCCCTGAGTTTGATTATTTCATGCCATCTATTCCTCTTTGGTATGTTTTCTTCCTTTTTGCTCTAGAGCTATTAGGCATGATTTAAATTGCTAGCCCTGAGTATGGATGTCATCTGGAAAAGAACATTCAAGAACACTCAAGAAGTTTGTCTTTCCAGAGGTATGCCATAGATGAGGTGGCTGCAATTAAAAAGTAAGCTGTGTCGGCGACGACAAACTGTGCTCCAGACACATAGTGCGCTGTGGGGGACCAGTGTGTTCTTCTTCACACTGCTGCGATAAGACAGAAGAAAGGAAGGATTGACTTCCGGGGGTCTGAGAGGAAACATTCACCTGAGTTTATCCGAGTACAGCCTGGGCTACTCCCCCTAGGATGGAGTTACGTGATGATGCACTCCTCAGAGGGAAATTCAGCCATCAAGCTATGTATTACTGCGTCTGAGGGATTGCTGCTGGGTCAGACACTTGTTTGTGGGGTTCAGACACTAGTTTGTGGGTATGGTCTGCCACCTAGTGTTTGTAAGCAATCCTTTGCATGATTCAAAATGCAAATAGGTTTTGTTTTCTTTTTCCTTTAATACAGTTTTGGTTTTTTGTTGTTGTTGTTGTTGTTGTTGTTGTTAATTAGCCACATCCCTCCATCCACACCACAAACGCACAGTCCAACACCATGTGCTGGCAATTCTATGCTGCTGTGCCTCCTGTGGCCCCCACAGTATACCACAGAAACTTGCTTAACCTCTACCCTATATAAAGGGTCAATTCTTTCACAACCCACCCAAGCCCACCACTGTGGACTTTACATCTCATGTTGAACAAAACTGGAGTAGGCTACTACACAGTAATCAACTGACTACTGTTCTGTGTGGCATAGTATTTTAACCATCTGAGCAAAAACAGAAAGGATACTCTTTTTTTTTTTTCTTTAATGTGTGTTTTCTCCCAATTTTTACTAATATTTTTTAGTTAGATTTCTATTGCTGTGATGGAAACCCAATTTAGAAGAAAAGATTTATTTCAGCTTACAGCTTACAGGAATGGTGAGATGGCGCAGCCGTTTTTAAAGACTAGGCTCACAAGCAAACAACAACAACAAAACAACAGAACCATCATTTTACATCTTCCAGCCCACCACGAAGGGAAGGAAGTCAGCGCAGGAACCTGGAGGCAGGAACTGAAGCAGAGGCCACACTGTTCGCAGGCTTGCTCCTCAGACTTGCTCAGGACGCCCAGGGACAGCAGGACAGCGATGGACTACAGCCTTATCCCTTTCCCATGAATCACCAATCAAGGAAAAGACCCAGGGGCTTGCCCACAAGGCCATCTGATGAAGGCATTTACTCCAGAAACAGTCTTTCTTCTCAGAGGACAGCAGCTGTGTGAAGTTGACCAAAACCAAACTAAACCAAACCAAAACTTAAGTAGGATACCATGGCTTAAACTTATAGGGTTTTTCTGTTTGTTGTTTGTTTGTGTGAAGATGTATCTATTTATTATGTATACAATATTCTTTCTGCATGTGTGCCTGCAGGCCAGAGGAAGGCACCAGATAGGAAAGAAATTAAATTTGGTTCATATACAAAGTGGAGTAATACTCAACCTTCATAAATAAAGAAACAAACTATGTCCTCTAACACTGAAGATGGGGTGATGAAGATGGAAGATACAGAGCTATGGGTGCTGTTTGACGCTATTTGTACAAAAGTCATATAGACTCATATGTATGTAAGGACACTTACATTTATCCATTACAGCATTTTTCATAGTGTCAGTTTACAGTGTGTGTGTGTGTGTGTGTGTGTGTGTGTGTGTGTGTGTGTGTGTGTGTGTCTGAGTGTCTGTGTGTGGAGGCCAGAGGTTGGCATTAAGCCTCTTCCTCTATTGCTCTACCTCCAGCTCTGAGACAAGGTCTCTTGCTGGATCTGGATCTCTCTGGCTAGACTAGCTGGTCAGCATGCCTACAGGATACTCCATCTCTGCCCACACTGGCCAGCTCCGGGGTTACAGGCAGACACTGAATGCCTGGATTTTTATGTGGGTGCTGAGTATTGAACTCAGTGAGGATCTTGCACAGCAAGCCTGTTACCAACAGAGCCATCTTCCTAGCCCAAATTCTATCAGACTTTAAAAAAAAAAAGATTTCTTAATTTAAACTATGCTTCTGTGGTTATGTGAGGGTATGTGCACATGAGTGTCGGTGCATGAAGAGGCCGGAGGCATCGGGTCCCCCTGGAACTGGAGCTACGGGCAGTTGCAAGTTGTTAAGAAATTGAACCCAAGTCCTTTGCAAGAGCGACACTTACTCTTCACCACTGAACCTCCTCTCCAGCCCCAGGATCAGATTTTTAAACAGGTAGGTTCCCCACCCTCAAGGATCTGAGTTTAATTTTACTGCTTCTCCAATGAAACAAATTATAATTATAAAAATAACACTAGTAATAATCATAGCGTTTACTAAGCTCAAGCTATGTCTATTTAAAGATGTATTTTTGTGGGGCTGAAGAGATGGCTCAGAGGTTAAGAGCACTGGCTGCTCTTCCAGAGGACCCAAGTTCAGTTCCCAGCACCCACATGGCCGCTCACAACTGTCCGTAGCTCCAATTCCAGGGAATCTGTGTAACTTCACAGGCAAATGGTAATGCACATACAATAAAAATAAATTATCGATAAAAAAAATAGAGAAAAGATTTACTTTTGTGTTTTATTTATTTGCACGTATATCTGTATGAATGTCATGTTCGTGCAGGTGCCTGAAGATGCCAGAAGAGGGCACCATAGTTCATGGAGCTGGGGTCACAGGTTGGTTGTGAGCCTCTCAACATGGGCCTGGGAGCTGAACTCAGGTCCTCTGGAAGATCAGTGCACACCGAGCTACACGACCAGCCAGGCCCCAGGTCAAGCTATGTTTAAGGTATTTTCCCATGCACTTCTGATGTGTATAGAAATCCCCATTATAACTCCATCAGGTGTGTATTCTTTTATATTCATTTTCAGTTGATGAAATTAAGCGAAGAGAGATTGGGGAGAGGTGACATTCTTCCTCTTAAGTGAAGTGTGGACTACGTTCTTTGCTCACCAAAGGTGTCTGGAGCCAAGACCATAATCATCAAAGTTCTCAGCCCACATCCTACCAAGGTGAACTCTTTGGTCGTTCTGACTGAACACAGCACTTAAAATGCCTGCCTTTTCCTGTCTCAAAGCTCTAATATGTACTGAGAGGCAGGCACCTCAAAAAGCTCAATTCAAGCAACCTTGTAATTTACCTACAAAAAAGAAAAAGAAAAAAAAAATCCCTTTTCTCTTTGAATCTCAAGAATTCGGAGCAAAGCTACTTTCCTTTCCAAGTCATTTTAAAGAAATTCCTGCTAGAAGGAGAACGTGAGCGGGGATGTCTAACGGTGGCATGGAGGTGACGCGATGACAAGAACTGAAGAAAGAGAAAAGGGGTGTAAAAAAAAATGGACTTCCCATCCATCAGTTATAAAGCACAGTGCTGAGCCAGGAGGTAGTGGCACACGCCTTTAATCCCAGCACTCAGGAGGCAGAGACAGGCAGATCTCTGTGAGTTTGAGGCCAGCCTGGTCTACAGAGTGAGTTTCAAGGCAGCCAAGATGACACAGAGAAATCCTGCCTCGACAAGCTAAACCAAACCCAAACCCAACAACAACATGGTACCAGAGACACTGCGCCCTTTACATGATCAAAACAATTTACTTCAAGATGGTGCACTGACAACCCCCTGTTCTCTAAAGCAAGCCCTCCTGCCTAGAGCATCAGGCGCAAAGGCGCAGACAGATGTCAGCCCTTTGGTTTTGGACTCCAGCTCTCTCCTGAAGAAATCTAGCCATGTGGAAAATGTAGCGCTGGTAATCTAGCCTGGCACAAGCCACAAAACAGAAGGCTATGTCGTGAAAGAGCAGTGAGACTGACTTCTTGGAAGGCCTTTCCCCAGAAAAATCAGCTCTGATGTGTGAACTGGACAGCCACTGTCAGCAACATGAAGGCTACAAAGCAGCTGACTGTTTCCTTTTGTAAATAAGATGATTCATAAAGACACTAGTAATACTGAACAGATGGTGAGACGAAGGTGGGAAGAAAAGAGGAGAATAGGGTGGGAGCTGCCTACTTACATATCTACCCACTTTGTCTGTCTTACCCACTCCATCCATCCATCCATCCATCCATCTACCCACCCACCCACCCATCCAACATCTATTTGGATTTTTTGTTTTGTTGTTTTTCAAGACAGGGTTTCTCTGTATAGCCTTGGCTGTCCTGGACTCACTTTGTAGACCAGGCTGGCCTCGAACTCACAAAGATCCACTTGCCTCTGCCTCCCCAAGTGCTGGGACTACAGGCCTGTGCCCCCTCACCCAGCCTATTTGGGTTTTTATTTTATCTTTTTTTTCTATCACAGACATTGAAGCTTCTTATTCTAGCTGCTTAAGACTCCTTGATGACTGAAGTACATGGAAAAAAATAGAAAGCACACACCTACCATTAAAATCAGAGACTGAAATGTCAGCAAAAGTTTTTTTTTTTCAAAGCCTTTCTACCAGGAAAGCCATTGTGGCCTTATTGTTTGCTGGCCTAACAAAAATGAAACCAAGACTTTCACTGAGGAGCCTCTTGCTCTTCTGCCAAATGCTGAATTGACAGCCCCATTTCTGCAAGCGCTTGCTTAATGGCCACAGACAGCCTCTGTTTGAGTGACGAAGTGGGTCACATGGGAGAAGAGGCATAACAGAAAGCAGGAACAAGCAGAACCTAAATGAATACTTCAAAGGCTTGCTGGGCTGGCATCAGATTAGGTATCTCCACCAGGAGCTGTTAGCTTTCTGCAAAGGTGTTTGGTAGTTATTTCATGGCATGGGGAAAAAAATTAATGCTTCGTAAAATCTCCATTTCTCTTCTTCGACAGAGAACATCAGCCATTCCTAGCAAGTCCTTCTGTGATCTCTACTTCTCTAGGGATTATGACTTTTCCTTTAGTTTTATTTTTTTTGTGTGTGGGTGCTTTGCTTACGTGTATGCGCACCATGTGCATGTCACATCCACAGAGACAAGAAATGGTACTCATTGAATTTGCTGGTATTGCAGTTATGAGCCACCATTTGGGTGCTGGGAACTGTACCTGGGTCTTCTGGAAGAACAGCCAGTGCTCTTAACACCCCAGTGAATGTTTTTTAAGCCAAGGCTGGCCTTGAACCCATGGTGATCTGCTTGCCTCAGCCTCTTGAGTGCAGGGATTAAGGGCTAAGGGAGGGAGCTACCATCCCATGTAATTCATTGATTTACACTGTGACAGCCTTGCCTGAGAAACACTGCAAAATCCAATAAGCAGCCTCTGATCCCAGAGCTTGGGAAGTTTTAGGGGGCCACACAGTTCATTTGGGCCCCTCAAGAGGCAGGGCTGAAGGTTATCCCTCCATCAGAGATGCCGGGGTTATGGAGGGAGTAGTTTCACTGTGATGGCCTGTGATGATTGTCACAGGACACTCTGTATCAGTCACTTTCCCATTAGTTGCTTTCCTGTTGCTGTGATAAAATGCCATGACCAAGGCAACCAATGGAAGGAAGGGATTATTTGGGCTTATGGTTTCTGCTGGATGAGAGTCCATCACCATCACCAGGAAGGGACATGCACGGTAGCAGACATGGGACAGCAAGCTAGAGCTCCCATCTTGAACTGCAACTAAGAAGAAAGTGCATTGGGAATATCTCTAGCCCTCGAACCCTCAAAGTCTGCCCTCAATGAAATGCCTCGTCCAATGAGGCCACACCTCCTTAACCTACCCAAATAGTGCCATCAACTGGGGACCATATATTCAAACATCTGAGCCTATGGGGGACATTCTCATTCAAACCACCACAGACACTCATCTACAGAGCTGGGATTCCTTTTTGGATAGTAAGGTCAACGCTCCCTCCCATCTTGTTTGCGGCAATGGATGTGCCATCTTCCAGAAAAATCTGCAATGAAGGATGCACACAAGTGCATATGACTGAGGGCAGGCAGCAGAGGTCACTGGTTGCTGCTCTCAGTGGAAGCTACAACAATCTGATGCTGTGACAACACAAGGGCATTGGAACCAGTGGATCCTGAAGAACAGCAATGGATGGACATCAAGAGTGCCCTTCAATTCTCCTGGTGATTGAATGACTGCTAGTTGGGTTCTTTTGAGGATAGGGACTGTCCTAGTGTGCTTTTTTGTTGTTGTTGATGATGATGATGTGGTAAACATCGTGACCAAGAGTAACTTGGGGAGGAAACAGTTTATTTCCTCTTAGACTGTTCACAGAGGGAAGGAAAGACAGGAACTCAAGGCAGGAACCTAGAGGCAGGAACTGAATCAGTGACTATGGAGAACTGCTGCTCACTGGCTTGTTCAGCTATCTTTCTTATGCAGCCCAAGCCTAGCTGATCAGCTGTGACACCATTCACAGTGGGCTCTATCCTCCTACATCAATTGCCAAGCAAGGACACGCCTTGCAAACATGCCCACAGGCCAGCTGAGATTCCCTCTTCCAAGCTATGTCAGGTTTGTGTCAAGCTCACAAAGACTAACCAGAACACGGGTGACATATAAAATGAGGCTGAAAGAAAAAAAAAATTGAAGCTCGAAAGGAAAGAGATTTAAACATTTTTGAAGACAAACCCAGCAACCTCTGCCCATGTTTTGTGTAAGCCACCACCTCTATTAATAGCAAATGCGGCCACATCACACAGCCATCTGCTCCCTTCTTAAAATACCAGGAGACTGGGCCTGGTGTTGAGCTAAGTTCCATCTTTTCCTCAACGCACTCAGCAGAAGGAGAGGAGAGGCGAGCTAAAGGTGGAACTAAGGGAAACAAAGGAAAGTGGAAAGCTCCCATGGCTTCATCTGTTAATCTGCCTGCCACCACACAGCCTCGGAATCCAGCTTCACAACAGCTGTTACGATGAAAAATGAACTTTCACACTAAGACACAGCTGTTTAGGAAAGGAGAGGAAAAGCACAGAAACCTTTTTTCTCGGCCTGCCAACTTGGACCACACACACACAGCTCTGTCTTGTTCGGTTTTAGGTTAGTTTGCAGTTTCGCTTCCCCCTTGTCGCTGGTTTCCATTTCACTGGAAACAGGGCACTTTTTTTTTTTTTTTTTTTTTTTTTTTATCCTAGCTGAGGCTCCAGATGGGTTGAAATGAAGAAGACTATAGGTGTGGGAAGGCCATGTGTGGTTTTCTGTACTTGAACATGCTTGCTATTAAAATTCTGTATTCACAGGTGCTTGATAGCTTTGAAGAGTTGATTTAACTAACAGTCATTTTCAAGAAAAAGATCAAATGTTGGGGGTGGAGGGATGGCTCAGTGGATAAGAGTGCAGGCTGCTCTTCTAGAGGACCACGTTCAAGTCCCAGCACCCACGTATTGGCTTACAATTCCAGTTCCAGGAGATCCGATGCCTTTATTGGCTCTCCATGGGAACCACAGAACACAGATATACATGCAGGCAAAATACCCATACCCATACCTATACCCATAAAATGAAATATGTTTTAAATGATTAAATGTTGTATTATGAAGCTGAGCATAGTGGTACACACCTTTAATCCCAGCACTCAGGAGGCAGAGGCAAATGGATCTCTGTGAGGTCAAGGCCAGCCTGGTCTATAAAGCAAGTCTTGGACAGCCACGGCTGTTACACAGAGAAACTCTGTCTCAAAAAAAAAAAAAAAAAAAAAAAAAACCTTTTTAAAAATGTTGTATTATGAACCTGGTATTGATAAAAATGAAATTCAAACTGCAAGCCTCGCTCATCATTCTGGGAAGACACACTATGCGCGAGTGAGAGAGGCAGTGTTGCTTTTACTTTAAACTCTCTCGTGCAAGCTTTTCTGAAGATGATTCCCAGTGGCTATGCCTGATCAGCGGAGGGCAAGTCATGGCTGTTACAGTGTATGTTTACCTGAGCACAGTGACACAGAACATGGGTGTTGACATCCCAGAGTCCTGCTGAGAGACATTGCTGTTCTCCAGTGACCTGATGTTGGGAAAGCTGCACACCATCCTGTAAGTGTTGGGTTCCTAATCTGAAAAATGAGGGAAATGGCAGTGTCTTGTGTGTGTGTGTGTGTGTGTGTGTGTGTGTGTGTGTGTGTGTGTGTGTTATAAAAATTAAATCAGTAAAACAGCGAGGTGGCTCAGCTGTTAAGAGGACTTGTTGCTCTTGCAGAGGATTGGGTTTGGTTTCCATGGACCCACATGGTGGCTCGCGACCATCTGTAACTCTAGTTCCAGGTGACTGGATACTCTCTGACCTCATCAGGCACTGTGAATGCACATGGTACACATATAGACATGCAGGCAAAACACCCACACACATAAAATAAAAGTAAGTGTAAAGAAATTAAACTAAACCAGTCAATGAAGAGATAGCTTAATCACCAGCATATATAGTGCATGCATGAGGACATGAATTAAATCCGCAGCACACGCAGAAAAACCTGGGCTTTATGGCATGCATTAGGAATGCCAGGTAGACTAGCTTAAAAACAGCAAACTCTGGTCTCAGTGAGAGATGCTGCCAGGTGGATGGATGGCTCTTGGGAACACCACCTGAGGGTGGCCTCTGGCCTACACACATATGGGCATACATGTAGATCCCACCAGTTACAAGGAGAGCAGGAGGCAATACATTTCTTAGCACAGTGCATAGTACCTGCTCAGTCAATGGCAGGCTGAGACAAAAACTGAACTACTTTGCCCTTGACCGCCTGAGGCAGTACAGAAAACGAACAAGGTAATCACTTATTCAGAAGGTGCTCAACAACGAGGAGGCACCATATTTCACTTGTCTCCTAGTGAAAGCACCAGAGAGCTGCAGTCCACTTTGGTGCTGGCTATACTAGCTATCATCAGTCCACCCTGGAGGGAAAGCCAAGGCAACTGGTCACAGTCAACCCACAGTCAGGAAGCAGACACTGGAAACCGAGTCGCTCAGCTCGCAGCCTCCTTTTTATATAATCCAGGCAATGCTCTCAGTCACAGTGCACGAGTCTCCCACATCTATTATCCTAATCAAGATAATCCCTCACTGGAAAGTCCCTTTTAAAAATAGCAGAGACCAGATAACTTTTCCTGTGTTTGGAGAGGAGCCTAATCTCTCACTGTTCATAGATAATCCATTACATTGTTCCAGAGCAAAGAATGTTACCAGGCTTTAAGGAGTACAGGTAAGTGTCCTTGATCTGCAATGCTTTTGACAGAAGTCTTTCAGATTGCACTTTTTTTTTTTTTTTTGAGACAGGGTTTCTCTGTGTAGCCTTGCTATCCTGGACTTACTTTGTAGACCAAGCTGGCCTTGAACCCAAAAGAGATTTGCCTGTCTCTGCCTCCCCAAGTGCTGGGATTACATGCGTGCACCACCATTCCCAGCTCAGAATCATACTCTTAAAAGGGGTTAGAATGTGTGTGTAGCAGGTGGCCATCCATTGAAAACTCTGAAATACGAAGGGCACCAAAATCTGAAACTTCTTAGGTGCTGACATAAATGTCAAATTTTTTGAGTGTTTTGTGTGGAAGAATGTTAACTCAGAACATGGCTGTTGTGGTAAGAGATTGAATCCAAAGATCTTGTAGGTCTATGTAATCTGGCTGGAATACAAACATGCCTTTAATCCAGGAGACAGAGGCAAACAGATCTGAGTTCAAGGCCAGCCTGGTATAGAGCAAGTATCAGGTAAAGAAAAGTTTAGATCCAGGTGTGGTGATAACATGTCTTTGGGCCCAAATAAAAGTAAAGTTAGTTTGTAGAAGGAAGTACCCATGTTTGAAAGTAATGTCTAATTGAGTGACAGAAAAGGTGATGAATCAGAGGAGATTTGATAGAATAGGATACACAGTTTTTCAGAGAGAAGAGACAGTTTTTTTTTACCAGGACAGTAATAGTGACATGGGTTGCAGAGGGAGAGAACTCAGGTAAAGATGGAACAGGCCAGAAAATGAGAAGCCAGAAGATTTAGAGCAGTTTGCTGGGTTAGTTTGAGGTCAAGCAGGGCAATTCTGGGCCCAGAGAGAAGCCAGATTAAATAAGTCAGCTGGGAGAGGAGTCTGAGCCAGAACAGCTGAGCTGAACCAGCCAGCCCAGAGCTCAGAAAGAACAAGTAAGGGTGAGCCCATTAAGCAGTCTCAGAGGCTGAAAACATTCTAGGCCTAGGTTAGACTGCATGGAGGCTAGAAGCTTCCAGGACTGGGCCTAGGTCAGCAGAAGGAGGCAGTAAGCCTCCCAGACAACAATTAAGCCAGGAGAAGAAAAGTTACTTCTACAATTTTGGACTTCAGATTTCCTGGTGAGAGATGTTTAACTATGCTAATGAATGGTATTTTGTTAAATGTGCTGTATTGGTTATCTTTCTGTTGCCGTCCTAGAACACCATAACCGAGGGAACACATGGAACAAAAAGCTTGTTTGGGCTTATGGTTCTAAAGGAATCAAGGGCCGCCAGGGTGGGAGAGCACGGCAACATGCAGCGAGCAGCAGCGCTTGCAAGGTGCTGAGAGCTTACACCCTTTACCACGCGCAAGTAGCAGAGAGCAAACCAGAAGTGTGACTTTTCACTCTCCAAGCCTGCTGCCAGTGACACACTTCCTGTAGCAAGACCACACACCTCCTTAAACCTCCCCAAACACTGCCACCAACTGGGGACCAAATGTTCAAATGCTAAGACTATGGGGATACTTCTTATTCCATCACGCATATAACCAACGAAAAATTATTCATGTGCTACTTTGCATTTTTCAAATTAATTTTATTTCATGTTCAGTAGCTACATAGGGGTGGTGGTTAATGTATTTAAGAAAAAAAAAACATGTATCTGGGTGTGGTGACGAACGCCTATAACCTGTAAAGCATTCAAGGAGCTAGAGAGATGGCTTAGCAGTTTAAAGCAGTTGCTGTTCTTGCAAAGGGGCTGGACTCAATTCCTAGCACTCACACTGTGGCTCAAAACCACTCATCACTCTAGCTCCCAGGCACACCTCTGGCCTCTGCACACATGAGACACGCAAGTGGTGCAGATGCACATACCTGGGCAAATCACTCATACATCTAATACCATCGTTAATAAACTAAACCCACGCAACTCCGAACACTGCGAGAGGAGGATTGAAAACTCAAGGCTGGCCTGGATACAAAGCAAGGCCATGCCACAAACGGCAAAACGAAACAAAGCCAAGCAGTAGACAAACAACATATGGCTCAAAAGCCTGCTGCATGGTATAGAGTTCCTAGTGATTATTTCGGGGCTGGGCATTGATATAATTAGGAAGGTCATTTCAGCAGTGCCAGGGAATTCAATAAACAGGCCTTGCCACGTGGATCTTTTAAGATCTTGAACCTCTCCTGTGTTGAATGTCAACTTAGAGCACAGATAAAATTACTGCTGTCTAGAGGTGGTGAGGTGTATATTGTAAATGCTTTGAAATATTATATCACACCATTTGGACTGAATATTTGATAGGTGTGCACTATGAAAAAGTGTTCGCAATCTTGGGCTTTGAATTAAAAAAAAAAAAAAAGATAAATACAGAGAGAGAAGTTTGAAGGTCTACCTTGAATTTGACACCCCATTTCAAAAAGTTTAGGGAGTGGCGAACAAAGTAACTTAAAGAAGTCTAGGGAAAGACAAGCCAAGTCCTCCTACTTGCCCTAATTCTTGTCACTCGTTCTAGCATCTTAAGAAGAGTGACAAATTTATGTAAGGCTAATTAAGGGAAACTAGGAAGGTGAGCAAAGGCTGGGTGCATCTGTGAAAGATAGGTGAAAACACAGGTAAGGACAGGACAAGATGATACGGGCAGGTGTCCTGGCAGATATGGGAAGGCTGTGACACAGGCAAAAGAACAGCAAAGACAAACAAACAATCCCCTGAAACTATCTCTGCAAGAGAAAGCTTGTTGGAAGAACACAAAGTTTCTCAACTTCAAGCTGTCTTCAGAGACAGGGAATTTTCCATTCCAGGAGAGGGAGGCAGTTCATGTTACCTAAGCTCCTTTCAACTCTGAGAATCCGTTTAGTTGGTTCCAATTATTAAACAGAGAGGCACTGTCAAGGGTTTAGTAGTAGTTTGATGGCCTTCGTGTTACACTCTCTGTGGCCAAATCTTGGCTCAACCTTTTGGGTGAAGCTTACCTTGAATTAGTCAGCTGGTCACTCTGGGTCAGCTTCCTCTATCAAACAGAAATAGTACACCTCACATCTACTTCTGGCACTAGTCTAAGGCTCTGTAACATATAAAAAGCCAAGAAGCACACTTTTATTTCCATGAGATAAGCCAAGAGGGCCCCTTAACTCACCCTTCTTGTTTCTCTTTTCTTGTCCCTTCTCACTCTACTACAAATAGAAGTCTGCTCTTTCCAAACAGCCACTTCTGGTTGCTCATGCACCCTTTATTTTACTGGCCCAGTATGGGAAAGCCTACCTAATGAAAAATGCAATAGTCTCCGGTAACAGAATGGGTCAATCGGTCAAGACGCAAAGTCTATAAAAATCATTTTACATGTTTTTCATCCCATAACCGCCATCTATAAAACGAGCCAACTACAGATGGGGGTCCCTGAGAATTACAATTCCAAGGTTGCTACTACACAAAAGGAATATTGAGCTTGCCAGAAACCTTTAAACCTAGAACTGGGTGTCCACATAAGTCGTCTTCGTTTTAAAAGTTTTTTTCTTCCTCATAGAACCACTGACACTTTCTTAAATATATCCGAGACAATTGCGATCCGAATCCTCGTTTCGCTCTGATACAGTCTTGCTCTTGGGTCTCCCTCTTCATATAGTTTTAGTGAGCTGCTATCCTGAGAGCCTAAGTTCTTGAGTCAACATACTTGAGTTCAAACACTAAGTCTACTAGCTAGGAACACTACACCTTAATTTATGGGAAGATGGAGGCTAGTCCCTACATCAGACAGCTGAGGGTTAGGGAGCAGAGGACAACGATGGCAGCAGTGTTAACATGTCCAGCACTCTACCAGCGAAGGTCTTTGACCTCTGAGGCTTGGGTCTCCATCATCTCACAGATCACTCAAAAATTTAAACCCTTCCCCCTCCCCCGGCTCAGGTGTGGATCTGGGTGTGTCAATAGTAAGTAAAACCTTTAGGCTCCCAATACTGCTAAACCGAAGATGTGCACTGAGGTTTCCAATGGCTTCGTGGATGCGCCAGGACCCTGAAGTCTATAGGACTGAGCTGCAGGTACGCTCCGGTGGAGAATTACAGCAGCCAGTGCCTGCAAGTTACAGAATGAGGGGCGTGGCCCCACGCACGCGCACCCGGTCCAGGGGGGGCGTGGCCTCCCGGGACACGCCACGGAGTCGTGCCGCCTCGCCCCCCTGCTTGGCCTAGGGACCTCTTGGCCCAGCCTTTTCGCTCTGTGCACGCGTACTTCCGGAGAAGCCGCACGCGGGCGGCACGCACGCAGCATTTCCCGGAAGGGAGGGGAGGAGCAATGCGCGCCCGAGGGCGGGGCGCAAGGCGGAAGCGCCGGGGGTCAGCTGACTGGGTCTCGTGACAGCCGGGGCGGCGGTCACGCAGGCGCGTTGGTGTGCAGCGCTCGCAGCCTGGGCGAAGATGGCGGCGTCCAGAGCGAGCCTCTGAGAGGCGGAGGGAGGAGCGGAGGGGTGGGGGCCGCGGCGCAGGAACCCGCGGCGACTGGCCCAGGCGGGGAAAGGGAAAGCGAGAGGGGACGGGGGCCGGCGGCGCCTCATCCCGCTCAAGACGTGGAGCCGGCGGCGGGCGGAGCTCGGGCTGGAGCGCCTCCAGCCTCCTGCGAAGGTAAAGCCGTCTCCGGTTCTAGGTTTCTGCGATGCCGCTTTCCACCCGCGGGGACCCGGGGGGCTCCGGACAGGGAGCACTGGGCGAGCGCCGTTAAGCTGCTGCGGCCCGAAGCTGCTAAAGCAAGCGGCTGGGTGGTTCGCCTGCCCGGGGTTCCTGCTCTCGGACCCTCCCCTCCCCCGGCTCTGAGTGACATTTGCCCTGGGCACTGCCCTGGCAGCCCCACCCCTCTCCCTGCCCCGCAGTCTTCTCCTTTTCCCATTGCTGTCCTGTATACCCCACTTCTCTTTGGTAACTCTCCCTGACTTGACTCCACTCCTCCTTCCCCTGTGGGCTCCGCCCTCGGGATTCCCTCCTGGGATGCCGGCGCCTCCGGTTTCCTTGGGTCAGGGATCCTCTTTCCTTCCTCTGGGGTCCCGCGAAGACTCACTTGACTCCCCCCCGCCCCCCCGCGCGCCCCCTTTTCCTCTCAGCTCTATTTCGATTTGATGGGAAAAGGAGGAGCAGCTGCTCTTCTTCAGGCCTTTTATCAAACACCAAGTTTTCCCCCAAGGCTTTTCCTTCATGCACGTAGCCTGGCCCGGTCACTGTTGCCGGTGCTGGGCTGTGATTTCACCCTCTGAACGCGGCCTTTGGTGTACGTGAAGCAGGACTTGGACGCTCAGTGAAGTGGCTGTTGAGGGTACGCCTGCGTGCCATTTCTTGTAGGATGCTAAATTAACCACTCTTATCTCGAAACCGTTCTCCTCCTAATCATTTGGCGAAGGGATAATGTAAATAAAAATCGTCCCCTAACAGATGAGCTCACAAAGGAATGATGTCTCGCTTCCCCGATCTGCTTTTCCCTTTTATTCTAAGGTGTTTAGTTTTGTTTCTAGTGCTTCATTGTTTAACTTAACTTAAACGGCATATAACTCTTTTAATGTTCATATACAATGTGAAACAATGTTTAAGCCACTGTATCGAAAATGATGGCTCGGGCTATTACATTCAGAGACTGCAAGCCCTAGTTGAGAAAGCACTGTTTTTACATTTGTTTTAAAAAAGGAAGTACAACAAATTAAAGATGGAAAAGAGGAGTCAGAGTTAAGAAATAAGGATGTAAAGACCTTAAAACTAGAGTCCTGAACCAGTACCAGCATTTGTATTCCCCTGAGAAGCTATTATAGGTAGCAAGCCTGGTTGCAGACAACTCAAGTTTTCAAGATAAAAATGTACTAAAACATGAATGTCTTCAGTAAAAAAAAGTTATGCACTGTTGAAAAGCATGAATTATTTCCAAGAATTTGGTTACCCACGTAGACATAATAATCTGTTCTTGTTAAACTTAGAAGGAAGGTTAATAGTAGCATCTGGTTCCCAATAGCTACTGAATTGGAGTTGAAAAAGAAAGGGGGGGCGGACGTTATACCCAAGTTGGCCTCGTTCCTCTAAGCAGTTGTAATTACACATGTGAATTTGAGGTTTCGGTTGTGAATTTTTCTCTTGCTTCTCTGAGGTACTTAAAGCTAGGGAAGTATTAACAAGGTCTGAAGCTGAATGGCAGCCTAGTTTTATGTATTGCCAAGGCTTTGGTCAAATGTCTAATGTCTGGCGGTGGTTAGGTGCAGCTTTAGTTTGTTATGTTTTGTCTTTGTTTTCACCTATAAACATGATTTTCTTGCACTTAAATACTGTTTGTATTTATTTTGTGTTTGTGTGCCCATAGCATGTGTGGAGAGCAGGGGTCACTTGCAGGCATGTGTCTGTTCTTCATGAAGATTGAACTCAGGTAGTTAGTGGTTGTCTCCTTTGTCATGTGGGGCAGGAGGATTGAGTTCAGGTGGTTAGGCTTGTTGGGAGGCTTTTTAACCTTTTCCACAGTCCTTTTATATAAAATAATTGTTAACATACTCTTTGCTGCCCTGAAATTGTGTATACCACTTAGCTTTGATTCTAAGACAGAAAGCTTTGCTTGTGTTTTTACAGCAGGGGAAAAAAAACTAGACAAGTTGATCACTTCAAAGACCACTTTCGAGAACTGAGGACACAGAAAACCACTAGCTCAGACTTGAAGGAGGAGTTGGCGGGGGAGGAGTGAAAACTAGAGGAGGACTTTTCAGCATTGGTTAAGAGTTCAGCTAGAACAGTTGAAAAATGGATGAAAGCGAGTGTGCCAACTTAGAAGCTGTTTATACACAAATTCCACCGGGTGTGCTCCTAGGAAAGATGGGAAAAGGCCTTGCTGAGAGTCTTTTCCTCAGACTCGGGTGAGGGGAGTAGCAGCAGAACTTTTAAGAAGGCCAGGAAATTGCTCTAATTCTTTTGCTCCTCGGCTAACAAGATGTGGGGGCCACATTACCCACACTACTGATAATAAATATATTGAGCTTAGGGGAATATGGAGAAGGCAAGAATATCTAGGGGATGGGGTCCTGAACTCCACAGTGGAGTTGAGGCACAGTCATAAGACTCAAGAGGACATACTCCTGACCTGTGACATAACATATGATTCAGGCTGATATTTAATCTCCTGCACCGCACTAAGTTACCACGATCACAGAATACTGCAAGGAAAAACACAAGGTTACACAAAAGCACAATGCAAAGTCAGACAGACATTTCTCTAAATCACCTCCCACCACAGAGACACATTCTGCAAAAGAATGAAGCCAGTGGTGTCCGAAGGTTAACTGTTGCAAGGGCATGAACCAGCTCAACTCCTAAATAGGTTAATGTAGAGTCTGCACTCAGCCTGACAAAGAAAAGGGATACTCATTTCAGCCACAAAACCATTCACCTTTGTTTCCACTACTGCATATATGTCCAGCTTTCGTGAAACAAAAAGCAGATGAAAAACTAAAAGAAAAAAAGAATTCCTAAGAGAGCAGTTATAGCTACACGCAGATTGATGCAGGTCGATGAGGAATTTCAAGTGACCGTTAATTTCTGAAACAGAAAAATTGTCAAATGCTGGGTGAGATGAGAAATTTCAAAAACGTAGGAGCTGAAGGACTGGAGCGGAAGGACTGGAGCGGAAGTGCTGGAATTGAAAGCACAGCAGAGACGCAGCACGCCTCCCAGGCTCACCCGACTTGTCCCCACTGCGGAGAAAAGAGCAAACCTGTACGCATGTCCGTGCAGATTACCCATTCGCATCCGAAACATTGATGGGAACACATCCAAGATTTGGAAATAGGAGATGGAGAGACAGTTCGGTGGATAATAGAATTTGTTCTATTCTATCTTTGAGTTTCTTTGAGGATCTTTGAGTTTGAGGACAGGCTGGTCTATAGTGTGAGTTCCAGGACAGCTGGGGCTACACAGAGAAACCCTTTCTTAAAAGAAGAAGAAGAGGGGAGAAGGATTATTTGGAAATAACAGGGTTTTTTTTTCCACATTAATATGTGAAATGAGTCTCTACAGAGAGAAAAGTTTTTAAGTTGTTCTGTCAGATTTTGTAAGGGAAAACAGCAGTGTATTTCACTTATAGCATGTGAAATTAGAAGATTAGGCAGTAATACAAAGGAGGGGGAGATTCTGAAAATAGTAAACTATATATTATTTCAAGGCTGAGCGGTCAAAGCTCTTAGAGTTAATGCATATTTCAAGTATACACAGACACATACAATTGTATCTACACACACATATATTGTCTATAAGATATATACACAGAGATGTATAGTCTGCAAGAACTCCTCTCTAAAAGATAGCTTAAAAATAAAAGGATGGAGAAAAATATACCATGAAACCAAAAGATAACTGAATTAACTACAGTAATGAACAGCACTGACTTTATGGTATATTAATTATTACAGGCAAATTCTTCACAAAAATAGACCTATTTGTAAAAATTAAAACTAAAAAATTTCTGGAAATCATCTGTTAGAACTTTAGTTTTTAGATAGAAAACCAAAAATATTCATAAAAGAAAAATTATACATACATATGGCTAACAAGTGATACAACACGTTGCACATTAAGAAAATAAGCAGACATCTCTAGTGGTCTGTACAGCCAGAAAGCATTTATGCTAAAATATAATGCCGTGTGCTTTCCCAAAATCACTTTGCTATATAATACTGAATAAGAGCAGGACATTTGTGAAAAAGAGGTTAGGGCCAAAGAACTGGCGGGCTTTACAGGAACACTTCTAAAGCAGTGGGAACTTGGAAGCGGCACTGTTGGGCACACAGCAGTGCTCGAGCATTTTATTTTGTTAGTTGCTTGTGGATGGGGTCATGTTGTATGGAGTTGCTGTGATGCTCTGGAAGGAAATGGAAATGAGATGGGATGTAAAGTTGTATGGTGTGCTGTGCCCATGAACTGTAGTTTGTTGATTTGTGTGTGTGATGGTTTGAGAATTCCGAAGTAGCTCTGTTCAGCTGACTAGTTCTCTACGTCCACCATAGGTTTCCCAGTGGTTTCTGAAATAGCACATGAGCAGATGTGAAATTGGAATCAAACTTCTCCAAGTGTTCGAAATATGCTAGGCAGACACTCTACTTCTGAATCGTGCCAGCCATGTTAGGATAAGTTAATAAATTTGTAGCAGAACTGACTATATGCATTTCAGTATGCAAATAAGCATGGCCATACCACAGTAAGCAATGAAATTGTCAGAGATACGCCACGCACCTTTGCATAGAATCAGTTTGTGACAGAAACATGGATGGGTACAAATTTCTCATCTTGGTGACTCAAATATCACAAGTGGAATCACTGTTAGCATTGTTTTCCGAACTGAACAAGGTAAATATAATATCTCAATTTATAGTAGCTACAGTGCTGGGAAATTGATATACCTTAAGCCCTGTAGAATATATATTGTGTTTACATTTAAATTGAATTCATTTGTGGGGCTAGTTTATTATAAATAGGTTTTCCCCTATGCAAATGAGCACTTGGACATTGAGGACAGGTTTTCAATCTGTGTGTGTCTATGACTGTAGGTGCACTTGACTGGAAGCGCCCCTAGAGAGTATTAGAGACCCTGGATTTGGAGTTTAAGACAGTTGTGAGTGCCGTAATATGGGTGCAAGGGGTTTCAACCTGTGGGTCTCAACCCCTTTGAGAGTCAAACCCCTTTCACAGGGATCACCTAAGACCATCCAGAAAGCACAGATACTATGTCACGATTCATAACAGTAACAAAATTAGAGTTACAAGTAGTAACGAAATAAGTTTATAGTGGGGGGAATTGCTGTCCTAGATGATCATTCTCTTAACCACTAAGCTATTTCTCTTGCCCCTAGTTCAGTTTTTCCCCCTTTTTGGTTTTTTGAGACAAGGTTTCTCTGTTTAACAGATCCCTGCCTGTCTGGACTCATTTGTAGCCGAGGCTGGCCTCAAACTCACATAGATTCGCCTGCCCCTGCCTCCTGAGTGCTGTGATTAAAGGCATGTACCACCAACCCCAGCTTAGTTCAAATTTTTAACCAATATTTTCAACACATTTTTCCTCTGGAGCAATGTACTCCAGTCCATAATCCCTCTCATTATAGAAACTGATTCATAGTCATGGGAACTCTCCAGAGTCACTGATTCAGGGAATGTCCTTTTAGCAACCAGCTGAAACCAGGGTGTGTTTATGGTCATCTTAACTGATTTAAGACAGAATTACCTGTGAAAGTGCATTCAATGTGACATACTTCCTCACAGTTACTTCCATGTGCTCTTAACTTTATTCAGCAGCCCACATACCGTATGTGTCATGTATGTGTTATGAAGAAACGATTCATAAGACAGGGTCAGGAGCAACGGCCTTTGCCTTTGGTAGACCCGACCACCTGAGTAGGTGATATATTTAACCCACGTCCTGGGGGAGGACTGATTTGCACTTGATTAACAGGTAGGAAACAAAACACCTACAGCAGTTGGCAGTGAGCCTCTCATGCTCTCTGCCTTTAACTGTAGTTACCAGACCCTAAAGAACTGCTCAGGTTTGCATGGAACAGGCTTTCTTAATACCAGCTCTAATACTAACTGAAAGGTAGACTTTTACAGGCATTTCTGACTTGTGTTCCTTTGGTATTTTTGCTGTAGAATTAATTCCTCTCCCTCAAACTTGTAGTCAGGATTCAGAATGTGTTTTGAATATTTATCAAATCTTAGAGCAGATAAGTCACATTTCCCTCAGACCTTTAAGTCGCTGACTTTATTATTCCTCTTTAAAGACAATTTAGAGGTGTTGTGTAGTTATAAATTCCATGGCAGAAGTAGAAATGATAAAAGCATTTCAGAAAGAATGAACTTGAAAATTGTGTTTCTGTTGCTTATTAGGGTAAGAGAGAAATTTTTGCCACTTAAACTGCCTGCCACTTAAACTGCTTTAATAGTGTTTATTAGGTATGGGGTGCTAACTGTAAAATGTAACTCAAACTGTGTTTGCTGCAGGGTTAGGAAATTTAGCCTCTCTTGGTAAAGGGAACATAGCCAGGGGTTCGTTGCCCACTAGGGCCGCCTTAGCATAGTAGAGCTAAACTTTGAAGTACCTGCTATCCGAGCTAAAGAAGAGCTTGCCCATCTAAAGGGTGGTGGTCATGCAAAAGCAAGATTCTACCTTGAGATACAATGAAATAGAAATGATGAAAGTCTGAAAAATATATAGGAACTAGAATACATAAATGATTAGTAGCACAGATTTGAAAAGAATTGAACACACATTTGAAAAGATGAATATTCTTTCAGATGAAATACATTTTTCAGTTTTGGAAAGGGCAAAGTCACAATGCATCTTCCATGAAAAAATTAATTTTTAAAATAATAGATAAATCTATCTAGAAATGAAAAGTGTTCTCTTAGATAGAATCAACATGCATGATTAAAATAGAAGAGATAGATGCCCCTGTTGGAATCAACATATGCATGATTAAAATAGATCTCTCTCCGCTCATCATTTAATTTATATTGCTGAATAGGAAAGACAATAAAATTAACTACTGTGGTGAGATTCGGAGGTAGCTCAGCACAGCATGAGATCCCAAGTTCAAAACCCAGAGCCCATTTTAAAAAGCCAGGCATGCTAGCACCTATCATTTCAGCGCTGGCGAGGTGGAGACTAGTGGGCCCCTGCGATTACTCACAAACCAGCTTAGAGTACCCTGTGAGTTCCAGGCCACTGAGAAACCTTGTCTCATTTTTTAAAAGGCCAGTTCCTGACTAAGACAATAGTGATTGACCTTGGTCTCCACACATGCACTTGTGCACCTACACACACAATTAACTGCTCTGCCCAGTATCTCCCCCATTGAGATCAAACTTAGAGTGTGTCTTCAGATTTAGGGGTTGTATCTTAATCTGCCCTTTATCTCATGAAAAAATTCTAGTCACTTTGACTTATTAAGAAAGAGTGGGGCAGACCTACAGTTAATAGTATTGGTGTGGCAAATACTACTGTAGCATGCTGTAGCTTCTGGACAGTTGTTGGGGTAGGAGATTGTCAGTCAGACATTGCTTGCTTCCCTATTTTGTGACAACATTTTTCTCTAGGGATTCAAGCTCTTCAAGTTAAGGGGTGTTAGGTAGGGTATGCTGAAATCACTGTCATCTGTTTCTTGCTATTTTAAGGTTATTGTAGATGTACACGTTACACATACTGATTTGTTCTTTCTGAAGAAAGTACTTTAACTTGTACTTAGTCATACATTAAAATAAAAAAGAATTTTTTTAATGACCTAGGTGTAGGACTTTATGACCCAGCTATGGCGGTGGCTGAGGCTGGAAGATGGCATGATGCAGAGAGTTTGAAGGCAGCCTAGGTAACTTAATGAGACCCTGACTAAAAACAAAACAAACACCAACAGAAGAACTAAAGCCAGGGTTAAAGTTCAGGAGGCAGGTTTCCTCAGATACAGCACATTTTATCTAAAACAATTTAGATGTAGCTTTTTAATCTGGGTAAAAAATTAAAAAATTAATGTTCTGTAGTCACTTTTTAACCCTTTGTTTGAAACAGTTCTAAGATCATAATATGATTTATATAGATTTCAAATCCACTTGTGAAATTTAGATTTTTAAGAAGGCAGTGTCTGGGAGTCTCCCTTTAGTTAATTGCTCCCTGGGTGTTAGTAGAACCCTGCCATGCTCAGAGATAAACTCAAGTTTCACCTTCACAAACACACGTTAGTGCTGTGACTGTCTGCCATGTTAGATAGATGTGTGTCCCGGGCAATGGTGAACAGTGACTCCAGTGTAGGGAAACTTCCTCAATAAGTAAGGCAGACTCGCAGCTTTTCCTGAGCACACTGGAGACCTGTCATGGACGGCCAAACTGGACAAGCTGCATGTCAGACACTGTCATGCCTTTCTCCAGCATGTTGCAGGTAATAGCATACTGTCACTGTTGTATCACAGTTCTCTCTTTCCAGCCATCAGTCCATCTTAGTTCTCAGAACAAACCCATGTGCCTTTTTTTTTTCCCGAGTCAGGGTTTCTCTGTGTAGCCTTGGGTGTCCTAGACTCACTTTGTAGACCAGGCTGGCCTCAAACTTACAGCTATCTGCCTGCCTCTGCCTCCCGAGTGCTGGGATTAAAGCCGTGCGCCACCACTGCCTGGCACAAACCCGTGCTTTTAACTCATTACCTGAGAGTAAATTCTATACTTAGATTTCATAGATTCAAAATGAGAAAATTAATCTCTTCCCTGATCATTCCAAATTGTCTTGTTTATATAAGAATTATGTTCGATGGTTGTGCAAAATACATATTTTCAAGAGGTAAAAAACCTTTTTACTCCAACTCCTTCTTTCATTAATTATATTTTTAATGCACTCACTTATCCTTAGCTACTTAGTCCTTTGAGTTTATTTAACACAAGTCATGCACATGTGTTTAATTTTGCTGTGCATGCAGCCTTTTCCACTTACAGTCTGATTGCAGTCTGCTTCAGGCTATGCCTGCGTTGATCACTTCATCCTGCCTTTGTTCAGTGTCAGCTTGATGTAGGGTCTGCTCAGTGGACCCAGATATTCCCATATTTCTCTCTCTCTCTCTCTCTCTCTCTCTCTCTCTCTCTCTCTCTCTCTCTCTCTCTCGCTCTCTCTCTCGCTCTCCCTCGCTCTCCCTCGCTCTCCCCCGCTCTCCCCCGCTCTCCCCCGCTCTCCCCCCATGTGTTTGTGAAAGTCATGTATCTTCTCAAGACCATTATAATTTTATTCATAAATGATTGTAAATGGGTGCCAGCATTACTGCCAGTAATAAATTAAAGTGTAGGGCTGTGTTATTGGAAAGCACAAAGCATAGAATTCATTGAAAAGAGTGATTCCAGCCAAAACATGCGCATTGAACTTAGGGCATGAACTGTCCCAGAGGACAGCCCAACCCTTTTGATTTTGTTTTGTTTTGAGGCAGAGTCCTGCTATTTGATTCTTTCTTTCTTTCTTTCTTTCTTTCTTTCTTTCTTTTTTTTTTTTTTACTTAATTCAAACTCATTCTCCTGCCTCAGCTTCCCAAGTTCCAGAATTATAAACACACACTACCATGCCTGCCAAGCCTAAATTTGACCTTTTAACCTTTATTACATTTCTATGAAAAGAATAACCTGAGGTGTTATAAAAAGATTCTAATAGTGATATAATACCAGGGTATAGAGTGGATAACATTGGTGCTGACCTGTCGGGTCAGTGGAGTGCTGGCTGGCAGAGCCAGCGCAGTTTAGTTACAGGGGGCGTGCAATTAAGCTTTTCAACCTTACTGAAAAACAAGGGTAAGCCTTGGGATTTGAGATGGGGCATTCTTGCAGGAAGGAATTTAGCTGATAGTTTTAACAAGAGGCCGTAGGAGAAGGCTGCCAAGACAGGATCCCATTCTACTGTTTAATCATCTTTTTAGCTGGGCAGTTATTTATAGCATGTGCCTATAAATGACTCTTACTGGCATTACCTGCTTGATGCTTCAGCCTCTGTTCTGCAGTTTTCTTCATGAATAATAAAGAATAATGGCTGCTTAAGTGTTTTTACCATTAACAATTAGATTTAAACTTTTCAGAGCTTATTAAAAATAGAGAAGATATAATGCCTGGACATTAAAATTGTTCAAGAAATTTCTTTTTTCCCTCAGAAGTTCACAAATGGTTAAGCAAAACATACGAATGCTGATTAAATCCACAGAACATCATACTTTTGAAATCAGAAATTCTAGGTGATAGACACAGTTCCCTCGTCCACTGGGGATAGGTTCCTAGACACCTAGTGAGCCGTAAAGCGGTTCCGGCTGCTGTTTTCCTATACAGACACACACATGCACACAATACTTTTTTTTTTTTTTTTTATCACACCTAATCACTTATCAGTGTGACTGTGGCTTTTGAATTTGATATGGCAGCAAAACTCATGATGTTTCCTTCAGGGGCTTTGGGTGGAAGGTTTCAGCAGAGGCACTAGTATCCTTGGCGTATACTTTCCCTTTCCTTAATGAGAACATTACCCTCTCGCTGGAGGGAGGGAGCTGGTGCTTTTCCGAATGTCCACAACATTGTTAGCATCTCTGCTCCTGGGTGCCGGGTCCACTGTGAAGTAAAACGGGTTACCTAATAGCACACTGCCACACCGTAATAGGCCATCTGGGAAGCAGAGGCTGCCAGGACTCCTGTCCTCACTTAGCATGCCCAGCATGGATTAGCAGGACAGAGGGAGTTAGGAGATCTCATCACATGACCGAGATAGTGTGCAATTTAAAACTTGTGAATTGTTTGTTTCAGGGTTATTCTACCTAGTATTTTCAGACCATAGTTAACTAAGGTAACTGAGCCAGCAGGACAGGTTGAGTTGCTCTACATTGAATTGTAGAAGGGTTGGGATTAATAAAAGATAGAGGGAGAACCATGCAGTATCATCCCCCAGTGTCTTGATGCACACAGGTGCCAGTAGATACTTGGAAATATAGGAGAAAATAGAGTGCAGAAAAGAGTCGTCTCGTGCATCTGGAGTGGTGTATTTAAAGCACAATAGCTGCAGATAACTCATCTGACCACCGTGTCCCAAGCATCCCCAGACCTGCTGCCATGTGATTTCTGTGGTTGGCTTGAAGTCTTCCAGCTCTGCCCCTGGATAGTGTACCGTCAACACATCTCTGTACTTCTCTTCTCTTTCTTCAGGCCTGGCCTGGAACTAAATAGGGAGCCCAAGCTAGTGTCAAACTTATGCCGGTCATCCGGCCACAGCTTCCGCAGTGTTGGTAGTATCTGCATGCCACCATACCTGGCTGTGTTTGCTGCTTTTCGTGAATTGATATTACCATATTTTAATTTAATTTTATTTATTTAATTTGTTTGGAAACAGGATTTCTCTTTAGTCCTGGCTGTCCTGTACTCACTTTGTAAACCTGGCTGGCCTCGAACTCAAAGAGTCCGCCTGCCTCTGCCTCCCAAGTGCTGGGATTAAAGGCATGCACCACCATGCCTGACGATACTACTTTATTTTGTGAGTTTTCTGTTTAGAAGTATGCTCAGGGTCTGAAAGAGTTAATGCAGTTTTGAAGACACCTATTATTCATTGGATAAAATGTCTTTTTTAAAAATAGAAAATTTCCTGATAGCATAAATAAACTTGAAAATTTAGAAAGCTTAATGTCATCCTGCTGGGAAGTGGGTCCCAGCCTCAGACTAAGGGAGGTTAGTCTGGGTATTTTTTAAAGGCTCAAAGTTAGCTAAAGTACTCTTTCTGAACTCTCCTTGAAGAGTTCCTGAAGTCATGCTCTGATAGGTTGCTGTCACATGTTTGTTTGGAACCTTTGCAAAAAGTTCAAAGGGCAGCTGTAGGTGGAAGTGCTCCCTAGGCTTTACTCATAGGTAATGGAGTATTGCAGCTTTAGAGTTTTGACCTGCATGTACTGGGGTCGTTTGTTTCTCTGACTCTGTAGTTTCGAAAGTTATTTCAAACAGGGGTTTGATTCTTTTCAGGAAAATATAATAATTAAAAAAGTTTTCAATTATCCCAGGAATATGCTGCCAAGTGATACTTAATTACATGGTGGAAATGGATTTCCTGATGTTGAGGGGATCTAGGAAAGCTTGGATTAAGTATATGGAGTGAAGACGTAGGAGGGGCTGGATCAGAGCCTGATCCAGCCATTTAATTAGCTGTATGACCCTAGGATGTAATTGAATTTCCCCAACACTCAGTTTTCTTGTCAACAAAATGGGAGCCCTCAGGGCGACAGGCTTTGATCAATGTGTGTTAGATGCCTAGGCCAGTCACTAACAACTGAGTACGTGGTGGGAGTCGCTGTGCAGTCAGTTTTAGGACATGCCGTAGCACGATCTCCAGCTTTCAGATACCATTCAATGGCTAATATGATTTCCATTTTAAGGCTGTACAGCTACTGATACCAGCAGTGAATTATGTCATTTGTAAGGTGACTTGACTTTGTGGGTCCCTGTCTCCTGCCCCCCTTATCACTCAGACATACTTACCTGAGTGTAGCATGACCAAAGGGCAAGCCTTGCCTGTTAAGTAGCCGTTCTCTTCCATAAAGAGCACCTTTGCTATATTGGCTTTGAAGACAGGTCAGCAGCACAAGCACTTGCTACTTTTAATATACTGCCCAGAAAATGATGGGATACTGTGAAACTAGCTATCATATTTTTAACTTTTTAAAATAATTTATTTCAATGGTTTTCTCATTTTATTTATGTGTGTTGTACCTACGGAGGTCAGAAGAGGGCATTGGAAGCCTTGGGCCTAGAGTTACAGATATTGTGAGCTACCTTGGGTGCTAGGAATTGAACTATGTCCTCTGCAAGAACAGTGAGTGTTCTAAACCTCTGAGCCATCCATCTTTCTGGTCCAACAATAGGAATCTTGATGTGCAGAATTCTAGTACTTGCCTGTTGGTCTTTTCTGAAAGTATGCTAATCTGCATCAGGAATATAGCTTTACTTTAACAGACACTCCTGGTAGCTTTTGTTTTCTATTTTTCTTCCTTCCTTGCTTCTTTTCTTTTTTAATAGCATATATTAGACCCCTGTCTGTTCTTGTCTCAGAATCCTCTCGGCGTGTCCTCATCCTTCCTGAAATTTATACTTTTGCAAACAGTATGGACTAACTTGAGTCCAAGTGGTTCCTCCATGTCCTTGACACTCATAAATTCATTCTTTTGATGTTTTCTGTAGGAATTCATTAATAGCCATTGTCATTAATTGCAAAATTATTTTTGCCTTTGTTCCCTTATGGATTTATTAGGGAATCATGTCTTTTTAAAAATGACTCATGCTCTAAGTTCTATGTGGTTGATATTTTAAAATCGTTATTTCTTAATATTTAGTTTTGAGATGGAGCTGGGTATGTGCCACTGGCTTACCAGGGAACTATGCAGCCAGGCTGGTCTTGTTATCTTCCAACTTCAGCCACCCCAGTGCTGGGTTCCCAGTGTGTGCCTGCCATCAGGCCTTTAGAATATTTCTCCCATTTTTACTTTATGGTATTAGCTACTTTCTCCTCAAAAGCATTTTTCTTCCTTTTCAGTTTGCCCAAGATAGGGCTTTGGTACAGACTCAGTCATTCTGTTTCCAGCAGAGTGGACCAGAATCCAAACACCATTCTTCAGTGTCAGCTACTCACCTTTCCGCCCATCTTTCTTTTTATCATTCCAGTGTTTGTTTGCAGTATATATGAGGGAAACTACCATATGTGTAGTTTAGGGTGGTTTTTGTTTTTGAGTCTTTAGAGATAATATCTCAGTTTCTCTTCAGCAGTAACTGCCTCAGCTGATTCAGAAGGAGTGTTAGTGGGTTCAATAAATCTTGGCTGATTCTTTGAGCTATATCAAATGCAGACTACAATAATAAACAGTGCCTCACCCACTCACCCAGGTCACACCAACTCAAGCAAAGGCTCACCAGTTCAAACAGAGGGTCTCACCAACTCAACTCATCCAAGGCTCCTAGCAGCTGTCCAGACCTCATTTGCTGGCTCTGCACCAGTAAGAAAATGCCAGTTGACTGTAAGATAAATTTCTTCTTTCTGATAATAAAGGATTCAAAAATTAGTTTTGTGTTGCTGAATCAATGGTGCTTTTCCAGAAGATAAGACAAAATCTTGTTAGACTGCCCCTGCATCAGGCTTTAAGTGCTCATCAGAGATGCCCGTGGGATTGCCACATTACAGTCACTTAGGCAGATGCTTGTCCAGTGCAACTGTTTTGTGTCAGTCTCTTTGGTAGACTCCAGAGATATGTTAGTGAACTAATAGGATTAGAAAAATAAAAAACTGGCCTTTAGACTAAGAAGAGAACTAGGGAAAAGCTAGGAGGTGCAAGAAACTAGGAGGTGTAAGCCATAGACTGGCACGTTCTGTGCAGAGTGTGTTAGGTGGTGGTGTAAAAACAAAGAGGAAGAATGAAGACTCTCTTTGCTCCTCCAGTACTTACCACATAAATGAAAACATTCCCACAACAGCTCACAAACACATGTCAGAGCAGTGTTGTGAATAATAGCTAAAAAGTAGAAACAACACAAATGTCACTCAGTGGATGCGTGAACAAAACACATATGCATACGGTGAACATTATTTGGCAAAGTTCCTTACATAGGCAGAGACACAGAAGCAGCATCTGTTTCTCACGGCCAGGTTCTGGAGGTGAGGAGATCCAGGGTCTGACTGTCAGTGGGAATCTGTTTGGGTTTTTGCTTGTTTTTAAGACAAGTTCTCACTTTGTCGCCTTGGAACTCACTTCAGATTAGGCTGACCTCAAATTCAGAGGTCTTGAGTGTTGGGATGAAAGGCAGGCACCATCACACCCAGTACCAACTGGTTTCTTGTTGGGGTGATGAAAAGGTTTTTGAGGTGGTGATGGCTGTAGAAGGTTTATGAATAACAGAATCATATACTTAAGGTGGTGAATTTATGATTTATGAATTAATTTCCAAAAAGCCTGGCCATATGTAATGATGTAAAGCAAGTCTACGCAAGGTATAATTCCTACTTTTCCATTTGAATCTTTTACATTTTGGTAAGTATCCTACAGTAATTTTTAGCGTGCATTTCCAGTAAGGCCAGAGAGAAGGCTGCATCACAGCTGAGAAATCAGGCCCCACATACTTCCTTAGCTCTTGTATAGATAAATTATGTTGTGCCTTCAAAACATCACCAGACTTTGATGAGGAGTCACCTGGGTTTAAGTGTCATTCCCCCCACCTGTGAAATAAGTTGTTTCTGGGTTTTGTGCGCTCTTAGGTTACAATCAGAAAATACAGCACAATTTCGCCCTCAGCGCATGTACCGAGTCATCACAAATTCAGCAGCCCTTTGTTTTCTGCTCTGTGCAACCCGAGGAGTCCACTAATCAGACTGAGGATTCCACTAATCAGACTGCTCTCAGCTTCATTTTCTTCATTGCCTTGATACAGTCTGGTAATAGTGGATTACAGCTATGCTTTGGGTAGTGCTGTCCTCACATAGTCAGGAAATGGAACACCATGCAGCCTTAAGTATTTTCTCAGTGAATACTTAGTTCTACTGGGAAAGCGGTTATTATGTGGAGGTGCATGACAGTTTTGCAGTGGGTTGTTTGTTTTGAGACGGTCTCACTTTGAGGCTCTGGCTAGCTCGGAACTCACAGAGATCTGCCTGCTGTTACTTCCTGCATGCTGAGATCAAAGGTGTGTACCACCGTACCCAGCCTAGTTTTGTTTTGTTTTGCAAAAGATAGTTTTTCTAGATATGAGAGGCAGAGAGGCTACAGTGCATGTCTTTGGATTCTACGGTGAAAGATTCCTTATGAACATTTCCACTTTCTTCCGATGGACATGTATTGCTTTTCTAATTAGAGTCTTATTTGTAAATTCTTACTTAGGAAGTCCTGCTCCCTGAAGCTCCAGGGTCAGCAGTGTGGCCAGCCCTTAGCTGTGCAACAGAACCCTTGTGTAATTGATTAGACTCTCGGTCATTTATATTAGATGTTCACCATGTGCCAAGGTACTGTATGACAGGGTTGGATATAAAGATACATTATTTTCATCTGAAAACCTTTTCTAGATTCCATGTATTTGGATGTTGATCGAGGATAACTCTTGTCTTTGAGCAACCCAGTCCACTGGTTTCACGGAAAAAGAGTGGCTGAGAAGGCAGACATGATGCAGTGCTTAACACAGTATTGAGCAGTCCTGTCCTTAAACCTTGTAGCATTGCAGAGCTAAGGACTGTGAGATACTGTCCCTTGCTATGAGGAAGTCAGGAAAATTTAAGACTGTAACTGTGCTAAGGGAATCCATACCTTTGTTTTCCAGGTTTCAGCACAAAATGAACATAATTAGAGAAAATAAAGACCTGGCATGTTTCTACACAACCAAGCACTCATGGAGGGGAAAGTAAGTACTCTTTGCTTTTACTTTTCTGAACGTCCATAAAGTATCATTTAAGTCCAGTATTGGTATCTTTTAATAGTGAGGCACAACCAACAGTGTTCTTGGGCATGTCACAGTGCAAATGCATTGCTGTCCCTTTTTTCTTTTGATTTTTCGATATCTTTCTTTTTTAAAAAAATGAAAAGTAACAAGAGAAAGTAAAGCAGTTGTGGGCTTTGGTTGCTGGGACCTACCTTGTGCTACAGTGTTGGCAACCTCATTGCCATGGTCAAGCGTATGAGTCAACCATTGGCCTCTAGTGAGATTTAGAGCTTTTTTAAAGATGCATTTATTTATTTATTTGAATGAAATTTTTGATTAGCTTTTTTTTTTCCTTGACTGGAATTAAGGCATTTCATGTTTATATTTGTTTCAGTCAGACCAAGATGTCCTTGCATTACCTCCCTGTAGGATGGTGGTAAATTCTTCCCCACAGATTATTGTAGAGATTAAATGAGGTGATGCTGAATGAATGGAAGCTTTGCAGTTATGCTTTAAGTACATTGATAGTCAGTGGATGGAACTTCTTGACTGTCAGGAAAGCAGTTGGTATCTGCTCATTTTGAGAAGCATTGACTAATGAGCCTGAGTGTCTCACTTTGACAAGCAGGCAATGGCGGTGTTCTAAGGTGACCTGTGATAGAACACACGTGCGCATGGCGTTTGTTCTTCTTCTTCACTTTTCATGCTTTTGGTGGATGGTGTGGTGGCTCTGGGGTGGCCCACTGTTGGCACGCGAGTGTTTCTGGCTCACCTTGGCAAATTCACCAGTTTGAAGGATCAGGTTACTTGGACTTGTTCTGTTAGTGGCTTGCTTTATGAGCTTGCATGTTAGTGAGCATAATTTTACCCTTGTAGAATACTGTGTGTCCTCTCGTAGTTTCCTTGAGCAAAGCCCCAGCAAATTGATGTGCACAAGGCCGTGTGATTCTCTGGTACTTTGAATTCCACTTTAGATGGTCAGGTGTTTTAAGTAGTGGATTGCTCTGACCATCATGATGTAGCTCCTGTCCCTACTTTGCTTTCTGCATACTGGCTCACTGATGCTTGCTGCTTTGTGAGTTTGTCAGTAACGTGATCCTCTGGAACTTTCAGAAGACGATGGCTACTGCTTAAGAGAAGAATCCTTTCACTTCTTTTCTTGTAATAGTTTGAGTAAACTCATTTCTGTATTCTTTGCCCAGTTTCCTTCCCTTCATTGATACCTAGAAATACTTTGTTTTCCTAACAGCTATAGCATATTCTTATATACCATAAAACTCAACCATGCAAAGTATGCAAGTCATTGATTTTTTTTTTCAGTATACATAGAATTCTGATGTGTCACCGCTATTACTGGGACACACTTAAAAAAAAGTGCTTTGTTTAGAAACCACCGTCATCTTGCCAACATCTGCCAGGCACCTACTGTGTGTCTTTGGGTCTGCATGTTTGGAAAGTCTCATAAAAATGAAACAATGCAAAATATGCTCTTTTGTGGCTGTCTTCTTCCAATTAATATTTCAAGGTTCATCTCTGTGTTAATGGCGTGTATCAGTATTTCCTTGTGTTATCCACTCATAGTTGATTTCATGAAGTACTACATTTTGACTGTTTGTTCTTAAGTTAATGGGTATTTGTATTGTCTCCACTTTCTTTCTGTATGAATATTCTGTGAGAGGCTGGATGAGTCAATATTTTTGCTTCTCCTGGGTATTTCTGAGGAGTGGAATTGGTGAGGCTAATGATAACCCCATGTTTGACCTCTGAGAAACAGTGAAAGGTTTGAGTAATGTTTAGTATGCTTTCATGTGCTTGTTGGCCACTTGTAATCTGTGATGGAATGTCTGTTCAAATCATTCACCTGTTTTAATTAGGTTGTCTCTCTAATTGCTGAGCTGTAGAAATTCTTTACTTAAACACAGTTAAGCCATTGGCACAATACTGCTCCAGTTCTGAGGGATGCCTCCCAGCCGTCTTGATGCTGTACAGTACAGTTGTTAGTTTTGGTGAAATCCAGCGTCTCTCCTTTTGTGCTGCTCGCTGTGTTTCTGGTCATTTGTAAGAAGCTATTGCTTAAGCTAAGGTTGCAATGGTTTTCTCATATGTTTCCTTCTATGATTTGTATAACTTAAAATTTGAATTAATTTTATGTGGTGTACAGGGAAGATCCACATTCATTTCTCATTGCATGTGATCTACTTGTACCTTTATGACTGGTAGAAAGGACCTTTCTTCTTCCATTGAGTTGTTTGACACCCTTGCCAAAAGTCATTTGACCCTAAATGTGGATGCTCAGTTTGCTTCCATTGAATTGGATGCCCACTTGTGCTAACGTCAGAAGCATGTTGGCTTGATTTACTGTAGCTGTTCCCTTTGAGGTTCATACCTAATGAGGCTGCAATGCAACTTCAGTATTGTGTTGAATAGTCTGCATCTTGTACTGCTGTATTAATTTTTCAGCGAATTGTAATCTTACTCAGAAGTGGCTGGGGTTTTAGTGGTGTTGGGGTGAGTCTCTCTCAGTTGGAGGCATGCATTAACTCTGCTGATCCATAAACCTTCCACTGACTTGGATGTTTTATTTTCAATCCCTTTTCCTCAGGTGGTGGTTTCAGTTGGCCTTGTGCATTGTGCAGCACTGAAATCCATTATGCTTGTTTTCTGACCAGTTTGAACCTGGGTTTAAAGTATTCTCAACATTCTTACTATCAAAAATAAAAACATCAGTATTCAAAATTTTGCTTTTAGTTGCTAGTCGAACTTTCTAGAAATGTGTTTATACAACAGATTCTATGTGTAATTTTTCTTTTTCTTCTTTCTTTTTTTTCCCCTTTTTTTCTTTTTTTGAGAATTGGGGTTTGTTTTAAGAGATTCTAGGCCAATCCATGTTGCTGTCCCAACTCTACCATCTAGGGAAATTACCGAACATGGTGACCAAGTGGATGCATTCTCTCTTTTCGCATGCTTCACTTAAAGATAACCTCCAGATCATGCCTCAGAGGTTTTCATGTGACCCATTTCTGTACCTTTGTGGTGTTCCCAGCATGCCTCATTTTCAACTGATATCTACTTTGATTAATATAGATTTGTTGTTGTGATTATAGACCCCTGGGCTGGCAAAGGAGTTTTTCTTCTGTACTTGTTTTTTCCACTTGGGAAGTCCATACATAATTTAATTACACGTTTCTTCCAAGAGCAAGAAAAGGAGGTTACAGGGAGTAAAAGCACTTTTCTTCCATGAAAACAAGATTTCCTCTTTGGTTTAAGCAAGCCACTGCAGGCCGGAAGGAAGGTACAGATGTTCCGCTAAAGTGGAAGTGCAGAGTCACTGTGGAAAACTTCAAAGTAATAGGTTGTTTTCTCTAGATAAAGTTTACAAGCACAGACTACCTACGGATCACTCCAGGTTTTGTTAGTAGCGCAGATGCTTTAAATTTGAGTAGGATTTTAGTATACAACTAGGATTCTGGGCACAGTATGTTAGGAAAATTGGTCTGTGAAATTCAATGATAGAAGCTCCCGTTAGAGACAGTCTTGATGATTAGAGGCAAGAGAGGGAGAGAGGGGTTGAGGGTAGTGAAACTGGTAACTTTTTATGCTTATGTTGAGGAAAAGAATTGGACCAGGGAAGAGACGTCTTTTTCTTTGCTTCTTGGTGTCTATACACCTTGCAGTTCTAATGAGCAGAGGGCTCTGAGGGGCATGTTTCCCTTGTCTCCTAGCTTGGGTGCCACCAGGCTTGACCTTAGACCAGCCCCTCCTGAGCTCTCCACATGCTCTGTCTGTGTAACTCTCGGTAGCTGCAGCCAGACAGTTTGGAATTTGGAAGTATAAACTGGATCACTTCTTTATAACAATCTTATATTGTACTAAAATTTGCTCCATCTGATCTGAGAAAGACTATCGCCATTGATTATGCCTCAGAACCTAAAGCCTTTAAAATGCTACATTTCATCAGATGCACTTATAAGCCATGAAGGCATCTTGCTGAGTGGTTGGGATAGGACTGTAGAGTTTGTCTTACCTGTTGTTTCTCTTCTCTGGGGAGTATCGCTTCTCACGAGAATGAGCCCTCTTAGGTAGAGTGTGTTTTTCCCCCCCCAAAACTGAGTATCCTGATGGTATAACCAAATGAGTGACCGATTTGCCCACTCCTTTTAATTCTGTGTTTTAAGTATGAATGTACTGAAGCAGGCATGATCAGTAAAGGAATATTTAAAACATTGAATTATAATGTTTATTTTCCTGGAATTTAACCCTACCACCAGTTAATATTCATTCCTCTAGAAGAAAAACAGCAGTAGGAATAGCTAGCAGTGATTGCTTGCTTATGTGGCAGGCACATAGGTTCAAAGCGCCTCAAATGCACTATTTCTTCTAATTCTTATGTGATAGGTATATATATATATATATATGGTACCCACATCTTTCAAATGGAGAAACTGTCACGTAGAGAGTTATCAGAGGGTTCATAACTGATAGTATCCCAGGAAGTATTTGAATGCAGGCAGTGTGACTGCAGAGTGGTGGGCACAACTGTTATGCCGTGGTGTCCTGTAACAACAGAGCTCTGTAGGAAACAGGAAATCGTGTGTGCTGTTGGCAGGAGCTTGCCATGTCTAGGATCCTAGCTCAGATATATGGAAGAACAGTGAAGCCTTCGTTGGGAACTAAGTGTGAGTGTTGATAGCTTGGAGAAACTGTCCGCCATATCTTTCTACTCCCTGGATATTTACCGCCTGAAGAGTTCTCCCCTGCAGCTCCTTCCAAGAATATATAAACCCATCTCCTTGATTCAACTGTGTCCTGTAAGTCCTGCCTCTTGTCATCTGTGTGATAGACATTGCCTCCAGTGACCCCACCTCCCTTTTGAACTTTGTGTAATAAACACACTGAGCTTTCAGGGTACCAAGGCTTCTCCATCAGAGAGTCCAACCCCACCTGACTCCCAGCTTTCTGTGTGTCTGTGTCTTTTCTTTATCCCTTCATCACCCCCAGTCAGGTCCAAGTCCCTGGAGGCCGTGCAAGGACTGTGCAGTGCTCGCTACCAGTTTTCTGACTCTGGGCACCTCTCTAGCTCAGTTCCCCTTAATTTTATTATTTGGTGGACTGACAGTTCAAGCAACTGGAGTCTGTTTTTTACTGATGAAAAAGATCCTAGGTTTTGTGAAGATACTAAAGGTTTTGAGAAATTAGCAGCCCAGGCTGATCCTAAATTGGCTGGAGTGCTCAAGGTATAGCAGGAGGAGCTTGTATTGAAAGTCTCAGTGGGAGGAGAATTGGGCAGCTGTGATCTGTATGAAGCTGAAAGGTAGAACTTGGAGCAGAGGGTGAAAACTGGAGGGAATATATATTTGCTTTCTATAGAGCTGAGAACAGGTACTTTGAGGGAAGATGAGTTAAGTTCACTGCACAGTGGTAGGCAGTTTTCACTGCTACCTTTCCATAGCAGAATGAAAGGCTTTGCTTTATATTTTGGGCCCTACACTCACTGACATAAACTTCTTTATTCTAACTTTAACTCCATTTGGCTTTTTGAGGTCAATGAAAGAATTATTTCAAGCTTTACAAACAGTATACAGTGCTGGAGTGATGGCTCAGTGGGATAGAGCACGCACTGCTTGTCCCGAGGACCCAACTTGGATTCCCAGCATCCAAGTCAATAACTATTCATAAAGATTAGAAGATTTAAGGATATTATAGCATTTTTATTTACCGAAATTAAAACTATACAAAAATATTTTATGTAAGTGTATAAAGCTTTGCCTATTAAAAATCTGGGTGTAAGCTGCCATGTGGCACACACCTTTAATCTCAGCACTCGAGAGGTAGAGGCTGGCGGATCGGTGTGAGTTTGAGGCCAGCCTGGTCTACAAAGTGAATCCAGGACAGCCAAGGCTATACAGAGAAACCTTGTCTCAAAAAAAAAAAAAAAAAAAAAAAAAAAATCTGTGTGTGTTTTTAAAAAAACAAACTTTTATTTTTTGGCCATTAGTTTCCTGATAGTAAATAGCATAACTAATGGATAGTAGAAATTGTTTTAAAATAAGTTATCATGTTATATTAGTCTGTAAATTATGAAACTAAATGTCTGTTCCCTTTAGGCATATAGTAGTTATATGTGCCTTTATTTTTAGTTCCCAAATAAAAAGGAAACAGGTGTCATAGGTCAAGTCAGTAATGCTTATTAATTTTTCACTTGAGGAAAAAGGTACATATTTTTATATTCTTTTATATTATGTTTATGGCATCATTTGTCTTGAATTTCTCATGGATTCTGCTTTGCTTATTCTTTCTTTTGTAATTTAATTTCATATGATTATGTTTTTTCTAAACATAATTTGTTAGGTAAGTTTAAATTACACACACAATAAAGTTGCATTTTTTTGTTAAGTTCTCAGCAGCTTCCTGTGTCTCCTGCCCACTGAGCAGGCAGGGTGCTGATAGACAGACTGCTGCCATCACATCAGAGAGTGCTTTTAGACCACACTGATCTCAGTGACAGAGTGCTATGTGAGAACAGTGTCAACAAGGGAACAGCAGGCAAAGGGCTTAAAAACCACTGTCAATGCCTTGTATGGACACAGGGTGAAAGTATTTAACTAAGTATTAGCAAACCCTATCAACAGTTTATTAAAAGGAATTCTTTTTTTTTTAACAGTAAATGGGATACATCGTAAACGTGCATGGATAAGTTAGCGGTGCACCATGTCCTGAAACAAACTAACACACATGCCACATGATCTCCTCAGTAGATGCAAAACGGGCCCCTGACAACTCAAACATTCCTTCATAAGGAAAATGTTAACCAAATTAGGTACAGAAACAAAAAATTGTAATTTATAACAGCTACGATAAAATAAATAGGGATAATTTTAACCAAAGGAATCAAAGATCTCTGCAAATTAAACAGATGGAAGAAGTTGGAGAAATGAAAAGACAGCTGTGTACAGGGAACGGTACTACTCACTCCAAATGACCTACAGATTTAATGTGGTCTCTGTCAAAACGTCAGTGACCCAAACAAAACTAGAGCATTGCTAAAGCCGTCCAGAAGGAAAAGAAAGCTAGAGGCCTTATTACCTGACTTCAGATTCTACAAAGCTGGAGTATGAAGTGGCGTGATGCTGGCACAAAAGCAGAACAGTGGAACAGCACAGAGCCTAGGTGTAACCCTCGCATCTGTAGTGGTGGTAAGCGTGTACATTAAGTAGCGATGGCCTTTACGGTGCACGTTGCTGCCACAATTGGATGTACACAAAGAGAAAAATGAGACTACAGTCTCGTCTCCCACCAGTTAGAAAAGCTAAATCCAAGTGAATTAAAAAACTCAATGCAGGACCTAAAACAAAACTTTGAGAAGAAAGTACAGAAATACTTTAAGGTATTGGAATGACCAAGATTTGGAGGGATGGGCAGAATGGAGTAACAAGACCTCTAAAACACAGGGGAAAAAAGCCAAGCCAACACATGGCATCAACTGAAAACCTGCCACAAAACAAGTGGAAGTGGAGAGACAAACTACAGAATGAGGGAATATACCTGCCAGCTACACATCTGAACAGGGGCTAGTAATCAGAATAGGTAAGGAACTCCAGGGACTAAACATCCCAAAAGGAGGGACAAAGGCCCTAAGTAGGCTTTTTAAATACTGACATACAAATGGCCACACACGTACAAAAAAAAAATGTTTAGCATCACTATTGGGGAAATATGAAAATTGAAATCACAAGGTATCCTTTGACCTTAGTAAGAATGGCTGTCACCAGGAAAACTAAAGACAAGTGCTAGTGAGGACAGATGGAAAATGGCCCCTCAACAGTTGCTCAGATTGTAAATTAGTGTAGTTAAGAGAGGTCATTAAAAAAACATCAAAGCAGAACTGTTGTAGGATGCAGGTAGCCTACTGCAGGTCTATCCACAAAGGAGACAACTTGGTGAAAACAAATATCTTCACTCTCATGCTTATTTTTACAACTATTTACAGAAGCTCAGAAACAAGACAGTGGCTGACAGATGTGTAAAGTGTGGTGCATACACACAGTGGAAAATCACTCATCCCTTAAAAAGAATGAAATTGTCACTTGTGACATGAATGGAAGTGAAGATCAGAATGATCCAGGCATAGAAAGGCGCGGAGTTCACATAGGCAGACTCTTAAAAAGTTTACCTCCTAGAAGTTGTAAATAGATTGTTACCACAGGGGGTTTTTGTTTTTCACCAGGGTGTCTCTTTGTAGCCTTAGCTGTCCTGGGCTCCCTTAGTAGACCAGGCTGGCCTTGAACTTGCAGCAGTCCACCTGCCCTGCCTCCCGAGTGCTGGGATTAAAGGCAAGTGCCACCACACCTGCCATTACCACAGGTTTATGAGGAAAAGTAGGTTGGTCTGTAGCACACAAAAGGCTCTGGGCTTGCTCTCCTGGCTCCAGAGTTGTAGTGCATGGTGTCATGTCTTAGGATAACAGTAATGTATTTCAAAACCACCGGATGTTCAGTGTTTTCAGCCTAGAGCTATGACGAATGTTTGAGGAGGTGGATATGTGTACTGTGGTTTGAGCTTTATACAGTATGCATGTATTGAAGCATCACTTTCCATGCAGTATAGGCATAAGTCTAGCGTCAGTTAAAAAATAATGCAGATGTTAGCAGGGGCTTGGTGGGGTAGCAAAGATGAGAAAAAGAATATGTGGAAGTAAACATTATCTTAACTGATCCTCAAAAACAAACAAAAAAAAACCCCAAAAAACAGCACACAGTGGTTAACTCTTGGAATTTTTTTTTTTAGACCTATAATTGCTGTTCTTTTCACTCACAAAAGGAAATCAATTCTGTAGTCTTATTTTTTCATGTATGCCCCCACGTACATGTCCAAGGTTGATATTAAAAGCAGCCTCCAATGTTCTTTCACCTTACTCAGGCAGGGTCTGGTCTCCCAGTCAAGCACAGACCCAGCGGTTAGGACTTGTCTCCCTAGACAACTTGCTCTGCAGATCCTTCGCCTTCAAGTGAGGCTGGGCTTACAGGCATGTTGCCATCCCTACCCAGCACTTACCACGGTCAGAACTCCTCAGTGCTCACCAGGCAAGCACTTGGCCATGCCTATTCCACAGTGATTTCCAGGCTTGGGAGAAGGGAGTTTGATATAGACGTGCCATTTAGGGCTGAACATTCCACAATCTCCTATTCTCAGCATCATAACCAGTCGTGGGCCTGTGTTCATCACCATGTTCTTCAAATAGAAGCTTTTCTGGGGAGAGTTGAAAGAACCACTAATCTGTGGGTATAACATTTAGACATTAATAATCAGTTTAATATTGTGCCCATTTACTAGAATAGTAAAATGTACTTGTCCCCTAGAGCCTATGACTTGTCTAGTCACAGGTTCTTGGCCCAACAGTGGTGCTAGGTATGGGTTTCATGTTATCTTCAGTCCAGTCACAAAGTAGTTGGTAACTTCTGTGACAATTGTGCCAATCTTGGACCAGTTGGCATTTCTTGCCGGGTTAGTCATCACTGTAGCTCACACAGTTGACAGCTGGGTAAGACTGATGATTACTTTTCTCATCTGGTAGTGTGTGTGGTGCCTCTAAACACTATGAAAGCTAGCCAGTAGCAGTGAAGCTTCCGGGTCAGTACCAGCTCAATATTTTCGAGTTCTACTGCTCAAGTTTATGTTGTCTTCAGCAGCAGAGTATCACTGTCAGGTTGGAGGGTAGCCACTGAGTATTGTTCTTAACTTTGGGTTTATCTGTGTAGACTTATAGAGAATTTTTTTTATTAATTCTGTGTTTATAGCAGTGAATTTTTTGTTCCTAGTTTTTTCCTTACATTTCCCTATTCTAGATAATATTTCGCTCATTTTAATGTTTTAAATCTAAAGAGCTTTCTTTATTTTTAAATGTGTTTCTAATTAAATTTCAACTTTATCAGTATGAGCTCCTCTTCATCAGGGTTACTGGTAATTCAAGTAGGTTTTCTTGTTTGGGTATGTTACTTTCAGTAAAGTGAGAAGTGAAAATTGCTTCCTTGTAATGATGCAGGTTTCCTACGTGTTGCAGCACAGAGCGCAGCAGGTAGTTGCTTAAGTGGGAGTTAACGTCCCTTATGTGCTGTGCTGAGCAGATGCCGGACTCATACTTCCTTTCCTTCCCATTGAGCATTTGAAGAAAGGGTACTTTGAAAGAATTAGCCATTTGTAGTGTCTTGTTAACAAAAAAATATACTATTTAGAATTCTCTCAGCATCCTTGGCTGGTACCTTACCAACTTAATCCATGAGAGCATCACATTTGTGCAGAGGTCATATTTTCTATGTAGGAATATTAATAGTTCCCACTAAAATGAGTGTTTTTAATTCTGATAAAATTTAGGACAACAAATAGGAAAATATAAAAGTAAATTATATTTAATCACCATTGAGCCATTGGTCAGCCAGCATATTTCCATTTATTGAAATGCTCATTTTGTGTTACTATATGTATTTTCCTTAAAAAAAAAAAGTTTATTTAAAACTAAATGTAAGCATGTCTTTTGTTGTAGGTATAAGCGAGTCTTTTCAGTTGGAACCCATGCAGTTACTACATATAATCCCAATACCTTAGAAGTAACAAATCAGGTAACGGTGTTAGGTACTGTTGGGTTTATGTGAACCTTGAAAAGTCAACGTTACAGCCCATTTTACCTGCTGAAATCACCATTTCAAGAGAGAAATGTCAGTCTGAAGATGAATATGTGTGCATGATGCCTTGTGTGCAGGACTAGCAGTGGGGGGGGGGAGGGAGAGAGAGTGTGTGTGTGTGTGTGTGTGTGTGTGTTGTGCTCGCTTTCTAGGCTTTCAGGGCAATGACTTATATATTACTACTGTTACTAGCCACCTTCTCTATAAAATCAATCCCTTTCTAAAGTTACTATTAATTAAGCATATTAGTTCTATCACAAATGTAATTGTTCACAGTCTTGCAAAAAAACCTACAATTACTTGTTTGTAAAGACAAGACTAATTGAACATGGATAAGTAAACATGCTTAAAGCTGAGTGTGGTGGCACACACCTCTAATATTAGCACTCTGGGAAGCAGAAGCAGGAGGATCTCTGTGAGTTCGAGGCCAGCCTGGTCTACAGAGTGCGTCCAGGACAGCCAGGGCTATACAGAGAAACCCTGTCTTGAAAAACAAAACAACAAAAAAGATAACCCAGCTTCTTTTAATTCTAAATTAAGCATGTTTTCTAGGTTGTCTTTCTTAATGAGCACAATCATGATTATTCCCTAATACTCTTCGCTCACTTAAATTGCTTCATATTAATATTAAAGATGTTTTGTTATTATCTCTGGTAATTAAAAACCTTTAAGAGAACTTGAGTTGTGGAATTGCTAAAGGCGCTGCTCCTTAACTCTAAGCCTGCAGTGTCTGTAAATTGTTCCTGTACGCAGAGGATATAGAAGGAAAGAGAAGAACAAATGTTACACCTGCTTATCTCAGAGCAAAAGTTAAGGTTCCTTCCTGTTTGCCAGTGGCCTTATGGAGACATCTGCAGCATCAGCCCTGTTGGGAAAGGACAAGGAACAGAGTTCAACCTCACATTTCGTAAAGGCAGCGGGAAGAAGTCAGAGACGTTGAAGTTTTCTACAGAGCACAGAACAGAGCTGCTTACGGAAGCTTTGGTGAGCAGACCGTGCCACAAGTTAGGTCTCTCCTCTCTGAAAGTGAAGAGGCCACATTACATCCAGATTCTGAGTTCTGACCCTGTGCCCTCTCCCGCTCTCCGTTAGTCTTTAACTTGACACTGAAACATTTTCTTTCCTATTTAAGGGGGGAGGCGGGGTAGAGGAAGAGACTGGGAAATCCTTTACATTTAACAGTATATTAGTTTTTTGAAATGTATGTGCAGGATGAAGCATTATATGTTTAATCTGTTTTGCTCATCAGTAAAGTGCCACAATCTTTATTAAATATGGTTAACCTATAAATTTCATCCCAGTTTACTATCATTATTACTGATTGTGGCTTTTTACCATATTTGGGTGGAAAAGGCTGGCTTATGAGCCTTCCTTGCCAGTCTATTCTCACAAACTGTGGTGTGTTTTCTCTTTCAGAGATTCAGAACTGACTTTGCAGAGGGAAAAATCACAGGAAGGGTAAGATTTGACATTTATCAGTGTGTGTTCTTACATGATCAGATGCTACCTTCACTGTAGAAATCATACATTGCCTATGTTCCTGTTACAGTAAAGCCAAAAGGAAGTACAACCTTAATGCCTCTTAACAAAGAAAGAGACGAATGTACTTTAACAGGAAACTCAAATATCGAGAAACAGATTTCAGACTTATTTCTTGTTAGATAACAAACAAATCATCTGCCAAAATAACCAGCACATTAAAAGTAGTGTAGAGGCTGGAGAGCTCAGTCAGCAGTTGAGAGTGCCTGGGTTTGGTTCCTAGCACCTGCAGTGTACCTCACAGCCATCCAAAGCTCCGGTTCCACATTCCAAGGGATCCAGTAACCCATTTGTGACCTCCACTGGCACTAGGCCACACACAGTGCACAGGCTTTCATGCAGGCGTGATGCTCGTACACACAAATAAATAAAGAAATCTACAAGCAGTGCAGCCATTAATAATTCTCACCACACTTGCAGCAGTTTGCTTTATTGAAGGTTTAAGGTTTGGGAGGTTCAGCGCTATCTTTTTACGTGTCCCACATTGGGTCTGGCTTGTATGAAAGGCCAGCATGACACCAGCAGCTTTGGGAAGAGCCATGTTGCTTAGTGGAGTCCTGACTTTCCCAGCCAGGCCTTTCCAATAAACCAGAGACTTCCGGGAAGAAGAGATTGGGGGATTTTTCTCACGATATACTAAATTTTTTAACCATGAATGGGTTTTGCGTTTATTTGCACTTTTTCTCCCCTGGAGAAACCTCCTCTGGAGGTTAAACCTAAGGCCTTCTCCAGCACTGAGTTGTATCTGCAGTACTTGGGTTTTAAAGTTTGAGACAGGGTCTATTTAAGCTGCTCACAGATGGCCTTAAACTCCCTCAGTAGCCCAGGCAGACAGTCTCCTGCCTCAGCCTTCCAGGTCATGGGGATCACAGACCTGCACTATGTCCTGGCTGTTTTCTACTTTGTTTTGTTTTTTGTTTTTTGTTTTTGAGGCAAGGTTGTTTCGCTGTGTTTCTACTTTTATAGTGAAGAAAATAAAGCCTTAAGTTCTAGCATGGTGGAAGCCATTGTCTCTCCCTGAAGTCCTGAAGTGGGCTCTGATGCGCTGACAGAAGTCGCCCTCTCCTGTTAAACTCTTGTTCTTTCTATGGGCATTTTTCTGTTGGGTTTAAGCTCTCAGAGGCTTCTTCATTTCAGTGCTAGCCCTTGGCTGGTTGCCCAGGATCCATTTCAAATAGTTGCATGTCAGCTGACAAGCTGCTTGTTTGTTGTCACAGAGGAGCTTCTGCCAGTGTGCTTTTGAAATTATCTCAGGTGAATCTTCTGTGTCTCTGTTTGGATGACAACTACTTCCAAAACTCAGCAGTTTTGTCTGTAAGCTCCCTGTTGTAGCAGTTAACTCCAGTCCTTAATGTTTGTCAGCCTTGAGGTGGAAACATTGCTAGAAGATATGACATCTGCACCTCTGCAAAATGAGCTAGGGCCTCCACTTCAAATGCTGGGCTGAGCAGCTCCATCACATAAGTTGAATTTGGTTGTGAGTCCTGCTATCACCTTTGAAATATTCTAAATTACGGTCTTTCAGAGATTCTTAGGCGTGGCCTCAACAATAGTCCTTAGAGCTAATGATATATTTCCATCAGCCGCTGCTGTCAGGTGATAGAAATGGAACTGTCCTGTAGAGTGAGTTTGGCTGTGTTGGCAAGTCTAATTGAAAAGAGCCACTGTGCTGGGAAGATGGCTCAGTGGATAAAGTACTTGCTATGCAAGCCTGAGACCCTGGGTTCAGAACCCCACTACTACCACCACCACCACTACCAATAGCACCAATACCTGAAAAGCCAAGCCAGGTGCATGCTGTTATCCCAACACTGGGAGGTAAAGACAAGGGACTTCCTTGAGATTGCTGGCCAGCCAGTCTAGCCAGTCAGTAAGCTCCAGGTTCGTTTAGAGACCCTGTCACAAAAAGGTAGACAGAGATAAAGACACCCAATGTTGACCTCTGACCTCCACATGCATATACACAGGCATATGCACCCACACAGGAACACATCACGTATAGGAATGCATACACACAAGAAAAGAAAAACACTACCATGTTTGGTGTTCTCTCACTGCCCATCTTGCTGGAGAGGTATGGCATTGATCTGCCATTTTGTCAACCCTCATCAGGCCCCAACTGTCATCTTGAGTAATGCAGACACTTGTCTTTTCTGCAGAATTCTTTCTACAGAACTGTTCTGTGTGTGAAGCTATAGAACAGTGTGCTGAGGCCACAGGTGTGTGCTGGTCCTGTGAATGTCATTTTGAGATGTTAGATGTCAGTGGGAGTGTTCATGATTGCACCTGCAAGAGAATTCCTCTTGGGATCAGAAATAGTGTTCTTGAGCAACGTACCAGCCATGTATACTTTAAGAGGGATGCAGTGCAGTCCTCATCCAGATGGATAGAAGACCCTGACGGCGGAGTGCAGGGGAGGACACTCACTCCACAGTCCACAGACTTGCTACCCTTTTCTCTCCCTCCCAGTTCATGTAATTTACACATATTTTCTTCTGTGTCACATCATTTTGCTTAGTAACCTTCATTAAACTTTCTCTGAAGAATGAAACTAGAAGTAGGGGAGGGAGAACCACAGAAAAATGTTTTAGCATGTGTCTAAACACATTACATGCTGATTAAATAATAAAAACATAAAAATAAAAAAAAAACCTGGATGGTGAAAGGATGTTGATCATGCTGACCAACTGACACCAGGTACTCTGATTTGCAAAGGGTTCTCACCATCCCCAGGGCACTTTGCTTACTATTGTGATCAGAACCCAAAGATAACCATCCTGTACAATTAAGAAGTCATACCTCTGGTAAAAGTTTGGCTTCAGAATTTTTAGGGGTATAGATAAATTGTGTGTTAATGTACAAGGCCAACACAGTCTTTAATACTATGCCTCCCCTAGAAATTCAACTTAATCAGAAGTTGAAATCTTTGTCCTTAGAAAACTTACTCAGAATGCATTTCTCTTTCTGTTTGATGTCTCCTTCGGAGGTATGGCTGTGTATTATAGATGATTTTAGGGTCTCTTTTTGAGGGTGGGGCTTTATGCTATGTATGGTTTGTTGGTTGGTTTATTCTTTGTGTTCTTTTGTTTTTCTGCTTTGATTTTGAAACAGGATCTGGCTCTGATGATGCTGCCCTGGAACTCCTAGGCCTACGTGATCCCCCTGCCTCACCCTTTGAGTGACTGGGGCTGTAGACACAGGCTTTTTTTTTTTTTTTTTTTTGCCAGCTGGTTTCCCTCTGGCTTCCTCTTTTCATTTAGAGCTAAATAAGGGTAGTTTTAAATTCTTTCACAACACATTGTAAATCTAGGTCTTTGCTAATTAAGGAAGAATATAATGTCCTCAGTGTGAACATTCTTAATGAAATAAACACCTCTCTCCTTTCTCTCTCCCCCTGACAGTTTGTCTAGTAGCTCTTAAAACTACACAATCAGTATAACTTTATTTTATGACATGCTTAAATTTGAACCTGAAGGCAATGCTGTGCTTCTCTCTAGAGATATAACTGCTATAAGCATCACTGGAGTGATACAAGGAAACCTGTGATTTTGGAAGTAACTCCTGGAGGCTTTGACCAAATAAATCCTGTAACCAACAGAGTGCTGTGTTCCTATGACTATAGGAATATTGAAGGCTTCGTAGATCTTTCTGATTATCAAGGAGGATTTTGTATTCTTTATGGAGGATTTAGTAGATTGGTAAGTAGTGTTTGTAAAAAGACTTCTTCCAAGGAATATAACTAGAGTCTGAGGAGATAACTCAGTCAGTGAAGGACTTGAGAATATGAGGTAGATCTCCAGAGAACAGTTTAAAAATAATAGCAGGGCGTAGTGGCTCATCTGCCCAGCACTGGAGAGACAGAAGACTGGGGCCTGGAGCTCAGACAGTTCATAGTACTCGGTAAGTTCCCATCTGGGAACAAAAGAGGCGGACAGTGCTTGAGGAGGAGCACCTGAGGCTGTGCTCTGGCCTCCATGTGAATTGGACACACATGACTACATAAGTGTTTGAAGGAAGTACTGTTTTCCCCCTTCAGTGTAGCTTCTGGGAGGAGGTGTGGTGTTAGGAGTCTGGCAGGCTGCACTATACCTAAGGTTGAATCCCGTTTTCTCTCTCTAATATGAAGAGAATAGTATGCACATTGTGCAGAAGGCGTGTGCGTCCTTGCGCATATGTCTGGTGACTGGGGGAGGTAATTCATGGAAGAGGTTTCCCAGGTTCATGGTTTAGTAGCATTCCATAAATGATGCTGCCATTTTTAAACTGCATCATGTCATACCTGAAACTTTCTAAGCTTTCTTTGAAAAATATAATTTAGAAGTCTTAGCTATAGGGAGTTCTGTTCTCTGTTTATAATATGAAATATGAGTGTGCGTTGGCATTTCACGTCTGGGCCTGCAGCATGCTTTTGCCTTGTAATTTTGTGTTATAAGGAAACTGGGGGGCACCAGACACTGCTAAAGATACTCAAATCCTGTTTGTTAGTAATGGAAGCCATGCGGTATGGGTAGGGTCATCTTTGCAGAGTCTTGGTTATGTCGATAAAATTTAAGTTTACAACTTGACATGCAAGCACTGGTGTCTGTGACTGAAGAGGCCTAACTACATATTTCCTTGACAATCTTAGTTCCTGTAGTTATCTTAGTGTCCAGGAAACATGGTCACAAAATTTAGTGTTCTATGGATGAGACACCCTAGGTAGGAGAGCAGAGGCAGTGGCAGGCCACTTAGATGGATAAGAGGGTAGGTGGTAACAAAAGGAGAGCAAACAGAATAATGGACATGCCAGTGATCTGATGTATATGTGCAGTTTGCTGCCATCGCTTTCTGTGTTTGATGGATGCCACCCGCTTTCCCTCATCTAGGAACACACAGGGTGGATATTTGTGACAAAACATAAAAGGAAAAAGCTTGTTTCCCCTCATTAGAAAGTAACTTAAGGTCTCCTGCCCAAATGCTGCCTCCTCCCTGGACTGTAGGCATTTGCTATGACTGACCTCTTGGTGGGAAGTGTGCCTAATGTAGTCAGTCATTTGATAACCTAACTGCCACAGTTACTCACTGGCCTTACAGTGGAGCAATAAGGTAAACCGTTAGGACATTTCTTTTATTGCCAGCACTTTTTATTGCTTAATGGCAGGAAGGAGAGTTCGTGTTAATTGTCTCCTAAGTGCAGATAGCTCTCTATATCCATGGGCTCTCCATCCATGCATCTACCAACTGGGAATCACCAAACGCTGATAGAGTTTTTCAACACAATGTAGCATAACCTTTGTATGCAGTGGTGTTGTAAGGATTCTGAGATGGTTTAAAGTGTGCAGAGAAGCACACTGAAGGTAAAAGAGAGTTGTATACTTTTGTAAAAGCTGCTAGCCAAAACCAATCAGTTCACTACAAATGTACCGTAACAGATTCTCTTAGCTAATCTTGAAACCCTTTGTGTCTATGGTAATTGTTGGTAGGAATAAAGTCATGTTTACAAACATGATCTAACCATTGTTTCTCAGCAAAAGAACTGTTACTTTTCTGGCCAAAACAAAACCATAGACATTTCTACTCTACCCCTTGCAATGTATCTAATGTAATTCTGGTCTTCAGGCACCCACTACAAATCTTTTTCTTTAGCTGTGTAACACAGCCTTAACAGTTGGCTTGTAGCAACAGTGCCCAATGATGATAAACATTCAAATATTCTTTAACATAATTTTTCAAGTAAACCACTATCTAAAATAGTTCAACATGGAGCTGCCTTAATTGAAATGAAATGCTACCCTACAGTGCCCAACTACCCTCATAGGCTTAGGGCTCTTCCTTGGAAGAGGGAATGTTGTTTGGTACAAGTGATAATGACCAGACCCTGAGAAGTATGGGATAGTGTCTGTTTGACTGAGTTGGCTTAAGGCTCTGTATTGTAGATTATGTGCTTTTTAATTTAGTTTTGTCTTTTAACTACAATAAACGGCTTATTTACCCAATACGTTCTGTTGCCTTTTTTCTTAAAAGTGTTACCTTAATCTCGCTCATGTGTGTTGAGTAAGTACAGTCCTGTTTTAGTTGTTTGAATCCTGACTTAGAAATTTCAAAATCTGTGCAGCATTTATTTGCATCAGAGCAAAGAGAAGAGATCATCAAAAGTGCAATAGAACATGCTGGCAACTACATCGGTATCTCACTGCGGATCAGGAAAGAACCTTTAGAGTTTGAGCAGTATTTGAACCTTCGCTTTGGGAAATACAGCACTGATGAGTCTATCACATCTTTGGCAGAGTTTGTGGTCCAAAAAATATCTCCTAGACATTCGGTAAGAGCTGAGTGTTGAATATAAAAAACTTTTCTGGTGTTTTGACAGCTTTCTTTAATAAATTTTAAGTTTATTTCCACTTTACTGTTTGAAGGAACCTGTGAAAAGAGTTCTAGCAGTCACAGAGACATGCTTAGTAGAACGAGACCCAGCAACCTATAACATTGCAACGTTGAAGCCCTTGGGAGAAGTGAGTAAGCCTTGTTGGCTTCAATGAGCCAGCTTCCTACTGATAATCTTGATTATGTTTCTGTTTTAATATTTACTCATTTCTAAGGAAGAGAAACAGATCAGCATGGTGGCTCCCACTTGTGAGCTTAGCACTTGGGGTTGGTGCAGGGGATCTGGAGTTCAAGGCCAGCTTCAGCTACATACCAACTTCAAGGCTAGCCTGATCTACATGAGGCTACACAAGTATTGGGAAGCAGGAATAATCTGTATTTAATTATCAACCTTTGATTGATTAGTTTTAGGACAATGGAAATCATAACCATTACCTTCCTAATATGCAGAGAATGAAACTTCTATTTCCATAGTTGAATATGAAATTTGAATGAAAATTTTAAACAATTCTTAAATTCTGATATTATGAGCAGGTTTATTTATTTATTTTGAAATATTGACTTTATACGAAAAATGATGCCTAGTTTTTATAATAAAATACTAAACATTTAGGGGTTTGGGTAAAATGTTTGATTGAATTTGTTTTTCTTAGGTATTTGCATTGGTTTGTGACTCAGAAAATCCACAACTTTTTACCATAGAGTTTATAAAAGGGCAGGTTCGGAAATACTCTTCAACAGAAAGGTAGGGATTATGTGCCCGTCTGCCCCCCACATCTTCTCTCCCCCCCCCCTTTTAAATTTGTAATTTTGAGATCATAGTATGTGCAGGGCAAAGGAATTGGTCAATCGGGGATAAAAACAAAGACTGTAATCTAGAACTTTGGAATGTTTAATTTGGTAGAAGGCATTGCTGCATATTTTCAGTAACCTCAGTTAACCTGGTCTGTGTTCGCATGCATATCCAGAAGCTAACCTAGTCCAAATGAGGTTCGTCTCACTGGTGATTCTAGGTACTGGCAAGTTAACCATCTTAGCAGAAACATGGTACCATTTCAGAACTGGCAAAACCTAGAAGCACAGCATGTATCATGCATGAGCTTGAGTCAGTGCCCAGGATGTCCTGTATCCACACGGAGGGTGGCTCTTCAGCAGTGCAGACCCTGAACACTAGTACTTGCAGCAACGTGGGTGACCTTAAAAGCAGATGATGAGCAATATAAACAAGACATGTGAGACTACACATCGTATGGTTCTGCATTTTTTAAATTTTTAAAAAAAAATCAAAAGTAGATGTATCACTTCATTGATTTAGTATTTGCAGATAGATACAAAGGAACTTTTGTGGTGGGCAGGATTTATAAAAATTGGATTATGATAACTGTCCAACTGTTTTAACTTATACAGAATTGTGAAAGATTTTAATGGAGTGAGTTTTGTTACTTGTATGTTAGGCCCAAGGAAAGCTCTTAAAGATAAACTTCAGAAGCACAGAAGTCACAGTGCTATCTACCTCTACAGGTCATAGAGCAGCAGGAGGGTGAAGGACTGCTCTATGAGCCTGCCAGGCTGTTCTGGGCCTCCGCTGTGCATGCCGCCCACTGAACCTCAGGACATCCCCTAGCACGTTACCTGCAGAAAGGCCTGTGCCGCATCCACACCCAAAGTCCCCTTACGTATCAAACCTAAAGCTTTTTACTTTTGACTTTCCTTAGAGATTCCTTGTTAGCAAGTTTGCTGGATGGAGTAAGAGCCTCTGGTAACAGAGATGTTTGTGTTAAAATGACACCAACCCACAAAGGTCAGCGATGGGGGTTACTCAGCATGCCTATAGATGAAGAAGTTGAGAGCCTTCACCTCAGATTCCTAGCTGCACCTCCTAGTAAGTACTTGAGTTAATGTAATTTTATTTTCACCCGCCAGCATGACAGTAGTTTAAAAATGGACTGCAAAGCTTTAAATCTCCCCATGTACCTTTTTATCTCTTTGTAGATGGCAACTTTGCAGATGCTGTGTTCAGGTTCAATGCTAACATCTCCTACAGCGGAGTCCTGCATGCAGTAACACAGGATGTAAGATGAGCCGTGTTGTGCTGGGTTTGTTGTCACTGGCTTTTGCTATAGGAACTCTTCTCCAACATTTACTCTTTGTTTACCTAGGGTCTCTTCTCAGAAAACAAGGAAAAGCTAATCAATAATGCCATAACGGCATTGCTGTCTCAAGAAGGAGATGTCGTCGCTTCAAATGCAGAGCTTGAGAGCCAGTTCCAGGCTGTGAGGAGGCTTGTAGCCTCCAAAGCTGGTTTCCTGGCTTTCACTCAGCTTCCAAAGTAAGTTAGCCAGAGAGTGGGAGAGCACTTGCTGCTTCATGTCCAGGGCCCTGTGCTAGATTGCCATGACAAAAAAAAAAAAAAAAAAAATTCAAAACCAAAACCAATGCGTACTGTTTTTTGAACTTCACATAGAAAATTTGAACAACTTAAAATAAGTAGTTTATTTATGTCTGGCTAAGTGTCTTACATGTGATGGTTTGGTAGTTTCTGCTGTGGAGCAGTGAGAAAGGAGGGGAGATGGAGCTGATGGATTGGCTCCATATTCACTAATAATATCACTGGCTTCTGTGCTAATAGATTTCAGTAATTATGTGCCTTTTAATAACACTAAAAATTCCTGGTAAAATAAATAGAGTTAGGAAAGCGCATTCTAGAGGTGGGATTTAGAACATGTAACTGATGCCGTGCACTGCGGAAACTTAAGATGACTTGTCATTGTAACAATAATGTTCTGATAGTCTCTTCTGGACTTGGTGCTTGTTTTAAGGTTTCGGGAGCGCTTGGGCGTGAAGGTAGTGAAAGCCCTCAAGAGAAGCAACAACGGGGTCATCCATGCTGCTGTTGATATGCTCTGTGCCCTCATGTGTGTGAGTACTGCTACATCCATATTTTCATTATCAGAGGAGTCCATGGTTACACATTTCCTAAATTGCTCTCATGGCCATTTGTTTATTCAGTTAACACTTTTTAGCACATTCCATCTACTAACTGGTGTTTTGTGTGTTAGAAATAAGACTGTAGCAGTCTAGTTAGGTAGACTCACGGGTGCAACGTGAAGCGGAGCCTGTGCACCGCTGAGGAGCAGCAGTGACTTAATCTCTGGTGGTGAGGAGGGTTCTCGGTGTTTCTTGATGCTGCCTGTGACCTGCATTTCTTTCTTTCTTTCTTTTTTTTTTCCAGTGAGGTAACAATTTTAATTTGTACAGAGACAAAACAAAGGTCACAAATGACACTTTTCAAATACATTGGAAACACCAGATAGTCAGATCACAGAAAAATGGGGAAATCTTAGCTCTAGGCCTTAGTGTTATCTAGTAGCCTCCCCTGGGATTAAAGGCATGACTCACCAGTGCCCAGCCCTGGCCCCATATTTGACCATGTCCCTTGGATGGGGACGCCTGGTGGCACTCAGAGGAAGGATAATAGGTCACCAAGAAGAGACTCGATACCCTATGAGCATATACAGGGGGAGGAGTCACAGACATAGGGGAGGGGAGGGAAGCGGGAGGGAGGGAGGAATGGGAGGATACAAGGGATGGGCTAACAACTGAGATGTAATAGGAATAAATTAATAATAAAAAAAGAAAGAAAAAAAAAGAAATGTAGACATAGTGTAGCTCCCACCAACCAAAGGGCTAAGACAGAAATGTGACCTGCATTTCAAACTGGAATAGAGATCTTTCAGTTCTGGGCAGGCTTTGCCTAGCATAGAAGGTGGCATGTCCAAAGGCATGCATGAGAGGCAGCTAACTCTAACGTCATGGTTGGAGGTGTATGTGGGATGGCGAGGGTGGGTAATTAGGACTTGAAGCTAGAGGCATATGCAGAAATGGTCATTAAGAAGCCGCCTCTGTCAGAACAAAGAACTGTGGTTGTACATTTTAAGCCAGCAACTAAAAGAGTTTTCAACAAGGAAGCAACCGCGTGAACAGGTTTGACTTTCAGAAAACCCACACTTGGGGAACATGGAGGAGAGCTGGTTGGCCTAACCGTGTGTAGAGTGAGATGTTGAGCTAGGGTAATGACAGTGGCTGAAGAAGCAACACATCAAAGCTGAGTGATAAAGACGTAGCTCAGTGACATGTTTACTGTGTAGAGAGGTGCAGCTGCTCAGTACTTGCAAGTTTCTGGGTATCTCAGGGTTTTTCATATTCTGTGGATTTTTCTGTGTGTCTCAAGGCTTTGTAGGCAATCTTAGTGATAAAGGGCAGACATACATAATCACTTGTGTAACATCTCATATTTATTCCCCCAAATGAATTAAACTTTATTCCAAATAAATACTGTTAAAGAATTAAACTAGAACATAGAACTAGAACGTAAGTAGTGTGAAACAAGCTGAGTTCTCGATGGTGTTAGGTATTGGCTGTGTACACACGCTCAGTCCCCACAGTCCTGTTTACAGCTGAGGAAGGTGAGGCTCCAAGGACAAGCTCCCCGCCTTACCTGCCTCAGCCTCTGATTAGGTTAGGATCTGAGCTCTGCTCTGACCACCAAGCAGGCATCAGCACTGAAAGAACAGTCACCTTGGAGGGAAAGTACTTGCTGCTTTGACAGTTTTAGCACTTGCTTTTCAATTCTAAGTTTTATCATTTCAAATCTAAATTATACAATTCTTGGGATGGGTTGTTGTCCTTTTGGTGAGAAGGCCTGTGACTGTGAGGAAGAACGGTGCTTGTGCAGTGCGTGTATAGTAAGAATGGGTTTGGTTACTGGCCAGGGAGATTATCAAGTCTGAGCAGACACGAGAAGCTGTCAGCTCTGCTTCTCCTCACTCCCGGCTGTGGGATCTAAAGGCTAGGGTTTCTAATTGCTTCCACATGGAGCGAACATCTCTGTAGCTGCTGTTTCTGTGACGCCAACCCAGGACATTGCTTATGAACTTCACTCTTTAATCAACAGCCCATGCATGATGACTATGACTTAAGACAAGAGCAGCTAAACAAAGCTTCTCTTCTCTCTTCAAAGAAGTTTCTGGAAAACTTATTGGAGAAATTTAATTCCCATGTGGTAAGTTGTAAGTAAACTTTTCTTCATGGGAGATGCCATACAGAGATTTCCTAGAAGTGCAATGTGGATTTATTTTTGTCACAAAGCCCATCCTTTAAATGGTCAAATGGCCACAGTTCATCTTTGTCACTGTAACAAAACACTCATGTATTTTATTAGCTAATATAGCAACTGGAGATTTAGCTACTTGATATTAGCTAACCTAGCAAATGGAAAAGGGCACCAGCAATGCCTTCAGACTTTTATAATGATATTTCAGATTGTTTTTCTTCCTTAAAACAAACAAACAAAACAAGACAAAAGATGTCATGAAATAAATTATTCTAAGAATAAGTCTCACTGTAACCAACTACCAGTGTCCCAGGCACTAAACATCATAAAGTCTGTGAACACAAATTGCCCCCATTTTACAAATATTGTTAGATTGCTTTTCTTTTTTCCCCATTTTTATTTAATGTGTGTGGGTTTTGCCTGCCTGTATGTCTGTGCCACATGGGTGCACGTCCGTGAAGGCCAGAAGAGCTCATCAGATCCCCTGGGACTGGAATTATACACACTTGTGAGCTTAGCCATCATGTGGGTGCCTGGATTGAACTCAAGTTGCCTGGGAGCACAACAAATGTTGTTAACTGCTGAGCCAGGTCTCCAGCCCAGTGATTGATTGATTAATTGATTGATTGCTTCATTGCTTTCTTTCTTTTTCACTCATTTGCACATTAACTTTAGTTAGAATGCACATTTGAGAAATTTAGCTTATTCTCTTGAGGTTAGCCTGAATTTTGTTTGTTTGTTTTTTATTTTCCAAAACAGGGTTTTTCTGTGTATCCCTGGCTGTTCTGGACTCACTTTGTAGACCAGGCTGGCCTCGTACTCCTCCCCAAGTGCTAGGATTACAGGCATGCTCGTGCACTAGCATGCCTGACAGTTTGCCTGAATTTTAGTCATATTCTTTTGAAGATGATAAACAATGGGTTTAATATATTAGCTAATAAATAAATACTCAAGCACCATGAAAATTTGAATCTCTGTTGAGAATTGAGTCACTGTTTATGTCTGACACCCAGAATTAAGAGAAAGGAACGTGTGGTTGCTGTGTTGGAGCAGAAGCCCCTGTGTCTATTTCTAAGCAGTGTGCTGCTTTCTTTCAGGATCATGGGACTGGTGCCCTAGTAATTAGTTCACTCTTGGACTTCCTTACCTTTGCCCTCTGTGCTCCATACAGTGAGACAACCGAAGGGCAGCAGTTTGATATGCTCTTAGAGATGGTAGCCTCCAATGGAAGAACCCTTTTTAAACTTTTTCAGGTGAGCTTGAATGTCCCTTGTCTAATGACTATACTGTGTGAATGGCTACATTAAGAATGACTGCTTTCCCAACCCTTTTGCAGTGCAGGATCACTAATTTAGGGCGTTGCCTGTATATACCAGGCAAGCACTCGGCTGTGTGCTCCACCCACAGCTGGGTCAGAGTGTTTTACATTGTGTGGATGTGTGTGCTTGCATTCGCTTCCATTGTGACATTATGGCCTTGGAAATCACTTGTCAAGAGGTTTTTAACTTGCACGTTTCTTCGTGTTTCATGTAGTGCTCTCCTCATGCTCTTGACCATTGTTGTATATTCTTGGCCAGCCTAGATGTAGCGAAAAGCTTACTTCTTTCTTTGGTGGGCTTAGAGTTCCTTTTCTTTACAAATGTCCAAGTAATCGAGGTGAATTTTTGCCAGATTGTTTATAAGTACTGGAAAGCATTTGTTATTTCATATGACGCTGTAGTATCTATTGTGTTTATACATGTGTATACATAGTCTATGTAAATATCTGTGATTTTAGTGTTATTAGTGCTTGATGTAAGCCATTTACATTCAGGCAATTATACTCTATTTTGTTATTCATGCAAGTGCTGCCTGTTTCCTGAGATGTATCTTTTCTTAATTAGTTTTCCTAGTTATTTGCTGTCCCTAACTTTATGGCTTACAACCGTAACACATTGTGTTTGTTCCTCAGGCATAACAGCTAACGGTGTCAGATGAAATTCTCTTTTATTCACTGATGCTTTCCCCTTCTTTTTAAAGCATCCTTCCATGGCAATTGTAAAGGGAGCTGGATTGGTTATGAAGGCAATCATAGAGGTGAGAGAATAGTTTTGAAATCTTAAAGTCCCTGGACTGTTGATTGATTCTTTTAATTGAAGTTGACAACATTGCCCTTTGGTCTTTGATGAGAAGCTTTTTATTCTCAGGATAAGAAAAGTAGTTTTATAATTTATTCAGTTTGAAGGCAGAGCTCATACTAAGAATGAACTTAACACTGCTGTCTTCAGATACTGGGCTCACGCCTTGCTTATTTGTTGTGACATCAAGTCAGCTTTCTTTCCTGATGCTTTCGTTGATGTTGGCGAGTTCATTGAGCTTGACATACTGAGGCTGTGCAGGGATCTGCTGTGGGAGAGTTGATGAGGAAAGGACATCACTGGGTGGCAACAAAAACCCCTTCAGCTGGGAGCGTAAGGACTCATTGCAGCCATGAGATGCTGCCTCTGCAGGCTCAGTGCTTTAGCCTTCTGTTCTTTAAAAGATAAAGTTGTGGGCTGAAGAGATGCTTGTGTGGTTAAGAGCACTATTTGCTCTTACAGAGGAGTCTGGTTCAGTTCCCAGCACAGCAGTGTTTTGTTTCATTTTAGTTCCTGGGGACCTATTACCCTCTGCTGGCCTCTGTGGGCAGTGCATGCATGTGGTGCAAAGATAATGTACAGACAAAATACCCATTCACATAATATTCAATCTTTAAAAATTTTTTTTGAAAGGTAAAATCATAGTTACTAAATAGAAACTGCATTCTATGATGTTTATAGTGACTTCAGTCTAAATGGCTTTTGAATTCCTGTATTTTTCTGTCATACTAACAATTTGGATAAAATATAAGAGATTCTGTTGATCACAACACTTGACTAGTAATAAATGCACAAAAACAACTTGATAAAAAGCAAATAATTAGTTTGCTCCTAAGTATTTTATAGGTAGAATAAGTAAAGAAAGAAGGAAGGAAGGAGTAGATGTTGAACTGGCTGGAACATCAGAGTCGGCTCTTGTTGTGTTGTGGTGTTAGGGTGTATATACGTGATGGAGTCTAATGTCTCTTTAGCTAATAGGTTCTTGCTTAGTTTTCAGTTTTAGAAATGGAACCACATTCTTCACTCCTGCAGAGCTTCCGGCAAGCAGACACAGTTAGGACCCTGATTATCATTCCTATAATAGAACCATTCATCCTTCATAAACAAGGCGCTGACTTTGAGGTTTCACATACAAATTCACAGTAAATATATAGTCAGCGATTGGAGCTCATGTCTCTGAAAGATATAATTTATGTACACTCTTAGCAAGTAGGTCAAACATTGAAACTTGAAGAAATGTTGTGATATATAGGGGGAAAACACAAGTAACAAATAAAAACAACCTATTGTTATCACTGAGAAATGCATTAGCATCTTGGTGAATTTTACCTCCTTGCATACTAACCAAAATGATGCATGTAGTCTCGCACTCTGAAGACAGGAGCAAGTGGATCTCTGAGGTCAAGGTCAGTCTATTTGACACAGCAAGTTCTAAGTCACCCAGGGCTATATATGGAGACCCTTTCTTTACAACAACAAAATGATGTGCACGCACACAGTGCTGTGTGGGTTCCAGGCATTCACTCGTCTCGTGTGTTAGATAATTGTCCTTTTTCACTCACATGAACATCACATTGCTTTTTGGAGCCATGAGTCTTTGATTATCTTAATTATCTAGTAGTCCTGGTGTGCTGCTGTTGCCAAAATGAGTCTCTGTACGGCAGTAGAAGTGGAATAAAGTCACCCTACATCACACTGTCCTTAACCATGTTATTGACCTGTAAAAGACTGTGCGGTAACAGCAAAAGCAAGCTTGACTTGCATGTGCCTTTGTTATTTGTTATTTTTTATTTGTTATTGCTATTCTCCCTAAGCCACCCTTCCTTGTTATAAGCTGATAAATACTCTAGAATAGTCATCCTACTTTTAATCTTAAATTCAGCAAAGTATAATTCATAAGGTAAATTTAGCTGGAAATCAAACCTCATTTCAAAGACAGTATCTTTAAAATTAGCTGCAGCCCCTGCTATTTCTTTGGGGTATCTGGAAGGCCCCCTTCTCTTCCTCCCTCCCTCCCTCCCTCCCTTCCTTCCTTCCTTCCTTCCTTCCTTTCTTCCTTTCTTTCTTTAAAAATAAATTGTGTACTGCCTGAATCTTTGTGTAAAACTGCAAGGTTGGTTTTATAAAGTTCAAAGCATTTGTTCTAGATTGCTGTTTTAGGGACCATCTTGCCCTTTTCCCAAAGGAAGGTGACAGAGAGATTGCTACTAAGATGCAGGAGCTTGCCCTAAGTGAGGGCGCCTTACCTCGACACTTACACACTGCGATGTTTACAATCAGTTCAGATCAGCGCATGCTTACGAATAGGTAAGTTGCTTGATTCCCCATAAATTAACTTTCTGTTTAGATTAGATTTGAATGTTGTGTAAAACAAGAGCATTGGGTTTACAAGTTCCATTTTCTTTTGATCCACAGTTTCATGAAAGTTTATGCTGGAAAGATCATTGTCCTTGTTCATAGATAATTTGGGGTAGGGTTAGGCTAGGAAGAGCTGGGCCCTTCTTTCATTATCATATCAGAGTCTTGATTCACAGTTGTGGGATGAGAGTGTAGAAAAGACTGTCTGCAAGTGTGTAAGTCCTCACGACAGGTCCAGGCCATTTATTTCCTGTGACTGTTTGTATCACACAGCCTCACATGGGAAGCACTCAGTGTTGATTTTTAAGTAAATTTGGTCAGTTAAGCACTCTACTTTTTAAAGAAAGAAAAGAGAAAGAGGAAAAAAAATCTTAAATGTATTGCCACCAAACTAGGCTTATTCAAAATCTCTGATCAACCATCTTTCTTCTAATAGTTACTTAAGAGAAAGAAACATAAATTGCTTTGTTTACTGGACTTCCACCATTTTAACTTTATTCTGATATATGAGCCACTCAATTATCCAGAGCATACCTGATTCTGAAATTACAGTTTTGACTTTATAAAGAGCAGCATAATTACTCATGCATGTCTTGTCACTACTTGTTTTACAAATTAACTGTATTGGATCAAACTAATTGGTTTGTGAGCATGCACATATTTTAATTTTTGCTTTCTTTAAGTCAGTAAGAACCTGCGTCATGCTCATGCCATTAAAAACTCAAGACAGTCATATGGCTTACCTGGAAAAGTCACTGGCCACTAAGCCTACCAAGCTGAGTCCAGTCTCCTGGACCCATATAATGAAAAGTGAAAACCAACTCTACAGATTATCCTGACCGCTGTGACCCATGCACACACAAACACACACAAAATAAATCAGTGTGAAAAAAAAGAGTCATGCTTTAAAACAAATTAGTATGGCTAGCAGGGAAGCACTTTAATTTGGAGGAAACTCCAAAATATTAATAGTTAAAATAGTATCTGAGATTCTTCTTCAATTGCATGTCTATCTGTGAGAGGGGGCCAGAGCCCCTGGACCTGGAGTTACAGACAGGTGTGAGCTGCCATGTGTGTGCTGGGAATTGAACCCAGGTTCTCTGGAAGAGCAACTGGTGCTCTTAATTGCTGATCCATCTCTCCAACTCAAATTCTTCTTCATTGTATATTAATTTTTGATAGTTTTTAACATCTGAATTGTTTATCTGTAGCCATATTTATAATTATGAAACTTGTTCTGTAAAATCCCTTTCTGTTCTAGCTGAGCTAAAGCAGAAACCTTTCTCAACATCTGCTTTTTTCAGACAGCTAAGCAGACATCTAGTGGGACTATGGACAGCTGACAACACAACGGCCACAAGCTTGTTGAAACGCATTTTGGTGAGTTCACTGGAAAAATGAAAAGCTTCTATGCTTGTCAGACTGACAGACGCTAATGATGTTATCTACAGCCTAACTGAGAAAGCATGCACTCTAGGACATCCACACAGAGTTGCCCCAGTGGCCAAACCGTATTAGTAACAAGTATGGGCTTTGAAGGCTGAATTTTCTTTTATTTTGAAGAATGAACTTCTTATTTCTTTTGTTAGCCACCAGGCTTGTTGGCATACCTGGACAGCTCAGATACAGTTCCAGAGAAGGATGCTGACCGCATGCATGTCAGAGACAATGTGAAAATCGCAATGGCAAGTACACACTGCAGCCTCCAGAGCGCCCTTGAGTGTGGGCGTTACATCTCATAAATACAGCTGTTGCAAGTTGTGCAGCTAATTAAATTAATGTACTCACAGACTTATGTACATGTCACCACGATCTAATTGCATTAACGATGGTATGTTTTTCCCTAAGCCAACATAAGATAGTACATTCAGGAAATGCTTTCTTTAGAAATTTCAAGTGTATAAGGTATTTTATAAAGAATATGGAATTGAGCACTACTGGTAAAAGGGATAAATATGGAAAAAAGGTACTTATAACTTTTCCTCTTTCAATGTCACTGTTAATTATTAATGTCTTGAGCTGGGTGTGGTGGCACACACCTTTAATCCCAGCACTTGGGAGGCAGAGGCAGGTAGATCTCTGTGAGTCTGAGGTCATCCTGGTCTACAGAGTGAGTTCCAAGACTACAGAGTGGGTGGGACCCTGACTCAGATAGATAGATAGATAGATAGATAGATAGATAGATAGATAGATAGATAGATAGCTTGCTTAGTGTGTTATCCCTGAGTAAATCACAGTAGCATTTCTCATGCTGCTGTGTAGTGTTTCTCTCGTCTTCTTCTTCAGTCCCTGCTCCTGAGTTTGTGTTTACCCCGTTTGTATCTTTTCAAAACAAGTCGTAGTGCAATGTACGTGGGGAGGCTAAGGTTTCTTTTATACAAAGAGAAGTTTTCACTTCTTGTTTCTTCATATTTGAAATAGTGTGATCCAGCTATACATAGTTTTAAGATAAATATTGTTAGGATCCAGAGGAAGCCTCACAAACCACTCAGGCACCAATCTCAGTCAGATATTGATGGCTTATTGAATGCACACCCAAGACTGATTGCAATGAGGGATCTAGTCCATGCTCTGGAGCTGAAACTATGACCCCGCCCCAGTGTTCTTCAGAGACAGCTTATAAAGGCAGAACCTGAAATTAACCCATAATGGCGGAGGGTGGGGGGGTTGGCACAACATGGGGACACAGATGGCAGTGAGCATGGTGGTCAGCTCTGACCCAAGTTATTTTTGCTATCTAGACAAATCTGTTTTAACTAACCTTGAAGTGAGACTAGCAGCTGGGGCTGGCTTATTGTTGGAGAATTTCTAAGAACAGCGAAGCCATGAAGTAAGCAAGGCCATAGAATATGCCAAGAGTAACAAACCCATTGAACATGAACATAGTTAATGGTCAGCCTGACCTTACAGAGAGCTTTCCCTGTGTCAGTAACAATCGAAATGAAAAGGCTAGTGAGCCTGGGACAAACAAATATGCCTTTAGTTTTACTAAAGGAGCAGGCCTATGCAGGAGCAAAGTGGGTCCTAACAAATATGAAAATAGGTATGTAATGAATTTCTATATTATATTACAGGATCAATATGGAAAATTTAATAAAGTTCCAGAGTGGCAAAGACTAGCTGGAAAAGCTGCCAAAGAAGTTGAGAAGTTCGCCAAAGAAAAAGTGGACCTTGTGTTAATGCACTGGAGGGATAGGATGGGCATTGCTCAAAAAGAGGTAGGTAGAGGTAGGGGTGTGTGTGTGTGTGTGTGTGTGTGTGTGTGTGTGTGTGTGTGTGTAAGAGAGGGGGAGGTAAGTAGGTGTGTAAATAAGGAAAAGGAGGCCATGAATTTGAAAGAGAGCAAAGGGTTGTGAAAGGAGAAATGATGTAATTATATTCTCAAAAAATAACTTTTAAAAAAGAGGTAAGCCGGGCAGTGTTGGCGCACACCTTTAATCCCAACATTTGAGGAGCAGAAGCAGGTGGGTCTCTGAGTTTGAGGCCAGCCTGGTCTACAGAGTGCCAGTACAGCCAGTGCTATACAGAGAATCACTGTCTTGAAAAACCAAAATGATGATGATGATGATGATGGCGGCAAGTGTGTCCTAGATCAGATTCATTGCAGTTCACAGATGTGTTATTCAGGTATTTCTGACAGAATACTCAAACCTTAAAAATTCATGTCACCCGATTCTGATTCGTTATTTTCCTCAGTTACTGATTTTGGGAACGAATGATTAAGGTTTAAGTGAGATAGCATCAAGCTACTCTTAAACTTTCTCCTATGTATTCATTCTAGTTTTCATGTTTTGCTTTGCACATATAAAAATACAGTGCACTTGTTCACCCATTTTATTGAGAACCATTTATACTGTTTAATTAAATGCATTTTAAACTTTGTGATAATATTCCTTGAGCCAAAGTCAGCTGTGAAGTTTTAGTGTCTCTAGCACACACTGCAGAGGTCCCTGCAGCCCGCATGCGTCCTGTCACAGGTGGCGCAGCTCCTCCAGAGCTGACCTACTCTGGTTTTCTAATGGCACCTAACATTGTTTTTATTTATGAAGGCTTTTTTTTAATTCAAAGAAAGTAGTTTAATTTTCAACTGCAAATGGATTTCCACACTGTCTGAATATAAGGGAACAAGCGTGATGTCTCGATCTAATATTTGGATCAGTCCGAGTTATTCAGGAGTTGAGCATCAAGGGTTAATGCTAGCTAATATATGTGATGACTGTGTTGTAGAGCGGACTTTCAGGCCAGACCACTCTAAGGCTGTGCTCTCTCACCCTGTCTGGGCGGAGCCCCACTACCTACCTACTCACATTGTAGCGGAGCCCACTACCTACCTACTCACATTGTAGCGGAGCCCACCACCTACCTACTCACATTGTAGCGGAGCCCACTACCTACCTACTCACATTGTAGCGGAGCCCCACTACCTACCTACTCACATTGTAGCGGAGCCCCACTACCTACCTACTCACATTGTAGCGGAGCCCCACTACCTACCTACTCACATTGTAGCGGAGCCCACCACCTACCTACTCACATTGTAGCGGAGCCCACTACCTACCTACTCACATTGTAGCGGAGCCCACTACCTACCTACTCACATTGTAGCGGAGCCCCACTACCTACCTACTCACATTGTAGCGGAGCCCACTACCTACCTACTCACATTGTAGCGGAGCCCACTACCTACCTACTCACATTGTAGCGGAGCCCACTACCTACCTACTCACGTTGTAGCGGAGCCCACTACCTACCTACTCACATTGTAGCGGAGCCCACCACCTACCTACTCACATTGTAGCGGAGCCCACTACCTACGTACTCACATTGTAGCGGAGCCCACTACCTACCTACTCACATTGTAGCGGAGCCCACCACCTACCTACTCACATTGTAGCGGAGCCCACTACCTACCTACTCACATTGTAGCGGAGCCCACTACCTACCTACTCACATTGTAGCGGAGCCCACCACCTACCTACTCACATTGTAGCGGAGCCCACTACCTACGTACTCACATTGTAGCGGAGCCCACTACCTACCTACTCACATTGTAGCGGAGCCCCACTACCTACCTACTCACATTGTAGCGGAGCCCACTACCTACCTACTCACATTGTAGCGGAGCCCACCACCTACCTACTCACATTGTAGCGGAGCCCACTACCTACCTACTCACATTGTAGCGGAGCCCCACTACCTACCTACTCACATTGTAGCGGAGCCCACTACCTACCTACTCACATTGTAGCGGAGCCCCACTACCTACCTACTCACATTGTAGCGGAGCCCACTACCTACCTACTCACATTGTAGCGGAGCCCCACTACCTACCTACTCACATTGTAGCGGAGCCCACTACCTACCTACTCACATTGTAGCGGAGCCCCACTACCTACCTACTCACATTGTAGCGGAGCCCACCACCTACCTACTCACATTGTAGCGGAGCCCACTACCTACCTACTCACATTGTAGCGGAGCCCACCACCTACCTACTCACATTGTAGCGGAGCCCACTACCTACGTACTCACATTGTAGCGGAGCCCCACTACCTACCTACTCACATTGTAGCGGAGCCCACCACCTACCTACTCACATTGTAGCGGAGCCCCACTACCTACCTACTCACATTGTAGCGGAGCCCACTACCTACCTACTCACATTGTAGCGGAGCCCCACTACCTACCTACTCACATTGTAGCGGAGCCCACTACCTACCTACTCACATTGTAGCGGAGCTCACCACCTACGTACTCACATTGTAGCGGAGCCCACTACCTACCTACTCACATTGTAGCGGAGCCCACCACCTACCTACTCACATTGTAGCGGAGCCCACTACCTACCTACTCACATTGTAGCGGAGCCCACCACCTACCTACTCACATTGTAGCGGAGCCCACCACCTACCTACTCACATTGTAGCGTTTCCAAAAATGTGCTGTCCTCCTTTTCTAAAATCTGGGCAGCGTCAGTTCCTGTCTCTGTCTTACGGAGTTGCTTTAATGTTTAATTTTTAAACTAGATATTTAAATCACTTTGTAGTACCTGTTCATGACAGTTCTGCTGCAGCATTTGAACAGTGGAAATACATATACAATTGATTTATTTTCCAGTTTTTGAAAATTAAAAGTTTCTGGCTTTAGCTAGTTAAGACCATTTCTAAAGTAGTAGTTATTCAATATTTAAAATGCAATTACCATATTATCATACAGCCAGCTATGTTTTTAATATCTGACTTAATGTGTAACTTTCCTACAACATAAGCTTGAACTTAAAGCTACTTAGTTAGAAAAGGGATATCTGTTACAACAGTAATTTAGAAGAGAAAAAAAATGCATTTATAATACCAATACTATCTTACTGGTGTGTTGGTATTGGTTGCACAAGCTAACTGATCTATTGGTATTGTTTGTGTGGGTTAGTTAAAACTTTGAGCACATGATCAAAATTATTTGAGTCAAGAAGGTAAAGTTATTATTACTTGGTCTTCATACTGTTTTTAGTGATAACTTATGAAGGAAAAAGTAGTTAAGCTTAGAGACTCACATGTATACAAACAGGCATCAGTGGTGGAGTGGTCTTGTGCCTTTGTTAGTCTGACTGGCTGATCCTGAAGAATCTCTGTCTCTTGATGGGGAGTTTATGGAACCAATTTCCAGTGCTGTTGACGCTCTGCATTGGGTTGGTAGTAGTAGCCTTTGGTTAATGGTGACTAATTCATATGTGTTCTTGTTGTTTTGGTACATGTGATTATTTTTCAGTTTAGGGATTTTTCTCTTTTACTTAGGACTTGTACCTTGTAATTCTTTCTGTACACACATTTTTATGAGGAAGTGATTGTTTTTTACTGGTATGGAATTTACATTTTTACCATTCTAAACTGCTATTTGTATGAAAGGGAGGAGATTTAATAAGTTACTGTATTGTTGTTTTAGTGTGCTTTTTGGTTCTTATGACTGGACCTCACTGGAACTTACTATGTAACTCTCCACCCTCCACCACAGCCTCCTGAGAGTCTGAATTTACAGGCAAGCACCACTATGACTACTGCAAATGCTTCTGCTTTCTAATGAGAAGTCTTAAATAAAGAATTGATTTGTTGGGGCTGAAGAGATGGCTCAGGGGTTTAGAGCATTGTCTGCTCTTCCCAGAGGTCCTGAGTTCAATTCCCAGCAACCACATGGTGGCTCACAACCATCTGTAATGTGATCTGATGCCCTTTTCTGGTGTGCAGGTGAACATGCTGATAGAGCACTCATATATACAAAAAATAAATAAATCTTAAGGAAAAAAAAAAAGAATTGATTTGTTGTAAATACCAAACTTTGTACTTTATTCAAGTCAATTTGTGTTAATTTTTATGATGGTATATCAAATTAAAATTTGTAGTAAACATTTCCATACATAGCCAGCAATTAACAGTCTTTTCAGATTTAATCATCTTACTTTTACTCATTCAGTATCGTGTAGTCTTATTCTCTTGCTTTATCTGAATTGCCACACTAAAGAAGTTCAAACTTCCAGGTTTTTAACTGGCACCACTCTGTACTTTATGCTTGCTACTTTGAGGATTATGGTTTTTATGTCTGAAATATGTATGGTCTCACTTAGAGCAGGTACCCCAAGGCCATGGCAGCCTCTAAGGATTGTGGGGGACCATCTCTGCCTTCCCATTGCAGGTCTAACATATGCACCTATCTCTGGAACAGGGTGCAGAGCTTTATGGGAATTCTGAGGTCAACAGCTGCGTAAAAGTGGTGCTATCGCCTTAGAGACAGGTGCCCCCACTTGAAAAGTGCAGATGAGTTGCAGCAGTGACATTCTTATGGAATTTATATAATAGATACAGCTTATCAGATTTAGATTCATAGTTTCCTTTTTACATTTTCATCTTAATTTTTTCCTTTTTACAATTAAATTCAGGACAAAAACCATATGGTGAGTTAAGCCCTTTACATATGTAAAGTGTGCTAAATTGGCTTGTGGCATTGTCTTGACATGCTTTAGTGTCTTTGTCTGACTTGGCATTGCCTGGATGTAATACTGGTTTCTTCCTCATTGGCCGCTTCAGTGTGGGCTCACATCTCTTGGCTGTGGGAGCAGTGTAATATCATTAATTTTTATGCTTGTTAATGTTTTTCATGAATTTTTTATTAATTGCATGTAAATGTTTGAAGCAAGTCAGTTTCTGACTTGTAAATTTTACTGGTGATGAGTGTAAACATTACAAGCGTTGGTGTTGAAACAGTAATTTTTGGTTATGTGGATGATACTTGAGCATATGTAAGAACAAATGCTAGCAAATGACTTGGTATAATTAATGCTATGGACTGTGTCGTTAAGCCAAGTTCTGTGAGTTGGATGAAACTGATTCTCCTCTTGTTGGGTGATGTGCTGCTGTCAGGTCTCAAGAGTCTGTTGAGTGCTATGGAATTGTACCTGTACGTTTTCTTTTCCAGAACATAAATCAAAAGCCAGTAGTTCTTCGAAAGAGAAGACAAAGAATAAAAATAGAAGCAAATTGGGATCTCTTCTACTACAGGTAAGCGTGAGAGCTCTCTGCCAGTGCAGAGTCAGGTAAGCGTGAGAGCTCTCTGCCAGTGCAGAGTCAGGTAAGCGTGAGAGCTCTCTGCCAGTGCAGAGTCAGGTAAGCGTGAGAGCTCTCTGCCAGTGCAGAGTCAGGTAAGCGTGAGAGCTCTCTTCCAGTGCAGGGTCAGGTAAGCGTGAGAGCTCTCTTCCAGTGCAGGGTCAGGTAAGCGTGAGAGCTCTCTTCCAGTGCAGGGTCAGGTAAGCGTGAGAGCTCTCTTCCAGTGCAGGGTCAGGTAAGCGTGAGAGCTCTCTGCCAGTGCAGAGTCAGGTAAGCGTGAGAGCTCTCTTCCAGTGCAGGGTCAGGTAAGCGTGAGAGCTCTCTTCCAGTGCAGGGTCAGGTAAGCGTGAGAGCTCTCTTCCAGTGCAGGGTCAGGTAAGCCTGAGAGCTCTCTTCCAGTGCAGGGTCAGGTAAGCGTGAGAGCTCTCTTCCAGTGCAGAGCCAGGTAAGCGTGAGAGCTCTCTGCCAGTGCAGAGTCAGCGCGATGCCGACGCTGCAGGTGCTGGGGTGCAGCGCTCTCTAGTGTTCGGTGCTGCCTGTGCTCTCACCGATCACGTTCCTGGAGATGGAACTGTCAAGAGTGCGTCCATTAGACAGGCTCTTATAAATAAAGGCTGAGTCAGCCATCCGAGGAGCTTACATTATCTTCACAATGTTAGTGAGGCTTAAAGATGATTTCACAAAACACTTTCTGTGGCTTAGAATCAGCTGCATACCTACCTTCAGCCATGTTAGAAATGCAGTTGTAAAAGATGGATGACAGGCCCTCACACCAGACCAGGGACTCATTGCAGTGAACATTTGCATGTAAGATGTTTGGATAAGGGGGTGAGGTACACTATAGTGTTCATGGTGAGATAAATTTGTGTTGTTTTTCTTTTGTGGAGGAGGTTACAAGGGCGGAGGGAAGATATGAAGGGATGGGGAGACAAACAGAACTGGGGTACATGATAGGAAATAAATAATCAATAAGAAGTTAAAAAAATAAAAAAGAGGTGGATGAGAAAAGCCCAAGAAGATTTGTGACAAATGAACATCCGAGCCAGTAACCTCACATACTCTGCAGCCGCCCACACGCTGACCCAGGGCTTTCCCTTGATGGACACAGAGAAGCGCATTTAGGTAGACAGTTCTATGGTTTGTGACAGTTCTTAGTAACTTAGAGTGTCAGTCGGGACGGTGACATGCTGATTGTGTGTTGACCAATTAGGAAGGTATTGGGTATGAAAACACCCTACACTCTCACATCACACACCACTTAAGGTATAGGATAGCCTTAAGACTATGCTTTGCACTTCTCGGGAATCCTTGCTTCTGCTGTTCCCTGAAAACATCAGTGAAACTCTGACGTGGCTTTGCTGCAGGGGTTGCTGACTGCTAATAACAGATGTAATGTCCATGCGCCCCCAGTTTAGATCTCGTCTCCATTTGTTGTCGTGGTTTTTCCAACAGTTCTGCAGAGGTTCATTGGGTCATCTGTGAGTGCCAGACAGCCAGAAGAATTGGATATCTGACAACGTTATTTTCTAACTTGGATTTTTGTTAGCTGCAAATAAATGAAACTGAACTACCCATTTTAAAATTCATACATATTTATCTAATGGTTTAAAGTTCATTTTTCACCTTTTATACTGAAAACTTCCAAGATAAAAGAATTTTATGGTGACTGCCCTGGTTCTACCAATGGCATTTCATTCTGCTTTTTTAATACAGATGTTTTTTTTCTTTTTCTTGGTAGAATTTAATAATCTGGTTTTCTTGCTTATTAGAAGAGGCAGTACTAGCTATTGGTAGATTTTGAGAAATGCTTGTTTCATACTATTTCCTTATTGCATGTGTGCCTAGGTTTAGTCAAGACCATGCTAGATCCAACCTTATTTGGAACTTTAAGACACGAGAAGAACTGAAAGACACCCTGGAGTCTGAGATGAGAACGTTTAACATTGACAGAGAGCTCGGCAGCGCCAGTGTCATCTCCTGGAACCACCATGAATTTGAGGTACAGCTTTGTTTTCATAGCATATTAATCTTAAAGAATAAAAGCATCTGCTATCTCTGAAGATTTTAAAATATCTCTAGCTGGGCCTGGTAGCACACACCTTTAATCCCAGCACTCGGGAGGCAGAGGCAAGCAGATCTCTCTGAGTTTGAGGTCAACCTGGTCTACAAAGTGAGTCCAGGACAGCCAGGGCTCTGTTACACCGAGAAACCCTGTCTCCAAAAATCAACCAACCAACCAATCAAATATCTCTATAACCATATCTTTATCTTTCCTCATGTAATATAACAGAAAATATTAGGAAATTCTAATCTTTACTTGAGACAAAAAATTTAAGGGGCTGGAGAGAGAGCTCAGAGGTTAAGAGCACTGGCTGCTCTTCCTGAGGTCCTGAGTTCATTTCTCAGCAACCACTTGGTGGCTCACAACCATCTATACTGAGATCTGGTGCCCTCTTCTGGCCTGCAGGCACACATGCGGGCAGAATACTTACTATATAAATAATAAATAAATCTTTAAAAAACCAAAAAACACTGGGTTCAAGGTCAAAGCCAGAAGGATTACATGCGTGCTCATATATACATTGGCTTCAATTATATACACTCATGCACCATTTAGCAATGGGGATACACTGAGAAGCATGTTGTTAGGCCCAGAGCACACTTATTACTAAATAAGATGGCTATAATGTCACTGGCCAATATTATCTTCCATGAAGAAGCAAAACGACATGACTACAAAGGTCACAGTTATATACTTAAATACTCTAGTATCACGTTACCTACCATGTACATTTCTCTTGTTTCTCTACTCTCCACATCAATTATTTTAACAAAGCAGCAAAATATAGCCGCAACCATAATCAAATCTTAATTTAAAAATCTACATTTAAATAAAGAGCAAAGCCAGGTGTGGTGGTGCACACCTTTAATCCCAGCACTCGGGAGGTAGAAGCAAGTGGATTGCTGTTAGTTTGAGGCCAACCTAATCTACAAAGCAAGTCCAGGACAACCAGGCCTACCTAGAGAAACCCTGTCTTGAAAAAAGAAAAGAAAAAACGAACAAATCTAAAGTTCCAGAAATAGGGGAAAACATGTAAAGATCAGATCTGAACACATAAGTCAAAATTAATAAAACTCATGCGTGATTCTCAGGTGTAATGTTCAGTAACTTATCAAAATGCATTTTAATTAATTAATTATAGTATGCTCCTGCAAGTACACCTGCATACCAGAAGAGAGCACCAGATCTTTAATGGCAGTTCCCAACTGTACCTCCAGTCTAAAGGGATTCATTGCCTTTTTCTGGCTTACACAGGCACTGCACATGTGTGCACAGACATACATGCTGGCAGAATACTCATACACATCAAATAAAAAATAAGGGGGGGATGGAGACAGTACAAACATTTCAGCACATTTCTGTACCTCCATTGTTGGGCAGGGCCAGGTGGAGACAGGCAGATCCCATAGCTGTCTGGACAGCCAGTCGGGACAAGAAGGCCAATTCTTTGAGATGGAGAGTGATAGAAGAGTGTACCCGATGTTGACCTCTAGCCTTTACACATCCAGGGATGTGCGTGCGCGTGCGCACGCACACACGCACGCACGCACACACACACACACACACACACACACACACACACAGTATATTACCTGATATTTTTAAAGAAATGATAAACTCATGGTGGCTCACACCCTGAATTCCAGCACTTGGGAACTTGGGAGACAGAGACAAGCGCATCTCTTGAGTTCAAGGCCAGCCAGGTCTACAGAGGGAGTTCCAGGACAGCTATAAGAGAAACCTTGTCTTGAAAAAACAAAAAGAAAAGAAATATTAAACTGTAAATAGGGAGGGAAATTATTCTAACCTAAAATGGTGTTTATATTTGTTAATAAAGGTTAGATATGAGTGTCTGGCAGAGGAAATCAAAATAGGAGACTATTACTTGAGATTGCTGTTGGAAGAGGATGAAAATGAAGAAAGTGGATCGATAAAAAAATCGTGAGTCTCTTTTCTTATCTCCTTAGCTTTGTTGTCACTGTTTGTTTCTGGGTTGTTTCTATTGAACCTCTGTTTACATCTAGGTATGAATTTTTCAATGAGCTCTACCATCGCTTCCTGCTCACTCCAAAAGTTAATATGAAGTGTTTGTGTTTACAAGCCCTTGCTATCGTTTACGGCAGATGCCATGAAGAAATAGGGCCCTTCACAGATACAAGATACATCATTGGGATGCTAGAAAGGGTAAGGACACTGAGGGAAGACTGCTGTCTGAGTGTCAGAACTAACTTGGTCACATTGTCTTAGTCACTTTCTGCATAAATTTTTCTTTAATGGCTATTAAAGTTATTTAAGTTTAAGTAGGAGGCGTAGGAAAATAACGAATTAAAATTTGTGCATTCCAGTTTTTTTTTTTTTTTTCTTCAGCTTTTGATTTGTTGATTTACTTGCCAAATTGGAGTATGTGAGCTTAACAGGTGTATAAAAGAAAACAACTTCTAGTGTTGTGTCTTTGGATTTTCATTTTGAAAAAAAATCACGAATGTTTCCGACATGTGAAGACAGTGAAGTTGCATAGAACACCAGTTATTTAAAAGAGGAAATAAGTTAGCATATATTTTATTTTACGCAGTTTACCATTTAAGACTTGATCATAGGGGCAGTAATATGCTTTACAGTGAACTTGACTGTGATCTATTGTTCCAGAGTATGTAGTTCATTCTTGCATTTGTGTTTATGTTTTTCTTACATTTTAACCATGTAAATATTAACACACTGTATGGAAGAGAAGCATGTTACCAGTCTTCAGAGTAGCCATCCATAGTTGTTACAGTTGTCGGCTCTGAGCCATTGCTTTGTGGAGAGACGTGAGCAGCACAGCCCAGATGAGAACCTTGCTGCTGGCTACTAGCCTAGCAACACCGTTGAGTCCTTTGTTCTCTCTTGTTTGTGTGTGTTGTGGGGGAGGGGTGGTGGCATGGCCGAAATCTTTCTAAGTGGCCCCAGCTGGCTGCACAATGTATAGCTCTGGCTGACTTTGAACTTGGTATCCTTTTGTTTCAGCCTTCTAAATGCAAAGATTAGAGCATGCACCACCATGCCTGCTATTCCAGAGAAATGGAGGACTTAGAACATACTGTGTTTTAAGAAATGCTTTTTCCCTTTTCACTAATGTTCATTTTAATGAAACACCCTTTGCCAAGTCTAAGAGTTTTACCTGCATGACTTTTCTTGTCTTCTAAAAGCTATTCTATTAGTCTTTATAATGACTTAAGAAGATCTTCTGTTCTAGGAAATTAGATAATTTCTACAAATTTGCCTACAATGTAAAACACTTAGGAATTGGAATAAATGACAGGCAGACACCTTTAATTGTCTCTTCAATATTTGAAAGATGACATTTCTTATGAGCTGTCAGCTGATTGTGTGAAGCTGTCTCATGGATGTTTTATCTATTTTTGACTAATTTGTCATTTATTTCATTAGTGCACTGATAAACTTGAACGAGATAGGCTGATCCTCTTCCTGAACAAGCTGATCCTTAATAAGGTACAGTATTCTGTGTAAATACACTGTCATTTCCAAGTCATGTGCCCAAGTGCTGCTAACCTGTCAGTCAAATCATCCAGAGATGGTTCTTTTCTTCTTTAGATGAGAAAACTGGGTGCTTTGAGTTACAGAAGGAAAACATTTTGCCAGTTTTTCTAAGGATTCTATCCTGGTATTCCAGGTGCTAAGTGAAGCCTCCTTTTTACTCTAAGTTTACAGAAGCAGACTGGAGGTGCTGGAGAGGTGGCTCAGAGGTAGAACACTTACTGAGTGTGTATGCAACACCACTTAAATTGGAGCATTAAAGTGGGTTTTAGTTTTTGGTTTTTGGTTGATTTTTGTTGTTGTTGTTTTTTGTTTTTGTTTTTTTGTGAGACGTAGTTTTTCTTTGTGGCCTTGGCTGTCCTGGACACTCTTTGTAGACCAGGCTGGCCTTGAACTCACAGCATCCACCTGTCTCTACTTCCCCCAAGTGCCGGGATTACAGGTGTGCGTTTTAATGTAATATTTCATTTTTGGTTATTGAGTAACATGTTTATTGATGGGCAGGATAATTGTAGGGCTAGAGTTTATCATGCCACTTTGTTTTTATTGTGGGAGGAGAGTACTTACTCAGACCATATATAAATGGAAATTCTTACATGATCTCTTTCTAGTATAATTTTGTCCTTTTAATCTTACAAATACCAAGTTAGTGTAGTTGCACTTCTAAAGAAGTTCTTCATGTGTTTGTCCTAGAGAGTATGCCAGGCTGTAGCACCTATTAAAGAGAAAGACTTTAGATTATGCAAAAATGTTTTCCTCTTTCAGAAAAACGTTAAGGATCTCATGGACTCAAATGGCATTAGGATTCTTGTGGACTTGCTTACTCTTGCACATCTCCACGTGAGCCGTGCGACAGTCCCCCTACAAGTACGTTTGCTTTCTAGTGTCTACACACTTTGTGTTCTTTGGATACAATTTTAGAATTACAAGAGTCTTGAAATCTGCATTTGTCTTTTATGGTAAAGTAACAGTATCTCTATAAAGTGGCTTGGTTTTGATACAATGTGACCTTTCAGTTGATTTCATTAGATATGTAATTGGAACATTCAGCACTGACAAACACTAAGAATAGTTTTGCTCTAGGGCACTGGGGTCATTATTCAAACCATATAGCAAAACAGTGCCACCAGGCCTTCTCTGCTACTTGATTTAAAAAGAGATATGTATTTTAGCTTATTTGATGCTTTAAGATATAATGTAGAAACTTTCCTGGCTCAAGATATTTTGTTGTACTTACAACAACAAAAAAAGTCTTTTAAATATTCCAAAATGGGGCATTTTCTGGGTTTAAATAAGAATAATAAAAATCACAATACTTATAGAACAGTATTATAGTATACCAGGTGCTGTTCTGGATACGCTTACACTCTAAACCCCTCAGTGGCCCTGTGTGGTAGTTATCATCAGTTCCCATGTTGCAGCACAGAACCTAAGGAGCAAAGAGCCTAATACATTGCCTCCATCACCCATGAGTTCGGAACCAGTTAGATGCAAGAAGCTTGCTTTTGTTTTATTTACAGCTTGACTCTAACTGAAAGCTGATCATTGCAGGGATATTTAGAAACCATGGTACAGCCAAACATACGTAAAAACTATCTTCCCAAAGCATTGATTAAGAAAACTGTTAACTTTCTGTGGTGCTAAAAGAGAAAATCTATAACAAATCTAATTTTTGATTCTGGAAGTTGGCAGTATTCTGAGCCAAAAGTGTTTCATGGTGCTCTGCCCCCATATAGGCAGCTTACATTTATAGTCAAAGGAAAGGCAGGAGAAAGTGAAGGGAATTGATTGCTGCCCACTGCTGCTGCCTTGGGCATGTTTGAGCAGATGGATGCCTGTGGCTGGCTAAAGCTGCGACAGGCTGAGACTCAGCTGCCTGTTACAGGAATACATTAGGATGTTTACCTTTGTTAGGCTACGACTCACTGCGTACAGAGTGGTCTCGGGCAGAACCTAAGTGTATGCAGCAGCAGCAGCAGCAGCAGCAGCAGGAGCAACAGCAGCAACTTTCAGTTTAACCGTGTGGGGAAGGTTCAGAAAGTGTCAGACCTGCTGATATCGCTCCCTTTTGACTCTGATCTTCACTGAAGCCCAGCTCCCCTCCCCCAAAACTTGAATATGTTGAACATCATAGTTTCAGGTTAATAATATTTGTTTCTTTTATAGTTATTTGCAGTATTCTTTGCTAATGTAATTTCAGTGCCCTGAGAATTTACTAATGACCATAAGAAATACAGATATCCTTAAATTTAGACAGATGAGTGAATTTAGGAAATTGTTTATGTATGTATTAACAACAAAACTTTCTTTGGCTGTGCCTTGGGCTTTTAATCCTATTTCTGAAGGTATTTAAAAGAAAAAAAACTTCAGACCAAATTTTAGTACTGAATAAGTTGTTTTATGGCATCTGCCCCTTAGATTTCTGCCTTGGAAATAACTGAACTCTCTTTCAACATAGAGCAATGTGATCGAAGCTTCTCCAGACATGAAGAGAGAGAGTGAGAAGGAATGGTATTTTGGCAATGCAGACAAAGAAAGGAGTGGACCATATGGATTCCACGAGGTGTGTGCTGTGTACAGACTTCTTGCCATCTCTGCATTGTTGTTGTTTCTTGTGAGAGACAACACAGCTGTGCAACATCATATTTGGCAGGTCTTTGCCTTCTTATGGCCTCTTATTCAGCACTCAATACAGATGTGCAGTATCTTTTTAGATACTGTATTTATTTATGTATATGTGCGTGTCTATAAATGTGTGCCACATGTGTGCAGGTCCCCAAGGTGGCCTGAGTGGGCATCAGATGCCCTCAAGCTGGAGGAATATGTGGTTTAAATCTCCTAACATGGCTGCTGGGAACCGCATCCCCTGGCAGTGCAGGAAGTGCTCTTATCTTCAGAGCTGTCTCTCCAGCCCCAAGAAGTGCAGTGTCTTAAACTTAACTACTATGTCAAGCATCAGTAATTGTACAACTCCATTTCCTTCTGAAGAATTAGGTGACTTGAGGGTCTAGAGATGTGCATATGTTTACATAATTACATGCCAAATCATATAAAGCTGTTGTTACTGGAGTGGGACTCAGGAGGTAGCATTGAGTTTTCAATGAACTTTCATGCAGTAACTATTACCATCCTAGTTATACGTCATATAATGCTTTACATGGTATCATCAAATTTTTATATGTACCAAAGGTCATTGAATAGTACCTGTTCGTTCTGGAGGTAGGAGCATTCCTCTTCACCACAGCGTGTGACTCTGTCCTCAGTTGACTAAAAACAGTTTCATGAGGGCCTAGCCTTCTCTCACATATTTTGGTTAGTGTCCACCCTGCTTCTCATCTGTGCACTTCACAGTGTTCTTCAGGCTCTTCTGTGGGCCAAACAAATGGCTGTTCTTATATTACTAGTCAAAATTGGGCTCCTGAGCAGCTGTTGGCAAGAGCTTGTGTAATCATAGGGTGTTTTCCATGCTGACACGTCACTGTCTCATAGTGATTGTTGTTTCTTGTGTATCATACTGATATAGAAAACATTAGCAAACATTTCATTTAATTTTGTGTTTGTAATCAATTAAGATGCAAGAATTATGGGCCAAAGGAATGTTGAATGCAAAAACCAGATGTTGGGCTCAAGGCATGGATGGATGGCGACCGCTCCAAGCAATACCTCAACTTAAGTGGTGCCTGTTAGCCAGTGGGCAGGCTGTTCTGAATGAAACTGACCTTGCTACCTTAATACTGAACATGTTGATCACAATGTGTGGATATTTTCCAAGCAGGTACAATGTCTTCAGTGTTTTTGTGACTAACAGGGACTCTCAGGTTTCCTCCCCCATTGTGTGGATATGGTCTCTGTCATGTCACAAACTACTGTGGCAGTTTCACAAGGGTGTCCTGTATGTGGCTCGGGATACTGCTTCTTTGACTTTTAAACTTTTTGAAACAGTTATAAAGAAATAATTTACAAGTTACATCGATGTAGTAACTGAAAACATTTTCTGGAGGCTGTCAAGTAATCTTACACAGTTGATATTTCTCAGCTGGATTCTAGCAGTATAACATTACATGGGTTAGATAAGAATGTTGGGAAATAGCTATCGATAGCCCATGTCAGTGGTGAGTGCCGGCTCCTGATCTTCCAGGCTAGCCAGGCCTGCCCGCAGCTCACTCTATGGGACCGTTACAGGAAGATTTGTTTTCTATAACAATCACACTTGTAACCTTTACCTAGTGTATATCTGTCTTCATAAAATATTTGCACTCATACCTTAACACTCTGTGTTCATCTTACACTTCTCTTTAAAAATCAGGTTAGACTCAAGATCATACAGTTAGCATTTTAAATAGAAGTGCATTAATTAAGGCTGTATTTGAATCATTAAACTAAGGTTTACGTTTATTTTACAAAGTTTGATAGGGCATTTTGGGGGGACTGTCCACAGTCAGTGTGTTAGACAACACAAAGTTTAATCAATTAAATAATAAATAAGAGTCTTTGGCTCTTCTAGGGTACTGTTTTTCAAGGAAATCTTATGGAAGGAAATGAAGTCATATTAAACAGCCAGTAGATTTAAACCAAATACCTAATCATGTTCCCAGCTGTATGAGAGCTTAGTCTTCATTTACAAAAGAGGAAGGTAACTTGCTTCATGCCTAGTAGACTGCCATATGCTCTGAATGTACAAATTCCAATAGCTGTGTTAAATCTTGACTGTAGACAATATTTTCTAGGGATCAGGATAATGCCATCATTCGTCCTTTACCCAGAGTGAAAAGACTACTGTCAGACAGCACCTGCCTTCCCCATGTCATCCAGGTGGGTCGCTCGTGTGTTACCAAACTAGAGTGTAGGCGTATTTGTTATGTCTGTTTTATTGGGGTTCTTATATCTCTATCTCCCTTCCACCCTTATTCCTTCCAGTACCCTAATACCAGGTAGGAGAGGCAGAAGCATTTTTAGACTGCTTCCTGCTGCTTAGTGTTGTCAGGTTCTTTGGGGCAAGTCCAGTCAGGATCTCTCCAGCTTCTCAAACTGCAACAACAGCTTCCTCTTCCTCTTCTTCTTCCTCTTCCTCCTCCTCTTCCTCCTCCTCCTCTTCCTCCTCTTCCTCCTCCTCCTCCTCCTCCTCCCACGCCACCGCCACCACCACGATCCCAGCCCCTCTCCAAGCTCTCAAGAGTTCCCAGACTCAAACTATCTGCAGCTAGCACAAATCATACCCCTGCTAGTGCGGGACAGTCATAGTTAACAGTGCAGACAAACTGAAGCAGCCCATATCCCACACCTGGGATTAAAACAAAAACATATTCACATAACATAACTGTTTTTTGAAGAAACCAAAACTCTTAATACACTAGAACAATATTTTTTAAATTACTTGATTTTACTATAGTCTTTGTCTTTATTTCATTATAATCCATTCCATTTTCATAGAGCTGAACCCCAAGTTACATTTGTTTCTTTTTTTTTTTCTTAAAGATTTATTTACTTTTATGTATATGGATGTTTTACCTAAATAAATGTCTATATACCATGTGTGTTCCTGGTACCTTCGGAGGCCAGAAGAGGGTTTCGGGATTGGAGTTACACCTGGTTTTGAGCTGCATTGTAGGTGCTGGGGACCAAACCCAGGTCCCCTACAAGAGCAGTTGGTGCTCTCACCTGCCAAAACCATCTCTAGTTCTGTATTCTAAATTGAGCTGTTAATCCAAGTATACTGGGGAAGGATGTATATCCAGGAACCTGAATGTGTGATATCTTCACACTTGTGTATGGTGTATGTGTGTGCACACACTTGTGTATGCATGTGCATTAGAGAGTCTCTCAAACAAGCAGCGTTACCTGTAACAGCATAACAAAACTAGCTTCAGACACATTTCGGTCTTTATCTGATCCTATTTTGATGAGTTCTTAACAGTGCTTTACTATCTGCATTAAATATAGAATGAACCTTTTTTAAGTTGATTTTCAGTCTGGTACATCCCATGGATGTGAGAAATGATAACCTCAGCATAACTCACCAAACAAGACATTTTATTTGCTTTTTCAGCTACTGCTGACCTTTGACCCTATCCTTGTTGAGAAGGTCGCTATCTTATTACATCACATTATGCAAGATAATCCACAGTTACCTCGACTCTATCTCAGTGGCGTGTTCTTCTTTATCATGATGTATACAGGTTCCAACGTGCTTCCTGTTGCTCGGTAAGAACATGAAGAAACTGTCTTAAATTACCTCAGTTATATGTGGGCACACTTAATAGGAACTCTTACGGCATTGCTTTTTCATTATAATAGTTTTCTAATAATATGTCTAAAAATTTGGAAAGTAGAAGAAAAGGTGGGAAATTATTCAGAATTGTGCCAGTTTACTAGAAGTAGTATTGGATTTTATTTTATTATATGTATGCATATATTTAAATAAATGCATTTGTTATGCATGCAGTTTTATATTTTGCTGTCTAAAATGAATATTTTTTTATATTACTATGTAGCCTTAAGATGATCATATTTCAAGTCTTTATAGCACATTTTAAGTCTTTCCTGGCCCCCCCCCTTTTTTTTTTGCCCCCTGAGACAGGGTTTCTCTGTGTAACCTTGGCTGTTCCTAGACTCACTTTATAGACCAGGCTCACCTCGAGCTTAGAGATCTGCCTGCCTTTGCCTCCCTGAGTGGTGGGATTTCAGGTGTGCACCACTGTGCCTAGCTTCAGGTCTTCCCTTAATCAGAAATTAATTTGAGTACAGATTTATGAGTTTTCCTTTTAACTCTATTTTTAACCTTTTTAAAATTTACTAATGATCTAGTCTTTAGAAACGTAAGATCACTAAAACCTAGTAAGTTTCTCCATCTGAAAAACAATTTATTTTCCTTTCTAGGTTTTTGAAATACACACATACCAAACAGGCTTTCAAGTCTGAGGAGGTAAGCACGTTAACTAACGGACCCCTGAGCACAGGCACCGAGTGCGCTGATTCAGCACCCAGATAGTTTAGGTGTGTGTGGTTCCTACCATAAGTACTTGAGGACAGGTAGCATTTGGTAATTCATTCACATCCTTTGCAGTATCTGTGCACAAAAGGCTAATAAGCAGATATTTAAAATGAAAATGAAGTATGCTTACATTGAAGCCACAACTATGAGTATGAGTTAAATTAGTGGTTTTTATAAAGATTTTGTTGTATACTGAAATCTCTTAAGATTCATTAATGCTTGCGGCTTCCTTTTGTTCAGATCCCAAGGCAGAAGTGATGGGAGGCTTCCTTTTTGAAGCCAGGCTGTTTCATGTGCTAGCAGAGTGCTCTTGTGCTTGCATTCAGAAAACTGAGAGCCAAAAGAAGATGACTCTCTTTAAGAGGCCCATCAACCTGAAATTTTATTACCTATAATTATATTTTACAGAGAGACTTTATTGTCAAAAAGTTACTGGCATGTGTTTGCTTGGCTTATGTTAGCGCATTTAATTTTTAGATTTTACCCAGAACAAACCACTGTTTGAGACACTGGAGAGTGTTGCACCACTTTGACATTAGCAACTAGACAGTAATGAAGGCTCCATAGAGTAGCCACTGAAGCCCCAAGAGTGACAGAACTTGCCTGGTGCTGTTAAACTGAAACAGCATTTTATGGGCTTTTGTAAGCAAAAAATAGCAATACTTAATGTAGCAGTCATTTGGACATCCTTTCTCCTTTATTTCTGTGCATCAATATGTAGGTAATATCTTAACACCTGGGCGTGGGATTGTGTGTGCACCTGTGTATGCGCTCTCCTGTACACCTGTGTAGAGGCCAGAGGTCAACCTGACATGTTTGTCTAGCCACCTTGGTTTTTGAGACAGGGTCTCTCACTGAACCTGAAGACTGATGTCTGCCTGGGCTGGCTCATCAGTGAGCTTCAGCGTCCGCCTCTCCATGGGTCATCTCCCTCGTCCCCAGTGCCGGGTTACAGCTCATGCTGCCCTCCTGGCTTTGATGTGGGTTCTGGGGATCTCAAGTCAGGTCTTGATGCCTGTCCAGGAAGCACATTACCCTCGGAGATGTCTCCTCAGACCCTCAACACTTTTGTTTTAGAAATTATTTCCCTAAATATTTTTATTAATTACAGCAATATTCTTTGTGTAAGAATTACCAAGTAATAGAACTTTAGACAACAGAAGAAAGGATTTTCACCCAGCAATTTAACAATTAAAATTTATCACTATTGTTGCCAAAATGTGAACGTTCTTGCTTTTGAATTTGTTTCTGCACCAAGTGGTAAATGCTTGTTTGCAGCCCATCTCTACTCTATACTGGAGAAGGAAAGTGTGTTACTAGGTGGAAGGAAGAGAGGCTTTTATGCTCATTGGGACCAGGTTTCCATCCTAAGAGAAATGAATTTTAAAATATGGCATATTAAATTGTGAGGCAGATTTGGACTTCTCGATCCAGATAGTTATAATTACTTTAAGTGAAATTCCTCATCTTAAATTCTATGCACAATTTAGAGAGCATCTTCTTAAGACTGGATTTAAGGGACTGGAGAGACGGCTCAGAGATTAAGAGCACTGACTGCTCTTCCAGAGGTCCTGAGTTCAATTCCCAGCAACCACCTGGTGGCTCACAACCATCTATAATGTGATCTGATGCCCTCTTCTAGCCTGCAGGCAGAGCACTGTATACATAATAAATAAATAAATCGTAAAAAAAAAAAAAAAAAGAATGAAAGAAAGAAAAGAAAAGAAAGACTGGATTAAAGGGCTAGTGAGATGAGATGGCTTAGCAGGTAAGGTGCTTGGAGCTCTGAGTTGAGTCTCCAGGACGCACATGGTGAAAGGTAAGAGCCTACTTCTACAAGTTGTTCTCTGACCTCCACAGCATGCCCTGGCATGTGCGCATACACATACACACACAGACACACACACACACAAGAAATAATTTTTGAAAGGAGCTGGACTTACTAGATTTTGAATGCAGCAGGTCCAAGGTAGATGGTAAGTGTCTTTATGGCTCTTCCTTGTTGTCCGTCATTGTTCCTCATGGTCTAAGGTTGGCTGGTCATCCTCAGTACTGTGTGGTGGTGCACATAATCCCTGCGAAGGTTAAGGCTACTGTAAAACTGCTGGCCTTTGCTTCTAATTTCACTGTGTTTCTCCAGCTCCCTAGAGCATAGAAGTGATTTGTTCCAGTTGTACTGTCTGTCTGTCTGTCTATTTGTTTGTTTTGACACAAGGGCTCTCTCTGGCCCTGGCTGCCTGGCCTTGAACTCACAGAGATCCACCTTCCTCTACCCTGGGAGTGCTGGGATTAAAGGTGTGCCCCACCACGCTTTGGTCTTGCTGTCTTTTCTTGAAATACTCTTAATTATTCATTTATCACATATTTTAAAGGTAATTTCATTGTTTCTAACTACATTTTTCCTATTTTTTTGTTGCTTTTTAAGACTAAAGGACAAGATATTTTTCAGAGAAGTATACTTGGACATATCCTGCCTGAAGCAATGGTTTGCTACCTAGAAAACTATGAACCCGAGAAGTTTTCTGAGATTTTCCTCGGTGAATTTGACACTCCAGAAGCAATCTGGAGCAGCGAGATGAGGTGAGTGACTCCTGCTTGTGCTTATGCTTGGTGTTTGCTGCTCATCACCTGGCTTGCTTTCTATTGCAAAAAGAGTTCTTCCTAGCTCCATATGTTCTAATTCAGCTGATAGGTTTTGACAAGGCCTGAGCGTCTATTCTGATAGAAATTACTATTAACAGAGTTTTGGATAAGAGTGTGGCCTGTTAACCACTAATGGCAATACAAGTCAAGCCACAACTTTTGGATTCTTAAAAATAGGCCTGTACTCTACAGATTTTGCCTACATACATAGACTAGATCAAACTAGAGATGCCCACAAGAATTTTGGTGAGCATTTCCTAGCCAGCAGGTTTTGACAGTACAAGGAAAGGCCTAAGAAAGCACAGAAAAGGGCAAGACCCACAAACACATGGTAGTGTGTAGTGACCACCTCACCTGCCCATGGGAGGCTTGGCTGCTCATAAGTCCAAGGTGATGGCTGCCTCTGAAGCCCTCATCTCTCTTAGTGCCTGACATTTGATCTTTGAGTCACTCAGTTCTCAGGACAACTTTACATTCTCCATGCCACCTATTTATTATGATTGACTTTCTAGGCCAGGTTGACTTTTAGGGTTGTTTAATGCTGGCCACCTTTTTTAATGGTGATGTTCTGTGTGTCAGTTATTTTTATTGGAGAAATATCTAGGAATATAAATAAATTAAAAATTGCTTTTGTAATATTCTCCTTTTTAAATTGTTTGAGTTCCTCTGAAATATTTTTCTTACCAGATTGAGTTCTGCTTAGCTTAAGGCTAGATAAATAATGCTGTGTAGTAAGCATCTTTGGGGGCAATAGCAAGCCTTAGTCCCTAGCTGTTCCGCTGCCTGATACACATGCAGACACCATCTGACCTTGTAATGGCTGAGGTGTAGGAGGGACGACTACATATACACTGAATGATTAAGTACTCTTGAGTAACCTTTAATTCTGCTTTATAACAAAGTAGTTCTAAAGATTGTGTAACTTCTTGCATGATGACCTATGTTTCTCTTTAAGTAAAATAATCCTTCAGAGTGCCTGAATGGACACTTCTGTGATTGTAGGCGCCTCATGATAGAGAAGATTGCTGCCCATCTTGCTGACTTCACGCCTCGCTTGCAGAGTAACACGAGAGCACTTTATCAATACTGTCCCATCCCGGTTATCAATTATCCACAGCTAGAAAATGAACTATTTTGTAATATTTATTACCTCAAACAACTTTGTGATACACTCCGGTTTCCAGATTGGCCAATTAAAGACCCAGTAAGTTCAATTTGTTCCTTCTTAAACTGTAAAAACAATTTCTGAACACTTATTTTTTCCTCCTGTGATGAAGAGGATTGTGGCTTCTTTAGGTAGTCATGGTGCTGCATCTCTGCGGTCTCCACTGCTTGGGAGAGTCAGGCTGGAAGATTGCCTGAACCAAAGTTTGTGGCAAGCCTAAACAACAGTGAGACTGTCTCAAAGACAGATGGACAGACAGACCAAATCACTCACTCTCTCTTAAGCAACATGTACTGAGTAGTTCATTAATGCATTTGGATAGATTTTGAACTCTGGAAGGTATTTACGATTTTACAGGTTTTATCTTTTATGACCTAGACAAGTTTCACTCCCAGACTGGTACCCATCTCTATGGGAGAGAGACTGAACTCACAGGTATTCAGTATCTCAGGCCACTTGAGGTTGACTGATGCAGGGTCTGTGTACATTCAGAGTGTTGACAGATTTTCCCCCCCTCCTAACCTCTCCTGGATAGAAACATGAACTGCTGTCTGTAAAGGAGTGTTCACGGAGTGCATAAACACAACCCCCAGTACATACAAGAGCACGGACCTGCCCTGTGTGCTCTCTGCCAGTCCTAGGTGGCCTTGGGATTCCTCTAACCTGGGGCCCTTGGATCTGTGAAAGGGTGGAAAGTCTGGGTGCCCATGCTGTTGCTTTTCCTGCAGCAGAACTTGCCATCTAAAAGATGTCAGACGTTTGCTGTTGGTGCTACAAGTCACTGCCTCTGCACAGTGCTTCCTCAGCTTGTGTAAAGCTGTGAGCTCCTTCGGCACATAGCTTGAAATAAGTACTGGCCATTGTCTTCCTGTCCCTGCGAAGCTCAGTCAGTTCTTGGTGCCTTACATTTGTTTGAATGTCAGCATATAACTAATATGTAGGTGACCTTAAGAAAGGTTACACAATGTGCTTGCTTTCCTAGTACAGTGTCTCTTGTACTAATTTTGAGATTTTCTGTGTTTGACAGATGTTTATTTAAAAGTTAACAGTACAGATACATTGGTAAAGAATAAAAATATAACCTAAACAGAAGGAAGTTCTGTAACAAATAACCTGGCCTCCAACATTAAGATTTTTGTATTTCAATAAACTGTTAATTGGTTAGCCTAGAAATGTTGTACAGCACAAATATTGGTCAAACCTAAAGTTATATTCTTAATTACTTTACTGGACACAGCTTGTATTCTTCTGTCTTTAAGGTTAAGCTTCTGAAAGATTCTCTTGATGCTTGGAAGAAGGAAGTAGAAAAAAAGCCACCCATGATGTCCATAGACGATGCTTACGAAGTGCTAAATCTGCCTGCAGGCCAGGGGCTGTGAGTAATTTCAGTATTACGGTACTAGGTGCCTGCTTTAGCTTAAGACAGTAAGCCTAAAGATGAAATTCCATTTAAACAGCCATTTTAAAGTCTTTCGCCTACTTATTGATACACACGGCCTATGAGAGTAATCTGGAACTCTGGTCACCAACTCTGATGTATTACAGATTTACTAACCAAATCACCCTCTTCTGTCCTCGCTGGTATCTATCGCACTTTATTACTTGGACTGTTGTAGGCAGTGCACCTAGCCTTCACCTGGCATGCGGTGCTCATGCCCGTACTTGGTTCCTGCTTCTTCCCCCAGTGTATGCTGGGCTTGGGAAAGGTCTGGTGGAAGTATGCCCAGGACACTGCATGCAGATCAGGAACATTCCTGGGGAGTTTTACAGTGGCTACACGTGGTGGAGGAAAATGGCCTAACAGGCATTTTTTAAAGTACAGAGTAAATGTCTTTGTAATGTTCTCTTAATACTGACATAGTAACTTAAAATTACACAGTTTGCAGTGGCATTTTAGACATTTTGACATATCGTTGGATTTTAAAGCATACTTCTTAGCTTATCAAATCCCAAATACAATTCTGTAATTTTTAAAAATAGATACTATTAAAACTATATTGTAAACAATTAAATTTTATAAGTTAAACCTTGATTAGAGAACTTTTAGCTTTTTATTTCACTTATAAAGATAACATAAGACTATAATGTTACCTAAATCTTTCTTGACTTAATTGGATGTCTAATATATGATCAATTCCAAATATGGGATCAATAGTAATTTCCTGATGTGTACATGTGACCGACCGTATTGCAACATCATGTTAGAGGATTGTGTTCGTCCTTTTTCACAGATAGTTTTCCCTCTTTCCAGGCATGATGAAAGCAAGATTAGAAAAGCCTACTTCAGACTTGCTCAGAAGTACCATCCGGATAAGAACCCAGAAGGAAGGGTACGTGCTGCCTCTGGGGCGGGCTTCACTCGCCTCTGCTCCAGCGGCCTCATCTTACGTACTCAGTGTGAACAGGCTTCTAGCCACAGCCTGTGCTTTCTCTGTGGGTGGGTTTCTCAGTCTGCAGATTAAGTCAGATAGTAGAGTGTAACACAGTGCTTGGCACAGCCTCGGTATACAGTAGCACTGGAGGTCCAGACAGCTGCTCTGGAGAATCAGCTTACCACAGAGCCTGGAACATGAGAAGAGAGAACTGACTCTGCCTCTCACCTCCACGCATGAGGTGGTGGTGGCATCCCTGCCCCCTCCCACACAGACAAAAATGTAATAAAAATGTTTTTAAGGAATAAAACTAACAATACTTCTTATCAATAATTTTTCTGCACTGAGTCAGTCTGTGGTATATACGAGGAGTTCTAGGGTGTTTGTTTTTGTTTTGAGACAGCATCTGATATATCCCGGGCTAATCTCTAGCTTTCATATAGCCAAGAATGACCTTAAGCTTGTTACTCCTGCCCTCTGGGGTTGCAAGCACCTATCACTATGCCCAGCTCACTCGGTATTAGACTTCAAGTCCAGGCCTTCATGCATGCCAAGCAGGCACCTTACCAACTGAGCTACATCCCCAGGCTTTTTAGTATATGTGTGTTCATGTACACTTAATGGGACAGTTAGATTTTTATGTAAATATATTTCCTTACATAAATTGAAATTCTTGGATACTTATTTACAGGGGAAATGTAGTTTCCTCTTACAGTATACCAGCGAGGTAGCACTTAGAGTGAATTCCTTAATATGAAAGTAATTAAAGAAATTGGGAAATTATAATAGCCAAATGCCAATTATGTCTTGTTTTAAGTTTAATCAGAAAAATTCCAATAAAAAACCCAATTGTTTTACATACAGGACATGTTTGAAAAAGTAAATAAGGCATATGAATTTTTATGTACCAAGTCAACAAAAATAGTGGATGGGCCAGATCCAGAGAATATAATTTTAATTCTGAAAACTCAGAGCATCCTTTTCAACCGCCATAAAGAAGGTAAATCCTGTGACTTGACAGATTGTGGCTTATTTTCTAGCTAACTTCACTGACTCACTTGTTCTGCAGCATATTCTAGTAGGTTTGGAATTGTTACAAAGGACCCTCGGACTTGAGTTTTCGGTTCCGGAAAGCATTGTGTTGTAGAGGAAGACCTCTAGCAGTGCCGGCCATGGGCCTTCCCATCTGCCTGTTCTGTGGGGCTGCGTGCTTACGCCATCTAGCAGCACCACCCTAGCTGACATACAAGACAGTAAATAGAGTCAAAAATCGAAGGTCACTCAGTGACTTTCAGTTATAGGTGAAAGACTGCCTGCCCTGGCTCCAGCAACCTCAGAAGGCAGCAAACAGCAAGCAGGTTTGGGTCTTAAAAAACAGAAGAAACTTGAAAAGAATGTCCATTTCACACTGTCACTCTCAAGACTTTGTGTCCTTTGGAATAGTTAGAAAAACACTGGTCTTGGCGACGTAAGTGTCATTTCAGGGTTGTCTAAATGTTTTCAGGGCCACTGTAGTAGTCCTAGCAGTTAATATCTCAGAATATCTAAGGCGGTGTTGAAATATTTAATTCTTTGTTGGGTTTAATATAGCAGATAATCTATTGGCTTAAGACAGTGTAAGATGATGTGGAGGAAGGAAGGAAGGAAGGAAGAGTGCTCAGTGGGGACTGGAGGACGGCATGGGGATGGCTAGGGAACGTAAGACGAGAGAGAGTTTCAGCTGGCTTTTGGAAGGGACAGCTGAGAATTTAGCAATTGGATCATTGAGGTGAGCTTGATCACTACACCCTTGGATATGTCTTGAAGAGAGCATGTACTTAAAGCTTCTTAGTTATATGGCTTCCAGAACTGAGAGTGAGGTTACAAATCTGTGTCAAAACCCTTAAACCGTTTCTTTTGTAAACACAGATACTCATGCATGCATGTTTACTTTGTTCTTCGTAAGTAAGCTTAAAACAGTATAATTAAGACAGGTAATTATTGATTAACTTCAAAATAAAAAAACACTTTATTCTTATTTCAAGTGAAATTACAGAGATGTTTAAAAATATCATGGTTAGGAGGCTGGAGAAATAGCTCAGTGGTTAAGAGCACTGGCTGCATTTCCACAAGACCCAAGTTCAGTTCCTAGCACCCACATGATGGCACACAACCATCCGTAACTCCAGTTCCAAGGGATCCGTGAGACATGCACAAATGTCCATATAGAAATGTAGACAAGACACTCATGCACATAAGAAACAAAAATATATATCATGGCTGATTATTTGCATATCCTTGCCTTATTTAATAGCTTTTTTTTTAAAAAAAAAAAACACTGATTTTAAGATTCTCATTGTAGGGAGCTGGAGAGCTGGCTCAGAGGTCAAAGAGCACTGGCGGCTCTTTGGAATATCCTGAGTTCAATTCCCAGCAACCATTTGGGGGCTCACAGCCATCTATAATGAGATCTGGTGCCCTCTTCTGGCCTGCAGGTGTACATGCAGGCAGAACGCTATACATAATAATAAATCTTTAAAAAAAAAAAAAAAGATTCTCATCGTATACCTATAAGTGCCAGCATCTCTGGCAATGCTTATTAAAACAAAATTAGGCAAGTAGTTCATATATTTTCTATTTGGTATTTCTAGTAACAATTCATATTTCAGGATTTATAAATGTTTAAAACAAAGAGTAAAATAGGAAGAGCGGGGAGCCTGTTCTGAAAAGCTGATCACCGAGTGCTAACTTGCACTCCACACAGAATCTCGTTCTTACGCTGAATGCCAGGGTGATTGCTGGAGCACATGCTGTGTCTGGCAGCATGCAATCAGGTGAAACATTACAGAGGTCACATGGATAACAAAGCGGATACTCTGCAAAATCAATTATTTCCATGCCAAGCTCAGTTGATTCACCAGAAATATTGTAATTCACTACATGAGTTCACCAAAAAGGAAAGGTAAATTTGGAGATGTTTAATATGTAGACTGTCTGTTTTTTGAGGTGCCATACTGAGCCGTGGTGTGACCTTAACACTGTCCTGTTATTTCAGAGTTACAGCCTTATAAATATGCAGGATATCCCATGCTAATTAGGACTATAACAATGGAGACTTCAGATGACCTCCTCTTCTCAAAAGAGTCACCACTGTTGCCTGCTGCTGCAGAGCTGGCTTTCCACACAGTCAACTGCTCAGCCCTCAACGCTGAAGAGCTCAGGAGAGAGAACGGGTTAGAGGTAACAGGGACGACCCTCAGGCTGATCTTCACACTTGTCCAGGCACACAAGTGGCTCTTGACAATACAGAATCTCTCAGTACAAATCCATACGGTGCAGTTCTTCCTTTTCCTTTACTGCAGCAGATAGCATAGCATCATAGTTTCTGTACTCTAGTGCCAAAATCAAAGGCAGAATGGAGCTCATTGTATAGGGCTCAGAGATGGTAAAGATAATGTTCTTTATAAAGTAGTTCCTGGGAATGCTTTTAAAAAGCAGCAAACCTGAGGCCCTTTATTTACTTGCTTATGTAACAAATGTCAATCGAGTAAGTGTTTAGCTAGCAAACACGTGACATTAGAAGTTATATGTTATTATCCCTACTAGAAAAGGTTTACCCTTCAAGTCAAAGTGGAGAGTTAATGGCACACTGCTTTCTTGACAGGTGTTACAGGAGGCATTTAGTCGCTGCGTAGCTGTCTTGAATCGCTCCAGTAAGCCAAATGACATGTCAGTGCAGGTAAGGCTAAGCTATACGTTAGACACGGGGTTGGGGTGGGGAGTTCAGATTTCAACTGGGGTCTTCCCTAAAACACAGGCTACTGCCTTCCGCCCTCCCACTCTTACGAGCATGAGTTTCTCAGCATAGAATGAGGAATGAGGCTGCAGATGTGATTGTCAGGCAGGGTTACATCAAAGACACTAACTGTCCTCACTACAGTAACCTTTCTCTTTAAAAGAAAAAACGATGGAGCATTGTGCTGGCCCTTCAAGTTCCCGTCACCCAGTCGTCACTTTGTCATTCTCATTTCACTCCCCTCTGCACCTCTGGTTTCCTCCTTTGTCCTCCACCCAGTGTATTAACTGACTGGTGTTTGTCAAGGTTGAAGTAGTTTGATTCTTCGACAGAAAACCCATCATGAATTCACTAGCGTATAGAGCGTGGCCTTTGGTTGGCCTTTCATTTCCTTAGGCTACAAGTCAGCTGAGGACTGGCTTTGAGTTGCAGTTGCTCTGTTGAAGTGGCTTGTGCGAAAAGAATTTACACTATCCTCAGTGTTTAATACCGTAACTAAGAATCCCATGAGCTTCTTTAAAATGTAAGTTGGAGGTTCTTAGGGCATTGGGTCTTCACTCTCTGTTGCATCATCTTTTGTGTTTGATTGTTGTTGTTGTTTTCATAGCACTTTTAACATTTTTTTTTTTAAACAAACTATTTTTTTGTGCCGGTGGTGGCACAAAAACAGGCCGTAATGTGTTTGTCCGTGGTACGCTGACCTCTGCACCTATAAGAAACCTATGAGAAGATCTCAGTTAATTTAATCAAAATGTCCTGTTTAATATTGGAGCGTCACATACAACATTAAGCCTCGCTCTCACATCTGTCCTGATCCATCTTGTTGCGTCTTACATAAGGACTGCGCCCCTGACTGCTGTGTCTCTTGTCCTGTCTGCAGGTCTGTGGACACATAAGCAGATGCTACAGTGTGGCCGCACAGTTTGAAGAGTGCCGGGAGAAGATCACAGAGATGCCGGGCATCATCAAGGACCTCTGCCGGGTGCTGTACTTTGGCAAGGTATAGTGCACCTCTCCTCTCTGGGTGTAGTCACTATGGGGTTCTGTTCAGATAGCCATGCTTGATTGACAGCATGTGCTTACCCAAAATTATTTCTAAGTAAACTGCTGTATCTCTTGAGTATTTTTCTAAAAACGTTGCTGGAAATGATGGGTTTGTTCTTGTTCTGGCCCACAAAAAAATAAGACTGGAGTGAAGTCGCTAGAAGGAATGAGTCTGACTTAATTTCTAAAGAAAAAAAAAGAAGACAGAACTAAAATCTAATAGAAGGGCAGGACTTTGTAAAACCCATTGTGTGGTCACTGCTCACTGTGAAGGCTTCCGAGATCTGAGAACACGCTGTTTCCCAGAACTGCCGAGAGAAGCCATCTCTGAAGGTGCTCTGGCTGACTGGGAAGAGAGACGTCAGCTATGTTGAGTAAAACGGTGGAAGCATGGACCTTGGAGTGAGGTAGCTGGGACAGAGTTCCTCAGCTGCTTCCGCTCGGTGCCTTCAGAAGGTTTAGAAGGAGCAAGCCTGCTGTCAGTGTGCCATTGCATTCAGATGAAAGCTGAGAAAGCTGATTTTCAGAGTCTGCACACTATAAGACACTTTGTACAAAAAGATACCCAGCTGGGCATGCATCCCTAGCTGGTGTCCTTGGCAGTGTTCTTCACCTTGCAAGTCAGCTCTGTTTTTCTCCTTGCAGTGTATCCCACGAGTCGCTGCCCTTGCCGTGGACTGTGTTAGTTCTTTTGCTGTGGACTTCTGGCTACAGACACATCTATTTCAGGCTGGAATTTTGTGGCATCTGCTTGGTTATCTGTTTAACTATGACTATACATTGGAAGAGAGTGGCATTCAGAAAAATGAAGAGACAAACCAGCAGGTAACGTTAGCCTAAAGCCATGAAGACTTTTAGTACATCATTGGGAAGGCAAAGCTTGAGCCACTCAAAGATGCTGCTATATTCCAGGGTAGCTGTTAACTGTCCCTGAAGCTGGCAAACATCTGTTTGAGATGAGTTCCTTAAATATGCCCAGAGTGATCTCAGATGCGTAACCCAACCATCCTCCTCCCCCGCTCTCCAGGGCAGGGATTATAGCTATGCACTACCATGCCCAACCACTTTTGATTTTAACCACATATGCTTGAAAGATTTAAAGCAAGGAATCCTAAGGAATAGAGATCATTTGCTGTTTTCTTAGTTACTCAGAGTCAACTTCACGATTTCAGAATTATGTTTGTGCAGTTTATGTACTGGGGAAATATAATAATTCATCAGGCTGTTGGGACTAGCTCTCCCCAACACCTTTGAACTTGTCTGGTTTTTACAGTTTGTTTTCTATTTCATGGTTCATATTTGTCATCATTCATTGTTCATGTTCCCAGCATGTGCATCTAGCAGTCAGCTCTACCTTCTCATCTCCCCCTCTTTATCTCGCTCACAAGTGATTCTGTAAGCTAGTGCATTGAGTACAGATGAGCATGTGGGTGCTGGGGGGCGGGTTCCGTAAATCTCGAGTGCCTACGTTCTGTGGTGCTGATGCTGGTACACCTGTGCTGGCTGTTCCGATCTTAAAATGTTTCTATATAGTAATGACTATAGTATATATAGTATTAAAAATAATAAAAGCGAACCTGTAAAATACTACATTAGGATTTTCTTATTGTCACTACTTACATACAGGTTAGCATGCCACGTATGTAAGGAGACAACTTGTATTTTAATGTCCTGGTTTTTGTTTTGTTTATTTGGGTTTTTTTGTTTTTTTTTTTTTTAAATAGGAAGTAGCCAACAGTCTCGCAAAACTCAGTGTCCGTGCTCTGAGCCGCCTTGGTGGGTATTTGTCCGAAGACCAAGCAACCCCAGAAAATCCAACCGTAAGGAAGAGTTTAGCTGGCATGCTGACACCCTACATTGCTAGAAAGCTTGCTGTGGCCAGTGCTACTGAGGTATGGACCAGCGCTACCTGGGTTTGGGAAACAGTGCAAAACTCTTCAAGTGATAGAGGACAGGATAGTTGCGACGGCTCTAAGAAACCTGGGGATTGAATATTCATGCACGTGCTCGTCCTCTCAGCCAAGAAAACGAGTGTGCTGTGGGTTTATGGCAGAGACAACAGACCCTGAGCCAAAGCTCTGGACAGAGAATTAGCTTCATGTTTCTCAGCAGCAGAGCCCACCATAATTCTTACCAACCTTGAGTCACAGAAGGCTCAGCCACGAGACTGACTTTACAGTGATGTTTCCAGTCAGGGTCCAAGTTTGTTTAGATGTTTCTTTTTAAGTCATCATAGCTTATACTTGGTCAAGGTTGAAATGCTGAAAATAAATACATACAGCCACGTCCCCACACAGATGCATTTATACATCACTTTGTAATGAGACAAGCACTGCTAGCAACCTCACAACATGCATGTCCTCTTGGTGAGGACTAAAGAGTGAAACTGTAAAGCTGCACTAGGTAGGTGCTGTGTGCTGTTAGGTAAAAGAAGCTTTAAAAGACTTTAACATGGCACTTAGATTGGTCATACAGAAAAGTTAAGTAAGGAGACCTGTCTCAAAAGTCCAACTGCAAGGATTTCAGGTAAACAGGCCAGACCCCATGTGTGGTGTTAGAAAACTAGTGGATCTGCACCAGACCTTAGGCTGTGGTCATCCTGGTAGAATAGAAGAGAGGGCCAGTTTTCCTTTTTCTTTTCTTTTGTTTTTGTCTTCCTCACTGCTGTCGTCTATAACTTTTTGTGAGGAGAATGTCCTCAGGCTTCTACAGTTCCAAGTATGTTTAGAGTCTAAGCCCTCACTTGCTTTGTTGGTGCGTGCCTTGGCCTGGAATAGGGTTTCTTTTCCCCTAAGGATGAGCCAGCTGTGTTCCCCCCTGCATTATTCTGCTCTCTAGTTTGATGCTTTTTGGTGACTGCAAATATCCTCTCCAGAAGTACCAGCACGTTAATGGCTACTGTCTACAGCCTTCATTTTTTTTTTTTTAATTTATTTTTAATTTCAAAACCAAATCTTTCCATGATTTCTATCTATATTTATTGAGGTCTTTATTTTAAGCTGCCTGGTCTGTGTGAGGACGTTTCTAATCATTTATTTTTCCCCGAGTAGTCTATAATCTTTGAAAGTAAGGTTTGGATGGCTTTGTAAATGATGAAGCATACATGCTGTCTTAGTTACTTTCCTGTTGCTGTGAAGACACGCCATGACCCAAGCAACTTTTAATAGAAAGCATTTAATTGGGGCCTTGGTTACATTTCAGAGGGCTAGTCCATGGCCATCATGGCAGGGAACGTGACTTCAGGCAGGCGTGGCACTGGAGTAGCCACAAGAGCTTACATCCCTATCTGAAGGTGGCAGGCAGGGAGAAGGTGAGACTGAGCCTGAAACCTCAAAGCCTAGCCCCAGTGGCACACCTTCTCCACAAGGCCACACCTCCTCATCCTTCCCAAATAGTTCCACCAGCTGGGAACCAGTCACTCAAATATGTGAGCCTATGGGCCCATTCTCACTCAAACCACCACACATACTCACGCTGCTTTCCTCCTGACCTAGAGTTCTGGAAATGAGAACAGTTGTCATTTAGACATTTGAAGTGTGGAATATGTATGTACATTTACAGTTGAAGATGGCCAGTGGGAAGCATCTTCTGCCTGCAGAGCTTCTCACCTTGGCCTGGAGTCAGGATGTAGGCAGGCAATCCAAGCTGCCCCACCCCACTTTTTATTTTCGTTTCTTGGGAGTGTGCTTCATAAAGATGTAGATTTTGTTTTCAAGTATATGTATTGAGAAAAAAGTATAGTATGACTTTTTAGAAATACTGCTAACTAAATGCTTAAGGTACTGGATTTTCACAAGAGCAGAACTAAGACTGAGAACTGGGTTGCAGTCAGGCTCAGATTTCGGTTCCAGGTTCATATTTATTCATGTGAGACCTGTGACAAATAACGTCAGCTTTTGTAGCCTTGGTTTTTCTTAATTGCAACACAGAGAGCATCAGCAGGCTTGTTAGAGTTACAGAGGTCCTAACCGCAGACTGTTACACTCAAGGCCCCCTGAGTATCTCTCGACAGTAATGTTGTTTCCCTAGACCCTGAAGATGCTTAACAGCAACACAGAGAGCCCTTATTTGATGTGGAACAACTCTACAAGGGCAGAACTGCTTGAATTTCTTGAGTCACAACAAGAAAATATGATTAAAAAGGTATGTTAATGTTTTACATGTTCTTGGATGATTTATTCTGGTGGAATCAGTGTTGATGAAGCAATGTGCTATTTACCAATTAGACAGTAAATCAACAGCTTCTGGCCACCTCTCAGTTGGCCCACGTCACGGGTAGCTTGGTATTGTATGAAGTAGCACTTCAGAGTGTGAGGATGGCTCCACAGCTGGGAGCACATACTGCTCTGCAGAGAATCAGAGCTTTATTCCCAGCCCCCATAAGCCAGCTCATATTCCTGTAATTCCAGCATCCCGGGTATCTTCTGATGCATGTGCCTCCAGAGTCCCTTGGATTCACCTTTGCAAACCCACACAGACAGGCACACGCATGTAATTAAAAATAATAAAAGCAAACCTGTAAAATACTACATTAGGATTTTTTTATTATCACTACTTACATACAGTTAGCATCTTTTTAACTAGTGTCGTGCCCAAAAGCATTGCTCACTTGAGCTGCTTTTCCTCTCAGTCAAGGCTTCCATTATCAAAACTGACATTTCAAATCTCTTATCTACTACCACCTTCTAGTGGAGAAGATGCGATGTACTGGGAGAGTTGGACACTTTAATTCAGTTTATTACTTGTAACCCCTAGTTGAGAGTGCTCATTTCTCAGCCAGCTCTATCCTCCCACCCCAATTTGGCTGAGCCAAATGTCCAGTGGAGGACTGAGAAGAGCATGTCACACCTGCTTTATACGCCAGCTCTAGTTCTTGACTCATCCTGGTGATCTTCTGAGAAGTCAGAATGAGTCCTAATAGTCTAAGCAGAAGTAAAACCCTGTTCCGCTGCGCCTGCTGTAGCCATGCACTAGTGCGTGCGTCCCACCGCGTTTGCCCTCTCAGTGAGTGCATGTCTCGACGTGTTCAGTGCATCATTAAACAAAATGGGTAGATTTACAAACTGGACGTTAACTTCTTACATCTAACAGTCTGATTTTTCTTTTCTTTTCTTATTTTTTCTTTCTTTTTTTTTTTTTTTTTTTTTTTTTTTTTTTTTAAAGGGTGACTGTGACAAAACTTATGGAGCAGAATTTGTCTACAGTGACCATGCCAAAGAACTTATTGTGGGCGAGATTTTTGTTAGAGTCTATAATGAAGTCCCAACTTTCCAGCTAGAGGTGAGTGCTCGGCCTTTCATTTTATCTGAGCCTTTGATGGTACTTACTGAGGACTGCTGACTTCTCAGAGGTCACAGAGTGGAGTTAGCACTCTTTACCTGCTGAGCTCTTTATACATTGTCCTGGATAAGGACACTTAACTGCTGACGAGTCTCTTCAAAGATTAGTGCTTCTAACCCTTTCACAGGGTGGCATATCAGATACTCACACCACAGTTTGTAACAGCAGCAAAATTATACTTACTGAATAACAACAAAATAGTGTTATGGTCGGGGTCACCACAGCGTGAGGAACTGCATTAAAGAGCTACAACATTGATGAAGAATTGAGTTTGATAAAGCTCATAAAACAGCTATGTTTCACCAGGCGGGGTGGCGCATGCCTTTATTCCCAGCACTCGGGAGGATCGCTGTGAGTTCGAGGCCAGCCTGGTCTACAAAGTGAGTCCAGGACAGCCAAGATAACAGAAAAACCGTGTCTTAAAAAACACAAACAAACAAACAACAACAACAACAAAAAAAAAACAACTCACATTTATATGTTTATGTGCTTGCCTTAGGTTCCAAAAGAGTTTGCTGCAAGTCTCTTGGATTACATAGGCTCCCAGGCCCAGTACCTCCACACCTTCATGGCCATCACTCATGCTGCTAAAGTGGAGTCGGAGCAGCATGGGGACCGCTTACCGAGAGTGGAAATGGCTCTGGAGGCGCTGAGAAATGTCATCAAATACAACCCAGGTGTGTGATTGTACTTGATTTGTAGCACCTTTATAACCGGGCAGCCAGGGGTTCCAGAATATTCTCAGTTGTACTCTGGAGACTTGGCTACTCTGCCACATGTGGTGTACTAATAAGGGAGCAGACTTCATGCATCGCCTACCGTGAGCAGGCTGAGAGGGAGGTCCAGCTGCTGTGCTTAGGAGAGTTCACGTTTAAGAGAAGATGAGCTGAGACAGCAATATTTGTTAGTGTGAAATTTCACATTACTGGTATAAATTGACATATACATATACACGCTTGGATTTATTTATTAGATGATCTAAATTGTGCCTCTTTGGTCCTTAACAAAGTACGCTGTGCATATGGACACTCATTTTTTTTTAATTGCCTGAAGTTTTTGATGTGTAAAGACTAAAAATATAAAAAGTGAGAGTTCTTGTCTTGTATGTCTCTCAAAGGACATTTGATAACCATCCCAACAGGTTCTGGGTGGGCGCAGTGCATGTTAAAGCTGTAACCACAACACATCCTTCATGTTTAACCTATGCCAGCAGAGGGAGACCTCAGACAACATCACTGCAGCTTAAATTTCTTTTATTTACCCTCTTCAATGAATATTGAAGTGCTATTAAAATTTTTGGCTTTTCCGCATTTGCCAAAATTTTATTCAAGTAACCAGTAGCAATATTAGAAGATTATTCATTCACAGGGGACACTGAGAGATTACTAAAGACGTCAAGCCCAGAGAGAGCGTCATCCCGCATTGTTTGGGGCTGATGTCATTAAGTGTGACTGGTGTTTGAGGCACAGTGACCCTTCCTCACAGGAAGTGTGCTTTTCAATTAGTAAAGAGCGAAGGAAGGGCCTGCATAGGAACTTAGCTTTGACTGCCCCGCTGACCATCTCACTATGTGTTAAGACTGTGCTCACCATGCTGTCCTGTGTCCCACTGGTCAGCTGGGATGGATCTGACTTGTCAGGAAGTGGCTTGAGACTGCATAAAAACAGCTTATTGACTATTTTCAGACTTTGGGGGATAAAGGCATCTAGAACCTCAAAAAATTAGTTTAACTCCTGCACAGCAGCAGGCAATGTGTGCTGAGCAAACACTCTATCTTGTGATTTGTTTGGTTGACAAAAGAGCTAGCAGATGTGTGGAATTGGGACTGAAGTGAGTAAGAATGGAAACATTGTTCTGTCATGGGGAGTCCTCGGTGTGTGCATATCACATTGCTCGTAATACTGTCTTTATGTGGCAGAGTTCTATCCCAGTCTTCATTAAAGGCCAAATGATGGCAATTCTCCCCAAAATCAATTAGGTTGTCGGGGGTAGTCCTAAGGCCTAGACAACAGCCGTGTCCACACATTGAACATTGCACAGCATTATTATCTACTAGTAGTCACTGCATGACAGTGAGTAATTGAACAGTGACGCGCGCACGCGCGCGCACACACACACACACACACACAACCACACAGTGCTTTGAATCAGCTTACATTGTGTTGGGCTACATTTATATGTGTCCTGAGGCTCATGCATGCAACCTGTAGGCTCTTGATGGGGGCTGCTGATAGGGGTAATAAGTAAAATGATCTCCTTTTATTTAAAAATTTTAAGTTATATTTGGGCTGATTATTTGAAAATTTTCTTGTTTTTAGCCTGGGCTAGAGGGAGACTTGCATCGAACCTATGAGACCCTCATGTTCTGAACTTTGCTGCTTGATGCCCTGTGCAGCTTCCAGCTGCTCCTCAGTGTTCCCGGAACACAATTCTCAGCAGCTGACAGTGTGCTCCAAAGGCCTACAGTTGTAGTTCCTGTAAATAGAGTAACTGCTGCTTCTTATCCCCTAGGTTCTGAAAGTGAATGCATTGGGCACTTTAAGTTAATATTTTCTCTTCTCCGAGTCCATGGAGCTGGTCAGGTGCAGCAGCTGGCTTTAGAGGTAAGTGTTTTGTACTAAGGAATGCTGTACTTCCTACCACTTACTGTCAGTGGTTTTCTAAAGTGGATGAAAGTCTGTGTGTTATAGTCACTTTGTCTATTAGGGCAGATTCATGTAATTCTGAAGTTGAATTAATGTAACTGTGACTATAACCTCAAAGAGCAAATGCTGTCATTCAGAGCTCTTCTACCTGTGGTCGCTGGCATGCATCAGGGCCTGGTGTCTGGTAGAGGGCTATGTGGGGTGTGTTAGGGATGAGGCTTTACTGGAAAGTTTAGTAGCCACAGATCAACAAGAGGAGAAGGCAGTTTCCTGTCCTGGTCCCCCCGGAAGGGTGTCTTATGACCAGGTCCTCGTGAGGATTGACCTTAGCCTCTTTCCCTTAGCTGTTCCCTCTCCTTGTAGACCTAGCATAGACATAACTGTTTCAGCAAGCCTTGGGGACCCCTTAGAAAAGGGTTATAGAAGAGTGCCACAAACCCCTGCGTGGTAAGGATCCCAGAGAAGTTGGAGGCTCTTTCTCAAAAAGAATGAAACCGTTAGTCCCGTAGGATGTTGTTTTGGTTGCAGCCGTTGACAGAAGCAGGAAGCCCCTGATCTTGGTAATGTTGTCCAGGCAGCTCAGAGTAAGTTCTTAGAGGTCATCCTCAGATAGCCTTGTCATCTCAGCACATGGTGTATTACTGAAAACACCACTTTCAACCCTGCAGGAGCACGTACACAAGTAGCTTAAAAAAAAAAACAAACATCATGTGGTGTGTCCTAAGATTACCTTTCATCTCACCACATTTTTAATAGAATAGTCGTTAAGCTCGTCAGGAAGCATTAACAAGCATGTTCTTTGCATTGAAACCCATGCTTTATTGTTTACTTCCCTCAGGTATCTTGTAACTTCTTTGGTGTTTTGAGACAGGGTTTCTCTGTGTAGCCCTGGTTATCATGGAATTCACTCTGTAGACCAGGCTGGCTTCAGACTCAAAGATCCGCCTGCCTCTGCCTCCTGAGCTCTGGGATTAAAGGTGTGCACCGCCACTGCCCAGCCATCTTGTAGCTTTTTTTTTTCAAAGATTTATTTATTTATTATGTACATAGTATTTTGCTTGCATATATACCTCCACACCATAAGAAGACACCAGACCTCATTATAGATGCTTGTGAGCCATCATCTGGTTGCTGGGAATTGAGCCCAGGACTTTTGGAAGAGCAGACAGTGCTCTTAACCTCTGAGCCATTTCTCCCAGCCCCCATCTTGTAACCAGCTTTTTAAGGAAATATTATTAGATCTAAAATACAGTGTTGTGGACTGCTGAAGCTGGCCCGGGTGGCGTCAGCCTTCAGTCGTACACAGCAGTGGCTAGACATGGAGCAGCTTTTCCTTGAAACAAATGATGCACCAATTCTTTATAAAGGAAGTTAGAGCAGTCTGCTGTGTTAGCTGCTAAGGACACTTAGATCCTCCTAAAGCAAAAGAAAGCCACACAGTGAAAGCCAGTCCTCCCTAACTGCTCCCCATCTGTGACCACAGTCCTAAGGGGCATTCTATGTCAAACAGGTTTCTCAAATGATAGCACTAATAGCCAATCTTTTGAAATTCTAAAAATTAAGTGTTTTGTTTTCTAAACATTTTTGTTATTTTTGTTAAATTGTTTCTTCATTTAATTTAGGATTAAAAGTTATTTAATATCTTGCTGATTAATTTTCAGGTTGTGAACATAGTGACCTCCAACCAAGACTGTGTCAATAACATTGCAGAATCCATGGTTTTGTCCAACTTGTTGGCTCTTCTACATTCATTGCCATCGAGTAGGTATATGCACAGATAGGATTTGGAAACCACAACATGATAGATCTCTCATAGGGGGCAGCAGTTCACAACTGATACGGAACTGGAGACACAAATCATCCGTGTTGGATTTCAGAATGTTTGAAGTAGTAGTCATCATTTTAGATTTATCTTCCTAATTATTATGTTCTGTGTAAATGAACAAAATTGTGTTGTTTCCCATATAAAAGCAGAAATTTGAGGAGTGAGCGAGTCTAAGACCAAAAGAACATAACCTGTAAATGTCAGTTTGCTGAGCGTACTGTACTCTGTGTATGAATAACTGAAGATGTGCCATGTTCCATGATGCAGTGTAACTAAAAGAAACTAGAAAGTATGCTTAAGGTAGCCATGATACTTTGTACTTACTCCTGCATCCTTTATCTTTTACTCATTTGAGTACCACCAAGGTGATTGTAGAGTACAGCAGCCTGACTTCCTGAGTACAGCCTGTACTGATGCAGGTTCCTTGACAGCAGTAGTTTGTCCACCATAACAGTTAGCCGTTGTGCTGGTTCTAGCCTTAAGGTTGCTCTGTGGAAGGTTGAGGCTCCAGCCAGTTTCATTACAGCTGCAATCACAAAACAAATACCGTGATATGATACATTACTAGTCAGCTGGGTGCTGTGTGGGCCTTAAGTCTACCTCTCTTCAGTCTTGACAGTAGGACCTTCCTCGATTATCTTGTATTGTTGGTCCCGTCTTCATATTCAGTTAATTGACTAGAGATGCATTTTTCTTGAATAATGTTTTCTTTTGAATAAATAGCAAACTTGGGATAGCTCTTTAAAATGGCAGCACTCAAGAGGCAATGGCAAATGGATCTCAGTGAATTCTAAGCCAGCCAGGGTTACACTGTGAGATCCTGCCTAGAAAGAAAGAAAGAAAGAAAGAAAGAAAGAAAGAAAGAAAGAAAGAAAGAAAGAAAGAAAGAAAGAAAGAAACAGACAGACAATAAAATGGCAACCTTAAAAGGCCATTTACAGATTACTGTTGTCAGTAATCTTTTTCAGGCTTTCTAAGACTTAATGCAAAACTAAACTGGTTGGTAAAGTATAACATGAAAGATACCAGTTTCAAAATGTAAATTTCGGAGCTGAGAGATGCCTTGGCTTGTTTAGAGCACTGGCTGCTCTTGCGGAGGACCTGGGTTCAGTTCCCAGCACCCACATAGCAGCTCTCAGCTTAAAACTCCAGTTCCAGGGCATCCAGCATTCTCTTCTGACCTCTAGGTACCAGGCACAAATGCTATTCCATGCAAGAAAAATGTTAATATACATAAATAATCCTTAAAAAGATAAAAGGCAAATTTATTGCTGCTTCATTTATACAGTATAGCCTGCATTTTATTCTTACAAGTAAAGTAGTTGACAGTAGGTATTTTGACCTGCTCTCACTCTCACTGTCTGAGGAGCATTGTTATTAGCGTTTAGTCTCAGCCAGTGTTTGTCAGCCTCTCTCCTCATTGTCAGCTCTCCGTTCCTTTGGCTTCTTGCCTGTCATTCCCATTTGACGCTGAAAGAGCAAAGTCTACTGATTAGTTGAGTGTACTCACAGACCCTGCATCAGAGGCTGAGGAGATCAGGCTGTGTCTAGGATGCTGCTGTGTCCTAGGAGTGCAGCACGGGTTACAGTTTCTCTTCCTCCTTGTTCCCTAACACAGTAACAACTAAGCAGAAATCTTAGGTGTCCTCTGGATGTTAAGAAGGGGTGATTTGGGCCATGCAGAAAACAGTGAGGTGGGAAGACAGTATAGCATAGTGGTCATGAGGGTGGACTTCAGAGGGAAGCAGTCACGATGGAAAAATCAGCTATACCACTTAGTTGCTGTAAGACCTTGGGCTGGGTCAACTGGGCCTCAGTTTCATCATAGGCCAGCCATAGCAGTACTTGTTGTGCTGGTTAGCATGAAGGTGAAATGTGATGCACTGTAAGGTACCTGGCCGAAAGACTGACACACATCAGTGCCCTGTACGTACACTGAGGGGTTGATGCATCCCTTGACATGTCCTTTGCTCTGCAGGCCGTCAGCTCGTTCTGGAGACTCTCTATGCTTTGGCATCGAATACAAAGATAATCAAAGAAGCCATGGCAAAGGGTAATGTGCACATCTCTTTCTCATCTGTCCAGCCCAGTGTACTGAAGTTCACCTTGAACTGGGGCTGGGGACATAGAATTCATTGAAGTGTTAAAGAATTCTAAAAAATTTAAATAGCTAGCTAGGCATTGTGGTGGCCCTGTTTCCCAGCTACACGGGCTGAGGTAGGATTGTTATAGCCAAGGACTTTGGTTCAAACTGGGCAAAATAATGAGATCTTATTGAAAAACAGAGACACAGAGATCAAAAGTATAAGACGTAGTGAGCTGAAAGTATGTGGAAAGTAGATAGAAACTACTGAGGAGAAATGTCACTCTCTGCATATAAGCATTGCTTCTTTTCTTTCTTTCATAGGAGCTTTGATTTATTTATTGGATATGTTCTGCAATTCAACACATCCACAGGTTCGATCCCAGACAGCAGAACTTTTTGCCAAAATGACAGCAGATAAACTAATAGGTCCAAAGGTGAGCACAAAATATCAGTTACTGTGGTAATTATTTCATGACATTTGTATTATGTCTGTCTGGAATGGCAAGGGCAGGAAATGCTTTTCTTTGGAAGCTGAGGTTGCTCCTGTGTCAGGGAGCCTTGCTGAAACTCAGAAGACTCAAGAGAGCGTGAGCAGGATGATAGCTGCTTACCTCTCTCCAAGAGAAGAACTGGGCAGAGCTGCAGAGACAGCTCATGGGGTAAGAGTGCCTGCCGTGCAAGCAAAGAAACCTGCGTCCCCAACACCTGAGGAAAAGATGTGCATGGCCTTATGTGCCTAAAAATCCAGCATGAGGGAGCACTGAAGAGTATCGGCATACACTAGAGTCCTAGGGCACAGTCTGCTAAGCTTAAGTCCTCAGTCAGGCTGTGCGACAGATTAGGCGTCAGGTTAAATTCTCAGCGCTGCAAAGACTCTATCTTGAAATCACTGTTTACAAATGAAACAATGGGCCATTCATTCAGCTGCTGGACTAAGGGTTGTATTGCATATATATGAACCTGTTCAGAGCATTCTGGAAACTTCACATGATGCATTCTGGATTTTTTTCCCCTTGGGCACATATGTTGGTTGTTGACTGGTTGGTTGGTTTGCCAGTCTTCCTGTTTTGTAACAGTGTCTCACACTGTAGCTCAGGCTAGCTTGAGAGTCCCTTCATAGCCTAAGCTGTCTTGAACTCCTGTTAGTCGTCAATGCTGGAATGACAGGCATGAGGTACCACACCCAGCTGGAGTGTTTGCAGGTTCGTAACTGTAGGGAGCAGAGAAGTAACTGGATGACTAGGTATGGCAGGTCATCTTGTTAAGGTTAACCTTTGCATCCATCAGGGTTTGTCTTTTCTTGCTCTCCAGGTCTTTGGCTGTTTCTCTGTCTAACACCTAGCATGGATTGCACAGCTAGCCTGGCTTAGAAAACTGAACAAGTGAAATATTGAGATGTTTCCAATGGCTCTTAAAACTCTGAACTTCCTCTCCTAGGTCCGAATTACGTTAATGAAATTTCTGCCCAGTGTGTTCATGGATGCCATGAGAGACAATCCTGAGGCTGCTGTGCATATATTTGAGGGAACACATGAAAACCCTGAGCTGATCTGGAATGACAGCTCCAGAGATAAGGTGTCCACAACTGTGAGAGAGATGATGCTAGAGTAAGTAAAGATGGCGGCCCAGGGGTGAGCGTGGCCCTGCTCTGCCTGCCCCTCGCCAACGCTTGTTCTGAAGCATAATTTGACTAAAGTTTAGTGTTTCTACCTTTCTCCCCTCCAAGGCACTTTAAAAACCAGTGGGACAACCCTGATGTGAACTGGAAGGTAAGCTGCACTTTTATTTTATACTTGTTTTGTTGTTGTTCTTAGTTCCTGTTGAGTCAGTTTGTCAGCCTGTTACTCTGTTCTTTTTGGGTTTTCGAGACAGGGTTTCTCTGTGTAGCCTTGGCTGTCCTGGACTTGCTTAGTAGACCAGGCTGGCCTCAAACTCACAGCAGTCCGAGTGCCTCTGCCTCCCAAGTGCTGGGATTAAAAGCATGCGCCACGCGTCTGGCCAGTTACTCTGCTCTTAAAACACATGGGTATGCCCATGTGTTGGAGCCAGGCTCCAAACAGACATAGAAGTAGTAATACTTATATTTGAACTAAATTACTAAAGATATCCTTGTTAGGCTCCATTAAGAGGAAATCTCATAATTATTATAATTTTATTGTGTCTAAAATAGTTGTTACTAACAGCTATTTTTACACTAGTTTATTGTATGAAGATTTCATTAATGGCCTTATACTTCTTGCTTCACAGATAATTTAAGATGGCTTACTTGTGATTCTTTCTCTTCTCTTTAAAGTTGCCTGAAGATTTTGCTGTAGTATTTGGCGAAGCGGAGGGTGAGCTTGCTGTTGGCGGAGTTTTCTTGAGAATCTTTATTGCACAGCCAGCTTGGGTGCTCAGAAAACCCAGAGAATTTCTTATTGCACTATTAGAAAAATTAACTGAGCTCCTGGAGAAGAATAATCCACATGTAAGCTTCAATTATCAACAAAACACTTTAAAGAGTTTGTTAAATATTCCAGTACATTTCCCTCAAACCTTCATTCTCACTGACCTAGGGGACCTCTCAGACAGCAGCCTGAGGGCTAGGCAACTGCAGTGGGAGAGCATGTGCCTAGTGTATGCATGGGTCTCAGGCTGGTCTCCAGAACTGCATGAAAACAAAACTCAAAATAGCAGCTGCATCTGAGTTGAGATGCACATGTTGAGTGCATGTGTGTTCAACCCTTCAGGAAATGATTGCTTATGAAACAAAATTAGAGTTGCAGATATTTAGCCAATGCTATTTCTTTTTTTTTTTTTTTTCCAACTTTTTTTTTAATTGAAAAATGAAATCATTCATATTACATCTCAATTGCTATCCCATCTCATGTATCCTCCCATTCCTCCCTCCCTCCTGCTTTCACCCGTTCCCCTTCCCTAGGACTGTGACTGATGGGGACCTCCTCCCCCTGAATGTGATGCTAGGCTATCAAGTCTCTTCTTGGTAGTCTGCTATGCTATCCTTCCTCCGAGTGCCGTTGGGCCTCCCCGTCAAGGGGACATGGCCAAATATGGGGCTATTTTTTATAATAGTAGATGCTCTAAAAAGTTTCTACCCAGTTTCCAATGACTGCATGACTGAAGAGACATTAAATGCTGAGTTTTTCTCTGAAACTGAAAAGTTCTTCCCTGTACTCTTTATGTCTGGCAGACATAAATAACCCTTGCCACAGAAACTGCCAGAGGGCGCTAACAGTGCCTGGGTGAGTGGGCTATGCCTGTCCTCACCACCAGAGGCTGCTAGGAAAGCAGGAACAAGGACATGGCTTTGGGACTGGTTTCCAAGTCAGACATACTGATGGATTAATAACCTTAGCACCCAAATGTTTAAATTAAAAAGTACAGCACCAATTACTGCTAAATTAATCATACTAGCCATAGAGCAGGGTAAATTATGAGCCCAGGCTATTTTGTTAGATGGGTCTGGACCACCCTAGTCTACCAGTACTAGCTGTGTGTTTTCTTGACTCTGTCTCAGTTGCCGTGTGTAGAATTTGCCCATGAGGCTGAGGTTGCAATGAGCTAATGTGTTTTGAATACCTGGCTTAATGTCTGCCACACTTATGTGCTTGGAAGTTATGGATAACTATCAGCTTAACAGGGAAAAAAATTAAAAATAAAATTAGAAGTGGGGCTGAGGCTATGACTCAGCAGTTAAAAGCCCTTCTCTTGCAGAGGGCCTGGTGATCTCATTGCTCTTCTGACCTCTGTGAGAATTGTACACGTGTGGTACACACATACATAGGCAGGCAAAATACTCATGCATATAAAATAACCCAGCCTAAAAACAGGGTCAGTGAGCCACACATTTGCTAGTGTCCCTCTCCATAGCTGTGCTTCTCTGGGGCTGATAGGTTTTCTGTCACATGGTTTCTTGTTGCATAAAATCCTCAGTACCAGAAATGTAGCTTGGTTCTAAAACACTTAGTATTTGGGAGGCCCTGGGCTCAGTCCCCAGCCTCAGAATGACAGAGGACAGGGTGGGAATCCTCAAAAGCTGAATTAGGAAACACACATAAGAATGTCCTCGTGTGTCACCTCTCTTTTTAGGGCTTATTCTGTGTTCTTTTCAGAAGCAATTGGTGTGTGTGTGTGTGTGTGTGTGTGTGTGTGTGTGTGTGTGTGTGTATGAGGTGTATATCTTTACAAGTCATTGTCTACAATAGGAAGATGTACTATAATGGATCACAGTGATCTCCAAAGCCAGGTGGTAGTGTCTGTGAATATCCTGGGATCTGAAGCACTTCAGAACGGGGTTGGTGGGACGTACATGCAGAGCAGCGGCCACTCCTGCATCCTCCTAGAGCCTTGCTGCTGTCTCTCAGGAGCATGTTTGTAACTCTGTCTTATGCTCACACATAGCCATTTAGGAGTGACTTTTTTTTTTTTTTTTTTTTAAACTTCTGCCACAAAAATCACAGTACACTTGGCTGGTGAGGGCTGCTTAGAATGCAGTGGTGCATTCTTAGGTCCGTAGTTTTGTGCCTTTTATCAAAGAAAACGTTGGCTGATCTCTTAGGACGTGTGACTTGTATTTCAGGTGTCAGCACTTGGAAGTTTTGAATCCCTAGTTTTGAGCAACCAATGTATTAAGACTCTCTAAAAAGGTTTTTGGTGCTTTGTGTTTATTTGGTCTGGTGTCTCATTTGTTCTTCCCAGGGAGAGACTCTGGAGACACTGACGATGGCTACAGTCTGTCTCTTTAGCGCACAGCCTCAGTTGGCAGATCAAGTCCCACCACTGGGCCACCTTCCCAAAGTTATCCAGGCGATGAATCACAGAAACAATGCCATTCCTAAGAGTGCGATTCGGGTTATTCACGTCCTGTCTGACAATGAGGTATTGATGAGTCCACTCCAAAGTCTGTGTGTCCCCTCTGGATAGCCCTTTAGAGATAGACCTCATTGCACGGGTCCTTTTGATGTCAGTTTCAGTGAGATGGTTGGTAGAGTTGGGACTTAATTCCCTCTTAAACAGCAAAGTGGGTTTCAAACTGCATTTTGTGCCTTAGAACTTAAACTTGCTGGGTATAATACTCTACAAGTATCCTTGTCTCCCGCTCTTAGCTGTGTGTTCAAGCCATGGCATCTTTGGAGACCATTGGCCCACTGATGAATGGAATGAAAAAGCGAGCAGATACTGTTGGTCTGGCCTGTGAAGCAATTAATCGAATGTTCCAGAAGGAGCAGAGTGAGTTAGTAGCACAGGTAGGTGACTCTCTGTGAGCACTATTTCAAGAAAGCAGACATGACACCCAGATGTTCTCTGCGTGAGGCCTAAGGGTTTGTGAAAGCCTGCTTCCATTTTGTTCACACAGAAAGATTAAAGTGTCACAAACTTCTTTTTTTCTTTTCCTGCATTCGTTCTTAGCTTCTTTGTAAAAATCACTTTATTCTCTTTGAGTTCTGTTCGTTCATTCCTTGTTTCTTTAGAATCATGTTGAAATTCTTCATTGTTTTCAATGAGACCCCTCCCCTAGTAGAAATCAGACTTGGTGGGTATCAGTATACAGAGAAGTTGAAGGGAACAAGTGATGCAGACTCAGGCAGAGCTTTCGTGTTCTGGGTTCAAATGCCACAGAGCCTCCCCATGCAGCCACCATGCTCCTGAGAGCAGAGACTGTGCTTAGTTAGAGAGGCCAGGGCAGGAAATGGGGTGGTGCCAGTTTGTGGGTCACTTGCACTGTGGTGACTGCAGCTGATAGTGTGCCACATTCTGTGAAAACCGCTAAGAATGAAGTTAAATGTCCTTACCATAAAAGACAACTTGAAGCCGTAATTTTACTAATTAGCTTGACATACTGACTCCACATTGTACACCAACACATTGCTTTGTATCTCATAAAAATATAAAAGTAATAAAAAAAACTTCTCTGTCACCTTTCATCCTCAGCCTTTGATGGCAAACTCTGCCAGGTAACAAAGTGACATCTGCTGTCCTTAAACTGAAAGCCCTGCGTCTATACCCAGGCCTCCACCTCCCCTGACTTCTTCCCAGCCCGGGCCTCCACCCTCTCTCTGTAACAGGCAAAGGCACTGAGTGAGCATAGGTCTCAGGTGACGGGTGCAAGCCAGTCGGCTGTGGAGGCAGCCCATGCCGCAGGCCTGGCAGCTGACTGCACTCTGCCCACATTTCCCACCTAAGATGATGCTAATGTCAGTCAGGTTCATCTCAGCAGGTTGTCAGGAGGAAAGAATGAACATGCCTCAGTTACTTCCACCTCTCTGAGTTCCTGAAAACCATGTGGCTATTTAGCTCTTAACAGGCTGAGAAGTAAATGATGACTGCACGGAGACAGGAAAGAGTGAAGCCGCCCAGAGGCTGCTGCTGGCTCTTAGGAGTGACAGTGTAGCACCTCAAAGCTTGGGTCCTGTCCCTCCCAGCTCCAGGTTTCCTTGTCTGAAATAATAATTGTGCCTTCCTTCTGTATTTTGAAGATTACATACTTGAAGCATAGCATTTAAAGCAGTTGGTAGAACTGAATAAAAATTACTTTATATAAGAATGCTGCTTCCATTTGATACTAAAATAAAAATCCGCACCTGCATGGAATGCTGAGAACAGGTTGCCGTAGTGTCGATACGACCCTGTGGTGAAAGCACCTCTTCAGTAGTTGATGTACACTTTGTTCATTGTGCTCACACAAACGCTAACTGTCTGTTCCAGGCTCTGAAAGCAGAGTTGGTCCCGTACCTCTTAAAGCTGCTTGAAGGCATAGGCCTTGAAAACCTCGACAGTCCTGCTGCCACTAAGGCCCAGATTGTTAAAGCTCTCAAGGCAATGACTCGAAGTCTGCAGTATGGAGAACAGGTGAGTCCACAAGAGGCACCTCATGCTCCTGACTAAGAAGTATGTTCAAAGTGAGGGCCTTGGCTGTGGGAAATCTAGGAATCTGTGTGTGAGTCCACTAATGGTGTGGCCACTGTTAGTTTTGCATAACTGCTTCACAGCTGCAGGAAAAACACAAGCTTGTGCTTAATGGGCATGTGAGGGGATTCTTTTTCTGCATAGTGACAGTATGTTTTGTATTTCAAGAAGAAAACCATATAAAATCTTAGTATGGAAGAATTTGAAACACTTAGTATGGAATCAGGTGCCATTTAAAAGATCTAAACATCATTTTAAATCTCTTTATTAGTCCCTATAAAGTGTTAGTTTCTTTTCCCTTTACAGAATAGCTGTGTGCTAATATGTTTCAGCTACACATACCCGGATTTCAGGCCTCCTAAGAGTTTACTTTTCATCTTTTTGTTTGTTTGTTTTTCAAGACAGGGTCTCTCTGTGTAACCTTGGCTGTCCTGGCCTCGCTTTGTAGAACAGGCTGGCCTCGAACTCACAGCGATCCTCCTGCCTCTGCCTTCCTGAGTGCTGAGATTAAAGGCGTGCTCCACCACGCCCGGCCTTTACTTTTCATTTTTACTTTTATTTCATTTTAAGGTGTGTGACACATACACAAGTGCATGCTTGTACAAGTACAAACATGCCAGACCTCACTTGTGGAGGTCAGAGGACAATTTGCTGGAATCTGTTCTCTCCTTACACTGTGTATGTCCTGAAGATTGAATCCAGTTATCTGGTTAGCAGAGTTCACCTTACCCCACTGACCGTCTCTCCAGCTCCTCTGTTACTATTGCATCTGAAGACTTCATTTTCTAATGTGCTCTGTGCTGAAGTAAAGTCTGTAGTGTGTCAGGGGCTTTTCCTGTTGCTTTGATGAGCTACTTTGGCAAGTTTAGGGAGAAGGGCTTACTCTGCCTCACAGACCCAGGTGCCTCATCAGGGCAGCAGGAGCTTGAAGCAGCTATGCACATTGCATGCACAGTCAGGAACAGAAAGTGATAAGTACCTGCTGCTGCTCAGTAGCTTTTCCACTTAGTGCAGGATCCCACTAGGGAGTGTTACCTACAGTTGTCTAGGCACACCCCGTAGCCCATCCCCAGGTGATTCGGGGTTCCGTCAAGTTGACAGTTAGAACTGACCATCACAGCTCTGCCCCTTGTCAGCTTGCCATGCAAATACGTCATTTGTAAGCCATAGTCTTACACTGCTTGTCCTCAGCGACTTGTGACCATGTTATTACATGAAACACACAGTCCACTCTTTAAGGCCCCATGGTCAGCAGCAGTTTCCATACTTTTAAGAGCGCCTTACCTGTGTGTTTCTATAAATGTAAAACCAAGTTACATGCATATAATGACACAAAAGAGAGCAGTCAGCTTAGCACGGAATGACCAGACGAAGGTAAGATGAAGTTCCAGCATAGTGGCCACTAAAGCCTAGCTCTGTTGCAGCCTTGGAGCTTGTAATGTGATGCGCTGGGCTCCAAAGAGCTTGCTTAGTCCCGCCCCTCTGAGCCTGCGGCTTTCTTTCTCATGGATCCAGGGCTGTACTGCACCTTAGGCTCTGCTCTCACCGCCTCATGCAGTGGCTTCCCAGGGACTTTGTGGGGACCTTTTCTGGCCTTTCAAGCTCTTATAACCTTAAATCTTGTTTCTTTCATGTGTTCAAAACCAGTATTACATAGATAATGTTGCCAGTTTCCACCACCAGCTCAGGAGGGCCTCACCCCCAAGAAAGCCCAACTACATCAGCTTCTGTGTGTTGATTCTGAGGAAACACTTCCAGGCAATTGTTTTTGAGGAACAGCAAACCCCATCAGTGTAGACTTTCTTTCTTTAAATGAATCTGGAGCTGCACAAGCTAAACCCGTGAGTGGTGGGGTTTTGCCAAGGACATGTTTTCTGTTGTCCTAGTGCAGTGTGGGAAACTTCATTTCAGTGGTGCTTGTAAAACCCTGCATTTTAAGGTCGATGTCTGGCATTTCCAGATAGCCCCTGAGCTTGGTATAAAAACAGCGACTCCCTTTTTCAGAGAGGGTCCCCTCTTTGCCTACTCTGAGGGACCCTAGATTCCCTAAGGAGTATCACGTAGCCCTCAGAGAAGATTACAAGCCTGACTCCTTCCTGATAAGAAATGTGTTCTGTTCAGCAAGCACCTAAGGATTCCTGGAGATACCCACCCTATGCTAATAAGATGTCTTCGTGTCTTGGCTTTCAACCAGTGATCTTTAACTGTACCTGACGATTCTCCCCATCCATAGGATAATTAAGTCCTGCTTTTCCTTCTTATGATAGGGCTGTTTTGATACATGGAGATTAAGTATCCATGGCACTTGTAGGCCCAGTGAATCAGACACATTCACACTCAGACATCTCACCACTGCCCAAAGTTTATAAATCCCTGATTCAGCCCAGCGTGGTGCCGCACGCCTTTAATCCCAGCACTTGGGAGGCAGAGGCAGGCAGATCGATGTGAGTTCGAGGACCGCCTGGTCTACAGAGCTAGTCCAGGACAGCCAAGGCTACACAGAGAAACCCTGTCTTGAAAAAAATTAAAATTAAAATTAAATCCCTGATTCATGAATAAAGGTAGGCCAGCTTGCTCTCTGACTCCATTCCTCCACCATGACTGACCATCCGAGCCTCATCATTCATTCTGGGGGAGAATCGCCACTAGATGCCCCTGGGGCTTAGGCAGTGATGGCAGAACTGCCTTGTCAGCCAGGGAAGCCCACTCCGTCACAGTGAGCTCAGTGCTGCGCCTGCGTCTAACTGGACCTGCCTTCTGACCGGTTTCAGGTGTCCACCCGCATCCTCTTTGGTACTTAGCATGGCAGCATAACAAAGGGCTATAACACTTGGTACCATCACAGGCTTTTGGAACTCCTTAGTTTTCATTGCCGTCTGACACCAGCAATCTCATTTTAAAAGAGTTAACTGTAATACCCAGTGGAAAACTCATTTCCACCTCCCTAGGGAACCTCACTTATATATAGGCCTCACCCTGAGCACTCTAAGCTGCCTCTGAGCAAGAAACGGGACCTTTGATCTTGAGGTCTCCCAAAACAGAGCCTGGACTGGCCAACTGGACTAGGAAACCAGGCCACCACCAGCTACTGGACAATGAATGACGGGTGCCAACTTCTTTAGCATCCCATTATGTTTTCCTTTCAGTAGGCAAGGGTTTTCTAATCCAAACTTCCAAACGCTTCCAGATTTCTCCTGCAAGCCATTTCCGAAGGCCTGGGATCCCCTTGTTCAGAGCAGATCTTCCTGCCTCAATGAAGGCAATTTAGACAGCCCACCCATAGCCGTGCCCAGCTTGTTCTAGATCAGCAGCTCTCAACCTTGGAGTCAGCCACCAGAAAACATTTATTTCCAATGGTTTTAGGGGCTCCAACCATACATTTATTTTCATTGCTTTCTTTCTTTTTTTTTTTTTTTTTTTTTGTATGTGTAATTTTGCTACTAAGTGTTGTCTCAGTTCCTAAGGTCATCAGAAGTACTTTATTTTCCGGCGTATAAGATGATTTCTTAACCCCGAAAAATCCATGCCAAAGTCAGGGGTCGTCTTATACACTGGGTACTTACCTGCAGCTTGCTTCCCTTTGCTTCATATGTCTGGCGCATATAGTGGGCAGTGCTGCGTCCAATTTCCCGCTCTGTGTGAGGAGTATGAGGCAGAGAGGAGCAAGATGCACACATCTCCCTGTACCTTGGGAGGAGGAGAATGTGAGCATGGATTGGCTCTCTTGCAGAACCCACCCATTCAACTCAGAAGGCTGTGTGTCTTTGGGTTGAGTGTGGAGCTGAGTATGGAACAAACCTTAAAGAGGCAATGTAGGCTGGCACTGGCTGTCTGCCAACATTTAATAAGGTGCCGGCTGCCTTTGCCCTGCCTACAAATAGACACATGCCCAAGTGTGTGTTGGAAGATGGATAGTCTTATACGGCGAGTATATTCCACACTATATTTTAACTGGAAAAGTTGGGGGTCATCTTGTACAACCAGTCACCTTATGCTTCGGTCATATGCAGTAATGTTTTCTAGTGGTCACCACCACATATCACATGAAGTCAGCTGTAGTGAACAACTAGTTGGCCTTTCCCTCCTTAGCATCACTGTGATAGCACCACTTCGCCTAGCTCCCACGCACACGTGTTACCCCTGTCCGTGCTGTGATAATACCATTTCACCTAGCTCCCACGCACACGTGTTACCCCTGTCCGTGCTGTGATAATACCATTTCACCTAGCTCCCACGCACACGTGTTACCCCTGTCCGTGCTGTGATAATACCATTTCGCCTAGCTCCCACGCACACGTGTTACCCCTGTCCGTGCTGTGATAATACCACTTCGCCTAGCTCCCAAGCACACGTGTTACCCCTGTCCGTGCTGTGATAATACCACTTCGCCTAGCTCCCACGCACACGTGTTACCCCTGTCCGTGCTGTGATAATACCACTTCGCCTAGCTCCCACGCACACGTGTTACCCCTGTCCATGCTGTGATAATACCACTTCGCCTAGCTCCCAAGCACACGTGTTACCCCTGTCCGTGCTGTGATAATACCACTTCGCCTAGCTCCCAAGCACACGTGTTACCCCTGTCCGTGCTGTGATAATACCACTTCGCCTAGCTCCCAAGCACACGTGTTACCCCTGTCCGTGCTGTGATAATACCATTTCGCCTAGCTCCCACGCACACGTGTTACCCCTGTCCATGCTGTGATAATACCACTTCGCCTAGCTCCCACGCACACGTGTTACCCCTGTCCGTGCTGTGATAATACCATTTCGCCTAGCTCCCACGCACACGTGTTACCCCTGTCCGTGCTGTGATAATACCACTTCGCCTAGCTCCCACGCACACGTGTTACCCCTGTCCGTGCTGTGATAATACCACTTCGCCTAGCTCCCAAGCACACGTGTTACCCCTGTCCGTGCTGTGATAATACCATTTCGCCTAGCTCCCACGCACACGTGTTACCCCTGTCCGTGCTGTGATAATACCACTTCGCCTAGCTCCCACGCACACGTGTTACCCCTGTCCGTGCTGTGATAATACCATTTCGCCTAGCTCCCACGCACACGTGTTACCCCTGTCCGTGCTGTGATATACCACTTCGCCTAGCTCCCACGCACACGTGTTACCCCTGTCCGTGCTGTGATAATACCATTTCGCCTAGCTCCCACGCACACGTGTTACCCCTGTCCATGCTGTGATAATACCACTTCGCCTAGCTCCCACGCACACGTGTTACCCCTGTCCGTGCTGTGATAATACCATTTCGCCTAGCTCCCAAGCACACATGTTACCTCGTCCATGCTGTGGGATGTATTAAAATGTTTCATTTCTTTGTTTAAATTTCTCATTGTGTGTATAATTGCTACAGTTTGTTTGCCCATTCATCCAGGTGGAGGTCTGGGTCATGTCTGTGTACACATGCTCTTTTGTGCTTCAACTTATTTTACTAAACTTTCCCTTAGTGAAATTGGGCTTCTGTGTCTCAAGAAAAGAAACATCTTTAATACCACTGGCTTTCTTTCAGTGTTTGAACCATTTAAAATGACACTAAAGACAGGCCACATATCTTGCTTTGGTCATTAACTGATGTGCCTCTGGGCATTCTGAACAGCAAGCAGAGGCTCCCTGTGTATCACTTGACTTCCCCTTGGCCTGCATTGGTGTTTCTAGATTAGCCAAGTGTCCCCGACCCCACCTTCTACAGCCAGAACTCTTCCCTCTCCTGCTCAACTCACCATTCACTACTGCTTCCTGCCCTGATGACTGAGCTCTGCACATGATCGATTGTGAGCTTTCCATCTCACTCAGGGACTCTTAATTGTGTCCCCGGGTCTGCACCAACAAGGTGCTCAGTCATTACATAATCTAAACTCTGATGGCCTCTGCAGTAATATTTTCTACACACTTTCATCGTCTTTCTCAGTCTAGTACACACACACACACACACACACACGCACGCACGCACACACACACACACTTCTGTCATATGTATGTATTTCATAGACTGCCCATTTTATATTTGATACTCTTGATGTTTTGTCTGTTCACTTATTTTCTCATGTGCAGTCTTCATGATCTCCTCACAAGGCACAACCCATCCTTTGAAAGGAAGATTTAAAGTTGTAACTCCAGTTTTCAGCATCTTCTCCCCAACCCTTCTGGTGCAGTGAGATGTGCCCAGCACAGTGCCTGGGAATCGGTGTGTGCGATGGACACCAGTTCCTGGTCCTCTCCCAGTGCCTTCTGGCCTTGGAAGTTTGTTTTCCTGCTTGGTTCAGTCTTTGCATGACTAGTCCCTGACATAATCATGCTAAGTAGGGGTTGCTTTACTTCCCCAGGTGAATGAAATCCTTTCACGATCTTCAGTCTGGAGTGCCTTCAAAGACCAGAAACATGACTTGTTCATTTCTGACTCTCAAACAGCAGGATACCTCACTGGTAAGTCAGTCCCTAAGATACCTGGCAGAAGCCACAGGCCCTCTTTCTACCCTGAGCAAACTTAAAATAGCATTCCTACTTCACCTCGGCATCTGGTGTTGGGTGTTTATGACAGAAACATGCACTTCGCTTAGCTTTGATCCAGTGAGTTAGAAGCACTGTAGGTTAGATGTGCAGTGTGCCTGTGCTCAAGGGTTTAACTTGAATGCGTGAAAAGAATGTCTGTATCAGAAATCTGATAGCCTCATGCCTTTACTGTCTAAGCAGTGAGGCTTCAAATAATTGTGTATAGAATTTTTTTCTTAAAAGTTTGCAGTTCATTTTTTGCTAAGTATCTTTCCCATAAGGAAAATATGTCAGTGCTGGTACAAATAAGACTGCTGAGGGCTGATAATCAGGACATGTTCATTTGACACACAAGCTGCCTGGTAATTCAGAACCATCCTGCTCAGAATTGGCTTTGGTCTGAGAAGAAACAACATTGGGTTGCTGTACTAAAGGCCAAGAATACCGTCTCTTAGAAGAATTTTCAGTTAGTCTAGCCGTATGAATAGGAAGTAACTTGCCACCTGCCTGAAATGATAGCATGTAAGTAGATATCGGCCAGAACTGATAGAGATAATAAAGAAAAAAATGCTAACAGCTATTATTTCCCAGACAGTAAAGATTTGGGTCTCAGCTTTTCAAATCCAGAGCATTTGGAAAATGGCTCATCTCTTTCGATGTCCAACTTTGCCATGACACTACTGTTTCCCCTTCTTGTGACCACTTTGCTATGGGTCGCTCCTCATATTCTGTGGAGTGAGCATCTGGACTGTGCTGTGGGTCCCATGGGTTGTGTCCTGCTTGTTGTCTATGGAGAGGTAGCCAGAGTGTGGTGTTGGTCTGCACAAAGACCTTCTCTCATGTAAAACTGTATCTCTAAGGAGGAGTGTATTTGTGCTGACCAAAAGCCCCCTCAGAGTGTTTCTGACAGTCCACATTTTCATGACAGCACTTTTAGTGTGGATATGGAACAATTGGGGAATAGGGCCTAGCTTTCTCAGCCACGAGTGAAGTTGTTACAGGTATGGTGCTGAACAGCAGCTGCTCTTCACGTGGTGCGTCCTGTTCCCTGTGGCTGGCCTTCATCACCTTCTAGTAGAAGCTCCAGGTGTCCCTGCTGCTTTAGCCAGGGCTGTGATTAGAACTGAATTTTCTCCTTGGAGACCTGGACCTAACATCATACTGGGATTGGGGAGCAGAGTGCAGGAAGTAAAGCACCTAAGTCCCAGAATGAGCGAGCAGCAGTGATAGGCTTCAGGGGCTGGAATTGACAGATGTCTGGACAGGCACAGCCGAGTAGCAATGCTGTAACCCCACCCTCACCCCTAGAAAGTGCTGGAACTTGTGTGTAGTGCTGAAGCCTGCAAGCAGGTTCATACTGGACAGGCTTGGCTGTGGGCCATGCTTAAATCTGTTCCATTCCTGGCATCTCATCAGACTGGAACACTCTCTTTTGAGATGCTAGTTACTTAAGATTTCCCAGTAATTTCCTCCTTTGAAAGGACTACCTCTGCGTCAAGGGTTCTGCTTCTGAGACTCTGCAGTTGAGGGACGCTTCCTCATCACCAGGGCTACCAAGTGCTTTTTGGTGTATGTTGTGTTTAATCAGAATTTAGTTAAAACCCAACTTCATATGCTACAGACTGTACCCAGCTCTTCTCTGGTTCACTAGTAAGCTGGGGTGCTGAGGATATGTATGTGAGTGTGTTGGGTGCTGAGGGTGTGTATGTGAGTGTGTTGGGTGCCGAGGGTGTGTATGTGAGTGTGTTGGGGTGCTGAGGGTGTGTATGTGAGTGTGTTTGGGTGCTGAGGGTGTGTATGTGAGTGTGTTGGGGTGCTGAGGGTGTGTATGTGAGTGTGTTGGGTGCTGAGGGTGTGTATGTGAGTGTGTTGGGTGCTGAGGGTGTGTATGTGAGTGTGTTGGGTGCTGAGGGTGTGTATGTGAGTGTGTTGGGGTGCTGAGGGTGTGTATGTGAGTGTGTTGGGGTGCTGAGGGTGTGTATGTGAGTGTGTTTGGGGTGCTGAGGGTGTGTATGTGAGTGTGTTTGGGGTGCTGAGGGTGTGTATGTGAGTGTGTTGGGTGCTGAGGGTGTGTATGTGAGTGTGTTTGGGTGCTGAGGGTATGTATCTGAGTGTGTTGGGTGCCGAGGGTATGTATGTGAGTGTGTTGGGTGCTGAGGGTGTGTATGTGAGTGTGTTGGGTGCTGAGGGTGTGTATGTGAGTGTGTTTGGGTGCCGAGGGTATGTATCTGAGTGTGTTGGGTGCCGAGGGTATGTATGTGAGTGTGTTGGGTGCTGAGGGTGTGTATGTGAGTGTGTTGGGTGCTGAGGGTGTGTATGTGAGTGTGTTGGGTGCTGAGGGTGTGTATGTGAGTGTGTTTGGGTGCCGAGGGTATGTATCTGAGTGTGTTGGGTGCTGAGGGTGTGTATGTGAGTGTGTTTGGCAGTTATGTGGGTAATGTCTAAGAGACCAGGAAATGAAAGTTTTCTGAGGAGAGAGTATTGTGTTAAGCTACAAATAAAGGTAGATTTTCTTCTCCCTGGCTACTGAGCAAGTGCCAGTTGGTCATGTGCTAAAGATCAAGATGTAAAATCCTGAGGAGGATTATTTAGGGGTGATAATTACAGCGGACCACCTGTTCCACGGGTTCTCTCCTGGCATACTGTTTTTATTCTGTGATACCTATTTCTTTAAGAGTACTATGCTGGAGTTCCCTGTGAGGTGGATACCCTGTAGTGTGTCATCCAGAGCCTTGGTTACTTATCCACCTGGTAGATTGAAGAACTGCTAGATGCCAGCCGGCTCAGGGCCTTCTTACATTAAATTTCACGGTGGAAAATCAGCGGTGCAAGATTGTAGCAGTGGGAAGAGGCAGGTGTCAGTGCTGTTAGGAGCTGTAGCCGGATAAGAACTTTACATACAAGTATGTCCATTTTGTGGGCTCCCTCATTCAGTTCTGCCTTACCCTAAAGCCTACCTGCCTCTTGGACAGTGCTCCCCTGTGCCCTGAAACCTGTGCTCTTTCCCCCACTTATCCCTGGAGATACATCTCCAACTGCTATGTCTGGTTCTGAGATACAAGCTGCTCTTCTCAGTCCAAGGAAGCCTGACACGTCTTAGCAGAACCCAGGGGCACAAAGCAGAGCGCATCTCAGACTTCCTGGGACTTAGTTGACTTTGCCCCGGGGGACAAAGGATGGGAGTAGAATTAGGCTGCTTCTTTATAGGCTCATCATTTCACAACTTTGATTTTGGTCTAGAAGTTCTGGAATGTTCTTCAGTTCAGAATGCCCTTCATGTCTCTGCATTGTTTTACAAGATGGTTAACTTAATGAAGCAGTTGTATGCAACTGTGAAGTTTTTGCTTGTGTGCCTGTGGTGATCAACAACTATCACTTAGTGTTGGTTTCCCATCACCCTTGTGAGTTTGCCCAAGATTCCCCAGTGACTTCAGTGTCACCTGTTTTAATATGTAGCAGTCATGGTTTGGTACCATAACCTCCTACTTTGATAAGGATCAATTGCGCCCATGTCTTAGTTTCTCTTCCTAGCACCATGATAGAATACCCTGACAAAAGCAACTTAAAGGAGAAAGCTGTTCATGGCACAGCCCATCATGGTGGGTAAGTCAAAGGCTTCAGAAGCCTGAAGCAGCTGGTCACACCACATCCACAGTCAACAGGAAATGAATGTGCATATGCTAGTCCTCAGCTCCCTTTCTCCATTTTATATAATTCCAGATTCCCTGTGGAGGGAATGGTGTTGCCCACAGTGGACAGGCCTTCTGCCTCAATTAACATAATTGAGACAATCCCCACAGGCAGGTTCAGAGGCTCATCTGTGAGGTGATAATTCTAATCACCATAGCCCAGGGTGTGAATTGTTTGGGAACCACACCCCTTGGTAGTGCTTGTGTTTAGCTCATCTGGGCCTGCCTGCAGTAATGGTGCTTCTTCCTGAAGTTGAGAACAGTGTGGTGCTTTGGCTCTGAGCTGTACTGACCTAAAGAAGGAAAATATTTTTTGTAATTACATGGTTCCGAGTGCCCAGGCACTCTGGTTAGCTTCAGTCCCAGCTCATGCAGTCACCTTGGCCTTGTCAGCTCTTACAGCGTGTGACAGCCATTTCCCACCCACAGTCAAGGTGCTCAGAAGCTGAGAACTGAAGACGGAAGGGAGTTACGGCCTCTGTCCTGCATCAGTCCTGTTGCCTTAGCCTGTATCAGTTGCTCTGCTGTGTGCACTTCCTCATTACTCCCTTGCTGCTTACATTTCTTTTCTCCCTCCCAGGTGTCTCTCCTTCCCTTCTAACTGGCAGCAGCCCCCTTCACCTCAGGAGTGGGCTTTAGAACTGCTCTGCCAGGCACTTGCTAACTTCTGTGTAGCGCTCTGAAGCAGGTAGAGAAATCTTTTGCTCAATGCATGCTGCTCGCACTGCCTTTCCCGTCCTAACCCTCTGGTGTTCGCATCTGCCATGTCCTCTCTGGCTCAGCGAAGCACTGCCCCTGCCTGTGCAGGGCTGACCCAGTTTCTCTTGCAAGCGCTTGTTGTGTGGTGCTTCTGAGATGTAAGCCGATGTCTGTGGTGCTCAAAGTCAGCTGCAGAGGCCAAAGCCGTCTGTGTGCTCCTAGAACTGCTGACAAGCTTCTGAGTGCCACCTTCTCATGTGTAGAGACTTTCGGTCACAGAACACATGGAGGGTGCAATGAAAATGCTAATGCCTCTTGGAGACTTCTTTAGACCTCTGAGGTGGATATCCAGAGCCTTCCTCTCCGAAGACCTTAGTGAGCTGTGTTCACTGAGTGGTGCTTTTTAAATGGCCTTTCTTTGCACGCACCAAGTGAAAGCAGGGTAACTTGTTTGAGAAGCCGTGTCACTGAGATGGACTGGCCGGGTGGGGAGTGTCTTTTATCTGTCTGTTCCCATGGTTACCATGTAGCAGCTCTTTAAGTGCCCTGGATTTTGTTTCTTTTGTAAGATTAAATTTTCCAGGTGTGAAAAGAGGGAAATCTCCCTGTTTCTACACCAGTGTTGCTGCATGAATTTTGAAATTATTTTTAATTGTGTCATATAGTAAAAACAAGCCATGAACATAGGTGCTATGTTGCTGCTGACAGTTACACATAATTGTCAGAGCTTCCCAGTGTCTGTGCTGAGCACTGGACCCTGTCTCCACCTGACTGATGTGGAAAGTGCCTGCTTTCCTTTCTCTATTGCAGGACCTGGAGTTGCTGGCTACCTTACTGCAGGTACATCCTCATCAGCCATGTCTAACCTGCCACCTCCTGTAGACCCTGAGGCAGGAGACCTTGGCTTTCAAACTTGAAACACTCAGAGACAAGACATGCTGAAAGGCCAGTGCTGTGTCTACATTCCTCCAGCCACCACGTTGAAGCAGACTCCTGCTGCCTTTCTCCTGGTTTCATGACAGTGTTATTCCTTTTTCTATAAATATATTTTTATTTAGGAGAAGAGTCCATGATCTGATGTATCACGTTCTGAGAAAGCACTTGTGGGTCAGCCCCCATGGGTACACAAGAATTTCTTTTTCTTGATGTATGTAAGCACATTTTTTTCCTTTATATCTGTTTACAAGACTGTGAATCAAAAAGACAAAACTTTCTTCCTAGTTTTTATAATGTTTTTTTTTTTTAAATTACTGTGACTGTGGGATTAAGCTACAGTCTACAAACATTGGGCTAAATCTTATCCCTGAAAAGGGCACCTCCCTCTCCTGCACCAGATCTCCATGGCCGTCTTCCTCTCATCGGCAGACATTAGCTTTCTGTCCCTCCACGTGTGACCAGGTCCTCAATCATTAACTCTCTGAGAGCTCGGTGCACATTGGTGTGTATGACAGGTGACAGACTTCACCAAACTGAATGACAAGGAGCTCGTGCAAAAAAACTAAAACTAAAAATGGATGTTGAGATGTTATGTAAGAGATTAGTGTAATTGTGAAATGTTCTATACATTATCAAATATATAAAGCTTTCTATATTGAATGTACATTATACAGATCATTCATATGTGTACATAAAATTTTAAAAATAAAGGGAATCGACTGCTTTGTTAATGAGATATGTTTGTTCTGTAACTTGACCCTTTGAGAGAGTCTTCCGTGGTCACTTTTGAGGGAGATGGAGCAGGAGAAGATAGGTTCACTGCCCACACTCACGTGCCCTGCTGTGTCCACTTCTGTTTGTTCCAAGCAGAAACAGACAGCAGCATGGTTACTCTTTATACCAGGCTTAGGAATGGGTCGGGCTGCTCAGAATGCTGCAATGGTGTTTAGGTCTAAAGTTCCAGGAGAGAATTAAGGGGCCAGGGAATATCTCAAAGAACAGATCTTGTGCACGGGTTTTCCAAAAGACTACAGACCACAGAAAATGTAAACATGTGCAAACACTTGTCCACATCCTTTCCCTTTTGTTTTGGTTTGAGACAAGGTCACCCCATTGTGACACAGGCTGTCCACAAACTTGTAATCCTCCAGCCTCAGCCTTTTGAGAGCTGGGATAGGTGTGTGCTGGCTCCCTAAACACTTCTTTTAAAGATTTATTTATTTATTATGTATACAGTGCTCTCTGCCTGCATGTTAGCTTGCATGCCAGAAGAGGGCATCAGATCACATTATAGATGGTTGTGAGCCACCATGTGGTTGCTGGGAATTGAACTCAGGACCTTTGGAAGAGCAGACAGGGCTCTTAACCACTGAGCCATCTCTCCAGCCCAACACTTCTTTTAAAATGGAGAAATATCCAAGCTACAATTTGCCTTTCTGTTTTGGGTGAAGGATGTATGGAAAACCCAAATTGGAACCTGCTACATAATAAGCTAACTAAAACAAAAAACACACACATACAATTTTTTAAAAATAATTTGAGATACAATGGGTTGAATAATGCTCCCCCCAAAAGTCATTGGTTGTTAAGAGGTTATGTGTATAGGATTCCTCTGCATGAGTTGTTGGTCAGAGGGACCCCAGAGGATCCCACATAATCCAGGCTGCTGCTACTGCTCTCGTTACACACCGGAACTAGATGACTAGAGTTTATTGTGCGCACCACACTTCATTAGAGGCAGAGACACCATCTAGAACTGAGCTCTGGAACCTTCTTCCCTGGGATGTTCAGAGTGCCAGAAGGTGCTGTTTAGGCTGCTGGGGAGAAAAGACAACAGTCTCACCTAGTTGGGAGCCCTGTATGCTACAGTGCCCCCTGCCAGGTGAGATGTGCCCACCGGTACAGTAGTGGTATGACTGTTAAGGGGGAAACTATGACTTCCTAATTGGATTTGAGGACTTGTTTGATGAGGGAATATTTGTCTGATACTATAAACATGGTCAAAAGCTTATAGCTAGGAAGTCACAGGCCCTCGGGGAAATCTAATACTGTTACTAAATGCTCATGTACTCAAGCTGCTTTCTAAATATTTGTATTAATATCCATGGCCCAATTCTGTTGTCAGCCCTGAGCAGAGAAACTCATTTTGCAGTGGGCAGTGAGTAATGCATACATTCATAGCTTGTCAAAGAACTGAGAATATCTGACTGTTGAGTGCTCAGCCCTAAATGAGACAGCTGTGTTCGTCACCTCCACTGCTGCCGCCACCACCACCCTTAAAGCCCAGGGAAGATTGTGGAAGAAGGGTTGGAAATAATATAAGAGCTGGAGGATGGAGCGATACAATGACACTGTCTTCTGGATACAAAAAATTGTTGTACTCACTAACTCAGAGGCTCTGCATGCCTGGACAAGACTGGGCCCTTCAGCATTGCATCAGAGACAAAGAAAGCCTCTGTCATTTTCATCAGTGGCACAGCCCCTGGTAAGTTGCTCATGCTCAAGAAAGGAATTCACAACCCATGCCCACACAAGCAAGCCTAATTAAACTCGGTGGACCAAGAACTTGTAAAGGACATGAAAGTAAGAGGGAGTCTAGTTGGGAATAAGAAGGGGACCAGAAGGAATGGAGGGGGAATGGGAGAGGGCAGTAGAGGGTGAGTGTGGTCATAATATTAATGAAAGATGTTAATATTTAATATTGATTCATTATTTTCATAAATCGGTGGTTACTTCTTGACCAGCTTTATACCCAAATAACCATACAGAGAAACTAGGATCTATTTAGCCTAGATCACAATGCATAATAATTATTCCATTCTAAACGTCCAGGCTAGTATAGCATCCTCCCATTCAGATTTCCTACATGATACTTACCATTTACTCAGATCCTAGGGCCAGCTCATTCCTTCCGGTGTTTCCTGGTCCTCTCCATGTGCATCCCTCCTGTCCTTCCTGCTCTCTCTCCTCCCCTCACTGGACCAGGATGTCTCACCCTATTCTTTGTTACTGCTCAGCATTGGGTAGTTGGACCTTATTGGCAATACAGAGAACAAATCGTGGCATGGTTACACAAACTTGAGACAGGATATACTTAGAATAAACATCACAATGCAATGTCCAGATTGAAACCAGATAGTGGGGTGGAGAAATCAGCATTTGAATGAACAAGTATAAACTGTACATTGTCCACAAGAACATTAGGCCAGCACAATATATTGCATTTGTGTATGAAATTCTTGGAAGGAGTAACTAGGTCTTAATATACTATTTCTCACTAACACAAGCTACACACCTGGTCCTCCAAGTTGCCTTTGAAAGCAAGAACTGAGTTTCACAGTGCATAAAAACAAGTAGAAGGAAGACTCCTCTTACAAATTGCCAATGAAAATTTTTGTATTGGATTTTCCCTTAAAGATCATGAAGTAATGTAAGTAATGTTAGATTGAATGTCAGTTTCTAAGCAACATTTTGCCATAAAAAGTCACTAGAAGGTCAGCAACTAGCTCATGAGCTCACGTTTAGGAAGCTGAGATCTGTGGATGAGGATAAATCAACATCAGTGGCCCCCCACAAAGAGAACATAAACATTATAAATCCTTACACAATTTAAAGGCTGGTTTTTAAGTAATCTGTACCCATTGGTGTAGAGTTTTGTTGTTTGGTTTATTGAGAAAGGTCTTCACTATGTAGTCCTTGGATGGCTTGTAACACAATATGTAGACCAGGCTGGCCTGGAACTCAGTGATCCTCTTGCCTCTGCCTCCCAAGTACCACCACTCCCAGCACCACTGCTGTTAAAATATCAATAATAGCTGATCTTTATTAAATGTTTTTGTATGTGAAGCATTACGTGTCTGGGAGCAAGTCTTTGGCTTTGGCACTGATAAAAGTCCCATCCTCTGGGAATAGAGAATGAGATTTGGAGGAGCAAGGCAAGCTAGAAGAAAACTCAAAATTCTTGTGCCAGAGTGAGAGGTTAGCACTACCTTGATGTTGCACTGAGATCTGTGTTCAGCCCCAACCCAAGCAGCTGCAGTCCCCCGTGTGCATGCTGAGAGAACTTGGGTTTCAGTCTGAGAGTAGAAAACAGTTTTTAGCAGTAGGAAACAGGAAGGTAAATGCAGGATGCTTGCAGTGTTGGGTTGTCTGGTACGGTTGGTGGACAGTGACCCTGAGAGAGAGAACCCTGCCTGAGAGTCAGAAAAGGACCAATGGGACTGTGTACAGAGTGGCAGGCTGGTCATTGGTGTCCAGGTCTGACAGTGGTTCGGGAACGATCTGAGCCAGGTACTAGATACTCTATTGATTATCAAAAGTTCAAGGCAATTTACAAAACCCTGATGGGGCATATAGCTCAGTGGTAGAGTGCTGACTTAAGATGTCTGAGGCCCCAAGTCCAGTCTCCAACACTGCAAAAATTTAATTTTAAAATTAATATAGAGTGACATCTAACACTAAAGGCCATTTGAAAAACCACATGAGGCCAAGCAGTGGTGGCGCATGCCTTTAATCCCAACACTTGGGAGGCAGAGGCAGGTGGGTCACTGTGAGTTCAAGGCCAGCCTGGTCTACAAAGCAAGTCCTGGACAGCCAAGGCTACACAGAGAAACCCTGTCTTGAAAAACCAAAAAAAGAAAAGAAAGAAAAACCACACGGAAACCTACTACCATAGAAGCTTCATATATGTGAAACTTCCAGTGCCAAGAATGGATTACATCTTGCTGAGTGTTGGCCAAAGGAGCCCCATTTAAAAAAAAAAAAAAAAATCCCAAACATCGCAGCATCATAGGCTATTGGTTGCTCTTCACAACCTGATGGTAAGGCCGAACTGCTAAAGACAGCACTTACTTATGTCATCGAACGTGGGGAAGTTGAGCTGTAGCAAAGCAGAAGCTTTACCTCCACTGACTAATGTTCTTGGTACTAAAGGTGTTCTGCGCACTACTGGAGGAAAAAGATAACCATCAGCATTACCCAGCTACAAACCCTGGAACCTGCAACAGAGACCTACCTGCCTGTGAGATAGACTGGTGCAATACTGGCACAAGTGTTAGGAGAGTAACCAACCAATTTTGATGGGGTTCAGAGCCCATTTTATAAGATGGAACCATGTCTGACACTCCAAACATGGTCAGGAAGCTGACACTAGATAGGTCATGGACTCCAGGGGGAAAACCTAATACTGTTCTGCTAAATGAACATAGCAATAAAATGACTCCTAAGTCTACGTTACAATACCCATACTCAGCCCTCTTGAGAGAAGCTTCTTGCAGTAGATCGGAATTAACACAAAGATCCACAGCTGGCCAGTGTGCAGAGAGTGAGAGACTTCAGAGAACTCAGTCCTAAGTAGACGGCTTTATCAAACCCTTCCCATCAAGGCTCAGGGATCTGTGTGGAACAGAAGGCAGGAGATGGTAAGAGCTAGGGGTAATGGGTGACTCCAAGGAAATGGTGTCTTCTAGACACAGCAGGACTGGTGCACATATGAACTCACAGAGAATGTGGCAGAACATACTAGACTTGTAGATGCAAGTCACACAGGGTCCCCAGCACAGAGGGAAGTGGGCACAGGCTGCCACCCCTAGCTAAGAAGTTTTCTGTAACTGAAACCCACTTACAAGCATAATATCAGTTTTCTCCAATGGAGCATGCTCAGGATACCCACCATATTCTAAGGCAGGCTCTGTGCACAGGCATAGTTGGCCAAAAGAAGGTAAGCTCAGTGCACTTCTGTCTCACTTTTGTTGGGTTGATTGTTTTGGGCACATTTTGCCCTAATTAGTCATTTCCTTGTTTGTTTTTCATTTTGTTTTTGTGGTTCTGTTTGATTTTTAGGCTTTTCTGGTTTTGCCTTTTGATAGAGAAAGAGCCTAGAATTCTGTGGTTAGGGGGATGGGGAGGGTCTGGCAGGCACTGCGGGGAGAGGCAAAAAACGCCATCAAAGCAGTGTTGAAGATCAACAGCAGTAGTGTGATGAGTCTGGTGTGCTTTTGCGGGGCAGGTAGCCTCACGCACAAGCCACGCCAGGGGTGCACAGACCTTCAGAGGAGCAGGGCAAGAGCGCCAGGGTTGGTCAGAGACTTTGTTCCAAACATGAGGATTTTCACCAAACAGCTCAAATCAAGTTCCAGGATCCTTCACACCTAGGCCACTCATGTGTAGAAAGAGAAACTACACACTTGGGGACTAGCACTTAGAGGGGGAAAAAAAGAAACTTAACTTGGAACTAACTATTTGAAGTTTTGGCTGCAGTTTAATGGGCTTCATCCCTCAGCTAGGGTATCCACTGTGTATAGCACCTACCCATTAATTACACCATAGCTGTCTCTGAAATCACATGACTACTAAAGGATTACAGCACCTTTTTTTTTTTTTTTCTAACAGAGCATGATGCAGGCAGTTAGTATATTCCATAGAAGCTAGAAAGCACTTCCTTTAAGTCAGTGGTTCTCAACTTTCCTCATGCTGTGACCCTTTAATACAGTTTCTCATGGTGTGGAGAGCCCAACCATAAAATTACTTTCATTGCCACTTAATAACTGTAATTTTGCTACTGTTATGAATTGTAATATAAATATCTGATATGCATTCGACCCCCAAAAGGGTCTTGACCCACAGCTTGAGAACCACTGCTCTAAGTGAAAAAACCATGTCCACATAACCTTTATCACAGCATAGCATAATTCTGCTATTAGTCTTGTTTGCCTAATTCATAAATTGAACTCCTACAGGTGCACCTATACCATTCGGTACCCCCCCTCTGCATAGAGAATGGTGTTGCCCACAGTGGGCTGGATCGTCCCACATTGGTTGACCTAAATAACAAATCCATAGACACATCCACAGGTCACCCTCACTTAGACCCTCACTGGAACTCCCTTCCAACGTGACTCTAGAGTGTGTCAGGCTGACTATTAAAACAATTACACCGGGGACACAGTCTGTCCCTCACTAGTGAGAGCTATGAGACTTTTCCAGGGCCTTGGTGTTCCTGCTGTGCTTACGAGTTGTGTTGCTCAATAATTATTCAAAGTGGAAGACAAGCTGGGCGAAGTGGTACACGCCTTTAATCCCAGCACTCGAGAGGCAGAGGCAGGAGGATCACTGTGACTTTGAAGCCAGCCTGGTCTACAAAGTGAGTCTAGGACAGCCAAGGCTACACAGAGGAACCCTGTCTCAAAAAAAAAAAATAAAAATAAAAACAAACAAACAAAACCTAAAGAACTTCGTATTTGAATTAGTGGATGCCCACTAACTTTTAAATTTAGGGACTAGAGAAGTAGGTCACAGCACTGTGGAATTTAGAGCCCATGAGTAGAGGAAGTGGGGGGTGGAAAGTTAAGAACATTATTTTTACTATCAAACTTATAGAAGAAGATGCTGTTATCTGTATAAGTTCAAATGCTGCTGCTATTATTGTTGTTATAGAGAAAAGGAAAGTTCCAGAACTATTCAGAGAAAAAGTCTGGTTACATACACAAATAAGAATGTTGACACATTTTTTTACATTGCAAAGGCACTGGGTCTCTATCACAGAGTTATATATGGCAATTGCAGGCAGGGGTTTTCAGTAATTCAGGGTATTATACAAAGGAAAAGAGGAGCCTTGCACCCTTGGGTTTGTTTGTTTCAGAGAACAGTTTATGAAGACATGGTTTGAGTCAGTGGAGGAATGAGTCATTGCCTTCCAAAGGAAAGGTCAGACAGAAGTAATTCTATAAATGTTTAGTTTTTCCTAAACTCGGGAAAGTCACATCAATAGAGTTTTTGCTCAAGTACCAGTCATGCATTATTTTATGTGATTTACAAGCCCCCTTCAATGTGCATCTCCCAGGTTTCTCAGCATGCCAAGGCAGGATGTAGACTGAGTTTCAAGCAGTGTCAAATGTAATACTGAGCTTGAGCCTGTCTTGTGAGCCCTGGGAGGATCTAGGCGAGGTCAGATTTCCCAGCACTGGAGCTGGAGCCATTATCAGTAAATAGAGAACTGACTGATAGCCACACCCTTCCTGCAGCAGGGACTTTCCTGAGGGTGGGATGGAGCACCTTGGCAGTAAGAGGCCTGAGTGCTGACAGGTGTATTCTTCCAGCCTGAGAGTATGAATGTGTGTGTTGGGGGTGGGGGAAAGGGGGGGGGGAAGGGGGGGAAGAAGACAATGAAGAAAGAAGAGCACAAAATCTGTCATTCAGAGAAAAACATTTTTATCCTCCAGACAACAGGGAGCCACACTGGGAAGCAGAATTCTTTTGTTTCTGAAAATTAAGGTCAGGCTTTACAATTTTTTTTTTTTAATGTGTGTGTGTGTGTGTGTGTGTGTGTGTGTGTGTGTGTGTGTGTGTGTGTGTGATGACACATGGAGATCATAGGGCAAGTGGTTCTCTCCTTCCACTATGTGCACCCTAGGGATTAAACTCAGTCAGGCTTGGTGGCAGTCACCTTTACCTGCTAGCCCATCTCACTTGCTGAGGGCATAGAAATTTTAAAGAGCAAGAAAAATAGCAACAGCAAAAATACCTAATATTGAGAGGTAAATTGAAGGAAGCTTGCTAAGAAGCAAAGTGAAAAGGTAACACATGAGCCAGGCATGGTAGTGTGCTCTTTAACCCAGAATGCAGGAGGCTGGATGGGGAGTAGGGAGGTATTCGGTTCAGGCTCTCATGGGATCTCGTGAGAAGTTGTCTCAAACAAACCAAGGCTGGGAAGGTGGCTCCACTGGTAAAGTGGCTACTGCTTAAGCAGCTTCCAGCTTAGTAAGAGACTCTTGTCTCCAAAACTAAAAGCAGTCAAAAGACAGCAGCTATGTGCATGTGCACCAACAGACACATCTGCACACACAAGACCACATCTACACACAACAACAACGTACGCATGCACACACACACAGACACACACCCCTGGTTAAGGAGCAAAACAAAAAGAGACAGAGATATCGAAATAAGGGACAAGTTAAGGGTTGGAGAGATAGCTCAGTGGTTAAGAGTACCACCTGCTCTTCCAAAGGTTCTGAGTTCAATTCCCAGCAACCACATGGTGGCTCACCATCATCTATAATGTGATCTGATGCCCTCTTCTGGCCTGCGGGTAGAACACTGTGTACTTAATAAGTAAATCTTTTTTTTTTTTTAAAAAAAGAGAGACAAGCACATCTCAAGATGCCCTCAAACCAAAAATAAATAAATAAAATTCTATTGAGAAAAATACAACTAGTTTTAAAAAGTGGGTAAAAGACAAAAACATCAAACATCAAGACATTCCCAGAAGGAAGTACCCAGCCTAGTGGAGGAGCGTCACTCTTCACAAATGCACACAACATAGTGTGGAAACAAGAAAGTCCTACCAGTTTTTAGAGAGTTCTAGGCACACAGGAGAACATTTTTGAGAAACAGAGCACTGCATGCTCACTGACAGTACAAGGTAGGTGACAGTGGATCGTAAGAGATGAGGGGGTCATAGGAGATAATGGGTGATAGGAGACCAGGGATTGTAGAAGATGGGGGGGGGTTGTAGAAGATGGGGGGGTTATGGTACCTTTAGAGTTGCTAGGCCAGGACTCTGTCCAGACTGCAAAGTTCTGATTCCTCTCACTCGAGAACCCAAGAGATACCTGAGACAGGAGAGAGCAGCCCTCGTGTTAGTCACCCGGACTGCTTCACCTGAATAGCTCTTTCAGGTTTAGACTCAGTTTGACAATGGTTCCTGTTGCTGATGGGGGAACACTTTACAGGCTCTACTTTTGGCAACACGGTGTCCGTAACAAGCAAATTTTGCCCTAATACACAAATGTTGCTCTAAAAATTCTGGATCAAGAACACTGCCCACTGACTCAATATTTCTGGCCACCCAGATGGCTGCGTAGTGGGCAAGGGCCAGTCATGCTTTAGAACACTGAGTCCCCCTGGTGGTCTTAGGGAGAACGGCACACCCAACCTGTATGCTTCTCTCTTCAGATGATGTCCTAGTGAGCTCTACAGAGCACAGGATGGAAGGCACTAAGAAGTCCCTGGGAGGCAATAAGCTGATGGGGGAAGGGTTTGTGCTCTGTCCTCTAGGATGACTGGCTGTGACTGAAGCTGAGGGAGCCAAGCATGTAAACCCTGGAACCCAATGAACAACAGTCCCAGGACAATTTTAGTTCAACTGAAAGGAGCACCAGATAAGGCACAGCCACCCTCTTCATGGCATTGAAGCTTGGTCAGAACGCCACCAGAAAGAAGGGACTGTTCAGGTTTCAGGAGAAATAACCCTTCTATGGCTGACCCAGGCCACTTGGATCTGGGTCCAGTGTTCTATATCTAGCTGTGGCCCAGCCGTTGTGTTAGGTTCCTTGAGGCAAATAGAGCCAGATGGACTCTATGAGAGGGGCATCTGTATCCGTCACAGCAGAGACCCTCCTGCACATGAAAGAGTGACTGCTGTCCCAGACTTGTGAGCTCCAGATGGTACCTTTCCTGAGTCCTAAGGGACAAAATGCAAGTGACTCATGGAAGTTGGCACCTACAGCTGTTTTCAAGCTTGAAGTGTATAGGAGATCTTCTCTAGGCACAGCTGTCTCCCTGTCTCTCTCTGTGTGTGTATGTATGTGTATGTGTGTGTGTGTGCACGCGCGCACATGTGTATGCGCATGCACGCATGTGTGTGTGTTTACAGGACTCAAGCCATCATGCGTGCGTGGCAAACACCCTTGCCCACTGCACTATCTCCCCAGCTCTCTGTGTATCCCTTATCTGTTCCGTTATACCTGGGGAAGGTCTCTACCACACACATCATCTCCAGAAGCCCAAGCATTACATGTACTTGTATAACCCCTTACCTGGGAGACCAACAGTAATGAGCAGAGTCATGTGACTCTCAAGAGCTCCGTGGCCTGACAGCCCTGCTGAAATGGCTAGCCTAGGGTTCAGTGAGAAACTGTGTCTCAAGGCAGCAAGGTAGAGACCACACACACTTTAATTACAGAGGATAAAAAAGTAAATCTATAAGGAAGGATATGAGCCTCACAGGAAGGAGAAGCTGCCTTCTGCTGGGCTTTGATACCCAGACTAAACAAAGGGCTGGCCAAGCCACCTTCCTACCCTTTGCCTAATCTTCTGTTCCAGACAGAGGCATTCAGAGACATGTCCACCTCCCTTCACCTATTGTCATTTTTCCACTTGCAAAATTGTTGTAATAAAAGGGATGTAGGAAGTCAGGCCAAAGGAAAAACCTCAAACCATAAGATAGGGACACTCACAACTCTGCAACAAAGAACCTTCCAGAACCTGGGGACCAAGTTTCCAAGTGTGAGAATCTTTCAGCCATCACTCCACAAAAGCCCCAGAAGCTATTTTTAACTTTGAAATGGCTATTTTTTTTTTTAGCTTTTCTCTGAGGTGTGTTCTCTGTGCCCCATTTTCCCAGCCCTACACCCTTGGCCAGTCTCTGTCTCTGTTTGTTTCAGTAGACGCAGTAGGCAGTAGGAGCTCCAGGGGCACAGGTGCCACAGTTTGAGCAGGAGTGGCCTTGGTGCTTTTAGCTTTGTTATCTGAAATGCTTGACTAGCAGGTCAGGTATAGGAGCATCCCTTGGACATGAGGGGCAAGCACTGGTTTGTGGTGTTAGTAGCCTTGATGGTAGAGCCTTGGCACTTGATGGGACATCTACCTGGAGGATTCTGACACTTTTGCATGTGCAACTGCAGGCCCGAGGCCATGTTCTATGGAGACCTTACCTTAGTGCCGCATGGTAGGACAGGCAGACTTTGCTGGAAGCTGCTAATCTGGAGTATTTGTGGAATAGGTGCTTCGGGCATCAGCAAGCATATTCCAAGGACGTGTGTCCGATAGGAGACCTGTCCTATTGTATTGTAATAGGTAAAGATCTTGTGACACCCGCACCACCGCAGTACCGAGTCGAGGGCGAGGGACTACGGATTTAACTCATGCACACACAGTGGGTCCTTCGTGCTAAGAGAGCAGCAGCCACAGCCGAGGTTTATTATTCTTCTCCAGAGTTTCAAAGAGCCTTCTTATAGGCAGCAAAATAGGAATCCTCCTCCCAGGTGAAATCCCTCAAGAGGTAATCGCACACAGGAGGAAAAGTCTCAAGGAAGGGAGGGGCGTGTTCTCAGAGCAGTAAACATGACTAGCTAACCAAGATAAACACAGATGTGGAAGCTGCTAGAAACAGGACATGAAACAGCAAGACAGGCAGGCAGCCCAGTCGGGCCTGGTTCCTACAGGTCCACCCTTTATATAAAATACAAATGAGCGTCTGTCTTAGGTTGCCAGGACATTGGTTTCCTATCTTACCCGTCATTGGAAAGGCTTTGTACTTCAAAACCCTCCTGTCTTATGTGGTTAGGTACCTCCACGGTCTTACCTGTCAATAGATACTCATTTATCAAGGCTCAGCCAAGACAGGGCAGTAGGGTTATCCCCTGCCAAAGGCACGAGGACCTGTTTGGCATGGAACTGTTGAAATGCTTGTTGCTTTCTCATGCGGCAGAGGCTCCAGAACAGAAAACCTCCTAAGCCACACAGCAGGATGCCTAGCGCGATAGCGTCGCTTCAGCTTGTTAGCAAGCTTCCCACAGCTGTAGGCCCTTTATGAAGGCATTCCCCGTAATGGGTGGACCTCTAGTCTCCTGTAATAAGGCTGTTCACTGATTAAGATTTTAGATAGCCAATTGTATCATAGAATTTAGATTCTGAGTAACCAACGCACTGGCCTCCTCTCCTGAGAATTTATCCATCATGTGCACAGTAGTTAACAGACTGAGAAATGGCAATGCCCACAGCAGCAGTGGCGGCGGCAGCTGCTACAGCAATGATGACAATAACAGCGGCAGTAGTTCTGAAATCTCTCCTTTCATGATAGATCACCAGGCCTCGCCAGCCACCATGCGTCACAGAAAAGGGAACACCATTCCAGGTGTCCATGCCACCACAGCAGTCTTCTCATCATTCCAGCAACGTCTTAAATGGCAAACCTGCAGGGAACAATTTAAAGTCTCCCCCTCAAGGGAGTCATTAGTAACAACAAGAAAGGTGCTATAGCACAGATAGCTGAACTTATATTTTTACTCCTTTACAGATCCTCAGGCATAGCAGCCCTGTCCAGGCTGCAATTAGTCAAATACAGCCATACTGGTCTGCTCAGACCTACTAGCATCAGAATTGGGGGGGCTCTTCACCAGAGCCCAAACGGTCTCCTGTAGGCTGGGCTGACTTGTGGAAGAATGCACAGGTTGAATCATTTGAAGGGCAGGTGTCTGCAATGCTCTGCACACCTGTCTTGACGGGGCCCGGAGCTGACCCTGGGGCCTGTTTCCCTGCAATGGCCTCCCTTGCCTATTTGTCTTAGAGTGGCACTCATTCCCCTAATGATACCCACGTTGGCAACAAGGACACAAACCTGGCTTAGTATGATCAACTCTATCTCGAGCTTGTCCAGTCTCCCTTCGAGTACATTCTCTCTTCAGGTGTTCTATCTGGACACATCTGAAACATGTTTTCGGCCAGACTCCCCCAGAAGGTGACCGTCCCTGAACAGCAGAAGCTAATACTTGCCCCATTATGTGAGTAGTATCTATACTTCGGCAAATTTTCAGATAATCATTCACGCTTTTATATTTATAAGGCCGAAGGGCTTCCTGACAATACTTATTAACATTTTCAAAGGCCAATTGTTTAATAATAGGCATGACTCCTTCCACATCTCCAAAAATCCTTCCTGCCAATTGCATTAGGCGATCTACAAATTCCTGAAAGGGCTCTGAGGGTCCCTGGACCACTTTAGACAGCTGTTCTCCTGCCCCCTTATTAGGCAAGGACTTCCAAGCCCTCGTGGTGCAAGTTGCAATCTGCGCATACACAGCTGGGTCATATTGTATCTGGGCACTAAGTTCAGTATACAAACCCATGCCTGCTAGCATATCCACGTTTCTCTGTGGAACCCCAGCTGCTGCATTACGTGCGGCAGTCTGAATACACTGTTCTTGATAATCACTGCGCCAAAGCAAATAATCACCCCCACTGAGGACTGCTCTACACATCTGTTGCCAGTCACTAGGTGTTAAGAATTGTCCTGTGAAGGATTCAAAAATGGCAATTGTAAAAGGGGCATGTGGACCATAGGCCATAACTGCCTCCTTAAGCTGTTTTATGTCTTTAAACTGGAGGGATTCATACTGTCTCTGCATTTGCCCTGGGTTAGTTGGGTGAGGCACTTCAACTACTGGAAAGACTACTCCCCAAGAGGGAGCAGAAGGCTCTGCCAAAGATAATTGACTTTGATAATCTGGGTTATACGCCGGGGGCCGCTCTCCTCTAGTTTCTTTTCCTTCAATCTTACACTCCCTCAACTTCTTTAGGGCCCGTATCTCAGAGGTTAAAGTTGCCTCTTCCTCCTCAGAATTAGAAGAATATCTATCAGAGGCAATCTCAGACGGGGCCAAAGATTTTACAGATTGCTCCTCCTGCACTTCATTTAGAGTAAGTTCCAAACTTCCTAGCTGCTCTCTTACATTCTCGTCCTCGCTCCTAAGCACATCTCTAACAAGACGCCATAACCAAAAGGTAACGATAGGAACACTGTTGGACCCTTCATTTTGTAAAGTCCTCTGGAGATCAGACTTCACTTGATCCCAATCTTGGATATTTAACTCTCCCGATACCATAAGCCAAGAACTACTCAATTCTATTGTTTTTATAAAATCTTTAACACGCATACTTAATCCCGGTGCCTTAATCACTAGTCCATCAGAACCGTGGACAAACGTGTGGCACCTATTTCCAATACGCCCATTTCCTACCTCCCTGAGGCGCTGGCCAGCTTCCCTGGGCGATCCGTCAACTTCCTCCCTTCCTTCCCTGGTCTCGATGGAACCTCCACTTGTGACGCCCGCGCCACCACAGTACCGAGTCGTGGGCGAGGGACTGCGGATTTAACTCATGCACATGCGCGCGCGCGCGCACACACACAATAACACAGCGGGTCCTTCATGCTAAGAGAGCAGCAGCCACAGCCGAGGTTTATTATTCTTCTCCAGAGTTTCAAAGAGCCTTCTTATAGGCAGCAAAACAGGAATCCTCCTCCCAGGTGAAATCCCTCAAGAGGTGATTGCACACAGGAGGAAAAGTCTCCAGGAAGAGGGGGGGGCGAGTTCTCAGAGCAGTAAACATGACTAGCTAACCAAGATAAACACAGTCATGGAAGCTGCTAGAAACAGGACATAAAACAGCAAGACAGGCAGGCAGCCCAGTTGGGCCTGGTTCCTACAGATCTGAGTCTGGATATCACCTCATGGGGCTTTGCAGGTTTTTCTAGCCCAAAGCAGAGAACTGAATTGGAGGCACAAGGTTAGAAATAGAAATAAAGACAGCTTATTATTAAGAGGAAATCATTCCAGTGAATGAGAGCAGACTTGTGAGCTTGGAAAAATCCCAAAAGCATTGGGCTGGAAACCACAGGACCCTTTATAGGTCATTGACAAAGCACACACCTCTCCTGCTCTTCTTATGCAGGCTCTGAGCTGTGTTCATAGACCTGGTGGGGAAGAGCTGCCAATCTCACTGTCAACTGGCTTATTTTGTATGTTAATCTTTTCATTTTATTTTATTTACTAGTGTGTGTGTGTGTAGGTCAAAGGACAACTAGTGGCAGTCAGTTCTCTCCTTCCACCCTATGGATCCTGGGAATTAAACTCGGGCCATCAAGCCCAGTGACAAGAGCCTTTACCTCCCGAGTCATTGTGCTGGCATTCCCATTCTTCCGTAGCTTTCTCCAGGCTCCACTCTCCTGCCACCCTCCAGGATGAGTGGTAGTGGCGCTGGGGAGTGGTCACCATGTCTGAGGAGGCGGACATGGTCTCAGTGCCCAGCGGATAGGTATTGGTGAAGCCAGGACTCTGCATCAGCAGCTATAGCCCCAAGGTCACAGACTAGGAAAGAGACCTCCCTGGTTCCTGAGGGGGTCAAGCATGGGCGGCACTCAAGCTGCTTCCTTCCCATCTTGTGGTATCTTTGCTGACTGACGAATCTTTATTTACAGTCTGTTGTAATGAATACATTTCTGATTCTAACTGAAGGAGCACAATACAGGCAGGCCGGAGCGGAAAAAAACAGGACATGAACACAGACTACGCACCAACCAGCTAGCTTTGATCCTGCTTGCTGATGCCCAAGGAGAAAGCACACACGACAGTCGCTCTGTTGTTGTCGTCCTTGGGAGGCAATGTATCTATCCGACTGGCACTCAACCTAACAGCCCCACCCTTCCTTAATAGATAGAGCCGATTCCCCTCAGCCTTGGGAAATAAACAGTCTACCTAGGAAAATGAAAGGGAAACATGTTCAAAAGTGATCTTCTAAGATCACACATGTTCTGGAGAAGTTAGGGAACACAGATGTAGTTTCAGCTGAAGATGGTGAAAACAGATGTCAGGATTAAGCTATTAGAAGAGAGAGCTCTAGGAGAAAAACAACAAGGAAACAAGTCTTGGTGGGCTGGTGGGATAGCTCAGTGGATAAAGGGTGCGTGCCAGCAACTCTGAGCACCCGAGTTCGGTCCCTGGAACTGACTACGGGGTTGTGGGAACCTAGACAGCACAGAAAAGTGTCAGAGCAGGGAAGAACTAGAGGTGTTAAAGGAAGCACTGTTGGGGGATGGTCTGATGTATTTTGATGCTAATTAATAAAAAGCCATCCCACTTGAGCAGGCAACTGAGATAGGTGTGGCTAAGGTTCCCGGGCTTAGAGAGACAGAGGAATCCTGGGAAGAAGAAGAAAGAAGATCCAAGGGTCCCGAAAAGAGAAGAGAAGAGAGGAAAGCCGCCATGGGTTAGATGGAAGAGAAACACATGGCAGGTGTGGATGAAAGATTTGACCCTGATGAAGAATGTTAACAAGTATTTGGGATTATGGCTGGGAGGTAGCTTGATAGAAGTTACTAGAAACAGATGGCATGGGATTGAGACAGGGATTCCATGCCTGCCCCGCTATGGGAAGTAGTTTACAGAATTGATATCTGCCCTGGCCCAGGTTAACTATGGCTATTTTAAAATATAACAGGTGTCTGTGCCTTGATTGATTGCTAGCTGGGCATACTGATAATTCAGATAATTTAAAAACAATAGCCCACAGCCAGGCATAGTCCATGAACTCGAAGGAAACCATGCCCTGCTGGGGAAGCAGTGGGTTAATGGGTGGAATACTCCAGAACAGTTCACTCCTCCTTCCATTTTAGATCTGTTTCTCCAACTAACAGAACTGACAGAAACACACAAGGAAACAAAGTTGTACAGAGAGACACACAGTAAAGACAACCAGGGTGGCCATCACACATTCATACACCTAAACAGACCAGCGGTATTGGGTAATATCTCAACATGGTCCCACACACAGGATCTACAGTTGTGTCTGACCTCCTCTCTTGTGTCCTTGCCAGATGGTGCCTCTTATGGACCAAACTTACCTCCGGAGGTGGTGTTCAGACCAGATGACTTAACATTTATCTTTTTTTCTTTTCTTTTGGGTGGTGGTGTTGGAGGGACTACAAAATGTTTGCCAGTAATTGGCCAGAGAGGACTTTCCTGGGGCCCTCGAATATCTCAGAGCTCACACCCTCGATGCTCTTCTCCAATTGGTGCCCTTGTCCTTGCTCCTAGGGGTCCCGAGGCCTCTAAGGGTTGGGATCCAGTCTCTGAGGATCTCGCTGGAGCCTCCAAAATGTTGTGGAGAGCCCACCAGAGATGACCACTCAGACACTTTATTGCCAGCTGAAAGTCTTTATTCCAGCCATCTGGGACGACACTCAGGTATTTGGGACCCAAGTGTAGCCCTGAGCACTTTAAAACAAGGGGCCTTTAAAGGCAAAGACCGTGTCCTGTTATGTTGCTCAGTAGCTGCAGGGGGAGGTTTGCACAAGCAAGCAGTTGAATAGAAGGTTAAGATAGGCTGTTAGCTGGCGCAGGGAGGTTTGCACAATCAGGTAGTTTAATAGACACTAAGATAAGTAAGCTAGGGCACTTTGACCTTGGGTTCCTAGAACAGATGTGGTTAATTTTCCATGGGATTCTCCATCAAGGAGATTAAATTAAATGGCCTCAGCAAGAATCCAAGATGGAGGACACACTGCACCCTCTTCCCTTGTCACCAAGGGAAGCAAACAGACTGTAACTTCAACCCTGACTGGGGACGGTGGCCCAGTACGCATTGCACACCACTAATGGTAAGGGAAGCTGCCACCAAGCCCAGAGACCCCAAGTGCTGACCAAAGCATTCCACCGTGCTCACGAGGTTTACATCAAATGTGGGCATCTGGCTTACCTCAGTGGCTGCCGTGTGCCAAAGGCTGACCTCACACTGGGTCCTCACAAGTCCCCACATTGCTACAATAGCCATGGTTATATGCCATCTTGTCCTAGGGGCTATCAGCTGTCTTCCTGACTCTAACAGAGGTCTAGGGCCTGCAAGCCTCACAAGTCAGAGGACAGTCCCTTCAGCAGCCTGCAGCCTACCAGAATCTTTATGCTAAGACCAACTTGTCTCCCTTGATACAGCCCAGGACTCAGAATCCAGGCCCCAGTGAGGACAGGGCGAAGTGTGGCCTATACTAAATGGAATGACACACAGCAAGTAAGGCCTCTGGAGGCTAACTCCTCCAAGCCAAAAATGTCATTTAAAGCAATTTTCCACAGGGTGGACTCAGAAAGAAAAATGATATCAGTTTTGACTGGTTTCTCTATTGTGATGACAAGATCATCACTAACTCCCATGGAGCTGGGAGGACCCTGGCTCCTAAGTCAACCCTGGAGTCCTAGGCACAGATGTCACAGGCTTCCTTGCTGGACCTCGGAACCAGGGTGCTTTTTTGCAGCTGGAGCCACTTATCGCTATGAACAAATCTTACTGTGCCCTTAGATGATCTCCAGGATGTTATTGGCCAAAGGATGGGCCTTTGATAAACTAGAACTATTTAGCAACTTCCTGTCACGCTGAATGTTTGCTGTCTTAGAAGCAAGACGTGGAACTAGCAATATAAGTTTTCCTTTGCCAAACAAAAGAGACAGCAATACAGATTCTTGTCACCCTTAATGACTAGTGTGGACTGTGACTTTTGGCTGGTCAATTCCCTATTGCTAATGTAACAGCATTACCTGGTGCTTTGTGTTTGATTGTTAACTGTGTCACTCCCAGGTTTGCTTGCTGTCTTGAACGAACCCCAAGCAGTGCTATGAAACCTTGCCTCTCTGAATGTTCTGAATAAAAGGCCTACACCTGGGCACAGCAGAAAGAAGGAGCAGAAGGAAAGTTCGAGGGCTTCCGGGACAGAGAGGATCTTGGGTAGGAGATGGGTATGGGAGGAGGAAGGAAGAAAGGAGCTATGGGTTAGCATGGAAGGGAGGCATGATTGGATTGGTGTGGATGGAGGGAAGTGGCCAAGAATAAACAAGTATTTATAGAATTTTGGATGGGAGGTAACCCAGAAAGAAATGATCCAAACGGATGGCATGGGATAGAGGCTGGGAGATGATGGGACGGAGCTTAGGAGGTAATATCTGCTGTGCCACAGGTGAAATAAGGCTATTCTAAAACCTACCAGGTGTCTGTGTCTTTAGATTGTGAGAGTAGGTTAGATAACACTACTATAACAGTTATAAGCCTAACACTAACCATCATTTAGGCCATGCTTCTTTTAAATTAACAACATGCTAATGATATGCCACAAGTTCCTTACTGGAACCGAGTACTTTCAGGAGGAGCTAGATATTACTATGACTTTCAAGGCTGTGCACATCACAGGCAAAGACTTTGGACCATGGGTGGACACACGTCACTCATACACATTTGAACATGCCTGAGGAAATTAACTTCTAATTTAAATAATGTATATAAAATTTTAAACTGGCAGATTAAGTTTTAGGAGACTGCTAAGAATATCCAGAATAGCTTGGATATGTGAACATATTTTTATTATAAATTTTATGAAATCTGCAGTTAACTCTTTTTTTTTTTTTTTTTTTTTTTTTTTTTTCGAGACAAGGTCTCTCTCTGTAGCCTTGCCTGTCCTAGACTCGCTTTGTAGACCAGACTGGCCTCGAACTCACAGTGATCCGCCTGCCTCTTGCCTCCTGACTGCTGGGATTAAAGGTGTGTGCTACCATGCCCAGCATTGCAGTTAACTTTTTACAGAACAAGTATTTCCATTAAATATTTAATTTAGATGAAATGGAATATAAATGTATACTGAATCTAGAGAAAATGTAAGATATTTATATTTTTTAATGTTAATTATATGTTGAAGTAATCCTTGGATATATTGGGTTAAACAAAATTAAAGTTAATTTTTACATTTTAATACAGTACTAAATAATTTTAAGTGCAGTATCACTTATTCATTTGTGCATTGCGCATGTTAATATAATATTTTAACTGATGTATATGTTGTTCACTGATGAAATCCAACCATCCTTTTCCTGTTCTGACCCGTACCATCTTCCCATTCTTAATTAAACACTGTTTCACAAATGAGAGCAGACACAAGGTATTGTCTTTCTGTCTGGCTTATTTCACCAACAGTATCCTTCACTTCTATCCATTTTGCTGCAAATGATGTCATTCATTTTGCTTTGTGGCTGATTACTGTTTACATATGTTGTTTTCTTTACCCATACGTTTAGTGGTGCATCTCTAGGCTGAATCCTTAGCACTATAAATAGCCCGAAAGTCATCTACTGTGAATAGTGCCTCAACAAACATGCGCGTGCTCTCTATGGTGTTTCCCTGACAACAATACTGAGCTGGCTTTTTGGTTTGGTTTTTTTTTGGGGGGGGGGGGAGTTGGTCTTTTGAGACAGGGTCTCTCTGTGTAGCCTTGGCTGTCCTGGACTTGCTTTGTAGACCAGGCTGGCCTCAAACTCACAGCGATCTGCCTGCCTCTGCCTCCCAAGTGCTGGGATTAAAGGTGTGTGCCACTATACCCGGCTTTTTATTTTTATTTTTAAAACATATTTGTTGGCTATCTGTATTTCTTTTTTCTGCAGACCATTTGTCCATTTGAAATGTCTTTTTTCTTCATTGTTTCAGCTCCTTAACCACACAGCATGACCCCTCTGCAAGATGAACACTCTAGGCATTTTCTCCACTCTGCACGCTGTGTCTTCCCTCCATTTGACTATTTCCTCTGTTACACAGTTTTTAGTTTGTTATTTGATCAGACAGTTGTGGATCTTGCTTCTTTGGCTTATTGTTCTATCCAGGCTCTTTACCTGTTTGCTCTATGGTTGGTTGGTTTGTTTTTTGCTCTTTTTGTTTTGTTTTGTTTTTGTTTTTGTTTTTTAGTTTCAGGTCTTTCATTTGGGTACCTGATCCATTTTGAACTCAATTTTTATAACTAACAAGAATAAATTATCTTATGCATATAGATATCTTCCTTCAGAGTGTGTGTGTGTGCGTGTGTGTGTGTGCGCGTGCATGCGCACACGTGCATGTGTGCACATGCATACATGCGTATGTACATGCACCATTGTCAGCAATCAGTCAGCTGTAAATGCGTGGGCTTATTCAGCAGGTCGCTGCTTGTTCCTTTGTTCTTTCTACTTCTCTGTTGTTATAGAGTACGTCTTGAGGTCAGTGTTGTGACACCCCTGCTTCATTCTTTTTACACATATTGCTTTAGCTATTGGTGCCTCTTGTGCTTTCACATGAATTTCAGAGTTATTTTTTCCAAGTTCTGTGAAGAACTATTTGGAATTTCACTGGGAATTTCGTCACATCTGTAGACTGCTTGAGTGGTATGAATATATATATATATATATATTTGGGGGGGCGGTTAAGACAGAGTTTTTCTGTGTAATAGCCCTGGCTGTCTTGGAACTCTTTTTGTAGAACAGACTGGCCTTGAACTCACAGGGATCTGTCTAAGTGCTGGAATTAAAGGCATGCCCTGCTCAATATTAATTCCTTTAATCCATAGACACAGAGTCTGTCCACCTTTTTTGTCTTCAATATCTTTTATCAGTGTTTGTAATTTTCATCATAGAAATATTTCATTTTCTTCCTTAACTTTATCCCTAGGTTATTATTTTATAACAATTGTAAATCGGATTACTTTTATGATTTCTTTCCCAGCAAATTACTATTTATTTATTTAAAGACAGGTGTCCGTATATAGCCATGGCTGGCCTGGAACTTGCTATGTAAATCAGGCTGGCCTCAGAATCATGGAGAGCCATCTGCTCCTGCTTTGCCAGTGCTGAGATTGAAGGCACCCTCCACCATCCTACTCATCGAATTTCTTACTATGTATAGAAAAGCACCTGTATTTTGTATATAGATTTTAAAAAGTCTTTTAGTTAAAACTTTAGGTTTTTCTACCTATGAGACTATGTCACGTACAAACACAGGCGTTTCCCTGTCTCCCTTCCTATCCGTGTGCCTCCTATTCTCTTGCTTAATTGCTTCAGCTAAAACTTACAGTATTATACTATGTACAAGAAACATGAGTGTTTTTCCTTGTTCATTTAAGAAAAATTCTTAATCTTTTCCCTGGTCAATATAGTTTTGGGTACAAATTTGTACTATATAGCATTTGTGTAGGGTGATCCTTCTATACCTAATTTCCTCAGGTCTCTAAGAATAAAAGTGTATTGACTTGTTGTTGTTGTTGTTTTGAGACAAAGTCTCATGTGGCCCAGGTTGGCCTCAAACTTACTAAATAGTCGAGGGTGACCTTGAACTTCTGGCCTTCCTTCCTCCATCTCCCAAGTGTGAGGATTACTGTCTTGCATTGTCACATCTGGTTTATGCAGTTCTGGGGACTGAACCCAGGGCTTTGTGCATGGTAGGCAAGCACTCTACCAGCTGTGCTACGACCTCAGCCCATTTGGATTTTATCAGCTGAGATGATACATAAATTTTATCCTTCATTCTGTTGGTGTGATAGGTCTGTTGCCTGCACGTATCAAACCGCCCTTGCATCCTGGCATGAAACCAAACTTGATCATGTTCAGCGATCTTTTTGGTGTGCTGTTGAATGTGGTTTGCTAGTATTTTGCTGAGGATTTTTGCACGGACCTTTACCAGGGATATTAATCTCTTCAATTCTCGCCATGTCCTTGCTTGGTTTTGCTTTTTGCTAACAGAATGATTCTGGCCCCACAGGATGAGTTGGGAAGTGTTCTCTCCTTTTTGATTCTTTAGAATCATTTGAGAATAATTAGTATTAGCTTTTCTTCAAGTGCTTAGCAAAACTCATCGGAAAGCTGGGGTGTATCTTTGTTGGGAAACCTTTACTGATGATTCAGTCTATTTGGGTTTTGTTTTGGTTTTGTTGTTTTGGTTTTTTTTTTTCAAGACACGGTTTCTCTGTGTAGCCTTGGCTGTCTTGGACTCACTTTGTAGACCAGACTGGCCTCGAACTCACCGAGATCCATATGCCTCTGCCTCCACCTGGTGATTCAGTCTATTTGTTTTGGGGTTATTCAGCATTTTTATATCCTCATAGCATATTTTGTGGGTCACATATGTACAGAATATTGTTTGTTTATTTTGGGTTTTCTAATAGTTTTTCTTAATTCCTATGATCCTTTGTATTTCTGTGGGGGTGAGTTCTAGGGTCTTCTTTTCCCATTGAATCTTTATTTATTTATGCCTTCTATTTATTTCTGGGTTCCAGCCTCTTTATTGATGATTTCCAGTTCTCTGCCCTTCCGGTTCCTTGCGGAGGAGTGGGAGAGTGCTGTGCAGGCCATTCAGTTGTGGGGTCTACTGTCCTCTGATCTTAGCTATCTTACCTTCTTTTGTAAGTCTTTTTTTTTTTTTTTTAAAGACTCATGATGCACAAACACACACAGAAGATTTCTTGAGAGCAGAACATGTGTGGGCAGAAGGAATCATTCCATTTCTGTGAGAGGAACAGAGAATGCAGTCTTGATTGAACTTTGGCAGCCGTGTTCTCTGGTCCCCATGCTTTATCCAGACCACTTTAGACAATCCTAGATGTCAAGGCACATTGCCATTCACAAATGGGCTTCAATGTTAAAACAAAACACAACATTAAAGCCCCAAAGAAATGCAAGACAGGATGAATCTTCAGAGTTGTTAGCATTAAACAGACCATATCTTTTCTATCTTGGTTTATTAGTAAAATAAACTTTCTATTTAACAGTATTCACCAAACAGAAGAGTAAAGTAATGGCTATATTTTCAAGGTCTCATGGGATTTTAATGAGTATCTGTCAGGAGCCACCCTGTTAAGGGAGCTCACTAGGCATGTGGATGTCTGGTAGATGATGTGGTATTTGCAAGATCTTATACCATGATGCACCCCCAAACTGTTTCCAGCCTCTGACATGCTGTCAGGAGCCATTGATCTGGGGAAGTTCAGCAGACATGAGAGATCTCTGGAGGTGATCTGGTATTTGCAAGGTCTGTATCGTGATGCATGCCAGAATTGCTTCTAACCTCTGACTACCCTGTCAATTGTGTTTTGTTGCATCTCTCTAAAATCTTGCATTAGAGCCGGGCGTGGTGTCACATGCCTTTAATCCCAGCACCCAGGGAGGGAGAGGCAGGTGAATCACTGTGAGTCTAAGGCCAGCTTGGTCTACAAAGTGAGTCCAGGACAGCCAGGACTACGTTCATGGCCAGCCCGGTCTACAAAGCGAGTCTAGGACAGCCAAGATTACACAGAGAAACCCTGTCTTGAAAAACCAGAAAGAAAAAACATCTGGCATTGGTGTGAACTGTTACTTTCTGGGTACTGACCAGCTCTGATTGAGCAAACTTCCTATAGGACCTTGTTGAAGATGCACTGTTTGTTATTCAGATGAATTAATCCCTGATTATGGATTTCCTGACTTGATTCAAATAGTTGTAAAAGTTAAACTTAGTTTATGGTTGCAATAAATACCTTTGTGGACCTCCAAATGCCTCACTAAGGATAGCCTAGTAGCAGATTTGTGGCTGCAGATAAGCCTCCACTCCATATGGCACCACGAATCTTGGTATCTCACCATAAATATAGACAAGTTTGTTTAAACTTTCCACAGACCTAAGTGGAATGAAGCTACCTAGAGATGTCTGAATTTACTCTGTTTCTTAGAATGAAAAACAGATAAAATTATTGTCCTGAACTCATTATGAACTAAGAGCTAGCTGGATAATGTGTAGTTAGGTCAGTCCTACTTGATAAGTTGTATATTCTTGTAACTTTTAGGCCTTGTCACTCCGAACTCACTGTGAACTTATGTAATGGATACTTAGATAAGAAATGTTTAGATTTAAAACATGTAACCTGTTGTATTTTAGAATTCATCTGTTTTCCTGAGTAATTGTCTTTTTTCGATTATGAGGTAATACCCTTTCCTCAGAAGTGTAAGTACGGTCATCCACAATAAATGGGGCTGAAACTGGGAAGCTTAACTTCAGTCAAAGTTAAGATGCCTGACTTCATCCACCTTTTCTCTTGATTTCCCTGAGGATTTGCAAATAAGTTAGTAGACTCAGGGCCATCAGCCTTCTATGGCTAATAAGCCTAAATTTACATTGGCTTACTGGAGATCTCCGCAAAGAGGCCTATCTACAGATCAAAGAGCCTCCTTTACGACCCCTGTGCAGTCTCATGCCAGAAGCCGCTTTTACAGCCTCAGCCATAGGAAATTTGTGGTCAGTTTAAGTTCTCCTCAGCCGCAGTACAGCCAGTCCCTAGAGAAGAAACCCTGGTCTCTCCATTCCCTCCTTCTTCTTTCAGTCCTGATCAGCTGCCTGAGCCATCAGCTCTGGCCACCCAAGAGATAAAGCGAACTGGAAGGGCATCCGCATCCAGCCCCAGAGACCCTACCCTGGACCTCTTCAGAGCCCCAGCCAGGCATTGACAAGTATACCAAGCATAAAGGTTAAAAGCAAATTAAATATACACAAGATTAACATTTTATACTAGGGGACTGAAGAGGTGGCTCATCAGTTAAGCACACTTACTGTTCCTGCAGAGGATTTGAGTTTGATTCTCAGCACCTATGTCTAGTGACTCTAGCCATGTGGAACATTAATTAGTTCCAGGGGATCTGAATCCACTATCCTCCTCAGGCTCCTGCACGCACGTACATACCCCCCCCACACAGGCACACCCCCCCCCCACAGGCACACCCCCACACACAGGCACACCCCCACACACAGGCACACATACCCACACACAGGCACACCCCCCCACACACAGGTACACACTAGGCACACCCCCCCCACACACACACAGGCACACCCTAGGCACACAATGAAAAAAAAAAAACTAAACAAGCTTTAAAATAAATGTTTTAAAAGTAGCTGTATTTCATAAGTATGTACTTAAAAGTCCCTCGAGCTAGGGATGTAGGTGATAGAAGGATTGCCTGACATGTACCAGGCCTGTGGTTCCATCTGTAGTAGGAAAAAAAAAATAGCCTAAATCTCTTTAATACTTTATGCTCTTGAAGTTATACCAAATTAAATTAATTTATTACTGGTCTTATCATCTGAAATAAGATGGAATAACAAAACATTAGTCCCTGGACATAAGTTTAAACAGATCTACCTTTGTCTTTGAGAGATCTCAGAGCACTCACATTGACATATTTACTATCTTGAACTGACGCCACTAGGAAAAAAAAAGTAGATGAAAGAATAAACTCAACACGGCCTTTTACTACTTGTTTTTTTTTTTTTTTAAAGGAGATAAAAAATTCCACATGAAAGATATTTTCCTACCCTAGAGGAAAATAACATTTCTTATCAAGGACAAAAAGTTGAGACTAATGGAAAAAATATTTTTTAAAATGTAATTCTGAGGCCTAGATAAAAATGTAGAGAGGGAAAAGCAAATTTCTGAGCCATTTCTTCCCCTGACCATGTCACCTAGAATTTTAAATTAGATGTGCATTTTGCTTTATATTCCTATTGCAGCGCCAGACAAGTTATTTACTTAGAAAGCCTGTTAGCTGGACTGTCACCAAGTGTGCCTGAGCCCAGGGCTCAGCAAAGCACACAAGGACAGACCATTCAGGTGGAGAGGGCAGTGGAGGTCACCACCTGTCTATCATGGCTGTTCGGGTCGCACCTGCAAACACCTGGCCCCTGCCTATCTCAGCCTCATCTCTTGTCCCATAGTCACTGCACAAATCTTTCAGGCTCCCATTTTCCAGTCTCTGCCTAATCAAACATGCTCACAGACACCTCCACCCTGGCTTCCATGGACGCCTGATGAATCTTGTTCCTGCCAAAGTTGCAGCCATCAAGGCTGGAAGGGCTCTGTGACTGTCGAACGCCTCTGGCAACTCTGATGCAAGGCTTGGGGGTCAAAGTTCCTGCCACCAAGCCCTACAACCTAGCTGGATCCCTGGGGCCCACATGGTGCAAGAGAGAACAGATTCTGGTAAGTTGTCCTCTGACATCTCCATGTGTGCTATGGTATGTAGGCTCTCTCTGTGCCTGTCTGTCTGTCTGTCTGTCTCTCATAAAAAAATGACTGTATGGCCAGTGAGAAACACAAACCTGTTGTACTGCCCTTCTCCTGCAGAGACAGATATACCCCAGGACCCCTCCTTCCTGTAGCCAGTGAGTGCTGTGTACTCAGGAAATGCTGCCTGAGGGCCAGCTACTCAGGGTTTCAGGCTCTTTTCTAGACCCCAGGGAACAAAGGACCCTCTCTGCCAAAGTACATTAGGGAGGGTGATAGGAAGATTGACAATGTGAAGCTACCCTGGGATACATCAAAAGATCCTGAGAGGGAGAGAGGAGGGTGGGTGGGAGGAAGGAAAGGAGGAAGGAAGGGAGAGGGAGAGAGAAGGGGGGGAGACATACATACATACATACAGACAGACAGACAGACAGACAGACAGACAGACACACACACACACAGAGAGACAGAGACACAGACACAGACACAGACACAGACACAGACAGAGAGACAGAGAGACAGAGAGAAATGAAAACAAAATATAACATATAGACTTTAGTAGGAGATGAGAAGGGAATAATGAATCAAAGAAAAGTATACAGTAATCACACAATGAAAAGAAGTTCTAAGAAGCCCAGGACAGAGAAGGGGCCTAGCTATGGTGTGTGCATGTGTGAGGAGGGTTGACAAGTTCGAGGCCTGACCACAGAAGGGACAGCTGGAAGGTCACACTGCAGGACAGGAGTAATCCTTGAGGACATAGAATGGGGTGAGGGGAGCTTTCAGAGTAAATAAACGGCTGTGCAAAGACCCGAGGGTGAGCCAATGTCTGGATGGCAGAGGGTTAACACAGCTTGTGCAGAGGAAGGGGAAAGAGCACTGGACACCGACTTCAGACTTCAGAGTTGAAAAGTGGTGGCGGACTGAGCCTGCAGTCTCCACCTGTCTCCACCTGGAGGAGTGACAGGGAAGAACCCTCATGGAGCCATCAGCCAGTCTCAAGCTGCCTCCTGCAGCTGGCCTGTGCTCACTCAGGCTGTCCCCTAGGTAACGCTTCTGCAGGGAGAGCTGCCCATATTCCAGGGTGAAGGGAAGGACCGAGTCTGCTCATAACCATGCACACTAAAGACGTGAGTAGGTTTACCTTAAAAGGAACATGAAGACACCATTACGAGGAAGACACGCTGGAAAACAGAAAAAACTATTATGCTAGGATCATAAATTGACAATGAATTAAGGGATGACTCTTCCCAGAATCCTGCTTATTTGGGAAACTGGAAAGTTCTAATTTGTTTCTCTGAGGGACTTAGGGTCCCCCTGATCGCGGCCCTCTGGCTGATTAGTTGTTAAGAGACAAGCTAAATGTGCATCCCCTTGGATGTCAATGCTCCACAAACACGTTTCATCAGTTCACTTGCCCAGACTCCTGGCCATCCCTTGTACTGGCCAGTTTCTTAGGGATACTCAAGCCGTCTTGAGTCAGCTGCCTAACCTTCTGGTCACTCATGGCCTGGGGCTCAGACGATAGATCCTCTTCAGAGCCCCAGCTTTATCTTCACCCCCAGCTCTGAACACAAGTAAGTGGTGGTAACGCCAGGTATGCAATCCCTGCCCTGACAAACACACACACACACACACACACATGAATTTGGAGGGAAAACACGAGGTCCACATACAATTACAGGAAAACAGGCCTTAAGTAAACATGAAAGGCGTGAGCTGACACTGAGAGAAGACAAGAACAAATGAGGAACGTCAAAGGCGGCTAGGACAGTGGCCAAGAGAGGACACTTGGTTTCTGAACAGGTCTCTGGAAAAAATCTCAGCAACTCTTCCCAAGCATAGGAAGTGGCAAGAGCCAAGGCTCAGGGGCCTGGGCAGGCAAGAGTGCGGGAACAGAGGCCAGGAGACTGTGCTGGAATGGGCCAGGCGACAGAGATCAGAGGGAGTCAGGCTTGGACAAGCTCTGATAGAACACAGTCAGCTGGAGGGAGGCCTCGGGCTGGGTTCCCAGGCAGGGGAAGCCAGCCGCGCACTCAAGGGGGCTGCAGCAGCCAGCTGGCAGGCTGCGACTACAAGTTTAGTTGGGAGACAGCAGAGGAAAGCCAGGCTAGAAGAAGGTTTAAAAAAAAAAAAGCTGCCAGGGACAAGCAAGCCAGAGGCCCATAGCCTCATCTTCTTCCATCTCCTTGCAGAGGACCAACCACCTCTTTCCACTTGTAACATGGAGACCCTGGGCAAGGCGACCTGGCTCAATGCAATATGGTGTTCTTCAGAGCAGACAGTTCCATGGCTGTCTTTCATGTGATGACATCCTTTATTTAAGAATGCCACAAGTTCAAACCCCTTAAGACGCCTGGGTAATGTCTGTCTTTCGAACATTCTGGAGACTTTCCCATAGTTGGGCTTATGAAGAAAAGCAGTTGCTGGCAAGCCTTGTGTCCATTGAAATACCAAGATCTGGGGCTGGGGAGGTGGCTCAGCAGTAAAGTCCCTGCTCTGTAAGCACAGAGACCTGAGCTCAGATCCCTGGCTTCCATGGTTGGTGTATGGTTGTAACCTTAGCTTGGGGTGGGGACGTGCCTAGAGCTCTCTGATCAGTCCATAAGTTCAGTGAGATACCTTGTCTCAGATAAGGCAGAGAATGATAAACAGGGACATGCATGAATACAATCGCACAGCCTGTCAGCCGCTTTAGTTCTCATATAAAATATAAGCATGTCTGTGGGAGGCAAGTACAGCCCAGCTGGGGACCACCTGGGGACCACCTGGGGACCACCTGGGTTCGTGTGGATTACCTTGGGAAAGGCTTCTTAAGCAGCCACAGGTTGGTGAGGAAATCAGCTTCTTCACGTGTTGTCAACATGGCAGAGGAACATAACTGGCTGCCCTGGGAGCAGGCATCACCCCTTGGTGTCCTATTGGAGGATGACCGCACCTGCCTTCTGCGTGGGGCTCTTGTCTTCCCATGCTCAAGTCTTGAGGCTTCTTCTCTTCTGTTACTAACCACATGGAAAGGCCTTGGGGGGCCATGATGACTTCTGATGACTGCCGAGGGGGCGGGGTGGGGCGGGGGCGGGGCGGCATCCTAGAAACTGCCTGAAGTGTACAATTCTATCATCAGTTCATTCACCCACCATGACAACAGGACTCCCTTGGTCTTATTCTGCAATTTGGGACTTTTTCACTTTCAAAAAAAATCTTTTATGTTTTTGTTTTTGTTTTTTTTTTTTTTTACGCATTTATTTATTCTACCTCTGCGTCTGTCTCTCTCTGTGTGTTTGTTTGTCATGTGGGTATGCATGGAATTTCCTCCGTCCATCACGTGGGGCCCAGTACTAAAGTCAGGTCACCAGACTTGGCTGTAGGTGCCTTTCTTTACTCACTAAGCCATCTTAACGGCCTTGCTCCTCTTGTTTGAATAAATTAAAGGTGAGGAAAGAGACATGGGTCACATGGAGTGGCGTGCCTGAGGGACAACGACAAGAAGACAACAAATGAACTGAACTCAATTGAAGCCAATGCAGCCAGGTCTCCTCAGCGACAGAGAACATGTTTACAAGATTTAACTAAATGGACCTTAATTCAGATTGCTAAACAAAACAAAACAAAACCAATAGAAGAAAACCTCGAGGTCAGACATGATGGTTTATGCTCATAATGCCAGGAGGATTGATTATGGCCAGGCGTCCCAACGCACAATCCCCCTAAACCCTCTAAACCAAAACTTTAAAGAACTAACAATGAGGTACATTTGGTACTAAGATTTGATGTACTTCGAAAAAGAAGACTGTACAAAGCACTTTTCTATGTTTCCCAGATTTCAACTTGCTCCTACACGGCTCCCATGACTGGCACAGCAGTTCTCATCAGGAAAGTCCCCCAGGGTAATCCCACTGTACCAAAAGGGAAGGTGGCAGAGGGAGCTGAGGGTCCAAAGGCACAAGCTACAAAGGCCCACATGACACGGCTCTGAGCCAGGCCTGTGGCAGACCCCTGATTTCTCTCTATGGCCCCCAAGAAGAAACACCACTCACAACAGACAGGCTCTCTGGCCACCCACAAAGGTGCGCTGTGAACACACTTCCTGTTGAAAAAAGTTAAAAATTTTTAGGACTGAAAATAACTAGGTTTGAAATTTTGAAATACTTCCCAGATATTTTTCCAATGGTATTCACATCATAAAACGGCCATGGGAGACAAAGATTTGAGTATATCTTATTTAACTCAACATTTCCAAAACATAATTCAGTATATGATCAATATACAAAAGTATTATCCATGGGACATTTTAAATTATGTATTTTACACTTACAGTGTTTATTTGGATGCCAAATTTTGATTTAAAATATTTCTTTTTGTGTTGAGATTTCAAAACAGCCATACTTGAAAAAGTAGATCCACCCACCCAAGCCTTTCCAGCTGTACTTAACAGTTTTCCCCCATCAACCAAACTGAAAATATGATTTAAAACTACAAATTTGGTTCCTCTGTTGCGCCAGTGGCACTTTGGTGTAGAGGGCTGTGGTGGTCCACAGCTGCACTGCAGGGCTGCTATGACAGGACTGGCCTCGAGGGCGACCTGGGCTGTGGTGGTCCACAGCTGCACCACAGGGCCGCTCTGACAGGACTGGCCTCGAGGGTGACCTGACCAGGTCCAGCTCAGAACTTTGACGTAGCACCAACTCTCAATGGATCTCGTCTGCATTTTCTATGTAACTTAAGTGGCCATGATCACGTGATCTCCCTATGTGCTACATTCTCTTGTGGACTTTCCCCTGCATCCAGCTGTCACAGGAACTGCTTCCTGTCAGGTCAGGAAGAGGGTTATCATGAAACTCTGAAAACCTCCAGTTACGTCATTCTGAGCTGCTAACCTAAGCCCCAAGACACTATTAAAAACTACATATGTTCCAAAACAAGATGAAATAGGCCTGGGGTTAATTCCTGAAAGTCAAAGTAACAAGGATTGTATATGCCCAGCACTCCAGAATCAGCGTGACCATTCCTAGTGTGACCTCATCACAGGTCACATGTGTATAAAGCAAATGTTAAACCATTAGAACACTAGAGCCAATGATGACAGCTATGAGACTTCCTATTTACCTCACACCTGGGTGACCCATAACATTATAAAACCCAATGATCAAAATAGACGCAAAAATCTTGGCCATAGATGAGTGATTAGCCTTGTGCTCAAACTATTGCAGAAATGTGAGACTTAAGTTTTGGAGCTGGGTAAGTGTGTGCCCCACCCTCTCCGCCACAGGATAGAGCAGGGCAGCTCCCTCACATCCTGGCTGTCAGCCGTTTGGCTTGGTCCTGGAGCTCCATTTTGGCGATTGCTGAGAGATGGACTTCGTCAGGCCCGTCTGCTAAGCGCAGGGTCCGTATTATGGCATACCTAGACGGGGGAAAGAGTGAGGGGTCAGGGTTATTGACAAACACAACACCGTCATGCCACGTTCATCCCAAACCAAGAGAGAGTACAAGGAACACGGAGAGAGAAAGCCCAGGATGACTCACTCCAGCTGCCCAGAGGTGCACACAACTCTGGACCATGTGAGGCCAGCGGCTGGCACCAGCGAGGGAGCTTCTTTACAATGACTAAGAACTTTGGTGGCAGAATCAGAGCGATCCACTGTTTCTATGGGCCATGCAAGAGTGGGGACACTGTGGCAGTTCAGAGGTAAAGACAGAAGTGGGTTTGCGGTTCTTTCTGTGGCTCCCCAGGAGTGGGAGCAGTAGCTGCTGCTGACTGTCCTGCTAGAGCAGCTGAGTCTTAAGAACTGAGCCCCACAGGAACGCCCACATCACTCCACCTTAAATTACACAAAGGTGCATCTTTATTCTTTTTTTTTTTTTGCATCTTTATTCTTTTCCTAAATAATAACTGTCAGAGCATTTGTAAATTAAAAAAAAAAAAACCAACTAATTTTATCTTTTGTGGTTTTTTGAGACAGGGTTTCTCTGTGTAGCCTTGGCTGTCCCGGACTTGCTTTGTAGACCAGGCTGGCCTCGAACTCACAGAGATCTGCCTGCCCCTGCCTCCCGGAGTATTGGGATTAAAGGTGTGTAATTTTTTTTTTAATCTTTGTATTTTTAATGTCAATCCTTTTAAATATAATCTTTAAAAATTTCTGTGCATGATGTGCGTGCGTGTGTATGTGTGTGTGTGCGTGTGTGCATGTGTGGAGATCAGAAGACAGTCTTGGGCGTTGATCCTCACTGTTCCCTGTTTTGTATGCCAGGCTAATTGGCCTGCAACCCTCTATGAATTCCCTTGCTTCTGCCTCTCGGCTTGAAGGAGGCACTGGGACTACAGGCAGGTGCGAGTGTACCTGCCTACACCTGGGTCTCCACGCTGCAGTGGAGAGCACTTTAGCCACCGACTTGTCTCCCCAGCACTCGCTGTGGATGTCCGTAGCTGGCATCTACTCACATGTTGGCCAGAGGGTAATCCTGGCAAACGCCTGCGCCTCCGTGCACCTGGATGGCCCAGTCAGCTATTTTGCAGACAGCATTTGGGGCAGCCACTTTGATCATTGCAATCTACATAAGCAAGATAGGAAAAGAATGTTCTTTCCCAGGGCCATACAAAGTGTGCCAGGACTTGATAGAATTGGTATTTCTCTGTGAAGTAAAAACAAGGAAACAGTCCCACACCCAAGTCACTGCTCAAACAGGAGCCAACAGAAGGCTGTGGCGACCGCCTGAGTGGCTGTATTTCCGTCAGTAGAGACCTTCTGGAAAGAGACCTTGCTTCCAGACCCCATCTATTTCTAAGTAGCCTTGTTTCCAGAAGGATTTCAGGCAGTTGTAAATCATACAGAATGTTTGTGCTCACACAAAGCCTGTGGCCTTTGCTCCATGAATCAGGGTTTTTTCCTAGAAATATTATGGACTTTTAGAATAAAATGAGTATGTCCTTACTCCAGATTAGCTGGATGCATGGGAAGCCAGGGGCAACAGACGGCTTTCATGGAACATTCACAGTGTATCAGAACCGTCCCCTCCAGTCTCTCTCCATCATTTCTCTAGCCTACAGCCAGGTGCAGAGATGCTAGACACTTTGGACACAGGATAGAGTGAATGGGTGCCATGGGCACACCACCAATTCTGCGTATGTAGAAAGCCTAGAACTTCCCCACTCCTTACTGACTCATTTGAACAGTTCTTAAGGCATTCTGGCATCTTCAAAATCGTTCTGTCAGGCAGGCCAGTGACAGGAGAGCCAGACAGGAGACTCACAGTCTTTAAACCAAAACCACATGAAGCTTCCTGGATTGTGAGTGCCATGGGGGAGGGGGTGGGGGCATGAACCCTAACACAGCCAGTGGGTGGGAGAAGGCGGAGAAGATGCAGGGGTTGGAGGGGGCAGCTTACCTCCTTCCTGGCCGAGGCACTGCCTAGAGTGTCTATGCTGTGCGCTGCTTTCAAGGTCAGCAAGCGGATCTCCTCGATGGCTATGCGACTTTTAGCAATCCGGTGAGCCACGACCTCCTGTAGGGGAGTGAGGGAAGGAGCAGTGGAGTCTTGTTGGAGAAACCTTTCCTAGGCAATGGCAGTTCACAAGTCATGCTGCGTTATATAAATGTTTCCGAGACAGGGTGTCTCTGTGTAGCCTTGGCTGTCCTGGACTCACTTTGTAGACAAGGCTGGGCTCGCAGAGATCCACCTGCCTCTGCCTCCCCGAGGGCTGGAATTACATTTTTTTTTTCCAAGACAGGATTTCTTTGTGTAGCCTTGGCTGTCCTAGAACTCCCTCTGTAGACCAGGCTGGACTTGAACTCACAGAGATCCGCCTGCCTCTGCCTCTGCTCGGATTAAAAGTGTGTGCCACTACCACTTACTGCATATATTTTTGAGTCAAGGAGTTGACTCTTTTGATATACCCCAGGCTAACTATCAACCTGTGGAATATCATAGTTAAAATGAAAAGATTGTAGAAGTATTACTCACTTAGAAAAATTATTTTGTATATTTTAAAGTTTGTCTGTCTGTGTGTGTGTGTGTGTGTGTGTGTGTGTGTGTGGTGCCATGATCTCCAAACTCAGGCTGTAAAGCATAGTGGCAGGTGCCTATTTTATATCTCTTAAAAAAAAAAAAAAAAACCTTTTTATTGATTCTTTGTGAATATCACATCATGTACCCCAATCCCACTCATCTCATCCCTATCAGTCCTTGCCCTTGCAACCTCCTTGACAAAAATATAACAACAACAACAACAAAATAAACCAAACCAAACAAAATCTCCCCATGGATGCTGTAGTGTGTGACAGTGTGTCCCACAGTGTACCCAGCTCCATCTCCATCAAGCCTCCCCAGGGCTGCAGCCTTCTGGTCACACAACCGAACATTTCAAAGGCCCACTTTCCACTGACAGACCACCTTATGCGCTGCCTTTCCAGGGTGCTGCGTAATGAGGTCATCTAGCATGTATTCGATGTGGAATGCCTTGACTTTCGCCCAAGTCCTTCTGTTTGCCAGCAATGCGTGTTGCCGAGAATGACTCCATTCTAGAGATGCGCACAGTCTGTTTACCCATTCATCTGCTGAGGGATGCCGGACCACACCGACTTCTGATCCACGGAGCCCCGGGAAACATTTCTATGGAGCCTCTGACATGAGTATATGTTCTTCATTTTTTTGTTTTTGTTTGGTTTGGTTTTTCAAAGCAAACACCAGAAGTAGAATTGTTTGCTACTGACTAACATTTATAAGAAATAGTTGGCTTAAGTGGTTGTAGCATGCTGTGGTTATCCCAGCTGAATATGACAGTTCTGGATGTTTCCCAAGCACTGGGTACTGTTAGCAATCTTCTAGTCAGAGCTATTTCCCTGTGGTTCTGGCCTGCACTTTTCTAATGTTGGTGCTTGTGATCTTTGATGTATTTGTTTGGTATTGGTAAGTCTGTTCATATTCTGAAAAACATATTTTTGAAACATGACACAGCAAAAAGGGCAAAACCGAAAAGGGGGAAAGATGTGTCATGCAAACACAATCAAATGCCACGTAAAGCACACTTCGGAGCAAATCTGTGTGGAAAAGCAAAGGGACTGGAGTAGCCGGTGTTTAAGGAGGAGAGGAAAGTGAGAGGCTTCTGTCCAGCTTATCTGGAGTTGTACAACAGTGTGTGGCAGAGAAAGAGTCAGGGAGGAGCTCAGACAGAACGAAGAACCAGACACAGAACCACCACCATGGCCGACTGCCTCTGCAGAGGCACAGGAGCATCCAAATGGAGGGAGGAAGCTTTTCCAACAAATGCTGGAGCAAATGGGCAGACAGAAACAGGGATCTGAAGGGCGGCGCCCCACACCAAGACTCCACTACCCTGTGTGCCAGTGCAAAATGCAAGACCTCGGGGAAACTGTCAGAGAAAATCTCCACCACAGGGTGGGACAAAGCAATGGCCCTCAGACTGATATCCAAACACGGGCCACAAAGACAACATGACAAGTGAGCGTCCATTGACTTCTGCTCTGTGGAAGACCCTATTAAGGGAATGGAAAAGAACACCAAAGGGGAACTATTTGAAAAGCACAGAGCTAGCTGATAAAGCGCAGTGCCCAGAATGTAAAAATCATGCAGTAGACACCACCAAGGTATCCAGGTAGACAATGACATCAGACACAAGCCCAAGGGAAAAATATAGCAAATGAAGACAAGATGCCCTTATGAGAGTGACATGAACAAAAGCAGTTTGACATATCATTAGAAATCAGTCAGAATGCCTACATAAATACAACTGTGACATTATCACATGCTGGTGGGGGTGTGCAGACACTGGGCCATTAGACACAGCTTGTGAGATGAACATACGAGTGACCACATTGCCAGGGGATGTTCTCTTGGGCATTTCTCTCAGATAAATGGTGAGTTGGTACTCACAGGAACACCTAATACAAGCGGTTATACCAGCTTCATAACAAGCAAAACCAGAAAGCCATAAACAATGCAGGTGTCTCTCAGCGGATGCGTACCTCACCTGCAGCACGGCTATCCTAAGAGGTGCTGCTTAGCAGTACAAAAAACCAACTCCTGAATCACAGTTTGGCCATTCTCCAAAGAACCCTGACTGAGGAAAATGGCCACTCCCCAGGGTTTTCATATTATGGAATCCTATGTCTAGAGTGAAAACATTACTTAAACCGGAGCAGATTATGGTTGCTAGGAATCGATGAAGATCTGGTGGCTAGAATGAAGAGAGTTTGGTTCATAATAGGACAACCTAAATGGGCCTGCAGTGATGGGAATTTGGAGCCTAATGGTATCCATGACAACATCAACATCATCCTGATATGGTAGCTTCTCCAGCTGTTATCACTGGAGAGAGGTGGGTAGAAGAGAAGGGATCTTTTGGCATTACTTATATCTGTATGTGTGGCTGCAATTATCTCAAAATAAAACAGTGAGAACAAGTGCTTGCGTCTCACTTATCTCAGTGAAATTTCTCTTGTGTTTTCTTCATTTGTCAGAACTTAGAACAGCGGAGGCAAGTACGTGATCATGGCTTTATGGACTGTAAGCCCCAGAAGCAGCAGGGAGCTCAAAATTCACCATGGAAGCCTAGGGGACATAGTCGTGATCCTAGGTGATCAAAACGGATTTTGGGGTCCCCAGTTTTAGACACGGAATGCTGTTTGCGATGTCTGCTAAGCCGGATCAGTAGGGTACCATGCTTGATTCAAGCCATGCGAACCTCCCACCGCCACCTTACACTCGGTCACCTTTCTTCAACCATATATGGCTTCTAGGATTTGAAGTGGGTCTAATGGGAATGCAAATGTCATATGAAGTATAAAATGTGCACTCAATTTTAAAATGTGAATTACCTCAAAAAGAAAAACAAATGTAATTATCTCATCAATCCTGTTTTTATATTGATTTATTATGATCACATACAGTGAGTCAAGTGAAAATATTTTCTGAATGAACTCCATGTACCTTTTAGTTTTCAAAACTGTAGCTGCGGAAGCAGCGTGGTGGTGCTCTGTGGTCCCTGAACTCAGGTCAGGACTAGCCTTACAGGTGGGAACAGGCTCAGAACTCAGTTCAAGCAAGCTGCTGGCAGACAGTGAAGTTTTTGATGAATGAAAAACAGGGGCATCACAACCTCGTGAACAGACTTAAATGTATTCCCTTCTTAGCTTTTAGGATGAAGGATCAAGTTCCCAGCTGGGTCTCCTCAGCCCCCCGTTTTCTAAAAAGCACTGAAGAAGGGTGAAAACTGAAAGCTCCAGAAAACAGTCAAATATACTGACTAAGATGAAATTCCAATTTACAGCTGGAACAATTTAGAAGGCAGCTGGAAGGAGTCGCCACATTCAGGGAAACAAAATGTCATTTTTACAAATTGAAAAAAAATAGCCGGAGTGGGTTCTTGTTTATGACATGCCTCTGCGTTCTCTTTTTGCTTCTGCCAGCTTAATTAATTCAAGCCAGATGTGAGAGGGTTCCAGTAGGAAAAACACATGGTCTTCAAGCGCTCGCTGGCGTAGCAGGACACAGTAAAGGACAGGGGAGAAATCCTCCGTGGTGCAGCATTAAAAACACCACTCAAAGCACGTGTGTTCATGCATACCTTTAATCCCAGCACTCTGGAGGCAGAGGCAGAGGCAAAGGCAAGCAGATCTCTGAGTTCAAGGCCAGCCTGGTCTACAAAGCAAGACCCAAGACAGTCAGAGCTACGGAGAAACCTTGCCTCAAACAAACAAACAAGCATCACTCAAAAGCATGTGGGCAGAGCCTTGTGATCAGGATGCGTGCTGGACACCCCCTCATGCCCTCCCATCGCCTTCCTCCAGGGCTTACAAGACAAGCTTGAAAAGACGCCCGGAAGAGGTCATGGCCAGTGCTATGAGCAACTCTGAAGTCCCTTTCTGGCAGCCACAGGGCTGTATCCATCAGGACCCCACCTCTTCCCACGGTGCTTCTCAACCGCTGACTCCTAGTACTCTCTCCACACCAAGGGGCTTCCCCACAAACTGATCCTGGGTATGAAGTCATGAAGCTGGCTGCATTCTTCTCAAGAATGATGTTGTGAACAAACCGTATCCATGTTGAGCGAGCTCAAGCACTTCACAAATATTAGTGTTAAGTGACGACTGCCATAGTATTCTGCAGACCTCTCCTTCCAGCCCCTCCCCTGCTACAGTGCTGCTGCTGTTAACATTAGTATTTGTATCTGTACCAACACTGCTCTCAGAACACTGAAGATGGACTACTTCACAAGACATAAACACAGCCCATAAACGCCTAAGTGGAAGGCTAGAGAGATGGCTCAGAGGTTAAGAGCACTGGCTGCTCTTCCAAAGTTCCTGAGTTCAATTCCCAGCAACCACATGGTGGCTCACAACCATCTATAATAAGATCTGGTGCCCTCTTCTGGCCTGCAGGTAGAACACTGTATACATAATAAATAAATACATCTTTAAAAAAAAAAAAAAGCCTAAGTGGAAGCTGGATGTGGCTGTGCATGCTTTTCTTCCCAGAACTCGGGAGGTAGATGCAGGTAGCTCTCTCTGAGCTCCAGGACAGCAAGACCATCTCAAAAACAAACAAACAACCCAAAAACCAAAAACAAACAAAAAAGCAACCCAATAAACCAACCAACAAGACAAACAACCAAACCTAAACAACAAGCTGCTTTGAAACATTCTGAGAAGGTCATAGCTGAACGAGGTGGAGATAGGGTTGGGGTCGGGGGTCTAGCGCAACAACACACACCTGTGCAGTAAACACAGTCCTGCTGTCAACACAAGCTAGGCCTAATACTAGCATGTGAGCAAACACTAAGTTTGCTGGCTTTCTTAAAGTCAGGAGGCCTTGTGGGTAGTGAGCTGGCTATCCCTCCTTGTAGACGGCTCTCCAGAGTCTGCAACCAGACCTCTTCCTTCTGCTGACATACATGGTCTAAGGTTAATGCCTATTTGTACCTATGTTTATAGTGGGCTGTAAACAATAGACCCAATAGTATATAATTTAAAGATGAAAATTCAAAAATCATGTAACCTCCCACCAAACGCAGGCCCCATTTCTACATTTCTCCATCAGAAGCAAAGCAGCTTCCTCTAGAACCAGCCCATTCCATTTTTTAAAGTCTAACAGAATATTCTTTCTTTCTCTGAGTTATGTGCTGTTTTCATACATGCTGAAGCCATCGTCCTGATCTGTGTACTCGGTGCTGAAGCACAGAGGGCCTGTTTCATTTTTCACAAGGGGAAATGCAGCTTCTCACCCCGTACGTGGCCACACTCACAGCAGAGAATCCCGGGCTCACATAGAGGAGACCTGTCTGGCACGGATGCTCTTCTTACTAAGGTCAGAGCAGCTGAGCTACAGCAAGTTCAAGGACATGATCCCCTTACATGCTCGTACAGCTTCTTCTTGAAGGCTTCCCTCTGCACTGCCCGGTCACACATGATCTGTAGGATGCGTTCGGCCAAACCCACGGTTCTCATACAGTGGTGGATTCTTCCAGGTCCAAGGCGGCCTTGGGAGATTTCAAAGCCCCTGCCTTCACCTGGGAGACAGCAAAAGGAACACGAAAATGGCCCAGCCAGACCCTTTCATCTACAAAAATCCTAGGAAAATCTGAGATGCCCTCAACATAAATAGCCTTGTGGTGAGGAAACAGTCAATTCTTTTTTTTTTTTTTTTAACTTTTCACTCTTTTATTTGAAATACTTTCTGAGAATTTCATACATGAGTGCTATGCTATATTCACATCATTTCCTCCTCCCTCCCCCTCCAATTATTCCTGTTCCCTCTACTACCTTTCAAATTTATGACCTTTTTTAAAAAAAATTTTTATTATTAATTTATTCTTGTTACATCTCAATGGTTATCCCATCCCTTGTGTCCTCCCATTCCTCCCTCCCTCCCATTTTCCCATTATTCCCCTCCCCTATGACTGTTCCTGAGGGGGATTACCTCCCCCTGTATATGCTCATAGGGTGTCAAGTCTCTTCTCGGTAACCTGCTGTCCTTCCTCTGAGTGCCACCAGGTCTCCCCCTCCAGGGGACATGGTCAAATGTGAGGCACCAGAGTACGTGAGAAAGTCATATCCCACTCTCCATTCAACTGTGGAGAATGTTCTGACCATTGGCTAGATCTGGGCAGGGGTTTAAAGTTTACCTCCTGTATTGTCCTTGGCTGGTGCCTTAGTTTGAGCAGGACCCCTGGGCCCAAATCTGCCTATCATAATGTTCTACTTGTAGGTTTCTAGAACCCTCTGGATCCTTCTACTTTGCCATTCTCCCATGCTTCTCTCATCTAGAGTCCCAATAGGATGTCCTCCCCTCTGTCCCAGTTTCCTGGTAAGTGAAGGCTTTCGTGGGACATGCCCCTTGGGCTAGTATGCAGATATAAGTGAGTATATACCATTTGAGTCTTTCTGCTTCTGGGTTAACTCACTCATTATGATCATTTCTAGCTCAATCCATTTATCCACAAATTTCAGGAATTCCTTGATTTTAATAGCTGAGTAGTATTCCATAGTGTATATGTACCACAGTTTCTTTATCCATTCTTCTACTGAGGGACACTTAGGCTGTTTCCATGTTCTGGCTATTATGAATAAGGCTGCTATGAACATGGTTGAGTAAATTTTTTTGTTGTGTGCTGGAGCATCTTCTGGGTATATTCAAGGAGTGGAATAGCTGGGTCTTGAGGAAGCCCTATTCCCATTTTTCTGAGATAGCACCAGATAGATTTCCAAAATGGCTGTACTAGTTTGCATTCCCACCAGCAACGAAGGAGTGTTCCTCTCTCCCCACATCCTCGCCAGCAAGTGGTGTCACTTGAGTTTTTGATCTTAGCCATTCTGATGGGTTTAAGATGGAATCTCAGAGTTGTTTTGATTTGCATTTCCCTGATGACTAAGGAGGTTGAGCATTTCTTTAAGTGTTTCTCAGCTATTTGATATTCCTCTGTTGAGAATTCTCTGTTTAGTTCCAAGCCCCATTTCTCAATTGGGTTATTTGGTTTGGTGGTGTTTAGCTTCTTGAGTTCTTTATATATTTTGGATATTAGATCTTTGTCAGATGTAGGGTTGGCGAAGATCTTTTCCCAGTCTGTAGGCTGTCGCTTTGTTCTCCTGACAGTGTCTCCAGCCTTACAGAAGCTTTTCAGCCTCATGAGATCCCATTTATGAATTGTTGACATTAAGGCCTGGGCCGTTGGTGTTCTGTTCAGGAAGTTGTCTCCTGTGCCAATATGTTCCAGGCTCTTTCCCACTTTTTCCTCTAAGTGACTTAGTGTCTCTGGTTTTATGTTGAGGTCTTTAATCCACTTGGATTTGAGTTTTGTGCAAGGTGACAAATATGGGTCCAGTTTCATTTTTTTACACATAGACCTCCAGTTAGACCAGCACCACTTGTTGAAGACACTATCCTTTTTCCATTGAATGGTTTTGGCTTCTTTGTCGAAAATCAAGTGACCATATGTGTGTGGATTCATATCTGGGTCTTCGATTCGATTCCACTGATCAACCAGCCTGTTGCTGTACCAGTACCAAGCTGTTTTAATACTATTGCTTTATAGTACAGTTTGAGATCAGGTATGGAGATTCCTCTGGAGCATCTTTTATTGTACAAGATTGTTTTAGCTATTCTGGGTTTTTTGTTTTTCCATATGAAGTTCAGAATTGAACTTTCAATGTCTTTAAAAAATTGTGTAGGTATTTTGATAGGGATTGCACTGAATCTGTAGATTGCTTTTGGTAGGATGGCCATTTTTACTATGTTAATTCTCCCGATCCATGAGCAAGGAAGATCATGCCATCTTCTCAGGTCATCTTCAATCTCTTTCTTCAGAGTTTTGAAATTTTTTTCAAACAAGTCCTTCACTTGCTTAGTTAGAGTGACTCCTAGATATTTTATATTGCTTGTGGCTAATGCGAAGGGTGTGGCTTTCCTAATTTCTTCCTCTGCAAGCTTGTCATTTGTGTATAGGAAGGCTACAGACTTTTTTGAGTTAATTTTGTATCCAGCTAATTTGCTGAAGGTGTTTATCAGCTGTAGGAGTTCTCTGGTGGAATTTTGAGGGTCACTTATGTACACTATCATATCATCTGCAAATAGGGATAATTTGACTTCCTCCTTTCCCATTTGGATCCCCTTGATCTCCTTTTGTTGTCTTATTGCTCTGGCTAGAACTTTGAGTACTATATTGAAGAGATATGGAGAGAGTGGGCAGCCTTGCCTTGTTCCCAATTTTAGAGGAATTTCCTTGAGTATCTCACCATTTACTTTGATTTTGGCTATTGGCTTTATTATGTTGAGGAAAGTGCCTTGTATCCCCGATCTCTCTAAAACTTTAAACATGAATGGGTGTTGGATTTTATCAAATGCTTTCTCTGCATCTAAAGAGATGATCATGTGGTTTTTTATTTTCAGTTTGTTTATATGGTGGATTACATTGATGGATTTCCGTATATTAAACCATCCCTGCATGCCTGGTATAAAGCCCACTTGGTCATGATGAATGATATCTTTGATGTGTTCTTGTATTCGTTTTGGGAAACAGTCAATTCTACAATAACAGTCACTGTGACATAGGGGATTTGGATTTCAGTCTGATGTAAGGACTGTCTCTTGAATTGCTTTAGTAGTTCCACAGTGGTGGAGAAGACATTGTCCTGGCCTTAGGAATCCAGAGTTCAGAAAAAAACTGAACATGGATAAGGGTGACACAGATGGACAAGGAGAGGCAAAGGAGGAACAGATTGTCGTCTGTCCGCTGTAGTCCCAGCGTCTGCGGTGGCGGCGGTGTGGGTGGGTGAGAAATGAAAGCCTCCTTTGAAGGTTGGGGAGGTTTCCAGTGAATGGAAGGACGGACTCATCCCAGGCATGCCGTGAACATTTTAAATTTTATTCTGTTCTGTCTCGGATCTGAATTCAAAGAAAGTGTTGACATTTTCTTAAAACTGGTCAGGAGCCCTGGCCAGGCCTTTAGAAAAAGCCTGTTGCTCTGAATTGGATAATGTTTATGTTCAGCTATGTTTCCAGTTGGTATAAAATGTAAAACTGTCATTTAACATTTAAATAAAACCATATCATCCCACATAAGGAAGCACACGGGATGAGCACTTCCCTTGATAACTGGAAGGAGGTGGGAAGCATCTAAACGGAAGTTGTGCATCTTCCCCAGATGCAGGCCGGGACAGGAATGCCCAGTACTGGATGGCAAGACTCACCCAGTATTAAATTGGTAGCAGGAACTCGCACGTGATTAAAATGGACCTCCCAGTGCCCACCGTGTACGTTATCTATAAAACAAAAAGTAATCATTTCAAATGCAGGCTGAGGTGAGCAAAGAATTCATAGGCAGTGGCTCTGCCATAAAGTGTAAGTACTCAGTGGAAATGGGATTTGAAAGAGGACTATATTGGGGACATTGCAGGGTGGAACTCAGCCCTCAGCCCATAGCACCCAATGTTGCAGCAAACTCAACGGTTGGAGGTAGAAGAGGTCTGAGAAACTACTTGAGACAGAGGCTTTTACATCCTCCTTCTGAAGAGGTCTCAGAGCAACGGAAACGGGGGACCCGGTCCAAATGGTCCTACACCAGGTTCAGATGGCGGCTTATGTCAACTCGACTTACCCATCTGTTGCATTCATCCTTTGAGCAGACCGCTACATTGTCAGGCATTGATTGCCAGAATGAGAAAATAAGAAACTCCAGCTGTCTTACTCATTTTCAAAGTTTTAAATGTTGACTCTTTTCTCCCCCACAATTGAAGGTTCCTTTCTGATTATACAAACACACAGAGGGAGAAGGCTGCAAGTCATGCCTGCTCCCTGAGGACAACCTGCCCTTTCCACAGTATAAACAAGGAGGCAGGAAACTGGGCTGCTGCCCCCTTCTTATCTGCTCTGTCTGGCCCTTCCCTAGCGTACTAAGGAGCTGCAGCAGCCAAAGGGATTTCTAATAGTGCATGTTATGCACAGCAGTGCTGCCGATTCCCTTCCATGTTCCTGCAGACTCATCTCCCTGGCCCTGCATGCCATACATAGACGTGTTTACCAAGTACTTACCCATGTAGCCAAACACTGACAAAGGCCTTATTAATTCTACTCCAGGTGTGTCCATTGGAACAAGAATCATGCTGTGTTGTTTGTGTCTGGACAAACAAACAAACAAAAAGAAAAGAAAAAAAACAACATTGTGGAAACTACGTAAGACTTGAAATGGTTGTTTGTTCTCGTGAGAGGATGAAAAGGCAAGGATGGTTGGAATGTAAGTGGGCAAAGGCACGCTCAGGCTAGCCTGACACAGGCTGTGATCTGGAACAGAAACAATGGCTCAGAAATGAATGAAACCAGCTGGGCGTGGTGGCACATGCCTGTAACCCCAGCACTTGAGAGGCAGAGGCAGGCGGATCGCTGTGAGTTCAAGGCCAGTCTGGTCTACAAAGTGAGTCCAGGACAGCCAAGGCTGCATAGAGAAACCCTGTCTCAAAAAACCAAAAACAAACAAACAAACGAATGTAACTCGAGGCAGCTCACTACTCAACAATGGTAGGGGACAACTGATTAAAATTAAACAAAAAGACAATTGCCTTTAATACACATATCCCAAGCCTTCCACATTTCTGAAAACTCTCAACATTTCTATTTCTCTCTCTCTCTTCTCCAGTACTAGTGACTGAGCCAGGGCCTTGGACATGACAGCAAGATTTCTACCACCGAACGCTGACGTTTTTAATTTCTAGTTACTTCATGCAGATGTCTTTCAAGATTCATGAACACTTTACATCCACTTCCTCTTTTTGGTTTGGTCTCACTACAGTAACCCAGGCTGGCCTGGGATTTGCTATATGGAGCAGACTTGAGTGATCCTCCTGCCTCCACCCTGCAGGCCTGCACTGCCAACTGCAGCAGCCACTCTTTCTAATGCCTGCATTCCATAGGAGGGGTGCACGGCTTCAGTGCCTACATGGCCTCCCAGATGGATTCGGAAAGTAAAGCACTTGAGATATAAAACACTGAGTGTATCTTATATTGGGGGGGGGATGCCCATGTGGCACATCTTAAGTGAATAAGTGGACATGAAGAAAACCTGGCTCATTTTTCCGTGGCCTCCATAGAACTGCTTTATTACCTGGATGCAGAAGCTGTCTCCGTTCTTCCCAAAACAATTGCAATTTTGCACTTGGGATTCCCAGCTCCTAAGAACAGGAGAAAACAAAGAGAAAAGGAGAAAACATTTCACTCTGGAGGCTCTACTCTCCCCAGGTTTATTTCTGGTCAGAAAAGGAGACAATTATTGGATTCACTGACATGATAACACTTTGTGTGTGCTATACATCACTCAAGAAAAAGGATTAGGCAAAGACAAGCTTGGACTTCACCGGGGAAAGCTGTTGTGCCAGAACAGTCAGATGTTAAGGAAACATGAAACAGCTGTGATGCTTGAGGCAAAAGTGACCATGCTCTCTCTCACTCGTGCCACTTTAAGCATTAGCATGCTGGACAGGCTGTAAAATTTTATGTGTCTGATGTAATACTTTATAGGTTCTGATCCCATCTTCAAATGGTAGGGTTATTTATTGGCTTATTAAGGGTGAAAATTAGACAACAAAGTTATTCTAATGTGAATGTAAAAGCTTATTCTATCACATTTTAGGATTTGTGAGAGTTCCGCCCTGGGACCTTGCAAAAAACACACTGAAGGCACAATGAGGTAACTCAGAGGGTGAAGGGGCAGCCCAGGCTGACACGTTAACTTACTGCTGCAAATGTTGTCTTCTGACCTCCATACATGTACTGCAATGTCATACGTGCACACGTGTGCATACACACACACACACTCACACTCACACACACACTCACACTCACACACACACTCATGCACATTTATATGCAAGGCAAGGGAGGGCACCCTCAGGAAGGGCAGCCTCTCTTCACACCGGCACTTGATTTGAAGTGCTTGGCTCTGTGGTTCTTGGGAAGCAGCAGGACACACTCTAGAGATCTTGTAAGTTTTCAGTCTCACTGAGAAGACACCAGGGAGCAGGAATACCATACACCGGAAACAACCCGCAAACGAAAGCAGAGAGGAAAGCTTTCCCAAAACCAATTAGGAAGGACTCAAAATGGCAGACTGGTGTCTGCCTCCCACCACTGTTGAGATTCTCACTGATATAAACATGTAAAAATAAAATCAAGGCAAACTATAGAGAGGAGGTGAAGCTGGAACTGGGGTGCTGTGGCCACTAAAAGATGAGAGATTCCAATAACATCTGGGAAGCAAGCGAGGGCAGGATGACCAGGGAAATGGATAGAGACACCGCAGTCTAGACAGTGATACAAAGTACTGCAGAGGGTCAGGAGTGAGGAGGCTGTGAAAGCAACCAACGGCTTCACTAGGGAAATGAAGCCATCTGTACTCTCCTAAGAATGACGTCATTCCGACACCAGGAGGCCAGCATGCCATCAGCTGACTCTAAAGGGATCTCAGAGCTGCTCCACTGAGAACTTGCTTATGGAGTCCTACACAGGAAAGAAATGTGCCTGTGTTATAATCGGCTTAAACTCTGTACATAACTATAGCCCCTCATTAACATCTACTTTAGCTCTCAGTATGACTGTAGCTCTTTTGTTAATACCAGCTCTTAGCATAGCAGGAAACATTTTTATTTCAAGTCTCCATATTGATTATGAGGTGAAATTAAGTTCAAGTTCTCAGGCTCTACGTGCCTGAGATCAGGAAGGCCCAATGAATAAAACAATAGACGATAAATGCACGTTCTGCTTGGGTTCAAGATAAATGTGTGTTCTATTCGAGTTCAGACTGCAATGCCCTGCTATGTTCCTTACTTCTAGATGGCTGGAAAGCCCCCAAGTGCTCCCCTCCCTTAATTCCCAGCCGATCAGCTTAAAGTGCTTTGTCTAGCTACCTAGACACAATGGACAATAATTCTTCCCAGTTGGATGAATACACTGTACCTGGGGGGGGGGGGGCGGAGGATTTCTCCTGCCTGATTGTGTGTGTGTGTGTGTGTTTCTTTAAAAACTCATTTTGAAAACAGTTCAATGGCACAGTATGACTCCCAAGTTCAGATTGCGCTCCTAGCTGGTCAGTGTCTAGTTAAGCGTTCATTGAATATCCTTTCAACCTGTGTCTGGTGTTTGAGGGGTCAGTATGTGACTATTCCTGAACCCTAACACCTGGAAAATAATACAGGGCCAGCAACAGAAGAAACCTCAACTTTGCCTCCTTAAAAAAAAAAAGAATAAATGTAACAGTTAAAAAATATCAGTAATAAAGTGAAAATCCTCAAGGGTTTCAGAGAGACTAAAACAAGACACTCAAAAGGAAGGAGGGCGGATCTTCCAGACCCTTTTCACCAACTGCAGATGATGCTGGGTGAAAGGAAGATCATGGCGAGAATTCTATACCTAGCCAAACTATCAACTCTTGTGAGGGTGGAATAAACATGCAAATCAACAAGTAAGATTGGTAATTCACCTAGCATGCACTTTTAAAAATTATTATTTTTTTGTTTTTTGAGATAAGGTTTCTCTGCGTTACCCTGGCTGTCCTGGACTCACTTTGTAGACCAGGCTGGCCTCAAACTCACAGAGACCCAACTGCCTCTGCCTCCCAAGTGCTGGGATTAAAGGAGTGCGCCACCACTGCCCGGCTAGTATGCACTTTTTTTCTCGAACAGTTAAGAATCTAATCAAGAGCTGGGTGCGGTGGTGCACACCTGTAATCCCAGCACTCAGGGAGGCAGAGGCAGGTGGATCTCCCTGTGTTTGAGGCCAGCCTGGTCTACAGAGTGAGTGCAGCATAGCCAGAGCTACACAGAGAAACCCTGACTTGAAACAACAACAAAGAATCTAATCAAGCAAAATAAAGGAGCAAACAAAGAAAAGGAAGCCAAACTATTAGAAAATAGTCTCTCTCAGGGAAGTGATGCATGCGAACCCCAGGATAATCACACTGACACATGCCTAGAAAACAATCATTCTAGACTGGAAAAGAAATACTCATGTCTCCAGAGGGCTCTGAAAAAGAAAGGCAGGCTGCGAAAATTAAAGGAGCATGTGCAGGAGTGGGAGCTTAATAAAAGCAAATGATTCAATCAGAAAATAGCCATAGGAAACTCTGAAACATGGCTGGTGGACACATAAGCCGTGGCCCCACTACAAAACAAACTAAAGTGGGAGGAGTCTAAGTGCCAGAAGGGCTGAACTAAGGGGCCTCCATAGTAGAAAAGCTCTTTGGGACAGGAGGTAGTTTATATTGCATCCCTACAGAGGTGCATGGACTCTAGCAGGACACTCACAGTGACACCCACACTTGTAACCCCAGTACTTGGGGAGGCAAGGCAGGCAGGTCTCTGTGAGTTCGAGGCTCTGGTCTACAGAGTGAGTCCAGGACATCCAAGGCTATATACACAGATAAACCCTGCCTCAACAAACAAACAAACAAACAATTTCAGAGTCACTCTGAGTTAACTGTGTGTTCATGGGATAGAAGTAAGTGTTGTAGCTGACATGGGGACAATGGAAGGCTGGGATAAACGGAAGAAAAAGAGGTGAAAGAATTAAGAACCTTTCATTACAAAGTGGAGCTTAAAGTTAGATACTTTAAAATTGGAATAATATTAAAATACAAGGAGTTCCAACAGGAGCGGCCCAAACTGTCACCCTTCCAATAGGTGGGTCAACGCCGCCATCTTGTGTAGATGGGGAGTGTGGAAAAAGCTGGTGGCCTTGCATCAGAGTGGACATCAGGAAGCTGCCGCTGCCGCCCTCCGGGGCATGGTGCTGCCATGTTGGGAGGCAGAACTGAGTAGACTGGCAGGCCTTCTCTCAGTTGCTGCCCTTTCAACTAGACAATAGGAACTTAGATATTAACCAGACTAAGCTGGGTGTGGCCCATGGGCTCGCCATCCCAGCCCTATGAGCGAGGGCATGAGGGGGAGGATCCTGAGTTTCAGACTAGAGTGGGCTACATGGAGGGACTCTGTTCAACACCCGACCCCTCAACAAGATGAAAGGGAATAAAAGCCTACCGTCTTATAAACACGTTACGGAGCCCACCTAGGGGAGGGAGACTAGATCTGGTTTTCTTTTCGTGTTTCTCTCCCAATTTTCCTTCAATCTGAACATGAAATGTACAAGCAGTAGAGGAGTCATTTCCTGCCAAAGGGTGGGGGGTGGCATTTCCTCACTTACATGTGATGATGTGTAATTCCAGAAATCCTACATGCATACTTTGCCTAGTGAAGCACTTAAATAGTTTCCAGCCGTGAAAGGGAGGGCGTGGGGAGGAAGGCACAGAGCCTAAACTGAGCGCCTCTGCTTCTTCTCGGCCTGGCATCCAGTCAAGGGCACATCTCAGCAGCCATCTGAGTCTCCACAGCCACAGCCACGTTCAGAGCTGTCTGAACGTGCAGACCCAGAGGTGTGCACATGACTTGTGTGGGGAACTAGAAAGGGCCCGGGGTTTCTTCCAACGGAAACAGGAAATTTAAGAAGCAAAACTGGCCAAACAGACGTTACACTATAATTAGGTAACAGATACGTTAAGCAAAAAATTTCCCTAAACACACGACTTATTGTCCACATTTTGGGTGCAATCAAATGTGGAACCATTTTTCCAACCTTCTGGGCATTTGCAACATAATTTTATTACTAAATCCAATTGTTTCAAATAAATTGAAATGGAAACTATTATGTTAAGAAGGAATGAATGTTTTTCATTAAAAAAAAAAAAAAAAAGACAAGCATTTCCACAAGTATAAATAAGAAAATGTGAAGTTAGAGAAATAAAACATGTTGCTATGCCTCGGGTAGTCTGCAGTGTTAGCACTGGCCTGAGACAGCGGAACACACATGCTCTGTGTCAGCCAATGCAGTGGTTTAAATGTTAAGAGTCCTCTCACGCCCTCTGGGTTACAAAAGGATTGGAGCCAGGGTAGCACTAACAGGGGGCAGTTTAGTGGGAAGTCTTTCAGCCATGTGAGAGAGGGGACCATGGGACCCCAGACCCGTCTCCTCCCTTACTTATTACTTCATGGCTACAAGCTAAGGCACTAGAGTAAGTGCTTTCCTCTACTGCCCCAATCTCTGCGCCCTCCCCTGGGCCCTCCCCTGTGCCCTCCCACTGCCATTCAGAGTCTGATCCAGGGTCGGTAAGGTCTTCTAGTCATGGGCTGGGGCCTCTAAAGCCTCTCCTCTACGTTAATTAGCTCAGGCCTCACCTTAGTGACAGACAGCTTGCCAGCAAAACCAACAGGAATTGGGAATGTTGGTATTTCTGGACTTTGTTTTAAATGGCAATCTCTTTCCTTTATTGTCGATTTTAGCTAGAATTCCTTATCTGAAAATACTCAGCTGAGAGATCACCACCCTCTCCCCGCCACCTCCCCACCCCCCAGTTTTGTTTGCAGGAGGCAGGAGGATCAGAAGTTCAAGATCTTCCTTGGCTGCAACATAGCAAGTTCCCTCCCACCTGGGCCACATGAGACCTGGTCTAAAAACAAAACAAGAACAACTGTTTAAATATACTGCAATGAAGAGTATTTAAATGGGTCCTCCCCCTTCCCTCCCCCTCCCTCTTTCTGTGTGTGTGTGTGGGGGGGGGTGTGAATGCGATACAGGTGCCCACAGAGTCTAGAGAAGTCAGATCACTGGAACAGGTGGTTACCGCTGCCCGGTGTGGGTGCTGGGAATAGGACTGCAGTCCTCTGGGAAAGCATCTCTCCAGCGCTCCTGAAGTCATGCACCCACTCCTACAAACTACAGAGTTAAAAACGCTTCCATATAATGGCTCACTCTCAAGTCTTCAATAGTATTTTTCTAGTCAGAGCCAGCATCCCCACAAGCCCAGAAACTGCAAGGTTGATTCTACATGCTTCATACAATATACTACCTCATACTGCTGAAGACAGGGTCAGGGCACACTGACATGGTGTGGGGCTCATTTTCAATACAGGTCATAGCAGAAACTTCAAAAGTGCAGCCCAGGCTACAGATGTGGCTCAGGGGGGTAGAATGCTAGCCTAGCATGCGTGGGGCTCTAGGTTCAACCCCCAGCACTGCATAAAAATATAAATAAAACAGAACTGGAAGTAGAAGTACACACCTGTAATCATAGGTACTTGGGAAGTAAAGACAGGAGGATTAGAAGTTCAAGGTCATCCTAAGTTTCATACTGAGTTCAAAGCCAGCTCGGGCTACATGAGACCCCGTGTCAGGAAAACAACCAGGCACAATCTTCTCCGCCCTTCGAGGGACTTGGGCTCCCAGCCCTCTTTCTTTACTATTCGGAATGCACATTTCCCCTATGATTCCCTATGTTTCATTCTTTCAGAACCAGAGAGAGTCAGGCACTTTCTCATATACGCCCTTAATAGATTGCAGAGACTCAAAACACTAGGCAAATCACTCTTTTTTTTTTTTTTTTCTTTGTTTTTCAAGACAGGGTTTCTCTGTGTAGCCTTGATTGTCCTGGATTCACTTTGTAGACCAGGCTGTCCTTGAACTCACAGCGATCCACCTGCCTCTGCCTCCTGAGTGTTGGGATTAAAAGCGTGCACCACCACTGCCTGGCAGCAAATCACTCTTTAATTCTATCTTTCATATAAAACATATGGAGAGTAATTTGGATTCTTAAATACAAAACATCTAACCTGGCTGTTTTGCTGATCATTAAGTGTAGAGGAAGTCAGGATGAACACACAAAAGATAAAACTTAAAATGTTTTGTAGTTAACCTGACTGACTCACAAGAGTGAGATGCGAATCCTCATAAATACATCATCTTCCCCAAGCTCCAGGCAGAATTTGGCAGGGGCAGCAGCTGGAATACCCTTCTAGAAAAGAGAAGCCCCCTCTTTTATGTCATTTTGGTCACTGAACAGGATACAGAGTGCCAGGAATGAGCCAGGCTGGAGGAACGGCACAGCCAGAGACCATCTCAGCACACCTGTGGGTCTCAGGCCTTGGGAATGATACAGATGCCCAGATAAAGGTATTTGTTCCACACAGATTCTATCTGGCAAGACTGTTCAAGTGACCGAATCCAGTCAGACTACAAATTCCCCCATTCCCCACTCCCCCGTGCTTGCTCACGAGCTTAACTTCTTAGGCAGTGGGATCTCTATGAGTTTGAGGCTAGCCTGGCCTACAGAGTGAGTTCCAGTACAGCCAGGTCTATACAGAGAAATCCTGTCTCGAAAAGCCAATACAAGAAAAAAGAAAGAAAGAAAGATCAGTTTCCTACAGAAAGAAAGATGACAACTGGAATTATCATGACTGTTATGCATGTGACCCGAGTGACCTAGAAAGTATGTAAACACATGATACCACACAGAGCACAACCCGCAACCGGGGGGGGGGGGTGGGGAGGTTCTTGAGGCCATTTCTTTTACCAACATGGACTTTCTGTGGCAGAAATACTTCAATTTAATTTGACTTCAGCTCTAACATTCATGATTCAAATCAGGATAAAACCATTATAAGTTAAGAACCCCCTTACAGTAACATTTGCACTTGGAAAAGTTTTTCATCCAATTCCACTATTAAGGGAAAAAATTATCCAAAGTGTTTCCTCAGAGTTTGTGCCATTTTTACTAGGGAAAACTGACGTTGGCACACACTGAACTATCTTAGAAAGATCCATAGTTAAATAACAATGTTTTTTATTTAAAAATTTTTATTTTTAATTTGTTCACTTTACATCTTGATTGTAGTCCCCTCCCTTTTCTTCTCCTAGTCCCTCCTCCTCCCTCTGCCCCCTTTTGTAGATCTTTGATTGGAATTTTAAACTTTAAAGTATAAGTGGGGCTGAGTGTGCTGATGTGTGCCTGTAATCCCAGCACTTGGTTGACAGAGGCAGAAGGATCATGATTTCAGTTTCATCCTTGACAACATACTAAGTACAAGCCTGGATGACCACACCCAGCTACTTTTCATACTTTGTCAAATTTCCCAGTATTACCAAGTCTCCTAGTTGCATCTGAAGAAATGAAAACACAGCATAGTCAAGGTCTGTTCGCATGAATCATACATAGGTGGAACTCAGAGCTCCATGCCAGAAGTGCCAGATCATTCCTGATGCCTTTTATGTCTTGAAGGGTTCAGTTTGAAGAAAATGATTTTTTTCATTCAAAAGCTATAAAGATTATTATAAAATCACAACTCGTTCACAATATGGAAATCTAATTTATAATAAAACACATAGTTTTAAAGGGAAGGGCACATAAGGGAAAAGAGGAGATGTATTCAAGCATACACAAAGCAACACTAAAACTGCGTGAGAGGCAGCATCATAGAGTGCCAGAGATGTGTCAGAGATAGCATGATAAGGCGGAAAAAGTCTAACCCTGAACATGTAAGTAAGAACCTTAGCCCTGGCATCAAAATGGAGGCTACTGCTTAAGCTGACTGATATAGTGGCCCATGTGTTTAGTATCTGACAGGCTGGCAGCATGAGTAAGGTACCAACATAAATGCTTAAAATACACAGAGTACAGGACAGCTCTGAAAGACAGAAGATACTATAAAGTAGCACTTGTGGGATGTGAGGCACTTGTGGGATGTGTAGCTTTAACTGCCGCCCTGTCACAGCCTAGAGTCATCTGAGAAGGAATCTCAGTTGAAGGATTTCCCATATCAGATTGAAACATGTAGCGGGCATGTCTGTGGAACCCTGTCTTGACTGTTGTTAGTGGGTATAGGAGGGTCTGGCCCACTGTGGGCAGCACTGCTCCCTGTGCAGATGGCCTTGGGCTTTAGAAGTCAGGTAGGTAGGGATGAGGATGTGAGCCGTGCAGATATTGAGAGAAAGCACATTCTAGACAAACTGGAGAGCTAGTACAGAGTCCTCCTTAGGACTGTGCCTGGCATGTTATAAAACAGCCAGGAAAGAGACATGGCAGGCAAAGCAGTGAGCAGTGTGGGATGAGATGAGAGGCCAGGAGGGCTGCAAAAAGCTGGAACACCCATGGGATACTGTAAGTCACTGTAACAACTGAGTGGAGCGCTGGGGGCTTCCCGTCTCTATCCCTGATGCACAACAAGATTAGAGGTAAGAGGAGACCGGCCAGATACACCCGCGCAGGCAGGGGCATGAAAGGCGGTGCCCTCTTGAAGGCAGTGAGGTCGGAAGAATGACCAGCCACAGGGGGAAAACGCTTCTTAAACTTTAGTTAATGGACATTGTACAAAGTGAGTGGGTGTCGGGATGAGATTTCTGTTCAAGAACAGTCATGTACTTTAACCGTTTCAGTGCCATTTCCTTTTTCTGTTCTCTTCCTCTCCCACTGGTCCCGTCCTCTTCCCCTTCACAGACAGTCCCCCTTTGACCTTAAGGCTCATATATAATTGAATACGTATTATTTTATCTTTAAGTTTAGGTAATTTTGCTTGAAATGATCATAATTCTACCCAGTTCCCAAAAATGACACATTTTGTTCTTCTTTATGGCTGAACAGGAGTCCATGGTGTGTGTGTGTGTGTGTGTGTGTGTGTGTGTGTGTGTAATACATTTTTCTCCTCTCCTCTCCTCTTCCCTTCCTTTCCCCCCCCCCCCCCCCCTTGAGACAAGGTCACACAGAGCCCAGGCCAATTTGCCCTCACGTGGCGGGATTTCAGATGTGAGTCAGTATACCTTGTTTATATGGGGCTGAGAATTGAACCTAGCCTAGCTCTTACTCTACCAGCTGAGCTACCCCTAACCCTGTACTGTTTTTACCTATTCATTGATGTGCTTGCATCTCCTTAGGAAAACCGTACTAGCTTGGGGCTGGGGAGATGGCTCAGCAGTTGGGAACACTGGCTTCTCTTCTGGAGGACTTGGTTCAATTCCCAGCACCCACATGGCAGCTCACAACTGTAACTACAAGTTCTAGCAGATCTGACTTCAGGCATGTGGTGCACAGACTTACAGGCAGGCAAGACACCTGCAAACGTTAACAACAACAACAACAAAAACAAAACAAAAACAAATGTTGCTCAGAAACACTGAGTATGTGCCTCTGTTAGTAGCGTCTCATTCAGTAACTTGACTTTGATGCTTAAAACTGGCCTGAGATGATGTTTCCTCAAAGACAAGCTGTGATGCAGGTCAAGGCTACCTTGACTCCCAGCCATACACAGGAAGAAATAAATCTGAAGGCATAGACTAACAAGTCTCTCTGCATAAATCAATATGGAGGCCATAACCACCATTGAGGGGGAAAAAGGGGGGCTTGGGTCTAAAATAGCTTCTGCAGGTGGCTACCAAGGCTTAGCTTTGCATGAGAAAGCAGGGCAATACTATGCAAATGTGAGGTGAGAGAGAGCCCAAGAATTGAGTCTACATTAATCTCTCTTCTTGCTGCTCTGCCGTGCATTTGTTTGGCAGCCTGGGAAAACAGCTCCTCCACACAGAGGAGTTGGAAGGTTTGTATCTGGCCCTTGATAAAACGGTTCTAAGAAAAATGAGAAAGCCATGGAGAAAGGCACACTTTGAACCACAGAGAGAGAACACTGCTGGGAGCCAGGACTCTGCTTAGGTAAAGGATGAAATCACGTACGGAAACAATGAGTTCTGCTCTAACTGCCTGGTTTGGTTTTCAAAAAGATAACCTTCTGGGTGAAAAGCATCTTAGTTTTCTCTCTTAGACAAAATAACTTTCTCGAGTATTTCTGTAGCCTCCCAGAGCAGGCTTTTGGCTGCTGGATGCTCTCAGTGTGCCCCCTCTTGGCTGATGAGGAGATGGGGAGCCACAGGCACACTTTCCTGTTACTTTCAGCTGAGTGGAAACCGACAGTCCTGCAGTTTGGGAGCCAAACTGGAACCTGCCAGGACGTTTAAGAATTTGGACAGAGTCCACCGGAAGGTTCTATGGAGCACTTAATCAACTCCAGAGGTTAAATTTCAGGAAAGCTCTCTTGGATCCAAGATAAAGGCGGGGTGTAAAAAAAAAAAAAAAAAAAAACCCACGATAACAAGAGTTGCCTGAGTCAGAGAGGTCCTTTGGCTGCCTCGGCACTCAGGACTGCGCCTCTCCTAGCTGAAACAGGTCGGTTCCCTTCTTTTATTTCTTTCTCCTTTTGACCTAATATGAATTAAAAATTTTTTTTTGTATTTTTATCTTAGTGGAAGGTGGGGGACTTGGTGCATAAGATTCTAAACATTTATATGCACCAAAAAAAAAAAAAAAAAAAAAACAAACTATTTAAGAATATCTCTACACTTTAACCTTCAAATGAAAATATGAATATACCAAGAAGAAAATGCTATTTCCAATAGCATGGCTGATTTGTATAAGTTTGTCAGGCAGCAAATACGGTTTACCAGATCATTTGTTTCTGCTCTTTAAAAAAAATATGGTTTTTTTTGTTGTTCTTGAAATGATTAAAAGGAGTTTATAAGCCTTCCTGTAGGTCTGCAGATATCTCTGTTCCTATTTTGATTCCCTGATGCCACTGGAAAGTCATCCTGACTTTCAAATACGCGTCCTTACTGTTTTTGGTTTTTTTGTTTTTTGTTTTGTTTTTTTGAGACTCTATTGCTCTATATCATCAAGTTCAAGGTTTTGAGGTGGCAGAGAGGAAAGAATAAAGTTTACGTCGCGCTAATAATGATGCACAGAGCACAGAGGCTACAGCGGTCTTCCTTGGTGGCGCCTCTGAGGCACGTTTCATGATGAAATGGCCATTGTAGACTGCGGTGCTTGGTTTCTGCATAATAAAGAAAATCCCTCTGGAGCACTTTTCCTAAGGGGCACCTTCACTTCGCCTTGCTCATTCAAAGAAGAGTTAGCAAGTTAAACGTCCTTATTTTGAAACTGAATGTTCTTTCTTGTACTGCTTTGAAAATACTGTTTTCATATTGATTCTGTAAGATCTGAGATTCTTTTAGAAATATTGAAAGTCATTATAATATTTATTTTAAAACCTGTGAATTCCTTGCAAGCTCTTCCTGTACACTGTGGTGCTATTAGCCAGTGTGCGATTCCTGAGTGTGAGTCAGGAGACCCCTCACATAGCCTGCATTCATTCTGTAATAACAGATTTATACGTGGTGGCAAAATCTTCAGAGCCTGACAAATATTTAGTGACCAGCTGGAGTGCACCAGGTATGCTAATAAAGCGTCACTTCCAACCAGGAGTCAAACTGCTCAGACTGCATTTTCTCCACATGATGGAGTCACATCATTTGATGGTAAAGTCTTCTGGGAAGGGAAAATCCTCGCTCATGTACTCTCAAGGGGAGGGCAGAAAATAGTGCCGGAGAAAGGGACAGGTGAAAACAGTGGAGATGCACACCATAGCCAAGTGTGCCAGCCATCAGCTCACAGTACAGTGTGCCAGTCATCAGCTCACAGCACAGTGTGCCAGCCATCAGCTCACAGTACAGTGTGCCAGCCATCAGCTCACAGCACAGTGTGCCAGCCATCAGCTCACAGCACAGTGTGCCAGCCATCAGCCGGCAACTCAACATATCGCTGTCTCCTGTGTGGAGTGGTGGCAGGAGGGAGCCTTGGCTACCACTCTAAGGGGCTTGAGGTATGCCTCTTTCGGGAAAGGGAAGTGCCTTCCAGGAAAAGAGGTATGCAAGGCAGAGGCAGATGGGCAAGTTAAGGGGTACAACACTAATTGGCAGGAAGGAGGATGTTTTTGACAAACAGTTGGTGAGAAGGGACAAGCAACGGTCAGATTCAAGCTAGGAAGACAATGTATTAAGTGGGAGGTACGTGCATGTGTGCGTGCGTGCGTGCGTGCGTGCGTGCATATGTGAGGTGCAAGGTAAAATATGAACATGCAAACCAAGTATGGTGGCTCACACCTATAATCCCAGCACTGGGGAGGCTAAGGCAGGGGGATCGCTAAAATGCTTACAGACTAACTGGAAACTGGGGATCTAGGTAACGGAGAAGTCAAAGATGGTGCCAGTTTTCAGCTTAGAGGGACCAGTGGATACAAGTAGTGACAGGCTTGGGAGGCAAGCTGGCTAAGTGAGGTTTTCTTGTAGGAAAGCCTAGCAGCGACTCCAAGCAAATGCCAAGCTAATTTATTTAAATTAAAATTTATAAGTAATACTGGAGTAAAAAAAATTTTTTTTGAGACAGGGTTTCTCTGTATAGCCTTGGCTTGTCCTAGACTCACTTTGTTGACCAGGCTGGCCTCGAACTCACAGCAATCTGCCTGCTTCTGCCTCCCGAGTGCTGGGATTAAAGGGGTGTGCCATCAAGCCTGGCTTAGAATAAAAATTTTAAACATTTATTTTTCAAGTAAAACAACTATTTTAATTTATTGTAGATATACTCCACAATCCTTAAAGTTACATTTATAAAAAAAATGCAACATTTCTTCTGCTCTTTGATTAAATTTTATATTTAAAAAACCAGACTGGGGGGGGGGGGTCCTGGAGAGATGGCTCAGAGGTTAAGAGCACTGATTGCTCTTCCAGGGGTGATGAGTTCAATTCCCAGCTACCACATGGTGGCTCACAACCATCTATAATGTGAGCTGATGACCCTCTTTTGGTGTGAAAGTGTACATACAGGCAGAGCACTTGTATATGTAATAATAATAAATACATAAATCTTAAAAAAAAAAAAACAAACAAAAACTAGACTGGGTAGATGGTCCATGATTAAAGTGCTTGCTGTACAAGTGTGGGGGCTAGAGTTTGGGTCCCCAGTATGCATGCAAATGAGAGGTGGGCACTGCAGCCCACCCACAGCTCCAACATTCAAAAGGTGGAGAACAGATGTTTGCAGCAAGCTTCTAGTCAGAGTAGCCCCCCTGGCGAGCTCTGGGTTCATCTGAGAGAGCTCACCTCAATAAATAAGGTAGAGAGTAATCTAATGACTCCTAAGGCCAACTTGAACCTTTAGATACACATGCACACACATGTGCACTCACACCCCCACACAGGAGCGCACACACACACATGCATGCAGACCACATACAAACACATACAGACCCCACACTTAAAAGTCTTGGGCTTTACCTGGGGTTTAGTAACTAAGTGCTGGGATACGGTGTGTTGGCCACAGACCAACAGCAGCTCCTACATGCACGCTTTTAAGAACACAGGATGGGGGGGAGCTGACTCAACGTGGTTCCCATTCAAGTTTTCACAGTGTGAGTCAGGCTCACACGTGACACGGCCACGATCCACTCTCTAGAGAAACCCCAGGCCATATGCTGGGCATAAGCGCTTCCTTTTGAGCAGTGCTGCTCTGACCGTCTTGTGCTCTTGCCGTCCAGCTTGGTGCCATGGCTCTGGAGCAGGACCAGCCAATGGAGTACTACTATGAGGAAAGCGAGATGAACGGCACCCACGACTACAGTCAGTACGAAGCGATCTGCATAAAAGAAGAGGTCAGGCAGTTTGCCAAAGTCTTCCTCCCCGCCTTCTTCACCATAGCCTCCGTCATTGGGCTGGCAGGGAACTCCACAGTGGTGGCTGTTTACGCCTACTACAAGAAACAGAGGACCAAGACAGACGTGTACATCCTGAATCTGGCTGTGGCAGACTTGCTGCTTCTGGTCACGCTGCCTTTCTGGGCAGTCAATGCAGTTCATGGGTGGATTCTGGGGAAAATGATGTGCAAAGTAACTTCGGCGCTGTACACGGTAAACTTCGTCTCCGGGATGCAGTTCCTGGCTTGTATCAGCATTGACAGATACCGGGCAATCACTAAGGCCCCCAGCCAATCAGGAGTGGGGAGACCCTGCTGGATCATCTGTTGCTGTGTATGGATGGCTGCCGTCTTGCTGAGCATACCCCAGCTGGTTTTTTACACAGTCAATCAGAATGCTCGGTGCACCCCCATCTTTTCCCACCGCCTAGGAACATCCCTGAAAGCATCCATTCAGATGCTGGAGATCTGCATAGGCTTTGTGGTCCCCTTTCTTATCATGGGGGTGTGCTACGCCATTACTGCCAGGTCACTCATCAAAATGCCGAACATTAAAAAGTCTCGTCCCCTCAAGGTTCTACTCACAGTGGTGGTTGTATTCATTGTCACCCAGCTGCCCTATAACATTGTCAAGTTCTGCCAAGCCATAGATGCCATCTACCTGCTCATCACCAACTGCGAGATGAGCAAGCGCATGGATGTTGCCATCCAGGTCACAGAGAGCATCGCGCTCTTCCACAGCTGCCTCAACCCTGTCCTGTATGTCTTCATGGGGGACTCTTTCAAAAACTATATCATGAAAGTGGCCAAGAAATATGGCTCCTGGAGAAGACAGAGGCAGAATGTGGAGGAAATCGCTTTTGACTCTGAGGGTCCTACAGAGCTAACCAGTTCTTTTACCATTTAAATATAAAACTGCTCTCTGCTCTTTGCTTGGATACTCACACACAAGTGGTGTTTCTTCCTCAAATGAAATATTTGTGTGACACTGAGACTCAAACATCAAACATGCATTGTTGCAATGTATAATGAAAGAGGAGTAAGGGGTGGGAGTGTAAGGAAGATAGATGCTGGAGAATAAACAACAAATGGGCAAAGTGGAAATTAAAGTGAATGACAGGAAGACAGAATGGCAGGATGGAGAAAAGCATTGTGCTATAAAGAGGAAGTCTGTGTGGTGTTTTGCATCTTTACTGTAGTGGTGGCTATTCAAATCTAGATGTACTACACGTGAACTTCAACTCACTGGTGTTGACAGCAACTGTAATTATTTAATATAAAACACAGAGCAATGGGCACCCAGGGCCATCCTATACGATAGGTCACTGGGCAATGGGCGCCCAGGGCCATCCTATACAATAGGTCACTAGGCAATGGGCACCCAGGACCATCCTATACGATAGGTCACTGGGCAATGACCATCTAGGCTATCCTGTACTATCTTTGTAATGTTCTATGAGTTAACAACATAAAATAAAAAGTTTTTAAAAAATCATGCTGTGAGTCTGGTAATCTAAAACCAATTAATAAAGAAACCTAAGGTAAGAGATATTTATAATTATTTGTAATTATCTAAATTTTAATAAGAATATTATTTTTTGGTAAAATTCCAATGCTTAAATAATCACAATAAAACTTACTCTTTTTTTTTTTTTTTTTTTTTTTTTTTTTGGTTTCTTAACTTGTAAGTGATTTTATAAGATATAAGAAAGAAAGGCCAAACCCATAAACATTGCCAAGATGTTCGCACATTCTGGTAAGTTCCTATTCATGCAATATGCTTTGATGATATCACCAGGAAAATTGTCCAAATATATGATGGTTCATCATGCATATTCTGAAAACCAGCCTTAAAAATCATGGTTATAACTGGGCGTGGCACACACCTTTAATCCCAGCACTTGGGAGGCAGAGGCAGGCAGATCACTGTGAGTTCGAGGCCAGCCTGGTCTACAAAGTGAGTCTAGGTCAGTCAAGGCTACATAGAGAGATCCTGTCTCAAAAAAACCAAAATAGAAAGAAAAAAATCATGGTTATCTAGAGCCTGGTTTTATAACGTCCTAAAGAACTGGCCCGTGTATGTAGGCCTTTTACTGGGAACTGATGAGCAATATATTATCTTATGTAAAAAGCTTATTTTTCATTTAAATGTGTGTATTTCAGGCAATAAAATATGTGCCACACTTACCATTGTTGCTGATACTTAAGACGGAACCAAAACAACACCAGCACGTGTTCTGCCACCACTGATCTACACTCCAGACTCAACAACTTCCCAGATTATCTTTTCCCTTGGCACGGTTTTGGAGGTGGAGTCTAACGCGGTGATCATGAGGCAGTGACTGGAAACCACTGCTCTAGCCACGGGCAACAGAACCGCAGAGGACACTCACCACTGCTCCACCACTTCTTGCCGTTAACTATGTAGCCATCTCCATCTCGCTCGATGCTACATTCAATGTTTGTGGCATCGCTTGATGCAACATTGGGCTCTGTAAGGGAACAACAGCTAGATTTACAGGCAGGCAGAAATCAGTCATCCACCAAAGAGGCTTAGACAGGAAAATACAAGTTCTTCGAGGACAGAGACACGATGATTTTCATCTTATTCTTTAACCTTTCTACCTTTTCCCTTGCTCTTGGTCCTCTCCCAACACACACACTGTAAGCATCCACTAAGTATGATGGAAGACAGAGGGATGAGGGGTGGGATCCATACTGACAACTGTGTTTTGGGTGCCTTGGCTGATGTCTGAGTCAGGGCACAACTCACTTGTCACTTGTCCAGTCACCAAAAATAGATAAAATTACTGCCTTTGACTTTCCGCATGGAAATTGGCTTTGGCCGTTGGCAGGCTGGATTTCTCTACTATTATTAACAAGTTCTGTCTGTGTCTTTTAAGTGCTACTGGGAATGTGTGTGTGTGTGTGTGTGTGTGTGTGTGTCTGTCTGTCTATTAGTATGCTCACATATCGGAACACATGTGTATATGGAGACCAGACACAACTTCAGGCTCTTGTTCACCCTGGGATTTTTTTTTTTTTTTTTTTTTTGAGACAGGGTCTGTCATTGGCCTGGTACTTGGTGATTGGCTGGCTGGCTGGCTGGCCAGGGAGCCTCATGGATCTTCCTGTCTCCACCCCCAGTGCTGTGATTACATTTGTGTGTCATGACATCAGGCTTTTTACGTGGGAGTGGACCTCGGGTCCACATCCTCGTGTGGCAAGCATCTCACAGACTGAGCATTCCCTAGCCCCTCTTCTGCTCTTTTAAGTGAGTCCTTGGGCTGCGTCATGTATTTGTTTTAAAGCTGCAGAACTGTTCCAGAGAAAGGGGTTGGCAAGCTAATTTCATGTCCTCAGGCTGCTGCTTGGTAAGTACCATGTCACTACAGCATTCTGTAGGTGTTCAATAAGTGCCTTTTGATTATTTAAGTAGAAAGAACTTTTGTTATTATATCAACATTTGTAGAAAACAATAAAATCTGACCATGAGTGAAAGGTGCCATTATGACCAAATCAAGTTTAATTTAATCCTAAATTTAATATGAGACAATAATTTTCCTCCGTAAAGGAATTTTTAAATTATTGATTTCAGTGTACAAGTGTGCTAATGCCATTCTCATCACCCCGCCCCTGGCTTTCCCCTCCGCACTGTGCCTTCAGCAATCTTTCCATAGGTTTAAGTTCTGTTTTTCGAGGTTGTGGAATAGCTGAGTAGTTATATTGATATAAATATCACAGAAATGACTATCAATGAGCAGCAATTGTAGAAACAATGCAACTTAAAAGACATCACCCAAGTGCTGACGCTGAAGCAGCCCACCAGAATACACCCGCAGCCCTCCCAAGGGAGAGGAGTGCTCATCTTGACCTTTTAAGGACAGCAGCGTTCCAAACCAGGATCAGAATAAACACATTTCTGCCCTGGGCAAAGTTGGCTACAGTCAACCTATATCCCACACTACTGAAGTCCACCCACGCACAATAACCCCAGGACGGTGATGACAGGAGACAGGCTGTGACTTGTCCCTACCTGTCATACAGAAGACAGAGGTGATATCCCCACGCAGGAGAGGCTCCAGCCACTGCTGCTTCTGTTGCTCACTGCCATACAGGTGCAATACCTCCATGTTGCCTGTGTCTATATGTAAGAAGAAAGTGATTGACATTTGATACTATTAGTGCTAAATCCACATTTATGAAGATAATACAATGTATTTTCAAACAAAATGTTTGTTTATGAAAATATTCTGAAATATACATTAGATAGAACACTTAATGATGGCATTCAGTTCATATTTAACTTTTTCGGAATCTTGGATGCTTGCCCAGTTCATTCCGTGGCTTTAGGAGGGCTAGCTCAGTTAGGACTGAAGCAGCCATTCCTGACTTAAACTCTGATTGCGATGCTTGTATGCTGTGCCAGGAGTGACAGCCGTGTGCCTGGAGAGAAACTGATATATACTGAGTCTCAGTCCCCAAGTGTCCACGCTGTCCCTCAGACACACATGTCGGGCTAGGCCTCTGTGAAAGCCTGCTAGTCATGGGTTGGTAAACTGCTTACGAGCTATGTTCTCTGCAGGAACCTCTACTTACTCTGAAGACCTCCTTGCCCTGAACTGCAGCAACTCTCATTTATCTGTCAGCTTGTGTTTGTTTGTTTCTTTGTTTTTTCAAGGCAGGGTTCTCTCTGTAGGCCCAGCTGTCCTGGAACTCACTCTGTAGAGATCCATTTTGCAGCTTTTTTTTGCTGTTTGCTCAGTTTGTTTCTGAGACAGGTTTTCTCTGTGTAGCACTGGCTGGCATTAAACTCCTGCTTCTGCCTCATGAGTGCTGAGATTACAGGCATGTGCTCTCTGACAGATCTTAATTTGTTCACCTCATTCCTCTGTGAAAGACAGAGTCCCTGCCCTGTAAGGAAACAGAATCCCTGAGGACCCACTCGAGCACTCCAGTCTTGAGGGGTGCCATCCAGTACACCCACCACACACTCTACCTCCACAGCTGAAAAACAAAAACAAAACAAACAAACAAACAAAACCCAGAACACTGTTTATCAAGAGCAACATGTTCTTGATGCTTTTCTCTCATTTCCATTCCTGTAATTTTTTAAAAAGAATTCTTCTTGAATCTTCTTGAGATTTTAAAGGAAGATTTTTCAGTGTCATCTCCTGTGACTTGCAGGATGGGTGCTCAAATGCTGACGAAAACTGACAAATCTATATCAAGCAAGATATATTTGTAAGGGCTGGAGAGATGGCTTGGGGGCGGGGGCACTTCCTGTTCTTGCAGAGAACCTAGTTCAGTGCCCACTCCTATTATCAGGTGGCTCACAATAGCTTATAACTCCAGCTCCAGGGGATCCGACGTCCTTTTCTCAGGATACTTGCACACACATATGCATGCACACACATAAATAACACTTTTTAAAATCTTAAAACCATCCTTTAAAAAATATACCTGTGCACTCCATTCAGATACTAATGCTGAATCAGGAGGCACAAAATTCCTCGTAGATCAACTCAAACCTAACGCTGTTTTTAAGTCAGGGAGAAAAGAAGTTCTTATTACAATTAACAGCGTGGATTAACTGCTTTCTTTGCTTGTTTGAAATTTGGTGTTACTTGTTATAATTCAAACAAAATAGAAAATTAAACTTTAAAAAATTAGCCCAGAGCAATGGCACACAATATGACAGGGTGGAGGCAGACAGATGAGGAGTTTGAGGTCATCCTTGGCTACATATTAAGTATGAGCACAGCCTGGGCTACATGAGAGCCTTATTAAAAGAGAAAGAATCTGAAGTTATCACTTTTACTCTGAGAAATTGACAATTTTTTAAAATTTATGATTTGGGGAAAAGTATGCTAAAAAAATATCACCCCAAAGGTCCTAAGTTATTATAGTGACAAGTTTAGAAATTAATATAGCTATTTCCAGCACTGTAGGACTTTTTGAAGGGAAGAAACAGAACTAGAAGTCTGCATATTTTCTAAGCTTTGATGACTAGGTAGCAATCAATCAGTCATGTTTAAGAATCCTCACACAGAATGCAATCCACACCAGTCACAGGGCCCTGTCTGTCTGTCTGTCTGTCTGCCTGCCTGCCTGCCTGCCTGGGAAGTGCTCCAGCACACCACATCCCAGGCCTCAGCAACAGCCCTGCCACCAAAGGCAGCAGCTTGGTTTGTCTTGTTTTTCTGCTTAAGAGAGTTGCTTAATTATTTCTCAGTCAAAACTGAATTTTAAATTCTCAACAATCCTGTGGTATTATTTAAGGAGGACAACTAACAGACTCGTGACCTTTCAATCTTAGGAAACCCCCAAGAGTGTCTGGTGGCAAGTGACTCCACAGAGGGAATGGAAAGACTGTGGCAAGGCTGCAAGCAGGCTTCCCGCAGCCTAGCTTGGCACATTATGTATGACCCATGACTGGGTCACAAATCTATATAGTAGAATATGGCTAACACTCTCTGAAAACACAACAAAACAGAACATGCTAGGTTAAGAAAATATCTGGCATGTGTAGTAAGGAAAGATATACACACACACACACTGCTTTCTTTGCTTGTTTGAAATTTAGTGTTACTTGTTATAATTCAAACAAAATAGAAAATTAAACATTAAAAAAATTAACCCAGAGCAATGGCACACAATGTGATAGGGTGGAGGCAGACAGATCAGGAGGCAGACGGAATACACACACACACACACACACACACACACACACACACACACACACACACACACACACACATATATGAGACCCATGTTATATAAAGATAGAGGACTATTTTTTGTTTTGTTTGGTTTTTCGAGACAGGGTTTCTCTGTGTAGCCTTGGCTGTCCTGGACTCACTTTGTAAGGATAGAGAACTATTTATCCATCTATCTACAAATCCACGTGCACAACTATATATCCTATGCATTGGGTTGCAATAGAAGTTATGTCTTCTTAGAAAGAGTAGGAAAAATGCTTTGAATGTCAGTTCATTTCCTTTAATATGAAACTTGCAGCACGTGTAGTGCGTCATCACAGCGTCATGGGTTTGGGATGAAATCTTCAGACACTGAGGACATGTTTCTCTTATATAGCCTCTTGACTGATTACAGGGTCAGGCAGCAGCGATCTGCTAAAGCGGTGTAGACAGAAGGGAAACCATGCTGAGATAAGCACTAGCATCATCAGACTCCCATGAACTATCTTGAATTTTACAGATAAACCAGTCAGTTTAGCATGGAGCCACTTGGCTAAATCTGGACTCTTCTGTCAAAAAAAAAATCACTTCACTTGCAACACCCCTTTCTGCCTGCTCACCATGGCAGCAGCTCTTCTGAGAGGAGCCTGAGCACCAGGGCCGTACAATAGAAGGCCACGCTGAGGACCACCAAGCACGGGCACTATAGGAAATGCTGCCAATTAAGTTTACAGTGTGCTGGCAGCGATGGCTGCTGCTAGGCCCTGGCAGAAACAAAGGCGGACTCCCCGGAGAAAGAGCTTTGCACAATGGAGAGACTGGGAAACTAACAAAAGGCCCTGGAAGTGCCTATCCCTTCCAAGTAGCCATAGAAATACCCAGCCCAATCAGGAAGTGGGTGTTTATGTAAGAGTCCTCTTAGTGGCTACTCCTGTCTACTGGCACTCGCAATATATAGACGCTGATTACAAGAACAGCCCACTGAGAACCTCAAGTCTACTGTTGCATTCAGAGTAGCTATAAAATTATGGCAAAACTTGGGCTGGAGAGATGGCTCAGAGGGTAAGGGCACTGACTGTTCCTCCAATTCCCAGAAACCACATAGTGGCTCATAGCCATCTATAATGTGATCTGATGGCCTCTTCTGGCCTGCAGGTGTACATGCAGGCAGAGCACTGTATACATAATAAATAAATAAGTGAATATTTAAAAAAATTATGGCAAAACTTGTAAGTGAATGACTTTGTATAGGAAAACTTTCTTATAATAAAGAGTTTGTAAACACTGTTCAAAGTGTCAGAGAAAATTTTTTGTAATTACCTGGTGCTTGGCAGTTAAAAACATCTGGAGCAAAAAAGCATTTTCCTGTCTCTTCAGCAATCAAGGCATAGTCGACCTGGCTGAGACCGCTCACAGCTGGCAAGAACAAGTTCCACAGACCCTCTGCTTTGGCCATTTCCTATCAAGGGGATGGACAAGTGATCAAAATTTACCAAAGTAGCTTATTTTAAACAGATATCGGTGTTAATGTGGTTTTTTTTTTTTGAAGTTTAAAAATATTTATGAAATTATTTCATTGTATTCTAAACTGTGTTAAACCAAGGAATCATGCTGGGTGGTGGCGGTGGCAGTGGCTGTGGCGGCAGCAGTGGCACGCACCTTTAACCCCAGACCTTGGGGGCAGAAGCAGGCAGATCTCGGAGTCCGAGGCCAGCCTGTTCTACAGAGTGAGTTCCAGGACAGCCAGGACTATACAAAGAAATTGTCTTGAAAAAAACAAGTAAATAAATAAATAAAACCAGGGGGTCACTAGCTCATTGAAAATCAGTAGTTTCTTAATAATTAAGGAAAGGCCTTGCTTTCCAGGCTTCCTTAGGTTTGGCTCTAAAACTAAATTTGCACACCTTAAAGCTTCTCACTCAATTAGAGTAATTACACCCACGCCCACACACATGCGAGTGTGATTCCGGGCTGCAGTTCCTTACATGTAAGCTGAGAGAGAAGATCTGAAGATGTGAAATGGAATAGTGTCCTGCTTTCTCTGCTCCCTGCTGGACAGCCCAGGGCGTTGTATACACAAGAGGGGAGATGGGCTACCAAGTTACAGCCTGGCCTCGGCGTCCTACTGTCCCACTGTCCCGCTGTCCCACCACCTGCTGTCTCACTGTCTCACTGTCTCACTGCCCTGCTCTGGCCTTCGCTCACTTCAGTGATGGTTAGCAAGGAGCAGCATAAGAGACTGTCCTCATCAGGACCACACCCAGGATTGCAAGCAGCCCAATTTTGATAGAAGATTCTTTTCTCCCTTCCCTTCTCCTTCTTTCTTTCCTTCCTCCCTTCTTCCCCGACCTTCTCCGTTTCCATCTAAAAAGGGACTCATGCTGTAGCTCTGGCTCACCATGTAGCCCAGGCTGGCCTCTAATTTGCAGCAATCTTCCATCTTCAGACTTAGCCTCCCTCCCGAGTGCTAGGATTGCAGGTGTGATCCACCACACCCACACAAGAGTTTTTAAATCCCAGATTTTTAAAAACGTTAAGAAAGTTATTCCTGATGGCCAGGCATGGTGGCACATGCCTTTAATCTCAGCACTTGGGAAGCTGAGGCAGGCGGATTAAATCTCTGTGAATTTGAGCCTGGTCTACAAAGCAAGTTCCAGGACAGCCAGGGGCCTGCCTTCAAAAACAAACAAATAAATAAAAAACAACAAGAAAGAAAGTTATTCTTGGAGCATGGGCTATCACGCCTATTGTCCAGGCACTGGGGTGGCAGAGGCAGGAGGATTGCCACAAGCTAAGTCCAGCCTGTCAACATATCAATACCATAAAGAAAATGAAAAAAGTTATTTTTCATTGTAGTTATCCTTTACCTACACAACAACAATAATTAAGATCGCTCAAACATACACATTTTCTGGTGCTGAGTGCTTTCTTGTCTCTCTTACCTTTAGTTTCTCGATCACTAAGGGGTGCCCCCACTTTCCTGCCGAGTTTCCACTTTGAGCATAGTATTCAGCTACTTCCTGAAAGCAGTGAGGGGAAAATGATTAGGCCAAGTTAATACAAAGTAAGCAATGTTATGAGTAGTGCGCGTGTACGTGTGTGTGTGTGTGTGTGTGTGTGTGTATACACATATGCATGCACTTACATACGGTTTTCCGAGACAGGCTTATGCTATATAGCCCAGACTGGGCTGGAACTTGTAATTTTGCATCAGCTGCCTAAGTGTGGGATTACAGGCACGTGTCACCATCCTGGTTGGTAAGGTCTCTTTTTAATACTAGATGCAGAATAATAAAAATTCTAAATGTTTGCGCATCAAAAAATTATGCTGCCTCAGTATCAGACAGTACTCATCTTCCCCCCCAAGATTTAAGTGTTCTGATTCCAGCACCATGGTACCCAGTGGGCACAGAGACCCCTCAACTAAAAAGGCTGGATGGAATATTACCAATTAATGTTACCAATTAAAGACACACTGAGTAATGCACAGTTGTTCTGGAAGGAAAATAACAAAACAGCTTTGCCCTTCAGAGGGGCAGGAGGATGGGCTAAGCTTGTCCTCTGGGCTGTGGAGGCTGACCTAGGCCCTGGCTCTCAATGGGCAACACCAGCAGGATCGCAGGGAATAAGGCCAAGGCTGGACACAGCAAAATGGAGCAGAAAGACCTTTTCATTCCATTAAAGCCTGAAATGTAAAACCTAAGTAGGGAACAAATAGAACAGAGAAACAGACACAAAAAAATTTGTAACTTTGGAGGCAGACCACAGGGAGAAAGTTTGCCCCCCTCTGCCTCCCAAAGCTCTCAGTTTGCAGTGAAATAGAAAAAAGAAATGTCATGCCCTGAAAGCCAGACTTGTGAGGCCCTGAGCCTCAAACCCAAGTTAAGTTTACAAGGTTCTGCCAACGGCAGGCACAGGCATCTGGCAGAAACAAAACCAGCCCTCCTGGAGGAAAGAGCTTTGTACAAAAACTCATGTAGCTCCTTAGAAAAAAAATTTCGCTCTACAGTCCACCCTGAAAAGTCACTAATAACTCCAGGAAACCAGCCATCAGCAAACCCAGCAGGTCAACACAAACAATCATGCTTCCTTAAAACCACTGATAATGCTCAGATTCATGGTATAAAATATTTGTGGTCAGTAGATTCCAAGAACAAAGGAAGGAATTACCAGTATGACAATGGGCTAGTAAAACTGTCAAAGCAAACTTGAAATGCATCCCAAGGAAACAAAAGCCTTCGCAGCCAAGCTTTAAAACGTGAGCACGGCTTCGCAAAGGTTGGTGGGACCACAAGCCCCTGGAGACCTGAGGACTGCTGAGCATGCGCACAGTTCCTAAGGGACTGTGGTCAGTCCGGGTTCTTTAAGAGCTCTCATTTCTCACACTCTCCAAAGTTACACAATACCAGTCTGTGGACAACTGACTTGTTATTTAGGAACAGTTAGAAAAACAAAAACAAAACAAAGCCAAACAAAACAGCAACATGGGAAGGAATCTAAAGCAATTACTCGCCATGAAAACTCAATAGAAAATAAATATGAGTGAAAAGGGGTAGAACGGATTCATGGAGGTTGAGTGGCTGACTTCCATGGCAACAATGGCATTAGAAATCAACCAGAGAGCAGGGCGTGGTGGTGCACGCCTTTAATCGCAGAACTCAGGAGGCAGAGGCAGGTGGATCGCTGTGAGTTCTAGGCTAGCCTGGTCTACAAGTGAGTCCAGGACAGCCAAGGCTACACAGAGAAACCTTGTCTCGAAAAAACCGAAAGAAAGAAAGAAAGAAAGAAAGAAAGAAAGAAAGAAAGAAAGAAAGAGAAGCCAACAGGAGGGCACAGCGAGACGGCTCAGAGGGCAAGGGTGCTTGCTGCCAAGTCTGATGACCAGAGTTCAATCCCTAGGACCTGACTTCTATGCCCACACCCTCCCAAACAAACAAACAAACAAACGTAATTATAATGTTAAAAAATTAAGCTGGGCAGTGGTGGCACACTCTGTGAGTTCGAGACCGGTTTGGTGTACAGAGTGAGTTCCAGGACAGCCAAGGCCACACAGAGAAACCTTGTCTCAACAACTCCCCCACAAATAATTAAAGGATGAATATCTTCAACTACCGAGAGAAAGTCATTAACAACCTAGAGTTCATATTCCAAACTGTTTGTCGGCTGCTGCTGCTGCTGCTGCTGGTGGTGGTACATACCTATAATCTTAGCACTGGAAAAACTGAGGCAGGAGGATCATGAGTTTGAAGCCAAACTGAGCTAATTAGGGAGACTGGGCCTCAAAACATAACATGGAGTTTCAAATAATTAGGACAAAATAAAAGTATCATCAACAGGCAATATACTACTTATCCTCTCAAAAACACAAAACAAAACAAAACAAAAACCAACCAACGGAACAACAGTAACAAGAGCCCGGACTCTGAGCAAGGGAACTTGGCTCCAGGAGAAACATTGCAAGAATGAATGATAATGTAACAATAACAAAGTGGGTAAATCTAAACAGCACTATTCAGGCCAAACAGTAACCTCTTATTTGTAAAACTAAGACAGTACAATGAAAACACTGGATGATAATTCTCCGATATTCTACAGACATGTTTATAAACATGTATAGCATCTCTGTATCAACTACTTTCTCTATGTTTCAGCTAGGAGAATTATGGGGTTAAAGGTCAGAACTTTTCATGTGTATCATCAAGTGACTGCAGGCTATTCTTCCAAGACACTGCTCTGAGCCATGGACTAGCTTGCTCCTCCTGGGGAAGCAAGGCTGAACTGGAATCCAGTGCTGCACCTTCACAAGCTTCCGGATGGAGAGCGCTTGTCACACGTGACAGGAAGTCAGTTAAATCGGAACACTTCCTGTTTGGGTTGCATATTATTTCTAGTCAATGCTATTGTGTTTGGTAATAAAAAGATGTCTATGATGTCTTCATTCCGACTACTTCACTATGATCCTACAGTTCTGAGAAATCAATTTATGCCTGTGTTTACATGCCCGAGGAGGGTGGGTTCATCTTAAGCCATGCTAAAGAGAAAGGAGAAATAACTACTCCTTTAATGAACCACTATACTTTTCCTTCCCAGAATTAACTGCCCCTAGCCCAAGTCCCCGAGCTGAGCTCCTTCAGGGCTCGGATGGGTCTGCCTCTGACTCACTTTCCCTGTGCCTTCTCTTTGGATGCTGGCCTGAACCGAAGCACACGTCCTTAATCTTCCCGGCCACCTCCCTCCCTGCCGTGTGAGTGACTGACACCACGTGTCCCCTCTATGCTATCTTAGGTGTCATGACATGGATTTTCTTCTCTCCTTTGGGCAGCTGAATGAGATTCATAACTTGACTGCCAAGGGGAGTTTTCCTTTCTCAGTCTAATAAATATTTCCCCAAGCTTCCATTTGACTCCATTTCCAAGTCTTTAAACAATGAGACTATGAACCCCTCAAGAGTCCCTGCATCTGCCCATATCATCTGGTGACCATGAAGGGACTCTCTCACACTCTGGGAGCATCACACTATGGCCTGTGTGCGCTCCTTACACCGTGTTGCTTGCTCTTGTAACACACTGAGTGTTAGTGTTCCTCACTGGTTTTCAGTAGGAAGAACTGCCTTGGTGTAGCTTCAGAAACAAGGGTTATGAACTTTAAAAGGTAACAGAAATGGTCCCACTGACTATTTTTTTCTCATTATGGAAAATACATAAAAATATTTTAAAAAGTCATCAAGAACTTTAGTAGCTAAGGATACATGCTGTTCAAATGCCACTGTTACAATATTATTTTCTAGACATGCCCATTTGGGATTGGCACCTCAGTTGTCATAACATTGAATAAAATTCAAGGTTTTCTCCTTTTTATTTTGAGAAAAGCTATTTACTCCTCTGCAAATCAGTCTAGATTATGACCTACAGCTGGGGATCAGCACGATTCAGATTGTCTACAGGAGGAAACCACACATGTTGGTACAAGCGTTTGAATGAAGGCAATGTGGGGACAGAGATCAAAAAAGAGCCCTGCCGACACGAAGTGGCTTTTCTTACCACACAGGCTGGGCTACCTTTGCTTTCTACGGTCTGTCTGGTTTTTGTTTGCTTTTACTTTTACTGTGAGTTCTTTGCACATATTTTAACAGCTGAGTGACACTGAGTTGACACAGAGGTCAACTCAGAGCGCCCCCCCCACCCCCCGCCCAGACAGGCTACAGTGTCCTTGCAACACCTGCTCACATTTAAGGGAGAAGAAGAACAGCCCTTACTCCGCTCTGCCAATCTCGGCTGGTTGCAGGCGTGGGCATGCGGCAAACAGGCTTTGTTTGGTGTGAGCATGTAGGAATTAGATAAGTGATAGGTGAGCTGGCATCTCCAGCCAAAACCCATCCAGCAAGCCAAAAGCTGAACAACAGAGGGCACTGTCCTAGCCCACTTCCATCCCTGCTGAAGGCCTGGCTTCCAAGGGACAGCGTGTTTGCTGTTGTTGTTTTCAAGTACTGTGATAGTCTTCTGTTTGGGACAAATACACAGGCTGTGTGCAGCTGGTGGGGATCAGGCCAAGAAGCTGGAAAATTCTTCAAGCACCTTGATGTCCCCGACTCTCCTTATCACCCAGTCACCTATTTTGTCATTATGGAAAGGCCCACTTTCATTTCAAAATTCTTCCAAAATGCAACTTCCTCTCTGATGACGTATTCTTCGCTATGATCCACTGTCTTTCAAAGCCAGCTGCCTTCACTGTTCTGGTGTGCCCCTTTTCTGCTTTCACTAAGTTATTTTACTGTTCTAGAATGTAATTGTCGTCAAACTTCAATTGAGTTTTATTCGAGGAAGGGTAATGGTTATCCATATTGAATTGAATTAAAGGTGCTGTTTTCTCCCCTTTCAATACACAAAAGTTTAACTTTAAAACTCAAAATTGGGCAAACATCAGCTAAAGCAGAAACTGTCAGTGTCACCAGATGTAGAGGTGACAATTTTAAAATTAAAACGTCAGTGTTTTTGAAGAAACTGTCCCATCTGTGATAAGTGTTCATCTCCAGATATTTACCACTACAACTAGTCATATAACTCAATAACATTAATGTCCCTATAAAGGTATCTTACTTTTCAACACTGTTGCAAGACTCTTTGTCTTTCGACTTCCTCATTTGACTCTACCCGTCCAACTCTAGACCCTCAGCATCACAGGGCGGTACAATGAGAGCTGCTGTACATCTAGCTAGACTTACTCATGCTGCAGAAGAGAAAAAATCGAGGCCACACAAGCTAACCAGTTCAAGGCCACCAACGTACACCAGGCATGGACAGGAACCAAGCCCTCCCAATCTCCTCACATATACACACCCGTGCCCCTCACGTATGCACACCCGTGCCCCTCACATATACACACCCGTGCCCCTCACGTATACACACCCGTGCCCCTCACGTATACACACCCTTGCCCCTCACATATACACACCCTTGCCCCTCACATATACACACCCGTGCCCCTCACGTATACACACCCGTGCCCCTCACGTATACACACCCGTGCCCCTCACGTATGTACACCTGTGCCCCTCACGTATGCACACCCGTGCTCCTCACGTATGCACACCCGTGCCCCTCACGTATGCACACCCATGCCCCTCACGTATGCACACCCGTGCCCCTCATGTATACACACCCATGCCCCTCACATACTTCCTGTCTTCTCTTTACCGCCTGTCGCCCCACAGGGCATACTCCCCGTCTGTCTTGTTCTTATTTTCAGCTGCTCCCAGGTGTCCAGTCTGTCATAAGGTACCCAGGACATGGTTCTTTCCTGGATGGATGTTGCCTCACTACAACCCATGACCTTCTTCAATGTCACCCCTTCTAGCAATAGCTTATGGGGGAAAGGAAGGACAGTATGTATGTGGCTTGAGATGACAGGCCAAAGTTCATGGCCATGTCTACTTGGGGAAACTGCAGATCTCAAACTCTCAGAGCATCCACAGTTAAAGTAACAAGAGCTAACGGTCACCACCTTAGCAAGAGGCAGCCGGAAGTACTGTTTTACTCCAATCTATTCAGGCCCTCGCTGCCTGTTCCCTTGGTCTCGCCTTGCTCCCGTGGATGCGTGTGCGTATCTTCCAGGCTTACTTTAACTCGAAATGCCTGTGAGACTGGGATCTAAGGTCAGTGGGAGAACGGAGGAAAGTCTGACTGCCAGGAGTGACCTGCTGGGGACGGTCCCTTTGCGCGCTACCTTTTCGGCAGGAAGAATGTGCTGCTTCATGAACTGCTTCACTTTAGCGAGAACTTCCTGGCCTCTCCTGGTCTGGGCGAACAGCTGGCTTTTAGGGTCAGCCTGTGGTGGTGCAGTACTCAAAGTTCTTGGCAAAAAGAAAAAAAAAAAAGGAGGTTACAAAGATGTCCAAAATCATTATTATATGTTTCTTACAATAAGGCAAGGTCTCCCCAGCTAACCAAAAATATTCTTAGGAGGAGCTGCCATATCTGGGAGGTGTGGGCATGCTGTTGTTGAATTCTGCTTCCTTAGCTATCTGCAGCTTGAGGGAGCAAGCCCAGGGCCTTGCAAACGCCAGGCAATTGCTCTGCTGCTGAGTTCTGACCTTAGCCCCACAGCCTTTGTTTTTGTTTTTTGTTCTGTTTTGTTTTTATAGTACAGAGTAAACATAGAATTGCTTTATTTCGATCACTAAGCTTGAATGCTTGAAGATCCACTTGGGAAAACGCAAGCCTCACATGACCTCAATCAGTGCTAGCTCTAGTGACGTCAGTGTCACAACCACAAAGGAACAAGGAAGGTGTGGGCATAGCTGACCATTATTTTTCACACAGGTTTCACAGATATCACTGCAGGACATTTTAAAATGACTTTAAGGGGCTGTGGAGATGGCTCAGAGGTTCAGAGCACAGGCTGCTCTTCCAAAGGTCCTGAGTTCAATTCCCAGAAACCACATGGTGGTTTACAACCATCTATAATGAGATCTGGTGTCCTCTTCTGGTGTGCAAGTGTACAGGCAAGCACAACACTGTACACATAATAAATAATTTTTAAAAATGACCTTAAAAGACTAACAAGAAACATTTGAAACCCTTGTTTTGTTGAAAAAACCCCACAGAGCAGTCTAGAAATGAGTTGTAAAAACCAATTATGCCAGTGCTTTGTCACGGGTAAGCAGGCTTAGTATGTTCCTGGGGTTAAGATTATACATACATTGCATGAGGACCAGGAGCGTGACTGGACCCCTCAGAAATGCTGCCCTGATAGAGACATAGTTTCAAAGACATTTGCAAAATGTTGAAGAAAAAGTAGTATTGCTAGATTAATAAATAACATAATAATATCATTTAAATATATGTGTGTGTAAGTAACAAATATTATAAGGAAACATGTACATGAATATATTTTAAAAGTTATACACTCAGGTTGGCAAAAAATACATTTAATCATAAATATGGGTCTTTTCTTTACATTTTTAGGTCAGTTTATTTTTAGGCATATAGCAATTTACTAGAAAACTATCCTGATTGGCAATAGCAGCCTTAGTCGGGGCAGCAATATAATTTCTGTTTTCTTAAAGTTTTAACCTTCCCACACCCAATAACTATTTAAGTGAAGAGTGCAGACCCCAGGCTATCTCCTGGATCTCTGGAACCTTATGAGCCCTAGCTAATAGAAGGTGTAACTTGAATTACCCAAAGATTCTGTTTTCCTTACCTTTTTGAGAGCTGTAATCCAGTTTCTGCCAGAGGTTTCACAGTATTGGCAGTCAGAAAGCTGTCCTCAGATGAATTATTTCCCAAGAGGTATCTACTATAGACCCCCTACAAGTAACATATTAACATAGGGCAGTTAAAATTAACTGAAGATGGTCCCTTGACTATCCAATGAGTCTTTCCAGTTTGTGGTCCACGTGGGGAACTAAGCTCAGAGCCCAAAGATGTCACGCAGCCTGTCGAGGCTGAGCCAGCTGTAATGATCATTTCCCTGCTATCAAAATGGCACCAAACACTAAACCAAGAAGGCAATGAATCAGATGACCTTACTGTTTACCATCAGTTTTGATCCCTAATTTGGGTAAAACTGTCTCCTTTGAGCAGCGTTAGCTGAGCGTCAATCAGCTATTTCCCAATACCCCATCTCTGTACTTCCAACCTAATGCACCCTTTGCCCACACGATGGCTGGTCTTTATGTCAGTGTGACTGGACTTAAGAGTCACCATGGAAACACGCTTCTGAGTGTGTTTATGTGCTCATTTCTAGAAAGATTTAACTGCGGTGGGAAGACCTGCCATGAATGAATGTGCGTGGCACCGTGCCATGGGTTGGCTCCCAGTCTAAAGAAGGGGAGAAGACTTTTCAGTCTTTGACAGAGAAGGATTTTAGCTTGCTTCTACACTAGGCATGCACCACTCTCTTTCCCACACGCTTTCCCCTACTTTGCCATGACACGACTTCTCTCACTGTCCTTCTTGTTTGTTATATATATATATATAAAAAGACATAACATGTGATACTCATTTTTTCTTCCCATTGAAGCCCTTTTTTTTCCCTTGTAAATTCTAAATTTACATGTTACTCATATCTGAGTCTTGACTCCTGGAGGAGCACAGTGGGCTGAGAACCAGAACAAAAAGGCTTGAACCGGAAAGCATAGTTCACAGCACATCAGTAAGAAATGGTGAAACACTTGCTTAAAGTAATTACCTGTGCTATTCCAGCCAATTTAAAAAACGAAAGGGCCAGAAAGAAATTCCAGTTTGGAAGATCAGGATCAATTCCTCTGTGACGGCAGTATATTGAAATCAGTTCTTCCATCAATGGTATTCCTATAAAAACAGCACACAGCATAAACCTTAAAAAATGCCACAGTAAACATTTCATAATGGAATAATATAGCAAGAAGATACAATATGGCATACAATGCAGACACAGTTACTATTAAGCCTGTACTAAATATTGATGCCCTAAGTAATATTATATGCAAAAACTGTGTATTGTCATAGATTATAAACAGTGAAACACTAACTTCAGGAAACCAGTAAGATAAACTAGAAACATTTTTAAGGTACAAAAATTTCATAAAACTATAAGAAACTTACGCTTTTCAGCTCTGGCAATAATAATAAAGAGGACTTTATATGACTGATTTTCTGTACCTGTGTTCTCTTGAATGTGAGAGCCTCGGTTTATCATGGGCAGTGTCCTCGGCCAAAAATAAAACAAGGAAAGATGGGCTAAGTCTGACAAAGGATGGCCGAAGGTTGACAGCTCCCAGTCCAACACTGCGATCACTCGACACTGCAACAAGATGCACACATGGCTTTGACACATTGAAACTCAAAACAAACCGAGCAAGCAAGCAGAGGACACAGTGCAGTCAACAACCACATTTCCGTCAAAATGAAATGAGATCACAGCTTGTAGTCTTTGCCTACAGCGGTGCATCTCATTTATGAAAAGCAACCAGCTTCCGCTGTCTAGCGCCAGGCTTCTGGTTCTACTACTGCTGGCTGCCAGTCTTTCTGCACTCTGGCCTGGCTTCTCTACCAAACAGATGCAAACACAGCTCAGACTTCTCAACCTTGAGGAACTGCGGTAAAGGAGAAATTCCAATAATTAATTATCTTTTAAGAATTAATGTGGTTGTCGGGAGGTGGTGGCGCATGCCTTTAATCTCAGCACTTGGGAGGCAGAAGCAGAGGCAGGTGGATTGCTATGAGTTCGAGGCCAGCCTGGTCTACAAAAGCAAGTCCAGGATGGTCAGGACTGTTACACAGAGAAACCCTGTCTTGAAAAACCTAAAAAAAAAAAAAAAAAAAAGAATTAATGTCAGCCAAGGCTACACAGAGAAACCCTGTCTCAAAAAACAAACAAACAAAAAACAAAAAAACAAAACAAAAAACCAACCAAACAAAAAAGAATTAATGTATAAGCAAACATTTGCTCTGGTGATGAGTCTAATTATACAATAAATATACCATTATGGCAATAATATTTTAAGGTAAGTTATATAAAACAATCAGGAGAGAGCTGATCCCTTCAAGTTGTCTTCTGACCTACACACATACAAACACACACATACACATACACACACACAATGTGGAATGTGTGCCTTAAGCTCACCACACACAAGATAAATATAGTTTAAAAACTTAGGACCTGGAGAGATGGCTCAGCAGTTAAGAGCACTGTCTGCTCTTCCAGAGGTCCCGAGTTCAATTCCCAGCAACCACATGATGGCTCACAACCATCTGTAATACGACCTGATGCCCTCTTCTGGCCTGCAGGTATACATGCAGGCAGAGAACTATATACAAAATAATAAATAAATTAATCTTAAAACAAAACTTAAAGGTCACCAAATGATCTTCAGAGTTGAAATGACATGCGCCAAGCTAATAGCAATGGTTACTTCAAGGGACTGATGTTTGGGGTGAAGTGCAGGGAGGGACACCTCAATTAGAGAATTCTATACAGCAACATGACATCACACGGCTTGTATTCTGAAGGGGCCACTCCACATGTTATTCTATGGCAGACTGAGGGGGCTGTAATGATACTTGACCAGATGAGACAGCAATGTGAGTCAGGATGTTCCAAGCCACCATGCACGTCTGTGTGTGTTTTCACTCCCCTGACTCTTTGGAAAAACTTAGAGATATCATCACAGAGCTGTGGGCTCTGAATCACACAGATCTAGAGTCAAGTCAGAGCCTGGGAAATGACACTGAGTCAAAAAAAACCAAACAAAACAAAACAAAAAAACCTTAAGAAGGAGCTGGGAAACACGGGTTATTGGCAACATGCCTGCCTGGCTCTAGGTTCAATCCACAGGGACTGGGGGAAGAGATCTTATTTGATTAAGATATGAAGTAAAAGCCCAAGTGATATTATGCAGCAAAAAATCTGAAGACCTTAGTTCAAGGTTTAAAAACTAAATGTTGCAGGTGGTGATGGTGCACGCCTTTAATCCCAGCACTTGAGAGGCAGATCTCTGTGACTTCAAGGCCAACCTGGTCTACAAACCAAGTTCCAGAACAGCCAGGACTACGCACAGAGAAACCCTGCCCTGAAAAAACCAAAACCAAAACCATCACCACCACCACCAACAAAAAACCCCAAAACCTAAATGTCCTATACTCAGGAAATGTTCCAATTCGCACCCGTTACTCCAGTCTAAATATTTTAATTAAGTAAATAATAAAGACAACAGTTTTTGAAATAACATATTGTGGTCATTACCCCTGCAGGGTAAAAAGTCATTTGAAGTCATGCTGGACTCATGGAGCCTGAAGAAGGGGCAAGCAAACCCATGTATCTCAAAGGAAGTAAAAAGCTGCAGGAGGTGCTGGAGAGGTGGCTGATTGCTTTAAGAACCAGTGGCCCTTCCAGAGGACCCAGGTTTGGCTCCCAGCACTTACAAGGCAGGTTACAACCATCTGTAACTCCAGTTCCATGGGATCCCACACCATTTTTTGACCTCTGTGGGTACCAGGTACAAATGTGGTATGCAGACATACAAGCAGGCAGAACACTCATACACATAAAAATGACAGGAGAAAAGAAAGAAAAGAAGCTGTGTAGATGTATAATCCCAGCACTCAGGAGACTGAGGAAGGAGGACAGTGAGTTTGAGGCTACCCTAGGCCCTGTCTCAATGTCCTGTCTCAAACAGACAAGAAATAAAAGAGTGAGACGTGCATGATAAAAGATAAGGGGTTTCAACAGCCAATCATCGAAGCTGATCAGTTACATGAGAAGCTGTAGGGGTGCATGGGGTGGGTGGTGGGGTGGCAGAGGGGTGGCGGTGATGAGGTAGAGGTGGGGGTGGTTGGTAGTGATGGGGTCATGGGTGGAGGTGGTGATGGGGTCATGGGGGTGGTGGTGATGGGGTCATGGGTGGAGGTGGTGATGGGGTCATGGGTGGAGGTGGTGATGGGGTCATGGGGGTGGTGGTGATGGGGTCATGGGTGGAGGTGGTGATGGGGTCATGGGTGGAGGTGGTGATGGGGTAGTGGTGGTGGTCATGCAGCACTGAATTGAAAGGTCTAAAGGTGAAAATTGGATTCCACCACTATCACCAGCTGATTGCATGTTTATGAACCCTCAGAGGCACAGGATTAAAGTCTATCCCCGGTGGCCTTCCTGATGGGATCAGAGACTTCCTAGGAGACAAGAAGATCTTGGTCCTCCCCCAACCCCTGGCCAATAGAGAACTTGGGAAGAAGGCCAAGTGCAACCCTGAAGGATGCTGCATCTTAACCTGGAACTGTGGAGAAACCCTTGTTTGCTGTTCAAGCACCTAAACCTGTAACGCTGTGTTGTGATGGCCCAGGCTGTTTCTCTCTCTCCTCTGGATCTTCTCGGTCACCTCTGGATCTTTTCTCTCTTGCTCACATTAGAAACCATCCCTTAATAATGGAGAAGTCATGTTAGCAGTGTCTTCACTGCGGTCCCTTGCAGACCATGCCAGGGTGCATGACCAAAGAACACGCTTTTTCTGGCTTACCCACACATTCCTGGAAGGTTTGTCACCAAAAACGGTTTCTGTTTTATTTCCTAATTATCATATTCTAATGATAAAATCAAAACATTACAGTTTTTTTTTTAAATAAAATTTTAAAAAGCCCTTAAACCTTACAGAGTAATCATAGCACAATTAAGCTTTTTCAATAACTTGATCCCAACTCCACATTTTGTAGGGCATCGTGCTGGGTAGTTTTTGTTAACCTGACACAAGTTAGGGTTATCTGGGAAGACAGAACTTCAGCCGAGAAAATATCTCTATCGGATTGGCCTTTAGGCAAATGTGGGGCATTTTCTTGATTAATGAGTGATGTGGCAGGGCCCAGCCCACTGTGAGTAGGGCCATCCCAGGGCAGGTGGGCCTGACCTCATAAGAAACCAGGTGGGCAAGCCAGCAAGCAGCTTTGGTTCCAGCCCAGACTCCCCTCCCTCTGGGATGATGGTGATCAGAATATGTGAGCCAAATAACCCATTCCTCCCCAAGTTGTGTTTGTTCCATATTTATCATTACATTAGAAAGCACAGTAGGACATGCATACTATAAGTGTAAATGTGCCTTAAGTTCCTGGGAAGGACGGGCTTGGCAGACACTGCAGAAAGATGGAGGTGGAGGAAGGAACGGAAGGACAAGGGAGGAGGGAGGGGACCTGAAGGACAAGGGGGGGGGGGACCTGAAGGACGCTGGGCATCAGCTCTGTACCAGGCCCAGCTGGTTGAGGCCCAGGATGAGGGATGTGGAGGATGTACTCTGAGGACCTCTCTCTATTATCTTTCCATGATTTTAAATGTAATTTTATTTATGTGTATGCATGTTTTGCCTGCATGTTAAGTGCATCACACACATGCAGTACCTGAAGAAGTCAGAGGGGCACCAGATTCTCTCATGCTGGAAGCAGCCATCTCTCCAACCCCCAGGTTTTTATTTTTAATTCTTCTGTGAGTCCACTCAGGATGGTTCCTTCTATGCCTAGCTGTACAGTTTGCTTGGATGATATGTTGGCATATGGGCCAAATTGTTCTCTTGCTATTTCTCAGTTATCTCTTCTTCCTTTCTGTGTGTTACTCTCATTAGGGGATATATTTCCTTCCTAATGAAGGTTTCTGAGCAGAGTTGGTAATGAGTGCTTGCTGAATTAAATTCTGCCAGCCACATGTTATCCTATGAAGAATTAGTCACAATGTTTAATTACTGGCGGCAGAAATTGATTAAATTCAAGTTAACTAATAAAAATTTCATGTATGTATGTATGTATGTGTATATGCATGTGTGCACATGTGTGTTTATGTGTGCATGTGCGTGTGTGTGTGTCCTGTGTGAAGAGGGGTTGGCTTCCCTGGAACCGGAATTACAGGTGGTTGGTGGCTTCCACAGGTGGGTGCTGGGACCTGAGCTCATGTCCTCTGGGAGAGTACAAGTGCAGTTGTCACTGAACCACCTCAGCCCCTCAGTGCTTTCTCTGTAAAGACAACCCTTTCCCAGCCGATCTGATGCCTTGCTTGTCTGAACGCAGATGACGCCTGTTTAGTGTTTTAATTCTCTAAGAAATGGCCTGAGATTAGCTGTAGAAGTAGGAAGGCAATCAGTACATACTATGCTTTTCTATGAGACTCAGTACGTGAGGACTAACTCTAAATTTTAACATCTTAGTCAACAAATTTAACCCATTGGAAGATCAGGGTCTAAACTTTTTTTTACTTGCCTCAAGTGGAGACTAAAAGTACCCTGAGTTACGGAGCACAGATGATTCTGGCATATTGAAAGACAGTCTCTAAAATATTAATAAACCAAATAATATACATTAAAGACAGACTGAATTCTGCTACATTTTTAGGTATTATCTGTTATAATTTTCTTAGCACAAAGTAGCATTGCTTCATTCCCTAGGCCTAACATGGAAAGCTGGCAAGGTTAAATTAATAATTTTTAGTGCAATTGACAAAAAGTTACACACACACACACAGACACACACACACACAGACACACCCACACGGTGCCTTTGATGGTTAGGCAATGTAGGCAATGGTTTTTTTTACTTTAAAGTGGTACAGAGACTATTTATAGTCAGTATAAAGTACACTTTGAAGTTCACCTTCCTTGCTTACAACCTGAGGCACTGCACTCCCTCGTCCTGCTGGGCAGTCAGAGGCAGACACACCATCACACAGGTAAGCAGCTGACCGTTCAGAGTGATCACACCATCACACTGGTAAGCAGCTGACCGTTCAGAGTGATCACACCATCACACAGGTAAGCAGCTGACCGTTCAGAGTGATCACACCATCACACTGGTAAGCAGCTGACCGTTTAGAGTGATCACACCATCACACAGGTAAGCAGCTGACCGTTCAGAGTGATCACACCATCACACTGGTAAGCAGCGGACCGTTTAGAGTGATCACACCATCACACAGGTAAGCAGCTGACCGTTTAGAGTGATCACACCATCACACAGGTAAGCAGCTGACCGTTCAGAGTGATCACACCATCACACTGGTAAGCAGCTGACCGTTTAGAGTGATCACACCATCACACTGGTAAGCAGCGGACCGTTCAGAGTGATCACACCATCACACTGGTAAGCAGCGGACCGTTTAGAGTGATCACACCATCACACAGGTAAGCAGCTGACCGTTCAGAGTGATCACACCATCACACAGGTAAGCAGCTGACCGTTTAAAGTGATCACACCATCACACAGGTAAGCAGCTGACCGTTTAGAGTGATCACACCATCACACAGGTAAGCAGCTGACCGTTTAGAGTGATCACACCATCACACAGGTAAGCAGCTGACCGTTTAGAGTGATCACACCATCACACAGGTAAGCAGCTGACCGTTTAGAGTGATCACACCATCACACAGGTAAGCAGCTGACCGTTTAGAGTGATCACACCATCACACTGGTAAGCAGCTGACCGTTTAGAGTGATCACACCATCACACAGGTAAGCAGCTGACCGTTTAGAGTGATCACACCATCACACAGGTAAGCAGCTGACCGTTTAGAGTGATCACACCATCACACAGGTAAGCAGCTGACCGTTTAGAGTGATCACACCATCACACAGGTAAGCAGCTGACCGTTTAGAGTGATCGTGCGGCTAAACTACAATGCTCAGTAGGTTAAGTATCTTAAATGTGTTTTCGAATTAGGCCATTTCAGCTTGTACTGGCTACAATAACCCAACTGCAGATGGCGTTACACAACCACACCCAAGCTGGCTTTTCTGTGAAAAATGTTCTGTCCTGCTGGCAGATGCGCTATGTGTGTTTATAAAATTCAGTCAACGTGGTTCTATTTTCAATTACGCCAACCATGCTATTCCTACAGTATTTTCTCCATGTCCTCTTCCTGTAGGGAAGCCGTGTGAAGTAAGAAGCCCATGTGTGAGAGATGCACGTCCTGCAAACACTGAACACGGCGAGGAAATGACTCAGCTTGGAGGATACTCCTCCAAGAAGCAAGACTCAGGGACTCTAAGTTTTCATGTTTGTGTTCTCTCCAAAGAAGCACTGTGTGCATTTACACAGGGAAGGAGTAAGTTCATCTCACATGACGCTTTGATGGAAGCCTCAAATGGGGCTTCTGGAATTCCTCCCTATGCTTATATACTAAACACATGCAAAATTCCCTTGACGCAGGACAGAGGAACTCAAAGGAATGTGAGGGAACCAGAAGAACTGGCTGGAGCACGGACGCGCTAGCAGTTTAAGTGGTAGGCTCAAATCTTCTTGACAAGAGTGACACAGAGCAGCTTCCAAGTCCTACTCTTTTTTGTTTTTCCAGACAGGGTTTCTCTACATTGCTGGCATTGAACTCACAGAAATCCACCTGCCCCTACCTCCCAGAGTGCTGGGATTACAGGCAGGATCCACTGCACCTGGCTCCAAGTCCTACTTAAGTGATGACTGTGAACTGTTTAAGATTAGGAGCCGCTCCAAAGACAGGCAAGAGTCCTATGCTATAAAACCCGTAGGACTCGTCTTCAGAGACTTTGGGTCAGAAACAATCTGAGCTGTGGGGAGGAACAGACTGATCTGGACTCCTTCGAGATTGTGGGGGGCTGAGTGGGGGACATCTGATTCCTTGTGGAGTCTCGGGTCAGACCTACACGGTGCACCACAAACAAGGCTCACAGTGGTACCTCTTTGGGGTGGAAAACTAGGTTATCAAGCTTGAAGTCTCCATGAATCAGGCACTCCTCATTGTCATTATCTGGCAAGTTCTTCATTAGCCACGTGGAGAGCTGGTCCATAGCAGGGATGTTCTGATGGGCCGAAGCCTGGTACTGCTTTGTCCAGGTGGACACCTGGAGGTACAAAGGAGAAAAAGAGAGAGGTAAAAATAGAACATGGGAGTCAGCGACTCCAAATCAAGTTCTTCTGTGCCAAAGTCCATCTTACTCCTAAATGCTTAACAAAATATTCTGAGCAGGAAAACTCCAGGCAGCTGAAATACTTCTATCATCCTAAAATCAGCTAGCTCCATTTTTACCTACCCAGGTTTCTATCGGACAAGAGGGGAAAATGCTAGCACAGGTGTCAAGAATGGTCTTCACTCAGTAACTGCTTCATGGAAGAAAGAAACGAATACAAACAACACCCCATAAACAGAGACAATTTCTCACACACACACACACACACACACACACTACACACACACACACACACACACACACACACACACACACACACACACACACACACACACACACACACACACCCCACTGGCAGACAATTTCTCCCAGAAAAGGGGACAACAAAAGCTAAAAAGAGCTTTTCCCTTTTATTATCCTTTCCCTCACCCACAGAGAATTTTGAATGCACCAGTCAGAGCAGAGAAGACTCTGTATTGTTCATAGAATTAGAAGCAAACAAAATCCACCTGTTCTCAGAGTCCTCTAACAAATGAGACCATATTATTTGGCTGTTCATCTCTCACCATTACCCAATGTATGTCTGCTCAAAAAAAAAAAAAAAAAAGCACACCAGAGCAAAAGTCTTCAACTCTGGGGTCTTACTGACTGAGGCTTATATTACATCTAAGTACTGACCTGTGTCTTATTGGGTCAGTATAAACCTCAAATCCCTCATCGGCAAAATGAGGACCATGCCTATATCTTGTGGGTTTTGCAGAGATTGAAAAACAGCTCACTTAGCCCCCAACAGAGCACACAGTGAGCCCTCTCCCCACTCTGTCCTCAAAGGACATGCTTATAATGGATGCAGCCATGTGTGCCTGGCCTCGCCTGCATTTGGCTGCACAGGTCATCTCATTTTTAATGCTCAACATTACTTCTTTCCCACTAAGTTTTCCCCATCCAAGCAAAGGCATGCCAATCCCCATGCCCTGGACATTCACCTCTTGTGATGAGCAATGAACAATTTACTAGTAGGTGATACATTCAGGGAAATGGACCAGTTCCCACCTTTGTGTATATGAGACTCATGAATGGGTCTCTCAGAAATGACCACAAGTTTCTTTAGGGCAAGAACCTATTTCTGCTTTCTTGGTATTTACAAAAGTAACCCACAAGTATTAAACTCATAAAAGCTTAATGGATAATCGCTTAGCACAACTCAGAAAGGGGAAACTGAGTAGAAAATCTACTGGTAAACCAAGTGAAAAGCTGATACACAGCTTTTACTGAACAAAAGGGCTTGCTGGGTAAGCAAAGGCACATAGTCATGAGCACAGGACCTGCACGAAGAGAAAATAAGAAAGGAAGGGAGGGAAGAGGGAAGGCAAAGAAAGCCAGCCAGGCATGGTAGTGCGTGCTTGGAATTCTAGCACTGAGAGGTAGAGACAGGAGGAGCCCTCAAGCTCACTCGCCAGCCAGGCTAGCTTAATCAGAACACTCCAGGTCAACCAATGCGATGATGTGTTTCAAAAAATAAGGTGGATGGCTCCTGAGAATGAGACCTGAGGCTGATTTCTGACCTCCGTTCCACACCCATGTGCCACACTTAAATGTGTACCTACACACACAGGTGCACCCACTCAACACACACACACACACACACTATTTCATGCTCAAAATATATCTGGATATATTACCGGGGATGATGTTAAAATGGTCACCCTTGAAGGAACCACAGAGTAACTGGCTCTCTTTGACTAGTCATTTGTAGTACATTATTTCTGAGAAGAAAAGCGCTTTTAACATAGACAGCTCACCTGTCTTTTGCAGTACCCGACTCCAGTACCATATCTGCCCAGCTGCAGGGACTGTACATCCAGTGAATGTAGCCATGCCAAGGTTTCTATCACAGCCACATATATGGCTGCACGTTCTGCTGGGCTAACTCCAGGAATTGAAAAATCACGAAAGATGCGGCCCTGTCAAAGTGATCACAGTGGCTAGTTTAAATATCTGGCAAACAAAATCAACATTTTATAGAGTATGTTAGGCACGCGTTTATTGGTGAAGTGTATACAAGGATACGTGCCAAAGGCAAAATACAAGGACATGCCAGGATGAACCTGAAGGCCTTAAGCTCCTTACAACCCACATCTTCGACTTAAAAATAATTTGAATTTGCTCTTTTTAAGTGGACAGCTGCCACCCCACATCCCGACCGGTCTGTTTGGCTACTGCCAATGTAGGTAGCTCTTTACTGACACCTACAGGAGTGTTGAAGAACACGTAAGTGAGACCTACATTTTAAATTTGTTCCTATTCCATTTCAGTCCTCCTTCATTGTGTGCACTCGAAACAAAACTGTAAACCTTTGGAAAGGAATTGCACTAAAATATCAAATAAACCAAATCATCTATGGCTATGATAACATTCAACTAATATAATTCACTAAATAACTTCATAATTAAAAATAAAGCAGCAACCGAGGAAGACTGTTTAACTTACCTGCACATGCTCCATCACGTAAAATTCTGTTCCGATGATGGACGCATCACTGCAGTACAGCAGAGGCTTGGGAACAGGAAATCCAATGGAAAACAAGGCTTTCTGAACTCTGAATTCTCTATCAATCTAGACAGGAGTATTACAAACGAGAAATAGAGAAATGTAATAACTACATGTGAGCTAACCTTAACTAAGGCTAGTGATACAAAACTGTGTCAACAAACAATCCAGAGCTGACAATAGCTCTTCCCTTAACTGGAGGCTTGCTCAGTCACTACGATTACAAAGTAGGCCAGCTCTGAGGCATGAGGATTTAACTGCGGTAAAAGGATGGGCATCCGCGTGGCCCTTGTAGCATGAAGGCAAGAGTCTGGCTATATTTCACAAGTTGTGTTAAAGAGCATCCCTCTGGTCTCAGAACTTCCCTGTTTGCTAGCTTGGCCTCGCCCTTCATACTTCTCAAGAGGCTCGGGATGGAGTTCCTCTAGCCAGACACAGGAGCTGGGGGAGGTGGGTGGTGGTTATGGGAAGGGAAAATCACCCATTCCTTCTAGACATCAAAGGAGAAGCCAACTTCCAGGGAAAGGGCACAAAGACTCATACAGGTATCTGGTCTGTTTTAGGGATGCAGATTACTATGGGGATGGGGGACCAGGCATCCAGAAGCAAATCGGTATTAAAGCTGGAGCCCAAGTAAGACAAGAGGAAAAATGATATCCTTGGGTAGGACACACATGGGTGTGGCTTACAGCAGAGCTGTGATACAGGTGAGTAAGGGTGACTCATGCATGTGGAAAGTGCCTTACTCCAGACTGGGACAAAGGTGACTGACTACTTCTAGGGAGGGGATACCATGCAGTTCCCCATGTACCAGGGAAGTATTTAAACCCAACGTGAGGACAGTCGATAGTACCAATGGCTATTGAAAGAGGTACGTGGAGTCGTCCTGGTGCCAGGGAACAAGAGGAGGTGGTGAGGGGTGTGGGACAAAGGGGCTAGGGAATTACAACATGGACAGCAAACCTAGGGAATTACACCACAGGCAGCAAAGCAGGAGGACTGCTTTTTAAACCACAGACGGGGCACAGCTGAGGAAGATAAGACAAGGCAGTCTACACCCATGGAGCTGTAGTTAGGCTGCGAGCATGATGTGGTCTGCTATAGTTAAGAACAGAACCAAAGGTGACTGCTACCGAGGTAGACATTTCTAGGCACGGGTGGAGGCTTTCCTTCACTCATGACATATTGACATTAACAAAAGTTACCCAACTCCTTCTTCTTAAAAAATTTTAAGCATCCAAGATACTTCATGTTTTCAGGAATATGAGCCAAGAAAGTCAGAATCTGGGTTCTCCTGTTACTGTGATAGCAAACTCACTCACTGGGATCTTCTCCCGGTGAATGAGTAGAAAGCACGAGATTACACCCACACCCACACACACAGAGCACTCAGAATGCTCTCTAGCACTTGGATTTATGTCCTTTCCTGCTCTCTAACTATCCCCAGATAATTCCTGATTTTGCAAATAAAATTTAGTCTAAAAATTGACTAAAAATCATATTTGTAAGTATTTATGAGGTACAGCATGATAACTTGGCTTATGTATATATTGGGTAGTGAACAACTCAGAATAATTTGCAACAAATACCTTTCATAATTCTCCCCAATGAGACTAAAAGTTAAAGCCTGCTATACAATGATTGCTCATGTGTTTCTTTTTTAACCACTGAATGATTATAAGATACCCAAAGTAAATACATTGAAATAACTCAACAAGTAAAGGCTCACTGTAGGTAATACTGTTAGTATGTTGGAAAACCAAAGCATCAGGAAATGAGTAGCGGTGGCCATATCCACAGGGAAGAGCAAAGCCCACCAGGACACCTGGTGGTGCTCAGGATAACAGCTTAAACACAGCGTTAGCTTCCAACCACGGATTCCCCCTTTAAGAACAAAGGCATGTGCAATTCAAGCAAATGTTTAATTACAAGTGAAATGCATTTCCGCTAGTCAACAGCCATGAGAAGACCTTCAGAGGCTGGTAAGTTGTTTTGTGATTTTCAAAGGCAGTTGCTCACTGTATTTTCTGGGCCGTACCTTGTGAGCTTTGGGAAGAAGAGAGCCCGGTGGTTTCTTCCTGAGAACGTAGGCTTGGGAGCCTTTCTGGAGGAAAAAGGTTGGATTGGACTGTCCTGATCTAGAGAAAAAGGTTTTGTAAAGGTCAGTTATAAACATGTCTCCTTCGTGAAATGTCAGAAAAGACAGGAACAAAAATAAATTAATCTTAATGCTGGGCTGACCACAGGGGCGCTGCCAGCAACCAGAGCAGATGCCAACAGCAGCCTGGGTAACGCCATCTTTTTTTTTTTTTTTTTTAGGTCGCAAAACACCTTTAATCCCAGCACTGAGGAGGCAGAGGCAGGCGGATCTCGTGAGTTCGAGGCCAGCCTGGTCTAGATACATAGTGATTGTTCCAAGACCTTAAGGGCTAGTGACGTCTCAAAACAAAAAACAAACAAACAAACAAACAACAACAAAAAAAAAACCCCAAATATATGCGCTTCATTTTCGGCGCAGGGGGTGCAGTCCTAGCTAGCGGTTGGCAGTGCACCTCAGAAATACCAGTTCCAAGAAGGCTGAGGGAGGAGGACTACAGAGTCTGCACAGGTGATTATTGTACAGCTGACATTCTGTGGCTGAGGGTGATTTTTCTTGTCTCCTTCCCCCCCCCCCCCCCCCGCCTCCACTGCAATTATCTTCCTCAAAGTCTGTCTTAAACCCACTTTGATCAAGCTTGCATTCCCATCTTTCCACTAATGCTGCCTTTCCAAGGCCACTAGCACAAAGCATGACACACTTCTACCTTCTGGGACGCCCGCCTCCTTGTATCTCGTCAACACTGGAGTGTTGCGGCTGGATTTCCAAACCTCCATTTTATTTAGACTCTTTCCAGGTGAGCCTTTCTGTCTCCTGGCTTCCAATACCTCTCTGTCAACTGCTCTCAAACCTGTCTAGACCAGGTCTCTGCCCTGAATCTATACCCAGCTGGTTACTCTAACATATTCACTTAACCATCTTAAAATCATCCTGAAACTTACAAACGGAGCTTTCATACTTTTTTTCTGTATTAGTAGTATTTCTCATCACTATGACAAAATGTCTGCCAGAAGTAATTTAGAAGAGATAGAAAACCCCCCTTTTTTTCCCCTCCCAGTTTCAGGGTGTATGTCTGTCTCACAGGGAAAGCACGGCACGGTGGCTCAGTCTACGGTGGCGGGAGATTGCGGCAGCTGCTTCTCACATCTTGGCATATCAGGTGGCAGAGAGTTCCAGCTGGCATGGGAAGCACACATGACCTTCAAGGCCTGCTGCCCTGCAACCCACTTCTACAAGCTAGGCCACATGTCCCAGACGGTCTGTTGTCAGTGGTCTGGGTGCTCTCAGGTTTTTGGGTGTCTTCAAAAAGTGCACATCAGTGTCAAAGCAGCAAGAAGATTTATATAAAGAGATGGTGTAGGGTCTAATCCAAGGAGGCAGTGGGTTACTTGAACAAGAGCACCCCAAAGCTGCGGCTACTGTTTGGGCTTTTTTTTTGTGGGGTCCAGGAGGAGGAAGAGTTGGTCACTAAGGAGCATACTGAGGATGGCTCTCTGCTTTGACGGACAGGCGTGGGTTACATTAGTCTTTACTGTGCATGACACTTTCCATCATGAACCTGCTTTTACTCATAGGCATGCCCAATCAAGCATAGGCATGAGACCGTAAATACAAGTTTCCCCTAAGAATTCACTCCGAGGACACAATTTGCCTTACTGTGTATATACCCAAACTAATGCAGACCGGACTGGAATCACATCTAGTTCCAGAACATGTTCCCTATGTTCTGAGACACACGAAAAACCAGTCACGCAGGGACTGCCAAGGCAGGAGTGACCTTCTGCATTGCTTGGAGTGGAAGGTGCATGCAGCTTGATTCAGGTAGGGGCCCCAGGTGCTAAGTGCACTATTAGAAAGGCAGCACTTGGGTGCCAAGCAGCTAACCCTGGACTACATTTGTCTGCCTCAGTTCTACCAACTACTGAAGCAATTCCAGCATCTGGGACCAATAATTCAAAAGCATAAGCCTGTGAGGATGGTTCACATGCAAACCATGACGTCCGTTATGACCACCTCCATTCTAGTTCACGATGCCCTCATGCTTAGTTACCATGGCAAATGAGAACAGCCCTTACCTCTCTTCCCTTCCTAGCCAACATCTAAGCCATCACTCTTTCGAAATCTACCTAGGCCATGATCACCTCTCACCTATTTTACCCCACCATTTGTTTCCACCTTTGCCCTCTTTAGTCAACTCTCGACACAGCAAGCAGAATTTTGGTTAAAAACAATGATGATGAATAATTTCCTCTTCTACTCACAAACCTCTAACCTTAACCACTTCCACTCAAAGCAAAAGGCAACGTCCTGATGCCTGTCCATAGGGCTCGCACTGCCCTTGCTTACAGCACTTAGCCCACCCTGGTCTGTATTCCTCAACCTCTGGCCTTTGCTTCAGTGGTCCTCGTGTCTGGAGAGCTTCCACGGAAGCATCCTCAACCCTTTCTAGTCTTTGTTAAATGCTACCTTCTCAACGCAACCTTCCTGCCTTGTCCTCAACATCTTCCATCTCCCCATAGCACACATAAACCTGAAAATAATATTTAGAAATCATTCTTCTTCATAGAATGAGACTGCAGAAGAGCAACCTCAGTGCTAGGCACATCTTAGGGACTAGCCTAGAAGAGTTTTGTTGTATCAAGCTATAGAGTGTTTGATTGTTGTTTAATTATATTTTGTATTACCAAATCTGGAATAACTATAGCAAACAAACATCAGAGTCTATATTAAAGAACAACTTTGAAGAACTCTGTGTCTTGAATTCCATGCCTATTGCTCTCTCGAAGTTTATCTCCTTAAGCAACACACTCTATATTTACCCGCAGTTTTATATGTGCTATGTACAGCGGTGATTGCATCTTTTCCACTGGTGTATGGCAGTCCACTATACAAATGAGCAATTTGTTCTTCCATTCTACTACTAATAAATACTACTGTGTTTTTTTTTTTTAAAGGGGGATTCTATTACAAGCAACACAATGAATGTTCCTGATATCCTGGTATGAAATTTTCTTAACTCTAAGAAATAATATTTCTGCAGTGAGGGGCATGCATATCTTTCTGACCTCAGTTTTATGGGATAATGTCATGTTGGTCAGTGGTAGCTATACTGACTCTTACCTTAACGAGTCCTTAAAGTCTCACATCTTAATGTCTAAATGTATATGAATACATACAGGGCATGCATATGATGTGTATGAACATGCATGTCACCATACGCTGAAATCAGAGGTCAATTTTGTGAAAGTTCAAGGACAACTTTGAGCCTCTAATCTTATCTTCATCTCCCAAGTGCTAGGATTACTGCTATCACCACAACCTAGTCCGGCTTTATGCGGCACTGAGATTTGAACCCTTAGCTTCAGGCATGCTAGGGGTGCTCTACCTACTGAGGCAGTCCCACAGCTGGGTGGCAGTTTCCTTACAGACAGTAATATTTCACAGGGATAATAATTATCCCATCACAAGCTCTTGGAGTCTTTTACCCATGGATCTTCCCATTTTCCCCAAGCTGATTCCAAGTGTCACCACTGTCGCATAAGTTCTATAAACATGTGGGTCTTTTGTGAACTGTCTCACTGACATATTTAACTACCTGTGTGCTAATAATATGCCACCCCAAATCAGATTTCCCACTCTGTTGTTCTTTAGGAATGTTTCTGTTAACCCTTTGGTCTTTCACGTAAAACTTAAAAGCATTTTTTTCAAATTAGAGAAAAAAATTGGATTTTGATTGACATTGCTTTTTTTTTTTTTTTAAAGATTCATTTATTTATTATGTATACAGTGTTCTGCCTGCATGTACAGGTACCTATATGCCCAGAAGAGGGCACCAGATCTCATTATAGGTAGTTGTGAGCCACCATGTGGTTGCTGGGAATTGAACTCAGGACCTTTGGAAGCACAGCCAGTGCTCTTAACCTCTGAGCCATCTCTCCAGTCACGACATTGCTTTTAATCTATAGATTAGTTGGGAAAAAAGCAAAAATTTACAATACTGACTTTTCCTGCTCATGTGTGTTAATTATAAATTCCTAAGGTTCTTTAAAAATGGCCAATATGGGAGGGAGGGAGGAATGGGAGGATACAAAGATGGAATAACAATTGAGATGTAATATGAATAAATTAATAAAATATATTTAAAAAATAATAAATAAATAAATATGGCCAATAAGGTTTTGTTGTTTGTATATAAAGGTCTTGCACACTTTCTATTAGACTGGTATTTAGATAATTTTTTGGATGTTCTTATCAGACCTTTTGAGTGTCATATTTAACTGTTGCCAAGATAAAAAAGTGCAAGTGATGTGTATACTTAATTTTAACAAACTATTACCTATGTAGCTCATGAACACATGAACCAATTAGTTACAACATTGTATTTGTTGTCTGTTTTTATCCTGTTAAAAAGTTTGCACTTATATTGTGAAATGTATGGTTTTTCTTTTTACATTTATTTATTTATTGGGGGGCATGTATGGAGGCCAGAGGACAACTTGCAGGGATTGTTTCTCTCCTTCCACAGTGTGGTTTCTAGGGTTGACTTCTGGATGTCAGGCTTCTCAGCAGGTACCTTCGCCTGATAAGCCATCTCATTGACCCAGAGTTTTAAAAGATTTTTTTTTTTCAGATTTCTGTGGCCTAGTATGCTCTTAATTTTTCTAAGTTTTCATCTATCCCGTAAATGAATGCATCTTCTCTGTTGAATCCATACTTCCATACATCTATGTTACGTCAAGCTTGTATAACATTTCTGGAAAAATAGTTTTTCAGACCAGGGGTTGCTACATGTCCAGGCTGGCCTTAAACTCAGTCATCCTTCCCCAGCCTCTACATGTTGGGGATTGAAGCCAGGTAGCACCAGGCTTGGCTTCAGAAATAATTTTTTATTGAGCATGATTTTGGTGAACATCAACTTAATTCAAAATTAGTTTTAAACAGGGCTTGAGGGATGGCTCAGCAGTTAAGAGCACTGATTGCTTTTCCAAAGGACGTGGGCTCAAATCCCAGCAACCACATGGGAGTTCACAAATGTCTGTAATTCCAGTTCCGGGGATCTGACACCCACACAGACATACATGAAGGCAGAACACCAATGTAAATAAAAAAGTAAAAAGAAAACCAACATTTTAAATCTATAGAGGACCACAATAGCCTGAGGATATAGAACCTTTATCCGAGAGCAGCATGGCAAACTGGCCAAATTCCATACTGAGTGGACTATTGAAATTTGAACTTTGATCTGTTTTCATCTGGTCACAACACAAGACATTAATTTTAGAAGTGCTGACTAGACTTTATCCTACCTCTCCACGGATATTTCAATGCTTAAGCCTTTTCACCTACATTACTTCATTTCCTTATCAAGACTAATAGGAACAGGCAAGTATTACAAGAAAGAAACTTTGGTCTTCAAATTTACATTACAGCTAAATCCCCGGATACAAAGGCTACAGAGACAGTTCAGTGGAACCATATAAAATCGGCTTATACTGGAACCATATAAAAATGGAACGCTATCATAAAACATTCTAAAGTCAGATTCACTTGTCAGTGGGGAAAGATGCTCCCGAGGTCATCTCATCCAGCTTAATTCCCTTGCTTCAAGAACTGGTGCTGAAAAACGGCTAAGTGGAAAGTCTAGAATCATAATTTGTGTATTTCAGGGGGTGTTATTAACCTAGCCTCAGGTGACTAAAGTCAATTAAGCAAAATGGCACAAGCCCCTCAGAAAATGATTTTTTAGAGTGTAGCAAAGAGGTCACAGAAGGTATCTAAGAGTGCCCAGCCTCATCTTTCTCAGTTAGGCACATAATTTTATTCCTTAACAAGACTGCATTGCACAATGCATACTGCAACTCTACCTCTGCCCTCTGGGATTGAAGGACAAATCATGCAGGAAGCGTCCTTGAAGGGAAAGAAATCGCAACTGGGCAAATGAGAAACCCACCCAGGGCCAAAGGAAGAAAAGCACCAAGCACAGAGACGCTCCAGTTGGAGGCGAAGGCTAAAGTTGATACCTGTATTGAGTAACAGTCAGCACAGCCCGGGGATCTGACCCAAAGCCAGGCAAGTGCTGATTCAGGTAGGCCTCCAGGGACCTGATGTCGAACTTGTGCTGGGGTAGCACTTCCACGGTGTCACTGGTGGCATCCATCTCCATGACTGCCACTGCTGTCACAGGGTACAGGAATGAGAATCCAGACTGCACAGAGCTGGCGAAGAGGTAGGAAAGACGCTAGAGCTTGGGGGCGGGGTCAGGGCGGGGCTTAGCAGAAGCCAATCACTTGGACTCTGGGCTAAGCAGTGTTGGGGGCTGAATCTAGTGACTTCGGGTCTGGCAGAGAAATGAAGGAAGCGCCTGCTGTGGGTCCAAATTTAGATTTAAAAAAAGTCATAGTCAGATCTGGAGGCCTCGATCTTATAGAAAGACAAAGTCACAAACGTCACTCGAGCGAGTGACACAGACATCTTCCACCCTAGCTTCAATGATGCGTCAGGCGGAAGGCCTGTGTGGTCCCTCTAAGAAGAGAGTCCGCCAGGACCTTGAGCCCCGGAGTAAAAGACCGCAGTGTTTTCATGGCCTCCTACATTCGAAAGGCAGAATCGCCGTCAGCCTGCTCTGGACACACATGGCACTGGCCCTGCTGTGACCTGGTTTTCGGTTCTAGAGAAGAAAGCCAAGTATTTTGAGGAGTGTTTTTACCGAGGGGAGCGATGACGGCAGCGCACCGGAAGACCGGTGGGCGTGGCTGAGACGTGTCGAACCAGACTAGCTAGAGGTGCTTCCCCGAGTGTCGGCACCGGGAAGGCTGTGTTTAGTCCTCCTGCACTTCGTGGGCCCAGCGGAACAGCGTGGGGCGGCGGCGGCGGCGGAGGCCCGGGCTGGGAGCGGCAGCCTCCGGGAGCCCAGCCATGGCCGAGTCGGTGGAGCAGCTGCGACAGCGGGTTGAGGAGCTGGAGCAGGAACTCGCCCGAGAGAGAAACCGATGGGCTTTGGAGGTCGGCCACGGAGTGGGTGGCCGGGCCCGCATCGAGAAGATGAGCTCCGAGGTGGTGGACTCCAATCCTTACAGGTGATCCGTGGCGGGGCAGGCAGGGCCACACTCCCCTTGAAGGGTCCAGCCGGCCTCCGTCGGCCCTTTCTTGCTGCACAGGGCCTGTTTCCATATGGGCAAGGCCAACGTCTTAGCGCTAACAGAAGATCATCCTCGCCAAGCGTGGTGGCTCACGAGATTGATCATCCTAGCATGGGGAATTGGGGTGGGGGGAGGGAAGTAGGGGACATTGTCGCGAGTTCCGGGCCTGCTTAGGCTGCATAATGAGTTCTTGGGCTGTATAGTGAGAGCCCTTTCTCCTGCAAAGAAGAAAAATAACATTTTATTTAAGACAACCAATCCACGCCAGGCATCCATATGGTGCAGCTCTTGTGCCTGCTGTCCTGTGCTGTTTCCCGTCATCTTTGTCTTCATTAGTCTACCTCGCTTACCATAAGGCTGATTGTTAGTAAGCTTTTTCAGAACATACCATCTCATGTAAAGCCGCCAAGGATAAAGTAAGTACGGTTTCCTAAAGGCCTCTCAGTGTAACTTAGGCGGGGCAAGGAGAAGGAGAGTTAGTTACGAGCGTTCTCACGAACATCTCTGACTGACGACTTTGCCAGGCCTGTCTACCGCTCTCCTTCGCTCTCCCTAAAAGGACTTGTTAATTTATGAGGGAGAATATAGAGCAGTGGTTAAGGGAAAGGCCTCTGCATCAAGGCTGAGTGCATCCGTTTCTCACCTTACTGAGTAGCCAGTAACTTGTAACTGGTTCTAACAGCTGCCGAGCTTCCCCTTCAGATGACCGTCTGTAAAGTAGGACCGTAGGAACGCCTGTTTCAGCCAGAGTGATGAACACTGAGGCCGTTTATGTGAAGTTCTTAGAACAGCAGTTGTACATGGCAAGCCCGGGACAAGACTGCATTCAGTAGCATGCAGTTAGACCTTCCATTACATGTTTTTCTTCTCACCGCAGCCCTGTGAGATTGCCGTTACTTTGCTCTTGTCCTGCAGGTGAGAAAGGCGTTAGTTATTTTAGATAGGGTGCAGGAAACAACAGAATCTGTGTGGCATTAGGTTTCTCCCCTAGTAAGTCGGCAAGGCTGTAAGTAGTGAGGCTGAAAACCGGGGAGTTTTAGCGTAGGTGAAGTTCCAGAAAGAGGGCTGTGTGTGTCGTGGGGCTAGAGACGCTCTCAGCTGATGAAGTTGGTAACTCCTGCATGTGAATATACATAGGGGAGTTTTAGACAACGGCTGGAGTCGGGGAGAGTAAGTGAAAGCGTGCAGGAGACTGGGCATAGGGGAGACACAGATGCTGCCTTGAAGAATGGAAGGTATGGGAGAAAGAAGCCTCTAAAATACTCCCCCAGCGGTGAGCAGAAGGCTCATGGGGCAGGAAGTGTTTGTGCTCAGTGATGGACATTTAAGAGTGAAATCTTGAGAAGACTGAAAAAGCAAGAGGTGAAAATGCAATTATAGATACGGTCACATCGAGTTGAAAGTGGAAAGAAAGGGGTCAGGCAGGGGACTGCTGGCTTTCCTAGCAGCCGTAGATCCACCTGTGCCATAAAGAACAAGCAAATGAAAACTTGAATATTTGCACATTTGTGTATATATAATGTATATATATGTATATAATACAGCACACACACACACACAGAGAGAGAGAGAGAGAGAAGAGAGCTGATGAGCAGTAGCTAAAGTGCCTCTTATAGTCCTTGGCATACGAGAGATGCTTCCAAAAGCAGACATCATTGTGGGCAGAGGCCATGAGCTTATTTCATTGTCTTTATATACTAACAAAGCAAAGGAAAATAATGGCATTTCACTTTGACCCTTAACATTTAAGCCATTAGCTGCAAATCTTGGCTACACGTTAGGATGAAGAAGGTGTTTAGAAGAACAGTACTGTTTCACAGGCTACAGTGGGAAGACAAGCCCAGTGGTTGAAGTTACGCAGTGAAAGTTAGCTTTTAAGTTCAGTTAGTCATCAAATTTGCTGCGTACCCCAGGCTGGTCTTGAACTTTTACTTCTCTCCTGCCTCATTACAGATGCATGCCACGATATCCAGCTAGATTCCTCCTCTTTTGGAGTAGTAGTTATTTAGTTTTGGGGATTATTTTCTTTTATGGTGCATGTCTTTAAACATCACTGTTAGCTAAAACATTAGAAGCTTGGGGCAGGAGAAATGGCTCTTCCACAGGATCCAGGTTTGATTCCCAGCACCCACAAGGCAGTTCACCATGCATAACTCTAGTCCCTGGTAACCGTCTTCTGGCCTCTGCCGGCACTGCATGTACAGGCATACATAACAGGCAACCCACCCACCCACATAAAAATAAAAGTAGAAAAAGACTGCGAAAGCTCTCAAGCCTTTTTTATTTCTTCTTTAAGCCGTCTGATGGCCCTGAAGCGGATGGGGATTGTCAGTGACTATGAGGTATGACACGTCTTTCCAGCTTCTGAACTTGATTTCAGTCAACGAGAATAATTTCTGGTGCCAAATCAAATGAGGAGTGTTAACTAGCACATGTGCCATTTTTGTTTCACAGAAAATCCGTACCTACGCTGTAGCAATAGTAGGTGTTGGTGGAGTTGGTAGCGTGACTGCTGAAATGCTGACAAGATGTGGCATTGGTAAGGTAAAAAGATTTCTCTTTGCCTGTCTAGTAGGGAACCGTTCCCTCTGGAGCACATCAGGTACAGACCACCACTCTCCTGCTTGCCAGTGCTTGTTGATTTCTGCTGGGTTTCTGGTGATTGCTCTGCTCACGAGGCCGAATCATATCTTCTCCAGACAAAGGCTCATATTACTGCTAATTCAGCGAGGGTCACTTAATTGTGTCCAGGAGTTTTGTTTAGGGCGGTGTAATGTGTAAGTAATTTGGAATTATTTTGGCTATAGAACTGGTTCTGGGGTGTCCCCCCACCCCCAAACACCGCACCCTACATGTCACTTTAGCAAGCCAGGAAGCTTACTTCTGCAGAAGGGTGTAAAGCCATGCCACATGAGCAGGCAAGCTCACCCAGTGGGGGTTCTGCTGGGCTTGTATTCCTGGTACAAGGGCTCCTGTGCCCCATTGTGAGTGGTCAGGGTGCGGCCTCAGACTCTTCCACCGTAGGCTAACTGGAAATGGCACAGCTGACGAGCAGAACACTGCTGCTGGGAACAGGACACAACCTTGAACACTTATTTGGATTTCAAGAAGTGCTGACCCTGGAGGAACTTAAATTTCTGTCAAGTGACTGCCTTACAGTTTTTTAAAAAATGAAGTTTTGCCTGATTTAACCCCTTGATACAAAAGACAGTACATCTAAGTGGACAAAGTATACAAATGAAACACTCAAATGTTGAAAATCTTATTAAGCGCTCAACTAAACATACACAAAGTTGAAAGAGTTTAATTTAAACTGGGAGATGTTTCAGATTTTTTTATTTAAGCTATTTTGTTTTCTTCTTTTAAAAATGGACTTGAATTGTAGAAAAGAAGTAACCGTCTGCCAGAATTTAACCTGCCAAAGACTGCTAATGTTTCTTAGTGGTTGAAGAGATGTTTTCCACAATTATCTGTCTTCTGTTATTTTCATAAAACATACACTCTCCAGTGTCATTTGTCAATAAGTTAATTTTAAAAGATAGTGGTTGCAAAATTGGTCCTCATTCATCAATATAAAAAGGATGTGAACAGAATACTTAAAATGCTTATTAGAACTCTAATATCAGTTGGGTGGTGGCGGCACATGCCTTTAATCGTGGCACTCAGGATGCAGAGACAGGCAAATCTCTGGGTTTGAGGCCAACCTAGTCTACAGAACGAGTTTCAGAGCACCCAAGGCTACACAGAGAAGCCTTGCCTTGAAAAACCAAAATAATAATAATAGTAATGATAATAATTTTAATATTTGGAAGTAGTTTACAAAAGTAGGCCAAAATTGAGTACCAGGTTGATGAACAGGATATTGGAGATGCTTGAGATCAGTAGTTAAAATTGAGTATGTCGCATATTAGAGCATACTGCCGGACCTCAGTTAATGTGGTGTTAATCCTGTAGATGTCAGGCACACCTGAAGATTGTTATAACCATTTCCAGTATCCTGACAGGCAGAAACTAAACCCTGAGAATGCCTGGAGCCTTGCCTGGGCATTCACTAGGAAAGAAGACGTCAAGATGCAGCACATACAACTGAACCAGAATCTGTCTTTCAATAGACTCTGCGTATTAATGTTGGGGAAGGGCTTTTTGCCTCACTAACAGGTTCCAGGTGATGCAGGTGCATCTACATGAGGTTGCAGCAGCCCTTCCCGATGGCTGCTGTTACCAGACTCCTGGGAAGGCTTTGATAGTTCTCATGCCTCACAAGAGCCGACTAGGGATTCTGGCAGTGAGATCAGACACCTGCATTTTCAGCAACTCTTCCAATGATCTCACTGTTTACCCAGGCTTGTAAAGTAAGACTAAACAGATGAGTTTCAGGAATTCTTTCTTCTACCTGTAAAGCAGATAAGAAGCTAATTGATGACATTTAGTGGGGAGATGGTGCCTAGAAAACCCAGGGCCTATTTCTTATCTCTGCAAGTGTCTGCCATGCTTTCCACATGTGCTGCAGGCTGGAAAGTCGATGTCATTTCTCTGTGACTTAAGCCAAGTAGTGGCAGAGTGACAACTTCCACTTCTTTTTACAAAGCCAGCCAGGAGTCTCAAACTCAGATTTAATCCTCTCTCACCTAGAAAATATTATTGATACCTAAGTGGTATCCTTCTCTGGGTGCTGTCATAGGCTTTTTTGCTTGTTTGTTTGTTTCTGTATTGAGAAGGATAAATCTCATTTATAGATTCACAGAATCTAACCTGTTCTTACTGATAAGAAGTGTGAAATTCTGCTCATTTTAAATGATGTGTGCACATAGCAAACACTGAAGTAGACCTAAGACTAAAGCAGGAAACAATAATTAACTGGTTGATGATTCTCTGAGGAATAATGAAATTTAGCCTTGGCTTGGGTATGTGGTATGTCATACAAAGGGAATCAAGGGGGAAAAGGATTGAAATAGGATCTTGGCTCAGTTTTAGGATGCCAAAGTCAAATGGAATGAACATTCTTTCTTGTTGAGCTGGTATGTAGAAGCCGCATGGTGCTGGGTGGGGGAGGGGGCTGCACAGAGTCCTGCATTAGCTGAGTGCTGGTCAGTGTGGGCCCTAGCTGCCTTGTCACTAAGCTGAGGATTAAAGGGACAAGTGATGCCTACCTCCCAGGACACTTAGTAAACTGTCAGACACCAAGTGTTAGAAGTAACTAACATTATCACACCATGAGCCTTAAGCTGCTGATCACATGGGAAATCCACTGGTTTAATGTCATTTTTCATTGAAATACCACTGTTCTCATTTTAGTTGCTACTCTTCGACTATGACAAGGTGGAACTCGCCAACATGAATCGACTTTTCTTCCAGCCTCATCAAGCAGGACTGAGTAAGGTCCAAGCAGCAGAGCACACTCTGAGGTGACTGGGGTGGTAGCGGAGGGTTGTGTGGAGTGGGGTCTTGTTTGGGTACCTGCTGTGAGCTAAGCTGATCTCTGGGAAATGCATATTTCATTTATACAAAGAATTCTCTTACTTTTTAGACCTGGCCTGGCCGACTTTGTGTAGGGCCAGAGTGTGCATATTTTCGTTATTGTTGACACTGCTTAACTGTGGAGCCACAGTGTGACTAGCCAAAGATCACACCAGATGATCGAGCATGCCTCTGTTCCAAAAACACTTCTATACATGTCATGAAATTCTCTGAAAAAGAGTTGTCCCCCAACCATTTAAGAATTGTTCTTGCTGAGCAGTCATGGCGCACGCCTATAATCCCAGCACTTGGGAGGCAAAGGCAGGTGGATCGCTGTGAGTTTGAGGCCAACCTGGTCTACAAAGCGAATCCAGGACAGCCAAGGCTACACAGAGAAGCTCTGTCTCGAAAAACTAAAACAAACAAAAACAAAAAAAACAAAAAACAAACAAACAAACAAAAAAAGAATTGTTCTTAGTGGCATGTGGTGGCATATGCTGCAAATCCCAGGACACGGGAAGTTGAAGCATGTGTGAGGACTGTCCCAAATTTAAGTTCAGCTGGACTGCATAGGGAGTGCTGGGGCCAGCCAGGGCTGCGTGGCAAGATGTTGACTCAGAACAAAAACCCAGAGCAGGCAAGTCGTAACCTTGAAGGACATAGAAAAGCAGGTAGTGGACAGATGTGGCTCGGGGGCTGTGATTTGCCAGCCCCCAACTGTGGGGCTCTGAACATTGTTGGAGTAAGACATAAAGAGACTGTCGGACTGAACTGGAGCTTCCAGCAACAATGAAGGCTCTGGGGTAATTTGGAAACGTTCTTGTGGTCTTTATGACTGTCTACATTATGGTGGCCAGCGCTGACCTTGCAGAAGGACAGAGTCATCAAAAGTCTGTTGGGCTGCACGTGTAGTTACTCTGCAGCAGCTGCGCCTGTGGGCAGGGCTGGACTAACATGATCCATGTGCTTTCATCCTTGAGTGCAACTAAGCAGAAGAAGAGGACTTCTCTTCTTCAGTCTCAGTTAAATCCTGCTCGCTCCTTCACCCTCTGTTTTCTGCTTTCCCGTCCTATTCTTATAAGGACGGTTTGTAACGTTTGCTCTCCTTCTCAGGACCATTAACCCTGATGTTCTGTTTGAAGTTCACAACTACAATATCACCACAGTGGAACACTTTGAACATTTCATGAGTAGATTAAGGTAAAATTTATGAATATTTTGTGTAATGCCCTGATGTCCAGCTCAGTTAAACAAGTGCTAAAAAAATCTATTTTGATAAATTTTTCAGCTTTTAGGAAAAGTAATTTTTGTGTAGTGCTTATTAGAATCATTAAGTCTCTATTCAGGAAGTGGCTTAACACTTTATATGCGGTCATTAACATTAAACACTGTGTTATAATTGTGTTCAGGCATTTAATGAAAGAAAATCCACTGCACAACTAAAACTCAGTTGCAGTGTATTTTGTGTCCCACTGGGTGTGGTGGTGAATGCCTGTAATCCCAACACTTGTGAGGCTGAAGCAGGCGATTACAAGCCTGAGATCTTACTTCAAGAAACACGGAAGGAATGAAATATGGGCAGTGGGGATTGGGTTTGCACTTGGTTGCTTTTTGAGGCAGGATCTCGTACTATATGTCAAGGGTTGGCATGGAGCCAGTGACTGTCCTCCTGCCGCAGCTTCCCAGGTGATAGCACTGCCGGTGTCAGCCACCAGGCTGCAGGGCAGAAGAAATTAATGTATTTTGTATCCTCATTTTTTTTCCCAAATACCATTTATTTTCCTTGTCTAGTTTGGGCGGACTAGAAGAAGGAAGACCTGTTGACCTAGTTCTTAGCTGTGTGGACAACTTTGAAGCACGAATGGCAATAAACACAGTGAGTGTCGTGTGCGGGGACCCGGGGGTTCTCTCTAAACATAGTCTAAGTTACACTCCGTCTTCACAGTTAGCCTGTGCTGAAAACGTGTGGTAAGAGCTTCTGACCTCAGCTGTGACATGTTCCAGTGTCTCACTCTCTTATGTATAAGGCAGCAGATGGTTCTGCTGTATGGTTTTTAAGTAAATGAATATTTTATGATGCTTACTCTAGTCACCATTGGGTTTCCATTGCATTCATTTATTTTGTGTGTGTCTGTGTACATGTGTGTGCCACCATACCCATGTGGAGGTCGGAGGGCAGGAGTTGGTTCTCTCCTTCTACCGTGTGGGACCTGGGGACTGAACTCAGGTCATCAGGCTTGGTGGCAAGCATCTTTACCTGCAGAGCCATCTTGCTGGCTCACCATTGGCATTGGCTTTTTTGTCTTGCTAGTATTAATGTATAAATTGAAAACATTTCCCAAAAATAAAATATTTTTCTATGAATCGCTTTTAAGTGATACTTAGCATTTTTGTATTGCAGAAGTTTTAGAAAAATAAATTTTTATATTAATCTAAAGAAATCTAGGAAGCAGTGGGTCAGTGTGAGGAAGTTGCTGTTACTGGGATACCCACACCTTCCCTGGTGCAGCTCTTCTCTCTGACCCCAAACCCACAGGATCCATTTAGAGAACATCTGCTAGTCCACAAAGGAGCTTGGCAGTAATTTGTGCTCTTTTGTGTTTTTACCGTTTCCTGTGAAGGCTTGTAATGAGCTTGGTCAGACGTGGATGGAATCTGGGGTCAGTGAAAATGCAGTTTCCGGGCACATCCAGCTCATGATCCCTGGAGAGTCGGCTTGTTTCGCGGTAGGTGCTGTCTTGTTCACTTTCACTGTTAGATGTCAGTGATCTCTCGTAATTGATGTCTACAATTCAAAGGAGCAGAGGAGTGCTGGGATACTATTTGGAACATTTCGGGGTTTTCTCTATTTCATTTGAAATTGGTGTATTCTTTTTCATGTAGTGTGCACCACCACTTGTAGTTGCTGCAAATATTGATGAAAAAACCCTGAAACGAGAAGGCGTCTGTGCAGCCAGTCTCCCCACCACCATGGGAGTGGTTGCAGGCATCTTGGTACAAAATGTATTAAAGTAAGTGAGGGGTGATATTTCCGAATTGTTTTGTATACTTTTGATAAAAATGTATTTCATAAAGTACTCCAAGAATTGGTATTGCCAACTAAGTAATTTTCTTAAACTTAAATTTGCTTTTAAATATATCATACATACATGACTTTTGCAAGCATTGTGTGTGTGTGTGCATATGTATCTATGTGAATGTGTGTACTTGTACATGTTTGCTGAAATGTCCGGTCCTCCCTGCATTTTGAATAACTTGTTCTGATACAGTGTTGCTCTGTATACCCAGGCCGACATAGTGCAAACACAGTGCACTTCAGAGACACTAGACCAGACAACCCCCTGCCACCTCTGTAGCGTGCTCTGTTGCTGTTTAAAATGTTGTGTGAGACATGATTCTGAAGCACTAAGCAAATGAGTTAAAGCTGTACAGACTTAGACAGGAGGTGGGAACCAAGGCACAAACATGCTTGCTTCTGCTGTCTTGATGCTCTTACTAAGAGTCATTCAAATGTGATAAAGCCAGAGAAACACCTCTTTTGGCACAAACCAGATTTCTCCAATGCACTTTGTAACTGTAGCCAAAAATGAGAAAAACAGGTTTGTATGACTGATGTTTTTGTCAGTTTATGAGCCAATTCACTCTTTACAAGCAGAGTCCCTATGAATTCCCTAACTCTAGCTACTTTTGTCCCATTTCAGGCTTAGTAGCATAGTTATGTCTCTAAGTCTCCAGATTAATCCCATACTGCAGCACGGAAATAAGGCCTCCTGATAGCAGAAGCATGCTCCAGCAGAGGTCATAAGAACCACGTACATAAATCCTGAAGGCAGCAGTCTAGGGCTGTGGGGCCTAAGAGCAAGTGGCCCATCTAAACCCAGTAGGTAATAAGAACACTTTATAACAATGTGCAAAGGGGAAAGCAGTCCTGGCTACAAGAACACTTCCCTCACGGTTCCTTTATTAACACGCATTTAGACTGTCCACATTTTTATTATTGTTACTGCCAGCGCTGCAGACAGCATCTCACATACGCCCTTAAATTCCGAACTTATGTTCAGTATGGGTTTCTGCAATTTATTTCAACAAAACCCACCCTGTTGTTGGGAAGAGATGGCGCTGTCCATCAAAGACTTGGGGTACTTGGCTCACACATGCTGTCAGAAACATTCGTGTCATCAGACTCTCAGAGCTTTGCCAATCTGAAGAATAGCTATTTCAGGTTCCACCTACTTGTTAAAAAAGGGATTGGCACTTACGTTTCTTTTCCCATGAATGATCATTGTACTATCATCTGCTGGGTCTTTTCATTCCTTGTTACATATTTAGCTTTACATATGTGTTTTCAGAAAACTTTTTCTTGTCATTTGTTATTTTAATCTTCGTGTGCATATGTTATGTGGGTATATGCCTGCGTTCATGTTTTGTGTGTGCACACTGGCATGTACCTGTGCTACACGTGAGGACGTCAGTAGGTAGCCTCAGTTGTCACTTACCTTCCGCCTTGTTAAGAGGTGGGCCTTTCATTGCTTGCCCTCGCATGTACCAGGAGAGCTGGACCTGTGAGCTTCCAGAGACTCTGTTGTTTGCCTTCCATCTTGCTGTAGGAACACTGTACTCACAGTCATGCACATCTGTCAAGTTTTCACATGGGTTCTGGGGATCTGAACTCAGGTCCTCAGGCTTGCATGGAAGCACTTTGCCCACTGAGCCATCTCCCCAGCCCTCACTTGTTTTATGCACAGTCTTCTATATAGAAGCTGTTGGGGGGGGGGGTGGTGGTGGAGAGATTGCTTTGTAGTTAAAGAGCACTGGCTGCTCTTCCAGAGGTCCTAAGTTTAATTGCCAGCAACCACATGGTGGCTCACAACCATTTGTAATGGGGTCTGATGCCCTCTTCTGATATTCATGAAGACAGAGACTGATGTATATAAAATACACAAATAGATAAATCTTTTTTTAAAAAAAGCTGTTGTAGTTAGGCTTTCTATTGCTTTGATAAAACCCATGACCAGAAGCAATTCATGAAGGAACAGGCTTATTTGACTTACACTTTCTCATTTCGGTCCATTATTGATGGAAGTTAGGGCAGGAATTCTGGGAACCCGGAGGCAGGAACTGAAGCAGACAAATAAAGGAGTGCTGCTGCTGGCTTGCTCCCCGTGGCTTAACCTATTTTTAATACTTTCCAGGACTATGTGCTCAGGGGTGTCACCACCTGTAGAGAGCTGGACACTCCCACATTAGTCATTAATCATGAAAATGCCCCACAGACTTGCCTACAGACCAGTGTGATGGAGGCATGTTATCTTCCCAGATGATCCAGCTTGTGTTAAGTTGTTAAAAAAAACCAACCAAGACAGAAACTTTTAAAGAGAATGGTACTTGGCAGGGGTGGGGTCACAATGGAATTCTCTGTGTTGGAAATGCTTTGACTTCACCTGGTACTACTTACATCAATGACTTAGTATATTTTTAGTTTACTGTATAAAAATTATATAGTTTATAGTAGGTTATATCAGTTTTTAAATTAGATTTAGCATCACATCTCATATGTATGTGTGCACATGTGTATGTGGTATGCTTTTCTGTATATCTGTGTGTGAAGGCCAGAGGACAATGTTGTGTGTCTTTCTCTGTTTCTTTACCTTTAAAATGACTTCTACTGGACTCATCATTGACAGTTTGATGCATGTGTGATGTGCATTCTGATTACTCTAACCTCTTCTCCACTCCTCCACTCTCCTTCCTGTCCCTATTACGCCCTACAAATCACCTTCCCGCATTCATGAATTTGTTGTTATTTCAAGACCCACTAAGTTTAACCAGGATTATCTGTATGGCCATGGATTTGGAACATCTATTGGTGTCTGGTGGGCACTTTGTCGGTACACTACTGACAATAATGACTGCCCTCCCCCCAGAATCCACCAGTAGACAATAGCTGAGCAGGGAGGGGTAGGGCTCCATAAGCCCCTCCCTGGTCCATGATTGACTGTTGATAAGCCGAGTTGTGTGGGCCATTGCAAACAGCCACAGCTGCTGTGGCATCATCACTGTAGCGGTGGTGCCATGGTCTTATGGCTTTTACATTCTTTCCACCTCCCTAGCGGTATGGAGGGCTATAAATATCTTGCTTAGGGCTGAGCACTCAGCCATCACTTACCCTTAGCACCTTGAGCAGCCATGCGTCTGTATTCAGTTCTGTACATTGCAAAGAGGCTGTGCCTTCTATGGGGATAAGCTAGAAGACAGTCTGGTGCCATGGTAGGTTACCAAACAGCAGTCAGAAGTTGCCCCTAGGGCCTAAGACTTTAGCCATGGGTTTCTGACTGCCGTTACAGTACCAGGTTTGAGTTCCGTCTTGGGGAGCAGGCCTCAAATCCAGTCAGAGAATAGTTGGTTTCATCCCATACCTGTGCCAACCTCAGTGCCATCATTCTACCCACGGGCACATCTTGCCTTGCAAGTTGGCAATATTGGTTTTAGGGTTTACAACTGGATAAAGACCAGTGATGCCTTTTTTTCATCAGCACAATAAAAGCCAGTGGGGAGCAGCTTCCAGTTTACCCTCAGCTTGATTGCTCTATGCCTGGCGTCTGAGTGTGCTCCACATTATTGACGGGGTCTCACCATTTTGGCTGCACTGGCTGTGCAGTGAGGCCTGGGCTCTCCTGTCTCCACCTCCTCTCCTCAGATCTGGGGCTACAGGTTCACGACACCATGCCTGCCTTGCTATGTGGGTTCCGGGGATGCAAACTCAGACTCTCATGCTTGCACTGCAAGAACTTCATCCATTGAGCTGCCTCCCAAGCCTCCTTAGCTCAGGCTTTGAGAACACATCTCTCTCATTGCGGGTCTAAGCTCAGTGCACTTTTCCGAGGTTTAGCATGCTGTACTTGCCAACTTTTATTTTCATCTGAGGTTCAAAAGTAATAGCTCATTATACAGTTATGAAAGGGTGTGGACACCTCTTTCCTTCACTTATTTAACAAAATTCAAGCGACTACTACAAGCCAAGATTTATAAATAAGGTAGACAAAGTTGCTGTTTTCTAGGTTGTTTGTCATAAAAATTCATTACCTGAGCCAAAGTCCTTTTTAAAAAATTTACTTACTTCTAGTAAATAATAAATAAAGTTTATTCTTTTATTTAAATCTAATTTGATTTTCTTTTGTGTTTTGAGATGGGAGTCTCACTGTATATCCCTGGCTGGCCTGGAATTCACAAAGATCTGCCTGCCTCTGCCTCTCAAATGCTGGGCTTAAAGATGTGCATCACCATGCCTGTCTAATTTGATTTTCTATTCCAGGTTTCTGTTAAATTTTGGCACTGTCAGTTTTTACCTTGGATACAATGCAATGCAGGATTTTTTCCCTACTATGTCCATGAAACCAAACCCTCAGTGTGATGACAGAAACTGCAGGAAGCAACAGGACAAATACAAGGTATACACAGTCAAAACAAAATGTCTGAGGGTCACGTGGCCTAGGACAGTGACTTTTCACAAGAAACAGACTTGGGATATAGTGTAAATGGATTCTGGATTTTTATAGTTTTAGTTAATTTAGCATACTTGAAAAACAAAACTCCATTCTTGCTTTTGGTAAGATAAAAGCCCTGTGTGACTCCTTGAGGAGTGCGTCAGAGAACTGAGGAGGAGTAACGGTGTTTGTGCGGTTTGCTTACACAGAGGAGGGCAGCAGCACAGCCCACACAGCAGGCTGCACCTGAGGAGGAGGGGCAGGAGGAGGTGCTGCATGAGGACAACGAGTGGGGTAAGAGCCTGGTGCACCGGACTCACGGTGGAAGACACTCCTTTCTGGGAGGGAACATAGGATTACAAAAGTTTAAATAATTCTTACAGTGTTTTCTGGGAGAGAATGTAAGATTACACAAAAGTTTAAGCAATTCTTAAGAGTTTTCTTGAGAATGAGCACAGGTCATATTTAACCTGCAGGTATTGAGCTGGTGTCTGAGGTTTCAGAAGAGGAACTGAAGAAGTCTTCAGGTCCCATTCCCGCCTTACCTGAAGGAATTACAGTGGCATACACAGTCCCAAAGAAGGTATTTGTGAAATCCGATTTACCATATGTAAACAGCAGATAAAGACTGTATATATTTATCTTGTTCCAGCTTCCTCTTAGTTGAAGCCTGCGAGGCATCTCCTGCTCTAGATGTTTACAGTGTGGGCAGTGAGGGGTGAGAAATGGACAGTCAGTGTCAGTGTGGGGACAGGCACAGCTCATTTAAAACGAGAAAGTAACACTTACAAATTCATGATATAGCAAGTATAATAGATTTTGGTTAAATTAGACTATTACTTTCACATATCGATAGTTTTAGCCACAAGCCCATGTAAAGGTGCTTCTGAAAAGGATGATGGTGTGCGCCTGTGATCCTAGCATGTAGGAGGCTGAAGCAGGAGGTTTGCAAGTTTGAGGTGAACCTGGATTGTAGTAAGACCTGGAAGTGGAGGTTGTGGGTGGGAGGTGAGGGGTGGTGGGTGGGGGGTTGAGCGGGGGAGGGAACGCTAGGTTGCCCATGAATAAACCTGCAGAAATATAGACTTTCTCAAGCACAGACTTACAGAACAGGGCCCAGGACCACCACACAAAAAGACGTACAGATAGGCAATAGGCACTGAAAAGTTGTCAAATGTCATTAATCATCAGGTGTGCAGATGAAACCCACTGAGGTATGTCTTACTCCAAGTGAAGAAGGTAAGTGCTGGCAAGAATGCAGAAAGGGACCTAGAATATAATAATGCCCTGCTCTCAGGAATGTAAATCAGTGTGTCCATTACGGAAGACAGAATGGAGGCTCCATATATGTGATCCAGCAGGCTCACCGGACGGGTATTTAGCTAAAATGTCTATTGACTAATTAATCAAAGATACACACACACTGGAACACTATTGAACCATAAGATGAAAACCTGTCATTTGTGACAGGACAGATGGAACTGGAAGTAATTAGTGAAATAAGATGGGCATAGATGGGCAAACACTACACGATCTCCCTCATATGTGGGCCCTAAAGACTGATGCTATAGACGTTGAGGATGGAATAGTGCTGCCAATGGTAAGCAGAGGCAGAGGAGGGAAAGGTTGGCCAGCAGCTTGGACGCTACAGCTAGCTGGGAACACTGAGCTCTGGTGTGTCACAGAAGCGTGGCTGTCGGTTGACATTGTTGATGTTCAGAAAGATAGAAGAAGTGACTTTTAAATGTTCTAATGACAAAGAGATAGTTTGAGGAGATATGCTTATCCTGACACGACATCACACAGTGTATCATGTACCAACTTCATGGTCTGCTATAACAAGTATAATTTTATATTAAAATACACTCAGTAGGAATGTTGAGAATACTGAAGTTGCTGCCCCTTGAACCAAATTTTGGTGGAGAATATAAGTATTTCAAAATGTATTTATCAGAGAAAACCAGCTTTCCAAGTGAGTTGAGCTTGGGTAAAGCAGACTGTGAGGACAAGCAGTTCTGCTTGGTTCTGTTTTCATTGCATTTCCCCCTTTTGTTGACAGGATTCTGTTTCTGAAGTAACAGTGGAAGAGTCTGGTGAAAGCTTGGAAGATCTCATGGCCAAGATGAAGAACATGTAGACAGTGGACCAGCATCTGTTTTATTTCCTGTGCTTACGCTGTTCCCTGGGGATTAAGTCAGAACTAATAAATGTAGGGCTGCCTTCACTGGCATGTGCATCTTGACAGATTGTTAGCTGTATGGAACACGAGTGCTTGCCCCCTGCTTCCTCTGTAACCGAATCAGAAACGCATGTACGGAAGGAAAGGAGAGGAGGGGTCCATCCATTATGTGATTTCCTTTACAGTAATTTCCTGTCTGTGGCCTGAGGCCCAGATGGAGGATGGTGCCTGGTGCCTGTGGCCGGCAAGTTTCTGGGTGAATGGCTTCCTACTGGACTGTTACCCACTAATAATCTGACCATGGATGACTTTAAACAGCCTGTAAGATAGCCCTCAGATGCTTCTCAATGAAATACAAGCAAAAGGTCTTCATTGGCAGTGTGTAAAGCTATGGGTTAGATATTTAAGACAAAGCATAGACAAACGAGAGTTAGCTTCATGGACAGACAGAAGTACAGAAACATAGTTATATTCTCATTTTCACTGACCAAGGAAAGGGCGTTGCTGTCTGTGGCAGAAGTACCTGGAGTCGCTATGGTACTGAAGAACAGGCGTGAGTGCAGTGTCCAGACTGTGTCCACCATATAGACTGTTCCTGAATACCTGACTCCAAAAATAGATGCTAGCAAGGCTTGTCCTGAGTAGTGGGCAAAATGAAGAACTCGAAATTTCGTCTGCAGTGGCTGACAGGTATTTATTCCCTGCAAGGGTTCCATTTCCCAACTGTGACCATGTAACGTGTAAACTGACTCCTGATGGGAACTACTGATGATTTTCACCTTGAAGATAAGGAAAGAATCTTAATGAATGCCTAAATTCTGTGTATTAGAAAATGTTAGCAAAAGTCAAACGTACCATTCCCCACTTGTAAAATAAAGGTGTAAAGACCAACTCCAGACATACGTTTGATGTACTATTGACTAGCTTTGGATTCTAGATTATGTGTAGTTTTCATGTTTATAGTAAAGTCAAGTGTTTCCAGCTTTGAACAAATTTACATTTATGTTGTCTTAGTAAATTTTTACAAATATTTTCACAAAACTTAGCATATTAGATTGGAGAATAACTTTTCAAATCACTAGACATGTTTTAAATTTTACAAATGAAATACATTTTTCTAGACTAATTCTTTAGAAATACTGGTCCATGCATTTTCTCACACTTACAGTTGTTAACCTTCCATGTCTGGTTAAGGTGTAATGCACAGGACCCACCATCTCCTAAAGATCTGCCTGCTGGGGTCTTAACGGTACCAAATGACAACGTTGTCATCTTCAAACAAACAAACAATAACAAAACCCCAAGCCTGCAACAGGCACCTGGTGATTCAGTAGTGTTCTCCCACAGTTGGCAGCCATAGAGACTGATGGGCAGCAGGCAGCGGAGGAGAATTACTGCAGAGAGGCTTGGCCGGGTGCAAGCATCCCTAACACCGTCCTAACACAGTGACTGGAGTCTAGATGTCATAAGGCCACTCACCACTTTGTTCTGACTGTTAACAGAGAGGTGGTCGCTGCCTCTGCTCAGCGTTTTGTGTCTTGTTCTCATGGGAATACTCCCTCGCTACCCACAGACCTGTGGGCACGAGGAGAAAGAAGGCAGCAACTTCAGGGGCATGTCAGGGAAGCTTTGACTGCCCCAAAGCCATTTCTATTTCCCGGATTTTTCTTTCTGTAAAGTACTGAAGACAAGTTACAGTAAATTTTGGTTCCTGCCAATTGTTTATGATTGAGGGGCTTGTCTGAAAATTGTCATTTGGCTAAGGAGATACACGTTAAAGCGAATGCAGTCTGCGAATCTGGTGACTTTAATACAGTCTGTGAATCAGGCATCTGTTAATGTGAACATGATCTTACTGTTAAAGAATCGCAGATCTACACACTTGCTTTTAACTTACTAAGCACAGAACATGTTGTTAGTGCAGCAAATAATGAGATAAAAAATAGATAAAATAATGATTTTATTATGTACTTAATTTGAATATAGTTTAGAGAAAAAAAGAAAAATGTATAATTTAGTGGCCACCTCAGCTCTAATTTGTACCTAAAGCCACTTAAATAACAATGCATTTTCTAAAATATTTTTGTGTAGTTCTCAAATGTAAATTATGTAAGAAAAAAGAATAAATATTATGCCTACTTGAAAATTCTATTAGAGTGCTGGTCACAGCTAATTAAAGTTTTTGTTTTTTGAGGTGATAAACATAAACTTTGTGCTATATTTTTAGTGTATTAGTCTTGAATTAATCAGATTCTAAGCTTTGACAGATTATTTGTAAGATCAATATTTAATATGTTCATGGATTCAGTTATCTGTACCTTTCACAGTGGGAAAACCCCAAAAGATAGGTTACGGTCATATTTTAGCTTTTATCTTCCTCTGAGCTTGAGCCTCCTCAAAAGGTAGAAAAAGCTCATTTCGTGCCATCTTGCCTAATTTAAGTTATCCTAAAAATGTTTAGACTTCAGCAATGCATCTGAAGCTCCGGCAGGAGTTACCTGGTCCCCTAGCTCTCAGGCTGCTTCTGAGCGGCCTCAGGGAGGGGCCCTGCAGTTGAACTGTAAGTTCTGGGTGGTGATGCTGCTGGCTACTGCATCCCTGGGAGTTTCATGATACTTGGCATACCCTGCAGTCACCACAGAGGTCTTCAAGTTGAACAAACTACTGAGTAAACTTGGCCGATATTCGAGTCTGCTCAGACATGTTCAGTGTTGATTTTTAAATAATAATGCAAAATAGCCTTGTACGACAGAGTGTAAAACAGAGAGCTTGCAATTGCACTTTTATTTTAAAACAACAGAATACAATTTTTATGTCTCATCTTTATAGTAATACATATTGAGATATTACAGGATTTAAAATTGATGAAAATTTTACTATAAATATACAAATAGCAATATCTAAAATGTGGCAGTATTTATAAGATCTATAAAAAATATTTAATTTTCAGTATGAAAACAACCTGTTGAGGTAAATCAAGATTGATTTAGACCATTTTAAGAAAGAAATAGAATTGTCATGGCTTTTCATGTATGTGTGTTCAGGAACACACCCAGGGTCTGATGCATACTACCACTGTGTCCTCAGCTCTACTTTTTTATTTTGTGACAAGGGCTCACTAAGTTGCCCAGGCTGGCCTTGAACTCACTGCATACTCTAAGCTGGCCCTGACCTTGAGAACCTCCTGTATCAGCCTGTGAGTAGCTGGGCTTGCAGGCCTGTACCACAATAAGAAAGATCAGAGTGGTAAAGAGCCAGACACCTGTGGCACAGGCACAGCACATTGCTAACGTCCCTGGAGACAGCACAGAAGGCAGGGGATGACTAAATCTGCTTAGGGAATCGGGAGACTCAAAAGCAAAGCCAGGTGTGGTGGTTTGCACCTGTGGGCCCAGCACTCAGGAGGACAAGCAAAGCCAGGTGTGGTGGTTTGCACCTGTGGGCCCAGCACTCAGGAGGCCAAGGAGGAATGTTCAAGGTCACCCTGAACTATACAGACTCACACACACAGTGAAGAGCTAGGGGGATAGCTCAGTTCTGCATTTGCCATGTAAGCCTAAGGGCCCAAATTCAACCCCCAGAACCGACTTTAGAGCTGGGCATAGAAATGGAAGCTTGTAACCCTGTCTTCAGGGCAAGAAGATAGGTCACTAGGAGGCTGGAAGGCCAGTGAGCCTAGGTAAATAAGCACCAGGTCACCGAGACCCTGTCTCAAAAAAATTTTTTAAAAATTAAATAAAATTAAAAAGGTAGACAGCAACTGAGGAATGATACACAAGGCTGACCTCTGACCTCCACACATACATGCACGTATGTGTGCATATCCTCACACACAAACCCAGAAAACAGACAAGAATTCCTGTCCACTTCGTTTCACTGAAGACTGTTCAGGCCTTTCCTAAACATCCCTTTAGCCCTTGAAAGTTCTTTGAGGTAGAGAACTGGGTCAGACCCCTGCTGAGAACAGATGATGAGTGGCAGAGGGAAGGCTGCTCCTGACGGAGACAACGAACCATGGAACTCTTAGACCATGGGCTCTTGTTGCAGAAGTCAACCTCCTCATGCCATTGACTGCTGATGTCTACACCCTGGATCTCATCCCATAGGAAATGGGCTCATTAATCAATGTAAACCTGACGCAGCAATTCAGTGTAATCCAATACAACGTCATGCAAATACCAGTTAAATAACACTAAGTTGGAAAAAATGATTTTCTTTAAAAACGTTTAAATTTTGAATTAGAATGTTCCAGATGTTGTTTTAGCCTGAGGTATTCTCACAAAGAATGATACTGTTACCTTTGTCCTTGATGGAGGAAGACATTAGATGTTTTAAAGATAAATGTGTCTCCACTTGAGGACTGCCTTGAAGGAGCTTTTCCCCCCAAAAGTGATGTCTCTGCTTCTTTTATTTCCATTGCCCTTTTGTACAGTTCAGCAGCTTTTTCAAAATTCCCTTCATCATAGCTTTGAGAGGGAAAAAACATGAGAAATGCACTGCCATTAACAAGAGGCCCTTGCTTCTCAATAACCATCCCAGACACATAAAAACAAGTTGCAAATAATTTCCCATTGCCATTGCACTGTTTTTTTTCTTTCCCCTCTAGTATATTCACACAGGTCAGACCAGTTAGCCAGGGTTCTCAGATTCTTCTGTCTACAGTGTGGAACCTTCTGTCTCTTGTATGTGCACCATTAAGATCACTGTAATAGGTTCGGTACAGATGCCCAGTGCTCTTACCATCTGCATCCCAAGATGAAGACACTGGAGTAAGCAAAACAACACACACCTTACTCGCCAGCTCTGAGATTAGTAGGTAGCCCTATCACTCCAGAAGCAGTTAGCAGCCAGTATAAGCCATCTTCACTGCTGGGCATGATATACACCTTCAAAAAACCAGCCTGTCTTCTCTGCTTGAGTACCTACCGTAGGAGTATCCAAAGCTGCATGAGATGCCTTTTCAGCAATAAATATCCCATGCTATTCTGTGATGAGTCAAAGCTATTAAAATTGGGATGGATGAGAAAAGGGGGAAAGTTCTTACCTGAGCACAGCTAAATTTTTTAATGTTTCTCCAACTCGAGGATGCATCCGCCCCAAGCTATCTTCATAAATCTTCAATGCTCTTTCATACAGTGGCAGGGCTTCGCTGTGCTTTTTCTTATTAAAGACAAAAAGTAATGGTGCTCACTTAACACACCGTGTTTCTCAAATTACTTTTAATGTATTCTATACTGAGCTGACCTACTTGGTAAGCACTTTGAAAAAAAAATCTCAATATCCTAAGGGATGCAAGTAAACATTGTTTTATGAACAATCATAAGTTATGATTGTGGATAATTATAGCAGAAAGTAAAAAAACTTAAGTTTTAGACTTGGTTTAGTAACAATCTGACCCGGTTCTGGAATATAAGCACAGCCTGCTTACTGCCCCAGACTGTCTTGAGGATGATGGGGCCTCCAGAACATGAAAAGCAAACCTGATTTCAAGTCATCAGTCAGCTGGTCTTCTATGTGCAGAAAGGAACCAGCTTACGAGCCTAACTTCAACAGGAGTTGAATTATTTAAAAAAGAAGCATTAGCTGGTAAATGACCTTATATGGTGCCATTAACTCACATTTATCCATATATATATATTTTTTTTTCTTCAGACCATTCATTTGTAAATAGTTGAAATGTAGATGCTTACCATTTGGCTATGAAGGACTGCCAAATTCACCAAGGCAGTAGCTACACTGGGGTGCTTTGGGCCAAAGGATTTCTGCCGAATTTCAACAGCCAATTCATATAAAGGTACAGCTTTGTCAACTCTTCCCTTAAAAACAAAAAAGTGTAATCTAACAAAACATGAAAGCAATAACTACTTTCTGGCCAGAGCTTTCCCCCAAAATAAAACTATTAAATGAAGTGGAGAAGCATACAGCTAACTATGCCAATAGGCAACTGGAAATCCAAAATATCTCAATGAAGTTGCTGGGAATGCAGACTTGTCTGATAATTTGGGAAGATAATTTGCACTCTGTTTACTCATCCAGTGTTTCCAGTAAAAGAAAAAAAAAAAAAATGCAGTGGTGTAGATCTGTTGCTGTCCTTAACTCCCGGCGGCATCAAAATAAAAGCCACTTTCCACCGTCTGCCAAACCTCTGGGGCGTCTTGGTGCTTTAACTCCGAAACTGGCCTGAAAGAATGGCATGCTCCCTTCTTACTCCAGGCCCTTCCATGCTGAGACCACCAGCCCGGGAGCCTCATGGCTTCTCAGGACAGCCGGCAGCTCTGTGGCTATACCACTCACAGCACACCAGGGCCAAGTTTTATTTGAACAGTTAGAGTCACCCAAACATCACTCCCATGGCGAAGAGCTGATATTTAAATTGTAGACAAAGTCAGAGAAAAGTGCAGTAAAATGACGATTTTGTAAAAAAAAAAAAAAGGGGGGCGGCACTTTCTGCATCCCATGCCATTGGATGATTTGGTGTGTTTTGGTTAACAGCACGTGCAGAAAGGGGGATTTGAAAATCCCTGAGATATTATATAAAAACCATCTCATTCACAATGCTGATGAAATGTTTTGTATTTGAAAGGAACTCATTCACAATGTTGATGGGTAGATTTGTAGGTGAAATGTATCTTCAGAAAACCAAATCCATATCTTAACTGGATTAAATCTGAAACAATATATACCTTCCTGGTCTCCTTTGTTAGAAATTAAATCATATTTTTTTTAAAAAGCTCACCTCAATTACCTGCCATCGGGTTATAAACTAACTGGCTGGGCGCAGTCATGGCTTCTCTGGTACATTATAAGCATCTGAGCACGGTGAGGCATACTTACTGTTTTTTTATACAAGATTGCAAGATGCTTCACTGTGTAGGCCAGGGAAGGGTGGTCAGGAGCCAAGGCCCGTCTCCGGATGTCCAGGGCCCGTTCATAGAGTGCCGCTGCCTTAACATACTGTTTCTTTTCGTTGCAAAGTGCTGCCAAGTTATTCAGGGACTGGGCACAGTCTGGATGATCCGGGCCCAGAACCCGTTCCCTCATTTCCAAGGAACGCTTTAGAAACTGTTCTGCCGTTCTAGGAACAAAACCCCAAAGTGCCTGAAATAATTTATTCTCTAGAGGTCTGGGCCCTAAGCCCTAGTGAGGTGGAGAACAGAAACATTTTTTTATTCCTAGACAATGCAAAGGAAATATTCATCCCAAACCTGCCCCCCCCCCGCCCCCCTGCCCCACTGCTTCCGTGTGGTCACTCAGTTCTCAACTCCATTTCTCCTAAAAGAAAACCCACGCATACTCTTGGAAACAGCCTTCAAAGATCTTTACAGTGATCAGCCCGGTGCCAAATGAAAGATGTTGGCATTCGGCCCTTTCCCTTAGGGTTTGCTACTAAATAATTGTTAGTAAAAGGAACTTAGGGGAAGAGGATGGAAAACGTGTTTCATTTTTCTGGAACCTAAATGCACTTGTTTTTTCAGACAGTAGACGGGTAGGTGTGAAGTAGTTTCTAAGTAAACTAACTGGTGAAAGGCGCAGCCGGCCGCTGACTCTCCTAGCTCCTCGCTGGTTTGAAGTTGCTCCTGTGAGGGCTCACATACACTGTCCGCATTAACTCACTTTTCATAGCACGAAAGGCCATGCTACGGGAGCTCCGGAGTATCACTTAGCTTCAGAAGCAACGTGGAAAAGAAAAGGAAACAAAACATCAAGTGTGTGAACGGTCCTCAGCCAATATCAAACTGGAAGTGGGCAGAGGCTTCGTCCGCTTTTCCTAACTGAACCTGACGCACATGTAAAACAGCGTCACAGCAAAGAGAGCCAGTGGATACTTAGTCTGGCTGTGAACGCCACGGTACTCACTCGAGGTTGTTTTGGAGGTAGTAGAGGACACCCAGTTCATTGAGGGTTCGGGCATTCTCAGGCTTGTCCTTGCCCAGAGTGAGCTCTTCTAACTGCAGAGCCCGTCGGCGTAGCAGGGCGAACCCGTACTGCAGGGACACAAAACGCGACCACTGAGTGCCGGCCTCGACTTGGGAAGCATCTACTGGCGTCCTAACAAAAGCCTTTCTCTGTAACCTGGATGGCAGTTATTTGAAGTAGCACACTGACTGTACCACTTACAAGGAGTACTATTTCTACGTGGAATCATGTTCACAGTTCCTTAAACACGTATGAAAATGATCGTGATGCATTTTTAGCATGGAGTGTGCCACAGCCCTGCAAAGAAAGACCTGGCAACGGCTTCCTAATCTTTACTGAAGTGGGTCCTTCTCTCCAGAGCATTTTATACTTATTTGTTGTTTTAGAATCATGCATATGTACACACATGTGTATGTGAAAGCCAGAGGTCAACCTCACTTGGTTTTATTTTTAGAAAGGCTGTCATTTGCTGGGACCTGGGGAGAGCCACTTAGATTAGGAAAGGGACAGTGACCCTCCTGTTTCTGCTTCCCCGGTGCTGGGATTACCACTGTGTGGGCGTGCCAGCCTTTGTTTTTTATTAATGTGAGGGCTGCAGACGGGTCCTTATGTTTATGCAGCAAGTACTTTACTCACCAACCATCTCCTCAGTCCCACGTACAGAGAATGGTGAAGCTGAACATGCTTTATTTAAATTTTTTTTTAAATCGGCAACTTAGAAACATTTAACATGTTTGCTCAAGGAAAATAGTTCTTCCTGGTCCTAATCTCAAGGAAGATGTTAATTAAACCTCTATTTCCTTTCCTAACTCTTCACAGATCAGAATCAAAGTGGCTTCAAACAGCACTGGCCAGAGTCTCCTTCAGCTGAGTCTATAAGTTAAATGCTCTCTGGCTTTTAGCAACAATACTGCTCTCCTACTGTGATTATAAATAAAAGGAGAACGCTGATAGGTATATTTCTAAAGTCACTTAAAACCTGAAGGTTTCTGCACTCGTGGTCCCCAGACCTCATCTTCCCCTCAAATTCAAGGACAACAGGAACAAAGCTTATTATTACCAGGCTGCCTTTTCTCCTTGTGGCTTGCTGACGAATTATAACGGATTTTTTCCTAAAATGTTCAGCTTGTTCATACCTTAAAATGAGGGAAGGAGGGAGGGAGAGAGGAAGAGAGAATATGGTGAGTCATGGGAAAGACCATATCTGAGTCATGAGCCAGGGAGATGCAGACACTGTTACAGTTTTGACTGTTTTGACTGTTAAATACAATAGGAATCTAGGGGTGGCTCACGCAGTTCAAAGTCTCTGAGGAAACCCACACAGCCTTCTGAAAAGGTCACAATTAATGATTTTAAACCCAAAGTTTAGTTTGCAGTGGGCACCTTTTATCTGGACAGGGTAATTTTTGGTTAGCTATAAATGCAAAAATCCAGGCTGAGTTAGTGTGAAGCAATTCTTACAGAAGTTAAAAAGTAGAACTTCTAGGAAGTTTCCCTAATGGTGGAGGAAGAGAAAGAATTTCTGAGACTGGAAGAGTTGCCACTCAGTAGTAGAAAAGCCTTAAAAAGGCATGCTGTCTTATTGATACGGTGTCAGAGCCACACACTGGCTGGGCAAGTGCTCTGCTGTTGGGCTATACCCTCGCTTTGAAAGCCTTTTTATTGCACTATTGATCAGCCCACATTTCCTACAACGGGTGTGTAGTTGACATTTTAGGCTTTGTGGGCTCTGTGACCTCTGTCAAAACTAGGAAAACCTTCCAATGAAGCATAGAGGTAGCTACAGGTAATACATAAATAAACCTTCCAATGAAGCATAGAAGTGACTGTGGGTAATACATAAATAAAAGTCATGGCCAGGAGCACCTAAAACCTTATTGCTGGGCGGGAGAGATGGATCAGAGGTTAAGAGTACCACCGGCTCTTCCAGAGGTCCCGAGTTCAATTCCCAGCAACCACATGGTGGCTCACAACCATCTATAATGAGATTTGGTGCCCTCTTCTGGCATCCAGGTACAAAGCACTCATATACATTAAATAAATAAACAAACAAATAAATCTTAAAACAAAACAACAACAACAACAACAACAAAACCCTTATTGCCAAACTGGACTTGGCCACTAAGAACAGATCATGGTCCTGGTAATCGCAGTGTGCTCAGCATCACAGTGACGCCTGCTGGGAGAGCCAGAGTTCAAACCTCAAACTCCATTACTTCTGAATATGCCTCTCCTTCACGCATCTTCAGGGAAAAGCAACCTGGACATTCTGATTTTCTTTGTGTAGCCCACTCAGAACAGAAAATACCATCTGAACGTGAGGAAGCTAAACACCCGCAAAGCAAAGCCTACCACTTACACACACTTGGTCCATGAAGGCGGAGCGTGAGTCAGCTAAGACTTACTTGTTTTGTTTATGGTACAGAGTCGCCAGCGCCTCAAGTTCACGGGCCGCGTGCGGATGGTCCGCCCCGTAAGCGTTTTCCGAGATCTCCAAGGCCTGTTTGTACAGCTGCTCTGCATCGCTAAACTTCTTCCACTGCACGTACACGCTGGCCAGCTGGTGGAGGGACCGGGCTACTCTCGGGTGATCTGGATCTAACGCCGTCTCCCGGATTTCTAGGGACCTCTGCAAAGGTACCACAGCCTGGGAACAAGGGTGAGGGGCTGATGGACGCAGCCTTTAACCACCACAGCTCTCGGCAGGCACCCACAAGCGAAAACAGCTTCCCCTCCTGGGAAGGAGAGACCTGCACACGTGGAGAGCCGCCCTGCCTTTGGGGTTACCTGACTGAGGAGGCCCAGGTCCTTCAGAAAGCGGCCGAGCGTCTCATACAGGTCGGCTAGACACAGCATGTTCTCCTCGCCTTCGCAGTTCTCATACAGCTTGAGTGACTCGAAGTACTCAGTCGCCATTGCGCCCTTGTCTTTGCCAACAAACTGCCAGTAACTCAGCAACTCCGCGAAGTGTCCTCTGTTCCAACAAACAGTGTTAACTTGCTGGAAACATAACGTTAAAGTCGGCTGCAAGTGCAAGTACCAGAATAGCTTCCTACGGAGCTATTGGCAATTGATGCCGAGGCAAGCATAGCACAGAGCCGCTGAGGCTAGCCTTGCTCAGTCATCCATCCCATAGCTCCCAGCTGTGTCCTCCGCAGTGGGCTGTCTGACCTCCCAAAGGGGGATACCAGCGCCACCTGCTGTCTGAGAGGGAAAGGCCTTTGCAGTGCCGGCAGCTGTGGCTAAGATCTTGCAGTCACTGGAATCCCTGGTAGACAGTCCATGCTAAAGTTACCTCGGCCCACCCCCAAATCATTTCAAACGATGAGAATTAGAATAGCAGAAAATAGAGGAACAGGCCATCTCCCATAGCATAGGCACCTCGTGCTTGTCTCAAGGAACTGGGGGGAAATAGCAGCATCCATCTGCAGGTGATGCCGAGGAGGGTGAGAGAGATGCCAAGCCAAAGGCCAAATCTGAATTCCTGGGACTCACAACCAGCTGGCATGGAGCTCAACGGGCCCAAGAATGAAATTTGTGAGCTCTTGCTCAGGAGCAAATCAAAATTTTCATGTATTTTCTTAGAAGTGTCTACATTTCTAGTGAGGCAGAAATCGAACAAGGAATCCTTTCTGGGGCTTTGTAGGTCAGAAGTTGGGCTAATGGAAGTACAGTTACACCATTAGGAAGCCCAAATGTAGCCAAAGAGGCAACAGAATGCACTCAAGAGACAGAACAATGTTTATAGATCAACACTGGTCAGGTTCCACTGGGAACCCGGAATCTCGTTTGAAGTGGCACTTGTGAGAGACCTGGAGGCCCTGAGAGGCTGACTTTGGGAATAATTTCTCTGCACAGTTTAAAATCTGCTTAAATGCAAAAATAAGATATACAAGTGCCCTGGGATCATTCCAGCTGACCGAAAAGCACCAATATACTTTCCCTCCAGACAAATGAGCTTCATGACAATTTCTAAACTGTCATGGACTCCCCCCCCCCCCCCCCACTGTTTGTATTTCAGATGCTTCTGAAACTCCTCCTATTTTAAATGTCAATACAATTCCATTTCGCTAGTGTTCTTTTTTGTTTTTGTTTTGAGGCAGGGTTTCTCTGTGTAGCCTTGACTGTCCTGGACTCGCTTTGTAGACCAGGCTGGCCTCGAACTCACAGCGATCCACCGGCCTCTGCCTCCTGAGTGCTGGGATTACAGGCGTGCGCCACCACTGCCCAGCCTCACCAGTGTTCTTAAGCAGAACAACTGGCTGTTTAAAGCTGTCCCTCTGGGGAGAGAGGATGTAGGAGGAGCCTCGGACCTTTTGTAAAGGTTTTGAGACACGAAGAGATTGAGGAGGCAGTCGTGAAGCTTCTGTTTACTTCCCTGCTGCTGGAAGAGCCACGGGAGCTCATCCGCGATTCTCCAGGTCACTCTGTCCTGACTGAGAGAGAGAGAGGAGACCACACAGTGAGACTTCCACCACAGAGGGCTCTGAAGGCTTCAGGAGAGTGCTGGAGGGAGACAAAGACGTTTAACCATTGTTGCTGACTCTAGAAGAGTCCAAGGCTGAGAAAGCTAGGCCAATACCAGAACCATTTTCCCATTCTCACCATTAGATAAATACCTGAACCATTTTCCCATTCTCACCATTAGATAAATACCTGAACCATTTTCCCATTCTCACCATTAGATAAATACCAGAACTGGTTTCCCATTCTTGCCGTTAGATAAACCCCTGACATCTTGGACCAGGCTCTTGCCCAGGCTGAGGAGAGGAGGAGATAAAACATTGAAACACTGAAAGAGTTAAGAGTGACAGCCCCATCCATACACTAACACTTCATGTGCTAAAGGTGTTTTTCTAAATGAAGGCAAAGAAAGAAGGAAAGAAAGGAAGACAGAAGCAGACGCAGCAGCAGAAGACCTGCAAAGGATCTGAATATACATACTCAGGGGCGTGTGTGTGTGTGTGTGTGTGTGTGTGTGTGTGTGTGTGTGTGTGTGTGAGTGTGTGTGTGAGTGTGTGTGTGTATGAGTGTGTGTGAGTGTGTGTGAGGGAGAATTGAGTGTGTGTGTGAGTGTGTGTGTATGTGAGAGAGAATGAGTGTGTGTGTGTATGAGAGAGAATGAGTGTGTGTGAGTGTGTGTGTGTGTGTGTGAGAGAGAGAGAGAGAATGCACATGTGTGTTATATATCTTTATTTATACGGAATAAAGTGAAGACAGCAAATTGATCTTGTATCAGTGTCATTCAATGTTTCATCTTTGTCGTAATAACAAAAGATTTCCATAAAATGGTATTTTGTCCTTGGTATTGCTATGGGATAAGGAAAGAATAGATTTCTTTAGGTAATAATTAAAGTTTTACTTTTTTTTTTCTTTCAGTACTTGGGATGGAATCCACAGTTTAGCATACGCTAGGTAGGCACTGGGCTACCTTCCCAGCCTTTAATTTCGAGATAGGGAAGGTCTCACTAAGTTTTGCAGGCTAGATTTGAAATCACCAATAGCGTTAGACAGGCTTTAAACTTACAATCTCCCTGCCTCAGTCTACCTAAGTAACTGTATCACAGGCCTGTGCCACCTGACCTGGCTCAAGTTTACACGTCAAGTTATAAGCAAAGGAAGAGAAGCAAGAACACAAAGGTAGGTGGGGTGTGTGGCAGGACAGGGCAGACATTGGCGATACCTGAGCTGTGAGGTAAAATAATCGATCAGCTTTTGTCTGTATGAGGAGACGAGGGCGGGATCCTCCATGTATTCCAATCTCACTGTTTCCCAGGCCTTGGGGTGAGGGAAGGGAAATAAAAGAAGTCAAGTCATTATACATCTGACAGCGGATTTGCAAAAAGCAATGTATAATTCTGACACTTCTATAGTTATATAGTAGAAATAGCCCTACAATATTAAAATTTTTTTCAAGACATACTGATGTTAAAAGCTTAGTTTAATATAAAAATTAAGAACTCAAAGCACAATTTAATTTAAAAATGTAAAAAAATTTTTCTGGCATATAAGACGACCATCCCCCAACTTTAACTTTTCCAGTTAAAATATAGCATTTGCAGCCTGAGTCTGCTGCACAGGGTGTGCTCCTGCACTGGAAGAGGAGCAGTCTTTTTTTTTTTCTTTCTTTTTTTTTTTTCTTAATTTATTCTTGTTACATCTCAATGTTTATCCCATCCCTTGTATCCTCCCATTCCTTCCCCCCCCCCCCATTTTCCCATTATTCCCCTCCCCTATGACTGTTCCTGAGGGGGATTACCTCCCCCTGTATATGCTCATAGGGTATCAAGTCTCTTCTTGGCGACCTGCTGTCCTTCCTCTGAGTGCCACCAGGTCTCCCCCTCCAGGGGACATGGTCAAATGTGAGGCACCAGAGTACGTGAGAAAGTCGTATCACACTCTCCATTCAACTGTGGAGAATATTCTGACCATTGGCTAGATCTGGGAAGGGGTTTAAAGTTTACCGCCTGTATTGTCCTTGGCTGGTGCCTTAGTTTGAGCGGGACCCCTGGGCCCAAATCTGCCTATCATATCGTTCTACTTGTAGATTTCTAGGACCCTCTGGATCCTTTTATTTTGCTATTCTCCCATGCGTCTCTCATTTAGAGTCCCAATGGGATGCCCTCCCCTCTGTCCCAGTTTCCTGGTAAGTGAAGGCTTTCGTGGGGCATGCCCCTTGGGCTAGTATGCAGATATAAGTGAGTATATACCATTTGATTCTTTCTGCTTCTGGGTTAACTCACTCATTATGATCATTTCTAGCTCAATCCATTTATCCACAAATTTCAGGAATTCCTTGTTTTTAATAGCTGAGTAGTATTCCATAGTGTATATGTACCACAGTTTCTTTATCCACTCTTCTAATGAGGGACACTTAGGCTGTTTCCATGTTCTGGCTATTATGAATAAGGCTGCTATGAACATGGTTGAGTAAATTTTCTTGTTGTGTGCTGGAGCATCTTCTGGGTATATTCCAAGGAGTGGAATAGCTGGGTCCTGAGGAAGCCCTAGTCCCATTTTAAGAGGAGCAGTCTTATACAGCGAGTATATTCTAAACTCTTTTTTAACTGGAAAAGTTAAAGTTGGCAGTCATCTTGTACTCTGGAAAATATGGTAATTTTTTAAAACAGCGCATTGAAAAGGTAACTCAAAAGAATAAATTATATCCAAGTCATACGTGAGAAAGGAGCAAAGCTGTAAAATGACATGCATCCTACAGGATGCTGTACCCTAAGGTGAAGGAGTTCATACACTGCTCTGTCATGGCGTGATGGCACGGATCCCATCGGCCAGCTTTACAGCCGTGAGCCACACAGCTGGCCTGATCCCTTCAAGGGCCATCTCCAGTCTCTCCGCAACCCCATGGGAAGCTGGGCAGTTTGCTGAGCTTAGAATTCACCCTGCACTGGACAGTACCGGAGCGGGGTGAGCGGCTGTGCAGGGAGGGGGCTGACTCTCCTTGTGTGTTTGCATTCCTAGAGAGAAAGTCCCTTTTGATTTTGCTTCAGGTGTTTTATGACTGGAATTGTGCTCTTTTTTTTAATTTAACATTTTATGTGCAACATGTAATAGAAATAACTTCTTAATATTTTTTTTTTTCTTTTTTGGAGACTTGCCTCTTGGAATGTAGCGTAGGCTGGCCTCAGACTCACAAAGCTTTTGCCTCAGCTTCTCAGGGTTATAGGCATGTGCCACCATACCTAGCTTCTCTTAATAAATGTGTCTTTTGAGACATAAGCTCATACAGCCCAGGCTAGACTTACATAGCAGAGGCTAGTCTTGAACTCCTGATCCTCCTGCCTCCGCCTCACAGGTACTGAGATAATGGTAGACTTGTGACACTGGGACTGGCTCCTTTTGTTAAGATTGAAGTGTACAATATACACTATAGAGACAATATTTTACAGTAGACCTTTAGAACTAAAGCATCTCGGGTATCGCCTTTGACATGATAGCTGCCTCACGAAGGCACTACACATGCTTAGTGTTGGACAGGTTCCACACCTAACCTAAAGTCACTACAAAAAAAAAAAAAAATCATATTGACAAAGCTTAGCATCTTTTGATGCTAACATCTGAAACATTTAACTTAACATAGTATAACATAGCACAGAATGCTACATTGATAATTATAAGTAAAAAAAAAAAAAAGAACATACACACAAAAAAACCTTTGTATTAAAAAGGTGTCTGAAGTAACATTTACCTGCAGATGTTGAAACCTGAGCAAGCCACAGCTGTAAGTCAGCAGACACATTTTGTGTAAATTGTGAACAATGGAGATCAAGGAGGCCCAGGGCATCTCAGGATACAGCTCCATCAGCTCTGACTCACTCACGCCATTGTGACTAACGTTGATGAGGCAGAGAATCTAGACAGAGAACAGAGCACATGGGGACCACAGGGACCACAGAAACCACAGCCAAGAATTCTAAGACTCAGTGCCTAACGTTTTACTCAGACTTTGTCTCAAAGGAAGAAAGAAAGTAAAGAAGCAGCTGAAGAAAGTCATGGTGATGTCAACTTCTGACTTCAACATGTGTACAAACTGGCAAATGCACCCTCTAACATGCAGGTCTCTCCCTCCCTCTCCCTCTCTCTCTCTCTCTCTCTCTCTCTCTCTCTCTCACACACACACACACACACACACACACACACACACACACACACACACACCCTTACCAACACAGCACCCTCCCAAAATAGAAAACTTACTCAACAAAATGTCAGAGCTTGTCTTAAAGTTCTAAGACAGCATATTATTGGCAAAATAAGAAAAGCTGAACTGAACAGAAAAGTCTAGAAATACACTCACAGTCACATATGAGCGTGATATTTATCAGGTAGCATTCCAAATCAGAAGATAAATATTATTTAATAAAAAATAGCAATCAGGTTGCCACATGACAAAAGGCTAAAAAGTAGCTAAGTTTTCCTCACATGAGCTAAAATAAAACAAAACAAATAAACGTTTACATATAAAGATATAAACGTTTTAAAAGAAGCTACATGTACACACACCCCACAGGGGACACTTAGAGCAGCAGGGAGTTTTAAAGACATAGCAGACCAGAACTGCTGGCAAATTTGATTTTACCAAAATAAAAATTTAAATGAATACCACCATAGATGATGAGACACAAAGGAAAAAGACATCTAACTCATATTCAGTACGAACATTTTAAGAACTTCAAACCAATAAGAAAAAGAAAACTTGGGTGTGGGGAGGTGACTCAGTAGTTAAAAGCATTTGCTGCCTCCAGAGGGCGAATGTTCATTTCCCAGCATCCACACCAGGGGGCTCACAACTACATTTAACTCTAGCTCCAGGGTACCCAGAGACCCCTCCTGGCTGACTGGGGAAGCTGCACACTAATGCTCATTTGTGCCCCAGAAGACAGGCACAGGTATACATGGAATTAAAACCAAGCCCAAAACAAGTACAAACCTACAATCAAAGCACTTGGAAGACTGGTCCAGGATTGCTTCAAGTTTGAGACCAGCCTGGGGTTCAGGACAGCCTGAGCTATAGAGCAAGACCCTATCTCTTCTTTTTTCTTTGTTCTTTTTTTTTTTTTTTTTTTTTTTTTTTTTTTTTGTAGGGGAGGGGGAGTGCAGGGGCCATTCCAAGACAAGGTTTCTCTGTGTATCTTTGGCTGTCCTTTGTAGACCGGGCTGGTCTCAAACTTACAGAGATCCGCCTGCCTCTGCCTCCCTGGATTACAGGTGTGCACTACCTGGCCCAGCAGAGCAAGACCTGATCTTATAACACACACACACACACACACACACACACACACACACACACACACACACAAACAGAATAATCAATAAGCACAAGAAGAGAAATCTTAGTGATAACCACGAAGGCTCCTACTAAGCACTGGCTCTAGCCTCCTACATCTGCTTGCAGCATAGTTAAACTCAAATAAAAAACGAGTAACTTCCATTCACAGGGCTCCACACGAGGCCCCGGCTCGCCTCTCTCCTGGGTTCACTGCATTTCACCTGTGTCATCCGCTCTTTATCCACTTCATTTGGCATGGACTCCCGGACGGAGCGGAGAACGAGTCTGTACAGTGAGACTGTATCTTGACACTGCAGACACTGATGAAGGGTTTTATCTAAGTTGCCTGCTCTCCCGGCACTGTGGGCATAGAGAACAGACTGAGAATCTGGGGCACAGAAAAACAATGACCTCTATTTTTACACTGCAACTCATAATGGGAAGTCAATTTAAAAAAAGTGATAGTTTTCTGGGGCTGTTGGAGCCATTTGGTTTATTTTATTATACCATTTAACTTATTTCCATAAGCATGCGCTGAGAGTTATTTTATGTCGAGTAATTAGTGTTCACCACAGAGCATAAACACTGGTAAGAGTTGGCTCTTAGCCTCCAGCAAACCACCTACTGCAGGATGCAGGGAATAACAGTAAACAGTTAGCCCTCCCTGCACACTGAAATTGTAAGGAGCACTAGGGCAAACTAAAGAAATTTAGTAAATAAGCCAGGGCTGGTGATACAACTGTAACCCCAGCTACTTGGGGTGGGCATGGGGTGGGAGCAAGGCAGGAAGAGCCCAAGTTTAAGACTTGCCTAGGGTCTAAGGTCAGACTCACAACTTAGTGAGACCCCACCTCAGGGCAGAACATTTGTCTAGCATGCATAAAGCTCTAGGTTCAGGTCTAGGTACTGCAAAATAAACAAACCGAGTAAATACAGATGCTACACACACACACACACACACACACACACACACACACACACACACACACATTCACATACATTAGAAAAGAGTTGAGTATGCGGCCTAGCAGCAGAGTACATGCCCTGGCCTAGGCCTGGGTCCCACACAAAAGTTTCTTTTTTAAATACCGAAATGGTTCACAGTCCCTCTTAAAATAGATTCTTGCAGAAACTTGATATCTAAGAACCAAATAGCCCAATTTAAAAACTAGGGTACAGATCTAAAGAGAATTCTCTATAGGGGAAACTCAAATGGCTGGGAAACACGTAAAGAAATGTTCAACATCCTTAGCCACGAGGGAGATGCAAATCAAAACTACTTTGAGCCCAGCTTATACCTGTCAGCAGGACTAAGATAAAAAACGTGGAATTAGGGGGCTGGAGAGATGGCTCAGAGGTTAAGAACACTGTTCTTCCAAAGGTCCCGAATTCAATTCCCAGCAACCACATGGTGGCTCACAACCATCTATAATAAGATTTGGTGCCCTCTTCTGGTGGACAGGCACACATGCGGGCAGAATACTTACTGTTGTACAAATAATAAATAAATGTCTTAAAAAAAAAAGATTAAAAAATGTGGAATTAAACGCAAGAATGCTGCATTCACTGTGTGTAAACAAGGGCTGTGTTGGGATGAATCTATTATGACAAACATTTAAAAAAAAGTCCTTTTACATCTCTGGCTGAGGACAACGTAGAGGGAGGCCGTAGAAACCAATGATCAGATGTTTATGAAAATGGATAACTGCCTGATATGGAAAGTAGATATTTATGACTAGATTTGAGAACAGAGACAATGAGTGACCCCTCCTGACTGCTCCATCTTCAACAGTGAGCCACACTCTCTGAAGGAGTGTTAGTATTACAATGCAGCAGGGAGAACTCGGAGGCCCATGAAACGAGTGTGAGCAGCCCTCACTGTGCTGGGGAAGTGGACCGCAGCAGGGCAAACAGGATGGACCGAAGCAGAACACCACCGGGGATGAGCACTTACCACGCCATCATTTTGCTCAAGAGGGTGACGTAGAGGGCATTGCGGGTGGTGGCGGGACGGCAGTGCTGGTCTAACTTCTTTTCCTACCCCAGTTTGCAAACAAAACAGAGTGAGAAACAGAGCCTGGGCCCACTGATCCCCAAGCCAGCCACAGATGTCCCATCCAAAGAAACGGTCCCTGTCGCTATCAGTGATGTCACAGGGGTAGGGTCCAGAGCCTGGCTACAGGCAGATTCCAGCTGCAGAGGGAAGAAGCAGCCAGCATAAAAATACTTTCAGTTTTTAGAACACCTACTTAATACTATGTACTCTTCCTTAATGCCAAAATATTTGTATAGTTTCCTCTATACCTGTCATTACAAACAGAATGGAGTGAGTGGGGTAGCTCAGTGGGTAAAGCGCTCACTCTACAGTCGTGCAGACCTGAGGCCAGCTCCTGAGGAACCCACATTTAAAAAGCTGGGCCTGGTGGTGTGTGCCAGCAGTGGGAAGTGGAGGGAGTGGGACAGGTGGGTATCTGGAGTTCACTGGCCATCTAGTTTAGCCAAATGCTGAGCACCAGATTCAGGGAGAACCTAGCTAAAATAAATGAGTAAATAAATAAATAAATAAATAAATAAATAAATAAATAAATAAATAAAATGGGGAGCAATAAGGGAAGACACCTGACTCCAACCTCTGGCTTCCACATGAATGCGCACAGGGGCATGCACCTGTATACACACGTATATCCATGCATCTCACACACACACACACACACACACACACACACACACACACACACACACTTTTTTTAAAGGGAAGAATTATTTACCAAACTAAATAATTACTAGACTCCAAACTTCCTTCAGAAGAACACAGTCTTATATTGAATTTTAAGTCTTCTGGCAGAGAGGAGAGAAAGCACCGAAGCGGGAAGCTCACCTGCTCTTTATTTAACAGCACGTCCACAGAGTGGCATTCTGCAATTATTAGGGATTTTGCATCGTTGGGGCTTAAAGGATCGAGATGCAGTGTAGGCCACAACCTTTGGTTGAAAACGGGAGAAAGAGAACAAAAGTTTTAGCATGACATGAGTTGTTCTTTATAAAATAAACATGGAGAATCTGTTAATCGCATGAAGTCGTTATTTAATTCATTCTAAGATTTATAATTACATCCGCTGATAAACAGCGGGCCACAGGCTCTGTGTATGTTAGCTAGGTCTACAGTCAATATTGCAGTGACAGTAGACAGGTGATCAGGAGGAGCAGTTAGTTCAAGATGGCCTCTGCACCCGGCTCCTTACAGGGCCCCCGGCTGCGGGTAGGAACAATCTTATGCTTATGTACAAAGCACAAATATACACACACGTGTCTGTATATAGATGCACATGGACATACAGTGTATGTATTGAAGTTCCTTAAGGAGGCATGGCTGGGGGAAGAAAGGGTTTCTTGTAGGAAAAATGCTACAAGGTTATTTTTTTCTGGGTTAAAATAAATAGGCTAAGGAATACTGTCTAAAGAATCCAACCCTTATATCTCTTTGCTGAGGGCTGTCAATGAAAGCCCTGCATTCTAGAATAACAGGTATCTACACTGGAATTTCCAGGCTGCCACTCCTCTCCATTGTGTGTGTGTATGTGTGTGTATGTGTGTGTATGTGTGTGTATGTGTGTGTGTATATGTGTGTGTGTGTGTATGTGTGTGTGTATGTGTGTGTGTATGTGTGTGTGTATGTGTGTGCATGTGTGTGTGTATGTGTGTGTTTGTATGTGTGTATGTGTGTATATGTGTGTGTATGTGTGTGTGTGTGTGTATGTGTGTGTGTGTGTGTGTGTGTGTGTATGTGTATGTGTGTGTGTGTGTGTGTGTGTGTGTGTATGTGTTTGTTTTTTTCTCTCACCACCGATTCCCCTGCCTACTGGACATCATTATTTGGATTTACAATTTGCTGTTCAAACTAACCACCCTCCCCGCAAGAAGCAAACCTTCAAGCTCCCGCATCAAACCTGCCATTCTTCCTGTTTCCTTTTTCAGCCCACAAAGTCACAGTGAGCTTTCATTTCTTGGTTCAGACACTTTGCAGCAGTTTCCGGTTTCTCCTTTTTCCTTCCACCCCAGCTCTAACTTCCCCTCATATCTTACAGATGGTGTCTTCTCTTTGAGGCCATCTGCCTATCCTCAGCCTCATAGCCATTTACGGGAAAATCACAGACATCAGGAACCTTTCCTTGTTCGCCTTTGAAACAGTTCATTCTGAGAGAACTGGTTTTGGCCATACCTCCAGGCTGTGGGGCATGGGCCACACCTCCATGCTGTGGGGCACAGGCCATACCTCCATGCTGTGGGGCACGGGCCATACCTCCAGGCTGTGGGGCACGGGCCATACCTCCTGGCTGTGGGGCACGGGCCATACCTCCAGGCTGTGGGGCACGGGCCATACCTCCAGGCTGTGGGGCACGGGCCATACCTCCATGCTGTGGGGCACGGGCTATACCTCCATGCTGTGGGGCACGGGCCATACCTCCAGGCTGTGGGGCACGGGCCATACCTCCAGGCTGTGGGGCACGGGCCATACCTCCTGGCTGTGGGGCACGGGCCATACCTCCTGGCTGTGGGGCACGAGCCATACCTCCATGCTGTGGGGCACGGGCCATACCTCCAGGCTGTGGGGCACGGGCCATACCTCCAGGCTGTGGGGCACGGGCCATACCTCCTGGCTGTGGGGCACGGGCCATACCTCCATGCTGTGGGGCACGGGCCATACCTCCAGGCTGTGGGGCACGGGCCATACCTCCATGCTGTGGGGCACGGGCCATACCTCCAGGCTGTGGGGCAGGTCTCCACGTTCACAGAGACGATGACTCTGACGTTCACCGGCAGGGGGTCTATCAGCCACTTCATGCTCTTCTCCACATGCTTAAGAGCACACAGCAGAAGTCAACTTGGAACAATGGCATCTCAAAACATTCTCTGGGGTTCTCCAACAGGATAAAAGTCTCATTACGCTCTTCCTTATACAACTTCTATTTGGGAACGGTTTCTCCTATGTTGGTGAAACACTGTTATCACCAAATTTGAATTCTGGACATTTAGGGGATTGTCCATGCCTTAAAAATATGTCAATATAGGGCAAGGTGGTGGCAGTGCACACCTTTTATCCCAGTAATTGGGAGGCAGAGGCAGGTGGCTCTCTAAGTTTGAGCCTAGCCTGGTCTACAGAGTGAGTTCCAGGATAGCTGAAGGTACACAGAAAAAAAAAGTCTCTATCTCAAAAAAAAAAAAAAAAAAAGTCAAAATAAATACTTTGTGCTAAGTATGTAGATTTACTTGACACTACTGTCTGTCTGTAAGCATACAGTCTCTCTCTCTCTCCCTCCCCTCCCGGCCCCCCCCCCCCCATCCATTGTTGGCACTCTGGCTTGCTAGGGTGTCTGCTAACAGAAGTCACAGTGAGAGCATCACCTGAACTTGATCTATGGAATCGATGATGATGATGATGCTGCCCTGATGCCGAGCTGAGAGCTTCTCCAGCCAACGCGGGAATTCTTCCAGAAGCTTAGCAGGATCTGGTGTGAGTGCAGAAACCGCCCAAAAGTGCTGCATCAGCTGCAGAGTGACAAGGTGACACCACATGCAAAGTAAATCAGCCGTGCTCCAAGGTAGCAGGGAGACTTTTCATCTCACTGTGTACATCAACACTGACTCCCCATGGCGGTGGTTCAAGTACGTGTTTGTACATGCGTGTGTGTGTGTGTGTGTGTGTGTGCGCGCGCGCGTGCGCCTGCATGTGAGGGCCAGAGGATGATATTGGGTGTTTTCCTTAATTGCTTCTCTACCTTATCTTTTCAGATAGGGTCTCTCACTGAACCTAGAATTCACTAACTGGCTAGGCTAGTGGCCAGAAAGTCCCACGGATCCTTGTCATGAGCCACCCCGTCATGCTGTAGTTACAGACAAACATGCTGCCATGCCTGAGTGTTTACATGGGTGCTGGGGATACAAATTCAGGTCTCATGTTTGCATGACAAGCACATTACTGACTGTGTCATCTTTGCAGCTTATAAATCACACACACACACATCACATCACATATATTTAAAGATTTATTTACTTTTATGTTATGTATATGAGCATTTTGCCTGCATGTATATATATGTACCATGTGTATCTGGTGCCCACGGAGGCCAGAAGAATATGTCAAATCCCCTGGAACTGGAGTTACAGATGGCTGTGAGCTGCCAGGTGGGTGTTGGGAACCAAACCTGGGCCCCTTGCTAGAGTAACAAGTGCTCTTAACCTCTGAGCCATCTCTCCAACCCAAAGTACTATCTTTTTCAAACTTTATAACGACCTCAAATAACTTGTCACAGGTTGGATATTCCTTGTGCAAGATGCTTGGCACCACAGGCATTTCAGGTTTGGGGGATCTGGGAAATATTTGCATATGTGTAGTAAGTGATCTTGGGAACATGACCGGAGTCTAAATATGAAATCCACATATGTTTCATATATACCCTTTACCAGCAGCCTGAAGGTAACTCTAAACCTTCCAAACGAGGCAACATTTTAACTGTGACATGTCATGCGAGCTTAGGCATAGAATTCATAGAATTTTCCACTCGAGTTGTCATGTCGATACTCAAAAAAAAAAAAAAAAAAAGTTTCAGATTTTAGCTGGGACTGGAGCTCAGTGATAGAATGCTTACCCTTCATGCATGAGGCCCAGCGTTCAATCTTCACTGCTGTTAAAAAAAGTCTCAGGTTTCAAATTAGTGATGCTCTACCTACAATTCTGAACGCCCATTTAATATTCTTAACTCAGCCCCAAGAGTTTGCTAATCCGCATACCCTCCGACAGCCCCAGAGCCTGCACACCATACCTTCAGAGTCAGCCGCTTGACGATCAATGAGGATTCTGAGCTGGTTGACATGGGCCTCCCCACAAAATGAGACAGGATCAGCGTGTTAGGGAATTGCTTCTGCTGCAGCCGAATCCTAAGGGAAAACCACAAGAATTTTTTTTTTTAAATAAAAACTGATGGGGAGGCTCTTTACTGTCCACATCAACAAAATGCAAAAAGCTAGATATCAAACACGCCCCCCCCCCCCCCAGTCCTCAATTACATGGCTCGTCCCGTGATGACAAATAAGGAAATTATTGATTTCACTCTAGTTTTAGAACCTTTTAAGCTAATAGCCTCATTTTAATTACGGGTTGATGTTAATTAACATAAAATGTTAATAAAATAAGCACTCGTTTTTAATTAAAATTTTGCTTTAGTTACGTAGTAAGATTGAAACTGGGCCAGTTTTAACTACACGAGATCTTGTCTCTAAAACACACACACACACACACACACACACACACACACACACACACACACACACACACACACACACACACACACCCAAGCAGGGAAAAGGATGGTTTAACTGCATTGCATCATACCACTTTGATAAAAGAAGAGACTTTCCAGAACCTGGTCCTCCAGAAACCAGGAGGGGTGGGATCGGGGCTGGCGCCACCACCAGATCATCCAGGCGCTGGTAATACTAGAAACAAACAAACAAACAAACAAAAAACCAGATTTATGAGACTCCATATGCCTCTGAGAAGCTGAGACGTTCAACTTCTTATCAACCTCTGAAAACACTAGAGGAAAGTGTGTGAGAAAAACAACTTGCTGCTGGCCAACAGCACCCGCCACCACCCGCACACACAGGTACTGATCTGTATACAGTGGTGGTGCAGGAGGCAGGAAGTGGGCCCGTGGCACTGCTACAACGGGGAGTTCCGGTGGGATTTTACAGTGTTCAAATATTTAAGGAAATACTACAAGGAGGAAGGACTTCACGCCACACTGGAGCCCCTCGACCTCGTAAGTATCCCAGAAGGCCGTGCGGGGCCCAGACAGCAACCCTAGATTTCCTGCTCAGAAGAGTGAGTGCGGAGTTTCAAAGTAGGCCTCAGTTTCTAGGGCTTAGAAGAATGGGTCCAAACAAAAGTAGCCCCTCTCCCCGCCCCCCCCCCCCCCCCCAACTCTCCCAGGCTGACCCAGAGAGCCAGATTGCTAGAGATCTTCATGAAATTGTGTTTTATGCGAAGTCCAAGAACCCATCCTTCCTGGCCTTTCCCTAGCCACATGAGACCTGGGAAGGCCGTGTTCTTTTTTTTGTTGTTTTGTTTTGTTTTTGTTTTTTCGAGACAGGGTTTCTCTGCGTAGCCTTGGCCATCCTGGACTCACTTTGTAGACCAGGCTGGCCTCGAACTCACAGCGATCTGCCTGCCTCTGCCTCCCGAGTGCTGGGATTAAAGGCGTGTGCCACCACGCCCGGCAGGCCGTGCTCTTAAAGGCAAATATCAGAATACTTCCTGAGAGCATCCGGGGCCAGCTTGGCCCTGCTGTGTCTATAAACATCTAGCTGATTGGGGATGAAGTTTTAATAGCTTGCAGTGGACGTTAGGCTGGTTTCATGGCAGTAAACTCTCCAAGCTCAAGAACCCATCCTTGGGGTAGTCTTTCAGTTTGTATCTAGGCATAGATTAACTGCCAGTGGCTCTCATAGCAGTGTTGTACCTGCGGGGAGGGCCTTTGTTGATTTATTATCCTATCAATCCCAAGAGTTCAGGGTTCCACAGAAAACCCACTTAAACATCTATGGTCCCCAAGCTGGGGTATCTTGCTGCAAAGGAAAAAGCCTCAGATGTAGACTGCGCGTGCGCTCCTGAGAGAGCCTGTCAGACGTCGGTTTCTTCATTTATACCGTATCACATCAGCTCCTCTCTTGAAACAACTGCTACTTAAGAGTAAGGCCACGGCAGCCTCTGAGCTCTGCTTTAGGACGCCATCTGGCTAAACATTTGCAACACTGTCCTACGAGGCGAGTGGCACATAGCTAGTCTGCGTTTACCGATAAGAAGGTCAAGTTTAGAGTGGCCAAGAGATTTGACAAAACCAAGAAATAAGCACAGTCTAAATTCTAAGAGTACTACAAAAATGCAGTAGCTCATGTTAGCTTCCGTGATAGTCTTGGGAAATTAATTTGTAGACTCAAGTTGAGATGGCTCTGCCCATTAAAGGCCCTTGCCACTGAGCCTGATGGCGTGAGTTCAACTCCCAGGACACAAGTGGTGGACATGGAGAGTCTGTTGGTTTCAAGTTGTTCTCTGATAGCCACATATGCAACCGTGGCATGTATGTCCCACCCCGCCCCCCACCAAATACATAATGTCATACACACTTAAAAGCTGGTTTGTATATTAGTTTAATAAGTACTTTATAACGTGGGCATGTAGATTTCTTAGCAGATGTCAGCTTTAGATGTTTATAGATGCTGATTAGACCGAAACTGAACACATGATCTGCCTGTTGAGTGAAACACCAGAGTTTGTTTTCTGAACGTTTGGTATTTTAATTCTTTTGACAGTTGGGAAGAGCTGACTCTTCCCTCTACCCCTTCCCCTCCCCCCTCAGGTCTTACTATCATCAAATTTCCCACCCTGATCTGGGTGAGCTGCAGGTGGAAGCATAATGGGTGCATGGCTGATGCATCCGTCATCGATAAAAGTAACTGGTGTTCACAAATACATGCCAGTGTCGCATGGTCTTTCTATGATGACACAAATCTAAGCACGTCTCCTCATGGGCCTTCTAGCCTTGAGAGCAGGTAACAGTCATGAACTCGACTATGATCAAGGGAAGGAGATATCATATGACAACCTTTAAGCAGCAACACACACACACACACACACACACACACACACACACACACACACACACACACACACACACACATGCTGTTGCAATGTGGAGGCCAGACGCTCACATCAGGTTTTTTCTGTTATTATTCACCACCTTATTTTTTGAGCTCAGGTTCACTGATTGGCTCGGCTGATTGACCAATGAGCTCCAGGGATCTATCTGTGCCTCCACCCTTCCCACGCACCGGGATTACAGAAGTGAGCCACCATGCTCCTTCTGACCTGGGTGCTGGCGATCTGAACTTGGTCACCGTGTTTAGGTGACAAGGATTTCACCAGCCGCGCCACCTCCCCTGCTCAGCCACTGATCATCACTTGGCAGAGGACACAGAAGCTCACCTTCTCAAATCCCAGTTCCTGGGCGGAGCTCGACGCCTGCTGAAAGGCTTCCGTCTGCTCTTGTTCATCGTGTATGTCCCACAGAACATCCCCAAAATCATCTTCTTCCGGAGTGGAGTCCTCACTGCCCCCATCCTTCACCTCCACATCTGTGTTCTCGAGGCCAAGGATCTCCTGAGTAGAAAGAACAAGTACGAGAAAGGAAGTGAAATTCAGAGACCTTGAAGCTGGGGCCACCGAGGGCACACAGGGCCAGACTTAAGCTTAAGGGTTACTGTAAGTGCCTCTAAGAATAAATTTGAAACCATAAGAACCCTAGTGTAAAATGAAATTCTAAAACAAGAAGAGTTTCCTCTCAACTAAAGTAAAATCAGGATGTTTGATGGGATTTACTTTCTGGAAAATCCATGTAACAGTTGTAATTATATCTGGCTAGTGAATCACTTAAAAAAAAAAAAGTGTGTGTTACCCGAGTGTGGGTGCAAGAGCACAGCTTTGGGGGCCATCCCCAGGGACACATATCTCCTTTGAGACAGGGTCTCCCACTGGCTAGGAGCTCACCAACTGCATTTGACTGGCTAGCTAGTGAGCCTAAGGGAATCCTTCCCCAGTGCCGGGATTATAAGCACACATTGTCATGCCTGGTACTTTAAGTGTGTGCTTAGACTCCTACTAAAGTCCTCATGTTTGTGAGGCAAGTGGACTACACACTGGGCTGTCTCTTCAGCCCCACTAGTGAATGGCTTCAAAGGCTACACTAATGCCTAAGAAATATGGCATAAAATTGAATTATTAAGATGGACTTCCTTTCCTTCCTTCCTTCCTTTCTTCCTTCCTTCCTTTCCTTCATTTCTCCTCCCCCCCCTCTGAGACAGGGTTTCTCTGTGTAGCCCTGGCTGTCCTGGAACTCAGAGATCCATCTGCTTCTGAGTGCTGGGTTAAAGGTGTGTACCACCACTGCCCAGCTTTAGATGGAGTTTCCTGATACCAAACCTCTCTGCTGTCCCACTTAGTCTCTGCAGTAAATCACGGAAAATGCATTGATGACAATCCATTCATCTTACTTATCTTGGTCCTAAAATCATAAGATTGAAACTCTCAGAACCAGGGCTGGAGAGAGATGGCTCAGAGGTTAAGAGCACTGGCTGCTCTTCCAGAGGTCCAGAGTTCGATTCCCAGCAACCACATGGTGGCTCACAACCATCTATAATGAGATCTGGTGCCTTCTTCTGGTGGGAAGGCACACATGCAGGCAGAACTTTGTGTACATATAAATAAATAAATCTGGAGGGGGAAGGAAGGAAAGAAAGAAAAGAAAGAAAAGAAAAGAAAAGAAAAGAGCTCAGAATCACACAGGCAATCTTTATACTGGAGCAAGGCATGCGAACACGCTGCCAAGTGTCTCTTCATTGCGTTCTCTGATGATAAATCTCTAAATCTGCAACCTGATGTAATTAGAACAGGTTAAGCTGGGTGGTGGTGGTGGCGCATGCCTTTAATCCCAGCACTGGAGAGGCAGAGGCAGGTGGATCTCTGTGAGTTCGAGGTCAGCCTGGTCTTCAAAGCAAGTTCCAGGACAGCCAGAGCTGTTCACAGACAGAAACTTTGTCTTGAAAAACAAAATCCAAACCAAACCAAACCAAAGGGGGATGTAATTCCCTCCTTTTAGGAAAAGGTCTCTGGCTCCTGGGAAGAGATGAGCAGGTATCCTCAGGTTAAGCAGGGTCTACCTTCATATTGTGCTCGTTTTACCTGGACCTGAGGGTGTTTTCCGTCTTTTGCTATTAGTTATTGGTATTTTTGCTGACACAATTCTGAAATGATTTCTTGCATTCAACACTAATCCCAGGTGTAATACCAAGCAGCTATGGAAAGCATATAGATGTGTGGTGGTCTGAACAGGAATAGCTCCCATAGACTCCTGTGTGTGAATGCTCGGTCCATAGGGAGTGGCACTGTTAGCTTTGTTGGAACAGGTGTGGCCTTGGAGGGAAGTGTGTCATTGTGGAGGCGGGCTTTGAGGTCTCCCATGCTCAAGCCATGCCTGGTGTGACCCACAATCTCCTTCTGCTGCCTGATGGATCAACACGCAGGACTCTCAGCTCCTTCTGCAGCACCATGTCTGCCTGTGTACCACCATACATCCCACCATGATGATAATGGACCAAACCTCTGCACCTGTAAGCCAGCCCTGATGAAATGCTTTCCTTTATGAGTTGCCGTGGTCTCTTCACAGTAATAAAATCCTAACTAAGACAACATGAGATTTCAAGGAAATTTCCAGTTCCATATTTCTCCATGGACCATGCTCCTGTTCCCTGAAAGGTGCTTCTTTATTCTCTTTTGCTGTTAGGGATAGTAAAGTGGGGGACATCTCAAATATGTGAAAATCCCAAGTACACAGAGAACCCAAGAGGCCTCTCTATGGAGTAAAATGTGCATTTGTCCTCAAATGCCTCCTCTGGATTTTCATGTTTGCGATACATTCCACACCTAATAGGTGTTGAAGCGCAGCCAGCTCTGGGAGGCAAATCCTGATGATACCAGCATGTCACCCCAGGATGAACTTCCAACAGAACAATGGCACTCTCCTGGGGCACTGTGCTTAAAAATGACACACAAGAAATGTTGTCTGGAAAATTCTTTTTAAAATACTATTAAGCTATTTTAGATGGAAGCTTACAGAGAAAAGCATATTTACCTGTTTAATAATCTTTTCCACACCCATGTAGATATTATACACTCCGTCCGCAGGATCTCCTGAGTGATGGATGATCTAGGGGGGAGGGGGAAAGGACGCTCAGTAGTAACAAGGAAACACAGCAGCAGCAGCAGCAGGAGGAGGAGGAGGAGGCTGCAGCAAGCCTTTTAACATTTCAACTCTGATTTATCCCAGCAAGCTCTTTACAAAAATGATACTATATTTTAACCTTCTCATTAAAAAGAGGAAGCTGAGGCAAGGTAAATACCTCATCTGAGGTTTCACAGGGATTCAGTGAGAACAGTGTGTGTGTGTGTGTGTGTGTGTGTATGGGCATATGTCTCATCCCTCCTATCACTCCTCAGTTAGGAGCCCCAGCGTCTCTCATCTAGATGACTGAACCCAATCTCAGACTTCCCACTGCCCTCCAAACTACTTCATTCCTCACACAACATGGAGGAAGTCACTGACAGACATCCATACAGGGCTCCACCATGCTGCTCACAGCCAACCAGTACTCCTCAGCCCCTCCAAAGGAAAAGCCGAGGTCTTCAAAATAATCTCTGAGGTTTTTCAGGATTGGGTGAATTGGGCCACCCCCTTTCTCCAGACACCCTGGCTTCCTTCCCCATGACCACCCTGCCTTGGCTCTTGCTTTACCCCTGACATAACCTCTGGGTCTTACCTTGGCTTGGGTGGTCTTGCTTAGGTTAGAAACTTGATCCAGTAACTGCTGGACAGAACCGGAAGTGCCTTCCCTGTCCTCCAATCGATGGTAGATTAATCGAGGCTTTCCCTCTGGGTTTTGCAGAAAGGCTTCTTCACAGTCTTCCAGTAAAAAACTAGATTGGAAATTGCCATTTCATGGGCTACTGTGGGAGCAGATACTTAGATGAGCAGCCTAAGTGTCCAGATGGGCTTTACCACGGTGACAAGGAAGGACCCAGCTACAGAGGAGGAAAAGCTTTCCAAAAATGTGTGTGTGTGTGTGTGTGTGCGCTGAAATTACAGATATTCATAGCAGTATCCAATTTCTATGTAGGTTCAGGAATTTGAACTCAGGTCTTCATGGGTGTACAGCAAACACTTCACCCATAGAGCCATCTTTCCAGTTCCCAAACCGGGCCATTTTATAGTACTATTATAACATGGTCTTAGGGCTGGAGAGATGGCTCAGCGGTTAAGGGAACTGTCTGCTCTTCCAGAGGTCCTGAGTTCAATTCCCTGCAACCACATGGTGGTTCACAACCATCTATAATGAGATCTGATGTCTTCTACTGGCCTGCAGGTAGAACACTGTATACATAATAATAAATAAATAAATCTTTAAAAAATAACATGGTCTTAGAAATATAGTACGTTCATTAGCCAATGAGAATAAGACCTATAAACTATAAAGCTTTCATAAGTAATTTTTGTTTTTGTTTTTGTTTTTGTGTGTGTGTGTGTTTTTTTTCTTCGAGACAAGGTTTCTCTGTGTATCCTTGGCTGTCCTGGACTGGCTTTGTAGACCAGGTTGGCCTCGAACTCACATCAATCCACCTGCCTCTGCCTCTGCCTCCCAAGTGCTGGGATTAAAGGCATGCACCAGCACACCTGGCCTATAAGTGATTCATTTTAAACATACAAATTCTCAAAAATACTGTTTGTCTATGGCTCAAAATAATAAATCAGACTCATGAAACCTTGCAAAACAGATTCCATTTCAAATACCTATTTTTCTAAATTAAAATACAAATATTATCAGCCTTAAAACTGCAGGAGTTTCCCCTTCTCTAGCCCTTTCTTAGCTCATGTTCTGAATCCTTATACTCAGTGTCTGCTATAGGAAACACTTGGGGGCTAATGAGGACTGTTAAATAGCTAGCAATAATCATGACTGAGGAGAAGGTTAAGAAAAAAAGAACTTTGCTATAGGGATCTACAGCTATAATTTTTACAAGGTTCTGGAAAAAATATAATCTATTGGGGTTTTGTATACAATAGGAACATTGCAAGCAATTTCCCCTTGAAACTATTAAGTGAAAGATCTCATGAGAGGCAAATTGATGTGTGTGGGTGGGGGGAGGGGAGGAGGCTTATAAGATCAGAACTTTAAATTAAAGTAATAATTCCAAAGACAAAAGAAAAAATGTCTTATTAGGTAGCTCTGTACCAATCATCTCTATTGAATTATACATGGTTTCCATGTGAACGTGCTGACTGAATCTCTAAAAGTCCAGAACTGTAACTGTCCTTTTGTTACTACTGTTTGGGAGAAAAGACTGAAGTCCACCTGAATACCAGGGCGGACTGTCTGTTTCGGAACCACACGCTGTGAAATCGACACATGGGGCAGCTGGAACGTGGGGTTGCGGCATGTGGTTCGAACACTCTGGTGGAAGGAAAGAAGGCAGTACAAGTGAAAGAAACAGCTCACTAGTGGGGGACTGCTGACGACAGAGAGGAAGGAGGCAGCTGGCATGCTTATCTGCGGTAGGATCCAGCCAGAGGGGTTAGCTGAGAGGCAAACATGCAGTTGGTAGGGGTGAAACTACTTCGTGAGGTGGAGGAAGCCGAAACAGCAAAGCTGAGGAGCTACAGAAACAGATCAGCCATGGACAGAGAGCTCCCACCTGGCTGCATTCTGTGAAGTGATCTATAGGTGGTTAAAAACAGAGGGGAACAAATCCAAGAACAGGTCCCAAGGAGTACTCTGGGGGCACTGAAGGCTTCCCAAGGGGAGCTGTTGTTTCTTGAGAAGGCTGGACGGCACACTGAAGCAAACCAGTGGCAGGTGCCTCTCTGTGCTGTCAAGCCAGGCTGCCATCCCAGGGACAGCCAGCCTTCCGCTCTCAGGACCAAGCATTCTTGGTGACCCCAGCTGTATAAGCAGTGTCCCTGGCGTGATGAAGGTGGCCAGCCAAGCCCGTTTTCTGGAGGATTTCTACTCAGCCTTGAGTGTTCCCCCTCCTGTCCTTCACTGTAAATGGGGTCTGCCATCAAGATGTGCGCCAGATGTGAACATTACACAACACCTGTGCTGGTAGTGTCAGAAGTCTGCTCCCCTTCTGCACATGCTCTGGTGAAGGGCAGTGGAGAGGGACAGCGGGGTTGGGGGGTGAGACCCCCACCTCCTGCTCCCCATGAAGCCTGAGTCTCCTACTCTCTTTCCTCACCTACTGTTAGTGTGTTGTTAGTACAGCTTGCTCTGAATCCATTTGTCTCGCGTACCTAAAGAGCGTGACGTCTTAACAACAGTGTTTCTTATGTGAGTACAGAATGATTCAAGGAGCCAGTATCTTTAAGTAGCTCTGTGCGTCTCATAGGCACACAAGGAGTAATTATCGGTCAGGAAATCACTCTCCCACAAAACTCCCAAGCTGTCCGGGGGTGCCTTTTCTAGATTTGTCTGTTGGGGGAGTTGGGAGAGCTAGCCAATCAGAAGTGGAGTAATCTGAGACAAAGGCTCCAACATCTGTATCTGTGGTCTGAGGTCATTGCTCCTGGGGTCCTTCTATATTTTTGCTCCTGGGGAGGGAGGCTCCCTGGGCACGGAAGCCAGGCCTCATGCATGCAAGGTAAGTGCTGTGCTACTGTGCTATACTCCCAGCCCCAACCGCCATGCTTCTTGGTAGGCCTAAGAGAAACAAATGATGTAAAGAATGCAATGAGATAAAGGAAATTCAAGCAAAAATAAAGCCCAAACAGAAACGCAAGAAATTAAAATTCTGATTCTTCAAAAAGAATAATTTTTAAAAAATAAACAAAATTTTTGTTAAAGTAGATAAGCAAATAATAGGAAATAAATGAGAGGGGAAAATGAACGTTAAAAGCAGAAAGATAATGGATAGTATATATTACTAACAAATGAGTGTCTTGAAGATAAAGAAAAAAGCAAGATGCTTTCAAAGGTTAAAAATAAGAATTAAAAAAAATATTCAACAATGAAGGGCATATATTACCAAGAAACATAAGACACAATCCAAACATTAGGTATTAAAAAGCATACATCCTTAATAAATACTAAAGCAAGTAGAAGACAGTAGAGGAAGGAGACTCAGCTGAAGGCAACCAGGTAAAGGGTATCGTAGTTCGGCTCACCCAGACCCTAGGCAGTCTGTGGACCCACCCTCTTTTCTTTCTCCGTGTACGTGTTGTGTGTGTCTAGTTTGAGTGTGTGTGTATGTGTGTGTTGAATGAGTGTGTATTGTATGTGTGTGTGAGTGAGTGTGGTGTGTGTGTGAAAGAGTGTGTGTGAAGGAGTGTGTGTGAAGGAGTGTGTGTGAAGGAGTGTGTGTGAAGGAGTGTGTGTGAAGGAGTGTGTGTGTCTGGTGTATGTTTGTGTTGGATGAGTGTGTCTATTGTATATGTATGAGTGAGTGTGGTATGTTTGTGTGTAGTGTGTGAATGAGTGTGTGTCTATATGTGCTTTAACTGGGCATTGAATCTAAGGCTTCATGCGCATGAGGCAATTACACTACCATTGGGTTTTACCCTTGATCTCTCCTTCTTTTCAGCCTCCATCTTCTGAGTGCTGGAATTACAGGCATGTGTCACTCTGCCAGTTTTTATGTGGTGCTGGGGACTGATCCCAGAATCTTGTGCATGCTAGGAACGTTCCCTACCAACTGCGCTACATACCTCTAGCCCTTGATTTTTTCATTTTGAGACAGGATCTTGCTAAGTTGCCTGCTCTGCTCTGCAACTTACAATCCTCAAAGACAGCTAAGACCTGAAAGGCTTAGTCCAGCCAACGTGTCTAGAGAGAATAGCTAGCCTCCATGGAGCCCATTTTGTCTTTTATCTGTGTCTGCACCAGCTACATTTGATTGATTAAAAAACCTCACAGGTGAGACCCGTTAACACTAATATCCACACTGAAAATTCACATCTCTCAAGTTGTATCCAAAGAAAGAAAACAAGGAGGCTCACTGTGGACTGACATGAGAAGCCAGCAGATGGTCTGTGCAGTCAGACAATAAACTTTTGGGCTACCTAGGACATAGAATTTTTGTTGTAAATACTCCACTGTACTGCCATAGTTTGACAGCAGCTACTAAAAACAATTGCGCAAATCTACAGATGTAACTGTGTTCCAATAAAACTTTATTTATAGAAGCTGATACCTGGCAGTGTTTGGCCCTAGGCCACTACTTGCCAACTGCTGACCCAAACAGTTCTTATATTAATGATGCTGATGGAACTAATGGTATAAAACTTTACATTTTGTTATTTGAGTGTGTGGTTGTTATAAAGTTTATAAGATTTGACACACTGTTTTTGACTATGTGAATGGAATTAGGACTGATCTTGAAATTCACTTGACAGTAATCTCTTTACAGCTAATGTGAATGGTAACTTAGAGATCTTTTTTTGGCTTACCTTGGCAACGTTGAATGAAGGAATAAGATAACTAAAGAACTCTTCTCAATTTCCCACTTTCTTACAGTGAGGTACTGATTTTCAACATCTATTGGAAAATAAACAGCAAGGAAAAAATATCCCATCGTCTCGCACATTCTTTTAAGTTTAGGTGAATGGTCCTAAAAATGAGTTAAAAAATATAAAATATATAAATGATATATTTAACTAAAGGTATATAGAATCTTATCCTTAAAAGGCATATTTTAGAACAGTCTCTGTACTGGGTATGGTGGTGCACGCTTTTAATTCCAGCATTCAGGAGGCAGAGGCAGGCAGATCTCTGAGTTCAAAGCTAGCCTGGTCTACAAAGCAAGTCCAGGACAGCCAAGGCTACAAGAGAAACCCTGTCTCGAAAAAACAAGAGCAAAACCAAACCAAAACAAAAGAATAGTCTCTATAAGCTGTGTCCCAATAAAAAATTAAAATAATCACATTTTAAAGAAAATCTGCTTTACTTTAGAGCAAAAGTAAATTCCTCTCTAAATTCCTCTTTAGAACTAAAAAGAATAGCTTGACCACATGGGTATTTTCTAGCTCAGAAAATGACTTATTTCATAATTAAACAACAGAAGAAACTATTAGGTTAGTTTGATTTGGTATTTCTCATTATTATTTTTATCATGAATAATTTGTTTTCATATCTGTGTGTGTGTGTGTGTGTGTGAGAGAGAGAGAGAGAGAGAGGGAGAGAGAGAAATATAGTGCTCTGTGCTAGGAAATATAGTTTCCATGCTAGCAGGCTTGCCTAGCATATGAAAAGCCCTAGATCTCTTTTCCAGAAACATAAAAAATTTAAAAATCTTAATGATGGTCTATTATAAAGTATATTATTAAATAATGATGATTTTTTTTTATGCAAGCAATTAGTTAGATGCCTCCAATTGTCCTTGGGAGTAACCTACATGCAATTACTAGATGGAAGCCTTGAGATTCAAGATAGTCTATGACTTTACTAAGATTAAGTATTATTTCCAAAGAATGCTAAATAAATCTGTTAGCAGTCTGCAGACTATGAATTCAGCGGTTTATCTTGGGGCAGATGTATTTAAAATTCACTTCAGACAGTGATTTTTCCTTCAAAAGGTCAGGTGGCAAATTTTCATTATAAAAAATAATGTCTGATAATTCATTTGTTTTAGCAGGGACTATTTATTTATTTATTGTTTTTTTGAGACAAGGTTTCTCTATGTTATCTTGGCTGTCTTGGACTCACTAGGCTGGCCTCGAACTCACAGCAATCCGCCTGCCTCTGCCTCCTCCCTCCGTGTTGGGATTAAAGTTGTGCGCCACCACGCCCAGTTTAGCAGGGACTTTTTAAATCTCTTTGGTTTCTGTCCCAATTAACTCTGCTGGTAGTGCAGCCATAGTGCTTCCCCCCCTCCACATACACACTTAAAGGTGTTCCAATAACACCTTTTTGTTTGTTTGTTTGTTTTGTTTTGTTTTTCAAGACAGGGTTTTTCTGTGTAATCTTAGCTGTCCTAGACTTGCTTTGTAGACCAGGCTGGCCTCGAACTCACAGTGATCTGCCTGCCTCTGTCTCCTGAGCGCTGGGATTAAAGGCATGCGCCACTACACTTGGCTCAATAACACTTTTTAAATAGTATGGATTTCATATAATTTTCACATAATGAAGTAGTTTTCTTATATTTCCTTTCTCCAATAATTTAAAATGTAAAAACAAATCTTAGCTCTGGGCCACATGAAACCAGGCAGCAAGCTAGAAGTGGCCACAGGCTGTAGTTTGCTGAGCCCTACTTTAGAATAACTCCATGGGATGCCTTGAGAGGTTCAAAGTCATGATTGGTTAGGACAGCAACTAAATCAGACAGAGCCAAGGAAGGGTTCAAGTACTGCAGAGAATGAGAAAACTTAATGAAATTTGAAAAAGTCATTTTATTATATACATTTTAAACTATAGTTTCGACTTTTATGTTAAGACATTGGCTTTTTGTTGTTGTTGTTTGTTTGTTTGCTTGTTTTTCAAGACAGGCATGGCTGTACTTGAACTTGCTGTATAGACCAGGCTAGCCTCAAACTCACAGAGATCTGCTTGTCTCTGCCTCCTGAGTGCACATGTCACGAAGACACTGATATAGTTTAGCAGAAAGTTAAACAAAAACTAGTAGGCTTAAGACAGTGTCGCCCTTTACACATGTGGATGCTGACCCAGACTGCATCATCAGCAAAGCCCAACGTGTTCTGTGTTGTAAGCTGGATAATCTCCTAGGTAGCAAGCTACTTAGCTTAAATGCAATTATAGGCTGAATATAATATTAGTTTATATTTTGTTCATTTAGAGGTAGGATCTCACTATGCAGTCCAGGCTAGCATCAAACTACATCATGGAGTCCTCTTGCCTCTGTCTTCTGAGCACTGAGATCACAGATATATGCCACCACCCCAGGGATTAACTTGTATTTTTTTTTCTGTAAAAAGATGTATTTATTTTTATTTTAGGAATATGGGTGTTTCGCTTGCGTGTGTGCGTGTGTGTGTGTGTGTGTGTGTGTTTGTGTGTGTGTGTGTGTGTGTGTGTGTGTATGTGTGTATTATGTGCATGCCCGGTGCCCACAGAGGACAGAAGAGGGCATCCAATCCCCGGGAACAGGAATTACAGTCAGTTGTGAGTCACCCATGGGGGTGCTGGGAAATAAACCTGGGTCCCCTGCAAGATCAGGCAGAACTCTGACTCCTGAGCCATCTCTCCAGCCCTAGACTTGGTACTTTCAATGAGTGAATACCCAATTCAGGAATATTCTCACCTTGAGGAAAAGTTCCATTTCGGGCTGGGTTTCATCTGTGTAGATGAGGTAACATCTGACCGAGTGACTCCACAGGGATGGTGAGAACAAGGGGGTGACCTGCAATAAACCAGCCACGGCAGCGTCCCAGTCATCTGGAAGGGAAGTTTCCATAAACTATGAGAAATATGCCAGAATACAACTGACAAAAGAATTCCAAGTCTGAAAAAAAGGGTAGCAGACGTGGACTGGAATCTGCTGCCACGTGCTAACAGCAACAAAGCTAGAAGAACGTAGTAGAAAGTAAATCATTTCTAGCCTCAACTTCCACTTTGGGATTTGAGACAATGAATGCCACCAGTGGTGTCCCCTGGAGAACAATAGATTCCCCAGGGCAGTGGCTCCAATTCCATTTTACGTGAGCCACTCAGCCATTCTGCTATTTGAAGAGGGTCTGTATTCCCAAGGTGATGTGTCATTTCACCTTTTCATTCTTGCATGCAATGAGGCAAACCGAGAGTTTAGGAGTAGTGTAAAATGAAATGTAGTTTTATGCTATTTAGTAGGAAGGAAAAATGGCAAAATATGTGATAATCAAGAACACAGCATAAGAAGAATTTGCATTGTTCCAGTGAAACAATCTCACTGTTTTAAAGAATAAGAGTGGAGCTACTTGGCAGGTCCTTGGGTCTGCAAATTCTGCAGTTATGAACATCCCCGAGCTTGGGGTGCACTGGCTAATACTAAACTGATAGATGTATTCTTTCATGACCATCAGTCTCTTTCAGTACCATCAAAGGCGCAAGAGAGAAAGACTACACAGTGTTTCCCACTTTGCTACATCATATCCCTGGGCCTCAACAAAAACACCAAGACTAACACAGCTGCTAGAGCCTGGGTGGCCAGGACAGCAGGAGGACCGTGTTGTCCTGAGGAGAATTATGCAGCCTCAGCCTGGTTAGCCACTGCCTCTGTGCATGCTGGCTTGCCCAATGGAAGGTGCTAGAACACTAATGACAGGCTCTGTCACACAAGAGGAGTGGTCACCTCCACCAGGCAAGGGACGGGTTACCTCGGTTGATGTTTGCAAACGGTCCTTCCACATCTATAGAGCTATGGGCAAACTCGGGGCCTCGGAAGGACTGCTGAAGCTGGACCATGCTGTCTATGGAGGGCTCGCTTCCCAAGGCTCGGCTGGCCCAGTAGTCACATTGGGTTCCGGCAGCTGTTGCAACCAGAATTTGGAATTTCATTAAGACCAAGTTACCAAGTATTTTAAAACCTACCATATATGTCAGATAGGGGTGTTCGTGTCAAGGTAGGCTATTTGTAAGTATAACAAGCATGTTCAAATAATAGTTTTCAAAATATTTTGGCACTGACTCTTGGCAAAGCACTTTAGTTATGGTTAACAGAATTCTGGTTGTCGTCTCAAATTCGAAGAAGGGATTAAAATAGGAAAAAGGAAAAGAAAAAGGAATCCAAGAAATAAAGGGTTTTGTTTGTTTGTTTGTTTTTTGTTTTTTGTTTTTGTTTTTGTAAGAGGCAGTTTAAGGTCAGGAAGAAGCCTAAGGACCTGAGTCTAATACCTGGAGTGCAATTGGCAGAAGGAGAGAACTGATTCTCACAGATTGTTTTCTGACCTCCACACACATGCACTCCTACCCACATGCATACACACACACACACCCACATGCGTATACATACACATACCCACATACATAGTCACAAAATCAACTAACAAATGTGATAAAAAATTGAAATGAGGCAGCTTAAAAACACCACAAGCAACTCTACTTGCAGCCAGGCATGGTGGCGCATGCCTTTAATCTCAGCACTTGGGAGGCAGAGGCAGGTGGTTCGTTGTGAGTTTGAGGCTAGCCTGGTCTACAAAGTGAGCCTAGAACAGCCAAGGCTACACAGAGAAACCCTGTCTCGAAAAACCAAAACAAACAAACAAACAAAAAAAAAAAACCAAAAAAACTACTTGCAATTGGACATTTACACATCCATTAAAATGTAAAAGAGCTATTTTTTTTTTTTCCCCTCCTGAGACTTAGCCCTGGCTGTCCTGGAACTCACTCTGTAGACCAGGCTGGCCTCAAACACACAGAGATCTACCTGCCTCTGCCTCCTGAACTTAATGGTGAATACCACTATGCCCAGCTTATGTAGTGACTTTGAAGGTTGACTGTCAACAGGGCACTGATAACTTGTATCCTTCTGGTTTAAATCAATGCACCAAGGAGAAAGACCAAGAAGGGACGATGAACTTGTTTCTATTAACTTCATAAAACAATCACAGTAGCTTTGATACATTGTACACTGAACAAGCCAGTATGGAAGCAACCAGTGGGACTAACGTGATGGCAGGAAGCACTTTCTCAGCTGCTCTTGTCCCATCGGAATCATCGCATCTTTTTCTCAAGAGTCCCAGGTCCCAGGTTGCAAGCCAAGGGAAATAAAATGAAAACTAGAAAGGAACTGCCAGTTTCCATATTTTATTCCTAAAACACCACTCTGTAGGCCCCTAGAAACACAGGGGCCACAGCATCTTTTCCTTATACCTACAAGAAATTTCCCTTTTTCTCATACTAATCGCAGTTTATTAATATTTTCTTGAAGCATGGGAAATGCCTTCAACTCTGTGATTTCAGGCTTTTCTATTTTGCTAGAAAAATGTCTTAAATGCGTACTATGAAACGGAAGCTTTTTGGGTGACTCATAACACTACTTTGGAAATAGTAAAACACAATGCACGGATTGAACAAAGTTGAAAAGAATACAGCACTACATGGGGAATAACCTGTAGGGAATGTAACTCCAGGATGCGTAGCTCCCTTCATGCTTTAGCTGGACACGTATCTGCCTGGCTATTGATTATACTTTCCTGTCTTCCTAGGTCTGGCTTTGACCAGGGCCATTTGAGCACTGGTGACTGTATTTCAAGTTGTGCCTTCAGAAAAAGCAAGGTGCCTAGCTGTGCTGCTATTTTTTTAAAAATAGTTTTGCAAATGTGTGTGTGTGTGTGTGTGTGTGTGTGGTGTTGTGTATACAGGCATGTGTGTATGTATAAGTCAGAGGACAGCTTCCGGAGTTAGGTCTCTCCTGAAACTCTGTGGGGTCCCAGGACAGAACTCAGGTCACCAGGCCTGGGTGAAGGTGCCTCTAGCTTTGGAGCCACGTTGCAGGCTCAGTGGATAATCCTGATTATTCAATTGACAGGGTTTGGAATCACTGAACAGACAAACCTCTGGACACGTCTAGCCTGGGTTGAGGTTGGGCAAGACCCACCCTAACTGTGGGCTGTACCCCATGCCCACGGGCTGGGGGTCCCGAACTGCACGGAAAGGAGAAAGCAAGCTGAGTATAAGATTCATTACTGTGTTTCCTAACTGAATGCAGCAGTTCCAGCTGCCCCATGCTCTTGTTGCTGTGACATCGTGGCAGTGAACAGAAACAAGACCTTCCTCCTTAAGTAGTTTGCTGCCAGGCACTTTGTCACAGCAACAAGAAGAGCACTTCACACACTCTCCCTTCTTTTTTTTTTTTTTTCCTTTGGAGAAAATGCAGATGTGATCTGGAGCAGGTACCTTGGGCCGGGTGGGTGGGAGGTTGTGGAGAGAGAACACATACACATCATGGGCTAGGACGGGTGGCAGAATAGGATGACAAGAGAACGCCTAGCCCCCTGACGTCATACACTTCAAGGAGAGGAGGTCCTGAGAGCTGAGAGAGACACCAACAGCTCCCCACTTTTTGCAAGGGCAGAGTAAGCATTAAGCCCACTCACGGAGAGTAAAAGGACTACAGCATTGGCTCTGGGCGTCACTACAGCTCTGTGGACAGCATAACATGAACACAAAATGAGTTTACCAGTGACATCTGTGCAGTTGTCATCCGAATCAGACTCCCCAGGGTCAAACACTTGGATCCCCTGAGCCTGCAGCCTCTGAAGTTTGCTCTCCAGCTCTCGTTTGGCTCTCAGTAAGTCCTGAATTTCATTCTCTTTGGTCTCCCTAAAAATCTTTTAAAAAATAGAATTTAATTTTGAAACTTATATATATATATATACACATATACATATATGTATATATATATGTACATATATAGATGTGTGTGTGTGTGTGTATATATATATAAAATCACAACATAGCACCACCAACTTTTCAGGGGAGAAAACTATTTATTCATAAAGTCAGTACCCATTTGGTTGTCAGTCTCCTCACTGTAACAGAATGACATTTGCAGACCTTCACTTTATTGTCCACAATGGAACTCACTGGAAGTCTGGTGGCATGGATGTGTGTCTTGTGTGACATATAACAAATCTGTTTTCCTCATGCCGCATACAGTACAGACTGTCCCCAAGCATGTCCCAACTGCTTCGTCTCACAAAGAAACACATTTTTGGAGGCCAGAGAGATGGTACAGTGGCTAAGAGCATACACTGCTCTCGCCCAAGACCTGAGTTCGATTCCTAGCACTCATGTTGGGTGGGTCACAGGGACTGTAACTCCAGTTCCAGTACAACTCTGGCCTCCACAGGCACTGCATTCATGTGTGTGCTGTGCATGAACTTAAAAATAAAAATTAACAAAATTCACACTCATTTCTCAATATCTCAGCTTCACATCTGTATCAAATAAATGATACCTGAGAACAGGAAACACTTTCTTTTTTAGCTCTTGTCACTTTCCTGAGTGTTACTCAAGTTATCTCTATGCACCATGATAGCAGATGGGAAAAAAAAAATTAAGACAGGGTCTCACTATATAGTTCTGGCTTTCCTGCAACTCTGTAGGCCAGGCTGGCCTCGAACTCACAGAGATCTGTCTGCTTCTGCATCCAGAGTCCTGGCCTTAAAAGGTGTACGTTACCACACTTTGACTTTTTAAAAATCGTTTTTAATCTGTGTCACTTGGGGTAAGGGGTAGAAATAGCAGGAATTTACCTTGAATTGCCTTTTAACTCTGTCTCTGTCGTGTTCAAATGTCACTGCTCTCTCCATGGCTTGGTACTTGGCTTCTAAAGCACCCTCTTTTTCCCGAAGTATCTTCTGGTAAGTTTTCTGAAGTGCCTGCAATGACTCACCTTGTTACCTCTTAACAAAAAAATAGCCTTCCATCCACATTTTAAATTCTTACGTATATGTTTACATATTTGGGGCCTTTTACTGCTCTACTGAGTATTTTATCAGTTATAAAGCACTTCTATGTTGTCATTTTCCCCAAGCAAAATAGAAAAAAAAATGCAAATATGTTTGAATCCTAGCAAACAGGTTCTTCAGCGAAGATCCTCCAATGGAAATTAATGCTTTTTTTCTCTGTACCAGCTCTGGAATTTTTCTATGCCTTGAGTTTCTAAGGGAATAAGAAATGCAATTTGTAAGGTTTAGCTTGACGAATAATTAGGGTGAAAGTTTCTGTGCTCCTTGGCATTACATATTAATCATTTTACTGATCCCCTGAGCCGGTCACAGTCTGGATCTGCGGCAGGCCTCCAGTAAACGTCAACACGGCTGAATGAAATAAATGTGGTAGAGTTTTCTCGAGATTATGCAGGTAAGAAAGGAATAACAAATTACACAAGGAATTGGGGGTGCTGGCAGGAGGGAACTGTGACTCTGTGTCTGTCAGCACACAGTGGCCTCTCTCCTACCCCTCTCTCCTAGTTCTCAGTAGGCAGTGGTGCGCACACATGAAACCCCACAGGAGAAATGCACAAGTCCACGTTATACGGGCAAGTGCGTTGGCCTCCTAGTAGAAAGTGAGGGCAGCAGGGAGCGGCTGGTGAGAATATCTTCCCAGTTAATATGCTAATAGTACGACAGACAATGAAGGGCTTCATAAAACCTGACGGGATGGTGCCCGACTAGAATAAAAAAAAAAAAAAAAAAAAAAAAATCTATGGTGTTTATTTCAGTCCTATTTCGATGGGCCCCAGAGTTCTTGGACTGTCAGAGATCCTTCCCACGGAAGAGAAAGGCACAAACAAATGACCATCAGATAGGCTCAGAGCCCATGGCATGCAGTCCCAGATTTTTGCTCTGAGAAATTTTGCTTTACCTACTTTCTGAATGAATTGAAGACGATCTGTTCTAAGGCCTACAACAGCACGGCAGTAACTCTTGATTGAGTCCATCAACCAAATGGACTAAGGGAATTCGAGTCCTCTCAAGGAAGGCTTTCAACCACAACAGTTGAAAACGATGGAAACAGATTTCCAGATAAATGCCTATCATATCAATAAAATCCAGAATCTGCAGAACATCATGAAGAAAGCAGCTTCAGGACTTGGGTTGACTGAGTCAAGGTGTCTAAGTGAATGAACTGGAAACTGAAAGGGGAGCGGCGAGATGCTGCTAAATTACGTTAGACTCAAGTAACGATTGCTATAAACAAGGAGCAGCTTCTGTACAACTTGGAAAACAACTTGGTTTGTAGCTGGGGTAGGATAGTGGTGCCACCAAGCGGCTGAGCAGCGCACCGCACCGGGGTCTCAGTTTCCCCAGAGCCTCCCTTAAGCAGCGGGCTTCTGTCCCGCTTTACCTGCAGCTCCGCCCGCAGCCGCTTGTTCTCGGTGTCCAGCTTGGCCTCTCGGCGGCCCATTGACAACAACTCCTGATTCTTGCTGACCCGGAAGATCTCATACTCCTTCTTGAGCCGCTCGAACTCGGCGACCGCATACTCCAGCTCCGGCACAGACGAGCCGGTGGACTTGAAGCTGGCGCCCAGCAGCCCGCCGCCCCCCGCCGCGCGAGGCAGCGACCCGGGCCCGGCTCCCGCGCCCCTGCGGAACGAGCTGCGCAGCAGGCGGGCCTTGGGCTTCACCTCCACCGGGATCTCGCAGGCCTCGCCGCCTCCTGCCCCGTACGTGTCCTCGATCACCTCCCCGCCAGCGGGGCTCATCAGCGACGAGGCTGTCCCCATGGTGCCCGAGGCCGGTAGCCGCTGGCCTGCTGGACGCCAGGAGGAGGCGTGGCTAGAAGGCGGAGCCTGGCAAGCAGGGCGGAGCAGGGCGGCGAGAGACTAGAACCGGAGAGAGGCGTGGCCAGGAGCAAGGGCGAGGTCAAGAAGGGGCGGGGGCCAGACCTTAAGGGCGTGGCCGAGAGGGTGGGTCGGGGTGTCCCAACCGGGAGGGCGGGGTCTGAAGAGGAGCAAAGCAGTGAGTGAGCGGGGCCTGGAGATTGGGGAGAGGGGCGGAACGTGGCAATGGAAAGGGGCGTGGAGTTGGAGAAGAGCGGCCAAACTGGGGAGGGGCGTGGTCATATTTTCGGGGCGTGGACGAACAAGCAGGGCGTGCTGCGGCTAGGGAAGAGGAGGCCCTAGCCTGGCGAGAAGGGTGGGATGTGGCAAGGAGAGGAGGCGTGGTCAGGTGAGAATGTTGGGCCAGATTTGGGAGGCGTAACCCCACAGTGAGGCGTAATGCGGCTACGGGAAGGGGTCTGGTGGAGGGGCAAAAGAGAGAGAGAGTCACAGTCTAAGAGTCGGAGAGGGTCCTTGACAGGACTGCGATAGGCTGGGTGGCCAGGGAAAAAAAAAAAAAAAAGGAGTAGAGCCCAGAGGGGCCGAGTCAGGTCTCGGGACGTGCCCGAACTAGCGGGGCTTGCGCTTCGGAGGAAGAGGATAGGAGAAGAGGATTAGTAGAGGGAGGGTTGCAAGAAAGGAGAATCGGGAAGAATGGTTTGAGTATCACAGACAGGCTGGAGGCCTTGAGAACTTGCTTTGCAAGAGCAGGCAGCAGGATAGAGTTGGGCAGGCAGGACAGAACCAGTAGAAGAGCTAGACTTGGGACGTCCAGAAGGGAAAGCTGGGGACTAAGCCCAAGCCTATAAGCGAGAAGGGAGCCGCTCCGTTTTTTCTGCAAGACTTTAGTCTCAGCACGAATTAGGCTGCACACCCACCTGTCCCTGTGCCACCACTGCTGATTCTGTGCCCTTTCCAGGGGCAGTTTCTGATACTCTGCCCTTCCCAGAGGCAGTTCAGTGTCTAGTGTGTTTCTCAGTGTGTTTGTGATAAATAATGCCAGCCAGGAAAATAACGTGGAAGCGTCAGCACCTGAGACCACCCAGGACCATGCTTTGATAAGCTTAGGGTTTCTATTGCCTGGCAACAGAGATGCTGGGGGCCTTATACGGACAAAAGGAAAGTATAATTACAGGGTTTGCTATCCTTTTTTCATTCTGTTGCGAGTTGACCTTTGTCTGCTAACTTATCTTCCTACCCATCCCAGATTGGTACCCCAGGTTAGAGGGGACAAAAAGGGCAGAAGTGGCCTTGACTCACACTGCTGTGGGCTGGGCGCTGGTGCTCTTTATACTCGCTCTTCTTCCCTTCTTAGGCAATCTGGAAAGTTCTTCAAAATGCCAGCCGTTTTCTCCACCCTGCCATCGTTCTCTCATTGCTTGGAGTCCCTTGCCAAAGGATGATATAACTTTATTCCAGCTCTTGCTTACTCCTTCGCCAGCTGCAAGAAATCTATCGGCTTTTAAAGCATCTGTCCATGCAGAGCCTCCTCAGGCTGACCTAAGATAGTCTTTGGTGACTCACTTGACCACAGACTTTCATCTGATCCACAGGCATCGTCGGGATTCTTGGAAAGCCTACTCTCAGATGTAGATAGCCAAACAAGATGACCGCCAGGAAGGCTGGGACCAGGAAGGGGAAGCTGTGAGGTTAGACAGGAGAGTTTGCATTCTTCTGCGCAGTCTCAACAAAGACCTCAGCCAGGTCTGCAGGGACTTCAGAAGCTGGGATGGCCCTGTAGAGTTGTCCTAAGTTGGTTTGGGGGCTAGGACTTCAAAACTTCACTTAATCCAGTCATCTGCTCCCTTTAGCTGGTGGGGACTGATGGCTGAGAGTCAAATCTACCACACAGGAAACAGCCTTTCCTCCAAAGAACTCTGGCAATGTTGGTTCATTCTAAACCCTGAACAAACACCCCTGAGCTTCTTCCATCATAGTAGCTAGCTGGTCATCTTTTCTCTGACCCCTTAGATAATCTTTTGGTCCTTGTACACATCTAAAAAAGTGTCTTTTATTCCCCTGGCTCAATTGTTGTCTGGGAGGCTTACTGCTTCCTTCTGCTAACCTAGGCCCAGTCCTGGAAGTGTCTAGCCTCCATACAATCTGAGGCTTAGAATGTTTTCAGCCTCTGAGACTTACTGCTTAACAATCTCACCCTTTCTTGTCTTATTGCGCTCTGAGCTGGCTGGTTCAACTCAGCTGTTCTGGCTCAAACTCCTCTCCCAGCTGACTTATTCAAACTGTCTTCTCTCAGCCTCTGAGTTGTTCTCCTTGGCCTCAAACTAACTCAGCAAATTGCTCTAACCTGGCTTCTCATTTTCTGGCTTGTTCTGTCTTTACCTGAGTTCTCTCTCTCTGCAACCTATCTATTACTGTCCTGGTAAAAACTGCCTCCCCCCCCCTCTCTCTCCCTCTCTCTCCCTGTAAAATTGCCTCTTAAGTAGCTGCCCTTTCCTCTCTCTTCTCCTGAGAGTTGAGCATATGCTATTCTGTCAAATCTTCTCTGATTCGTTACCTTTTCTGTCACTCAATTAAACATCACTTTCAAATATGCGTGCTTCCTTCTACAAACTAACTTTCCCTTCGTTTAGGATTAAAGGCATGTGCCACCACACCTGGACCTAAGCTTTTCTTTACCTGATACTTGCTCTATACCAGGCTGCCTTGAACTCAGATCTGCCTGCCTCTGTCACCTGGATTAAAGGTGTATTTGTATTTCAGCCAGATCACACAGACCTAGAAGATCTTTGGATGTGATCTCTTGCCAGAGCAGCCATGTTCTGGATTAACATTCTTCCACATTCTTCTAAGTTGAAAGACTGCATATTGATTTCCCCGGTTAGTTCATAAGGTTTCCAAAGGGAAACATTTGCTCTATAATAGAACTTCCCTCCATTCTCAAATTCTTGCTAGTTGCTGATTGCTGATGTCTGTTCCTTCAATGTAGACCGGAGATTAAGGACCATTCTCTAGACTTCTTCTCTTGTCTTGTCTTCTTCCTTCCTTTCTTTTCTTTTTAAGCCAGGGTCTCCTGTAGCCCAGACTGCTCTCAACCTTGGTAGCTTTGTAGCTTTGGATGACCTTTAACTTCTGATCCACCTGCCTCCACCTCCCAGGTACTGAAATTGCAGGGAGGTGCCACCACGACTGGTTTTTGCGATGCTGGGGGATCAAACCCACAGCTTTATGCATGCTAGGCCAACACATCCTGCCCCGACCTCTAGACAGCTGACAATGCATTTGAAAATACTTATCTTTGGAACATGACACAGCTGAAGACATCCATGAGCGTGCCCCTAGAAAAGGCATCACCTGTCTCTTCCAACAAACGACAGAAAAGAGCTATACTAATTTGCCGACACTGGAAGTTCAGATTTCCTAAGAGCCTTAAAGTGATCAATCCCCTGCCCCGTTCCCATCATCGCTCTGATGATGTCCCCTGTTGGACATATACTTCTCCTTTATTGGGCCACTTTCCTTCTGCCGTCAACATTGTTGCTGTTTTTCTTGAGGGTACTCTCTGTCAACCCTCATTTCTTCAGATTGTAGCTCCTTTCTCCGACAGCTATCCAGAATACTGGATAACCGTAGCTCTTGGAAGTTAATCCCCCATGCCAAGAGTTTCAACAGTCATTGCATGGCCTGTGCAAAGCACTCCAAGCAATGTGTTCCATTCTGCATCAGTCGCGCCCTCAAGTGTGAGGATTAATCTCCATTGTCAACGTGACAGGATTCGGTGTCATCAAGCAGAGGCACCCCTTGGCCCATCAGTGAGGGCATTTCCCAGAGAGGTTTGGCTGACCATGGGTGAATGTGGGCACTATCATTCTACCTGTTAGGGGGTCTCAGAATGAGTACACAGGACAAAGCAGCTGGACCATCAGAGTTCATCTCTCTCAGTTTCATCACTGTAGATGCGATGTGAACAGCCTTCTCAGTCTGGCCATGATGCCTTCCTGCAGTCAGGGACAGTACCAAACTGTGAGCAAAAATAAGCCCTTCCTTCCTCCCTCCTGCCCTTCCCTCCCTCCTGTCTTCCTTCTTTCCTGCCCTTCCTCCCTCCCACCCTCCCTTCCTTCTTTTCTTTGGTATGTTACTCTTTGACAGGTGTTTGTCACAACAATATGAAAAGTGATATGAAAATTTACCAACTAGGAGGGATTTTTTTGGTAATTTTTTGGTTGTTATTGATGCTCTACCACCAATCGTTGGATATTTCCTGAGCATATAGAGTAGTGGAAATAGCTGGCAATCTGAAAAGACCTATTATGACCTCAGTTCTCACAGAGCTCACAGACGAGACTAGTTACCACCATCTGCAAGTAGCTTCAAATGGTTCTGTAGATGTCCAAAACACAAAACCAGGTTTGCCAAGACCCTGGACCTATCTGCATCTATAGATTTGATGACAAAGACACTGTTTTCCTCATCAAACAACTGTACATACATTCAGCCTGCATGTCGACACTTGGATAAGCACTGATCAATGTCTGAGTGGGCAATCCAAGTGAAGGAGCCCAAAGGTTACCACGCACAAGGAGCCAGCGGGGACACAGTATGATAGGCTAGTAGATTCACTTCATGTTTATCAATCCTAAAGCACAGCAGAGTATAGTCTAATCTCAGTTTCACAATCTTCCTTCCTTCTTTATGCTTAACAGAACCTATCCACTCTGCTCTGTATTTTGAAAGTTTAGCATTGGTCATAGAGATTCAGTGAGGAGTGAAATTTCTGGCAGGTGGCTGGTGACTGATTAAAGATAGATCTTTTGGGGACAGAGAAATGGCAAAGGCTGTGGGGCTGACAGCCTGAGTTCAATTCTTGAGACTTACATCATGGAGGTGGAGAGCTGTTTCCTGAAAGTTGTTCTCTGACTTACAAATGCATGCTGTGGTGTAATTTTAAAAGACAGCATGTGAGGAGGGGCTTTTTGAGATAGGGTCTCACTCTGTAGCCCAGACTGGCCTTCAACTCTCTTACTCCACCCCAAACGTCCAGTGAGCTTGGATTACAGATGTGCCTCACCATATCTGCTTTGACTGCTAACATTTTCAACACTTCTCCCACTGAAAGATACAGTTTGAGGAGGCTGGAGAGAGGGCTCAAGGGTTAAGAGCACTGGCTGAGTCCAATTCCCAGTAACCACAAGTGGCTCACAATAATTTATAATGAGATCTGGTGCCCTCTTCTGGTCTGCAGGTGTACATGCAGGCAGAATACTGTGTACATAATAAATAAATGAGTCTTAAAGAAAGAGAGAAAGAAAGAAAGTTTGAAACAAAGAACGCCTACATTTGTGGGACCAACTGCCAAAGAGGAATGTAATGCCCTTGTTCAAAAATCATGAAGAATTTCAAGCTACAACATCAGCCTGTTAACCCCAAAGTGCAGCCCTTTGAGTATGGGGGCCAGGGGAGGAGCAGCATATGGGAATCTTCATGGGGGTCAGATGAAGTTGTCTGCTTATGACTGTGTGCCTCAGGGTTAGGTGAGCCCCGCCACTGCTTTGACCAACAAACTGCAGCAGAAATAACATTGCGACAGTTTCTAAGATGAATCCCTGAGAGAATGGCCATTCCAATTGGAGTATTCTGGAACTCTCTGGAAGCCTATAAACCAAGAATGCCATACTGTTAAGTTAATGTGCAGATGTCAGCCTCAGCTGGGCCCAGACTTCCAGTCACCTTTCCCAAGTCACATGTGCTAAGGTCATCTCTCCTGTTTAGAGCAACCCCTTACCATCTGTGTAACAAGAGATTTTGATAAAGTCAGGAGTGTAATGAAATTGCTCTTCCTTTCAGCCACTAACTTTTGGCTGTTCTCACTCCTACACAAGAAGAAGAAGAAGAAAATGCTCCCATTTGATTTGAGTAGCATGTCAAATTAACAAACCGATACTGCTCTTCAAAATACCTCAGAGAAAATGGCACTTTGTATCTGCCTCTCTGGCTCTGAATTTTGAGATTACTTGGGTCAGCTGCTTGCTATGTCTTAGAACTGAAGTCCCAACACTAAGGAGGCTGAGGCAGGAGAATAACCATTAGTTCCAGGCCAGCCTGAGGAGAGTGTAAGACTGTCATACACACAAGAAGAAGGAGGATGCAGGAGGGGAGGGGAGAGGAGGGGGAAGAAGGAAGAGAGAGGGAAAAAGAAGGAAAGGAAGGAAAAAAGAAAGAAATGAGTGAATTACTTGGATACTTATTAGAAATGGAGATATATTGAGTTTCTGAGGCTGGACCCTTCAAACCTTCATGTTCAGTCATCTCCTGGGTGCTACCCACCTACTTAAAAAAAATCTCAGCACCATCGAGTTTGTATAAAAAGTGTGGGCAGGAATGACCTAATTCCTTCCTGATTTTAGTAGGATGGTCCTTGGATGGCACCCACAGCATCCCCTTGGAGCTTAGTAGGGATCTATCTGGTCCTCAGGCGCCATCACAGAGCTACCAAAGTAAAACCTGCAAGATAAGAGCGGGGAACCAAGATGGCTGGAGTATAGCCTCACCTTCGAGATGGGAGAAGAACGGGGACCCATGATGGTTTAATGATACACACTGTCATTTGAGACACACTCCTGAGGAAGGGGACCCAGCCTTGCTGCCCATTAAAATCACCCGGAGAACTTGAAAAAAAAAAAAAAAAAACAAAACGAAAACTGATGTCCAGGCCTCATCTCAGACTCGTTAGATCAGAACCTCCAAGGGACAGGACCTGCACACCATTGGCTCTTAAAAGCTTCATCGACTCCATCAGTAGTCAAGTTTGAAAACCGATGGTTTCATCTTTGCCAGTGTGTGCACAGTTTCCTATGGTAAGCATCTCTGTGTCTGAATGTTCTTTCTTTTCAGCGTCTTGAGATGGGGAATGAATCTGACATTTTTATTTCTTCAATAGCATCGTACTTGAACCTTGAAGACAGGCGTGCGGGCGTCACGAATATTCATAACACCTTGGAATAAGTGCCCCATGGACTGGAAATGCTACAATTGAGTCTTTGAAGAGAAAAAAAACTTAGAAAAGCCAGGTGCAGGTGTTTAATCACCCTAGTCGTTCTCATTTCTACCAGGTAAGGTCCATTATTACGGAGTCCATAAACAAGACTCTAATTTGGGGAATTAATTAACAGTAGAGATTTGTTCATGCATCGGTGATTCCACATATCCACCAGTAGGTGGCAGTACAACTTAGGGAAAAAAAATCAACTTGGCTAGTAAATTGATGTGAAGGTGACAGTAAAGGATCCAGCGGGGTGGCCTTTTAGTCACTAATGATTACGTTGCTGTATTTAGTTTTCATCAGAAATAATAACATGGCTTATGAAACAGCCAAGAGCGTATCTCCACATTTTTTTATAAATAAAGAACCAGATATGACCCTCAGTGCTTGAGGGTCTTATGGTCTCTGCCATAATTATTACGTTTTGTCATTATATCACAAAATGGCCCTGCCTGGTACACAAAAGCAAAGCATGGCTATATTCCAATAAAGCCTTATGTGCAAGCACAAGTGGCTGGCTGGGTTAAGCCTGGGTGCTGAGCTTGCCGATTTCTGACACGGAGAGAGGACAGCCCCTCAAGCCTGGATAGCTTCCAGAATTCTCTGTGGTACCAGTTAAAACTTTTGAGTTTTTCAACATTCATCAAATCTACTACATCAAAATATTTGGGAGTGGAGCTCATGCGACTGGATTTAAAACAAAACAAAAACCCCAAAACAACAAGAATAACAACAAAAATCTCCTTCTGGCTGAAGGAGTTAGTAAGCCACAAGTAAAGTTAACTGTCTTGGGGGTGCTGTAGATAAGGCCCACCTTGGAGTAATGTCATCTTTTCAGTATCTGAGTAACTCCCCACAATATAAAAGATGTAAATATAGAAGGTGTAAAGTTTAGGTTCCGGTTGCTGGCACTCTCAAGGAAGGGCTCATTTGGGGCTGGGACTCAGTTGGTAGAGTGCTTACCTAGCATGCTAGATCCCCAGCACCCCAAAAACTGGATGTGGTGGCACCGCCCATGATTTCACACCCGAGAGGTAAATATAGGCCTATTGGAGACCTTGTTCTAGGAGGACACGGGACAGGGCGAGGGAGAGGCGATGTCTGCATTAAGCCTGGTCTTGGGAAGGCCTTCTCCCTTGCCACACACAGCCTTGCCTGTCTCCAGTCTCACAGGGAGATGATTGAAGAATACAGTGAAAGGAGAAGGAAAACCTGCTGTGCGATGCTCCGGCCTCCCTATATGCCCTCAAATCTCCAACCAACCTTTAAAGTCGGCAATAGCTTTTCTGTGCTTGGATTGCCTTTTGCTTGTGTGACTTGGTAAAGTTGGGCAGTTTAGGGCCTAGATGTGTGCAAGAGGAAGACAAAGCCAGCGCAGTGGGCAGGGCCGTGGGGTGGGAGCATTGCAAATAGGGTGTGCCTGCTCCTCGTCAGGGGTAGGGTGTGGGGTTCCCCCAGGCTGTGTCACATTGGTCTGAGCAAATATCCAGGCATAAAGAAGGCCATGCTTTAAGGAAAGCTGACACTGCTGTCGGTGAGAATGGGGTAGTAACTGTTTGCACCCATGAGCGAACTGCTCACTTGAGATGTCTGTGTGGCTCTTTTTCTGCAGCAGCCCCAGCCATAGGATGCAGAAACCCAACTGTTTCTTTCTCACTACCTAATGCCCTTTCACTTATCCAGTTCAGGGCTTTCTCTTTCCTACCCCAACATCTGACTCTTGTTCTGCTATTGAAATGAATATACTCTCAATTTCTTTTTAAAAATTAATTAATTTATTTATATGACTGTTCACTTTTCACTTTACATCGAAGTCATAGCCCCCTCCCTCTTCTCCTCCCAGTCCCACCCACCCTCCTTCCTACTCTCCTATCCCCCTCCCCTACTCCTCAGAAAAGGGGAGCTCCACCTTCCACCAACCCATCCCAGCATATCAGGACTGAACTTCCCCTGTAGTCTGGTGAGGCAGCCCTGGCAGGGGGAGATGATTGAAAAGCAGGCAACATAGTTGTGTCAGAGACAGTCCCCGCCCACCTCCCCTTAGCACACACACTTAGTCCCCACATGCCAGGAAGCAGGTGTGGGGCCCAGTTTAACCCATTCCCTCCGCTCCCTGCCCCACGGCAAAGGAGTTCTTGAGACTCTGGCAGTGTTGGCTGACATCCCCAGCTGCAAGAGACAAGCTAACACTCTACATCTCTGCACAAGTTGTGCATGAGTTAAAAATGTTCATCTAAACATCAAGAGTAACAATTAAGAGGATTTATCATGTAGATAGGATCTATTCATGGTTATAAAATTTTAATAATTATTGTCATGACGTTGATAGATTTTGTTTTTATGCGTGTAATGTGTTGGGGTAGTCAATTTAGGAATCTATTTTTTTTTTTTTTCTGTATTTTCTCTGTGTGTGAGCATATAATGTGTAGGTGCAAGTGGAGGCCAGGAGTTGATGGCAGGCATCTTCCTCAAATCATGCTCCGCCTTAATTTTTTTCTAATTTCTTTTTTTTTTTTTTTCACTACTTAAGCAGTCTTTAATGAGAGCTGTGCGTGAGAGGCCTCTACTCCTGCATCTTCTCGATCGTTTCTTCCTTGTATTTGCCCTTCTCCTTTCCTACTTGTCGGGACTTGGCTTTCCTTTCCAGGATCTTCTTCCGGTCTTTGTCCAGCTTTAGCCTGGTGATGACCACCTTGCTGGGGTGGATGCCCACGTGGACAGTTGTGCCGTTAGCCTTTTCTCGCTGCACTCGTTCAATGTAGATGACGTATTTTTTCCTGTATACCTGGACCACTTTGCCAATCTGCTGGCCTTTGTAGTGTCCTCGGACAACCTGCACCTCGTCGTCGTCCTTCTGGATGGGCATGGACCGCACGTTGTACTTCTGCCTCAGCTCCTTGGAAAGGGGGGAAGACATGATCTTCCTCCGAATGTGAGAGGGGGCATTGAAATGGCGTTTGCGGTTCTTGCTCCGGTCAGAAGTCACGAAAGGGTTGAACTTCATTTCGGCGGCTGCGACTTTTTTCTAATTTCTTAATTTAAAAAACCCTAGCATTCAAACTATTACATGTCATTACAGTGTTTATAGTTCATTGCAATGTTTATTATTATAAAACATTATAGAGTTTATAGTTTATTTGTCTACCCCAAAGATAGCTGACCCAAGTGGTGCACACCCATATTTTCTTCTGCTGTATTCATAATGGCAGGGAAAAGGAACCAGCCTTGGCATCCACCAGTGAATGAATGGAGAATGAAAGTGTGGGACATATCCACCATCTTTCTTGGGATAGGCTGTCTCACAATGGCTAAAGCTTGCTGAGTGGGTTAGGTGAGCTGGATAGCAAGTCCTTCCGGGCTGGGATTACAGGTGCATCACCATTGCCAGCTTTAACATGGGCTGCAGGGGATGAGAGCCAGGTCTTCACATTCCCACAGCAAGCACTTTACTCATGGAGCCATCACCCCAACCCAATAATCTTTCTTGGTATTTTCAGCTTATTTCCAGGGAAGCTAAACTAGGGAAGGTAGCCTCTGGTTGCCTCATCACAGAGCTAAATGAACACTATGGACAGGAAAGTGCAGAGTTAAAACACTGGCGTTCCATCCCTTTATATATTGAACAGATGTATGCTTTGCCCAGATTAGCTCAGAGAACCCAGTATACATCCATTGGCCCTTGGGTATGAGATCTCACCCAGCATCCTGTTCATGTTTGTGTCTGCTTGGAACCGTGAAGAGGCTCTCTGTGGAGCTGGGCTTTGTGGTGTGCTCCTGTAAGCTCAGTATGTGGGAGGTGGGTCAAGAGTTAAGAGTCACTTTTGGCTACTGTGGATGCAAAACACAGAGCTCAACCTTAAAGGAAATAAAAGGCAGTTCATGCCAGAGTGAAACATGACTGACCATGCCCAGGAACATGCTTTGGGTCTTTCCAAATGCAGTCTTCCAATGTGAAAACAATTTGTTTGTATGTTTGTTTGTTTTTTAAAATAGTAACAGAGCAGAGAAAGTTGTAAGTTGAGGCAGATACGCTGGTGGAAGCATTGAGTGGGCAGTTACCCCAGGCAAAGAAGTCTCAACCATAGCCTCAGATGCTATCTGACAGCACTCTTAGCCCCTCCATGCGTGGGGAATAGGGTTTTGTTAATAGGGTTCAGAAGTTTCAATGTCTTCATTAGGATGTTAGGCCTGATACAAAGATAGGCAAGGAGAAATTCTTTTTCAGGCTATCAAAAGAAGCAATTAGACTATCGGATCAGCAACATCCCAAACCCTCCATAGTCACTGAAGGTTTACCACGCATCAGCCTATATAAACAGCTCCTTCCCAGGAGTTCATATACAGACAGTGGGTTTGCAATGTGACCCTGTTTCATTAAAATAAAACAGATCATCATCATCGTCGTCGTCATCGTCATCGTAATTGTCATCATCATCATCATCAAGTCATCAGCATAAACGAGGACACCTGCAGCCACAGGTCAGAGTGAGCACAGCCCACTGATGTGCTACAGGGAGGAGACATGGAGGGCAGGACAGAGAACAAGTTGTCAGACAATTTCTGGGGCTTAGATTCTAGCAAGTTCTTTGTGTGTGCTATTTGGCTTCTCATCGTTCAGTTTCCGCCTCTGAAAATGAGACTGATAAGAGTTCAAACTAGGAACTTTGAATTGATTCTACTTTGCTCCCTGAAGATGCACAAAGCAAAAACAAAACAACACTCACCCCAAACCCAGTTTCATTTAGTTCTATGCTTTTCTCTATGTAACGTAGCCAGGCAACCCCAATGAAAAAGAGACAACACTGACAGATGTATTGCGTCCTTAGAAGACTAAGAGATGCTTTGATTGGCAGTCTACTAAGATCCAGCCCCTTTGACAGAACCACTGGAGGATCATCATCCTTACGTAGACAACAGTGTCCTAAAACAGCTTCTCTTCACTGGTTCTGGCTATTCTATTTTGAACATGAGACCGATCATTCTACAGAAATGTGTCTGTTGAATTCTGAGGTTAAAAGGCAGCAAATGATTTCTTTTCCTTAACCTTTAGCTGACAAATAAAATTTTTATATATTTATTTTCCCCTATGTGCTATTTTGATATATGTATATGTCATGGAATGGATATATATAAAATATATAATGGATATATATAAAATATATAATATATATTTAATTAACATATATGCTCATAAATTTTCTGTGTTGAGAACACTTGCAGTCTATTCCCTTAGCAAGTTTCAAGCACATAACACATTACTAATTATAGTCATCATGATATAATAGGTCTATTAAGTTTATTACTCCAGTTCAATGGAAAATTAGCATCCATTGGCCAGCAGCTAATTCCCCGCCCACAACTCCACCTTCACAACAAGACCGTTCTTCTCTCTGCTTTGTGGCTTCCTTAGTTACTTTTCAGATCCCACATACAATCGAGACCATATGGTTCTTGTCTTTCTGTATGGATGCCAAGGTTGATTCCATTTCTTGGCTGTTATTAATAATGTCATAAGATGGGCATACAGCTGTGCCTTTGACACTGATTTCATTTCCTTTGGGTGTACATACATCCAGTAGTCAGATGGCTGGATCATATGCTTACTCTATGTTTAGATTTTTTTTTTTTTGAGGAACCTCATCACTGTCTTCTGTGATGGTTTGCATCCCCACCAGCAGGGTGTGAGTCTTCCGTTTTCTCCACAACCTTGCCAACACTTGTCTGTCATCTTTCAGTACAGTTAGTCTAACAGGTGTGACAAGTGCCTGCACTGTGTTTCTGCTTGGCTTTTCCCTGTTGATCAGTGACGTGGAGTGTCTATCACACACCTCTGGGCTATCGGCCTTCTTCTGAGAAATATCTACTTAGCTTTATTGCCCGTTCTAAAAGCAGGCTGTTTGTTGCCTTGCTGTTGAGTTCGCTTCCGTATATAACCTCTTACAGGTGCTCAGTTCGCAGATACCTTCTCTTCCTAGCTGCTCTTTTTACTGATGGTTTCCTTTGCTTTGCAGAAACCTCCACCCCCCCCACCCCTCCACCCCTTCACCCCCTTAACTCCCTTTGTCTACCTCCGCCTTCGGTGCCCATGCACTGCATACGAAGGTAATGTCCAGAGCTTCATCAAGAGCTTTCCCGCCAATTCCTCACTGTTCTATGGCTTCAGAGCTCGTGTTTGAGTCTTTACCCTTTTCCAGTTGATTTCTGTATGTGTGGTAGCGTCGGGCTCAATGTCATTACTTTTACGTGTTGACATCCAATTTCCCCAGCCCCATTATGGAAGAGATTGCCTTTTCCCTACTGTGTGTCCCTGGCACCTTTGTCAGCAGCTATAAACTTGTGAGTTTATTTCGGGGCTTTTCATCCTGGTCCATTTGTCTATATTCCTGCTTTTATGCCAGCACCATGCTGCCCTGATTACTCTAGCCTCGTGGCAGATTCTGAAATCCACTAGCACAATGTCTCCCGAGCTGTTCTTCCTGTTTAAGATAGCTTTGGCTTTTGGGGTCTTTTGTGGTTTCGCATGACTCATAGGATTTTCCCCTTTTCTACTTGTATAAGGCGTCGGTGGAGTGTTGACGGGGTCGCATACTGCTGGCAGACTGCTTTTGTCATCATAAACATTGTAACTATTAATTCCTGTGAACGCAGGATAACGTCCCTTTGTGTGTGTGTGTGTGTGTGTGTGTGTGTGTGTGTGTGTGTGTGTGTGTGCGCGTGCGTGTGCTTTTTTTTTCATTTCTTTTTGGGCGCTTCTGAGTTGACTAGGCACATTGCTTTATTACACAGTGTAAAACACCTCTCAAAGGCGCATGGCTCTGAACAGCCCTCCGGTGGCGCTGCTGTTTCTGAAGGCTGTCAGACCTTTAAGAGGTGAAGCCTTGCTGGGTACAGGGGAGGGGAGCGTGGGTGCCTGAGGCGGCGGGACGCGGTCAGGGCGGTGTTACAGCCTGGGTCCACTTCCTATCTGCTTCCCGGAGGACCAGCTGCTACCCCAGGACTCCATGTATTTCCTTCTTCGATTATGGGACAAAATAAGCCCTTCCTCCTAGAGTCGCTTCTTTTCAGTGACAGCAAAAAGGTACCTAATACGCAAACTAAAAATACAATACAAACAAAACCATGAAGACAATGACAACAGAGCACTCCAAACCAGGTTAGGTGATGTGTGCTTGTAATGGGACCCAGCACTCTGGAAGCTGAGGCAGGAGGATCTTGAGTGGAAGACCAGCCTGGACTACAAAGTGAAACCCTCCAACACCTATATACAAAAAGGAACAAACAGCACTTGCTACACACACACACACACACACACACACACACACACACACACACACACACACACCCCAGCTTGAAAGTGGAAGCAGAGGCTACGTTCTATGGTGGAGGAAACATAACCAGACTAGGATACAGTTTTCACCTTGAAAAGGCATTAATTCATAGTACCAAAGTACCGGGTGTGAAAACACACAGGGAATAGTTTGCTTAATCTCTTTTTTATTGCCTATAATGAAAGTTTTATCTACAGTGGGACTCTGAACTCACCCCCAAACTGTGCCCTTTGCATTTCTCCCAGTTCCTCTGGGCTTTGTATGAGTCTATCTTTAGCTATGAGGTCAGCTGCTTTCTGTGTGGGGGTGATACTTGAATCCAACCATCTACTGCAACTTCATCCCTCTGCTTTCCTCGTCAGACACCTTCTTCTATGAAACATCCACTCACACGCCCACTCCACCTGGCAAAAGCCTGCCTGTCTTCTAATATTTTCCCCCAAATGGCAGCAATAGTCTTTTCCCCCAAATCTAGTAGTCTATCCCCACTTGTGACCTACCAGTAGGATCTGGTTGCCCACTCCCCCTCAAGCCAGTTTATGCAAATGTTATGGGATTTCCAGTCACTAGAATGAGTTGTGGACATTCAAGTCCACTGCCCTGGCTGTATCCTGTATCTCACACAGGTCATTTTCCATCCTTTCTGATACCTCAAGGTTCTCTTTAGGGTACTTTGAAGAGGTGGGCAGTAAGATCTTTAGAGCCAGAGGTTGGGGGTGGATAGGGGCCAAACAGTGTCTTCTGGGCTTATGAACTCACGGCGCTGGGATAGTCTGTGCAAGACGAAGGCAGTCAAGGGTCCATCAAAAAGAGGGCAGGTCTTAGCTCACACCTTAACTGAGAAGCCATTGATGACTGATGGCTTCTCTAGCGGGGAGAGCCAGTTTTCTTTACGAGTTGTCAACTAGATTCTAGTGCATGGGGAACAAGGTGGCTGCCTTAAATTGTCAAAGAGTTAAAAACAAAATGAAACCAAACCAAACCAAACCAAACCACCACCACCACCACCAACAACAACAAAAACAACAAAACAACAACAACAACAAGCAAGCAAACCCACCTCAGTAGAAACTTCAGGGCCTCTTAGCCTCTTTTTTTTGCTTTTCCTTCAGTGGCATGCCATTAATCATGTAGATTGATTGTTTGTGAGGCTGACCTGGAACTCACTGGCTAACCTGTTGGGATAGTAGTCTCTTGTGCACTGTGTAGAGGTTGCCTTTGTATTATTCAGACATTGATTTCTGCACTAGCAGAGAGCTGTGTTATTTTTATGAAGCATCACCTGACTCAGTGTTTTGTAAACACACTTCCCTCACCTTCTGATTGGTTTAATAAGGAGCTGACAGCCCATAGCTAGGTAGCAGAGGCAAGGCAGCGCATCTGGGAAGTGATAGGAATTCTGGGAAAGAATTAGGCACAGGAGGTTCATGAGCCAGACATGCAGGAAGTCAGATGTACAGGGACTGAAGAGAGGTAACGGGCCATGTGGCAAACATGGACTAGTATAGACAGGATTGATTAAGTTATATAAGCTAGTTGGGAACAAGCCTCGGTTATAAGGCCTAAGCTTTCATAAATAATAAAAAGTCTCCGCATCATTATTTAGAAGCGAGTGGGTACGACATCTTGAAATTTCAGTGTGTAAAACATCTGTGATACCAGCTACTTCTAGTCGTGCCAGGGGAGGATATAACCCTAAGAGGTTTTGATGTAATATATTGGAGTAAAACCTTGCCTTTGAACTCTATACTAGGAGATTCAATTACTAATGCGTAAACACTTTTAATCTTAGTATGGTTTCATAGAAGACCACTATAGAAAAGCCTCAGAGGACAAAACCACATTGTCAAGTTCTCTTTCCTTGGGTTAGAAACAAACATCCTTTGAGTAAATTAGATCCATCTTCACCTTAAGAAATAAAACTTCCGGCTTCCCATCATTGCCTAAAAAGTAATTTTGTCCTCCTTACGACATTAAATTATTCTGAAGGTTTCAGCTTTTAGGAGAAAATGAGCTTTCCCAGAACTGGCTGTGTTTTTGAAATCCCTCTTCTTTTCCTAGAAATATTTCCCACACGTTATGACCTCTGTCAGAAAGTTATAACTTGGGTAATTTTTCTTCTGTAGTTTCGTGGATTTCAATACAATATTTATATAAGCCAATATGTTAATATATTTTTTATTTGTTCACTTTACGGTCCAAATCATAGCCCCCTCCCTCCTCTCCTCCCATTCTCATCCTCCCTCCCTCCCTCTTCCCCATATCCCATCTCCCCTACTACTCAGAAAAGGGGAGCCCCCTCTACCAACCCACCCCAGCACATCAGGTCGTATCAAGACTGATTGCATCCTCTTCCACTGAGGCCCAGCAAGGCAGCACCGCCAGGGGGAAGTGACTGAAAAAGAGGCAACAGAGCCCATGTCAGAGACAGCCAGTGCTCCCCTTACTAGGGGAACCATATGGAGACTAAGTTGTCCATTGGCTACGGCTGTGTAGGGGGCCTAGGTCCAGTCCATGCATGGTCCTTGCTTGGTGTTTCAGTCTCTGTAAGCACCACTGGGCCCAGGTTAGTTGATTCTGTTGGTCTTCTTGTGGAATTCTTGTCCCCTTCCAGTCCTTCTATCTTCTCCTTACTCTTCTACAAGGCTTCCTGAGCTCTGCCTAATGTTTGGCTATGAGTCTCAGCATTTGTTTCAATCCACTGCTGGGTGGAGCCTCTCAGAGGAGAGCTATGCTAATAGTGTCAGGAGTTGGCTCTCTCCCATGGGGAGGGTCTCGGGTTGGGCTAGGTATTGGTTGGCCATTCCCTCAATCCTTGCTTTTTCTTTATCCCTGAACATCTTGTAGGCAAGTTAAGTTTTGGGTCGAAGTTTCTGTGGGTAGGTTGGTGTTCCTGTCCCTCCACTAGGAGTCCTGTCTGGCTAGAAGGTGGCCTCTTCAGTCTCAATGACCTGAGCTTCTAGGAGTCTTAGCTAGAGTCACCCCAAAACATTCACAGGAGCCTTCTTAGGTCTCTAGCTTGTCTCAGAGATGCCTCACCCCATTTCTCTTCTCTCTCCAAGCCCTCTGGCCTCCCAACTCTGCTCTCCCCACATCTGATCCCCACCCTCATTTCCTTTGTCATTCCATCTCCTACCCTGTTCCCTCTCTCCACATTCTATTTCCCATTCTGAGTGAGATTCAAGCATTTTCCCTTGTCCCCTCCTTATTACTTAGCTTCTTTAAGTCTGTGAATTGTTGTATATTTATCCTGTACTATATGGCTAATATTCACTTATAAGTGTGTCTTTCTCAGTCTGGGTTATCTAACTCAGGATGACATTTTCTAGTTCCATCCATTTTCCTGAAATTTTCATGATTTCCTTGTTTTTAATAGCTGAGAAGTATTCCAATGTGTAAATGTACCACAGTTTCTTTATCCATTCTTCCGTCGAGGGTTGTTTCTAGTTTCTGGGTGTTATAGATAAAGCTGCTGTTGAACATAATTGAGCAAATGTCCTTGTGGTATGATAGAACATTTTTTTGGGTATATGCTCAGGAGTGGTATAGCTGGGTCTTGAGGTAGAGCTATTCCCAGTTTTCTGAGAAAGCACAAGATTGATTTCCAAAGTGGTTGTACAAGTTTGCATTCCACCAGCAATGGAGAAGTGTTTACCTTGCTCTACACCCTCGCCAGTGTGTGTTTATCACTTGAAATTTTTTCCTTTTTTTTTTATTAATTTATTCTTGTTACATCTCAATGGTTATCCCATCCCTTGTATCCTCCCATTCTTCCCTCCCTCCCATTTTCCCCTTATTCCCCTCCCCTATGACTGTTCCTGAGAGGGATTACCTCCCCCTGTATATGCTCATAGGGTATCAAGTCTCTTCTTGGTAACCTGCTGTCCTTCCTCTGAGTGCCACCAGGTCTCCCCCTCCAGGGGACATGGTCAAATGTATCACTTGAATTTTTGATCTTAGTCATTTTGATAGGTGTAAGATGTAATCTCAGAGTTGTTTTGATTTGCATTTCCCTGATGACTAAGGATGGTTGAACATTTCTTTAAGTGCTTCTCGACCAGTTGAGATTCCTCAGCTGAGAATTCTCTGTTTAGCTCTATACCCCATTTAAAGGCATCTCTTTAGGTTAGGGAAACTTTCTTCTATGATTTTGTTGAAAGTATTTCTGGTCCTTGGAGCTGGGAATTTTCTCTTTCTTCTATTCTTGTTCCTCTTAGGTTTTGTCTTTCGTGGTGTCCTTGATTTCTTGGATTTTTGTGTCAGGAATTTTTTAGGTTTAATATTTTCTTTGCCAGATGTACTGATTTCTTCAATTGTATCTTATATGCCTGAAATTCTCTCCCTCATCTCTTGTATTCTGTTGGTGATGCTTACCTTTGCAATTCTTGTTCTCTTCCCTAAATTTTCCAACTCCAGGACTTCTCAGTTTGTGCTTTCTTCATTCTTTCTCTTTTCATTTTAAGGTATCGAACCATTTATTAATTTCCTTCACCTGTTTGATTGTATTTCCTGTATTTCTTTATGGGATTTCTTCATTTCATTTTAAAGGCTTCTATCATCTTTATAAGCATACATTGAAGAACATTTTCTTGTGTTTCAGTTGTGTAAGCGTTTCCAGGGCTTGCCGTAGTAGGATAGCTGGGTTGTGGTGGTGCCATATTGCCCTGGCTCTTGTTGATTGGGTTCTTACACTGGCCTTTCACCATCTTGTTGTCCTTGGTATTGGCTGGTTGTTCCTGGTGCCCCCTGAACTTCTCAGACATGTGGGAAGAGCCCTGGGCCAGAGCTTGGATGTTCCTGGTGCCCCCTGGACTTCTCAGACATATGGGAAGAGCCCTGGGCCAGAGGCTGGATGTTTCCGGGGTCCTGCCTCCCTCCTCAGGATGGTATATAGGGTCATGGATCTCAGCAAATAGCCTGCAGCTCTCCACTGGTGGCTGTGTCCCAGTTGGACCTACAGGCAGGGGATTGGCATGGAATTACCTAACCTATATGATCCTGAGGTCCCACCAGTCTCTTTAGGAAGGCTAGTGGAGCTGTGAACTGCAGGCTGAAACTGTGTGTCCCTGGAACCCAGGAGACATCTTCAGGAAGGTGGGAATAGCCAGGTAGCCGGAGGCTGGAACCATGTATAACTGGCAGCCAGGGTCTCTCCTCTCACTGGGGAAACACAGGTTGACAGCATGGCCACTTGCTCACTCCACTGTCACTGAGCTCCTGCTACTTAGACACTGTGTGTGCTGGGTGCTGCTATCTTAGAGCAAGCTGTCAACATATTTGAATATTTATTGTTAACACTAATAATTCTCTCTGTGTTCCTTTCATCTCTCATACACCTAACACATTCTAAATTTCTGCTTCCATTTAAAAGGAAAAGAAAAAAATATAAGACTTCTGTCCTAAAAATATTTTGACAAGAAGTAACTTAAAGGAGAAAGGGTTTATTTTAGCTCACAGTTCAACGTACAGTCTATTGTGTCAGGGAATAAAGCCACAGCAGTGGCTTAAAGCAGCTGGACACATTGCATTCACAACTGAGAGGCAGAGCAATGAATGTGTGCTGCTGCCCAGTTCCCTTCTCTACCCACACAATCCAGAATCCTACAGAGGGAATAGGACTGCCCAGAGTGGGCGTGTCTTCACACCTCAATTAAGCAATCAGGATAATCCCTGACAGGTATTCTGAGAGGTCTATCTTCTTGGTGATCTTACATTCTGTCAAATTGACAGCACCAACCATCACAATACCTTAGCTTTCTCTACATCAGTGCTTTTCAACCTATAGGTTTCAGTCTCTTGGGGGTGGTGTGTGTGTGTGTGTGTGTGTGTGTGTGTGTGTGTGTGTGTGTGTGTTCAAATGATCCTTTTATAAGGGGTTGCATATCAGATATCCTATATATCAGATATTTACATTATGATTTATTACAGTAGAAAAATTACAGTTATAAAGTAGCAATAAAATAGTTTTTCTGGTTTGGGATCACCACAGCATGAGGAGTTGAATTAAAGGGTCACAGAATTAGGAAGGTTGAGAACCACTGCTCTAGATTAATCAGTGATGTTAACATATCACTTTACCTCTGCATGTTAGGTCACCACACACTCCTTGTTAATGCCCGGCTGGGGCTCTGAAGAGGTCCAGGGTAGTAGGGTCTCTGGAGCTGGATGCGGATGCCCTTCCAGTTCGCTTTATCTCTTGGGTGGCCAGAGCTGATGGCTCAGGCAACTGATCAGGATTGAAAGGAGGAACAAGAAAAGAGAGCCTAAGGTTTCTCCTCTAGGGACTGGCTATCCTGCGGCTGAGGGGAACGTAAACTGGCCACAAGTTTCCTGTGGCAGAGGCTGTGAAAGCGGCTTCTGGCTAGAGACTGCATGGAGGTCATAAAAGGAGGCTCTTTGATCTGTAGATAGGCCTCCTTGTGGAGATCCCCAGTAAACTAGTGTAAACTTAGGCTTATTAGCCATAGAAGGCTGATGGCCCTGAGTTTGCTAACTTATTTGTGAATCTACAGGGAAATAAGAAAGAGATAGAAAATAAGCCACTCACACACATACATTCAAGAGAAGAGGTGGATGAAATTAGGCATCTTGACTTCATCTGAAGTCAGGTTTCCCAATCTCCACAGATACATTCAAGAGAAAAAGTTCAAGAGAAAAAGTGGATGAAGTCAGGCATCTTAACGTCAACTGAAGTGCTTCCCAATTTCAGGCCCATTTATTGTGAATGGCCATACTTATACTTCTGAGAAAAGGGTATTTACCTTATAGTTGAAAAAAAAAAAAAAGCAATCAATCAGGAAAGCAGATGAATTCTAAAATACAACAGGTTACATGTTTTAAATCTAAGTTTAAATCTAAATTTCTTATCTAAGTATCCATTACATAAGTTCACAGTGAGTTCGGAGTGACAAGGCCTAAAAGTTACAAGAATATACAACTTATCAAGTAGGACTGACCTAACTACACATTATCCAGCTAGCTCTTAGTTCATAATGAGTTCAGGACAATAATTTTATCTGTCTTTCATCCTAAGAAACAGAGTAAATTCAGACATCTCTAGGTAGCTTCATTTCACGTAGGTTCATGGGAAGTTTAAACAAACATATTTATGGTGAAATACCAGGATTCCTGGTGCCATCTGCAGTGGAGGCTTATCTGAAGCTACAAATCTGCTACAAGGCTGTCCTTAGTGAGGCATCTGGAGGTCCACAAAGGTATTTATTACAGCCATAAACTAACTTTAACTTTTAAAACTATTTGAATCAAATCAGGAAATCCATAATTGGGGATTAATTCATCTGAATAACAAACAATATATCTTCAATAAGATCCTATAGGAAGTTTGCTCAATCAGAGCTGGTCAATACCCAGAAAGTAACAGTTCACACCAATGCCAGATGTTTTTACTTTTTGTTTTGTTTTTTTCTTTTTTTTTTTGTTTTTGTTTTTTGAGACAGGGTCTCTCTGTGTTAGCCTTGGCTGTCCTGAACTCACTTTGTAGACCAGGTTGGCCTTGAACTCATAGCAATCCACCTGCCTCTGCTTCCCGAGTGCTGGGATTAAAGGCATGCACCACCATGCCCAGCTTACTTTTTGGTTTTTCAAGCCAGGGCTTCTTTGTGTAATCTTGGCTGTCCTGCACTCGCTTTGTTAGACTGGGCTGGCCATGAATGTAGTCCTGGCTGTCCTGGACTCACTTTGTAGACCAAGCTGGCCTTAGACTCACAATGATCCACCTGCCTCTGCCTCCCTGGGTGCTAGGATTAAAGGCGTGCGCCACCATGCCCGGCTCTAATGCCAGATTTTAAAGAGATGCAGCAAAGCACAATTGACAGGGTAGTCAGAGGTTGGAGGCAATTCTCGGGTGCATCACGATACAGACCTTGCAAATACTGGATCACCTCCAGAGATCTCTCATGCCTACTGGACTTCCCCGAAGCAATGGCTCCTGACAGCATGTCCAAGGTTGGAAGCAGTTTGGGGGGGGTGTGCATCATGCTATAAGACCTTGCAAATACCAGATCCCCTCCTAGACAGCCCACATGCCTAGTGAGCTCCATTAACAGGGTGGCTCTTGGCAACTCCTGTTTCCCCTAGTTATCTCACCATCTGTTCATGGCTTGTTTGAGTGCACCATGAATTATGAACTTCTGAGCTCTTCTCAGAAATGTTAGAACTTGACAGTGTAACCTTCATTTACCCCACTTTCACTTGCGCCTAGGTGCTTTTGCTGTGCTACATCTCAACTCTATGATAACAGTAACTCCTATGCTATAATATCTATGTATCAAGACTCAGTTATGCCCCTCCCCCTCTCTCTATGCTGTTTCTTTCTCGCAGCATTTCCCAGTTTTCTTTTGGGGTCATTTCTCTGTACTTGAAAAACTCCCTGCAGAATTTCAGTAAAAGTCTATACAACCATTTTTGTTGCCCTTAAATTCTCTTTGTTTCATTTATTTTTTCCTGAAGCATCTTTTTTTTTCTGACTGTAGAATTTTAGGCAACCACTTCTTCTTCTTCTTCTTCTTCTTCTTCTTCTTCTTCTTCTTCTTCTTCTTCTTCTTCTTCTTCCTCTTTTCTTCTTTCTTCTTCTTTCTTCTCTTCTTCTTCTTTCTTCTTCTCTTTCTTCTCTTCTTCTTCTTCTCTTCTTCTTCTTCTCTCTCCTCCTCCTCCTCCTCCTCCTCCTCCTCCTCCTCCTCTTCCTCATCCTCTTCCTCCTCTTCTCCCTCCTCTTCTTCCTCCTCCTCCTGCCTCTGTTTTCTATTTTAAATAAGCTAAGTCTCAATCCAATAACTTCCATTGCTCTGTGTGATAGTCATCAGTAAGTCTTGCTGCTAAGTCCCTGAAAATAATGCTTCTTTTGTTCCTCTTGGGTGATTTTTATTTTCTCATTATCTCTCACTTTCAGAGAGTGGGTGGTTGCATCTTGCTTGGAATTTTGGAGGTAAAATTTTTTTCTCTCTAAGGTTTGATATTTTAGTTTGACAGTTTTTTTTTTAACAAATTCTCAGCCAAACCTTCTTCCCATACTGTTTTTACTACATTTTCTACCTCTTCTTATTCGAGTTCTTTGACTAAATATATATGTGACCTTTTTACTATATTTTATGTCTCATTTTTTTCTGCAAGAATGTTAAGATTGTTATACAGTCTGAATATTTTATAATGAAATATCTTTGCTTCTGGCAATATTTATTTAGCTTGTCTTTAGAATTATCTGTTGAATTCACATATCTAATTTACTCATCTAGTTATATTTGCTCATTGCACCAGAATTTTAATTTAATTCATTGAAATAGCCTTTTCATTTTATAACATTCTCCACACTATTTTCTTAAGCATATCAATCTTTCAGAAACCCAATTAGATCAAATGATTTCCATTAAAAACATTCTACTGGCTGGCTAGGCGGTGGTGGCACATGCCTTTAATCTCAGCACTTGGGAGACAGAGGCAGGCAGATTGCTGTGAGTTCAAGGCCATCCTAGTCTTCAAAGGGAGTCCAGGACAGCCAAGGCTACCAAAAAAAATCTTCTGGACGATGACTGCTACCTTGGCCTATACAATCTTATCTCCACAGGTAAATTGTAAAGGCAAAAAGTAACAACAAAGTTGGTGTATCAAAAGAAAAGGGACCTGAATTTATAACTTCTAAATGGTTGTGCTACCTTGGGAATCCATGCCTGAGCAGTAAGCTGTGGTTTGAATGTGTTGTCTTCCATTGCTTGGGGGCATTTGAATGCTTGGTCCCCAGATGGTGGTATTGTTGGGGAGGCCTAAGAGGTGTGGCCTTGGAGGAAATAGATCACTGGAGGTGAGCTTTGAGAGATTAAAGACTTTGAGTTCCTTCTCTCTCTCTTGTGCTGTGGTTCAAGGCGTGAGCCCTCAGCTTCCTGCTCCTGCTGCCTTGTCTTCACGCCGCCATCATGGACTCTAACCCTTGGAAACTGTGAACCCAAATAAACTTCTCTACAGGTCGCTCTGGTCGAGGGTTTCACCACAGCAACAGAAGAGCAGTCAACACATAAACCACACTCAAAAGGTGCCCTGCCTGAGACTCTCACTGTAGACAGAGCTGAGGTTGCTCTTCATTCAGAAGAATGTCACATAGAATTTTCATCTTTACCAAGAAAGCATTGCTTGCCTTGTACAACATTTCCTCATTTTAAAAGGACCTCAAACATTTGTAAAATAAATAGAAAAAGATATATAGGTAGAGTAGGCATGATCCCGAACCCCCCCAGTCACCATTTGAATTTTATTTCAATTAGCACTTATTTTATATAGCCTTCTCCCCAACCTCTAATCGTCAATTATTATTATTTAAAAAAAAACTTAATACAATTTATAAACATTGAAAAACAAGTCTTAACTGTACAAATCTGGCAAATGGATCTATTTGTACACCCATGCTGTTAGGGACTAAATTGTGTCAAACTCCACATTCACCCTCGAAGCCTTTATTTCTCAGGCTGACTGGATTTGTGACAGAGACTCCAAGGAGGCGATGAAGGGTATGTGAGCCCGGCAGGACTGAATTTTAACCTTTAGGGTTGCGCCGGGAAGAGAGCTGGAGAACAGAGCTGTGTGCACATAACAATCTCTTTAGCTGAAAGAAGGAACCCCAGAGTGAGACAACAGCTTGGTCTTGGACTTCCCAACATCTAAAACTCAAGAAACAAACTGATGTCGTGTAAGCAACCTGCCTGTTACTTTGTGCTAGCTGCCCTATCTTAACCCACCCAGACAATCCTTGTCTCTTACAGACAAGTCCACTAGTCCCCCTTTCCCACACTCTAGGCAAACACTGTTTTGTTTTTGTTTTTTGTTTTAATCCTGTGTCTTAGCGTCCCCGCCGCCCCCCCATTCCTGTGATAAAATACTTTGACAAAAGCACCTTGAGGGAGAGAGGGTTCATTTAGCTCTCAGTCCCAGATTATAGTCCATTATGGGAGAAGCCACAGAGTCAGAGGCTTGAGGAAGCACAGCACACTTCATCCCCAGTTGAGAAGCAGAAAGTGATGAGTGCATGCTAGTTCAGGATCTCCCAACTCAGGGATCAGTCCTGCCCACAAACAAAAAGATGGCTCTTCCCATGTCAACTAATATAATCAAGACAATCTCCAGCAGGTATACACAGAGACTCATCTCCTAAGTGATCCTAGGTTCTGCCTCCGTGACAATCAGCCCTAGCCATCACACCTTACATTAGTGTTGTCTGTTTCAAAATGGCATGATTTACTATGTTACTTTTGTTGTTTCTTTTACTCAGTAGCATGTCTCTAAGACTATGTTGTTATATAGTGAAATAGTTCATTCCTTATCAGTGCCCAGGAGTATTCCATTACATGAACATAATCTATTTGTTTGCATGTGAGTTATAGACACATGTGGGTTCAGCTTTTGGTTGTTTTGACTAATGTTATTTTGAGTATTATTATAATTCTTTTAGTAGACAGAAGTCTGGGAAAATGTCTAGTAGTGAGATCAGTGTGTTAAAGAGGCCATGCATGTTTTAGCGATGGGCTGTGTAGTGATACCTCACAGAGACTTTGCTCATATTTCCTTAATAGCTAATGATGTAGAACATTTTTAAATTTTACTTTTTAATTAGAATATTAGTCATTTGTGTATTTTCCTTTGTGAAGTGTCTATTTTCAAGTGATTGTTATTATTAATGTTATTACATGTTCTGGATATACGTCTTTTGTCAGACTCATGGCCAAGGATATTTTCTGTATTTCTGTGGCAAGTCTATTGTTTTTCTTTTTTAAATTAATTGAATTTGTTCTTGGAAAATGTCATTCGTGCATATAATATTGTTACCCCTTCCCGATGTTATCTTCCTTTTATCCACATATAGCCCCCCCCCCCATCCTCTTACCCAAATTTATGTCTTTTTGTTTGGTCTGTGTCCATCCTGGGTTTGACCTAAGACTGTCTATATGGCCATGGGATTGGAACTATACACTGAAGGTTGGGGGGAGGTGCTCACCAGTGAGTAGACAACTGAAGACAGTGGCTCCCTCTCACTTAAAGTCTATCAGTTGCTAATAGTTTAGCAGAAAAGTATGGGGTCCCATGAACTTCTCTTTCATCCATGAGTGACCATTAAAAGGATCTGTCTCATACAAATAACCTCAGCTGCTATGAGTTCATGATCATGTTGACAGTGCCTGGTCAAGATGGCACTATTTCACTGTCCTTCTCTATGTTTTCTGGTTTTTATGTTCCTTTTTATCACTCTTCTAATGTTCCCCAAATCTTAGAGAAGATGGTGTAAATGGCTAGTTTAGGGCTGAGCTCTTTTCTGTCACTTGTTCTCAGCATTGAGAAGCTGTGAACTCTACACTCACCACTGTCCACTGCCAAGAGAGCTTTCTCTGACTAGAACTGAGAGTAGCCTTTATCTAAGGGTGTAAGTACAGATATTTAGAAAGCAGTTTGATATTATAACCACTTGGCTAAATGTCAGTAGAAAATTTCCCCAGGGCCTATGACTTCTTGAGGCATAGTTTTTTTTTTTTTTGTTTTGTTTTGTTTTGTTTTGTTTTTTGTTTTTTTACTAGGCTTACACTATTAGGGATAGGTTCCCTCTGTAGAACTGGCCTCTACTCCAATCATAAAATGGCTGGTTACCTCCACAACAGTGATGCCACTATCGTACATGTGAGCACGCCTTGCCTGCCAGGTTGGTATTGTAATTTGTAGGGTTCATTTCTTCATAAGACCATTAATGTGTTCCCCAGAAGCCTGCATAGAACCTTTCACACTTGGAGGCAGTTTCCAGCTTTTTTATTTACCCATGACTTACAACCCAGGTATATAGCGTCATCAGCAACTGGCTACTGATAATTTAGTTCTTGTAGGAAATGAAGTGTAAAAGTACGAGCCTGTGTTTTGGGGGGTAAGCCATGGTTTGAACGAGAATTGTTCCCCATAGACTCAGGTATTGAACACTTGGTTCTCACTTGGCGGTGCTGATTGATGAGGCCGTGGAACCTTTGGGAGTTGGAACCTTGTTGGAGCATGTATGCTACAGGGGTTGGGCTTTGAGAAGTTATAGCCTCACCATATAGCCTCACCCATGCCAAGTTTGATCTCTTTTCTTAGCGTTTGTGTTTAAAGATGTGATCAGCCAGTGCACTGCCCAAGTCGCCTGCTGCTATGCCTTCCTTACTATTTTGGACTACCCTTCCTGTCATAGTCACTGTTTCATTTCTGTGAGAAAGCACCATGACCAAGGCAACTTATGAGAGAAAGCATTTAATTTTAGGGGATTGCTTATAGTTTTAGTGATTTAGTCCATGGTTATCATGGTAGAGATCATGGAGGCAGGGATGGTGGTACTGAAGAAGTTGGTGAAAGCTCACATCTGATCCACAAATTGCAGGAAGAGAGAGAGAGAGAGAGAGAGAGAGAGAGAGAGAGAGAGAGAGAGACAGAGACAGAGACAGACAGAGACAGACAGAGACAGACAGACAGACAGAGAGAGATACAGAGAGAGAGACAGACAGAGACAGACAGACAGAGAGAGACAGACAGAGACAGACAGACAGAGAGAGACAGAGAGAGAGACAGAGACAGAGAGTCAGAGACAGAGAGACAGAGACAGAGAGAGACAGAGACAGAGAGACAGAGAGAGACAGAGACAGAGAGACAGAGAGACAGAGAGACAGAGAGAGAGACTGGAATGGATAATTTTAAATCTCAAAGTTCACCCCCAGGGAACACTTTCTCCAACAAGGCCACACCTTCTTCAGCAAAGCCACACCTCCTAATCCTTCCTAAACAGTTCCCCTAGTAAGGGACTCAGCATTCAAACATAAGAGCTGTGGAGTCAGTTCTCACTCACACCACCATACTTCTGGAACTGTGATCCACAATAAACTCTTTGTTCTGTAAGTTGCTCTTGGTTGTGATATTATTTCATGGCAACAGAAAAGTAATTAATGTCAGGTCCTTGGGAGTCACTTGGCAACAACTCCTAAGAAAGTAGCCAGCACCAGGGACTGGGGTCCTTGCTTAGTGTCTCATTGCTTCCAGGAACAGCATTATCTTGCTACAAAGGTTATTTCTCTGAAGTATGTTTAAATTTTTTTTATTGACTTAGATGACAATAGGTTCCCATATAGCTTTTTCATATCCCCTTTGTTTTAGTCAACTTGCCTGCCTTTTCGTTTTCTTAAGCTAACTCTTGATGACCATGGGTTTTCAATTTTGATGAAGTCCATTCTTTCAAAAATTTTTTTCTTGGCCATCTCTGTCTACAGCATGCTTACAAAGTCTTTGCCCATATAACATTATGAAAACATTCTCTCTGTTTTCTTTGAAAAGACTTAGAATTTTTTTCATTTGTTTGTTTAGGCCTATGGTATATCTTAATACTAATAAACTCGAGATCATGCTTTGAAACTTGCTTCTACCTCTGAGACTATTTTATCTCTCTCTTCACAGTCATTGAAAATACTTTATAAATAACATTAGAGGTTGTTTTGACTTTCTGGGCCGCGGATAAGATGTCACATATTTAAGTTCCTTTATTTTGTAATATTTAAGTCACTCTCAATAATATTTGCAACCTTTTTTGCATGTGGATGTACACTTTGGATGGGTTTCTCAAAGGCGAGTTACTGGGCAAAGTGGTAGGAAGTGCCTTTGAGACTCTTGATGATCGTCAGTCTCTCAAATGTATCTCAGAAAAGATCTTAGTCATTTCAATGCCGTCAATGCTTGGGTGAAGGGTGTAGCTAGGTAGTAAAGTGTGTGCTTAGCATATGCAAGGCACTGTGCTCAGTCCCAGGCACCAATTACTTACTTAATTAATAAAATCAATTCCCTGGAGCAATGTCTTATAATGCCTACCTCATAGTGTCCTGCCATCAAGTGCCACCTTTCCTTAACATGTTTAAGAAGGTATTTTTTTTTCTAATGCCACTTAGTATTTCCTCTATTATCAAATTGGGGCTTTTAAAATAGGCTCATCAGCTTTGCTGTCCTCATTTGGAATGGCTTGTTCATATATGCACTGTTCACTTAAGCGTTAGTTATTTTTAGGGGGTCCTTCCTTTATTCCTTTTGAGTCTATTCTAGAAACCCACATATCAAGGATATTAGCTGCGTGTCTTATTCCACACTGACATTATATTCTGTTTTTGGTGAGAATGTTTACACGTGGCATTTAATGTTGTTAGCAGACCTAGTAAAAATTTTTTTGTTAGTGCTATGAAGGTGTTTATGAGTGTGTAATTGTAAAAAGTCAGAGATGGGAAAGACTGCACAGACAGGTGAGGCGAGATATCATCCATGAGGATGGCAGAGTGAAGGTGTTTGTGCTCATCTGCTCAGCGACTTCTGTATATTCATGAGTCTACTGTTTACCTTTAGCTTGTTTCTCTGTGTATGAAATACAGACCAGTATTAAAAATTTACGAGACTCCTGAGTGAGAGTATAATTAAATGCTTCTCACGAGCAAGTTATTCCCTGAAACCTGCCTGTGAGTTATTTCACAGTGCATATTATATTCTAGGCAAGCTCCATTTCTTTCCTTTCACATATTTGTAGGAGATAAGCATGCAGTTAGGCATGCACGTATTGTTTCATTTTTATAGCAAAGTAAGGTTATTATATCTAAGAAAAACAGTTCCCAGGGACACAAGTTGTATCACCAGAAACAAATTTGGTTGCCATTATATGTAATAGCTTTGGAAAATTAAGGAAGGAAGCGAAGTCTTAGGGAAGTAGGTGCATTCTGAAGACAGAACTCTGCTCTCCTAGTTACTCCTTACTGCTGCAATAAACACCGTGACCAAAAGCAACCTGGGGAGGAAAGGGTTTATTTCAACCTACAGCCGACAGCCCATTGCTAAGGGAAGCCAGGCCAGGAGCTCAAGGATGGATGGAACCTGGAGGCAGGAACTGAAACAGAAACCACAGAAGAATGTTTCTTACTAGCTCGCTCGTCCCCTCTCTGACTTGCCCAGTTACCTTTCTTGCACAGGCCAGGTCTACTTGCCTAAGGCTGGCACTGCCTGCAGAGGGCTGGACCCTTCCACATGAGTCAAGAAAATGCCTCCAGACCAATCTGGTGGAGGCAATTCTTCAATTGAGGTTCCCTCTTCCCTGCTATGCCAAGCCGAGATTAAACATCACTTATGCTTTGCTGCCTTGCCATGAGTGCTCTCTCTGTCCATAGTACAGCAGAATCTGCAACTATTCTTTACGTATATAAAACATTGTGCCCCTATAACATTGCTACCTTTGAATTATGACATCATAGACTCATTGCACGCTTGAAAGATTTGGAGATGATTTTGCTTAGTTTTTGGTGTGTCAGTATTTTCTCACAAACAAGTTATTCCCTAGAGCCTGTTATTTGGGTTTAGATCAGAACCTTGCCTCTCTTGCTATCTCCCCTGGCTATACCCTTAGATCCCCATGAAATAAGGGCACTTTGTATACAAATTCAAAACACATTTCATCAGGCAAAGGGCATTTAGGTCATTTCTGTTTCCTAGCTATTGTGAGTAGAGCAGCAGTGAATGTGGCTGAGCAGGGATCTGTGGAGTAGGCTGTTGCCTATGCTAAGGAGTGGTATTGCTGAGCCATTATTGCTAGATCTACTTTTAGCTTCAAAATATCTACTTCAAAGCACCCAGCCCATTAGTACAAGTGCTAACATGTCCTCTTATTTCAAAACAATGATTTAAACCAGGTGTGGTGACTCACACTGTAACCTCAGGGATTAGGAGGCTGAGGCAGGAGGATTTCTGTGACCTGAGGTCAGCATTGCAAATTAGTGAGGCTACAGAATAAGATCTTACAACAACAACAACCGCCACCACCTCCACAACAACAACAATGACAAAATAACCAATGCAACAAGCCACCACAATGTAGCATATGAAAAATTGTGTTTATAAAAAAAAAAAAAACTTTGAGGACTTTCAGAAGTTTGTCCTTTGCCTGTGAATTGGATCTTGCTTCGCAGTTCTTCTTACCAGAAGTCAGAAGGCAGAGCTCTGGGAGTGATTTTCCACTTGCTGTTTAAGAAGAAAATAGGACTGCGTCCCTGAGCCTTTTTAAAATTTACTTCAAAGGAAAAGAAAATATTTGCTGCAAAGAGTCTTCATCTTATTTGTGAAAAATGAGTTGTCGTTTCCTTTTAGAACAAGGTAAACAAAGCCATAAAAAGCTCTGCTCAGAGCTGTCAGAAGCACGCAGCTTTTAAATCAGAAGGGATCCTGTGCTGCCTGCCGAGCCTCTGCTCTGCCCGCCCAAGTAACTAGCTGAAAGGATGAGACAACCACCATGTACACACGCCACCCACACTCTTAATTACTGCAGGGCGTGAGTGATGGCACAGACCCGATGACCTTTGTAGTAAGTCACTTTCTGGGAACTGTGTGCACGCGTGTCACTATCTAGATACATCTTATTATAAGTGGGCTGCTATTGGGTATTGTGGAAAATATAAACAAAATGAAATGAGCTTTCTCTCAAAGGGTTAAAGGAGACAAAACTCCATATTAAAAAAATAGAAAAGGTAAAGAAGCCACATGGCAGAAATTCAAATTCCTCCAGGGTCAGCATTTCTTGAAATCAAAATATGTGTCCAAGGTTGCACTCCAGGTTCAAAATTGCGCTCTGTTTATCAACTGCAGTGCTTTAAGTTGGACAGCCTTGGAAGAATTCAAGCTTGAATTCTTGAGCTCAGACCACTCAGAGAGGGGCAAAGGAGCCATTTGCATTAGGAATGGAAACCCAGTAGGACGCTGTGCTTGACTATTTGGCTCAACACAGGTAGCACCCTCTGCAAAACTAAACCTCTCTGCCTTGTTGAAATATTTTGGGTTGTTTGGCCATTTTCAAGAGATCCTAAACCCATTTCTTATGGGTAACTTACAGTTCTAGCAGCTGACAGTTGCAGCAAGGTATTCTAGAAGGTGTTCTAGCTATACGCAGAAAATGTTCATTGAAGATCTTCCTGAAAATTGATCAAGAAGACACCAAGCAAATGGTTTTCAAAGTACATTCATTGTACTTAATGAGCTCAGTTTAGTGAGATTACCCATTTTTTTTTAAATTCCCATCACACCCTCCTATAGAACATTAAAGCCTTCTGATTAAATTCCTATAGAATAAATTGCAGTGCCAGTATTGGCAACTGCTCCAGCCATTTTATTAATTTAAGTGTCTACTTTTGAAAACACTTGGGCCAATGTCTCTGTGTGCAGATAGATAATCTGCATGGGTTACTGTGGGACTGCACGGGAGCCCATTTGAAGGTGAATAAACTGAACCACGACAGACAGTCCCTCTGAAGCCGTAAATGGGGGGAAAGAGTGAGTGACCGATTCAGTGTCTAGAGTCCGCCCAGAGTTGCCCCTGTGAGCCAAGGCTAAGGAGGGATTTTCACTGCTTCAGTCCTGGACAAGGTCAAACTGAAGGCTTATTTTTTTTTCATTTTGCCACAGTTTTTCTTAATGAAAATGGAAATAGAGATGTTGTTAAACAGCTAAATTTACCAAACAGTTCTTTTTTAGGGTGTTAACTCAGCAGGAAACCTATTATAGTTTGTTTTTTCTAGGTCAAAAGAAAAATATTTCACTGGCTCTCAGGGGATTTGGAAGTGCTCCCAAGAGAAAATTCTAAAACCAGAACTGTGGCTGCTTAACTGACAATTAGAGAAATGCAGACCACCTTAGAACATTCTAGAACCTTTCCAGTCTTGCTTTGATGTTAGCAAGGGGCGGGTATCAGGTTGGTAGACTGGCTGCCACGGAATTGTTTGGAATATACTTTATGATGCTTCTATGAAACTGATCTTGATGCATCAAGGACAAAAGTCATACTGGCATAGGATGGTTGAGTTGGGGAGCAGACACATAATATATAGTTTTAAAGATGGTCTGTAACAAATATTGAAAAAAATGTTCTGACTCTGGTAATTACCTCACAAATGCAGAACCTTGCAAATTTGTCTAAGGCTGAACTATCTAACCAGAAACTGTCTCAGAGTCTAAACTCCAGGAGGAAGTTTAGCAAACAGAATGGTGACGATCCTCCAGTGTCCCAATGGTTGGATTTATTTCTAACGAATTTTGTTTGTTTGTTTTTATATATGTTTGCTTGTGAGCGCATCTGTTCAAAAGTGCACACTTATGTGCGTGGCGGTCAGGGGATGACCTCCACTTTCCACATTATTTTTTGAGACAGGGTGTCTCACTGAACCAATTTGGCTAGCCTGGCTGGCCAGCAAGATGTAGGGATCCTCTGGTCTGCGCCTCTGCTAGCACCGGGGTTACAGGCACATGATGATAAAGGGGGAATCAAGGTTCTCTCTTGAGGTTCTTAGTCTCATCAAAATGATTTAAGGACAGACTCAAATAGAAGCTCAAGGATAATTTTATTGGAATTTAAAAGTAAACTTCTGGGGCTGGAATGATGGTTTGGCTGCTTTCCCAGGGGACCTAGGTTCAATTCCCAGCACCCACATGGTGGCCCATAACTATCCGTAATTCCAGTTCCAAGTGATCTGACACCCTCTTCTGGCCTCTATGGGCACTGCATGCATGCATATGGTGCAAGGCATACATACACGGAGGAGGAGGAGGAGAAAAAGGAAGAGGAGGAAAGAAAAAAATCCCAGGGCAGGCCAGCCTTAAACTGCTAGTTGGAGGAGAGGAATACAGGCGAGAAGGAAGAAAAAGATCATGCGATTTAAGCTGACATAGAGGTCATACATGGCAGACAGGCAGCCACATGACAGGGAGTGAGGCTTTAGAGGAAAACCAAGGGAGCCCAGAATGATGGAGAAAATCCCAAAGTGTTAAGGAAAGTCCACCTAGAAAAGAGAAGAAGAAAAGGAGACGTACTGCTCTTTGAACAACTCAGAAGAGCAGGCAGACATGTTGCTGTGGCCCTTAGGCCTAGCAGGCTACAGTGCTAGGGGTGAGAATTCTGGGGAAGAAAAGTATCGTATCTCATTAAAGGACTAATTATTCTGCCTACCTTTTTAGCCCAACTGAAAGGGTAGGTCTCCATTCAAGCCAGAGAGGTTTTATTCTCTTGACTGGGAAGATGTTTTATTCCGTCACACTTGACTTTTTATTTTTTATTTTTTACTTTTTAAAAATTAATTTATTCGTATCACATCTCAATTGTTATCCCATCCCTTGGATCCTCCCTTTACTCCCTCCCTCGCTCTCGCTTTCACCCTGTTCTCCTCCCCTATATCTGTGACTGAGGGGGACCTTCTCCCCCTCTATATGTTCATAGGGTATCAAGTCTCTTCTTGATAGCCTGTTCTCTTTCCTCTGAGTGCCACCAGGCCTCCCCATCAAGGGGACATGGTCAAATATGGGGCACCAAAGTTCGTGTGAAAGTCAGTCCCTGCTCTCCATTCAACTGTGGAGAATGTCCTGTCTATTGGCTAGATCTGGGTAGGGGTTTGATGTTTACTGCACATATTGTCCTTGGTTGGTGCCATAGTTTGAGCAGAACCCCAGTCTTCACTTACCAGGAAATTGGGATAGATGTGAGGACATCCTATTGGGACTCTTGGTGAAAGAAGTATCAGAAAATGGGGAAATAGAAGGATCCAGAGGGTCCTAGAAATCTACAAGAAGAACATTATAACACACTTGACTAGCACCTTACTGAGCTAGACCCTTATTTGCTCTTTTGTATTTTAGGCTTGTAATATCTGAAATTTAGCAACCAGGGGAGATCATTTTGCTGAATCCAATCAGTCCACGTGCATCCAGAACATTAGTTAGAAACTAAGTTAAACTGTATCCATGGAAACTATTAATTGTTTTTGGACTTTTGAATTATAATTAGATGAGTAAGGGAAAAAAAATGGAAGTCTTTATTTGGGATAGGAAGGTTGACGTGTTAATCAGGGTCTTCCTTGTTCTGGAGTCATTTTCTTCTCTAAGTCCTTATTTCAGGTCACATGCATGTTTGGATGGTAAAAACCAAGCCCTCAGCAGCTCAGCTAAAACCAACCAACAATCAACAGTTTAGTTTATCCACATGGTAACTGCTCCATTTCAGACCAACCTTGTATTTAAGCAAAGTTGTTACCCTTAATGGATATGAACTTGAGCAATTTCTTTGACACCTTGAAATTTCTTCGTGTTTTGCCAGAATTGGTTTTACAAAATGACAGAGCAGGAACAGAATAGAAATAGCTGCTTCACCAAGTTGTGGTTGGAAGTAGGCCTCGCCTACAAAAGACAGGAAGATCATCCCTTAGGACCACAGATACTTTTTCAGTGCCAGAGAGAGTATGAAAAAAAATAAAGAAACCTACCTTAAGGCGTTACCAGTGGGGAAGAGAGGAAACGATCTAGAGATATACTGGAAGTGGGGAGGGATGGTACCTCAGGTGTTCACTGCATGGGCTGGGATGGGCTTCGGCCTTGTGATGTCCGAGGTCTCTAAGTTCTTTGTCATCTGTCATTTTCTTGGAATGTGGACACTCAGGGAGTTTACAAACTCAGAGAAACTGTTTAGCTATCGCTGTAGTGTCAGGGATCCCAGAATCAACTGTGAGACTCAGAGTCAGGGAAAGTGTGTTTAGGAACCAAATGGGTGTGGAGAAAGATTGGTGGGGGGGAGAAGGGAGGGAGGGAAGGAGGGAGAGAGAGAGAGAGAGAGAGAGAGAGAGAGAGAGAGAGAGGAGAGAGAGAGGAGAGGGAGCAAGAGAGAGAGGGAGAGAGGGTGGAGGGAGGAGAAAGGAGAGAGAGAGAGAAGGGAAGAAGGAAGAAAAGAGAGAGAGGAGGGAGGAGAAAGGAGAGAGAGAGAAGGGAGGAAGGAAGGAAAGAGAGAGAGAGGAGGGAGGAGAAAGGAGAGAGAGAGAGAAGGGAGGAAGGAAGGAAAGAGAGAGAGAGGAGGGAGGTGGTAACAAGAGAGAGAGGAGGGAGAGGGAGGGGGTGTTCTGTAGGAAGTGCCTCAGAGAAAGGGCTCTTGAAGGATAAGTATATTTTCTCGTTAAGGGGATGATTATTCTTCCCATCTCCTTAGTTTGTCTTCTGGAATGATCTCCTCTTAGCCAGGTGACTGACAGGCCCAATTGGAGTACCTCTTAAGGGAGGAGACAATAGTATAAAATATTCTACTCTTTGGGACAGAAGTTGCACATTTAACTGGGGAACGTTGACAAATAATGGGGTCCATCGTGCATCTAAACACACACATACCATTGTACTTTGTTCATACTCACCCTTAACTCCCTCTCTCCCTCCTGTGAGGTTTTAAAAGCAGCTTTTTTTTTTTTTTTTATCTCTTACCTATAATGATAAAAACTAACAGTGATTTTTCTCCATTATCCCAGGCTTCAAAGTGTTACATTCTAAGCATCTTGAAATGCTCTGCCATTAAAATTGTCCTCGTATCTCAGAGAGGGAAAGACTCTCCCAGACAGTGGCCAGAGCCTCCTCTCCTGACTGGTTATCACTGGGACCTTACCCTGATGCAGCTGCGTTTAGGCTGCTCACCAAGCAGTTCCCAAGCTAGGACAGCGCTTCATGGCTAAATAAGCCACGCAGCTGCTTTAGCCCAGTCCTATGGAAGAGAGGCTGGACACCGGAAGGCAGAGCTGACTCTTCCTCCAGCCTCCAGAGCTGTGCTTGGCCTGTTTCCTACCTTCTGAGAGCTGTGCTTCCCATGATAACCGAGACAGGCTCACTTAGCACTGATGGCATCTGGGCAGGCATAAGTTAGGGTAATAAGAGCGCTGCAGCTTTATAACCCTCCTGTCCTGTGGAGATGAAGATATTTAAAGGCACATTTCCCTATCAGACTACTGAAAGGATGTACTCCAAGGAAGTGAAGGTTCCCCCATCTCCTATTGGAAGAAGAGATGACTGAACCCCGGTGGCATCCGGAAGAGGAACTTGGCTCCTGGAGAACAATTCACAATTCAGATTACCTTGCAGGGTTGGCTTGGAGCTGAGGTGATGCTAGTCAGGGTCCATACCTTGGCTGGACTGATTAGTTAGGCATACCTCTTGTTTTCTGTTTAAATCCTATCCTCACATCAGGGCCCCTGAAGATGGTCTTGGGGGAGGTCACTGAGTCGCTCTTTCTTCTCAACGGGCCCACATTGACCAAATCTCCCTTTTCTACTTTTCACGTGTGTGTGTGTGTGTGTGTGTGTGTGTGTGTGTGTGTGTGTGTGAAAGAGAGAGAGAGAGAGAGAGGGAGGGAGGGAGGGAGGGAGGGAGGGAGAGAGAGAGAGAGAGAGAGAGAGAGAGAGAGAGAGAGAGAGAGAGAGAGAGAGAGAGAGAGCAATTAGAGAACAGTTTGGATGTGAAATGTTCCCCCTTAGACTCATGTGTTTGAACACTTGATTCTTAGTTGTTGGTCCTGTTTTAAGGGGTTCTGGAACTGTTGAGAAAACTCCTTGGCAGGGGTGGCTCACTGTCTGGGGAAAGGGAGGTTAAAATTTTATATCCTGATCTTACTATAAATCCTCCAAACCCCTTCCTTCCTTCCTTCATTAAGTTGCTACGTTGAGTATTTTGTCATGGCAATAAAATAGCTACTACAAAAGGCAAATCATGAGTACCACTGTGTAATCACAACTGTGTGCAAAGTTCTTAGAGGAGAGAGAGTCCTAGGACCGGGGCAGAACCACCAGAAAGCTAGTCTGAAGAGAAATGATCTGTGCCTGCGCCAAGCCTGGACTGGCTGAAACATGGTCCCTAAATGGAAAGGCGCTCTCAGCCAGATGGAGTTTAGCTGAGTGCAAAGGATTTGTGAGAACACAATAGCACAGATTGCTGAAGGACGGACAGAGAGGGACTAAGAGGCTGGAGAGGAGATGAGATGGGGGTTGGGGCGGGGGAGGCAGGGACGGCATGGCATGGCCCTGGAGCATTCCTGGCTTTGTGAACTACGGTAAGGAGTCTCCGCTCCATCCTGATAGCAAAGGAGACCTTCAAACGGTTTGACCCTGGCATGATTTGCCCCCTTTTGCATATTTGGAAGATGGCCACCCTGGCTACAGGGTAAAAAACAGACCATAGGAGGCAAGAGTGGTTTGTGGCGAGATTCCACTTCTGAATTCACACGCAGCGGGGATAGTGATGCCGCAACCTTGTGGAGACGCGAGAACTGACTAGGTCTAGGAGAAAAGGCAGGCTGGGGTTAAAGCTCCAGCATGAAGTGCTTTTCTAATGTGTACTAGGTCCCGGGTTTGACCCCCAGTACTGTGAAAAAGAAAAACGCCATGTGGAGTGTTTGGTAACAGCCTCCTGCCACTGAGGAGTGAGTCAGGCTGTGCTGGGCAGTAGCCTTGAGCTATAAGGAGTGGCTTAGCCCCAGCCTGGCTGACTGTTCACTCCATCTGTAGCAACAAGAAGCGCCCTGGTATCAAATAAAAAAACAATCCAGCCCGTTCCACAAAACCCACAAAAAATAGTTGTAACTTTCAGGTACCTATGTATATATACATGCTTCTTCAGCAGGTCCAAGTCTATTCAACCTTCATCCCTCGTGGTTCCAATAAAGCTAGCTGAAGATGGGGTGTGTCTGCCCCTCTGCGTCTTTTTTTTTTTTTTTTTTTTTTTTCATATGGAGGGGGAATGTTCTGGTCATGAGACTGGGATGCGAACTGGTTGACTTAGGAAGCATAGGATGCTGGGGCCTGATTTTCAGGAAACAGCCATTGTGGATACAGATGCACTGGGTTTTGTGTAGGATTATCACCCTTTTTGGGGTGACTGCCACCTATATCCAGAGACATTTCAATTCCCTTACAAACCTGAGGCAGAACCCCCAGCTTGAGCTTAGAGTCTGGTTCTTTGGTGTCAGTCTAAGGCTGACTTTCCTCCTTGAAGGTGCCCTGCCCTGTGAGTATTGCATTGACCAGCTCTGTCACCGAGCCAGTCAGTGACAGAAGGAAAGACTGGGGTGGGAGGATGGCTCAAGTAAGCATGTGCTGTGCGACCATGAGGACCTGAGATCTGTCCCCTACGACATATGTAGACAAACCTGATATTATGATGTACAGAGTGCTGGGGAGACAGAGACAGGTGGGGAGGTCCCTGGCGCTTGCCAGTCAGCCGTCCTAGCTAGCTCCAGGCCAATGAGAGACCCTATCTCAAAAATAATAAGGTAGATGGGACTTCAATACCATGTGGAGCTGTCACCTGACCTGTGTGCATATGTACACCTGCAGGCATGCACACCCACACAAATCAACAACAACAACAACAACAACAACAACAGAAGGATAGTTTTGGTTAATGGCATCAGGGATGTCAGCCCATTGTTCCTTGTTCTCATAGCTTCTGGCCTTGGGTGAGGCTCCATCATGGTGAAGAGTGAGGGGTGGAGTACTGCAACTCACAGAGCTGGGAAGCAGGAAGAGAGAAGGGGGTCAGAGTTTCAACAGCTCTCCAAGAGTGTGCCCAAAGTGACCGGATTTCTTATACCCCACTTCCTGAAGGTTACCCCATCTCTCAATAATCCCACAGGCTAGTGATCAAGCCTTTGTGGGAAGTAGGTATCTCAGATGGAATCGGTAACAGTGGGCAAACCTTCCATTCCTCTCCACACAGGGGGCCCTAGGCTGGTTGCATGACTTGGCTATTGCGAATCACACAGTAATAAATGTGGGTATGTGGGTATTGCTAGATCACATGGTAGTCCTCTTTGGGTTTTGAGGAGCCTCTGTACTGGTTCCCATAGTGGATGCACTAGTTTAGATCCCCACCAGCAGTGTTTAAGACTTCCTCTCCTGGCTTTGGGTTCCTGGGAGTATGTATTATTTTCTTGTTTTCTGACTGGGGTGAGATGGAATCTCAATGTCGTATTGATTTGTGTTCCCTCGTGGCTAAGGATGTCAAACACGTTTCCGTGTATTTATTGGTCATTTGTACTTCATTTGAGAACTGTCTGTTCAGTTCATTTGTTCATTTATTGATTTGACTATTTGTTCTTCTGGTGAATTTATTTGACATTTCCTTCTCGTGGGCTGAGAGAGATGGAAGGGTTCCTTCTGCCATTTTCACTGAGGATTTAACCAGGAAACTTCCTACTACTGAAGTAATCCTGGGATAAAGATACAGTTCACGTGCTCCTGAAATGAAGAGAGTTAATTAAGTTTGACCCAGTTTTTTACAAAGTTAACTCCCCCAAAGGAAAACCAAACCAAGCCAAGAAGTCCTTACTTGCTTGCTAGAAGCACTTTGCTAATTCATGTCTCACCATCCCACTCCAGGTGGAGTCACAATGCTCCCTGAAATGTTGAAGAGCCTGCCACCCGCATTCACAACTCCCTGTGAATGCACCTTGTCTTAAGATTTTTTTATTTTTGTCGGCCTCCAGTTTAGGCAGCGGAGGTAAGTTGGTTCACTGTGCCCTCTCTTAAGATATAAGTGTGAATGATTGCTGATTGAATTTTAAAACCAAACCAAGCAAACCAAACACAAACAAACAAGCCAACAAACCCACAAGCCATCCATCCCCAGGACATCCTTCCTGGCAATCTGTGATACTTCCTACTCTCCATGAGTTTCCTGCACACATCCAAGCATGGGCATTCTTGAGTTATTTATTTTTTGTCCAAAAATTGCTCATCATTGTTTTAAATTATCTTAATCTGTATGTTGTTTGGGACATAAGCTTCTCCTGCTAGAGAGCAGGGAGCACCACCTCTCTTTGCTCATACCTCCTTGAAGTTTAGGGTAGAGAGAAGCAGATAATTAGGGGTGCCAGATGCTTAGCTGGTTGTAGGTGTATGTTTTCCATTGAGCAGGAAGCTCCTGATGAAGCCTCCAGATTGGGATGGGCGAAATAACGCAAGGTGTGCGAGGTCTCTGCCTCAGCACGGGCAAGTACTATGAAGAGAAGAAGAAGAAGAAGAAGAAGAAGAAGAAGAAGAAGAAAGAAGAAGAAGAAGAAGAAGAAGAAGAAGAAGAAGAAGAAAATAAAAGATTTATATGTACAGTTGTGTATCAGAGCTCAGCATGGTCTTCTCACTTTGAATATTGTACTTTGTCTAATAATTTGTTTCTTAGGAACAATGCAAGCAGGACATGATGGCACAGGCCTGCAAATCTTAGCTGCAAGAGAGGCTACAGCAGGAAGGTCTTAGGGTGAAGACCAGTCTTGTGACAGAGCAAAATTGAATTTCCCAACACCACCAGTAAAAAGAAAAACACAAGACAAAGCAATGGATCAAAATACCCCAGTGAACTGGGAATATACATCATGGGTGTTTTCTAACAATAACATCAGGAACTGGTCAGGAAACATCCTTCATAGCTATTCTTTAAAACACTACTTATCTTCTCTGCTAGTATTTTGTCCCTAAAGTTTTACACATCTCCCCAGGAAGGAAAGGCTACTCAGTAAACTGCTTGCCATGCAAGCATAAGGACTTGAGATTGGATCCACAGCACTAGGCGTGGCAGTAACACTTGTAATCCCAGCATTGAGGAAGCAAAAACACATGGATTCTGGGGCTCATTGGGGTTCTTAGTAAGACTCTTCTAGGAAATCTCACTGGTCTATTTACCACAAGGTCAGTTATTGACATGTTTATAAGGAAATTAAATCAAATTATTTGTTTCCTTTTTCTCTTGAGAGTGTTGCCCTAGCAACTGGAGAGAATTGGACCACAGGTCAGCTGCCTGACTGTTGTCTGCACCCCAGGACTGACATGGAGTGACAGACTGAGGGGGCCACAGTCCACCCTTGCTGAATGTGGGTTCTCTTTATTTCTAGCCACTGGGGGCTTTTGATGAGGGGACTGGAAGGCAAGTCTAAGCATAGCCTACCCAAGAGCTTAGCTGAACCAGTGAGCTACAGGCTCAATGAGAGACCCTATCTTAACATATGAGGCAGAGATGAATTGAAGAAGACACCTGCCATTGACCCCTGACCTCCACGTGCATAGATACATGCACACACACACATGAACATGTATGTACACACAATACAGTACTTACATACAGTAAAGCAAGATACAGAATAAAATAAAAGCCATAACTTTTGTTGCATACATGACTATCGACAGCAGCTTTGGTTAAAATAAACCCAAATTGTACCCATCACCCAAATGTAACTGAGTAGGGGATCGGATAACAAACTGTGGTGTGCCCACGCAACAGACCATTCCCCTCACAGAATAACCCAGCTTACAATACAATAACACAAACAGTTCTTTAAATCCTGCCAAATGAAATAAGTTAGATATGAAAGACTAGAAAATCATTCTAGGTCCTAATATTCACTTCTTTGCTTATACAGCAGTGGATCCCTTGGTCTGTTCCCTAAATCACCAGTGGGCTCATGGCATCTTCTCTCCAACTCTTGCGGTGGCTGTGCTTAGAGGCACTGTCTAGCCCCCTCATCAAAAGCCCCAAGTGAGTAGAGACTTTTACATGGCAGGGTGGGTGATGCTCTTTAGTGCGTCACTTCCTGTCAATCCTGGGGCGTGGACAGGAGGCAAGCAGCCGACCTGTGGTCCAGTTTTCTCTGTTGCTAGGACAACATTCTGGAGAGAAAAAGAAACAAGGGATCTGATGTAATTTTTTTTTTTTTTATAAACATGCAGACAATTGACCTTGTGGTAAACAGAGTAATAAGATTTCCCAGGAGAGGCCCATCTATGGAAACCTTTTAGTAGTAATGAGCCTGCATTTGCTTTTGAAAAACTTACCCAGCATTTTCAGATTTTTTGAGACAGGAGTCCATGGAGAATGAGAATCATGAAATGGTTGGGGGTATAAAATGGAGACGAATCAGAATCTAAAATCCAATTACTCTATAAGGTAAAACATGTAACCCCCAGGTGACCTTACCATTGCTCTGGATCAGGGAGTCCACATAACCCAGGAAGGATTACCCGAGGGCCACCTTTCCTGTCCTGGGTTCACCCTGCTTTACCACCAACTCTGCAGTAGTCAAAATTCTCCACTGAAATAGTACCAAATGCAGAGGTATATATAGATTCATTAAAAAGAATCAGCTTAGGCTGCAGCAATGGCTTGGTGGGTAAAGTGCTTGCCAGGCAAGTCTGTCATGGCCCGAGTTCAGATCTGCAGAACACATGTAAAAGCCATATGCAGTAGTTCGCGCATTGGTAATACCAGAGTGCCCCTATGGGAGACAGGAGGCAGAAACAGGAGAATTGCTGGGAAAGCCCAAGGTCCAGCCTGGGGTGTGCAGAAATGAATAACAAGAGAGCCTCTGAAACAAGGTGGAAGCCAAGGACTGCCCTTTCACCTTTACCTATGTGCCTCTACACACACATACCAACACACACACACACACACACACACACACACACACACACACACCCCTGGGCTTATGGAAACTGACAGTGATGAATTCAAAGATCTATAGCAGGCAACCTAGAACCTCAGGGGAATCAACGTGATGGTTCCAGGTCAAAAGGAGGCTGGAGACCCGAGAGATGCTTCTACCCTGAAGCTTCAGATCAAGACAGCCAGACAGCAGGAGCCTCCCTGACCCCCACCCCATAGATAGATCAACCTCTTGTGTTACCCAGGCCTTCTACTGCCTAAGTTCTTTTCCAAAAGTGGTACTTTGTTTCCAGCTTAGATGAGTCTCACCTCTATGAGGGAGAGGAAGCTGCTGGGTGGAATCTGTTGAGTCAAATTGTTAATCTAGATGAGGCTCCATCACAGAGCTACACCTGCAGCCCTCCATCATCCATTTCGTTCCAACACACCCCTGTAGACGTAGCCAGAGTAATGTCGGAGCCAGTGACTAAGCACTCCATGGCTTCCTTTTGTGTTGATAAATTTTGTGTCAGTAAAAGCTATGGGTCTTCTAAACTAATATTCTGCCAGTGTTCATTAATAGAACCCTAACTCCCAATGCACAGGATGGCAGTGTTGGGAATGTGATTTGCTAGTGAAGGCAGATTCCCTCATGGGTTGAACCATGTTCTTGTGGAAGATCACTTCCACTATGTGACTATCGCACAATGCGCCCAGTTTTGTAAAAGTCTTGGTTTGAGTATGTGTCTTCGACCTTTTGGATAGACGCCTATGATTAATATAGCTGGGCCACAATATAGATGATGTGCATTTAGCTTTATAGAAAATTATCAGTGTCCTAAAGTGTGTGGAAAGTTTAATTTCTCATGTGTCCATATCATTTCTAACAGTTGGTGTTGTTAGACCTCTTCATGGTAGCCAAGGTGTGTTGAGGTAAGTATTTTTTTTTTTCTTGAATTCTTCTGGTATCTTTGGAAGTCCTTTGGGATATAGTCTTGAAGCTACCAATTTTTTTTTTTTTGCCTGCTTACATTTCTATGAGATTATCCCCTATACATTTTGAAAGCTTTCTTTTTTTGTATGTGCTTGTGTGTTCATCTATATGTGCATATGCATGCATGGGTGGAGGCTGGAGGCTGGAGGCCAATAGTGCATGTCTTCTTCAGTCACTCTCCAGGTTATCTTCTGAGATGGGGGTCTTTTCCTGAACCAGGAGCTCACTGGCTCTGCTAGACTAGCTTCTTGGCACATCCCCAGAATCCTCTTCTGCCTCCCCCAAAATAGGATTACAGGCTGGTGCCCTCTTGCCTGGCTTTTTTCATGAGTTTTGGGGATCAAACTCAGGTCCTTATGTGGCAAGCATTGTACAGACTGAGCAACGTCTCCTTCTTCTTGTTCTTCTTGTTCTTGTTCTTGGTCTTCTTCTTCTTCTTCTTCTTCTTCTTCTTCTTCTTCTTCTTCTTCTTCTCCTCCTCCTCCTCCTCCTCCTCCTCCTCCTCCTCCTCCTCCTCCCCCTCCTCCTCCTTCTTCTTCTTCTTCATGTAGTCCTTCATCACCTCAAATATTCAAATTATGCAAAGACCATCTCTGAAGATGTACCTCCTGGGCAGCCTGATAGCCTATTTATGCTCTCACTTCTCAGCAGTTTTATTTTGCTGTAACACGCAGTTGAATATAATACAAATTCTTACCTGTCCTTGATGTCTTAAAATACTGTTTGGCCCAGGTTCATAGAATGTTCTCATGGGTGCATCCATAGGCTTTTCCTTAATGAAGATCATATCCTTCGGCTCTGTGCTATCAAGGAAGGAAGTTACATTTCTGATTTGATTAAGGAAAAACTAGTCATGGAACCTTTCACAATTAATATCTTTGGCCCACCTGAAGCCTGAGCAAATACAGCAGATAGGGGCAATTGCTGCAGATTCTCCCTGTGCTCTGTAAACCCTTACTTAGGCCTCATCGTTGTGGTCTTGCGGAGATTTACTTCTTAGATTGTTGTTTCTTTTCATGTGCATAATTTAGTGCAGGGTTCTAAAGCAGTAGAGTGTGTGTGTGTGTGTGTGTGTGTGTGTGTGTGTGTGTGTGTGTGTTTTCTGTGTGTTCTTTAAAAATGACCTTCAGAAGAGAGATGGCGTTTCTTTCCTACTTCCCTCTTTCTAAAGAAATGTTCACAATAACTTTTATATTTCATGTTTAATGAATTCAAGAATTAAGGGAAAATTTGAAAAAGACATTTGCGCATTCCATAGATGCTATGATTTATGCTCAAATTGTAATGTGCCATTAACTGGCAATGATCATTTTTACTATAATCATAAAATGTGAGCCAGCTTCTAGCATTTGCTAAGAAGTTGGAGTTGAATAAAAACAAACTATAATTATCTGCTGGCTAATCTGTATTATGTCCAAGTGGCTTGAATATTAAAATGATTACTGAGGTAGTTGTTTATCATTCCCAATTATAGAAGTCATAGTTCATTCAGTGTCTTCATGCTGGTCACATGACTAGGGAGAAGTGGAATGGGAGGGAAATTTCTCCCGTTCGTGTTTGCTAATAGTCTTGTTGAGTGTGATAGTTAATCTTGATTGTCAACTTGACAGGATTTATAGACACCTAGGAGACAAACTGTTAGGCCTATCTGTGAGACTGTTTCTGGATTTTTTTCAGGGAAGACCCAACATGAATATGGGTGTGACCATTCCATGGACCAGAAGGAGAATGTAGGTGGAGCACCATAGTCTGTCTCTTGCGGCTTCTTGACTGTGAATGCAATGTGACCAGCTGCTCCTGCTGTAGTGCCTCCCCTGCCATGATGGACTGTGTCCCCTAAGACTGTAAGCCAGTTGCTTTGGTCAAATGAACTGTCAGGGCAGTGAGGAAAAGTTACTAAAGAGTTGGGATATAGCTAACAGACTGTAAAACTCATCCACTTAAATGGTGCAGTTCACTGGGCTCCAGTGTATATACAGATATATGCAATGCCACCGTAGTCAACTTCAGGACATTTAGATCACCCCAAAGAGAACCCTTATACCCTCAGATAGCCATATCATACCCATTTACCCAAGTCTTTTCATTCGTGAGTCTACATTCTGTCTTCACAATTATTTTTTATGGATTGGCCTGTTTTAGACACTCATAGACATGGAATCATATCATATTTAGTCTTTTGTGCTGCCATTTTAAAAACAGCATAATGTTTGGAGGTTCATCCATATGATGCATGGTTTATTCTTTTCTATTTCTGAAGAACATTCCATGTTTCATGTCGGCTACCTCACTTAACATGTTTTGTTTGACATTTATCACTGATGGAGGTTTGGCTACTCTTCTTTTTTAAAAAAAAATATTTTGTGTGTTTGGATGTATTGCCTACATGTATATCTGCACCATATGTGTGCCTTGTACATTAAAGCCAGAGGTGGGTATACCGAACTCCCAGCTACTGGAGTTCTAGATGGTTGTAAGCCGCCATATAGGGGCTGGGAGTTGAACCAGGCTTCTCTGGAAGAGGCATCCAGTGTTCGTAACCACTGAGCTATTTCTCCAGTCTCTTTCTACTGCTATGATAAATGCCATGACAAAAATCAACTTAGTGATGAAAGGGTTTAGTTCACCTTACATGTTAGTGTGCATCATGAAGGGAATTCAGGGCTGGGCAGGAGCTCAAGACAGGAACATGGAGGCAGGAACTGAGACAGAACCATGGAGGAGTGCTGTTTACTGGCTTGCTCCTCTTGGTTTGCTCAGCCTGCTTTTCTTATTCAGCTCAAGACCACCTTCCCTGGATGACACCTGCCATAGTGGGCAGGATCCTCCCCTATCAATCATTAAACAAACAAACAAACAAAAACCACACACACACACACACACACACACACACACACACACCCATTTTACAGCTGTGCCTATAGGTCATCCAGATGGAAACTTTTTCTTTCTTAGCTTTTGTCAAGTTGACTGAACTAGCCAGCACTTTGGGCTGTTGTGAACTGGGCTGCCATGGGCACGTGTGACCTGTATTGCCAGGGTATATGCCTAGGAGTAGAATTATTGGTCAAATGCAGGGTTTGTGCTTGCCAAGGAAGAGCAATCATGCCTAGAAGCGAGGACAAACAAACCAGCTGATTTTGGTCATTCATTCATAATAGACTCTGATTAGGGAAACTTCGTAGGTGTTTAGGTCTATCCTTTACTTGTAACTTTAAGTTTTGAGGATGTCTGCCTTCTCCAGAGTCCCTGGAGCCTCCTCTCTGCCAGAAACCTCAGATGGACTGGCTGGCACCACACAGCGTTCAGTAAACTCTCATGCTAGTGCTGACACGACACTACTGTGGCAGTGAGGGTGCCAGCAGTCTCGGGGAAGATGAGACAGACCATATGCTAAGAAATGACCTTCGTGACTATCCTTAAATCCATGGTGATGAAGAGGCAGGTGTTTAATAACTGCAGTTTTCAATTTGTCACAGTTTGGGCTCTGGAAGGGAATCCTAGACCCACAGCCAGAAGATGGCAGATGGAGCCGGACCCTTGGAGCCAAAGAGTGACACACAGTGAATTCTTGGTCTTTGAGACAGGCCATCTTCCCCATGGGTGGTCTAGAGCCAGTCGCCTCTCCTCTCCTCTGCTCTTCTCTCCTCTCCTCCCCTCTCTTCTGTTCTCCTCTCCTCTCCCCTGTTCTTCTTTCTTTTCCTCTCCCCTCCTCTCTTCTCCTTCCTTCCCCACTCCCCTCCTCTTCCCTATCCCCCCACCAACTGTGTTTTGGTACAAATTGCAGCACTTCCTCCCCAAACCAGTCCTATCCTCACTCCCTTTCTTTCCCTGTTTTTTTTTTCTATTTATGCTACAGGAAAGAATACTTTGTTAAATCAACGATTTTCCAAACACCTACACATATCAGAACCACATGGATGTGGTGGTGGTGGCGGTGGCCAGCTCCACCAGCTGTGTCTGACTCTGGAGGGGTTGAGTGGGACCTGAGACTTTTCGTTTCTAATAAATTTTCAGCTGACCACTATTTGGAGAGCACACACACACACACACACACACACACACACACACACACACATGCACGCATGCGTGCACACACACACATGCACACATACACAGATTTATACACACATTTACTTCTTTTTGCTCAGTGTAAGACTTGCCTCCTCTTTGAGCAGGTTACCAATCCCCTTAGGTCTCACACTTCTTTATATACGCAGATTTGGCGATATGCCTGACTGAGAAGACAGCTCATAAACCTTTGCTGGTTCCCTATTGTTAGTGCCTGAATGTTTACTTACCCCCAAAATTCCTGTGTTGAAATATAATTCCTCATAGGTTGGTATTTGGAGGTGGGGCCTTTGAGGGGAGAGGCACTGTGGATGGGGACCAAAAGGGAAGGACACAGAGGTAGCTCTCTCACCATTTATTATGTGATGTCACAAGGAGAAGCTGGCAGTTTGTATCCTGGAAAAGGCCTTCCCAGGCATGGAACCTGTTGGCACCCTGAGGCCATACCTTCAATTTCCAGAGCTCTAGGAGGAAAGTGTCTGCTGTGGAAACTGTTCAGTTTATCGCTAGTTGTATACAGCTTTTTTTTTTTTTTTTTAAGATGTGAATTGCTCAGGCTGCAGAGACAGCCCAGTAGGTAAAGTGCATGCTATGGAAACGTGAGTTAGGATCCCAGTCCCCCATGCAAAATCTGGGTAAAGGAGCAGATGCTTGTAATCCAAACTCTGGGGGGTGGAGAGAGGGGGAACTCTGGGGTTTGCTGAAAGCTGGTCTAGCCGAATCAGTGAGAGACTCCATCTAAACACTTGGAGGAGAGTGACTGAGGAAAACACCTACATCCAGTTCTGGTCTCCATGTGTACGTGTGGAGACTTGTCTGAACACCTGTACATGCATGAACATGTACATGCGTGCGCGCGCGCACACACACACACACACACACACACACACACACACACACACACACAGGCTCAAGCAAGTTGCATAGAGATAGAAAGAATTGGGCAGTGTTTCTAATGAGTGATGCCTGGTCCAGTCTCTGTCTTACATACCTGGAAGGCTGAGCTAATTATCTTTCGGCTCCTGGCAGCTTGCTCATAAGCGATCCGTCAAGTGCAGTATCACAAGGCATTTGGTGACATGAAAAGAGCAAATTATACAAAGAGAAAAACAGAGTTCCCCACTAGGGTAAAGGAAGAGTGCAAAGAGGAGACCGTCACCATCGTAGTTTAAAGTGATTTTTTTTCCCAGAACATTCGGAACCACAGTGTTGGTTAGCACCAATTAGCCTTTAGTTCCCCCAGATGATACATGTTTGTTTCCAAACACCTCTTTTTTTCTGACAGCTCAAAGTGTTGCTTAGCCTGGGATCCATTTTCCAAGCCCATGTGACTCCCGCATTGGGTCTTGGAGGGCGGTGTTTCTCAATGAAGGATTTTGATCATACATAACATCGTTAGAAATCTTGTGTGCCCAGAGCCCTTGGGTGCCATATTCTTTAAATACCATACCAAAAAAAAAAAAAAAAAAAAAAAAAAAAAATAGAGCCACTCCTTCAATATTTCAGTCTGTCTGGGAAACTGTAACAAAACACTGCAAATTGGGTGCTTTTAAAAACAGCAAAGAGTTATTGCACACAGTTCTGGAGGCTTGGGGTGACATCTAATTACTTCCCCCAAAGCCCCATATCCCAACCACTGTGTTGCCGGTTTGTCATTTCAACTTATGAACTTTGGGGGGGGAGACAAACATTCAGTCTATAAGGTCATCCTGTACAAATTATAAGAGACAATTACACTTGTCGCTTTTATTCTACGTTAGACGCCATCCTTTGAGACATATCCTCTAACGTAAGTCGTGTGACCAAGAGGCAGGCACTCCCTTCACCAGGAGCTAGCTGGCTGGGGAGCCTCACTCCCGAGCATCTACTTCCAGGTGCGCTGCATCTGTGTTTTGCAAGCGCCTAGCCACGGTGCACCGGTGGCTAATATATGGCTTGGTGGACTTTATCTGCCTCACTCTGCCTAGATAACTCAAATGCAGCGTCAGACTCCTCAATACGACATCACATATGTAGGTGGAAACCCAGACATGCACCGGGCAACTACTCTCCCAGTTATGCCATTCCCTGGCTTGGTCCTCGCTGGACACTAAAGGGCATCCTCTTGGCCCTTGGCAGAGGTACGTCTTGTTCTCATGGTCTACTCAGGCCTGGCTTGTTGCTCACTGATCTTCTGTGGGAATCTATCTTTCCCTTTCAGCTCGGAACCTTTCGTCTGGTAGCATCTTGGAGAGGCGAAATCCCTGTTCCTGTTAACATTTGTCTATGGTTGGTGCCAGCCATTCCTCTTCTGTGGGTGGGGACAAAGATGGAAGCCAGGGCCTTGTCTTTGCTAAGCTTGTGCCCTACCACTGAGCTGTACTCTCCCCCTATCTGATGTCGTGTCTATTCCCATAAGATGTCCCCACTCTTCCTTTACTGCATCTCTCTCCTAAGGCTGTGATCACAGCGTAGCTACACAAGTGGGAAGTGAAGAAAGAGAACAAGTGAGTAAGTACAGCAAGGAAGTCGCATCTGTTACTGCTTCAAAAGCTTTGTCCACGGCAAATGTAAAGGCAGGTACTGTGTCTGCGTATTTCCTTACAATAACCCACAGAATCTGGCAAGTAGATTTAATCACTATTCACCAGATTCTTAAAAATGCATAATTAAGCACAGGGATGTTAAACAGGCCACACTCTACAGAGAACCCCTGCAACATGCCTGCCTGCTCTACAGGGTGGAAGTTGTGCTTTATATGGCCTGGGCGGGAGGCTGGGGGGTGCAGGGGTAATGAAGCTCTAGTCTCTGAAGGCTCAATGAATCCTCTTACGTGTCTCCATGCATGCGCATCCATATAGACACTCAGAGAAAAGAATCCAAGAACACGGGATGGGAAACAGTAACAATAAAGGAAAGAGAAATGCCTTCCTTACCCATTGCCCTGCACACAGGACTATGAGGACAGAGAGATAGGATGTGTGCCCAGTTCTCCACACTCAGGGACTGAAAGGGGTGTTCCATGAACATGCGCTGAACCCCAACATTCTTTGAAAAGTCATTAAAGAGAGCTACACTCTCCCCTGTCCACAATGCCACGCTTGGCCTTCAGCGATAGGCTAGGCTCATATACACACCACCCGGGATGCCCCCATCACGGTCAGCCATTGTCTTAGCCAGTGTTCTATTGCTGTGAAGAGACGCCATAACCATGGCAACTCTTACAAAGGAAAGCGCTTGGTTGGGGCTTACAGTTTCAGAGGATTAGCCCATTATCCCCATGGTGGGAAGTGTGGTGATGCACAGGCAGATGTGGTGCGGGAGAAGAAGCTGTGAGTTCTCCATCTGGATCAGCAGGCAGCAGGAAGAGAATCACGCTGGTCTTAGCTTAAGCTTTTTAAGCCCCAAAACCCACCCTCAGTGACACACTTCCTACAACAAGGCCACACCTACTCTTCATCCCTCTCAAGTAGCACCAGACCCTAATTACAAACATTTAAATCTAGGAACCTAACGGGGACCATTCTTATTCAAACCCCCACTAGACTTATTTTCCTAGTTCATCCTTTTGGCTCTCATGGGCTGGAGAGAGAAAGGCCTATTAAGAAGATGCCGCCAAGCATCACGAAGGACAGGGATGTAACCTAAGATGGCTTCCTGTTCATAGGATTCTCTTGTTGATTTTCCCCTGGCAGACGTCAATAAAAATGTTTTCCTTGTAACCTCATACCAGTCTTTGTGGCAGCTGCTACACATTGGCCTGTCTAACTCTGATACCAATCCCTGATCCTTCCTAGCCTAAGTATGTAAACCAGGCTGAACATCAGAAATAACTACAAGTCTTACAGCCCAGGGAGACTGCGACACAGTTCTGGATAAGGTGACACAAGCCCCTCATCCACCCTCACCAGCTACTACTTTTTTGTTTTGTGTACCTTGGTAGGATAAGATGGCTGTAGCTGTCATTTTGTGGCCCCAAGACAGAGGCCAAGAACCAGCCTGCGCCCATAGCCTCTTCCTCTCTTTTCCTGCCTTGACTCCTTTCGCTTCAGGACATTTGCCTTCTCCCATAATCCTTCTTGTTCTAAACCATGGTTTTCAACCGGTGGGTTGCAACTCTTTTGACAAGCCTCTGTCCCCAAAACTATTATATTATGATTCATAGCAGCAGCAAAATTACAGTTATGAAGTAGCAATCAGAATAATTTTATGGTTTGGAGTTACCACCACATGAGGAACTGCATTAAAGGGGTGAATCGACTCCCCAGTTCTTAGGGCCTCTTCTATCACCCCCACCTCAGGTTCTATGGGCTTTGTCCAGACCATCCATGAGGACCACTCTGTCTCCATATCTTGGCACACCTGAGGCCATCAGCCAAATGGCTTGACTCAAGCAGGTTTTCCTAGCCACTCTTGCCAGACTACTGCATCACTTCACCCAGTTTTAAAGTTTCCTTCAGAACTTTATCAGTTATAATTTCTCATTCATTAATTCATTCACTTTTTTTTAGAAAGCCTGCCACATAGCCCAGGCTAGCTTAAAACTTGCCATGTAGTCCAAGCTAGACTAAAACTTTCAATCCTCTTGCCTCCACATTCTGAGTGTTGGAATTACAGGTGTGTCTCCACATCTACGCAGTTTGCTTACTCTCTTCTTGTTTGCCTTCCCTTGTCTAAATCTCCAGGAAAGACTGGGTCTTATATATTTGTCCTCTGCCTAAAAGAAAATCAATTTAGCTGAGTGGAAAGGTCTGTCAGCAGGGTATCTCTGTTTTCTCAGAATAGTCCAGGGTTTTCTAGATAATTAACAGCATCTCATTAATTCCCTTTTTAAAAAGCTTATGTGCTTATTTATTTATTTATTTATTTATTTATTTATTTATTTTACATCCTGGTCATAGCCTCATCCCTCCTCTCCTCCCATCCCACCCTCTCTCCCCTTCCCTATTCCTCAGAAAAGAGGAGCCCCCTCCTTCCCATCCACTTCAGCTCATCAACTTACATCAGGACTGTGTATATCCTCTTCTCCTGTGGCCTCACAAGGCAGTCCCATGAAGAGGAAGTGATTAAAAAACTGGCACCAGAGTCCATGTCAGAGAGAGCCTTGCTCCCTTCACTCAGGGGCCCATAGGAAGCCTGAGCTGCCCATTGGCTACATCTGTGTAGGGGACCTAGGTCCAGGCCATGCAAGGCTCTTGGTTGGTGCTTCAGTCTTAGCAGGCCCCTTTGGGCCCTGATTAGTTGCTTCTGTTGGTCTTCTTGTGAAGCTCCTGCTACCCCCAGGTTCTTTTCTCCTTCCCCCCACTTTTCTCTAAGACTCCCTATCTATCCCCCAATGTTTGGATGTGAGTCTCAGCATCTGTTTCAAACTGCTGCTGGATGGAGCCTCTCAGAGGACAATTCTGCTAGGCTCCTTTCTACAAGCATAGCAGAGTATTGTTAATAGTGTCAGGGGCTGGCACTCACTAAGTTTTAAAGATGTGGTAGGTCAAGACAAATTGGATGGACACGCTGATGGTTAGTCTTATGTCAACTTGCTAAAACCTAGAATCACCTGGGTAGAAAGTCTAGGTCAGGTTGCCCTGAGGGCATGTCTATAGGGGGTGGTGTTGATTGTTAATTGATGTGGAGAAGACCCAGTTCTTAGTGGGCATCACCATTCCCTAGGCAGGTTCCTGAATTATTTAATATAAAAGAAAGCTAGATGAAAGTAAGCAGACGGTGTGGGTGCATTTGTCTCTCTCTGGTCTTGGCTGTGGACATGTTGCTTTAAGTTCTTGCCTTGCCTTTTCTACAATAATGAACTACATCCTGAAAGGGTAAGCCCAAGAAATCCCGGCTACCCTCTTCCAAGCTGCTCTTGGTCATGGTGTTTCATCACAGCAACAGAAGTGAAACTGGAACAGTCACATTACCGGTGAATCAGAGGAGCCTGTGCAGGTGTGAAGGCCTGCTCTGACCATTTGAGGATGCTCTGGAGTCCATTGTGGTGGGATGGAAGTGAAGAAAGTGGTGGAGTTAGAGAGGCTGCTGGTGCTAGTTATTAAGTGTCTTTTGAGTCCTGCTGAGGGAGGACTTAACTCTTCACAGGCAGTAAGGGCAGGGGCCTGCAGTAAGAAGCCAATCATGTAACTAGGAAACAAAGAGACTATAGTGTGATTACTAGCCAGCAAACATGTCAAGGTTGGACACTAGCAACATGTGCCAAGGCCAGCAGCTCACAAAACAAGTGAGAAATGGACAGGGTGGGGCTTTAATGCCACCCCCTGATTAGGCAAACAGTACAGAATCTTCTCCCTTATTGGTCCAGAGAGGCATGAACAGTGGCAGCCCCCATTGGCTTGGTCTGGCATAGGCAGAAAGAATGAACAAATCTCAGTAGAAGTTATTTCTGTAGCTGACCACCCAGTGGTAGCATTGCATCCTTTGGAGACCTCCTCACTTTCTCTTAGGCGCCTTTGCTTCGACACTCCTGTGTTTATGTTCCATATTCCTCACCGTAGTGAGACAACTAACTGGGGAGACACTGGCATGTCTCTGGTGGCCATTGATTGTTCAGCATCTGAGGCCCCCGGAGCCCCTGGACTGAGCCCATCTGGGCTAAGAGAGGCCTCATGCAGCATTTGCAAAGGTCCGTATCAATGCCAAGTGGGACTAAAAGTAGGATGAGAGCTCATCTTACATGTTTGTGCAAAGCTTCTTTGTTGTGCTTCCCTTTGATGACGTTTAGGAGCTAAGATGTCCTGGTTGGGAACATTTGTGTCCTAAAAAAATAAACTAACAACTCTGGGGAGGCCTGGTGGCACTCAGAGGAAGGGGAAGCAGGCTACCAGGATGAGAGCTGATAGGCTGTGATCATATGGTGGGGGGGGGGGGTCACCTCCTGTCACCGGCCTAGGGGAGGGGAATAGGATGAAAGAGGGAGGGAGAGGGGAGTGGGAAGATACAAGTGAGGGGATAACAATTGAGATGTAATCTAAATAAATTATTTAAATAAAAAAAGCTATGCAAGTTTAGATGTATACCAACTAACATTAACATTTAAAGCATCAGTTTCTCTGTTTTGATAACTGTTGCGTTACTTTTCCTGGGGAGACATTCCCTCACTCTGGGCTCTGCTCACAGTCACCCCTGACCCACTACTGATGTGAAAGATACTGGTCTTGCTGTCTCCCCCTGGAATTTCTTGCAGATTTGATTAGGCTCAATGTATCTATCATGTTTTGTTCTCACCCCCCCTTTTCTTCTTTCTTAAACTTCTTCTACCAAATTCCATTTTTCCTTATTCTGCATAGATAATTTCAACCTATTCCCTTATTAAAAATCTGAGAGGACCAAGGTACAGAAGACTTGGCTTCATACGTTGATACATTTGGTCTTGAAAGAAGCAAGAATCCTTGCCTTCTAAATCATAATTCAGGGCTTTTATTTCCACTGAGCCATTTCTGTCTTATTGATTTTTCTCCTGGTGTTTTCAAATCCTGAGTCACTTTCTCTCTAGTATTTTTGGCTCCTTTCCACGTTGCCTGGCCGAAATAGGCTCAGATATGCTGGGCCATCTATTATTTTCCTAGCAGTGATTTGCAAGGTCAGAACCCAAGCTGCTCATTAGACCAGCAGCTGTTTTAGAAAGCCCTCCATCCTTCCCCGTCGCAAGCGAGAATTGAAAGCCCGTGCTGTGCGGGTTGGTGGCTCTGGGCTGAGCTTCAGTGCCTTCCTCTGGCATAGTAACTCGAAGACAAACACCTGTACTCAGAGTTTGGTGCAGGCTTCTCTATCAGTGAATGGTTCATCCTTCCGGTTTTAGCTCATCGTAAGTATCTGTCACGTAATCAGCCACCGGCTTCTCTGGTGTGGACATCTGTGGGTGGTATGAGATGATCTCCTTCTGTCCCAAACAGGAAGTAAGAGGACTTTCTTTCATTCAGTGTTGGGTGCACTTGACTTGGGACCAGCTCTCCCACTTGCTTTCTAGCACTCAAAGGGTCAGCGGTGGAAAGCTTGGGACTCCTGGGAACCACGCACTCTTTCTCTCCTTATTGGGCACCAAGTGACAGTGTGTCCAACACCTTCCAGGTGTCCTTTGTGACAGTGTGTCCAGCACCTTCCAGGTGTCCTTTCTGATTTGTTCAAGTTGAGTGAGAAGGAGTTCCTCCTCTGCCTCAAACACACCCACATTCAATCTTGTCCCCATGCCTCTGCCTGCTTAAAACACTCTATCCTGGCTGCCTGGAACTCAATATGAACTATATTTGTTTACATTTTTGCAGTAATTATTCAATTGTCTTTCCTCCCCCTCTCTACTCCACATGACCCTGTCATCTCTGCTCCCCAGCTTAATGCTCATACTGGCTAAGAAGAACCCTATGAAAACATAAAAATACTCACTTATTTGGTTCAATGTACTGCCCTACTTATGCTTAATATAGTTTCCCCCTTCGCCCCCGTGACTCAGACCATGGACCGAGGACTTTCTATACATTTTCTTATTTAATTTTCACAAGAAGGAATGCTACACATGGGGAAACTGAGGCTAAAAGTGGTAGGAGAGATTGCTGATTAAATCGTTTCTAGCTAACCAGTGGCTCAGGAATTTGAACTCAGAGTCTCCCTGAGGCCTGCCTCTAATCCTTCCATCCTCTGCACCTCCCTGGAAGGGAATCTGAAGTTTCCGGATGCTTCTTTATTTGTTTGGAGGTCATTTGTTTCTCTAAGGAGACTACATAAATGCAGACAGCAGGCGTGCTACTTACACACAACACAAAGAGGGGCAGCCCGCAAATCCAAGAAGAAATGTAGAATAACGGAAAGGTCTCTAGGCAGAGGGCACTCTATAACTCACGGAAACAGCAGAGATATTTCACCAGGCAACCCAACAGAGCAGGATGGCCACTGGGGGACCCGCTTTGAATATCCTAACTTCACTCTCTCCTATGAGCACATATTAAATGCACTGTTATCATGCCACTATTGCAGTAAAGATGCAATACATTTTATCTGGGTTCAGCATCCCAGCCATTAGTCATCTCCAAAACCTGCGATGGAGAGATGGCTCAGAGATTTAAAAGCACTGGCTGCTCTTCCAGAGGACCTAGGTTCTCGTCACAGCCGTGTGTAGCTCCGATTCCAGAGGATCTGATTGATGCACGCACATGACGCACCCATGTACACACAGGCAAGGCATTCTGATAAATGAAGTAAATAAATCTTTTCTAGAAAAGGAATGACAAGATGAAAAAAAAATGGCTTCTTATCAGATATAGTGGTACATGCCTGTACCCTTGTATTGAGGGGGCTAAGCCAGGAGGACCAAGAGTTTGAGACTAGTAAGATATTGCTTAAAGAAAAGGAAAGTCTGGTTTCTGGGCCAGAAGTTCATACTCGGTCAGAAACACAAAGAAGCCCCGCCCATCTGTGGTCTCCCAGAAGCTTTGCGTTTAGGCTTATGACTCATCTCCTGCTTGTATTTCTCCATGCGTTTCGGTGCACCACATTGAGTGACCTTAGCTCCTTTGACCAAAATCAATCTGGACTTGAGCATGTAGCCTGTTTCTGGACTCTCTGACTTCTCCCATTGATCTAATTCTCTGCCCACCAACACACCTGTCTGGATCACTCGAGACGATTGATGAAGCCTTGCCAGCGTTAATGTCTTTCCTTTTGGCAGGACTTGTAGTTGAACCCAGGGTCTTGGGCATGTAGGGCACATGCTCTACTCACTGCCTTGGTCTATACACCCAGCCCTAAAATCTCCCTATTCTAGCAGAGCTGTGGCTCTTCCTGCCAACACTGAAAAAACTACGAACATTACATCACTTCCTCTCCTTAGGTTTCCTGGGTGATTACACTAAACCCAGCCTCATTTTCTAGTCAATAACTGGAGGAAAAGCTTTCCCACCAGGTCTTTTCTACAACAAAACAATTCTGTCCTCTCTCATACCCATTCCATTTTCCTCAGCCACTGTCTCAGGCTTTCTATTGCTGTAATGAAACACCATGACTGAACCAACTTGGAGATTAAAGTGTTTATTTCAGCTCACAGCTTACTATCTATTAGGAAGGGAAGTCAGGGCAGGGACTCAAGGCAGGAACCTGGAAGCAGGAACTGAAACAGAGGCCATGGAGGGAGAATACTGGTTCCTGGCTTGCTCTCCGTGGCTTGCACAGCCTGCTTTCTTATTCAAGCCAGGACCACCCACATTGCTCGTTAATCAAGGAAATGCCTCACAGACTTGCCTACAGGCAATCTGATATAGGCATGTTTTCATTCTGATGTAGGCATTTTCTCAACCGAGGTTCCCTATTCCCAGATGACCCTAGCCTGTGTCAAGTTATCATGAAAAACTAGCCAGCATAGCCACACTAACGTCTGGTCTGTGTGTCCTTAGCTTAACAATGTACTCACCCTTCATCTGTTGGCCCTGAGGTCAAGCCAGCACTACCAAATAAAGAGCTGGGCAACGATGAGCCAAAGCTCATGGGTTTCCTTTCTCTTGAGGATTAGGACCTCGTGCTGCCTGTCCAGAGTCTCAGAACTGTGGTGTCTTGTTTGGTCCAGTTTAGGACTTGTTTACTGTAGGGTGAGAAACTCAGTTAGCAGTTTGTATGGAACAGTTTGGGTCTTTCTCTCATGTGCATATACACATATAGAACACACACATTTCAGGGAATATGTACATGTGTAGGAAGCATACGTATTTCTGTAATTAACATTAACCTAATCAACACAGTCATTTCATGTAATAGAAGTTCCCCAATGATCAAGGACCCATTTTTTTCCTGTCTTTCTTCTCTACCATGTTCGTGCGTGTGTGTGTGTGTGTGTGTGTGTGTGTGTGTTGTATTTAAAGCCTGTTTTTTTTTTTTTTATAAGGTGGCTGCCACATTTCCACGTATCCCATTCTCATACACATAGCTGTTTTTCAGGCAGCTAGAGTAAATATGTCTCCCTTCACTCTCCTTGTCTCTCTTATATAAATATAATGGAGGGCATGTTTCTATTTCCTACCTTCAGTGTGAGCCTTCCTTCCGTCCTTCCCTCCTTGGGTAAGTCATTAGGGAAACACTGTCCCAGACATGCCTAAAGGTGTGTCTCTGAGGGGATTCTAAACTCAGACAAGTTGCCAGTTAGATCAACTACAACTTTGCTGAAAAACATTTACTTTGCCATTAAAAAAACAAACAAACAAACAAAATCCCAGGGCCCACCTTAGAGCCAAAGCTCTGGGCATCAGTAAGGGGCTTTAATAGATTAGTGTACTGGAGATGGGAGGATTACCCTAAACCCTGGCAGCCCCATTCCATGGGCCAGGGTCCTTCCTTTACTGCATAAAAAGTGAAGCATCTATGCACCTCTGTCTGTTGACTGTGGGCATGATGTCACTAGCTGCGCTAAGTTTCTGGCGCCATGGTCTCCCCACTACGATGATGAAATGCATCCTTGAACTGTGAGCCACAATCAACCTTTCTTCCCTTATGTGGTTTCTTGTCAGGTGTTTTGCCACAGCAAGAAGATTAGTAACTGTTAGACCCTCTTTGTGGCTTTGTCACACATTTATTGATTGATTTAGTGTGTGTGTGTGTGTGTGTGTGTGTGTGTACACAACCTGTAGGAGTTGGGTCTCTTTTTCTATCTTGTGGGTCTTAGGGATAAGACTCAGGTCATCAGACTTGGCAGCCATCGCTTTTACCTGCTTAGTCTTCTCATGGGCCCCGTTGCTGTGTCGTTTATCCTTGGTCACACCTTTGCCCTCCTTACTTACACTTTACTCCTCCCGCCCATTCCGCCATCTACAGTGTTTCCAGTTGCAGTTATCTTTATTATCCATCGATTCCTACTGTACCTATAGGGCTTCCGTAGGCTGTCTAGTAGCCAATGTGCCTGTGTGGTTCCACTCCTTTGCATGTCCTTCCTTGTGTCGCAGCCCGTAGGGAAGGCAGGTATGCTGCACAGAGGCTGCAAACACAGACAGACCCTCATCTGCGAATTTGTGAAGACATTGCTAAATGTTTACAGCATGATTTCCCACCAGGATCCTCAGGATAGTACTCATGTGTTCTGAGTAACTGCTCCAGGCAGGACTAGTCCATTCAACGGGATCGATTCCTTCTCTAGCCAGTTCTGTGACCTCAGTCATAATTAAAGCTTTTTGCTTTGCTCACTTGCAGGGAATTTCACGCACAGATTACAGAAGTGGTTTCCACCAAGCCCTGCTCTCATTCAGGAGAGGCTACAAAGGGGCCGTGGGACTCTGCCGTTGCAGTGTGGAGAGACCGACCACAGAGGACCCAGCTGTTAGGGAGATTGATGCGCTCTTGCCAAAGCAAGGCCAGGCAGTCAAGCCTGTTTTATTTTCTTCTCAGGAATCCCACTGGGAGACCATGTTATCTCTGTGGTTTAGAATTGAAGACCGGTAAAAGGCTGTACCAACTGTGCGCAAGGGCATGCTCTAGAGTCTCTTGGGTCAGGAGGAGGAAAGTGGATATTTCCACATGTCACAACCCATTTCATTACTGTGGGGAAGTTCTCATCAGACATGGCTGAAACTTCTCTCGCAGCGAATAGCAGGTGTCTCCAACAGAGAGCCGCATCAAAGCCACATAGATGTAAGTCTGATGTTCCAAAGTCCATCTGGGAAATGACAGAGACACTCAGGCATCTCAGAACATAAGATCAGTGCCAACTGTTAATTTCTCTGTTAATGTCCTTGGGCTGTACTGTCCAACGCAGTACACCAGTCCCATAGAGCTTGTCAATGTGAAACTGAATTAAATGAAAACGAATTAAAATGAAATTCAGAATTTAGTTCCTTAGTCATGTCAGCTCCATTTCAAGTGTTCTTGAATGTAGCTACATGGATGGTTGAGGGTCGGCCATATTATATGTACAGTGAAACACTACAGTAGACTTGTGTCCGAGCCAAGGTATTCTGGGCAGTGCTGTTGGCATTGCGTGTGTGTTCAGAATTAAGGCTGCAGAGATTTCCCGGTGCAGTGTGGTTGAGTGGTACAGACACTCCTTGGATTGGTTGCCTGTTTGATTTTTGAATGCATTTCTGGTCATTGTGTGCCAACTATTTGGCACCTCTTACATTCAGTTATATGCCCCTCATCTGGTCATTGCAGCCCACACATTTAGAGAACGTGTTTCATATCACACAGCTTTTATGTTTCTCTCAGCCAAATAAATGCTTCTCTCCTTAAGCCTTTTGTTTACTGTGCATGTAGGAAAACCCCAAGGGACTCTGTATCTGTTATAGTCAGAGGCTGTTATTTATTTCTTGTCATTTCTTGACTGTAGCTAATGTCTTACCTGACCCATGTGAGTTTTTTTTTTTTTTTTTTTTTCATGCCTTTGCATGGCTGTGTGAATTTAATTTGCCTCAATATGGGAGAGGTAGAGAACTCAATCATTTGAGGAATGGACGCTTGGAAAAAGATGCACTCCAAGGCTTCTAGCTGTCCCGTGACATTTTTATTCCTACCTCTTCTCCTACCTTAAATAAGAGCCTGTGTGCCCCCAAAAATAGGCCACACGGTTCAGTGTGGCCAAAGCTTCCCACAAGATTTTGAATGAGGTTCATTTGAAATGACTTTAGGCAGATTGCAGTGGCTGTCCAATGTAAAGCTTATTCTTCATTTCAGCTGGAGGCTATGTGTTTGCCTCCTAGGAGTACTTTGCAGATGAGATTCGTTTTAAAAAGCATTTTAAGTAGCATGAAATAGGGATAAACAGAAACAAAACACATTGGTATGTGAAAAAAATCCATCTTTATTTTTTTGTCCCTAGGCTTCACAGACTGGTCTTTGTGCTTTTTGACTAAATTACCTCTTGGAATACAGTCCACCCTGACAGGCTGTTGTTTCCTCCATCCCCTTACCCATGCTATCCAGAGGTTAAAATCCTGAGAAATGTTTAGAATAATGAATCCAAACATTGCCTTCCAGATTCACCTTGTCATGACAGCCCTCCTTGGTGAAGGCTGAGGTGGGATGACTCGTCATGTGACTATGTTGGCCACAAAGTCACCTAACGTGTCACCTTAAGCTTCTTCCCAGCAAAGAAGGGTTCGACTCCTGGATTCTTCTAAGGTTTAATAAAACCTCCCCAAACAGTGCTATTATTTTTCCTTTGAGATTCAAGACTAATTCATTTTGCTCCTCAGTGGCTTAAAATTTAAAAATGGAAATGTAATTTATGTACAGTGAAATGCACATATTTTTAGTGTATGCTTTGATGAGTTTTGACAAACGTGCACATCACGGAATCCACTATCAAGCAGCAGGAGATTTGTATCTCCTCAGTAAGTTCATGTCAGCCTTTCCCAATCCTCCTTGCTCCTCCACACATGACTGACCAGTGGAGCTCACCTAGAATTTCATATAAATGCGGTTATACAGCATGTATCCTTTTGTATCAGGCATTCTTCATTTTCTATGAATTTTAATTAAACATTAAAACATTGGAAAGAACCATTGGTAGAAAGGTTAATTTTAAAAATATAAAAGAGAATGACTTGGTCTTTTAGAAATATCTTTCTAATTTCTGATTGCATGACAATGTGTTTTGACAGGTTAGTTAAACTCTCGAAACCCCAATTACTACTTTAAAAAGACTGCTGAAATATCACCTTTCAACATTTTTGCTATGATAAAGTAAAATAACCATCATTTGTGGAGTGCTAAAATATTCTCCAGCCCTCCTTCTTTTAGATGAGTATGTTTTACAGCAGAAACTAACAAGTCATTTTGGCCAATTGTGTGGCCATATGTTAGCATATCTACTCATTACAATCAGCATATATGAATGTCAGTCACTAACAATCATGTGTGCTATGAGAAAGAGAGGGAGGGAGGAGGGAGGGAGAGAGAGAGGGGGGGGAGAGAGGGAGAGAGAGAGAGAGAGAGAAGCACATGGCTGGATTTGTTATTCTAAGGGCTACATGGGAGCAGGCAGACACAACAGTCTAGGCAAGAGGTGACGCTGGCTTAGGTGGGCTCAGTCACGGTGGGGCCATGAGAGGTGGTTTGATTTTGCATGTGACCCACGAGACTTGCTGACAGATGGGTTGTCATTTGTGAAAGCGAGGTCTAAACATCTGCCGATGGCTTTCTCTTGAGCCAGGAGGATACAATCAGCATTGACTAAGATGGAGACAGGAGAAGAAGAGAGAGAGAGAGACAGAGAGAGAGAGAGAGAGAGAGAGAGAGAGAGAGAGAGAGAGAGAGAGGAGCAGGCTTGGGAAACAACACCAGCAGGCCACGGTGCAGATGAGGCGAGTTTAAGATGAGCAGAAACGCTGGATGGACAGACAGATATGTGAGCTGGAGTTTAGGGACAAGAGTTTTCAGAGATGAGGGGAGGTTAAAAGCAGAGCCTAAAGGAACATGCGTCAAGGAGTGTGTGTGTGTGTGAGAAGGAGGGCCAGAGAGACCTCTACAGGTGGTGAAAGTGCCTTAAAGCGCAATGGCTGTTGGTTATCAGAAGATTGTGGAATGCTTTCATTCCTTTCTTACTCCTGACCATTTCGTGCCCTTCCTAGCCCATTCTTTACCTACAAACGCCCTGCCATGGAGTTTCTTCATTTAATCTCTGCATGAAAACCAGCCCTGCACACCACTTGCTCTGGAGGCCTCGAAGACTCACAGGCACCCAAGTTACAATCGGTCTCCAATTCCTTTGAACTCATTAGAAGTGATGGGGAAGGCATGGAGGGTCACATGAAAACAAAGCCATCATGTGTGGCCTCTTGATCTTATTAGCATGAGGGGCCATTCAAAAGAGTTCTGTCCTCCCACGAGAGGAAGAGATAAGGACAACTGCTTTGCTCTAATCTGTGACCTTGGGAACCTCCTTCATCTTCTAGACAGAGAAATAAAACATGACATTGTTGAATTGTGGGTAGGCAGAAATAATCTCCCCCACCACTCCACCCCATTATCCTAGTTCTGATCGTATGATCTCCAGGTTGTTTGCCAAAGTCACTCTGTGAATAACAAAGATGAAACCAAAGATAATGTTCCTGCAAATGTTTATTTTTTTCCTAGTCATTATGGCTGTATAAACAACTCTAAACTTCAGTGAAATAAAACAGACAAATCCTGTCGATAACAAATTTGGATTAGACACAGCAGGTGTGGCTTATCTCATTCCATAATGTCACCAACATTAGGATGGAAGACAGGAAATCTGAGAGCTGGAATCTTCTAGAGGCTCACTTGCTAGCTAGCTCAGTCAGTCAGTAACTCACTTACCTACTTCAACCAGCAGTCATTAGTACAGTTTCTCTCCACAGGGCTTTTGCGTTGTGTCCATATCAGCCCTCCCAAGTGAGTTGACACAAAATAGAAAGATGTATCATTTTTTTCCAAAAAATTCCTAGCTCATAAAATATTAATATAAATCCAAAAATTTTAATGGAGTTTTCACAGACCAGAGTTTTGCAGTTTTAAAAGTATCACCCCAGGGTTGAATTTCATTGACTGCCTTTATTTTAATCAGCCTTGAAATATTGGAACCTTAGACTATTAGAAAATGCATTTCAACGTATCAAATAACCTTCTTTGCTGTTGTTATGTGCTGTGTTAACTTGACACAGGCTAGGGCCATCTGGGAAGAGGGAGCCTCAATTGAGAAAATGCCTATATCAGATTGCCTGTATGCATGTCTTTCTTTCTTTTTTTTTTTTTAAAGATTTATTTATTTATTATTTATACAGTATTCTGGTTGTATGTATGCCTGCACACCAGAAGAGGGCACAGGATCTCATTATAAATGGTTGTGAGCCGCCATGTGGTTGCTGGGAATTGAACTCAGGACCTTTGGAAGAGCAGCCAGTGTTCTTAACCTCTGAGCCATCTCTCCAGCCCAGGCATGTTTTCTTGATGAAGGATTGATATGGGAGAGCCTGGACCATTGTGGGAGGTGCTATCCTTGGGCAGGTGGTCCTGGAGTATATTAAAAAAGCGGGCTGAGCCAAGCATGGTGGTGCATGTCTGTAATCCCAGGACTTGAGGAGGCAGAGGCAAGAAGGTCTCAGTGAGTTTGGGGCCAGCCTGGTCTATAAAGCAAGTCTATGACAGTCAAAGCTACACAGAGACACCATGTCTCAAAGAACAAAACAAAACAAAACAAATCAACAAACGATTATTAAAGAAAGCAGGCTGAGTGATTCATAGGCCAGTGAGCAGCACCCCTCCACTCTTCCACTGAAGCAGCAGTCCCTCCCTCTAGTTCTCCTGATTTCCCTCAGTGATGGAGTGTAACTCGGGAGTTGTAGGATAAAATAAACCCTCTCCTCCTTTGTCATTTGGCATTTTTATCACAGCAATAGAAACATGAACAAATACCAAAAATTGGTACCAGCAGTGGGGTCTGACTTGCGATAGAGTCGTTGGTATTCAAGAGCGACTGTACTTAGAGAGCCAGGTAGATGCTGCAGCCCCTGTGGTGACCTAGTATCTGAAGTCCTGACATACTATCATGGCAGGGGCATTATTAAGCTTATCCAATCTCAGTGGTAGGGATATTGGTGCCACATTTCAGGGGTAAGAGTAGCAACCACATTGTAAGGGGAGCATGTATGAGGACATTCATTCAAAAATACAGTCTGTGGCTGGGCGTGGTGGCACGCACCGGTAATCCCAGAACTTGAAATACAGTTTGTTAGCTATTAAGGCAGTAGGGTTCTATATGCCCTTTTTATATATCCTTAGTTTTGGTTAACCCTCCCATCAACACTACATTTCCCTTACCCTCCTGCTTTAGTCCTCTTTAAGATACCTCCCCCAGTATTCCACCCTACACTCCCGCTACAGACCTCTTCCCTGCCTCCCAACTCTCATGACCTCGCTCTTGATAGGTGGCCTTTTCGGAAACTCACCTCAACTTTAACACAGCTATGTGAAGATGTGAGTCTATTATTTTCATATGAGTGAGAATATAAGGCACTTTTTTTTCTGGGCCCAGGTTGCCTCATTCAGTATAATATTTTCTAGTTGCATTAATTTTTTTGGCAAATTTTATTTTTAAGTGCTGAATATAATACGACTGTGTAAGTGTGGCACATTTTCATAATCCACTCATCCGGAACATCTACGTTGGTTCCACTTCCTAGCTGTCATGACTAGAACAGCCATAAATACAGGTGTGCAGGTGGGCCCACTACAGCCCTTTCAAGGAAGGTTGCATCATAGGACAGATCCATTTTTAACTCTTTGAGAAAGCACTCTGATTTAAATAGTGACTATAACTGTTTATACTCGCAGGAACAAGGTAGAATGGCTTTCCTTTTCACCACATAATTACCAGCATTTGTCATGACTTTTTGGCATGAGACAGGATATCAAAGTCACTTTATTCTGCATTTTCCTAATGGCTAAGTGTCCTATCAAGACAAGATCTCACTGCGTAGCCCTGGCTGACCTGGAGAAAGCTATGCTGACCAAGCTGGCATTGATCTCACAGATATCTATCTATCTGCCTGTTTCCCAAATGCTGGGCTGAAAGCATGTGCCATCAAACTTGGGATGATGTTGAACACTTTTAAATGCTTATTAATCATTAGCATTTCTTCTTGTGAGAACTCAGTGTCTAATTCCATGGCCCATTTTTTCTTTTTCTTTTTCTTTTTTTTCTTTGTCTTTCTTTCTTCCTTCCTTCCTTCCTTTCTTTCTTTTTCTTTCTTTCTTTTTTTTTTTTTTTTTGTATTTTAAGACAGGGTTTCTCTGTGTAGCCTTGGCTGTTCTGGATTCACTCTGTAAACCAGGCTGGCCTCAAACTCAAGAGATCCACCTGCCTTTGCCTCCCCAAGTGCTGGGATTACAGGTGTGTGCCACCACACCTGGCTCCATACCCATTTTTTGATACTCATTGATTTTCTTGACATTTAGTTTTTTGAGTTCTTTGTTTAATCTAGTTATTAGTCTTCTAGCAAACATGTAACTGAAAGATTTCCTGTTATATGAACTTCTCATAGAGTTCGCATGGACCAGATGGTTTTAGTTTTCATAGCGTCATACAGGCGATGCTGAATTTCATCAGTTGGCTTTATTTTAGTCAGTCTTGAAATATTGGGACATCAGAACACTGTCACATCCACTTCTCAATCTGTTGAGATTGGCTGTGGTAATGCAGGAATCCAAGGGAATGGAGGGTACTATGAGGAGATTATTGGATCCAGGCTGACTTGGTAAAGAATGTGCAGTATTTGTGGTCAAAGGAAATGAGTGTGTTATTCAGTGTTCTCTAGAGGAACAGAGATGATGAGATAAAAACATACATACATATATATACATACATACATACACACACATACCTATTTTCATAGTGACTGTACAAATTTATATTCCCACCAACAATATAGAAGGATTTCCTTTTCCCCATATCCTTACCAACATTTGCCATGATTTTTCCAACACTGCTAGGGAACTTCCTTTCAAATGAACAAATGCTAAATATTTGCATTAGCAACAAGAACAACAACAACAACAAAAAGATTTTTTAAAATGTTATGTGTGTGGGTGCTTTGACTGCATATATACATCTGTGTGCCATGTGCATGCAGTACCTCAGAGGCCAGAAGAGGGTGTTGGATGCCCTGAAACTGGAGCCACAGATTCCTGTGAGGGGCTGCTGGGTCCTGGGAACCAAGCATGGGTCCTCTGGAAGAGCAGTCCGTGCTCTTAACCGTTGAGCCATCTCTCAGAGCAATATGATGTACACGGATCATTTAAAACCAATTCTCAAGGATTTTTTTTTTTTCTTTCTTTTAAGTCTTGAAGACGGTTTGGCCTGGAGGCTCTTAGTTGCCCTTTGTAAAAATAATCATTATTCAAGAGCTTCTTAATTCTGTTTTTGCTTTGATGTTGAGTATTTTTAGCCATTTGTGATCTCATATTTTTTGAGCCTGAGGTATTCTGTCTTTGAACTCCCCTCCAAACAATCAAACATAGTTTAGGAAAATGCCATCTGCCTCTCTTCCTGTCAACGCCTAGAAGAGTGTGCTAGGTGAGAGCACTGCAGGGATAGCCCCCAGGAAACACTGTACCCTCCTTCAGGTAACACGGGGACTTTGGGAGCATGCTTGTGAGCAGACATATGGCTTTTGGAATCCCTTTGTTCATATTGGCTAGCTTTCCCACAAAGCTTAGTCAGGGCTGCTTCTTACTCAAGCTATCTTCCGGGTTACTAGTTCCCGAAGACTTGAATGTGCCTCAGGCAGGTTGGGTCAGAACGACCTTGTTATGGCTTCGTGCTACAGCCACACAGGCCAAGCTTCTCCCATGTGGCTTCTCTGGTGTCATGGCCTGGGGTTCAGCTCCAGATTTAAAATCCACAGTTTCTGGACATTATTTCCTGACGTGAGCCACCCATGACCAATGGGAGAGAGAAAGGTGGGGGGGGGGGGCGGTGCACACTTCCCTGATTTATCTCTAGGGCAGACACTTGTAAGATGCAGTTCCCAGGGCTCCTTGGAGCATCCTGGCAGGTCAAGCAGAAGGTGCTGGCAGAAGTCACCAACTCAGTAACGCACCTCTGTGTTGCCTCTGTCTCCTCCCTGTTCAGCACCCTTACTGTTTGGGAACAATAGTTCCAAAAATGCAAAGAAACATTTTTGCCTCACACTCTTCTTTGGTGGGCCACCAAGGCTAGTACACAACTCTTCTTTATGAAACAGGGGCTAGTGTTTTCTCTTGAGCCTCGTTTTTCTTGCTCAACCAGCAACAAATCAAAGAAAGAGGCGAGCGACTATTCATAAGTTTGTTATAGGTATTTGAATGGCCATGCCTGAGCATGTAACTGTGAGGAAAATGGCTGCAGTCATTATTTGGCTGTCCACAAAAAAAGGAAAGAAGTGGATGGTCCAAGCATCGTTTATATTTGATGTTAACATGTATCCTCTCACGGTTACTGGCGGTTCAAACCCAACCTTCCTTTTCTGCTCTAAGTTCAAGTTCTTTCCAACTTGCTACCTGTGGCAGCACATTTGGGAAAGGAAGTTGGAACACTTACAGAGCAGATAAGCTGGTTTAAGTGGAAAAGTTGAAATTGCTGCTGCTTGGGATAATTTACATTTTATTCCCATCAATACCAAGAATTAAAGACCGGTTGAATTGATTGATAATGGCGTAATATGACTTCCTTTCGTTCAAAACTAGAAACGTGTCTAATTGGCACTTTCACACGCTGTCAGCGTGGTTACTGAGAGAGTATGATTTAAGGGACTTGAAGGGAGCAGTTGGGGCGCGATGGCTCATGGTTACGAGCTGAGTCTGGATCCCCAGAACACAAGAAATGCCATGTGGGTGTGGTGGCCCACCTGTAACCCACCCACTCAACTTCAAGAGACAAGGAATCCCACATTCTGGAGAGCCAACCTAGCTGATTCAGTGAGCTCCTGGTTCAAATGAGAGGCCCCGCCCCAATCTATACCATAGAGAGTGACCAAGGAAAACACATGCCATCAACCTCTGGCCTGTGCACATGCACACATGTGCACCCAGGTATGGGTGAAAAGAGGGAAGATGACAGCTAGGTCTTCACGGGTAAAGCTTGGCCTTTACCAAACTCTGGAGATTCCCAATTGTGGAGGAGGAACCCTGGTGGCCATGATCATGGCCAGTTCTTGAAAAGGAATTTACCTGCCTCAAAAGATGAAACTTCATAGAAATCTCAATGGTATGGACAGGCTACTGGAAGCATGAAAGCAGAAGGCATCTTAAAAATTTTCCACTCACCAAGGATGTTCAAATTGTGTTTTGCTCACTTGAGAGCTTGCTCCAAATGGTTGCCAGCCGACTAATGCTAGTAGTGTAACTTGGTACTACCTGGGTTCCTTCCTCCTCCCTACCCCCTCTCTGAGTTTCTCTCTGTCATGCATATATGGCGTATGATCATGTATGTGGAGGTATACATACCTATGTGTGCATAGAGAGGCCAGAGAAAGCGACCCGGTGTCTTGCTCTATCACTCCACCTTATTTCTTTGACACAGAGCCTCTTGCTGACCCTCTGTCTTTACCTGCCGCAGCGCTGGGGTTATAGGCATGCATTTAGCCATCCCTGGCTTCTTACTTAGCTGTGGGAATCCACATTCAGGTCCTCATCTCATGCTTGTACAGCAAGTGCTCTTTCACACTGAGCCATCTCTCTCTTCAGCTTGGTTCTTGACGCCTTTTTTTGTTTGTTTGTTTTTTTTCCACAGGAGAAAAACTGGAGAAAACCTGATCTGAATCACCCTTTGCTTGAGGTTGCACTGTGTGGGTGATTATCCATCATGGAATTCCTTTCGCCTTCTGTTCTACTTAGATCACTTCGCTTTCTTTGATGAGTCACAGGAACCACGACTGCACATATGCTCCTTCTCTTGAAGTCTTTCAGTAGCAGAGCAGTGCGTAGGGGATCCTAGACGTTGACTGTAGTAATTACAATGACTTTAGCTATGGTTGTAGGAAGCTAAGTAGAGTGAATGAAGCAGAGATGATGCTATGGCCTCCCACAGAATTGGGGACAGAGGTGAGTGTTGAGGGGACACTGTGTGAAGGTGTGTCTCTGCATATTCAGTTGTTGCTTGTAAACTGGCAAAGAGCTAAGTACTAGCTGGATCTTGTATTGTTGTTTCTATGGCCCATCGCCGGTCTTATATTTTGTAAATCTGCATCCTTCCTCACTTGCCTATTGGACATAATAAAGAACTGATGGCCAATATGTGGGCAGGAAGTGGAGGGCAGAACTTGTGTGTGTGTGTGTGTGTGTGTGTGTGTGCGAGAGAGAGAGAGAGAGAGAGAGAGAGAGAGAGAGAGAGAGAGAGAGAGAGAGAGAGAGACAGACAGACAGACAGACAGAGACAGAGACAGAGAGACAGAGGTGGGGGTGCTCTGGGAAAAGAAAGTAAAGCTGGGAGATTTGTCAGTAAGGAATAGGAGAACTAGGAGCAGAGAGGCAGAGCTGGCCATGTGGCAGGAGGTAATACCAGGATTAGTCGGGGTAAACTAGAAAGCTGGCTGGGAATCTGCCCAGCTAAAATGCCTAAGCTTTAAAATACTAAAAAGCCCCTGTGTTATTATTTGTACCACTGGTGGGTCTGAAAGCCCTGCTATAGGTGGAAATGTTGACCAGTGTTCTGCAGGTCATTGGACCTTTTTGCTTTTGTTCTGGTAAGTTTGTTTGATCAACTTGACATAAGGCAGAGTAATTTGGGAAAATGGAGCTTCAACTGAGAAAGGCTTCCCACCAAATGGGCCATTAGGAAAGCCTTGAGGTCATTTTAGTTGTTAACAATAGATTTGTAGGGCCAAACCCATCATGGAGAGCGCCACCCTGGGCAGGTTAGCTTAAGCTGATTAAGAAAAGAACTCGGCAGGCTAGTAAGCAGGGTTCTTCCATGGCTTCTGCTTCCTGTCTCCAGGTTCCTGACCTGCCCTCCCTCAGCAATGGACTGTTACCTGCAAGTGTAAGACGAAATACAACCTTTTCTCCCCAAATTGCTTTTGGTCATGTTTTATCACAGCAACAGGAAACCAACTGAGACAACATTGAGTTTCCTACCTTGCATCTAGTTTACTATTTCACCTGTATGCTCTTCTCTCATGAGAAGAAAACATGGCTGTTAGTAGTGTAAGATTCTAGATGCCTGAATTCATCAGTGACATTATTAGCTAAGGAAATGATATTTCACTATTAGCTAAGAAAATGGTGTTTTATAATTAGCTAAGGAAATAGAAATATAAGATTCCAGGTGGCTTGGACTTAGCCATCATGACAATACTGTTGTCAGCTGAGCAAGCAAATTAAGAATTGCAGGCCGATAACAAGAGCAAACAAAGTAACAATGAACTAAGAGGAACAAGTTAAAAATTCTCCACTAGTCTCCATTGCGACCCTGCCCCTGGAATTTACTGCCCCTATCTCACCCTACTTAGAATTTACTACCTTAGACCCCCTATTGTTGGCCTAGCACTCTTTAACTAGCCATTGTCACTAAGTTATGCTTCTGTAAAAGATATTTAAACTCTGAGTTCTTGTAGGATGGGGTCTTCCATCACCTCAGAGCATGGTGGACCCCGGCGCATCTGCTTAATAAAATATCTTTGCTTTTGCATCGACTCTGGACTCTGTCTCACAATTGGGCTTTCAGAAATAGTCTCTGACAATCCGAATCTAGCAGCAGCATCTACCCAGATATTTTATTTATAATTTTAGTCACATGGAGAGAGATGGACTCCCTTTGTTTTTAGATACCCAGTTCCTGATAAGGGGTCCTAAGTGGGCAGCATGGATCAGACACTCACTCTGCAAGTAACCCAACAGCCTGGATAGTTTGTAAAAGTCATTGACCCACTTAACTAAAGCCAGATTTTGTGCAAGGCAGTCCAGGAGTCACCATGTTGTGAGTGGGACAGAGGACGGGAAGGGTAGCTGTGAGGAGAAAGTGGAGGTCTTGCTGTGTGGTTACAGCAGTAATTGGTCCTCACTTTGATCTAAGAGAATCAGAGACTTATAATCCATAAGGTAAGTCACACATAAGTTACCACAGGCAACTGGTGCTTGAAATGTTAAATAGTTCATTAGAGAAAATGGAATATTAAAAAAAAAAAACCTGTCCTTGATTATTCCATGGATGAAGATGATGTAACTATTCAGGAAAAATGCACACATTTTCTGAAAACGTGTGAATATTGAAATGTTGCTGGCGATGGAAAGGAAATATCAAATCATTATAATTTTCCCTCTGCTACTGAAATAACACTTCAGTCAAATGTGCACTTACTTGTGTAGCTGTGGTTGTTTGTTGTGTTGTGACTGTTGTGTTAAATGAGCATGTTTTTTTCCTTTGAGCATGCTGTGTTAGCCAGGGTTCTCTAGAGGAACAGAATTAAGAGGAGACACGCGGTATGTTATTATTCTAAAAGGGCATTCGTTTGTTGTTCCGCTCCACTGTTTCCACTGTAGCTAGTGTTGGTTTACATGAGGACATTTTTGTGTGATTATATAACTTCCTTTGATTATAGTCTCTGTCACCTCGTTCTCCTCCTCCTTTCACCTTCCCCTTCTCTTATCAGTTCTCTTTGCTCCTGTAAGCCAGTAGTTTCTCAACCTATGGGCCATGGCCCCTTTGAGTCACCTTTGGAATGACCCTTTCACCAGGGTCGCAAATTAGATATCTTGCATCTCAGATATTTACCTTATGACTCATGACAGTAGCAAAATTACAATAGGAAGTAGCAATGAAGTAATGTTATGGTTGAGGTCACCACATCTTGAGGAACTGTATTAAAGGGTCGTAGCATTAGGAAGATGGAGAACCACTGCCCTAGACAACTTCACTCCCACCTTTATACCATATGTATGTATGGTTTTTTTTAAAAGTACATTTGTTAGTTTTATTTGTATGAGTGCTTTGCCTGTATGTATGTATGTATGTATGTATGTATGTATGTATGTGCCCCATGTGCATGCTGGCTGCCCATGGATGTGAGAAGAGGTCATCAGATCACCTGGAGCTTATACAGTTGGTATTCAACTATAGGTATTCAGGCTAGAGAGGCGAAGGACATGAAGCTGCTCTGCCCAAGAAGGTAGAAGTCTCAGAACAAAAGAGAGACCAACAATGCCGCCTCAGTCCAAGGCTGCTGCTTTCCTGGGTGCTCTCTGGAGAGCTGACAGCGGGACATCTGTAATGAGGGTTAAGAAACCGGAGTCTGATGTTCCCAGACAATGGTGACATCAAGTGCACTTGTTCAAGAAGAAAGGAGCTTGCGCGTCCTGCCTGGCTCCCTCCTTTGCGTTTGCTTTGCTTTGATCTGGGTCACCAGCCCACTTGATTGTGCCTCTCACTTTCAGGCCAGGACTTCATTCCTCATGGCTGTCCTTTTGCCTCCTTGAAAGAAAATGCTTTCAACAGTGTGTCTAGGCATCTCTCTCAGTCTAACCAGGTTGGCGAGATTAACCCTTGCAGATGGCAGCATCTAATTAATGATGTCGGTCTGCACTGAGACTTGTAGACCTAGCTTATTCCTTCAGGTCACCATGTGACACCACATCATAGACTGTAGTGTTCTTTATCAGTAATTGCGCAGGGCCGAATGATTAAGCAGTTATGTCCTGGAGGTACTCTGCTTGGCTTTGAATGTTCAACTTGGTCACTCACATTGCATGTAGTCATCATAAAATCCTTAATTTACATATGCCTCTGGTTATTTACCTAAAAAGTGGTGATGACCCTGTGATGAGATTAGCTGGGATGAGCAAAGTGCTTAGGATGGTGCCTGGCATGCAAGCGGTTGGTGATCTAATAAATGTCAACAATTATTGTTTTTATTCTTTTGGCTATTATTATTTTCTTTGAGGTTATAAGTGAGTAGTTTAAAAAGAATCTGCTGCAGGCCTTCTCTCTTCATGTCATTAAAGTGGGTTCCTTGCCAAGAGTTCATGTCCCCCCCCCCAGCCACCCTCCCTCACCCCCACCCATGTGAGGATAGAAAAGCTCTGAAGTCTGAAGTCAATGTCTTCCTGGTGAAAGTGCTAAGAGTCAGGATGTATTTCTCCACATGACTTTCCCTCTCATCGCCCCAACTGGACCTTGGAGGGCCTCTCCTCTAACCTGAGTCCCTGATGACAACTCTGCAAGGCATTTGTAGCACAAAGAACAAAGATTCAGTGCTCTTTGCTGGCAGCGGGAGGGAGCCCTTTGGATGAAGGTGCTGAAAGCGAGGGTATCCTCGGGCAGATTTTCCCTTCGGGCAGATTTTCCCGATGTGAAATCTGCATATTCAAGGCTGTCAGTTTTCAAGACAGTCAGCCACCTTACCAAGAGCAAACGTTCTCATGTAGGATGAGACTCTCCTGTTTTGGCAAGTAATGATGTTACTATGTAAAACTCGAGTGTCTGTTGAAAATTTATATCAGAGTAATAAATTCCTAAGCCAGCCCCATGAAAGCCAAGCTCATTTTTGATGCTGCCATCCATCTCTGTTTTCCTGGTAACCCATTAACCTGCCATTTTAACACTTCCAAATACTTGTATTGATGGACTATCTTTTGTTGCTATAACTAGATTTAGTATCTGTTTTATTCATCTCTTTCTCTCACTTATAAAACATCTTATTTTTTTTTTCTCTCTCTCTGTTCAGAAATTCTTTTCAAGTGTGTCATTTAGTATTTTGATCCACCTTAAAATGTAAGTGTCATTGTTTTGGTCTTTTATGTCATTTTTCAATAATCTGGGGGCAAGGGATGGATGTGCAGGTGTATTGAAGACAATAGTCACACATCTGGCCGTAGGGTCCTATTGCAGATGTGCGCTGCAGTGTCCCTTTCTCCATCTCCAGCAGAATAACGCTCTCAGTCCACATACTCCTTTCAATCCTTTTCCTCTGAGTGCTTCCCTGGGAAATGCCGTGGTTCAAATTCTCACTTCCTGCTCAAAAATTGTAAGCTTCCCCGCCCTGCTGAGCTTCCGCATCTCTCATCTGCCACCAGGCTTACCAGTCTAGAAGCCAAATCCTAGCTCACTCTCTGTTCAGGGAATGTCATGAGTATGGTGACATTTGCGGCCCTTCTTCCTTCTCATTTTTCCCCTCTCTGTCTCCGTATTCTTAATTCTCCAATGCTTCACCTTCGCCATTTGATACAAGTGTCCATGCTTACCCCACTGATCCAAAATGTCCTCCTGACCCATGCTACTTTTTCAGAGGCTCTCATAACAATTACTGTGTGTGTGTGTGTGTGTGTGTGTATGTGTGTGTGTGTGTGTGTGCATGCGTGAGTGCATGTGTGCGTGAGTGTGTGTGTATGTGTGTGTGTGTGTTGCCAAAAGGGGAGTATCAGATCCTGGAACTGAAGTTACAGAGGTCATGAGCCACCTGACATGGATGCTGGGAATGGCTCTCAGGTGCTCTGTAAGAGCAGCCGGTGCTCTTGCCCACTGAGTCATCCCTCCATCCTCTGGAGTGTGAATCTTAAACAATACAAATGTACTTCTCACCGGAGTGGAGGCTGGAAGTCTGAGCTCAAGGTGTCAGCAGCAGTGCTTTCCTCTGAGATGTTTGTCCTTGCCTTGAAGATGACCACTTACTGCTGTGTCTTCACATGGCTGTCTCTATGTGCATGGGGTCTCTGGTGTCGCTGGGTGTGCCCTCCTCTCCTCTTAAGTGGAAATCAGTCTAAGTAGATTAAAGTACATATGAATAAACACATTTTTTCTCTCTCTCATTTTTTTCCTCTCTCTGTGGAAAGATCAAACCCATGGCCTTGCATATGCCAGGCAAACACTGTTCCTACTAAGCTACATCCTCAGGAAAAACAACCTAATTTGGACTCAGTCATCTCTTTACTGGCCTTACTGAGGTTCAGGAGATCAGGGCTTTGAGTCTCTCAAGGAGACACAACTCAATTGGTTACACCTGTCATTGCCCAAATGCTAACCCTCCGTTATCTGCTTCCCCGGGACCCTTTCGTCTGTTCCTCTTGTACCAGCTCATCAATGCCTCCATAGTCCTTGGTTTTATATCAGTAGCTTGAAAGTTGTCAAGTTTGATCATTAACTCCACAATTTGTAAACTCTATGTATGTGTGTGGTCTTAGGGACTTCACCCAGAGTCTGAAACATGCTGGGTAACGGTTCTACCATTGAGCTACGTGCAAGCCCTTGGCTTTTTGAATCAGAGTTTCCCCGAGTAGCTCAGGATGGTCTTGAACTTGAGAACTCTTTGTGTTGGTTCCCTGAGTGCTAGAATTAAAGGGATAAACTTTTTCCAAAAGGGAAAATTAACAGATCCCTGAGACTCTTTAAGTCAAACAAACACTGTCACCACATTCAATCTTGCCACTAAGGAAGAGAGAGTGGAGAACATTCTACCAAAGTGACAATGTGCCAGGGTATAGGGCCTCAGACACTTCCAGAAGGTTGCCTTTTTCTTTGAGTGTTGCTCAGAGTGTACATCTCAAGAGTTGTGTAAAAACATCATTGACTTCTTAGACGAATCCGGTGCACTTTCCCCCAGCTGTATGGCTTTCCCAGCCCTGACCTAGAAAGCCAGGCTTGACCAGCTCTGGATCTATTAATCTTCTGGGAAAATTCTCAGGTTTTAGAAGAAACTGTTGGGCAGAAAGTATTAACAATGGAGGGATAATTGGCAAGGAAGCTGACTGAATGCTACCCATAGGAGACTGCCCTGTGTACAGCGGGACATTTAGCATGTCTGGCCTCTCACCATTGCCATCTCTTGGGCCTTGTAATAGCCCTGACTATCTGCCAGTACATCCAAACAGTCTGAATTTTGCACACCCTGCATAACCTCCCAATTTTCTCCCAATTTGAGGATTCTATGGCGCATGTAATTTTCTTTTGATAGTTATGTGTCAACTCCCGCTTTTGGCTGAAATCCAAGCCTATCGGAAAGTTCAGGTGATTGATTGTGATCAGATATGTGGATATTGTGTCAAGACTCATTGGTGTGTTATGAAGACCAAGGATCAATGGATTCCTTGCATTAAGTGTTGATTTTGAAATGCCACAAAGCTTTTCACTGGGTGATCTAGAATTTGACCCATTCTTTAATAATTCTACAATTTACCAAAGTGGCAGCCACTAGTCATCCTATTTTCCTACATGTTTGATACCGCATTGGATTGAGCAGGTATGGGACATCTTATTACAGATTATTCTACCAGTGTGAACTCTACCATCCTAGTACAGCCTTATATAATGAATCCAAACTCAATTCACTTGTAATACTGAGAATGTCACTGCATTCTAATTACCTAGAAGCCCAGGCATAAAAGTCTTTTACCTTCTTTTTCAGAAAGCCTGTTAGGTGATGAGTCACATGTACATTTGATAACTTATTTTTATTTTTTGTGTGTGAGTGGCTGCATGTTTGTAAGTGGTATGTTTGTTAGGACTGGACTCTTGGTGATTGTGAGCCACCATGTGGGTGCTGGGAATCAAACCCTGGTCTTCTGGAAGAGCAGCCAGTGCTTTCAGCTGCTCAGCCATCTCTCCAGTTCCAACTGTGCATCTTGCAATTTCCTTTTGAGCTATTATGTGGATGATTGTATTCCCATGGGAAGATGCCTCCTCCCTCTTTCCCTCCGGTACCAACTGTGGGGACTGTCTCGCCTCTTATGCTCCTGAAGCAGAAGAATTCACACCAGAGGGGGCAGACAGACTGAGAAAGAAGTCAAGGCTTATTTTTAGCAGGTGAGGAAGCAAAAGTGACGTGCATCTTGCTGAGTGGAGGGCGGGCCAAGTGGAGATGCAGCTGTGCGGCACTGCCCCTGGTATCTGGACTTACAAATCTTGGCTACTGTTTTTTCCATCTCTGGGTGGTTTCTTTCTTGGATTATCTGAAGACTTCCTAGAAACTTACCCCCAGTTCAGCCTGGTACAATTAGATGGATCAGATACAGGAATACGTAGAAAGCAGTGACTACGCGTAAGTTGGAGAAGTTTGTTAGGGTAAAGGCCAGTGATGCCTTCATTGTACTCAGGGTGGGGTGGGGACTTCACAGGAGCTGGCCAGAGCCTACTGAGACTAACTTTGTTGATTTTCCCAGAATTCCACCTTTCCTTTTTGTGGTCCGCTTGGCTATCTCATACCCAGCCTCAAGCAAGCCCTCTCACTTACCATCCATCCCTCATGTTTCTGACCCCACTCTTTCACACTTAGCAACCAGAGCCTAGAAGAGCAGTTTTTCCATGTGGAGACGCCGAAAGCCCTACTCTTCAGTTTCCAGTAACTTTGTCACTGCCTTTGCACAGCCAGCCTTTAGGCAGTTAGGGACTGTTGCTTTTGATCGTGTGAGCTCTGTCGGGAAGGAGGCTGTCCTCGGAATGGTAGGCTTCTTGCCTGTTTCCCCTTCTGGAACCTCAGGACTCTGCAGGTCCCAGGAAGTGGCAGCTGGAGCTTATATCTCAGAAAGGATGAGGCAAGTGTAAGATCACAGGTGGGCTGCTCAGCCGCTCGTGACCACACGTGCTACGTGTTAATTAGCGGGCTTTTCTTATTTCCACAACTGTGTTTTAATTGCCTGTGGGGGAAGACCTGCTTCCTAGATGAAGGGCTCACATATCCCCACAGAGGCCCAGCCATGATTTATTGATGCTTATGCAGGAGTTTCAGATGGTTCCTGTGACTGCCATTTTAACTCAACAGGGAAGAGCACTGTAGGTAGGAACAACTGAGTTGTCAGGCACGGTATCAGACGCTAACTGCAGATACAGTTCTCTCCAGAGAACCTTTCAAAGTGTGTAAATACTTTCCTGGAATTGAGCAGTCATAATGGCTAACTCTGATGGAATTCTTATGTTGTACCATGCAATGGGCTAAGACATTTTTATAGCTTTTTCACTCTCCCATTGTGATGAGCATGTGTTCATAGATAGCTTTAGACTCACAGAAATTAAGTATCCTACTAAAAGGCACACAGCAAGTAGGACACTGGGCTGAGTTTTGAACCTGGGTTGCCTGGTTCCGGAGTGTATTTTGTGTGACATAGAGTTCTTTTAAATGCTTGCTGTGATTTTCTCTGTTATCTTCTCCACAGTCTCGTGTGGATGAAAAAGTCCCAACAAACACTAAAAAAGGACATGTTCCCAGCACCACAGGCTGAGTTAAGAACTCAACAGATCTGTGTTTGTGTCCTGCGACAAGAGAGAGGCCACAGCAAGACAGGGTGGCTGCACAGATGCAACAGAAGATGGCAGGATGGAAGACTCCCATCTCTCCTCTAGTGCACAGCAGCTGTGATACAGGTAACCTCAGAAAAGGCACAGCTCTTCTACAGCTGCACGGGGGTGGGGGGTGGGAGTGGGGGGGGGGGGTGGGTGGACAAAAGAAACCATCATTATTCAAATCCACCCAGAGTGGCTGGGCTTCTTGGATCTGGAAGGGGAAGGACAGGGATGGATGAAGTTTAAGAAGCCTGAGGCGGCAGGTGTGGTGGGGCACGCCCGTAACCCCAGCACTCAGCGAGGCAAAGGCCAGCCTGGTCTACAAAGCGAGTCCAGGACAGCCAAGGCTACCCAGAGAAAACCCTGTCTCAAAATCTGCCCCCTCCCACCCAAAAGCAAATCTTGAGGAGTCCACTCTTGGGGCTCCCCAGTTGTGAGAAACAAGCTTCTCCTGCCTTCATGTCTCTCAGGTGTGCCCACATTGGTGCCCATCGATTGCTTCCAGCTGTCCCTGCTGTTCCCAAGTGCAATAGAAAAAGAAGGGATCTGATCCTGGCCGGGCTTATCTGCTGGAGAATTCTCAGAAAATGACGACAAGCGGGTTGGCCAATCAACAAAGAATCAGAAAGGCAGGTGACATGTGAGTTTGCATATACCTCTTCCCTTCTTCCCTTTGGCAGGACACACCACATCCCTTTGTTACCATCCCAGCTGTGGCCCCTGTTCCACGCTCACCAGGCTCTTTAAGCAAATGTTTCTGTCACTTCAATGTAAAAATGTTTTGTGTATCCTTGTTGTTTAGTTCTTACAGTCTGTGAGATGGATGACGTATGATGTATGTGCTAGCACGCTACACGAATTAACGACAAGGGCTCTCCACTCTCAGAACGCACTTTGTAGAAATGAGCATATGCTAAGATTTTAATGTTGAAGACAAATATTCGGATCCTGTCAGGAACCCAGATGGAGTTTCTGCCAGCGAGTGGTGGGTCTGAAGTCCAGCACTCTGAATGGGCTGGGCAGGTCCTAGTTAACTGCTCCAACCCAGGGGCCTTCAATCCCAACCTCTCCGGTGGCCAGCTTTATTCAGTGTGAAGTAAAAGACAAAACAAAACAAAACAACTCAAGTCTTAACATCAAAATACAGGCTCTGACTGAAATTTTAGAATTTTACGTATCTCTTTAAGACAAATTTGAGGAGGAAAAAAACCATCAAATTTGAAACAGTAATACTTATTTTGGGAGGACAGCAACTCAAATTTAAAGCACAAGCCACCATGTCCAGTGTAAAAGGCACCGCAGGATAAACCATAATATTGGGGAGGGGGAAACACATCAGACATAAGACAGTGTATCTAAACATCTGGAAATTATAATTTAAGGGTAAATGTTGGGAAACTCTGCAAAGTTTTAACTAGAGAGTAACTCTACCTTCTTCTGTTTCTCCCAAGTAGCATCACGGTTCACTAGTTATCCCACCTTACAGCTTTTCTCTCAGTATAAAGCAATCACTAACTACACAGAAAACACATCTGCCAATCACTTCCCTGGCTCATCCAACACACAATGCGGATGACTCGAGTTTAGGGTGAGTGTGCAAGAACTGAAAAATCACAGCTCCCAAGTTTCAAAATTTGCTTGTAAAAATCATAGGATTACAGGTCAATTTTAGGGAAGTGGGACTGTCAATTGTGAAAGTGTCCCCATAGGATTGGCCTGTAGGTAAGGATGTAGGAGATTGTCTCCATTTCACTGATGATTGAGGTAGGAAGGCCCAGCCTGCTGTGGTACCCAGGTAGGTGGTCTTGGGGTGTATAAAGAGAGCAAGCTGAACAAGCCATGCGGAGCAAGCCAGTAAACAGTCTTCCTCCACGGGCTCTGCCTCAGTTCCTGCCTCAAGTTCCTCCCTTGACTCCCTTCAAGGGTAGTGTGTGACCTGACAGAGCTGTAAACAGAAATAAACCCTTTCACCCTCAAGTTGCTGCTGTTCATGGGATTTACCACACCGCTAGAAATCCCAAGAGACCCTTGTAGTATAGCAAACCAGATTTCCTGTTCCCGTGATAAAAGGCTTTTGCCTGGAACTTTCCGAGAATCAGTTACCTTAAACTGACATTTAACTTCTGGGAGGCCCGGTTTTAGGTGAGTCTGTTCCAGCACAGTGTAGTCCTACTGTGTGAGAAGAGAAGGGCCGTGGGACTGAAGGAAAACAAGCAGCCGGCTCCAGGCTCACAGAGTGCAATTTATTAGGGGTACTTACAGAAGCGTGCTACTGGGCAGCTGCAGGATCATTTGGATCCCCCCATCTGGGGAGAAAGAGAAACCTGTCTGTGGCTTGGGGCACAAGCAGCTCTATCCTGACTGCAATATGCCTGGTTATCTTAAACTAGCATCAGCAAGTCGGGCATGTTCGTGAAGCTAGGGGCTGCTGGAGAACTCGATGCAGGAAGAAAATTGCTAGAGGTTATTCTGGGGCAATCCTGGCAGGTAGGAGTCAAGATGGTTGTGGTGGTGTCAAGCTGGCTCCACACAGAGCTTTCAAGACTCAAGTGTTCCTGTCTACCATGTAAACATTCTCACATGAACTAGAGTTGTCTGCGTGTTTGCTGTGGGAGTCGACTCCACCTAGTGGGTCTCTGATTTAGCTCTGCATTAGAGTCACCTAGGAGCTTTAGAAATATACGGTTGCTCCTGATATGCCTCCGCAAATTCGGATTTAATTGTTCTGAAAAGGCCTGGGCGTTGTTTTCAAAGCTCTCTAGACGAAGTTCATGAGCAGCCAGGGTCTGTAACCATAGTACTCAAAAAAAAAAAAAAAAAAAAAAAAAAAAAAAAAAATGGCTCCTGGCCAACAGCAGCAAAGCCTTGTGGGAACTTATTAGAAGTGTGTGTGTCTGGGGGCCCCTTATGCCATAATTGCTGTTTTAGGAACTCTTGGGGTGGGCTCAGAGATTCCTGTTATACAAGTTCACCAGTTGAGTCAGAAGCGAAGTCAAGTCTCAGAAGTCCACCCTGTAATGTGCACTACTGGCACGTTGACATACAGTTGGAGCTTACTGAGAAGTTGGCTCTGGAAGCCGGGCTGTGTGGCAAAAATCCAGATACCACCCATGTCTACCCCTCCTCCTAAGGTTCCGGGGACAAGTGAAGGCACTAGTCCATCCAGCATTCACTCTGTGGAACCAGTGAGTTTATTGGACTTCCTTACAGAGCACAGGAGGATTTGCTTATAAAGGTGTGTGGGTGCTTCTCCCCCCATCAGGCTGCACCTGGAAAAACCTTTTACCTAGCTGTGATTATAGCCACAGAGATGGAGCCTCCCCCTCTGGCTGCAGTCTTCCCCAGGCCTATATAATCTAGCCCCTCCCTGAGGCCATGTGCAATTAAGGCAGTTGCTTATAGCAGGTGGTGGGAGCGGCGCGGCTGTCTACTCAGGTGAGCCTCTCTTGATTCTCCCCATCCCTCCGTGAGAGGTGTAAGCAGTCAGCAGGCTCAGCTGGGATGATCCTTTTGCAAAATGTGCAGCTGACCTCCCCAAGATGGTGGTTGCTTGGCTTGGAGGTCAAGCCATGCACAAAAGGTTGTGCCTCATCCTACAGACCCAAGCTGGTTTATGTCAAGTGTTCTGCAAGACCCCTTGTTGGGAGATAGGCTACCCCCCTCCCCCACCTCTTTGACAGGAAGGAAGGGAAGAGCAAAATAGCCTGAGAAGAAATTCTGTGTCCCTGAGAACAGTTAGAAGACTGGCCATTTCTAATAGAGGTTAGCATTGTTTATTTCATGAGAGAAAGGTGTCTGCAGGGGAAAGAAGCGGGAAGTTCAGCCCTGGGAGGCGTCTTCATGGAGAGAAAGCTCAGTCAGAACTCCCAGCTTACCGCTTCCTCTGTCAGTTTCTGGTGAGTTTTGGCACAAGCCTTTAATCCCAGCACTTGGGAGGCAGAGGCAGGAAGATCTCAGTGAGTTTCAGGCCAGTCTAGTCTACAGAGCAGCAAGTTCCGTTGTAGCCAAGGCTACATAGAGAAATCCTGTCTTGAAAAACAGTTTGTCTGTCGGTCTATCTATCCATCCATGTCTTTCTTTCTTTCTTTCTTTTTTTTTTTTTTTTTTTGTTTGTTGTTGTTGTTGTTTTTTTTCAAGACAGGTTTCTCTGTGTAGCCCTGGCTGTCCTGTAACACTCTTTGTAGACCAGGCTGGCCTCGAACTCACAGAGATCTGCCTGCCTCTGCCTCCCAAGTGCTGGGATAACAGGAGTGTACCACAACACCTGGCTCATCCATTTCTTTTTTAAAAAATTAATGTATCCACTTTATATCCCAATCGTAGCTCCACATCGCACACTCACTTCTTGCTATTTCTTCTTTTCCTTCAGTTTGTTATGCACTTAATTATCTTCCTCACCCAAGACAGGGAGCATGGGTGCTACAGACCGTTCGCTACAGTTCAGAAGACTCTGAGCTGGTGGATTTGTTATAGCTTTCCCCAGAGCCTTACCTCAAACTCTGAAGAGCGTCTGTGGTGGTGGCCTTTTGAGTTATGTTTGTCACAGCTTGGCTGACTTCAGAGCTGAGCTGGGCTGCCTACCAGTTAGTAGGTGAATTATTTTGATAATTTCGCCAATCTTCAGCTCATTCATTTATGATTATTAATTACCCAAATAAAACTGCTGCTCTGGTCCCCCTCGTGGGTTCTTGTTATTTTTTTTTTTTTTAAAGATGATTGTTTAACTAATTGCTTCAGACAAGCACGTCTCTCTCCACACCTGTTCCACGACGTGATGAATTGGCCAGGTGTTAAGTGGCTGGTTGGTCTAACTTCAGCGGCCACACCAGTTCCCAGGTTTGTTTGTTTTCACAGAAAATGCCCAACAGATTTTTCAAAATCAAGACTTCTGATAATAGTTTTACAAACACCTACATAAAATACAGTGTACCTGCCAGACAATCAAATTTGTACTGCAGTCTACTTCAATAGAGACTTGCTACAAAGTATGAGAACAAAATCCAGAATGTAGTAGTGTCCTTGTGAGTGTGTTCTAATAATCTGTCTAGGAGTCTGTTTCCATTCCATGCCAAGCAGCCAGGCAGGTAGTGCCCATCTTTTTTTCTGGCTGGCAGAGTGGGTGGTAGACTGTAAACACCAAAGACATGCTGGATGAGCGACTACAAGAATGAGTGAAGGAGGGCTTCATAGGCACCACAAAAAGCCACGCTTTTAATCCCGAGCTTAAGAATCAGATTGGAACATTAGCATCCTTGAGGTAATAGAAGACATCAGAATGAGGAAGGGAACATAGCACATGGGTCTGGAGTTGATCCTCTGTGGGGACGAAGGGATGCTCCCCATCCCCTGGGGAAGACTGAGATGACTCAGGCTGCAGCACGTGGGAAGAGGGCAGAGCTCAGGGCATCAACTGGCAGCTGCAATCACTATAGCAACTGAGAAGGAATTGTCCTTCTGTCTCTGGGGATTGAGTATATCCATGCTGGGTGCAGTATGCCATCTCCCCAAGAGGCCCCTCAACAATAGATCACTTAAGGTTGTGTGTGTGTGTGTGAGATTAGGAGGGAAACACCTGCCTCAGGTGAACAGTAAGGGACTTCTCCAAAGATGGCCCTGTGTCAAGACATTGAGGAGGTGACTGGCTTCACTGTGACTGGGGATGGAGTGTGGAACCAGGCAGGCTTGGAAAGGAAGCTGTTCAGAACAGGAGCAGGCTGTCATCCTGCTCAGCTGAAGCGGGCCTGACTGCCTACTGCGGAACTGGGGAGGCCATCCAGCTGTGGGGTGTGCTGAAGAGAGACCACTAGACCTTCACTTGGCTTGTAAGCTCTGAGGCAGGATGTCCATCCTCTGCGACTTGGCAAGGCGATGTGGAAGGAGAAAGACCACGGGGTTGAGGACCATGTAGCTGTTTGTGGGAAAGCAGCAACCTGCCAATCTGATAAATATGTTCATTGCTTTTCTTATTGGTAGGATGGAATACTTGACCAAACAACTTAAGGAAAGGATGATTATCTTGGCTCCTGGTTTGTGAAGGGGTACAGCCCTTCATTGAGGGGCAGGTGTACTTTCATGGCACTTCTCAATCCAGTTAGGTTGACAGTGAAAAAATACTATAATGAGTGATTTGAGTTTTAGGGTCTTCTGATCCCAATAGCCAATTTTCTATCTTCGTCTTCCTTCACCATTCTCCTGGCTCTACCAGCCCTACAACATTGCTTCTTTTCAGTGTCCCTCACTATGCAAATTCTAAACTCTCTGATGGACATCTTCCATTCAGTGTGGTTGCATTGTGGTAAAATTGCTATTTACAATCTATCAGAATATGAAAATATAACGCTTAGTTAAGGTCACCATTGCTGTGATGAAACAGCATGACCAAAAGCAAATTGAGGAGGAAGGGGTTTATTTATCATGGTTTGGCACAAAAAGGAGTCAGGACAGGTGCTCAAGCAGGGCAGGAACCTGGAGGCAGGACTGATGCACAGACCATGGAGGAGGGCTGCTTCCTGGCTTGCTCCTCATGGCTTGTTCTGCTGCTTTCTTATAGAAACCAGAACCAAGGGACCCAGAGATGGCACCACCCACCATGGGCTGGGCCCTCCCTCATCAATCACTAATTAAGAAAATGCCCTGCGAGCTGGATCATATGGCAGCATCTTCTCCTGCTGTTCACCAGCATTTTCTTTTTTTAAAAAAATTTTATTAATTTATTCATATTACATCTCAATTGTTAGTGCATCCCTTGTATCCTCCTATTCCTCCCTCCCTCCTGCTTCCCCCCTACTCCCCTCCCCTATGTTTGTGACGGCACCAGCATTTTCTTAACTGCCCAGATGAAGACTGTCGTCTTCTTCTGGATGTCCACAGGTGGCCACCAGTACACGCTTCCTTCCCATTCTTTCTGCGGGCCATGGCGGGTCCTACCTCAGCGTCTTTGCTAGTGTGGTATCTGGAACCTTCTCCCCCTCACTTTTGCGAAGCTAAGGACTACCCCTCCTACACTCTTGAGTTCTGTAGACCTTACCTCACAACCTTTGCCTGACAAGGAATAAGAAATGATTTATTTTGATCTAAAGTGAGCGGCAGTGAACACAGTGAACACCACAGATTCGGGTGCCTCAAATGTCCTGGCACCTTGGACATGGTTTTAAGAGCTTTTTACAGAGTAAAAATCATCATGAGTGAGGACATATTTCGGATGTGGTGGTGGGAACATTGGGTAGCCGGTTACACCAAAGCAAGGGCAGTTCTACTCTGGGTTGAGACGCTGTGTGCTGACAGTCTCAGCTTCTGGATTGGTGGGAGCTGGTGGCCTGCTGAGAATACATTCCAAAAGTCTTGTTTGAGAGTCCAGATGCTTTCAAGTCAGACACAGGGGTGAGAAGTGAATGGTTGTCAAGGGGTCTAAAGGTGGCCCCAAATAATCAGGCCCTGGATCTGCAATATTCCAACTCTCCACAATTAGAAAGTTCCAATTAGTCCCTTATAAAATCTTCAACATGGGTGTGGCTCTCCCTCCCTCCCCTATCCCAGAAACCTCATCCCACAGTCCAAATGTAATAATTATAGTAGATGAATGAAACAATGCTGATAGAGCAGTGGCAAGATTTGTTTCTAGGTCTAATACCATTGTTTATTTTTTGGAAAGCGTCAGCATAGCGTAGTAATTAAAAGCATGGACAAGAGGCAAGAAGCCTAGATTTCAGCCTCAGCTCCTGTCATTTACTACTGTGTGACCTTGGTCAAGTTCCTTTACCTCTCTGAATTTCCAGTGCTATTTGAAACTAGCGAAAACACCCATGTCCACCTCTTAGGGTTCCTGTAAGCATCACATGAGTTATAGCTACTTCAATAATTTATTTGATTAAAAATGGGAATTTAATATTTAATGCATTTCAAATGCAAACATATATAAACCTATTATTAAAGTAAAATGAAAATATTAATCTATGGAATAGTCATTAAACAAAGATTATTCTTTTATGAATTATTTGAAGATACAATTGATAGAGATAAAATATTGTAATAGCCAATTTAGCACTAGAAAAAATTGACTAAAACTGAACTAATAGTGGAAAATTAAATGTGAAATATTTTTTTGATCTTTAAAAAAATGGTGTGGGCTTAAAAAAGCCCCCAAATAACAATTATGTCATTGTCTTTGAAACTCCAGAGTTAGTTTTGCAGAAAACTCAGTCATTGGAAACTCCTGATCCTTGAATGGCAAGATGGGATTAAAAACTAATGCTGCATTAAAAAAATTCCTCTTATTTAGAGTAACCCCATCTCTGGATTGACAACATTCTACAGTGCCTTCCATAGAGATACAGAGCCCCACCCCCACCCCCTAGCAGATTTCCCTTAGAAGGACACTAGGCTGGAATCTGCTTCCACATTCTTTCTGGCTTGTGGCTGTCAAGCTTTGGTTTCTTTTGGAGACCTATGGACTCCAGTTCAGTTTCTCACAGCATGGATCCTGCTGCCTTCCTGTTCCACTGTGGCAGAAGAAGCTTACTCACTGTCCCTTCCCTAAGCCAAATGCAGCCAGCTTGTCTGTCCTTACAAATAAAGTTTTATTGGAACCCATCTACGCTCCCTCATTTACATATCAACTTGGCTGCTCTTGCATTCACAGTGGCAGAAGTGAACAGTGGCTGCAGAGACTAGCCCTCATGCCACATCATAAATAAAAGCAAATACTCTTAGAGCCATTAAGGAGAATGTTTGGCAGTTACTAGATCTCAGATATGGGTTTCAGGGGGCACCAAGATGGATTGTTGGAGGTAAGAAGGTCATTAGACAGGTTATAAATGTCAGACAGGCAAATAGCAATGTCTTCAAATATTTAATATATTAATGGTAATCTCTCACACTTAAAGATTAGCTCCATGTTGCATGACTTTTCTTGGGAAGATGTGAGCAGATATTTATTTGCCCCAAGTATGGCACCAAAGATAGGTCAAAGTAATGATTCCACTTAGGTGTAGCTTGGTGAACCACTGAATTTATTGGGCTTACTTCCAGGGGCATGGCTAAGGGGTTGCTTACAGAGCATGGGTGACCCTAAAGAGCCATCTCACTGAACAGTCCTCATCCAGCATGAGATTTCTTCCATAGCTGCATAGGTGGAGACCCCTTCCATCAACCTCCCACTTTCTCTATGCCCCAGTTTCTCCAGAGACTACATGTAGCTGAGACAGAATTTCCTATGTACGTGGTAGGGAGCAGCTAAGGCCTCTCTCTACTCCCCTTCAGCTTAACATATATTAGTTACCTACTTACCCTGTGTGTGTGGGGTGTGTGTGTGTGTGTGTGTGTTTGTTAGGCCACACATGTCCACAGCCCATCTGGAGGTCAGAGGACAAATCTTGGGAGTTGGTTCTTTCTGTCCATAGTGTGAATCATTGGGGATTGAACTCAGATTGTCCAGGCTTAGTGGCACGTGCCTCAGGAGCCTTTTTTTTTTTTAAAAAAATTAATTTATTATTGTTACATCTCAATGGTTATCCCATCCCTTGTATCCTCCCATTCCTCCCTCCCTCCCATTTTCCCCTTACTCCCCTCCCCTATGACTGTGCCTGAGGGGGACTTCTTCCCCCTTTATATGCTCATAGGGTATCAAGTCTCTTCTTGGTAGCCTGCTATCCTTCCTCTGAATGCCACCAGGTCTCCCCCTCCAGGGGACATGGTCAAATGCGAGGCACCAGAGTACGTGTGAAAATCATACCCCATGTCTGCAGGTCTGAGCTCAAGGGCCTCTGATAGGTAACCAGAGCCACTCTGGCAAAGACAGTCATGTTGTCATTCTCAGAGGACAGTGTCCCATAGCATCCTACGAAGACAGAGTGATGCCTATTATTCTACTTGTCATAGGCCCAGAATTTGGGAGAATGCTGGCACAGAGTAGGCACTAAATAAATAAATGCAGGCTAAATAATTGCATTACCTAAAATAATTTAGGAGCAAATGGTACCTGTGGATTGAATCTCCATTTCTTTATGCAATGGCAAAAAACCAAACCAAAACAAAACAAAAAACCCAAACCATCCAGCATAATGACTAGACCCTGGGATGAACCAAATAAATGACAGAAATGGTGTGAAACCCTCCACATCTCCTTTTCAGAGCCCTATGAAGCCTCTTTCCCCAGGGAACAGGCTTATAAATGCACAACATTAGCAGGGCACGCACTCTCTGTGGAGCACATGCTTAGTAAGAGCATGCTTCATGCTGGTGAAGCCATTTCCCTTCATTTCGTGCTTCCTGAGTCTTACCAGCAGGCTGTATTTTTGTAAACCCTTGCCAATCATGTGTCTTTCAGAGGAGAGCAGCAGAGATGTCAGCGTCCTAATGGGAGTATGCTGAGCTTTCAGTTCCTTTGCTTGTTAACCATGGCCTGTGTGTTGGGATTGCCTGAAAAACTCATAAAACACAAGGTGTGGGCTGTAGCCTCTCAGAGGGTCCTGGAGTTGCTGTTAAAGGTTTTCCGGGTGATTCGAATATGCAGCTAGCCCAGCTGTGACTGTCAGATGGTTGTGAGAGAGTGTGGTGTTTGTTTCTCTGTGCATGCACATGTGTGAAAAGGCCAGAGGTTGAAATTGGAAGTCTTTCACTAACATTGTTACATCTTGTCTTCGAGTCAGGGTCTCTCATTGAACCTAGAGTTCACGATCGGCTGAACTCTCGACTGGCTTGTCAGGGACCCCCAGAGATCTTCCTGCCTATGATAGGGACTCGGGTCCTTATGTTTGCACACTAGACCCTTTACCAACCAAATCATATCTCCAGCCCAGAGATTGGCCATTTCATTGGTTCAAAGTTACTGTGTGAATACATGTTCTCAGAGACAGAACACAGAAGCAGATAGTGGCCAGACTTTGTATGACAGTACAACTCCCATTGGTAGTAACTAGCCTAGAATTGTCAAGACCCCCTCAACAATTACCAGCTTTCCTTTCCTCTCATCCTCCAACTCAGGGCCAACCAGAGGAGGTCAACTATGCTGCCCATATCAATCGTGGAAGCTGTCCTGCTTCTGGTTGGCCCGTGCTTAGCATCCTCATTTGAAAGGTCTTCAATCAGAGCATGACCTCTTTTCTTGTTTTTACTTAAAGCTTCCTTATTTCCTTGCCTGCCTCAGAAGCCTGTCAATCCTGAGAGATGGTGGCTGGTTCCCTTTTACAGCAAAGTGAAGAAGCCGACTCAGAGTTCCACTAGGGTGGTCTTGGTTTATTTCACAAGGCATTCTTCTTATGGTTGCAGCTAGTATTTAGCCAGTATATATGTAATTAGAATACTCTATAGGTATAGCTTACAAGCAGAGTGACAGGTCAGCCTGGGCAGATGTGGGACTGAACCCAAGGATAGAAGTTCATTTCACACAGTCTAAGCACAAGGGTGCTGCTGGGCCTCAGGAATGCAGGAGTGGAAGATGCTGGGGACCAGAACACTTTCTAGCTCAGGTGTCTGTGGTGATCTATGCGCCTGTTTCTCTTTTTCCACTTGGTTTAGCCCAGTTGTCTCTGTTCTTGAGCACCCGTATGAGGTTAATAGCCACCGCTGGCAAGTCCCGTCCTTGAATCTCCACTAATGACACAGAAAATAAACCACATGGCATATCTCTGTGTTCTGGTTCCGGATTCTTAAGACAAGGACCCATTGGCCTGTGCTTGGGGTTCCTGTTTCCCACTGCCCCTCTGAACCTACGTGGACTGAGGCGAGGGAGTCATTTCCACAGTAAGCAGGGGATGCAGGCGAGGAACGTACGTTAGCAGTTAATCCTTATCTAAAACAGTTTCTACTCTAACCCTGGGTGGGAGCTTCCCTTGGTCTTTACCTTCTCTGTATGCCCAGAGATCCGTGCTCAGGCCTCTTCATCATCTGTAACGTCTAGGGAAAACTGTTCTTGAGATTGTGTGTCTCTGCCGTCAACTCTTGGGCTTAGTCCATAGACGTGTGCCACAGAGCTGTATTGTGCTTGAACTCCATCATGTCCCAGAGTCCTTCAGAAGAGCTCATTCGTTGCTCCTTGAGGTTTGCGCATACCCAGATAATTGCAATGGTTCTTGCTGGGGGCAAGCAGGTGGGGGGGGGGCTTAAGATTTTGGATCTTTTTGTTTCCTTTCCCTCCTCTTCCTCCTCCTCCTCCTCCTCCCATTTCCTCTTTCTTCTCCTCCATATTCTTTTTCTTCTACAAAGTCTCTTGTAGCCCAGGCTGGCCTGGAACTCTCTATGTACCTAAGACTGGTCTTGAACCCCTGACCTTCCTGCTTCTACCTGACAAGTGCTGCAATTACAGGCTTTTACCACCCAGCCCAGTGTGGTCCTTGAATCTTGTTGCCCAGCTGACCTACAGTTGGAACAGTTGTTTGGAGCACCCCAATTTCCCACTGCACCCACTCATCCAAAGTGAAGCTATGTCCATGACCTTGAACTCACTCTATCAACCCACAAGGATGATAGAGACGACAGGGAGGTACCAGGAATCGAGTAAATTCGATTCATTGAAGTGGACTATGTTCAGAGTTATTCACTCCTGATACTCAGACTAGGTGCAGGCAGGCAACACACAGAGGCAATTAAACATAAGTGTATGTCATTTTCCCTGTAGGTGAGTATACCTTGCAGAGACAGAGTTTGGGACATGATGCTTCAGCCAAAACTAGGCCACACTGTGCCTCTCCCATCAAATCACATACTGTAAGCACAGAGCGGCCAGCAAGATTAAGTTTGGGGTTGATGCTTTCAAAGAGAAGCTTGTAAAGAAAAAGAAAGAAAGAAAGAAAGAAAGAAAGAAAGAAAGATATACCCCGATCCACTGCTTCCCTAAATAGCAGCTTTACCCTGTTCCAGCCACTATCCCTGTGGAAGCCTGTGCTGAGCCTTGATGTCAAAGCTTTACCGAGGACATGAGACAGTTCCTATTATGCAAGGAAGCCTATCCTTACTTCTCTCAGCTGTGAAGCTCGATTAATGTTTTATTGTGTGGAGGCAAACAGGCGCCCGCTTCTTACACTTCCAGCTTTTAACCAGTAGCAGCATCGTCAGTCGGCTTTGATGCCTGCTTATCTCTAAGACAGCCAGTCCGCACAAAGGCAGCTGCAGTTTTGCATTGGTTATGTAATTGTGGAGTTCACAGTCTCTTGTCCTTTTCAAGGTCTTGGGGACTATCCCATCTGACATTTCCCAGCCCAGTTGAAAGACAGTAACTTTCTTCATTTTTCTCTTCCCTAGAAAACGCTGCATGAGTCTCAGCCTCTCTCTGCATCTCTCTCTTTCTCTTCCTTCCTGTTTCCCTGCCCCCACCTCTATTTATGTGTGCGTAAATCAGGGGCTGATGTTACGTAGAGCACTCCTCAATCATGTCTTTATTTTATATTTGAGGCAGGTTCTCTCACTGAACCGGAAGCTCCTTAGACTTGCTGGCCAGTAAACCCGAGGGACCTGTCTGTCCTCACTGTTGCCTGGGCAGTGGTGTTACGGTCATATGCCCAGCTTTTATATAGATGCTTTTATATTAGGACCCAAATTTAGATCCTCATGCTTGCGTAGCAAGTACCTTACCCACGGAACCGTCTCCCCAGTCCTATGTGAGTGTTCACTGTATCAGATCTTTCACCAGAGGGATTTGTTAAGCCCACAGAGACAGGGGGCACAGTGACCTAGTCATGAGGGACCGGCTTTCCGGTCCCACACTCATTAATTGTACAGACTCCTAATACATTATTTCTGGTTTCACTGGTCTAATAAAGATAGCGAGACAAGTAAAGTATTTCTGCCTCCCTTCAGGGGGAATCCATTCGTAACCAATAGGAAAGTCCCAATGTGGAAGTCCCAATTAAAACACATGATTACCTTTTTTTAATTCTTTGAGAATTTCATACAATTATTTTGATCCTATTCACCCCCAACTTTTCCTCTTAACTCCTTTCAGATTTCCCCCACCTCCCTACAGCCCTAACTTCAGGTCTCTTAAAAAAAAATCAGTAACCCCATTGACTCTAATTTGTGTTGTCCTATACAAGGCTGTGGGCTCATCCACTGGAGGGTAGTCCCACTACCAGGGGGCACACCAACCCCCAAAAAACTTTCTTATTTCCCCAGAAGCCATCAACCACCAATAGCTCCTCAGCTAGGGGTGAGGGCTCATAAGCTCCCCTGCCCATGCTATAATGTTGGCTAGCTTAATCTTGTGTGGGTCTTCTGCAGGCAACCACAGTGGCATTGAGTTCATGAGTGCCCCAGTCCTGTGTATCTAGAAGATGCTGTCTTGCTCTGGTCTTCCCTGACCTCTGTCTTTCCACCCCCTCTCCTGTGATAGTCCCTGAGCTTTGCAGAGGAGCGTGATCTAGAGTTCCCATTTGTGGCTGAGCGAACCTATTCTCCACACTTCTGTGTTGACTGCCACCCATTGCACTTCTCTTAGGGTCTGAGAGCTGTTAAGGCCTAGTCTCCCTGAGGGTAGGCAACAACTTCTGGAGCTTCTGGGAGATCTGGAACTTTCCTCTCACCTGTGGCCTAATACAGAGTCCCTTTTGGTCCTCACCTTGGTTCTTCAGCTTCCTCTGATGCTTCTGTAAGATGTCAGATGTCCTAATTTATCGAGCACCTACTGTATACCATGCTCCCAAAGCCTTAGTATGAAATGTCTGAGAAAAGATAGACATTGGTCTGCTGCCACATGGCTTTTACTTGAATGGTCTAAACACTTTGTCTTAAATGCGACACAAATGTGAACTCTTAAGTAGCTCAAGGTATGGCCCCATAGTGCTATGAGAGGCTATCTTATAGATCCAGTCTAGGTAGGGTGCCAGGGGAGGCTTCCCTGCTGTAGTTACAAGTAAGATAGAGTCTAAAGGAAAAACGGAGTTGACTAGGGAACAAGAGAAGAGGGAACATTCTAGGCAATGGGTTTGAGATGTGACGGTCTATGAAGAGGAGACAGGAAGGAGCCCTGTCCCTTTGCCCTGCACCAGTACAATGAGGTACACAGTGAGGATGAAATGAGAATTTACACCCTGTGGTGACACCAGAACATCCACAAATACTCATCTACTCTGGTTGAATGGATAAAGCCTTGAACTGACTCAATGGCTTTGATATCTTTAGATATACAATGGTCTTTGCAGATGTTACAACCAACCAAGGGACTTCTGGGCTTAAAACAAGGGGGAAAAATTGGATTGATTATGCAATTCCTAAAGAGCTGGGTTTTTTTTTTTTTTCAGGGTGTTCTAATCTTCTGAAGGCTGAATTCTCTTTCAGACAAGGCAGAGAATGCTTAGTGCTGTTTTAAGCCTACCCTGAAGGGCATTCCTGGGAGCTTGTTGAGACTGCAGATGCTCAGTTCCACCCCAGCGCTGTGGTCAGACACTGCATGAGAGAGGCGCAGTGCCAACGCCCTCCAGGCCACTCTGATACACCTGTGTAAGGAGCTCAGCAGGGGTTGGAGTAGATAGATGTTACTTTTCTTTTCCTAACAGCTCTGAGAATTGGATCACTTAGAGACTCACTGGGGGCAAAGCATAAATCCAAGAATCCAGGGTTTTCTGGGTCCACTTGCATACCAGAGCCCTCTCAGCTGAAGTGGTAGAGAGACCTGAGGCAGGTATGTGTTCTGCTGAGAGGATGAAGGTGTGAAGGTTCATCTGAAAAAAGTAGATTTTAAAAATGCAGCTTATGCCAAATAGTACTATCCTGGTGATTGTCCTTTGCTCTATGTGGAGTGCTGGCTCTCATGTGAGCCAGCAACGTTGTCAGCTGAGAACAAAGGTCGGGAGGCGGATGGCTACTCTGATTAAGGCAAACTGCTGCTAGTTATCACAGGCCAGGTGTTAGTTCTGTGACTAAGTCCTGAGGGAGTCAATGACGGGTGCTCTTCAGCTGATTGCCACCTGAGCTCATGTCAAAATGGAAACATTTACAGAATGGACTTATGCCTGAGGCAAAACAAAAAAGAAGGTGTTAAAACCAGAGGTTTTTAGCTGGTTGGATGTAGCACATACCTTTAATGCCAGCACATGGGAGGAAGAGGCAGGCAGATCTCTGTGAGTTTGTGGCCAGCCTGGTCTTCCACGGCAGCCAGGGCTACACAGAGAAACCATGTCTTGAAAAACTACACACACACACACACACACACACACACACACACACACACACACACACACACACACACCAGAGGTTTTAACTGCTAGCTTCCATTAACTCTGAAAAGCATCCCAGGGAAACTGTCAACCCATTCTCCTGGCACTGGCTTTGTGTTGCTCCTAAGGTCTTTTTGCTTTGTTTTTGTTTTTTGAGACAGGGTCTCTCTGTGTAGCCTTGGCTGTCCTGGGCTAGCTTTGTAGACCAGGCTGACCTCAAACTCACAGTGTCTTGCCTACCTCTGCCTCCCAAGTGCTGAGATTAAAGGCGTGCACCACCACACCTGGCTTGTGTTACTCCTAAATTTTAAACAAATGGTAACAGGTGCCATTAACAGGCCCCACAGACTCTAGAAAGAAACTCTGATCGTGGTCGTGTTCTATGTAGCAATGCAGCAAGAGCTCAAGTTGAATAAAATTCTATAATATCCTCTGTTCTTAATTCATAATATAATATATTTGTAATATTCTACATTCACCCAGCAAGGCCAGCTGCACTCAGATTAAAACACAGATGCGTTTGGGAGGCCTGCTGAAGATAGAACCAATTTCAGCCAAAGTCTGGATCGCTTTGGTTTAGAAGCCAATAATGCAGGCTTGTGACATTGAGATCTTTGGTAGTCATTGTCATAGAACTTGACTACTAAAGCCACTCAGGATCCTTCCAGCCCAGGGACACTTAGCCTTGGTACACTGAAAATGCTTGGGGGAGATTTTTTTTTAAAGCCTCGTTCCTAGGCTGTATCTTCAACCAGTCAATCTAGGGTGTCTGGAAGCAAGAAGACAGTTCTTTTTAAAAACCATTCCAGAAGATTCCAAAAGCTTGATTCCAACTCCCTGTAAAAAGTGTAGAAATTTTGAGATGATGTCTTTAAAGCTCAAAGGGTGCCAGGCACTAGCCCAGATTCCACCAGGCACTCTCTGCCTGGCTTTCCTTCCATCAGCTGATGAAGCTCCTCACTTGCTTCCTGCTGCCGTGGATACAGCGGGACTCGGATGGAAGGAGGCAGGCATGAGCCACAGAGCTCTGTGCTCTTCGTTCCGTGCAGTCCTTCAAAGGCAACTTCAGGCTCCCCTTTCACCACAGATCTCCCGTCATCCCCCCTGGGCTCCCCGAGGCCCTCTATGAATGCTCTATAATTTTATTTTGTAGAATGCACTGCACTGTGGTGGTTCACTTGGGAAGTGGTATGTTAATTGGACCCTGTTGTTCATAACATTGCTTGTTACTGATTAGTGTACCAAGTGGGTACCCAAGTATCTACTCTGGGTCAGAGGTCACTCAACAAATATTTTGAATGCTGAGAGTAGGAGAAATAGTCTTCCCTAGAGAGGAGCACACCGATTGGTTATTCAATACCAGATGGTCAGCCCAGAAAATACACATACAAGTGATATATATATATATATGAAAAATATATAAATGAGAAAATATTAATGAAAAGAGGCCATGAATTTGAAAGAGATCAGGATGCAGTCAAGACCTAATCAGAAAGTCTGAGCTGGGAGTAGAGGGGGGACTGGTCATACTAGCACCCAAGGTCACTCTGCTGATGTAAAGATTGTGAAACTGTTGGGATGAAACTGAAAGAAGTGAGAGACAATAGCTTTGAGGGCATTGCTAATCAGTGCCACTCTTGATCCTCCCTCCAGCTGCCTCGTTGCTTAGCTCTCTTCCAAGGTCTCCATGTGCCCCCCGGAAAGTCAAAGAGCTTGAAGGATGCATTCAGACCATCCTCTCCAAAAATAGCTCCATCTTGATTATCAATATTATTGGATTGGGAAACATCTAGGAGACTAGTTAAGTGCATCTCTGAATGTCCCTTACAAGGGCATTTCCAGAGACAGTTAGATCACAAGAGCTCTAAACTTACCAGTGGGTTAACCCATTGATAGATTCAAAAATTGTGTAGACTATTGGGAGGTGGGAGAATTATGAGACTAAGCAGAGGCTGACTGGAGGAAGTGATCTCCTAGCTGTGGCTTTCAAGGACATATCTCGTCTTTGATCCCATCCTGTTACCCTTCTCTGACTTCTAGATACCAAGAAGCACACTCATATTTGATATTTTGTCTTACCTCAAGCTCAAAGAAATGGTGTGACTGACTTTGACTTAAAACTGTGACCTAAATGCATCTTTTATCCTTTTAAATGGTTTCTTAGAGGTATGTACCACAGGGGTAAAACAAACAAACCACTTTCATAAAATGACTATTCCATTGTATTCTCTCTCACTAACTATTTATGGTGTCTGTGGAGAAAGCACAGACATAGGATATTGGTGGATTCATAACTATGGGGGAGGGCAGAGAGAATATATCTATCATCTTAAAAATTCTTGAAGATTCTTACAGTAGATTATAGGAATAAAATATATCTCATAACCAGGCTCTGTGTACTTGCTGGAGGTCACATCATCTCAGTAGCAGCCATTGTGATATAATGTGAACCTACACATCTCTCTTTAAAAACATAGCTCTCCCTGCTCACATCTTTAGGTCATCTCAAGTTTAGGAAGTTCTCATACTTTGAGAAACAGAAGAAATGTAAGAGTTCAGACACATCATAGGTTATAAAACACAAGGCAGTTGAGTCAATTGTACATTCATGTTGTGGACCAGAGTATTTGGGCACACTTTTCTTTACTCAGTAACTCAGAAAGACTGATGCTGTCATCATTTTGATATGACAAAAGAGAGGCTGAGATAGACTCTTTAGGAAAACTTTGGTGCGATGTAGGGACACTCCTGTAACTCCTGCCAGCGTGCTAGGATGTATACATAATGGTCCTATTATGCTCCTCATCCATGCCCTGTGGGAGTCCTAACTGTGTCACCCCCTCATCAAATAGGACCCGGGTTGTTTCCTTTAGTCAGAATCAGGATGTTCACTTTAATTTGTATTTCCCTAATGATGTTAAACATCTTCCCATGAGCCTATCTGTTGATTTATATCCTGTTGGACGAAGTGTCTAGACTCTGCCTGCTTTAAGAATTTGAGTTGTCTCCTTAGTGTTAAGTTTTGAAGGTTCTTTATATATTTTGGATTCCAGTCTTTTTTGAGATAGATGAGTTTTTGGTATTTCTGTTAAGAATCAAATAGCCTTATTTGGCTGTTTCTGAACTCCCCTAGAGATCTAGCCCATTGGCCTGTGTTCCTATCCTTTTGTCAAAATCTACTGTGGTAATTACTGTAACTTTCTAGTTACCCTTGAACTTGGGTAATGCAATTCTCCCAACTTTCCTTGTCTTTTTCATTTTTCTTAGCTCTTCTACTTCCTGAACCTTTCTATAGGAAATCTAATAGCTATCGGTGTTACAATGGCTACAGAAAGTCCTCTTGAGATGGTTTTGACTTCTTCTGGAAGTCTGAGAAACAGCAGGGGATCTCCTGTAGTTTTAAACCTAGAAAAAAATTAGTCCCCAGCGCTACTGGCAGCTATGCTGAACCCATAAGGTCAAGGCTCCTTGGAATGTGCTTTTGTCAAATACAAAGAGCAAAGGAAGAATGAGGAAGGCTGTATTCTGCTTTCATCATGGGCACTTTGGGTCAAATGTTACGGGAAACCAGTTCGATCGCCTCTGTGTCCAGTAGCTTGAGGGCTGTGTTAGTCACTTTTCTGCTGCTATGATAAAACAACACAACCGTAAATAGCTTACAGAAGGAAAAGCTTATTGGGCTTATGGCTCTAGAGGGATAGAGTTCATTATGGCAGAAGGCATGGCAGCAAGCCACAGGCATGGTGGGAAGCTAAGAGCATATATATATATATTTAAATTTAATCACTTTGCAGCCAGGTCCTAGCCCCCTCCTTCCTCTCCTCCCAGTCCCACCTTCCCACTATCACCCCCATTTTTCCTCTCCTTCTTCTTAGAGAAGGGGAGACCCCCTCAACCTACCCTGGCACCTTAGTTGAAGCAGGACTAAGTGCATCTTCTCCCACTGAGGCCAGACAAAGGAGACCAGCTAAAAGAATGGAACCCAGAGGCAGGCAACAGAGTCAGAGACAGCTCCTGCTCCCATTGTTAGGGGACCCAGATGCTAACCAGGCTGCATATCTGCTACTTATGTGAAAAGGGGTCTGGGCCCTCCAGTCTATGTATGTTCTTTGGTTGGTGGTTCAGACTCTTTGTACCCCCATGGGTCCAGGTGAGCGAATGGCAAACCAATGACTGGCCCAACTTGAGACCCACCCCATAGGAAAGAGCCACCCCCATCACTATTAATGATACTCTGCTATATTTGCAGAAAGGAGCCTTGTGTCACTGTCTTCTGAGAGGCTTCATCCAGCAGCTGATGAGAACAGATGCAGAGACTCCCAGCCTACCAATAGGGCAAGCTCAGGGAGTTTTGTGCAAGAGTTGGAGGAAGGATTGAGGGAGCCAGATGGGTCAAGGACCCCACAAGAAGACCTACAAAGTAAGAATTTACATTTTTTTTTATTAAAATATTTTTTATTTATTTATTATTTATACAGTACTCTGCCCTTATGTACACCTGCAGGCCAGACCTCATTCTAGATGGCTGTGAGCCACCATGTGGTTGCTGGGAATTGAACTCATGACCTTTGGAAGAGCAGTCAGTGCTCTTACCCCCTGAGCCATCTCTCCAGCCCCCCGAGAATTTACATTTTTTAATGCACACACAAAGCAAAGAGATCAGACTAGAAGTAGGGCCAGGCTATATCATCTCAAAGCCTGCCTGGATGGGTTACTTCCTTTATTTAAAGCCCCCCTCCCCTACCCCCCACCATGGTGTACTTCCTCCAGCAAGGAGTACTTCCTCCTAAGCCCCTTTAAACACAACCACTAAATGGGGACAAGCACTCAAATACCTGAGCCTGTGGGTCACATTTCTCATTCAAACCACCAAAAAGTCTTTTAACAGCCCATTAACTGTTTACTAGTGTAACCTGTATTCCTGCACGGATGGACAGACTGATGATGGAAATAACTTTATAGCACTAGTCCTAATGTTTTTCACCTCTTCGCATGTTGGAGTGCTAACTTGTTATAATCTATATTTCCTCTTTAGATGTTTTCCCTTTGCTTTCTTTCTCCAGAGGGATTTACAGAACCTTGTTCATCTATCCACTGAATGCGAAGAGATAGCAATAAATCCAGATTTTTCTAGAAACCTTACTATTTTGACAGGTTTAGCTATTATCAACTGTTGATAGCTAGCCAGGCATCTCATCTGCTGGTTCTCTAACTGTTTCTGATGGAATTTTGGTTGTAACGAATTAGAAGGTGCGGAACTGTCAAAACAGAGATGAGCGTATAATGTGACACTAGCCTAGAACGTTGGCTACACATCCCAGAGATGTTTGTAGCCTCTCTCTTGAAGAGGTTAGGCTCATGACTCCACTACAGTTCCTTAAAAGTCTGTAAAAATTGGCTGTTATATCTATAAGTTATAATGGAGCTTAAGGAATGTTGGACCCTCCCAGGTAGGAGGTGACCCAATGAGTCAGTGAGAGAACTGAGATTTGAACCCAGAACTGCTTGACTCTGAAGTCCTTCATTTCAATTCAAGGCTGTATGATACTTGGCTCACAGGAATCCATCAGAGTAATACTTACCATCCAGAGCACAACCCTGTTGGCTTTGCTCTTCTCCTTCTCTGTGACAGATGGTTGTGTCAACATCATGGAGTCCATTGCGTATTGCGACCTCCATAGTGGTTACCTAGACTGTGGACATTTAATCGTGGCTGGATATTCTTTGCTATTTCATCAAGGAAGAGGTAGAGTCTGAGTCTCATCCCAATTAATCTGGGATGGGCATCTTTTTGAAAAGAAGGCATGAGAAATGATTTTTAAAGGCTTTCCTGATTCTGGAGTTTCTGGTTACAGAGTCCTGACCCACATAGCTTCATATATCCTCCTCATGTGTACCTCACCTCAAGTAAGAGCCTCTGGCTTAGATATAAAAATCTCCTCAGGAAGGACATTATAAATCTCAACCAGGGAGAATTGTCCAATCAAACCAAGTAGTCCATCTCAGAAAACAAATATAGTATTAGTATATACATTGTTATACATAAAGTATTTTAGAAATTTATTTCCTGTGTTGCTAAAATTGAAATATTTTGTCCATAAGGCATCCATTCAGGGGCAGCTTTTCACGTCTACAGGGATTTTCTTATGGCCTCTCCCTACACAAGTACTTTAAAAGTTATCAGAAAAAAAAGTTGGTATTTGAGATGAATTTTGGGTTGCAGATAGAGAAGAAAGGGGCAATTACCATGGGAAGCAGGCTTATATAAGAGCCCTTTTTTTGGGGGGGGTGTCTGTGCCAACTGATTTGAGCAGTCTTTGTGGGTTCTCAACATTTCTTTTAGTAACTAAGAAGAGGCACCCCAAAAGAATTTATTTTTATTTCTGGTTGTAAAAGCAACCCCATCATGGTAGAAAGTTAAGACACACAAGAAAAAACAAAATATAAACAAGTCATATTTCTACCACCCAGATATAGTCATTGTTAATATTTTGTAGTTTTCATCCAGATAGAGATAGAGATAGATAGATAGATAGAGAGAGATAGTGAGAGAGAGAGAGAGAGAGAGAGAGAGAGAGAGAGAGAGAGAGCGCACACGTTGTATCCAAACAGGAGAATTTCCTAGACTAATTAAACCTTTGTCCCTACTTCTTATGTACTACAACAAACAAGAAGATTAATTCTGTCTAATATATCTTCTCATCAGAGTTATTTTTAAACTACAAAGAAACATGTAGAATTGGACAATGATAATAGCAGCAAATAAGCAAGTCAATCTTTAGACCTTCAGACCTTCACATATGAAAGTCTACAAGCTAGTCAAGGATTATAACTGCATTTTAAAACCATAAAAAATAGACGTTTATTCCCTGGAAGGAATTAAAAATAGGCCGACAGGCTGGACACACGGCTCAGTGGTCAATAGTGCATGCTGTCTTACAGAGGACTTGAGTTCAACTGCATCGAGGTCAGATGGCACACCTCTCTGGGGGATCCAGTGCCCTCTTCTGGCCTCTGTGGCCATCGTCACTCACATGCACATGCCTCCTACAAATACATACTGAAAAATTATTTTAAAAATCATTGAGAATCATAAAAATGGCTGGAGGATAAGGATTTGCATGCCTCAAATAATCCAAATGGTTAGAGAATGTGCTTAGGTTCAAAGAGGGGGAGCTTTAACTGCCACAAGTATTCCAGAGGTTCTCAGAAAAACATAGGCCTTTGAGATGAATCTAGGGTTGTAAATAGGGGGGAAAAAGTGGAGGATTTTTCCCCTTCTAGCCACAGCACAGATGAACACTTGAGAGCAGGAATAAACCTTATGTAACACAAAAGGCGAGGCTGTGGTTCAGGCAGTCCTTGTTTGGAATTGCTTAGTGGTCTTGGCAATACCCATAGGCTGTCCGGAGGCAGTAACTTTGTGAATCACATTCTTATAAGATAATAATGACAATTATGGTTACAAAGGTATCAGTGACCCATTTAGTAGATGTCTTTGTTTGACTGCCTGAGAGAAAATGCCTTCAGAAGCTTCCCAGATGAATGTCTCCTATTATCACAGCCAGAGCAAGGTCTCATAATAACAGTGCCAAACTCAGAAGGGGACGATGGATGGATACTGTTGCTTAGACCAACCATGTTACGAGCTCCAGGCTTATCACAGAGACTCTGAGCATTGGAAGGAAGCATTTTCTCCCTATAAGCCCAGAAGCTATGTCTTGTCATGACTAAGGTTTGGCCATAATGACTCGTGGACCCTTTTCTACTGTCCAGAAAGTGCCACCAGTGACAGACATGTCACCAAGAAGCTGAGCTGAAAGAGGAGTGAGAGCACTACCCTCTGCTCGTTGTTCACTGTGGTTATAAAGAAAGTGTCTACGGTTTGTGGGATCCCTGAATGAGGCCATGTCCAGCTCACTGTTCATGAAATCAAAGAGTAAACTGATGTTCAATCATAACGTAAAATTCTTGAGACTCAGAAACGGTGGAAATGTTTAGTGAGTTACAAAATTGCATGATCGGCCCCAAGGGAAGCCTATCAGTATGTCCAGCATCTGTAGAAAGGCCACTCAGCTGCACAATAGTAATTAAAGGACACTGAGAATGAAAGTAGGTGGCCTTAAACATGTGTCTGGATTTTAAAGCTGAATATAGAGCCAGGGAAGTCAGATGCATACATAGTGCCCGGTTCAATTTATTTAAAGCTCAGAGATGAGTGAGTTTATATACATTGATAAGAGTCTGCTTAGTGGTCACCCTTGCGGGAGCTGTGGCCTGGAGACACAGGTAATGGGTTTTTGAGATTTTGGTTTTCTGTATTTTGAGTCTGGATCTGTTCGCACACGTGTGCTGTTCATAAGAATAGGATGAGCTTGATGCACATGAGGAACTACACCACCAGGGAGATGAACCCTGGGATCAGAAAGTAAGCAAGGAATCACAGACTTCTGGTGTCCAAACCAAGGACTCTCATTTGACAGAAGTGAAAACTGGGGGTCCAGGGAGTCCAGGGAACCACCCATAGCCATTCCAGGGAGTCCAGACATACACATGCCCCGCCCCCAGGCTGATTTCAGGCAGGGCTTTCCAAGTAGGAACTTTGGTTGCGGCCCAGCTCTAGCATCTGTGAGTCTCCCCTGTGCACTTCTAGTCCCCCTTTTTCAGGTTTACTTGAAGCACAGTGTTAGGGGGAAATGGTGGTGCATATTTCCTTCTTACAGAGACTTTAGCTGTCCAACTGACGTACATGCAGACCAGCCAAGATGAACAGGGCTGGCGGTGCCTCAGAGCCTGTCTCTCATACAAGGCTCTGTCTTGGGAAATCTCTGCTGTCACCTGAATTTCTTGCTAAATTTCAAACTAGGGCCTAGCGTTTTTATTTTGTCTTGGATACCACCAGCCATGTGCCTTGTCATGAAAATCAGTGTCGCTTTGTGTAACACAGAGTGGGTTTACGAGTCAAGAACTGTAATCGAATCTATTTCGGAGAAACCAGGACGCCAATAAAGAAGAAGAAGAAAAAAAGATTAGTTTTGCATGAAGAATAATCCCCAAATTAATTTATTTTGCCAATTTTTCAGTACCACCCATTGACTTTTCAAGAGATCAGATATAAAACAGAACAAAGAATCCTGAAACATTTGAATTTCAGGGCTGGGGAGATATCTGGGGGATAGTCTAATCCATCTTCACTCTGCAGATGAAGGAAGAAGGCTCTGAGCAAGGGAGGGTTTGCAGGAGAACTGAGTTAGTGGTGGATGTGGGAGCCAATGAAAGTGGATCAGCATTGTGTGATATTAGAAGACGCAGTGATATCCGGAGAATTCTGGCAAGATCTCTAGAGCATTTCTTTTGCCATGCCAGAAAAAGGCATCTTGTCAAGCCAAAGCATTCAGCTTTGCTTTGTATAAAGCCATTTGCTGGAGAGAAAGCAGACGGAGAAATCGATTACATTTGTATAAAATAATTACCTTAATGCAGCATCTGCCGTGTACGGTTTTCATTTGGAAAGAGACGTCGGTCAGAATGGCTCAGCCTCAAAGGCAGTGTGTCAGCATTGGCCCCCGCCCACACATACTGCATGCCTCAGTTTGGTGTCAGTCACATATAGCTGCAGCCCAAAGCCTTAGCATGTGCCTAGACTGTGGGGCTTCCACCTCCACCCACCTGCTTGCCTTCAAACAGATTTAGCTGTCTGGGCCATGCCTGTGTTCTGCTCTACATCAGTGCTATTTCTGGAGCCAGAGAAAATATAAATGAATTGAAGTGATTAAGTAGCTGGTGTGGGTCCATGGTTCCGCCTAATCTCAGGTGTGTTCTTTTCCCCCTACCATGCTTCTTCTGTTCTTCTCCCCTCTCTGCTTCTTGTGGTGCTAGGAACTGAACCCATGGCCTTATGCATGCTAGCAAGCAGTCTACCACGGAAACATGAGCCCCGCTCCACACTTTCTCTCAGGTAGACAGCATACATCCTGTCTTAGAGGTAACAAACAGGTTCAGTTCAAAAGAGTGCTTGCCACATGGACGTGCGGGATGCTGACAGGACTGAAGCTGCCGTGGGGGAGTTGAACAGGAGGGGTGGTCCTGAGGAGTGTTTCCTGCAGGAAGTGTCTTACAGGGTGGGTAGAAGTTACCCAGTGGAGGATTCTGGAGCACGATGGCTTGGGACAAAGAACGGCAGGGAAGAGGTGGACAAGACCACTGAAGGCTTGAACAGGAAGTGACTGAAGGCTGGGAAAGGGAAGGGTCAGACCCCACATGGCCAGGGAAGCAGAGAGTCTAGGCGACCAGTGCCCCTACACCTTCCCATACAAGGCGTCTGGATAGTCATGACGTTAAGTTAACCATCGGCGGGTATGAACGTCATGACAAAAGATCCAAGAGGCTCCATTTTATAGCCAAGGTGATGTGAGTCCAGTGGCTTCCTGAGGTGTTGAAGCAGAAGGTGAGAGGTCAAATTAAAGGCTAATGAGCTCTTAAAGATGCAAAGGTTGACAGCTCTGAGGAACATCTAGATGGTAACGTTTGCCATATTAAGCATAAGCACTAGCCGTCGTCTGAATGTTTGTCACAGGTGAATTCAAGCTCACGTGTGTACATAATATATACATCACTCCCATTGGAGTGCTTCAACAAGGAGTCTAACTGTTGTAAAGTCTCCCAGATAAATGTAAGAGCTGGAGCCCAACCTGATGCTTTTTTCCCTCGCCTCTTGCCATTACAGCCAAGTTTCATAGATGGATATGACACACCGTGTCCTTGTGCTGTGGTGTGTGTCCACTATAGTCTTACTTTGAAGTGGGGGGGGGGTCGTTTAAAATCTGTCTTCCACTCTTCTGTCTGGCATCCTGCAGAGTCTGACTCTGGCTGCCTGCCTCTCTGCTTCCTGCTTGGACAACAACAGCCTCGCATGCCACGAGACCTCCTAGGACTCACAGGCTAAGTGTTTCCCAGCTTCAACTCCTATCCACTATGACATTGCAATCTCCTTTGTTTCTGGCTCAGGCCTAGGGGCAAGTTAGACAATCAGTTCTAGACTGGGTCTGAAATCAAGTTTCTTATGCCACAGGTGACGACAGAAAGAATTTGCATTGTTTCATGGGATAGCCAGAGACCTTGCACTCAGAATCATACAGTTTATTGGTGTAAATCCTATTTTTAGTTGTAACCAAGTTCATTCAGTTTCTGCTTTCGTAGACCTAAAGAACTCCCACGTATGCTCAGAGACTCCACTACAAGAAAGCAAAAATACTGGCTTCGCTTCTAACTCTGCTGGCCACATTTGCTTCTTGCTACCCAATGTGATATTTACTTTCGAGAAACAAATGACTCCGTACAAGTTTGCTGTTGTATACAGTAACAATTGTTTTAGCTGGGTGCGGTGCCTCACGCTTCTCATCCTAGCAGCTTGAACAGCTGAAGTAGAGGGTCAGTGCAAATCTGAGGCGTTTACCTGACTATTGTTACTTGTTACATAGTAACAACCTACCTCAAGAAACCCCACTATGTACGTATCGTATGGTTCTAGCCTTTTTGGTTATTTGGTGCAGAATCTGAGGGGAAGTTGCTTTACGTATCTGCTAAGTCTGCCTTCTTGTCTCAAAGTCTAGATGATTTCTGCAATGTCTGTAAGTTGGCTCACATTGTAATAAATCCACAAAGTTATCAAGGTCGGGGGTATAGATGAAAGGAAGTGAGAGAGAGAGAGAGAGAGAGAGAGAGAGAGAGAGAGAGAGAGAGAGAGAGAGAGAGAGAGAGAGAGAGGTGTATTTTCTCTGTGATGTGGGAAGGTCCTCAGCTGCCTTGGTCAAGGGCACAGCTTTTTTTCTTCAACCTAGAACTGCAGAAGCAGAGGGCCCCTTTCCATGTAGTCAGGAGTCTGGGTTCTCACCCCAGTGACCATATGGGTTTAGGAACATTCATCACCCAGGGAAGTTGCTGATCTGGAAAAAAAAAAAAAAAGAGAGAGACTTTTCACAAGACAGCTCAAAATACTTTTTAAGACTTATGGAAAACTGGTAGTGACTCTCCATGTGCCAACTGCTGACAGGCAGTTTTGTTTAAAGATATTCCAGGTGGAGAAGGGCTAGGCTGTTTCAAGGAGAATTCCAATAGGTGGTTGACTGTTTCAGGGGACACCTTACTGGAAGGTCACCCTGGGTAGACTGAGCTAACTCAGAGATCATGCAGGAAAGAGGAACCTAGGCCCACTGTCTGGATTCCACCCGAGAACTCAGAATCCATCCCCCGGGAGATATTGGATCCTTGGTGCCTTGTTTCCCATGTCTGTAAAACGAGGATGACAGCTGCAGTTGGCTATAGAGGATGTGGGGGTTAAGGCCACTTGCTTCAGGGAGAGATGTGGGAGAGAATCTGATGCGTTAGTAAGCACAGGATAAGCTTAGCTGTTACTATTATCATTTAGATCAGGATGTTAGGTCTGTTCAGCAAATGAGCCAAAACCCAAGGCAAGTGTCCCATGTTCCAACACAAATTACAACACTAGCCAGGGTGTTACCTGTGTGGCAAAGGAAGTGGTGAGAGCTCAGGGAGGTTGAAAACCAAGTGATGGACAGCAAGGATTTCAGAAAGAGCTGGTGCAGGATATTAGTCTTCTGCTTCCGTGGGCAGACAGGTGCATTTGTATCACAGTAAACCTCGCCTGAATGATGGTCTAGCTGTGCGCCCAGAGGGCTTAGCCGGTGCCCCATGAAGAAAGACGCGTCACTCATATTTGGGGAAACCTATGGGAGAGAGCTGTAGCCAGAGAGACAAGAGCAGAGAAACAGAAGGGAAACATGGGGAAGGAAGTCACTACGTAGAGTTGGAAGGAGGAGACATAGAACTCTTAGAAGGATGCTTCCCAGCAGAGTAACAGCATCCTTCCTAGGATGAGGAGACCTGGGCAGAAAGAAAGTGGGTACCACTACACACAGGAGCTGAGAGTGGGGTCGTAAGTGGTTATGGAAAGGAGCGCCATCACATAAAATGACTGCAGTTGAACACACTCACTTCCTCCTGTACTCGTGTGTGTGTGTGTGTGTGTGTGTGTGTGTGTGTGTGTGTGTGTGTGTGTGTTGACATGCCTGTGATGGTTAGTTTTGTCAACTTGACATGATCTAGAATCACTTGAGAGGGGAGTCGGGGAGTCTCAGTGATGAATTGTCTGAATCAGGGAGGCCTGTGGGCATGCCTGAGGGGGATTCTCTTAGTTGGGTAAACTGAAGCAGGAACATCACCCTGAATGTGGGCAGCACCATTTAATGGGCTTGGCTCTGGGCTGAATGAAGAAGCAAAATAGTGCTGAGCACACGCAGGCCTGTTTGGACTCATCACTCCCCATCCTTGATTATGGATGTAAGATGACTGATGTTTGAGCCCACCCCCCACCCCCACCCCTCACCCCCACCCCACCCCTCACCCCCACCCCCACCCCCACCCCTCACCCTCACCCCCACCCCCGCTGCTGCTGCCCTGTCTTCTCCACAACAAAGGACCATGATCTGGAACTGGGCACAAAATTAACCCTTTCCTCAGTTACTTTCGTGGGGGGGGGCACGTTATATCACAGCATCAGAAATAAAAGCTAAGGCAGCGTCTCTAGGGATTTAAAAAGGCATGGTGGGGGGTTTGCGGGGTAAGTCCGCATCTGGCTATCCTTCCCTGCAGGGGACATCAGAGCCAGACAGCAACCTTGAAGAAACAGCTTTGCTGTTCTTTATCTAGCTCCACCCCACACCCTAGGAAGGCCTGAGCCTGAAGCCAGCCTTCCCTCCACGCAGCAGGAGCTGCTGCTTGCCTTACACCTAATAGAGAAGTTTTCAATTCAGAGTCTGAAACCACCACAACAGGTGTGCGATGGAGATGTGGAACAACTCACTCTCCATTCCTCGCCCCGTACCCAATCTCTACACAAACAGAGACCAAATCCGGAGTTCAGGTGTCTGGAGGTGCTGCATGTACTGTGAGGAAAAACCCACAGGGAAGAGAACGAGTCAGGACGGGCCAGGGAAGGATTCCAGCAGAGATGTGGAGAGTAACCTCGCTCTCACCCACAGGGAACCGTGCAACAGAACACTGTACAGATGTCCCACCTTGAGAGGAGAGGGCTGTGTTTCATCTGCCCGTATGGTGGAGTAGGGGTGGAGAGTAACCTTTTGTGGACCTTAAGTACTGTTAGCCATGGGCGATGCTGTAGCTTTGCCTTGTCGGTTACCACCCAAACACTCAAAGATCCCAGGATATCAGAACACCACTCCAGTTAGAGGGACCTGAACCGATAACCAACAGAGACCACTATAATTCTTTATTCCAAAGTGTGTTCTGTACAGTATTTTCAGGAATGTCACAGTCTCTTTCAAATGTCCTTTTCTTCCATTTTGTAAAACAAAAGTTAAACTGTACCAACTATGAGGTACAGTGTGACAGTCTAATTATACGCACCATGTGTACTCGTGTTTAGTTGATGGCTATAGATTCTAAGGCTTCGGGAAAAGTCTATGAACTACACACCAAGACAGAGCATGCTGTAAAAGCCACCACACTGGGCCTTCACCCATCCTTTCCAGCTTCAGTATTTGTAATATAACTAATTGAAAAGCAACATAACACACGATTAAGCTTCCCTCTTTCCCAGAACTGGGGAGCTAAAGTCCTGTACTCATCAAATATTTATGGAGCCCTATGCAGTGACACAAATGAAGGTCTATAAAACCACATACCTACTCATTCAAAAGCAATAAATCAAGATAATGAATGGCTGAGTAAAATCCATCGTGTCCCACCACACTAACATGGGTGCCAGTTCTGCCTGAGTAGCTGTTCCCGATCTTCTTGGAAGGGTGGGCTTATTAATACAGAGCAAGACACTGGGACAAATGAGGGTTTGGGGACCAGAGTGTTTCCTCTGTAACAAGAGCCCCTAGTTTGCTGTAACAAGTAAGCTAAACTTGAGCTAGATTGCTTAAACACATCAAAACACACACAGCTCAGCGTGCAGGAGTCACGGTGGAGAGTGATTTATTTAAGGCAATGACACTGTCACTTTTCAAAAGTGCTCATGTGACTGCTCTTTTCAGAATTAGCTGAAATGCTGGATTAGGAGCCTCCCAGGAGACCAGACTCATCACTCAAACTGAGACTCGGTGTGTGACCCCCGACAGCGGTTCCCAGCTTGATCACCCAACCCGCTCAGCAGCCTGAGCTGCAAGTGCCTGAGAATTCTTTTCAGAACCCACCTCCCCCCCTTCTGAGGGTACACGCTGTCAGAGTTATCTTTCCAAAACACATCTCAGATCATGTGCTTCAGTGGCTCTCAGCTGCACAGAGAATTAATCCCCAACTTCTCTGCCTGGTTTCCCAAACTTTTTACATTACTCATCCCCCATCCCCACACCCACCCGCCCCCAACCCAACTTGGATTTCCAATCCCATAACCCACTAGGACTATGCCACGAACACACAGTGCCTTATATTCACCAATGCAAAGTTACCCTACCCCCATACCCTTAATGGATGCCAAAGGCTTCACATCGTATCTCATTTTGTTTTTATAAGATTTTATGCAATAAGTAATAAACACAGGTTTGGCAAGGTGGCTAAGTGGGTGAGGGTACATGCTGTGCAAATCTGATGACTCGAGTTAAATCCTTGGATCTCATATATAGGTTGAAGGAGTCAACTAGCTCTAGAAAGTTGTCCTCTGATTTCCACACCATGGACACACCTTACACACTTTATTATTATTATTATTATTATTATTATTATTATTATTATTATTATTATTATTATTATTATTAAAAACACACTGAAGTAAATAGAAATAATAATATAAATCTTATTTGTATTTTAAATGACGTTTGAAACATGATAAACCATTGTCCAGACAGAATGTGTTATATACATCTAATTTTAGATTTTAAATAACCATATTAAAAAGGAGAAAAAAAAATAGATGTAATTGATTTTTAACAACCTGTTTTGCCAGTGAGCATATAACCCATATAAAATTATTAACAAGGTACTTCATTCTTGTTTCTGATGTTGAGTCATTAAAAGTCATAGTGCATACCTATAGCACGTCTTGATTTAGATGCTAATTTTCATTGATAATACATGATCAGCATTTTAGCTTCCATAAAATCTACAGTAAGATAAGATAGTAGATAATTTACCCAAGTTGTTATTTCCAACATACTTAGAATTTCAATACACGATTTGATACAAAAGTAATTTTCTTTTTTTAAGTGGACATTTTCTCTAGAAGACAATTAAATGAAAATCTTGGTGCCAGACGTGAGAATTCTTTCTGAGTTACTGGCCATGAAGGCTGCAGACACTCGCAAGACAATAAAGGCTATTTTTATCCCACCACAGCTATATGGTAAGACCCAAATTGGCGAAGGTATCCACAATTTTGTTGTAGGATAAAGAGAAAAATCAAGCTGGAAACTGACCCAAAAGCTTCTCTGGTTGCTAGCTTCCATAGTGCAAGAAGGTGCAAACACAGGCGGCTGGGGGAGAAAAGTCGATGGTATTGCTGAGTGGTGAACTGCAAGTGCTGCAGTACCAAGCTTCCATGTAAATTGTACCCAGTGGTGCAGTAGTGGCATGGAGGTTAATGCGGTAACCAAATACTTTCTGATCAGATCTGAGGCCTGTTCCAAAGAGGGGAATTCATGCCTGATACAATGAACCTGATTGTCTGGGGAGATCATAGGCCCTTGGGGTGGGCGGGACCTACTACTGTTAATTTACTAAATGAACACATTATCAAACTACTATCTAAATATTTATGTTTATATCCATAGATTACTATGGCTTCTAACTTGGACCAGAGAAACCTCTGAAGTGGGCAGCACAATGTAGAGACCCGTAATTGGTTAAAGCGCTAAGAATAAATTACTGTAGAGGTCTCTGACACAATGGGGACATTGATATCCGCTCCCCCACCCCACATACACACCAAGGCTCAAGGAAGGCTACAGAATGTAAGAGTGCTGTGAAATGCCACCTGCTGGACAGGACGCGGCCATAGCACTCAGAGTTCACAACAGTTGTGTTTCCCTGGACAAGATCATTCCAATAAGATCAATTTATATCCCAGTAAGCAGCACTTATGGACTCAATGGGTTAAGAAATTAAGGAAAGGAAGGAAGAAAGGCAGAGGACCTGTGGGGGGAGGGAGATGACTTGGGGGTGGGAAGGGGGAGTTGGAAAAGGATGTGATCAATATATGAAATCATCAAAGACTAAACCTTTCTAACATTTTATTTTCCAGTTTCACTTGCGTTGCCAATTTAAAATACATGTGTTTTTTTTTTTTTTTTTTTTTTTTTTTTTTCCTCAATTGATTAAAATAAAGCACAATTTTTAGTTTCTCGGTCGCCCAACCACATGTGTGGCTGCCATGGACAGTGGTGTAGCTCTGAGCACTTGATTGCTATGAGGGAGCTAGAAGCACAGGAAGGTGGCAGCTTGTAAAGGTCCATATAGCGCATCAGGTAAAGCGCAGCTCATCTGCCCAAAGCGGCTTTGCCAACAGGGGCTGGAGCGAGAGTTTTCTGAGCTCAGACTATTTATTTCCCTTGCCTTAGCCACTGTGCTGTTTGCCAAATGCAATTGCTTGCCATTTCTTGTAGATCCTTTCTTGATTTTGATCTGGTCTTCTTTTTAAATCAGGTTTTTACTTCTGTCTCGAATACCTTGGGAGGTTCACGTTCAGTGTCATTCATTCATCCATCCATCCATCCATTCATTCATTCACCTTTTCTTTTTTATTAATTTATTTATTTATTTATTTATTTATTTATTCCCTTTACATCCTGATCATAGCCCCTCCCTCCTCTCCTCTTGGCCCTGCCCTCCCTCCATTTTGTCCCTACCTCCCTTCTTCAGAAAAGGGGAGCCACCCACCAACCCACCCCCATCCTCTTCCACTGAGGCCTGGTGAGGCAGCCCTCAGTCACCTTTTCTCTTTCTTTTTTTTTTTTTTTCCTTTGGTTTTTTCGAGACAAGGTTTCTCTGTGTAGCCTTGGTTGTCCTAGACTTGCTTTGTAGACCAGGCTGGCCTCGAACCCACCTCTGCCTCCCGAGTGCTGGGATTAAAGGCGTGCGCCACCACGCCCAGCTTCAGTCACATTCTCAACAAGTACTGCTGGCTAGGTTTCAAATACTTTCCATAGAAGAGATGTGTTCAGAGGTCAGAGCAGACCCAGCTCTGCCCTCAAAAAACTTCTAGAGTCTAGAGTGGGACATTTCCCTCTTCTTTCAGTCTTATGACCCCGTGACAGTATTACAAAGAGCTTCGGCTTAGATAAGTTATGAGTATTCATCTCATTAAAAATGAAAACATGGGAAATGGTGAGATGACTCGACAAGTAAAGGCACTTGCAGCCAAACCTGACTACCTGCCTTTTATCCTCAGGTCCCACATGGTGCAAGGAGAGAACTGACACCTGCGAGTTGTCCCCTAACCTACATTTACAAAAAAAACAATGAATGTAAAAAAAAGTTAAAACTTGAAATTGGAGTTATTCATCCACTCACTTTAAAATAGTGAATAACCCATTATAGGTAGATACAAATAATGCATTCTTATGAGAGAAAAAAAAAAAACCCTACATTTTCCCAAGCAGTTCCTAGAATGGCATTAGTCCGTACTTCCAGATCTCTATAAGACATCGCTTAAGAGAGAGAGAGAGAGAGAGAGAGAGAGAGAGAGAGAGAGAGAGAGAGAGAGAGAGACAGAGAGACAGAGACAGAGAGACAGAGACAGAGAGACAGAGACAGAGAGACAGACAGAGAGACAGACAGAGACAGAGACACAGAGACACAGAGACACAGAGACACAGAGACACAGAGACACAGAGACAGAAAGAGAAAGAGACAGAAAGAGACAGAGGCAGAGACAGACAGAGAGACAGAGAGACAGGCAGAGACAGAGAGAGCGAGGCTGTCTGTCTGTCATCATTTGGGTGAAGTAGGCGAGGGACATAGAGCCTCCCCAAGGTGTGTAGTTGGAGAAGAGAAGCAAGCATCTGGAGGGTTAACTCCGATAACGGTGCAAACCCTTTTTGCTGTACTTGTAAGCTCAGTAGGTGATCAGTTCATAAGATTAGCTACAGCCTTAGCAATACATTTTTCATATTTAAAAATTGCATTAGCATTCATCATGCCATCTTGTACTAAATACATTTTACATGTGGTTTTTGTCACAACACCCATTGTTCACTCAGAAAAACTGATTCGTTGAGCTGCACAGATCTTTCCAATGTTGACACCATTTGTTATATTTAAAAATCATATTCATTAATACCAACCCTGATTGAATTACAAAAACCAAATACCAGGAAGCTGAAGCTGGTGGTGGCAGGTACATTTTTCTAGAATCTTAATATTTATTTAATGCATTAATTTTACTAGTGGTGATAGACTGCTCATTGTCTTCCTTCTTTTTTTTTCTTCCTTTCTTTCATTCTACATGTGTGTGCATATGTGCACATGCATGTGCAAGTGTGTGTATGTAGTGTGCATACATACATGTGGGCATGTGTGTGCATGTTGTATTGTAGTATATGTGTGTGTACATGTGTGTACGCATGTATACATGTGTGTGTGTATGCATATGTATATGTGAGCCCGTGCTTGTACATGTGTGTGTGGTATATGTATGTATACATGTGGACATGTATGTGTGTTTACATGTGTATATGCATGTGTACATGTGGAGGCTAGAAGTTGGTATCTGCTGTCTTCCTCTATTGCGTTCCACCTTAGCTCTTTACATGTCTCTCATTGCACTTAGAACTCACTGAGTAACTGGTGAGCTCCTGCGATCCCCCTGCCTCTGCCCTCCCAGCCCTCCAGCTCTAGGATTGTAGGAGTGTGCCCCGGTGGCTGCTTTTTCCTATGCATGCCGAGGGTCTGAATGCAGGTCCTCACACCACCTGAGCATCTCTCCAGAGTGTGTGAATTGCTTGTCTTGATGTGACAGGCTCACCTCATTTTTGAGAAAGCATCTGCCAAACGAAGAACTGGAGTTTAATGGTCTATTATTCTTTCAACTAACAATGAAAAGAGTCCCTGGTCCAGCTCACAGTCTAAACAGGCACCTGTTCTTCCTGAGGATCACCACTGACCTCACCATCTACCTCAACAGCAAAAGTACTCAAGGCAAACGTTCCATTTTGTCATGTGGAATATGAAGCAGATATGTAAGGTGAAAAGCAATAGCATGCAGGAATTATCATGAAAATAATTTTCAATCTATGAGCCCCGGGGAATGGTCTTCGGATCTCAAAGATTTGGGGACCATATTTTGAAGGCTCGTGGGACAAAGGAAAAGAAGTTAAACAACTATGTGGGCAAGCTGGTCCACACACATCAAGGCAAGCCTCCTGGATAAAGTGCTATTTAAGGTAACATATAAAATACACATATGAGGGACCTAAGTGAGCAGAGGGCCGTGGAGGAGAAGGGCATGCCAGGCAGACAAGGGTGAAAGGTGAGAGAGAGGCAGGTTCGGGATCTAAAGATACTTTGGCTAGGACTTGAAAGGTGAAGAACAGTAGGCAGTAAAGGGCTGTGGGTGCATGGGGGGTTGACAGCTGCACAGCATCAGGTTTGCAAATGCAGAGAGCATCTCATCTTCTCAGCATAGTCCTGAAAATGTCACCTGACTCTAGTTATGAGGGGACAACCAGACAAATCCAATTTGAGGGGAATTCTGCAAAACCACACACCTGAATGCTTCAAAAAAGCCAAGGTACTGGTAAGGCAGAAAAAGAATAAAGAAAAGGAGATTAAAGAGACAGGACAACTCATAGCACTGGGTCATCTTTGGTTGGATATTGCACAACAAAGCAATGTTTTGGTCCTCTCAGGCTACCATAACAAAACACTTCCGGGAGAGATATTCAGACCTCAACATCTACCACCATCTCACTCATTAGTGTTTTTCTCAAATTCATACAATTGGAAATCATCTATTAAGGGGAAATATCAATTGAGAAACTGCCTCCTACTGGCCTGTAAGCTAGTCTGTAGAACACTTTTTTGACTGGTGATTGATGGTTGATGTGGGAAGGTCCAGCCTACTGGAGATGGCACCACTCCCTGGGCTGGTGATCTTGGGTGCTACAGTTTTCTTCCATGGCTTCTACTTCAGTGCCCGCGTCCAGATTTCTGCCTTTAGTGCTACAACTGTAAGCTGAAATAAACAAGCCCTTTCCTCCCTGGGTTGCTTTTGGTCAGGGTGTTTCAGCAATAGAAACCAAGCTAGGTCAACCTCCAACTCTAAAGGGCGGTATTGGCACAATGAAGGAGGATAGTATGTTCAACAGCAAACTGATGTTCTGTTCCTAAACACGCCATCACATTGTAGTCACATCAAAGAATGTGTTTCTTCTGGACGGATACATGCTGAGTCGTTTATGAATGTGACTATCAGTTCTCAATGAGGCATCCACCCCTATTTTCACAAATAGTGAAAAAAAATAAACATAAGATAAATGTAGCAATTTGTAAGTCTAGTTGAAGGGTGAGAGAACATTTTGGAAAATTATCAGTGAATTGGGAAAGGCTTTGAAATAAATATTAGATAGCATGAAATCAAAAACTGTTTGGCACAACCAAGGGGGGGGGGGAAGGTTGAGTGAAGAAGCAGGCTATGGAGAAAGATCTTTGCCAGCTGCACGTCTAACCAGGATTATTATCTAGAATATACTCAGAACTAACTAACTAACTGGCAGGGATGCTGCAAAAAGGGAGCCCATGTACTCAGCTGGGGGGAATGTTAGTCCAGCCATTATGGAAATCACTGTAGTAGGTCCTCAAAACAACAACAACAACAACAACAACAACAACAACAACAACGACAACGACAACAACAAAAAAACAGAGTAGAGCCACTGTGTGGCCTAGCCGTACACTTCTGGGTGTATACCCAAAGGACTGTGAGTCAGCCCACCACAGAAGTCCTTTCATATCCGTGTTCTTCATGGCACTGTTCATAATGGGCAAGTTAGAGAATCAACATAGGAGAATGGATAAAAAAAAAATGTGATAAAGGACATTTATATTTTTCTTTGAGAATTTTATACATTTTGATTATATTTGTCCCTCATTTCCCCCTTCCAATCCCTCCTGGCTTGTCCCCCTCCATCCTCTCAACTTTATGTCTTTCTCTTCTCTTTTGTGAGAATACATACATACATACATACATACATACATGCATGCATAATACATACATACATGCATAATACATACATACATACATAATACATACACACACACACATATATCTCCTGTGTTAGTGCTGCACATATGCACATGGGTGTAGGGCTGGCTGCTGGATCATGGGCAACCTACCAGGGACCACATCCATGAAGAAAATTGGTTTTCCTTCAGCAGCCATTGGCTGCCTATAGCTCCCTGAGCTGGGCTCTGTGAGCCCTTCCTCCTCCCATGAAGGAAGTGTCGAGCACTGTGATTGGGAACAGGTCTTGTGAGGGCAACCACATCTGCAGAGAGTTCATAGGTGCAACATTCCTGTCCCATTCAGAGGACACTATCCCATGGAAGTCCCCACAGTCCTCTGGCTCCTACAGTGTTCCCACCCCATCTTCTGCAATGTTCCCTGAGCCTTGAGGGGAGGCCATGCACAGAGGACTTTTGCTTAGCTGTACAAAGAATGATATGGTTTACTTTGCTAAGAATGGATACAACTGCAGACAATTTTAAGTGAAACACACCAACTAAGAAAGACAGATAATCAAATATTTTCTAACGTTTGTGGATGCAACATGGTGTTTAAAATCAAAACATAAAACCAAAAAAAAAAAAAAAAAAAAAACCCATAAAACCATTTGTAAAATATAGCATGAATGCAAAAGGAGACTAGAGAAAGAAAGGAGACTAGCAGGAAGTGAGGGAGCTTGAATGGCCGTGAGTGTGGTCATGAGGTCTTGGAAGAAATTCTTTCTGTGAAATTAGACCCTATGTACGATGGATCAAAAAATTTTTTAAAAGTTGGAATACAGAGCATTTGGGCTCCCTGCTGGAGTCAATGGAAGCCATAAAAACATGTTTACCCGGGGAGTACTAACTCTTGAACAGAGATTAAAACAATTCACAGAGGAAAACTCACTGATTGACGTCATCAGACATGAAGAGTAGATGCTGGTCTTCAGAATCCCGCTCCACACACCTGTACAACCTATCATACTGTCCCCTCCTTTCTCTCCTTCCCCTTCCACCATATCTCTCGGCCTTATTCTTTCTGGTTACAGAAGTGTTGTTTGCCAGGAAATACAGCCTGAGACACAGTTGTTTCCGCACTTCCTCTGAATACTACTTCTACTAAGAGATTCTGTTTGATGTTGGCTAACTCTCAGGGAAGAATTTTTATTGGTCCCTTTCAACCAACTACTGAGGCCATAGTTGTCAGCAGTGATAACTGGTTCCCAATTGTCCTGCATTTGACTCTGAGAGTGTTTCTCTGAGAAGAAAATGCCAATATACAATTGACTTTTCAGAGATATATACTTGGAGAAAAGCCAGTTGGGGGGGGGGAAGGGTAGATCAGGAGCAGGCAGGGAGTACCTACAGACTGGTGCAGCCATGACAGTGCTAAAGGGAGAGACAAGATGGAGGAGGAAATGGTTTATCCTCCCCCAGAGATTCTATCTATGTTGTTACAGCTGTTGTTTTTTGAAACAGGATGCCCCCCAAATCATTAAGTAGCCCAGGCTGGCCCCAAAGTATCAATAATCCTCCTTCCTCAGACTTCTGAATGTTAGTGCTAGGGACAGGGCCCACCCACCATGTCCAGCTTCCCAGGAAGCTACATCAGGAAAGGACATCCTAGACACTCACCATGCTTAGACATTGTAAGGGTGCCACGTGGAGTCTTGGAGTGGACATCACAGTGCATCCCAAGGTGACAGTTGGAACCTGCCAGGCAAGCCTGTCCTCATTATCCTAGAAAGTGTTTTAGAAGAAAATCTGAACTCTTGATGGTCACGCCTTGTTGGTTAGAAAAAGGATGAAGAAGAGGTGATGGCAGGAGAGGAATAAACAGAGTAACTGCCACACTTTAGTTTTCCTTGAACAAAAGAATCCTCCCTTGGTCCTTTAAAGTTCCATGTCCTTGCAGAGCTATGACATCCAAGTTTCCGATTCTGGAGGTGACAAAGTAAGAGGTGTAAACTAGATTTTATTTCTAGCAGTACAATGTGACTCAGTCTAGCTGGGGTGAACGCCTATGATAGTAAGAACATATTCTGCATATCTGGGTTAAAGAAAGGGATTTGCCTGCCATACCCTAACTTGTTATGTGTGGTTTTTTTTTTAAATTAAACTTCGGAATACCTGGGAGTGATTTTGTTTCATATTTAACATGGTGTGAGTTGGTAGCAGAGCCAGTAGGAGCTTCTTCCATGGCTAGCCTTTAGTGCCTACCTCTCTCATATTGTACAGCCAGCCAGGGCTGGGACACTGAGGTAGTCTTAGATGCTGTTAAAACGAAGAGGGATGGTGCAAGTGCAGATATGTATATATATATGGCTGAAGGGATGACTCCGTGGTTAGAAGCACTGCTGTTCAGGCTCCACTTCCCGCACCTGTAGTGGTGCTGTCCCAGCTAGAGAATCTGAGAGGAGAAGAGGGCAGGAGCAGCTGGGAACAGAGGAGACCTCAGGAGGCTGTGAGCGCGAGGAGAACAGACTCTCAGGAGGCAGCTTCAGTGAGACACCTCATTTAATGGGGGAAACAAAGGCTACTTAAACCTTTGAGGGGTGGGTAGGGACTTTTGGGGTGAGTATACATGATTTTGTGGTCAGGACGCTGAGTATGCCTCATTTGCATAAGGAGGAATTCCAGGTGCTGCTGGACATGACCTTACAATGGGAGACAGAAAGTTTGCTCTGGCTTCCAGGCTATGTGACCTCCAGGGGGCGGCGCAAAGGACGCTGTACCAGGACATGCAGGGTGGAGCAATCCTACTCCTGCTGATGTCAGGGCAAAGTTTCCAGGGTTTGGACATGCCTCGACTCCACTCTTATTCTAGGCCAGCTCCCCCAGTCCCCCAGCTCCAAGACCCACAGAGCACTTGTTGATTTTCCAGAGGACCTGAGCTCAGTTCTCAGCACTCGTGGTGGCTTACAAGCATCTGTAACTCCAGTTCTAGGGGAATCTAATGCCCTCTTCTGGCCTCCATGGGCATTGCATGCATGCTGTGCACAAACACTACATACACAACACCGTAATACAAAATAAAAATGAACAAATCTTTGAAAACAGGAAACAGTATGGCAGCTAATTTGAAAGGCACAAAAAATAATTCCACATGATCTCATAGTTCCAATTCTGAGTTTGTAGTCAGAAGAATCAAGTGCAAGGGTTCACATATTTGTGTACTCAAATTCATAGTAGCATTATTTACGATAGTCAAAACTAAAAGCAACTGATGTGTCACTGGCGATGGACAGATAACAAAACTGTGTGTACATTCAATAGACAATTGTTCACCCTTGAAGAGAGAAGCCGTTCAAACACAAGCTACAGTGTGGCAGGCACAAAGGGACACATACCGTATGTCTCCACTTGCATTTAATACTTAGGATGTCAGACTCACAGAGACAGATTATGGGGTGTTGCTTTTCAGGGAAATGGGGCTACTTTGGGATTCAGTTTGGCAGTTTTGATTAAAGATGAACACAAGTATAGGTCTCCCCCAACCCAGCAGTCCATCCATTAGCAATCACCTAAGATAACTGAATGTGTCTGTCCACCAAGAGACTTATAGGATGGATACTCAAGTTGTGTTGGGTTCATGAAACAGAGCACCATCCAGCAGCAGCAAAGAGCAGAGTTCTGCTGCATAGGGATAAAATCTCACATGCAGAATTGTTGTTTCTATTACTTAAGAGAGGAAAATGAAAACTAACCCTAGGTGTCAAAAAAGCCGAGGGTTGCTATCTTTGAGCAGCCAGAGTAGGACTGGATGGGAGCAGCAGGGATGAGGATGCTCCTAGGAACCCTAGCAGGAACCTGCGTTTCAATCCAGATGGTGGCTACAGGAACGTCTTCACATTATGAAATTTCATTGATTTTTACATGTGTCCTTTAAAGCACCGTTGGGCGATACACTTCCACTTTTCCCCCAAGGTGGTTTTTTTTTTGTTTTTTGTTTTTTCTTTTCTGTTTGTTGAGATAGGGTTTCAGGAAGCCCAGGGTGGCCTCAGACTTGCTAGGTAGCCCAGGATGGGCTTGAATATCTGATCCTCCTGCCTCCACCTCTCCAGTGCTGGGATTACAGGTGTGGGTCACTGGGCCTGGTTATGCCTCCATTTTCAAAAGCTTGTTGAAAAGTATGGGTGACTAGGATTCTAAAGTGACTTGAGAGCCAAAGAGGTTAATGGCTACCTGACTAGTGCTTAGGACTGATCTGACAGCATGTCTCCAGCCAAACGGTGGGGCCGTGAGATGTTTTCTTCATGAAGAATGCATTGGTGGTTAGCAGGCAGGAAAGGCAGTCACAGATCTAGTCAACATGTGACAATGCGTCTTGTTAAAAGCTCCCTCCTGTACATTCAGTCATGTGGCTCTCCAACCTCGACGGTGGCCACTTCATCTCACCTGCCTTTCACGTGAGGAAACTTGCACTGAGGATAACAAGACACCGAGGGGAGACATCGCCTAGTAAGTTTAGATTTTTTAATTTTTATTTTTTTACACATACGTTTATATTATTACACATATATGCAATAGATTACCTATAGCACTAAGAACCATGACACAATCACGGATTATATAAATGTTACATTTGTAGTGCTTTGGCTATTTGTATTTGACAGCCTTGAAGAAGACATCTTTCCTATACTGGTGTGTCTAAATTTCTGAATGTAAATCAGTCTCCATCACATATTGTCATTATCAACTTAAAACACCTATCTAGATAAAAAATCATCTTAACCCCTAAACAACTAAGCTTCATTGTAAAATTAAGCTACCTGGTTTTCAACTCCATCTGAGACTTGAGAAGGAATAAACTTGATTACCTGAGTATGCTGTGAGCACAGGTTAGTAGCTTTCCAAATGAGAAGATGACAGAGACAGTTTTCTTCCTGAATGGTCACCTAAAACTCTCTATAACGTTGGAACATCATCTTCAGCCTTCTGGCCCAATGTATCTGACAGACATATTTGCGAGACAGGAACTATTGAGGACTTGCTTACCCTGTCTTGGCAGAGTTTGGCCGTCAACTCTGCCTGCATCCAAGCTTGCCCTTTTTAAAGGCAGAATTCTGTCTGTGATTCTTAATGAAAGCCAAGGGAGGCTTGCCCAAGCATGCAGTGGCTCGGTCCCCTGTAGTTGGCCTCTGGAGTTGGTGGTTTTTCCCTTACTCCCAAGATACTATGGCCAGATGGACCAGTTCTTGTTTCATTGTCGATATATCAGTATTACAGAGAAAAAAACTTCGCATTTTTTCCCTGGATGCTAACTCTGTTTATGAATTAAATTTTTATACTTTAAAATTTTAATTCATCGCTTCTACAGAAGACATTAAAGCGTTATTTTTATTTTAGCTTTTACATTATAGAAGAAGCATTGTGACATCAAAATAAATTGAGATTTTTTTTTAAAACAGCATCCCCGCCCCCTCTGAATCCAATCACTATTTTCCACCAAAGTTCTTTTTAAAAGCCATTTTCCTGTAGTGTATTTGACGTACAGAAAGCTGCACACATATCTAATATATAAAAATAGGTGACATCAGAGGCTGGCTAATTGCCATTTAAATTGTAGTGTAGCTTCTGTGTCTTGTCTCACATGTTTGTTTCCGCTCTCCAGCTTCATACTAACAGAGCCCTATAGCTTTGTCATTACCATTGCTCCTTGGATTCCAAGCCCACTGAACACAGAGCCTCGCAAGCTCTCTGTCCCCGAGTTACATGTCCAGCCTACTCTACAGTTTTCTGTCTTTAAAGCTGTGTGTATAGAAATAACTTTTCCTTTTAAGAGAGTAGAACCTACTTATTGTTTTAAAAACTAAAAACTGAGAAGGCAAAGAAATGAGATATAATTTTTAATGGTACAGTTGAGCAAGAATTAGCCATTTGTTGGTTTCTTTCTAGTGCCCTTTTCTCTGTGAATAAATATTCACGTAGAAAGTTACATCGATATATACAAAAACTGAAATGTGCTTTTAAAAATCATTTATCACATTTTTCTAGCCATTACATATTCTTGGAAGCCATAGTTTTAATAGGTACATTACAGATATCTATCACTATATAAATATATATCAAGTTTTCCATATAAATTTTAAGTTCTCCCTGATTTATTTCTGTAAACTATACTTTAAATAAAACATAGATTCTAGTTTTTAATAAAAAAAATCACATCTTCAGGAGTGTTTTCCAAGGTAGGGGATGGGCAGTTTATTGAAATATTTGGCTTGGGTTTATTATTTATTGATTAGAGAAAGTGAAGGAATGGAAAATGTAATATTTATTCATATCAATAAAGACACTCACATGTTAGGGCCTAGAAGTCCCTAACTAATGATGACAGGTTCACTGAATCTTTGAACACACCCCTGCTCACCTGCTGTCTAGAAGTCTGTCCACCAGCAAGGCACTCTGCTGGAGCCATTCCTTTGTGCGGTAGGTCTTGGTGTTTCCTGGGGTCTGGACTGCCAAGGGGCTGTCTGTGTTCTGCTCTTTCCTGGACTACCTTTCTCTGGCACAAACGATTTAGGATTTGGTAAACTTTGGGTCAAGGCACTAGAGAAAAAGAATTCTCTCTTTTTTCCATTCCAAGAGCCAGCAGGTCTTCTCCTTTGGATTTTCTGGATCCCAGGACTAACAGAAAAGGACATTCTCTTTAGGAAACTCCTCAGTCCTCTTGTGGAGTGGGGTGGGGGTGCTCTTGCTCAATCTTGCTTGGTCTCACATGGTCTGATCGACAGATGTCCCATATATAATAAATAGGTCAACGTGATCTCACCTAAAGTTTAAAAGATAGCAAAGTGTTAGGGGAAAAAAAAAAGAAGTACTGGTTATGTCCCAAAGAGCCTCAGGCTACACATCCAGAGGAGCTGAGGGGACAACAATTGTAGTATCAAGTCCTGCAGTGTCCAAATAACACCCCTCTGCCTGCCTCCACGCCTCTAATCTGCTGTAATGAGCACTGCTGTCTGACTTGAATGCAGAAATGCCATAGAAATGGCTGGTTATGCTGTGGCTTTCCAAACAGGTGTGCTCGTGAAAAGTCGCGAGGACTAGCATTCAGCTTTGTAGGTATTTATTTTCATCTCCCCAATTCCAGGGGTTACACACGTTACACTATGATTATTTGTCCCCGTTCTTGGTGGCAAGCAAGTGCAGAGTTGCTTCATACTTGTATGTTGTTTCTTTTGAAATTTTGAAATTTATTATTTGCAAATTTCATACGTATATAATGTATTTTGATTACGCTTATTCCCCCTTCCTACTGTTGCCTTTACCACTTTCCTCCCAAGCCCCCTTCCTATCTCTCTTTCTTTCCCTCTCTTCCTCCTTTCCCCTTCTTCCCTCCCTCTCGTGTGTGTGTGTGTGTGTGTGTGTGTGTGTGTGTGTGTGTGTGTGTAACTTTAATGTGGCTGTGTTAAGAAGGAGCCTGCTTAGTGGTGTTTAACAGTCAGGGAGCCTAATTTAATTTAAAAGAGATCGGAACCATTGCCAGAATGACCACGTGTTTATATTATACATCTATCTTTAAAAAAAAAAAAAAAAAAAAAAGAGTAAATGACTTACTCTTTTCTGAGTCAAAAATAACTTCTGATTAGACTCCCACTGAGCTCTCCAACACCTATGCCCAGGAAAGAAGCCCAGGGAAACTGGAGTTTGGTTGAATTTCAAATCTGATTATAAGAATCATTTATACTTGGAGATGTTGTGTTGTTGTTTCCCATCTTTATTCCGTGTAGAACAGCCACTGTGGACCGAAGCGGGTGGTATAAATAGCAAGAAGCTTCTCAGCGAGGCTTTCCCGTTGAACAAGGAGATCCCTAAATCTTTGGATAGAATAGAGCTTGCTTCAGAATAACAGAGTGGGCGATGCCCCCTTTTAATAGCTAAACCAACTGCCAAGACTCTGAGATGAACGTTTCCCTTAGTTAAGTCTTTGGGAATCTGCATATCTGTTCAATTAGAAGTCCTGCTACCCATCTCTACCTCTGGGAAGAGCTCCTGTCACCCGTATCCATGGTGACCAGCATTACAGAGTGAGTGGGGATGCTTGATCTGACTGGGAATTGCTTGAGGACTGGGAAGCCAGCGGTGTGGTGGCCCACAGGCCTCAGCGGTGGGCTCCACATCGGGCAGGTGAAGAACGATGGAGCTGGGGTTACACCAGAACTCCATGTGGCGGCCTCCGCATCTCATGTGTTTCTGGTCCCAGCAATCCCTCTGCCTCTAGCTCCCATGAGGCCATCTTACATCTCATTTTCACGATAAATTTCCCCCTCCCCCCCAGTCAGCCAAAATTAAGCCCCATTATTTTCTCTTACTCTCTACCTGGAGAGTTCTGGATAACAATTTTGGAAATTAACCTTCATAGCTGTTTACTTAGCGCTAAAATCTTTCTTGTTTTAAGAATTAAGTTCAGATTGGCCCAATGTGAGTGTTATTATTAATTTGGGGGGGGGTGCTTAAATTGTAGTAGAAAACTTTACCAGCTGGTGCCAACAAGGGTTGTCTGAGAGTCCTGCAACGACCCCCATGAAGGAGCTATTGTTTTTTTGGGTAAACATTTGCTGGTCACTCTACAAACAGAGTTGAGTAAAAAATCTTTACCCAGTGCCTTCCTTCTAAGAAAAGGTCCTTGACCACAGGCCTGGAGGCGTCATACATAGAAACCAAGAACGTGGTACAAGATGGAAAAATTGTACTTAATATCTGGAGATTGTTTCTTAGTAATTCAAAGTGATAAATTACCAAGTATTGAAAGTGATGAGCTTGGCCCTGGGAGCCACTAGGGAAAACTAAAGGGTTTGGAACATGCTCCCAGTGGTTGGAGGTATAGCAGCAGAAATCAGAGCCAAGTTAAACTCATTCACTGGGCCAGGCAGCAGAAGGGTTAAGTGCTGTTACACAAAGAATGAGGCATTGTGGGGGGAAACATGAGGGCGAATGTCTGGGCTTCTGGGAGTAAAGACATCTGCTTCACTGAATTCAAGTAGCAACATATTGACACTTGCCAGGTAGGAGAACAATTCTTTGGAGGGGAAGGGCATTGTGACCAAGGAGAGGACACTTCTAGAGGCAACAGGAACATGGCCAGCCTTAGAAACTACAACTCAAGAGTGTGGGGGTGTTTATTAGATGATGGAGGAAGAGTGCAAGGTCATGGAGTTTGAGCATAATCCCAGAATTCATGAGCAGCCAGGTGACTTGGGAAGGGAAGTGCCACCTTGGGACGGACCTGCTTTTGTTGCCATATTCTAACAGGCTGCATTTGGATCGATGTTGTGTGTGATTGTCTTTTGAGCCTAGCAACTACCATCTTGGAGAGGTCAGCTGTGCCCCCTTTGCAAAAAGACCATCCCATCTGGGCTAGTTGACTCTTCACAAGAATCACAGGGCGGCAGGGTGGGTCTCAAGACCCTCAGCTGTGTGCACTCACCTGAATACATAGCCACCCCCTTCTACTCGCCATGGGCAGTGCTGCCTTAATTCCACATGGCCTCAGAGAGGCATTAATGCATACAGGCTGGGAAGGACTAGTGGCAGGAGGCTCCGTCTATACATCCATGTGGAGTTCATCATTCCTGCTGGGTAAAGGCTTTCCAGGGGCAGCCTTTCGTGGGAGGAGCATCAAGTCTCTGTGAGAAACCCCACCCCCGCCCCCAACTAGTCAGTAAGGAGTGGCTGTTGGTGGAATCATGCCTTGATTTGTCATTGGGACCTTAGGAGGAGTGGTAGAGGTTGTTTATGTGTCCCAGAGCTGGGGAGGAATTCTAGCAACAGCCATGCTGTAAGGAGCTGCGTCAACGTAAGAGATGTTAGTAGTTTGAGGTAAATCGACGGCAATAAGAGCAGAGAGGTGATAGGTGAGTGTCCCAGGAGAGATGATGTCCCTTCTCAGACTGTCAACGATTACCAGTCTCATCACTCACAGTGTTCGTGACTGTTTGCAGAGGACTTTCTGTTAGGACTATACAGAAGGGCAGTGATGAGACAGCAGTGTAGGAAGATGCATCACACACAGTGTGAATGCTTGGACACTCACGTTATGATTTCTCTACTTTAGATGTGAGAGGTATGTATACCTGGTCTATAAAAAGTTTTGCTCATGAGCCTGCCTTCAAATAGGGTTCCAAAAGAATAGTTTAGACATGTACAGCCCACTTACAAGAATAAACAGTCAGGCTGACAGCCACAGTGTTTGTCTACAAGGTATTGACAACCGCTGGTTCTGGCCTCAGAAAGATGTGTAGGCAGCTGTTCTAGGAAGCTGAGCTTGGCTCAGTTTGGAAGGCTATGTTGGACATATTGATAAGTGAACCATGAGATTCAGAAATAAAAGTCCTTTTTCAAAAATTTCTATCCAAGCCTCCACTTACCTTCAGAATTTATAAAACACCATGGGTAGTGGTGATAATTTGTACAAATATACTCTGCAGATTATAGAAACATAGTTTGGCGTCATAATTTCACATTACCTGTTCCATTATCCTATCTTGTTAATGTGCTCTTAGTTCATCATAAGATTTTTTTCCTAACTTGCTTTTATGCAAATTATTAAGTCATCAAAATTTATACTTTCAGGGACTTCATTTCAATTGGTGCAGCTGAAAGTGACATTAGTCACTCTTGTCAAATACAAGAGCACAGATAATTTTTGATAATTTATTTTGAGAAGAATTGTCTGAAAGAGCTGTTACTCAAGTTGAGTGATTTTATAGCTATGACAACATCGGCACAAATTTCTGATAAATTAATTCAAAATACACATTTTAGTACATCTAGAGTTCACAGTTCTTGGAGAACAACTTATCGATAAAGATTCAACTCTGGTGCTGGAGGGATGGCTAAGTGCTTAAGAGCTCAGGCTGTTCTTCCAGAGGACCAGGTTCCATTCCTAGCACGCACACGCTGTTGTCTGTATCTGATGCTCCCTTCTGGCTTTCTCGGGCACTGCATGCATGTGGTGCACAGACATGCGTTCTTGCAAACGCCTATACACATAAAATAATGATTTTTAAAGTGCTTTAGAATGAGCTCTTTATACAAATGCATTTAACTTAAGTCTGAACTTGATTTTAAATGTGAATTATAGCATCCATTTTTGTGTTTTCTTACACGTGTAAAAACCAAAAGCGGCTTAATTGGTATATATGACTCAAAATGATGTTGATTCATTCTGTCACAGTTGACTCGATTACACGGGAATGTTACTTTCAGAGCTATCTTCATTTAACAAAAATAAAAGGGGTCATCCTCATTAAAAACCAACTCAGCTTGACACCAGGGAGATGGCTCAGCCGGTAAAGGACTTTCTGTGCAAAAGAGGGGACTGGAGTTCAAATTCCCAGTGCCCACATAAATGCCAGCTAGCCTACTGCAACCCCAGTGCTCAGGGGGGCACAGAGAGAGGATTCCCAAGCAAGCTGCTAGCTGGACTAGGCAAATTGGCAAGCTCTGGGTTGAAGTAAGAGGCACCGCATCGATATTTAAGGTACAAAGTAATGGTGGAAGGCATTCCCATATAGTCATGTGCCCACACACAAGTGAACCTGAACACACACACACACACACATCTCACACCCATACCACACATCACATATAAACACACAAAATTAGGCTTATCTGAAGTTTCACATAAAAATGTTTTTTTTTTCGCTCCCAACATAACACATTTTAAATTTAATATTTATCTTGGAGTCCACAGACACTGGCATCTCAAGGTTGCTACGGCACTGCAGTTTTTCATCTAAACCCTTTGAAATTAAGTACCCCCAGGAAACAATTCGTGATTTAACCGCTCCGTATGCTTTCATTAAATAAAATAATTCTTCTAGTAATTTATTAAACAGTTTTACCACCAGAATGCCAGAAGTTTCTACCCTGGTATTCGAACTGTAAACTTAACTTTTGTGCAGATGATGCAAGGCTGGGCTCTAGGGACAGGAAAGCAACTCTTCCCCTGTGGGCGCTAGCATTGCCTGTCGTGAAGTCCCTCCAGTCTCTTGAGGCATGGCCACTCCTGCCATCGGCTGCTTCTACTGCTATTGCTGTCATCATCACCAATACCTGGCCCTGGCATCCTCTTTGGGCTACCATAGCACCTCAAAATGCTGTAGGTGTGCCTGTGGGCACTGGTTGGTGTTCCTATCGTTTGCTACTCATCAGGTTTGTGCCTGAGCTGACGTAAAGGGCCAAGGGCTTCTGGTGTCTCTCTACCGCTCATGCGCATGTCCAATGATCTCTTTATAATTTATTTACAGAACATAAGTTCAGGGCTGGAGAGGTGGCTCAGCAGTTAAGAGAGCGCACTAGTCTTGCCGAGGACCCAGGTTCAGCTCCCATCCTCAACACTTGAAGGCTCACAGCCATGTGCAACTCAAACTCCAGGGCATGTGATGCCTCTGGCTTCTGTGGATATCTGCACATATCCACACCATTAAAATGGAGATAAATCTTTTAAAGATGTGTTCAGAGGTTAAATTGTTAAGAGATTCAAGATGGTTGTAGTAGAAACCTAGACCTCATTAAAACACTGAGCCTTCTGCTCCTACCAAGGCGTGCCTATAGATGTACCACAAAGATTGATCTAATTCAGAATACCTTAGTAATGTGTACTGACAATTTTGGAATTTTGATTTCCTTAAAAGCACAAAATTATTATAAGGATGTATTATCATTTTAATCCCAGGTGTGGAGCTAAGGGGCTGCTTGAGACTGTCCACAGCAGCTATGATTTGCCTTGTGCTCCAGCAGAGGCAGGGTTTTGCCAGCTGCAGATAGTTTCTGCAGTTGTGTGATGTTTGAAATTCTGGGAACTTTTCAGAGGGTATGTAAATGCTAGAGCCCCAATGGGTGGGATTGGTAGTTGTTGGTTCTTTATTGGGATTGGTTGCAGTTTGTTAGTAGCCATGGTCAAAGAAGAAACAAGAGAAAAAAAAATAGATTCAGGGAGTTTCCTAATTATTCTCTTTGCACTATCCTTGTCTCTCTCCTATTTAGTGTTAGAGGTGGAACTAGGGACATAAAGGAGAGAAAAAGACCCCACAAAGTAGTGAAGGCTAGCTACAGCAATGAAGCTCTGAGCCTTGTGGAAGGCTAACCCTGCCTAACTTAGAATCCCATGTCAATAGAATCACAATGTGCAATCTGAACCATTCTTTAAAAGCCAGAATTACCAAAATGCAATTCGTGTATAGTAAAATCTAGTCCTTTGGATGGGTGTACCCACAGATCTGTAAGTTTTGACACAGGCATAGAACTGGAAAACCAACACAACACCATCATAACCAATACATGGTCTATAGAAGAGGGCCATTGATCCCCAAAATTTATCTCAGCTGAGCTAGAAGTTGACGGAACAGAGATTTGCTGCTGTTTCATATTAGTGAAAGATTCTTAGCATGGTATGTTGTTGACTTGATTTTGGAGGTAAGGGGGAAATATAGCACCTAAATTGGTGTCATCTGGCAGGGAAAGGAGTGTGTTTGACTTTGCTAGGAAGAAGTTTATGAGAAATGAATTGAAGGGACCCTATTTAAGGCTGTAAAAAATTTGGGAAATACTAGAGCTATTTTTCATTCCCAGGCATCTTTGGAGCCCTAGAGAAACTTCTGATTGTTGCTTCCAAAATATCTTCTCTCTGGATAGCTACAACAAAATAGCACAAGATAAAATTCTATAGACAGAATACACTCACACACACAAATACACACACATGCACATGCATGCACGCACATGTACCCATTGGTGTGCTCAAACACAACATGTCATAGTCTGATTCAGACCCTTCAACCTAGGATGGTTTCTCAAGGCAATACAGAATGGTCAGTTGTTCTGAATACTTTGAGTGCTCACAGGGGCATTTTTGAAGAGGAAAAAAAAAATCACACAGTCTAGCTGAAAAAAGAAAAATACGAAAAAGAGAAATACCATAATTCCACATTCCACAAGAAATAAATCAATGCAGGGAACCGCATTTAGGGCAGTAGCTTCAGGGTTTGATTGCCTGAAATGGCAGGTGGCAAGAGGCAGCCACGAATGCCCAGACCAATTTTTTTCTATTATTGTGCTGCGTAAGCCAACTGAACGGGGCCCAAATTTTACAAAGCTGAAACTGAGCTCTGGCTGTCGGGGCAGCTTAATTGGAGTGGGCAAAACACTTTGCATCAGCTCTCCGAATTCCCAGAACTGAACAGACTCAAGGAAATAAAACCTCTGTGTCTCTGTTTGCGCACAAACCCAAACCCTCAGCCCTATTGTTCAGATAGGCTGCCTATAGGCTTTGATGAGATGGTTATGAAATAATGTGGGGGTTAAAAATTAAACATGCATGTGTTACTGTTTTATGGGCTCCAAACTTGATTAACTAGTGAAGTGTTGGCTGGTTGAGCCCATGCTGTTGTTCTTCTATTTTATGACACTTACATTTTTGGCTTGCCAACTGGAAAGACGCAAATTCCAAACAGAATGTGTGCTCCGAGGTATAATGGGTTTATCATAAGGGAGAGAATTGCAGAAGAAAATGAAGGCAACAGGGGCTTGAGGCTTGAGAAGGCAGCTAAGCAAGGGCTCCAGAGACAGGGGGAGTGTTGAATAAATATCCACGCATGATGACAGGCTAATAATAATAATTGCGGAAATACTTCTTAGACATTACCTTACATAAGGTGGAATTAAGATAGATTTCGGTTAATTTGATATGCCACTGAATATGGTCTATATTTTAGTGCATGCATACATATATGTATGTGTTAAAGCTGGTAATTTTATTACTAAAAGTAACAGAAATACAACCTCCCGATTCCAGCCTTTCCCTCTGTGGTCCATGAATAACACGAGCTGTGAATCATGCCTAGAGGCTCCTACAATGGCTTCACCAAGTAATAACATGTCAACTTTAACTTGGGCTTTTATGGCAGATTTTATAGCAAAGAATAAAATAACTAGATTTATCAAATCGACAGTGACATCATCGACTGTGTTTCTTGAAATGCAAATGTCGCCACTGTTTTAACTCCTGGGCATCTTGCACATGGTTCTTTTGTCTTAAAATTAGAAGCACCGCTCATCTTTATTGTTTGTTCTGATTCAGCTAAATCCAAAGAATGTATGGCAGAGTCCAGCCCAAAAATAGTCTCAGTCAAAAGGACACCACATGCCAGACCAAACAAGGCCTTGTCCATTCTTAAATGGTCTGTTAATTGTAAATATATGTAATTTAGATATATGGGAGGAGATGGAGAAGGAGGAAGAAAGTGGAGGAAAAGACAAGAAAAATAAAAAATAACATTAAAGAACACTTGTGTCTCGTTGTTTCAACCAGCGTTATCTCCGAGTCAGTATAGGGCCATCATCTATTGTTGGATTCATTGTCACAAGTGACAGCAAAAAGAGGATGACTCTGTTGTGTCTGGAAGACTAGGAAGCACTCCAAATACTCCTAATTATTCTTCAGCAGTCACCATCAGGGGTTATCAGCAAAGAGTGATGGCGTATTCTAGGGAATTATTTGTGTTATATGTCCTCATTTGGAGCAAGGTGGCGTAAACAGAAATGGACATTTTTAAAGGAGAGTGACAGACAAGTACTGCAAGGGCACAATGGAAGCATTGGGTCAATAGACTAAGACCTGGCAGACTACAAAGACTTAGGTGGAAATGGAGAGGGGCCCATGGCTAAGTGGCTCTGAGCTGCGCTGCCTCCAGGATAGACTTAGATCCACTGAGTGTGACAAATGCAACTGTGTGTCATGCCATCATATTCCTTCAAGGTCTTACCTCTCCAGTCGTCGCCCAAACTCAGTGGCAGAATAAAGCAGGGGCACAAAGACCTGGTGACCTCAGCTCGACACGAGGCCTTCTGATGATTATGGGATGTACCAGAGCTCTCTAATGGATGCTACCAGGCTCTGCCAGGTCAACAATCAGCCTCTCCCTCTGTCCCTCACTGCTTCTTCCCCACTTCTATTCATAGGTCAGTCCCAAAGAAACAAAACTGCTTCAGCAGCTGCCCCCGACAGAACGTCATGGTAGAAAGATGCTTCTCAGAACATCTCATTCCTCAGTCACCTGCTTTGTGGAAAACAGCACTCAAATTACGCCCATCGTTCTGATTGCACACTCATAATTGATAATTGGTTTGTCTACAAGGAAAGTATGGACCGGTCAGGCCAGCTTAAACAACAAGCATACCTGACCATTGCATTTTTCTCTTCCATGAGGAAATTAGGCATCAGACCAACTGCCAGTGTTAGGATGAGTCTGTTCTTAGACAATGGACTCATTCTTAGAGTGTCTACAAATTCCTTGACTTTGGCACTGGTGTCTTAGTGTGAAATATCTCTCAGCGCTTCATGTGGAGCTATTTTGGAAAGTTCTGCAACCTTTAGGATGTAGGGTCTCACAGGAAGAACTAGGTAGGGCATTGAGCTTTTATAGCCAGGGGTGCCACTTCCTTCCTGTTCAGCCTGTTTCCTGGCCATGTATGAACTATGCCTAGTTGCTTCATTTTCTAGAATCTTCCTCACAATGGGAGAATGTCTCTCCTCACACTGTAAGCCTCCAGAACACTTCCTCTCATAAGCTGCTTCTTTTCAGGTATTTACTCAGATCAATGACAAAAGTAATGCAGAAAAATTGGGACTAAGAGTGGAGTTATGGCTGTTATAAATCTGACTACAGGATTCCTAGGATTTGAAGGGGGTTGTGTGAAGAATTCCAGGAGTTTGGAGCTGAGAGTTAGAGAACCCCAGGGTGCTGTAAGCAGGGATTAGTGGGTTATCCTGGTAGGTATTTGTAAATGCAGAATTCTGAGACAAATGCAGACCCTGGGGGCCTGGGGCCTGAAGCTTCAGAGGGGAAATAAGAACATTTTTGAGGAACTGGGTTAGGAGTCATTTATGCCCCAAATTCCATAAGAATATGGCTTCACTTAACTCTTGTTCTGAGAACTTGGCTGAGATGGAGTTAGAAAGTAATGGGATAATCTACCCGATGGAGGAAACTTCAAGAGAAGGCAGCTGCTCACTGCTCTTATTCAGGTCTGGGGTGTGTGTGTGTGTGTGTGTGTGTGTGTGTGTGTGTGTGTGTGTGTGTGTGTGTGTGTGTGTGTGTGTGTTTGAGAGCATAGAGTAGAAAGATTTAAATATGCAGTTTGGTGAAGAAAATCACATGAAAAAGTTCAAAATTGTGGACAAGGTGGGTGCAAAAGTAGCTGTAATTGTTGAGAAATTAGTACCACAGAAAGAAATATGTGCTCTGCATTGGAACAGCAGGAAATGTACATCAAGAGCAAAACTTCATCTATCCAAAGTTCCAGATTCTGAAAATACAAGTTCATTCGAACTAAGAGAGCCCCCGATGAGAACACCACTGAAAGAGTTCCCTGCTCTAAATAAACTACCCAGGCAAATGTTTTCTCAGATCCAGCCACCAAGACACACAGAGGTCGCTGCGGATATGAGAGAAGGAGTCAGGTGACATCTCAAGGGCCACTGTCGGCTACATGACGCTGGCTTTGCAGGCATGCTAATCAAAAGAGTAAAGAGGTTACAGAGACTTTTTCTCCTATGGTTCTAGAAAGCCAGCGAGCCAACAATGTGCCTAACATCAGATTCCCTGCACAGATGTCCTGAAAGGCCATCACATGACGCTGTGAAGGTGATGCCGAAGTTGTAGGAGATCTCAAAGTCATGGGAGCCCTGCCAGGAAAGCTGCAGGCACAGAATGGAGCAGGCCCGAGAGAGAGGGTGCATGTAGCAGAGCTCGAAGGGCAGAGCTTCCCAAGGTCATTGGAGTTCAGATTTGGGCTAATGGCACTGCAGGGTTTGGCAATGACCTTGCTGGGTTTGGGAGTTGCTTCCTCTGATCTTTTTTCTTACTGTCCTCCTATATTTCACTTCTGGATTGAAAAATGGCTTTGTGTGCCATCGTACGTTAAAATACAATATCTAAATTGTATTTTAATTTTGCAGGGCTCAAAGTTAAGAGATTGCATTGAGTCTTTTTGACTTTGGATAACATTGGGATGGTTAAAGACTGTGGGGGCCTTTCAAAGTAGGGCTAGGTGCATTTTGCGTCATGAGATGGTGACGGGCCCAGGGGGACAATGGCAGAATGCTGGGGTTTAAAGGTGAAACGTCCCCATAGGCTCATGTGTTTGAACACTTGGTCCCCAGCTTGGCAGAGCTGTTTTGGAATGTTGTGGAAACTTTAGGGTGTGGAACCTTGATGGAGGAAGTGGGTCACTGCCATGCCAGTAGACCTTGAGGTTTCATAGCTCTTACATGTTCTTTGACACCCACCATGTAGGTGCAATGTAGTCAGCTGCCTTATGCTTACTGTTGCCATGTTTTCCTCACCACAATGGGTGTGCCCCCTAAAACTGTAAACCAACCTTCAACCTTTAAGTTGCTTCTTGTCAAACATCTGGTCACAGAAATTAAAAGGTAGCTGACCCAAGCCTATAAATGTCAAGGGTAAAAATCTGACAACGGCAAGGTCAATTTTTAGTAGAGGACACCTGTCATACTGTCTGGTCCCATCCTGTCCTCTGATGGACTCTGTCCATTGTTTGGGGCTGGCAGCTCTCTTATTTACAGGGTAGGTCTGGGACCCATCCTTGACTGACGAGTTCCTCTTTTCTGTGGACCTGAGTGTCTAGGGAAGACATGCACAGACAGGAAGTTGGAGGTGACTCATAGGATGACAGTATATAAGATGATGTGTTTAAGCCACGGGAAGAGTGAGAATCTCAGAGAGAGGGGTTTATAATGTGGGTAACACATCACCTGGATAAGGGCTAAGGCTGAGCCGTGACGAAGTTCTTCAGGCTTCTTTGTGTAAAATCTTCCTAGTTCCAGAAACTTCTAAGGTGTGTCTACTCAGCTATTCTTCCATTTGTAGATCTCCACGGCAATCACCCCCTATTGCCTTTGACTTTCTCATTAGTCAGTGCGTTGGGTGGGGGGTGGGGGAGTCTAGTTATAAAAACAGAAACCAATAAGATTTTGAGTCAGATTCTGGGGACTAAAGTGAAGTGGCTGAAGATCTGTGACACCAACCCCAAACTGTGAACCAACTTGGAGACTGGCCACAAGCAGCAATGAGCTGTCACTCTTATGATGGAGGGACAAAAGGGGGCAGGGCCAAGAGACCAGGCTATATGGCAGGATCGAGAACCACCAAAGTAACTAGCAGGAGAAGCTGCTAAAAGCAGAGGAAGTGAGAGGGAGACCAGGTTAGACCAGTTCCTTTACAGAGTTCAGTGGCAGCACTGCCAACGTAGGTTTTGTCACTGTAACTTCCCCTTGGGGGGCCTTCAGGAGCAAGTAGCCTGTGTTACTTGGTTGATCATTTGGACTATGAATTACCTGCTTTACTGTAATGACAATTATGTGACCCCAGCATGGCACCAGACATGTCTACATTCTTTCTTACAAAGATGAACTAAATACTTAATATAAACGTATGTCTGGAAATGAACAATAAGTTGAGATGACTCAAAATCATATCAAGGGTTGGATATGTGATGACTCAGCGGGTAAAGCGCTTGCTGCACAGGTATCAGGACCATGAATTCAAATTTCCAGAACCCACGAAAAGCCTGATACAGCAGCATATACCCGCGATCACAGCATGCCTATGGTGAGATGGGAGGGGACAGAGACGGGAGAAACTTCGAAGCTAATTCAGTGTGTGAGTGGTGAACGGGAAGACATCCTGTCTCAAGCAAGGTGAACGGCAAGGACTGGCACTAAGGCTGTCCTCTGACCCCAGCGCATGCTCGGTGGTATGCGCATGCTCCTCTTCACGCATGCGCACACGGATGAAATAGATAAACTATTCATTCGGGACCTTTTATATGCCTATTTCGTCATGACTTCAGACTGAAATATACATGCCCCACAAATAGGAAATAATACACAGTTAACGGAGTTCTAGAGATTGAAGAATAAGGAACCAATGGTTAGGACCTCAGGGAATGCAGTTGTGTTCTGTGTTTATAAGGCAAAAACCCAAGCAAAGCTGGAAGTTCCAGTGGACACACTCGACTTGTTAGTAGTCTGTTGTTAAAAACTGTCAACTGCTCCACACAAATCCCCACAGTGAATGAACTGAAATGCCTAACTTTCGCTGTCACTTTATCTCTCATACATGTGTCTTTTGTGTCTGTATGAAACAAGGCAGTCTCACTGTAGGTTATGTATTTGTTTCCATAATACCCAGGAGGAAAATTGCCCATATTATGAAGAAATATATTTTTAGCAGGTGTTTTAGAGCAAGTTGCTTATGATGTTGTCTCCTCGGCATCGTGGTATTAAAAAGTGTGTGGGTGCACAAGCTACTGAGACTGTAGATCGTCATTCTCATCCTTGTCTGTGGAGCTCTAGGAACAAAACAGGTCCTTTAAAATGAAACTAGAGGCTGAAGTGATGTTACCTTAGTTAAGAATGATGGTTGCTCTTATAGAAGATCTGGGTTTGACTCTCAGCATCCACCTGGAGCAGATTGCAACCACCTGTAACTCCAGTTACAGGGGATCCAGTGCCCTCTCCTAGTCTCTACTTGCACATGTATGCATGCAGTACACATACAGATGAGTGTGCATGCACGCACTCAAACATACATGAACACACATACACACAAAAAACCCCAAACAAGTCTTTAAAAACTGACTGATAATTTTTATATGTAAAGAAAAATAGAACAAATTCTGAAATGTTGACAGAGACTTTGTATTCCTCAAGGAAGCTTAGTTCAAATGTCAACCTGGAATCTAATTCCCTGGAATCTGTTCCCTTATGGGAACAGATAAGGGCAGCCTGGCAAAGTCTCCGCACTCCTTTGAGAAAAAATGTGCTTTATTTATTGCTGGTAATTTATTATAAGGGATAAGACTTAACTTGGAAACAATGATAAGAAATTACCTAACGACAGCTGAGCCAAAATGAAGGTAGTTGAGTTTGGCACACACGAAGCATTCCGGCAGTCAGCCCCACATGCTTACCTCCCAATTCTAGTGAAAGAATGAGGTGAGTTGAATGAACATTCTGGAGACCTCTACTTCTTTTAGGATTGATAGGAGGGAGCAGATGAGGTTGACTTTGAGTCCGTGGGGGTGAAGACCTTTCTAGAATATGATGAAGGCACTGGCTGTTCTACAAATCCAAACCAGAAACATCTGAAGAGCCTGGGACTAAATCTAGACCATGGAGTCAGGCCTAGAGGTCTGTTTTCCAAACTAAGGGTTGGGAGGTGATTCAGTGGGAAGGTGCTTGTTGTTCCCGCACGAGGACTTGAGTTCTGTCCCCGAAACCAGCATTAACAACCACAAACAGCAAGGTCTGGGCATGCAGTGTATGTGTGGCCCTCTCTGTGGGAAAGGCAGAGCATTGTACCTCCAATCCCAGTGCTGGAAAGTGAGAGACAGGAGGACCCCTTGCCAGCCAGCAGAGATCCTGTTTCCAAATACAGGAGGAAGCTGGAGAGAGGGCTCTGCAGTTACGAGCACTTGTTGCTCTTGAAAAGGACTGGATTCAGTTCCCAGAAGCCACATGGTAACTCCTAACTGTCTGTAATTCCAGTTTCCAGGGGGATCCAACACCGCCATGCGTGTACACGGTGCACATAACTACCCGCAAACGGAACACTCCTACACATTAAAAAAAATCAAACAAACAAGGTAGATGGCTCCTAAAGTACACCACCAGAAATTGGTCTCTGGCCTCCACATGCATGCACGCGCACACACACACACACACACACACACACACACACACACACACACACACACACCATATATACAAAGTGCTTCAACAAGACAAGTAAGCTAAGAGACTTTACATTCACTTATTCCTTCCCCTTGTCCCTCCTTTCTCGTGGATCCAGGTTTCCAACCTCTGCCATCTCCCTTCTCTCCAAAGAACTTCATGCAACACAGCATGCATGGTGGGCCCACGGGCACTTAATATCCTTGGTTTCTGTTTGCCTAAGAGTCTTCATTTCACCCCCTGCTTTACAGGCTCATTTTCCTGGGGGTAGACTCTCGACTGACGAAGGTGTTTGTTCGATTGTTTGTTTTCTCTCAATGTTTTCTTCTTTCCACTCTCTTCTTGACTGCATGGTTCCTCACAGCTCAGTCTCAGTCCTTACCCACGTTAGACATTCCCCGCCCTCCACCCTCCTCCTTCTTGGGTTTTCTCATTTCCTGTGGCTTAAACAGACCTGGGTATAAAATGTTGGCACTTCTTCCACTCAATGTCCTCTGGTTTTCCAGATTGAGAGGTTGGTGTCTGACGTGAATTTTGGACATTCCCAGCCACCTGTCACTTCAAGTATTTCTTCTGCTGTTTTATCTTTCTTGTCCATCTCATGTATCAGATAACAGTTTAAGAAATATTCCACAGCTCCTGGGTAAATAGTTTGTTGCCTTTCACTTTGGGGGAGCTTCTTTGGGCCAGAGCCTCATCTATAGTTCTTCACTTGGCGGTGGACAGTCTGCCACTGAGCCCACACGCACCCTTCCTGATGACAGTGTTTGCGTCCCTGGCGTTGCCTTTTGAGTTTTCCTTAGATCTCGTTGCTCATGTGGCCCAGCTGCTTTTCCATGCTGCCGACCTCTCACATATTAATCAGAGTTTGTGTTCATTTATATTCTTTGTCAAAGTATGTGGAAGCTTAGGCAATATGTTTATTGCACCTGGGTTTTCCCCATCTTAGCTGAGACAAGATGGATAGCAAATGTGCCAAGTGGCGATTCCCTACTTCACACATCGGAGGTAAAACTCTGAGAAAATCTTTCTCCTGACTCAGTAGCCTCCATGGTGGAGAACGCCTGGAGACTCTTTTCCTCTCTTGCCAGAGAAATAATATTTTCTTAGACCCTACCATAAAAACCTCCTAGGATCCCCAGCGACAAAATCTTCCAAAGTGGGGAGGCCCTGTGAGACCATACTCCATGATTGCTCACACCCATGCTGGTTCACACTGGATCCCCAGTAGTTCACCAGGGTTACCCGCTGAGTGTCCTCGCCAGTGTTTGGCTCCAGCACCTGGTGTTTAGGGTAAGCAATCCCAAATGTAACTCCCTTTAAGTTGGTTTTTTTCCTTTTTTTCTTTATTCTAAAGATGAGATAGTTTCTAAGCCCTTCACATTTCAGACTTGAGACTGGAAACCCCTGTGAATATATTTTTAAGTTATTTTTTATTCCTAAGCAATTAAATGTGATCATATCTATTCCCCATTTCCTCCCTCTTACTACTCCAATATTCTCCCCAATACATTCTCCTTATAACTTCCTTCCTTCCTTCCTTTCTTCCTTCCTTCCGGAGCTGTCTACACTGCTCTGGCTGTCCTAGAACCCGTTATGCAGACTAGACTGGCCTCAAACTCATAAAGAGATGCTTGCCCCTGCCTCCTGGGTGCTGAGATTAAAGGTATGTGCCAGCATACCTAGCTATTTATTTATTTTTTGATAGCCCACCAAGACCAGTCAGTGCTGTTTATATGTTCATGAATTGGGACCATCCACTGCAGCACTGAAATCCTAGCAGTGGCCACAGACTCAGAAAAGAATGAACAATCTCCCCCCACCCCACCCCCCAGTAACTACCAACTACCAGTAGTTCTGTAGTAAGGGGTAGGGCCTGGAGATCTATTGTGGAAAATTGGTTATTAATATCTACTATTAATCCATGTAACTATTGCGGTGGTTGTTAATAACCCACCATTATATCAATAAAAGACACAGACACTTAGCTGTTAGATTTTTAATGTCTTTACATCGGAGTGGGCATAAACTATCCCCCTAAGCAACCTTGTTACTGCCCAGCCTGACATCCCATGCCAATTCCTTTAATTATTTCTACCTGGATTACTTCCCATCTATAATTTCCATAAATATTAGCACATTCTTTTCCTCCGGGCTGCTTCACTCCACCATCGATTCTCAGTGCAAGTCTTCCTGGCCACAGGGTTCTTCTTTCCCATGATGACTCTGTCTTGCCTTCCTCCTCTCCTATCTCTCTTCTGTGTCTCTCCCACCCCACCCCCCACGAGCCTTATGTGCTCTCAGCCCTCTAACCTTAGCCCCGCCCTGCCCAGGTGAAGGCATTTACTTAGCAAACTCGGGATAATTTAGAGGCAAGGCCACAGCATTACTTAGGGGTGTGTGACAGTCTGCCCGCAAGCAGCAAGCAGACCTCAGGGAGCAAAATAATTAACATTTGCACTTGCAAAGCACGAGCCCATGCTGTAGCAGAGATCATCTACCCCATCTATGCTGGAATTTTGAGCGATACACTTCCTCATTTCAAAAAGAGACTTATGACTGAGCAGGGGGAGATAGTTAGCATTGAGAATCCCTGTGAACCAGAATCCCAAACTTTGTGTTACCTATCACCCACAGTCTTAGGCCTTGTATTGAGTATTTATTATATATATGTGTGTGTGTGTGTGTGTGTGTGTGTGTGTGTGTGTGTGTGTGTGTATAATTTTCTTTTTTTAAAGTTATTTTCTTGATGTCCATTGAGCTACCCTCAGATTTGATGGTTTAAAACAAGAAACATTACTTTTCACAGTTCATAGCTGATGTGGGGGATTCTTATTTTTTTGATAGCTTCTCTAGCTTGGCCTGACCATTATATTAGCAGTTGGCTGAATGTCAGTAGGGGTGGCATGGATGACTTGGCCAGTTGTCTGTCCTCATCAATGGAATAGTCTAGACACACACACACTATATAGTCACAGATTTCCCAAAACTGCAAGAAAGACTCAAGTGTGAAACCTAGGCACTGTTCAAGCCTCCATGGGGTCAAATGTGCTGTTGTTCTGAGGTTACTTCCTTTTCAGTGCCGTGACCAATACCTGGAGCAGCTTCATCCATAGTCTGTTGGGGCCATGGCGGTAAGTATCTGTCTTAGGGAAGCTGCTTGGACTTAGGGAAGGCACAAAGGAGGGAAGAGCAACTCAAGAATGGACCTGAAGGGCTAACAATCGAGATGTAATATGAATAAATTAAAAGAAAAAAAGAATGGACCTGTTAGAACCTACAAAGGCTTATACCTGTTGACCTACTTTCTCCAACGAGGCTGCACCCCTGAAATTTCCACAGCCTTACCAGCTAAAGACCAGGCCTTCAACATTTAATTTTTTGGTGACATCTCTGTTCTACCTTATTATTATTATTATTATTATTATTATTATTATTATTATTATTATTATTATTATTATTATTATGTGTGTGTGGGGTTTTTTTGTTTTTTGTTTTTTGTTTGTTTTTTTTAGCGATATGGTTTCTCTGTGTAGACAAGGATTTCATGGAACTCACTCTATAGATTAGACTGGCCTCAAACTCAGAAATCTGCCCACTTGTCCCTCCCAAGTGCTGGGATTAAGGACATGTGCCGCCATTGCCCAGCCTCCTGCCTTGTTTTTAAGGAGTTCCTTGTCTTTGAAATCCCACCATGGTAGTATGATGGGCCTAGGTAGTATTTATTTATATTTAAAATTCACTCTTCTTCAGATGGTTTTCCAACATAAATCTCTGAGGAGTCCCAAAAGTTTCTAGGGAGAAGAATATGGCAGAGGATTGTGCACTGTCACATGAGTTAGAGGTTTAAGCTGCGGTGACTGGTATGTTAGAACTCTGCCCTAAAACCCAGTAGAGACTGAGAGAAAAAAAAACCATCTAAAAGATAGTTTTGGATCCTGAAGCCAGACATGATAGGATCCCCAAGTCAACAAAGATGCTAACATCATCAGTATATATTCCAGGAGTAGATTTATGTGGTGTGTGTGTGTGTGTGTGTGTGTGTGTGTGTGTGTGTGTGTGTGTATGTGTGTGTGTGTGTGTATTACAAACATGTATGTTTTAATTTTCATAAAGGAAGAAACATGAACACTCATTCTTAAAACTCAGACAGGCTCTTCTGGATGCACCTGCTTGCTCACTCAGGCATCTCTCTCCCACATGATGCTGGAAGCTGGGCAGATGCCAACAGGCTCTTCAGGGGCCTCCAGAACTGTGAGCCAAATATGCAAGTCTCTTCACCTTAAAAAAAAAAAAAAACAACACTTCTCCATCAAAACAAATGTAACATTAATTTCAAACAGGAAAAAGGAAATAAGCAGTAGACATATCTGTTAGATTTGACTAGACATCCCCATCAAGGGCTAGGCTGGATATCTATTTTTTTAAATTTTATTAATTTATTCATATTACATCTCGATTGTTAGGCCTTCCCCTGTTTCCTCCCATTCTTCCCTCCCTCCCACTTCCCCCTTCTCCCCTCCCCTATGTCTGTGATTGAGGGAGACCTCCTCCCCCTATATATGCTCTTAGAATATCGAGTCTCTTCTTGGTAACTTGCTATCCTTCCTCTGAGTGCCGCCAGGCCTCCCCATCCAGGGGACGTGGTCAGAAAAGGGGCACCAGAGTTCGTGTGAGAGTCAGATCTCACTCTCCACTCAACGGTGGAGTATATCATGTTCGTCGGCTAGGTCCTGGTAGGGGTTCAAAGCTTACTGCCTATATTCTCCTTGGCTAGTGCCTTAGTTTGAGGAGAACCCCAGGACCCAGATCTGCCTGTTATAAAGTTCTTCTTGTAGGTTTTCAGGAACTTGCAGGTCCTACTATTTCCCCATTCTTCCATGCTACTCTTGCCTAGAGTTTCAATAGGATGTCCTCTCTTCTGACCCACTTTCTTGGTAAGTAAAGTTTTTCATGGTACGTATCCCTTGGACTAGTGTTTTGATATAAGTGAGTATATACCGTTTGTCTCTTTTTGCTTCTGGGTGAACTCACTCATTATGATAATTTCTAGATCAATCCATTTGTCCACAAATTTCGGGAATTCCTTGTTTTTAATAGCTGAGTAGTATTCCATAGTGTAAATGTACCACAACTTCTTAGTCCATTCTTCTACTGAGGGACACTTAGGCTGCTTCCATGTTCTGGCTATTATGTATAAAGCAGCTATGAACATGGTTGAGCCTATGTCCCTGTTGTGTGGTAGGGCATTTTCTGGGTATATTCCAAGGAGTGGGATAGCTGGGTCTTGAGGAAGCCCTATTTCCATTTTTCTGAGAAAGCGCCAGATAGCTTTCCAAAGTGGTTGTTCTAGTTTGCATTCCCACCAGCAATGAAGGAGTGTTCCTCTCTCTCCACATCCTCGCCAACATGTGGTGTCACTTGAGTTTTTGATGGAAGTGTTTTATAATATTAAGCAGCCCAGTCTTCACAACACACCACAAGGTCGGACATGATTGTCATCTTGTTCTCCTGGGTGAGAAAACTAAAGAGCTAGAGGTTGCTTTACATGGCTGAAGCTTGCACTTCTTGGCTGTTGCCGCTGTGGTAGATGGGGTTCTTTAGCAAACAGATCCCGGGATGGAAACTCTAGAAGTAAGGGGAAGCAGACAGCATTAGGCCAAGAATGAACTTGGCCTAATCACAGTGTCCATAGTCACTCAACACTGTCTTAGCTGGGGTTTCTACTGCTGTAATAAACACTACGCCTAAAAAGACCTTGGAGAGGAAACGGTTTATTTTACGTACACTTCCACATCTCAGTTCATCATCGAAGAAAGCAAAGGCAGGAACTTGGAGGCAGGAACCAACACAGAGGCCGTGGAGGACTTGCTGATTTGCTCTTCCTGGCTTGCTCAGTTTGCTTTCTTGTAGCTCCCAGGACCACTGGGATGGCTGGCACTCCCCACAGTGGACCCTCCCACATCAATCACTAATCAAAACAAAACCCCACAGTCTTGCCTGCAGGGCCAATCTTCCGGAGACATTTTCTCAAGTAAGATTCTCTCTCCCCAGATAGTTCCAGATTTGTGTCAAGTTGATAGAACCATCCTGCACACATGCCAGGAGAGCTCTGAAGCTAAGGCCGTTCTTCAGAGTAATTCCAAGTGTTTAGCCACTCATCAGATGAAAACTCCCCCTGAAGAAGGAGGCATGGCCTTGACAAAACATCTCTGAGAGAAAGGCAACGTCCGAGGAAGTAAGTAATGGCCAGGGTCTATCACATGTGTGCCCATGAAGGCATGGAATTTCCTTAACATGCAGATATCAATTGAATGAGCTACGGGGAGGCTAACAGTTCATACTAACCTAAGAGCTACAGAGCTAAGACTACAACATGTGAGCCTTCAGTCTTACCACTCTGCTGGTCTCTTTAAGGAAAATATCTGTTAGAATTTTAATTCTAAATAGTTAACTTGAGGGTTGGTGAGATGACTCAGCAGGTAAGACTGGTTGCTGCACAAGCATGAGGTCGTGAGTTCAAATCCCCAGCTCCCTTGTAAAAAGCTGGACCTGGCTGCTTATGTCTTTACTCCCAGCACTGTAGAGTCAGAAAGATCTGCTGAGGCTTCCTGTTTGTCATCTTATCTCTAGGTTTAGTGAGAAACCCTGTCCAGGGAATACAGTGGAAAGAGATATAGCAGGCTGTTCGATGCCGTCCTCTGGCTTCTGCATATGTGCAGTTATGCACCTCTACACATACACACACACACACACACACACACACATACACACACACACACATGCACACGCACATGCACACGAACATCCACACGCGCACATACACATGCACACGCACACATGCACACACCACCACCACCACCACACACCACACACAAAAAAATTAACTTGATGAACAATGGCTGAGTGATTGGATTTAAAGGATTATTCAAGTTGCCTTGAGACAGATAAGGAGCCCCCTTCCCTCCAGAACCTTGGGCAGGGTTAAAGCCCTGCTTTAAAAAAATCTATTCTGAATCACCACTGGTTTAAATTTATATTGTAAGCACTCTTGTGTTCAGCGGGCAAAGGTGTGTGTGTGTGGGAGGGGAGGGAATGGGGCAATTTGACTCCCTGCTGGCAGTTCTTGGGCTATTCCTTGCTCCCCTGGCTGCCTTAACGGTGCCAGTCAACCAGCCAGCAATGGCTTTCTTGAGCACGAGATGGAGAAAAGTACACAGTGACTGGGGTTGATCTCCTGGGTTCCTGAAGGCAGAGCCTCCATAAGGACTATTCGAAACAGGCTGTACAAGACTGTAGGGTGTCATAAATCTAAGTGAGCTCTAGAAGACCGGCCCTGCAACTCCTTGCACCTGGGCTAAAAGGGCAGCAGTTTTCCTGCTGAGCGTGAAGGCTGCAGTGGATTCAGTCTAAGGGCCCGACTGGTCCATCTCCCTCCCCCCAGCGCGCGCGCGCACACACACAAACACACACACACACACACACCCCTCTGGTTACTTGAGCAGGCCACATAGGCTCAGAGTGAGCTGGGAGACACTTTGCTCCGCTGACATTCCTGGCGTTGCACCGTTAGGCCCGATACAAGGCTTGCCTTTAGTGATCTTTTCTTGACTCTCTTCAGTAGTGTGAGATGTGCTGGAAGCACAGGAGAAGAGAAGCAGCTGAGAACCCAGAACTGAGTCAGTGGCCACAGAGTCGCAGTGGAGGCCCAGCTGTGGAAGGGGCGAGGCATTCTGCTGTCTGACCCCTAACAGAGCACCAGCTGACTGTAACACCAGGCGAGGCCAGGGCTGAAGGAAGGGCACCTGAAGTAGATTGCAAAGCTGAGACTGGAGAAGGGTAGATGGCGGCGAGGAATTGGAAAAACTTTATCCCAGTGACCAGAGACATCCCAGAGCTCTGTCAAGCCCTGAGGGCCAGAGATCTCAGGCCCCAGACCAAGAGCTATAACATGAATGGTAGTGGGAGCTCAGATTTTCCTGGGCCCACTGAAGCACTCTAAAATCTGTTAGTCTAAGGGCTTGCTTGCCTTTCCAGAGGGGGCCACCTGCTGCTGCTCCCACATGCCCGCTTCTGTGGCTGGCCCCTGCTGCCAAATACAGGGACACCAAAGTCCCATGGGCCAGCACTTGGAGAATTTCTTTTTCCCTAGTCAGCGTTTCTATCTTGGTAGTGCAAAAGGCTCCCAGCCAGCTGGTTGGCAGCATTCTTGCCTGCAGCGTCAACAGACACACTATCCCGAGTGTTTGATTATGATAGAAAATTCTTTGTTTTGGGGTTATTGAACTTCTCTTAGGCTCATTCACGTACTTGCTTATCAAATCCAATTAAAATATATTATATTTATTATCAGGTGTGTGTGTGTGTGTGTGTGTGTGTGTGTGTGTGTGTTTCCCTCTGTGTGTGCACATATCATAGCATATGTGTGCAGGTAAGCAGATAACTTGTGGGAATTGGTCCTCCCACCTCGTGGATCCTACCTATTGAACTCAGGTCGTCAGGGTCGGTGGCAAGCATCTTTCCCACTGAGTCACTTTTCCAGCCGATAAAATCTAGTTTTGGCAAAGAACCTGGGGAAACAAGTTTAAGAAGAAACCTACGTCCTCAGTGTCTTACTTTCTTCTATTTCCCCTCACCCCCTGATGCCTGATCACTTTGCCCTGTGTATAGGAAGCCTCATGGTTGAACTGTTAGCCAGGATCCCCAGTATCTTAGTTCCTCTTGAAATTGTCTGCCCTCCCCCTCTTTTGGCTAGAAATCCCTCCTTGGCCAGCCTGTGGTTGGAGTTGAACCCCACCCCTTTCCTCACTGTACCACCCTCTGCAGTGGCCCCACACTGAGCTGAGTAAATCCTTCCTTTCAGCTTTAAGCGCCATTGACTGGTGCTTCCTTCACATTCGTGGCTACTGTTGATCATTGCTGGCCCTTTTAGTTCTCTCTCCATTTCAGATAACAAAAGAGGACTTTCTTTCTAAGCCTCTCACTTCCACAAGGTGCCACAAATCCAGCCAGCTGAGTGAATTTCCCAGCATCCTATTCTCCAGTGCAAGTTTCACTAATGTTCTCACCCATGAGGCTCCTTAAAACCTGTGTCCTAGTGTTTTCACTTTGACTTTTAAGCAGGTGTACCAAACACAGAATGACCCCAGCAACTACTTTGTATTCATAATTTGTGGCACACATTGGATGTCTTATTTTTATCAGAAAATTACCCTTTTTTCTTTTCAACCACTTTTATTGTATTTTAGGTGTGAGTTTTTGTTATGTGCCCAAGTTAATTTTTCTCCAAAGGTCCTATATTAATTTCACAATTTGAACCAGTGAGGGAATTGGATTTGACATTAAAGTTCATTTATATATAGTTTTGTGAAAAAGCAGCATCTGTATGCTATAAAGTCAAAGATACACTAATAGTTTGATGGGTCACATACCCTGCCAATCATTTGGTGGTGCATTCCTGCCATGTTTGCCTCCATAAGCTCAGAGGTCAACAGATACGCCTGTATGCAGTGAGTCCCCACACATTCTTTTGCTATTTAAAATTCATTGAGAATTTCATGCATGCATGCAATGTATTTTAATCATACATGTTCCTTACTCCTCCCAGTCTCCCATATCCCCTTTCCAACTTTGTGCCTCTAAATATATATATATATATATATATATATATATATATATATATATATATCTCCTACTAAATAAAAAATTAGTGTTATCCAAATGCACACGGGTGTGAAGCTCCTTTACTCTTTGTCATGTAGAAGCATGTGCGTGGATATATGAATAGATAGCTACAGCCACACATTGCATGCCATAGGGATGGGTTCTGAGAAATATAGTAAGATGCTCTGATGCCCTGCTAGCATCATAAGTGAGCTCATAAAAGCAAGGCGGCTAAGACATCACTAAGCGATGTAATCTCATGGAGTTGTTGCTTGCTAGTTCTTGTCAACTTGACACAAACTTAGGAATGGGGGAAGCTCAGTTGAGGAGGAGCTGCCTCCATCAGATTAGCCTGAGAGCAAGTCTGTGGGTGGTGTGGGTAGGGGGGCTTTTTTTTTAAATGTAGAGTAGCTCAGCCACTGTGTTTGCTGCTACTCTGGGCAAGTGGTCCTGGATGATATAAGAAAGCAGGCTGAGCAGGCTATGAGGGAGCAGGCTGGTAAGCAGCACCCCTCCATAGACTCAGCTTCAGTTCTTGCTTTGAGTTCCTGTCCTGGCTTCCCCCAATAATGCACTGTGTCCTGTAAACTAAAATCAGCACTTTTCTCCCCAAGTTGTTTTTGGTCATTGCTTTATCACAGCAACAAAAAGCAAATTAGAAGTGTCACCATAGTATATGTAGTCTTCTATTAACTGAATTGTTATGTAGTACACGGACGCTGTTGTGTGTCTGTGTGTGCATCTCTCTGTGTGTCTATGTACGAGTTTGTGTGTGCGTTTCTGTCTATGTATCTGTGTGTATTTTTGCTTCTTTAAATGTGTGTCTTTGTGTGTATATCTGTGTGTCTCTGTGTTTGTATATGTGAGTCTCTCTCTCTCTCTCTGTATATCTATGTATATATGTGTGTTTCTATGTGTGTATGCCTGTGTATGTACTGTGTATCTGTGTGTTTATCTGGGTGTGTCTGTATGCACCAATGTTGTCACACTGTGTGTGTATGAAGTATGTATGTATGTATATATGTATGTGTATGTATGTATGTATGTGTGTAGCATATATGTATATATATGTCTGTCTGTCTGTTTCTTAGATCTGTTAACAGAGATATAGAAAACATAAATATCTTGCTTGAAGACATAGCTTAGGTCAGAAAGTAAAATCTTGAAGGGGCAACGCTCCAGTTAATAAAGTCTTCTGGCTAAGCCTGTTCCCTAGGCAACAAAAAGTCTGTACAAAAAAACCCAAAAAACAAAAAACCAAACCAAAACCCAAGCAGGCTAGCGTCAGTAGTGGCTGAGGTTTTAGAGGGGGTCTTCAGTCAAGAGCTCCACAATGGAAGCTGGTTTGTTTGACTGCAGCTATCAATGATGTCTCTATCAGAATCTGGGTCACCGGAAAGAGTAGCTGCACATCTTGAATGATGTTCTCAGAATGTGGTCCCTAGGTTGTCGTCATCGTCGTCGTCGTCAGCAGCAGCAGCAGCAGCAGCAGCAGCAGCAGCAGCAGCAGCAGGACTTGTGACCTTGTAGGAAAGGTGAACGCATCCTCCTGTCCACACCAGGTCTGCTGACTGGTAACTGGGATAGGAGGAGAGAGACAGAGGCAGGGTTCTATTGTATAGCCTTTCAAGTGGTTCTTGCGATGCCTGCAAAAAGTGTGAGAACCACTATACTGTTTAGAACTTCTTCTATTCCAGGGTCTTTTTAAACTTGTAGAGACACATGTATGGAGTGTGAAAGACTTCGAATTAGAAACAGTTGTGTCAGAAGCAGGTTCTCCACCTGGGAGGGTTTGAGTTAGAACAAGTAGTGTCTAAAGTCGCTTTCGCTTCCCCTTTCTGTGTGGTCCATGACTAAATAATAATAGTTACATGTTACTTGGGCAGCCTCAGCAAAGAAGACCTCACAGCTGAATATAATTTCAAGTAGTATCCTGGTGAGCAGTCAACAGCAGGAGACATAGCCCAGGGAAAGAAAAAGACTTCTTTAAGGCAGTGGGGAAAGGCTCCCATTGGAGTGTTCAAGGCAGCCTCCCTGTGGAGGGGCAGGCACACATTGCAATGCTGGCTCCTCAACCAGCTGCTTAGACAGGTCAGGCCAGGAAAGACATGTCGTGATCGGTCCCTGCTCTGACTTCTATTGGCTAATTGATCTAGGCTGAGCGAACAGACAGTTGGTTTCAAAACAATGGGAAAGATAGTCACAGGAGGCTAAGAGAGAGCTTGGAAAGTTTGGGAAGCACAGTGATCTGACATTTTTCAACTGCCCACTCCTGCCCAAGATATAAGCTAGCCAGTTTATAATGGTGGGGGAGAGAGATGCCTAAGAATAAGAAGGCAAGAGCAAAGCTGGTTTAAGTTTTGGGTTGCGTATTAAGATTTAACAAGGATTATATGGTTGTTTTTAAAAATCACATTTTTGATTGACATGTTTTATTAGGTCCTAAAATTTAGAGCTAAGTTCAAAGATATTATCTCAATATAGTCCTTTTCAGTTGGTTTTGTGTATTTGTCTGAATAATTCTGTATTCAAAGAACCTGTAATACCTGGGGGAAATTATTAATGTGTTGTTATGTAATGCTTCATAGCTACCAGTTATGGTTTTTTGAACACATTACCTTCTTTAGTTCAGAGAAGCTTCTGGGTTGTAACACTGAAATTTTTTTAAGTGTGACAAAACTATTGTTAAGAAACTTAAAGCAGTAGACCCAATAATAAACAGTACAGGGGCAATTTGACCTCTGATCTGTTTGGTTTCAAACTCTGTCCTGAAGGTCTGCATTTGTTGACCGTAATCATGGCAGCCAACCGTGCAGGAAGCACACGTGCAGTTTCCATGTGCTGTGGTTTGAGTGCATGCTCTCTGCAGTGAGTATGGTGAACTGTAATGGCCAATGTGGCAGTGCAAACAGGTGGAGTCTTCTAGGGCTGATTGGGTCAGGATGACTCCTCCAGACATGAATGGGATTAGATGTCCTAAAAAAAGACATCTAAAGAGGCCCTTCCATTTTCTCTCATGGGTGAACCCAGTGTTTCCAAAAGACACAGCATCCGCAGAGGTGACATCTTGGAAACAAATGTTCCCCAGGACCACTCTAGAACTTCTACTAGTTTTTTTGAAGTAAAATTCTCTGAGTCTTTTCAGGATCTCTAGGAAGGATGTCAAATTGAGCTGTAAAAAAGGAAACATATAGTAGGGCAAGGTGGCACACATCTATAATCCCAGTACTCTGGGAAGCAGAGGCAGGTAGATCTCTGTGAGTTCGAGGCCAGCCTAGTCTACAAAGTGAGTCCAGGACAGTCAAGGCTACACAGAGAACCCTGTCTCAAAAAACAATAACCAACTAATCCCTGCACCCCCCCCCCCCCACGATTCAAACTTCCAGAGCATGGAGTCCAATCACCACTGAAGACCTGTGGCCCCACCAGGTAGCTGATAACGTCCTTGGACCTAGAGTGGATTTATAGTTGCTAGCTCATCTGCTAATTACAGTCTGCTCACCAGAAAAGCCCTCTTGGATTCAGCTAGCCCAGGAGCAACCAGTGTGATTACTCTTTATTTATCAAGTGATTGATTCTGTTTTCAACTCTAATTCCAAGTCCTGTGCAAATAGAAAAAGAATTGCTATGGCAACTGTTCATTTGCTGTGGTGATACGTTCACAAGCCTAGCTGTTCATCAACCTAAACAAGGCAAGTTACTGATGTAGATGTTGAGAGAAATGTCAGCCCCTCAGGAAATATGACTCTGTCAGACCAAAACATCAATTTGTAGGTTCTAAATCCTGGCCCCAGATTAGCATGAGCTCCAAAGCACTCCTGTGGTGAGTGTTGCCTTTCACACTCCATTTGAAGGGCATTGTTTCCAATTAACACATGACTTGGGGAGCACCGGTGTGTGGGGTGGTTTGCCCCCATGTACATGTGAAGTCAGAGGATAACTGTATGAGGCACTTTTCCTAACTTGTGGATTCCAATGACTGAAGTTGAGCCTTCTGGCACGGTGGCAAGCACTTTTGCCTGCTTCTGAGCCATCTTACTGGTTCGACCATGAGACTTTTCCAAGAGAAGTCTGTGCTTTCTTCCTAGCACATGATAAAAGTGATACATTTAGATTGCGTATAACAACGTTCTTATTAATTTATTTACTTAGTAATCATCTTACAGACATCTGTTCCAAGCCAGGCACCCACATCAACACTGAAGGTACAGAAGCATCACCTGTTGTGATTGAATAAGAGATTATGGTGCAAAGGTCACGTTGTTACCTTCAAGCGGCTCATAGAAATAAGATATTACAGTGCAATGTGGCAAGTGGCTTCATTGCAGGAATTTGGAACCACCATAGTTTATAGAGAGAAGAAGTGAGCACATTTCCCAGGAGGTGTCAGGAGAAGGAATGGTGGAGCTAAAGCTTGAGAAAAGTAGACAGGACACTTGAGGCTGGTAGGAAACATCATGTTAAGGGGTAGCTGGGCAACAGGACATGGAAACAGGAGGTGCTCTGCTTGTGATAAGCCCGGAAGAACACAATCATAAGAATCATAAGAGAGCCTGGGATGCCATGGATCTCACCTCTCCTTGATGGCAAGTCATTAGAAGAACAGAAGTGATGTCGTTAGACTGCCTAGCGATGCCTCTGGTAGTTTGTGGGTGGGAACAAGCGGTGTCAAAGACACCAGTGAGGAGGGTGCAAGTGTCAGGCAAGAAATGGACAAGCTTCTAGATCAAAGCCTACTGCTGGGAGACAAGAGAAGGACGCACATACTTGACAGGTGTTTGGAACGAAGGTCAGTGGGCTCTAGCAAGTGCTAGAACAGGGGCTGTGAGAAGGTGGAGCGAGAATGTGCTTGACCCAATCCTTCCCGTGCATCACATGAGAATTTGTTCACTGTGCTCTGAAGTTCACTAAGACACTAATTCACTTAACCTAAGCATCCCTGGAAGTCCTATTATTAGTCCAATTTTACTGATGGGGAATTTAAGCTGGAAGGGTGCTAAATAACTTACTCTGCACCACACAGCTAAGTGGTGAAGCCAGGACTTACACCAGGGTCCTCGCTCCCAAATGCTCCTTTAAGCAGTCTCATGGTTTTACCAGGGGTAGCTTACTTCCTAGAATCCCTGAGTGACTTTGTCCTTATTTTGTCTTCCAAACGGCAACCAGATATCCTTCCCCCTCTAATAACCATGCTTTCAGTGGCAGTCTAAGTTGAAACAAATGGGGCTGGAAAGGAGACTCTTGATGCCCAAGAAAAACCAAAGCTGGAGCCTGATTTTCAGAGCCAGTGATGACCGGTAGTAGGCAGATCCCACGGTTCCACTATGCATTTGAGAGAATACCCAGCCACACCCATGATGGATGGGGGCGCTGATAATCACTAAAACCTACAAGACCATTTATTGCTTGCAAGAAAACCTGTTTAGCATATATAGTGGGCCATTATTTTCCTATAGTTCACAGAAGAAGAATCTTCATAGAATGCAATGAAGCCTACCCCTTCCGATGACGCTAGGGGTGAAGCCAAATGGATTCAGAGCTAGCTTTCAGGTCCGCGTGCCTGCAGAGAGGAAAAGACAACTTACTAACGGATAACCTAAAAATGACTTTTCCCCGAGTCTCTCATGCACATATTCTCCTTCAGACTTGGCCCAGTTCCTCTGAGCTGAGAGCAGAAGACATGGCAAACCTCCCAGGAAGGGAAATTGTCAGGAAGCTCCTTCTGAGACCCATTTGGGTGGCGTCAAGCAAGCGCTCATTGAGGAAATGTCTGAATCCTTTATAATGTGCCTCCAGGTTTCCGTAGCCGTGATGGGAGTCTTTGTGTAGTCTCTGGTCTGCGTTATTGGCAGGGTTTGAAGATGAGTCTGTGAATAGAAGGCTACATTAGCATTTCCAGGAACTGGAGGAGCAGGATAAAAGGACAGCTTACATTGGTGGTGTAAAAAGTAGAAATCCACAATTATCTTATAAAGGCATAAATACATTAGTCAAAAATTATAATTTCCTTGTAAAAGACAAAATGTATCCAAGTAAGATCTGACATACCGTTTGGCACATCTCTATAGCTTGGCGTCCTTTTAGGCTCAATTACATTAACTAATTTGAGTCTGGAAAATCTAAACTTAGGGAAATGGGTGAGGGATCACAAAAGCATTCCACTCACATTTTTCTAATGCTAAATGTAATTGTGACATATACGTTTTTCCGTGTAAACTTGCTTATGCGTTATTGTGATAGAGGGCCTTGTCCTATTTTTTCTATAGAGAGGTCTAGAGAAACACATAAAATTCAGAAAGGAAAACCAAGTATTAAATTTTAAAATTGTGATAAAGATAACACATAACTTAAAACTTACATTTTAATCATCCCCAATTAAGGGTGAATAAATTACTCACACTACTGTCCACAATTACCATCCCTCCCAGAACCTTAATTTTTAAACACAATAATAATGGCAATTTTATAAATGTCTTTATGATTTTAAAAATTAAAACCCTTTTCTTTATGAGCATCATATATTGCCTTAGACAGTCACATAGAGGAAAAAAAGTCTACATAAGGCCTTCTATTATAATAACAAGAAACCAATTTTATGTAGGAAAAATACATATATGTGTATAATAACATGAGTGTGTGCCTATACCAGAACTCAGCTTCCACTATCATTCCTTAGTCACCATGCACTGTGTTCCCTTGGTTCAGGGTCTTCCACTGACATGGAACTTGCCACGGGAGGCCTGGCCATCTAGAAGGCTGTGGGGATCTATCTGTCTCTGTGTCCAGCTGCTTACAGCTCCCACCTGCACCACTACGCCCAGCTTTTTCCTATGGGGCTTCTGGGGATCAAACTCAGGTTTTCATAACTGCATAGCACATACTTAACTACTGAGCCATCTCCCCAGCCCTAATAAATGGACTTCTGTAAAAGAAAATATAAGAAGAAGGCCTCAGCAACCTCACTGTAGTAGAGGGTAGCCAAGTCATGTATTTATTAGTGAATGAAGAAGGCAGTAGGCTATCACTGACACTGTCATGCTTTCTCTGCTGTGGGGAAAGAGAGAGAGAGTGATGCAGGATGGAACACGTTCCATTCTGTTGGGTCACCATGAAGGCCTTTTGGTCCTTAGAACTGAGAGAGCTCTGGTTTGAGCCCTCTGAGGACTCCGTGACCTATGCATGTTCAGTTTTGGATCACATACTGCCTATAAATATATGTACTTGCATGGTCTGTGACCTGCAGAGACAGAAACTAGGGACATATGAAGTTATTGCTGTTGTTTCTTTGTCTCCCTGGGGTTTCTGCTATTTTTAACCAGATGTAGCCTAGCTTTCTTTGTCAGTAGCCCAAGTCTGGGGATGCTCTCCTCTATTCCCTTGTGCAGTGGCTGAGTCCATGCAGTTCCAGATGAGTGAGGAAGTGGGAACTCAGTGAGAATTATAACTGTCACGCTGGACACTGAGCAGCCTGTGTGTGCCAGGCACTAGGACATATATCACCCAGGCTACTTCAAGCAACCCTGCAAGTCCCCCTCCAAGTGAAGGGTTTTCCTTTTAACCACTGTTCTGCGCCACCAGTGGTATCTGTCATACCCTTTAATCCTTACAGCCATTATACCATTGTCCTTATTTCACCACTAAAGACACTGGGGTTAAGGAGGTTGCGAACGCATCTGGTGATGAAGCTAGTACATTCTTTCTTGCTATAATAAAACCCCGGGGTTTCCAATGAAGAAAGGAGCTTTATTTAGTTCTTGGTTTTTGAGACTCAGTGGCATAGCTTCAGCACCATCTTGACTGTAGATGGTTTCCCAAGGTGGGTGACATCACAGTGGTGGGAGCAAGTACAGAAGGCGCTGGTGGGCAAGGGGCCAGACTCACAGAGGGCCAGTCTTGTCCCTTTATAACATTGCTCTTGCTGTAACTAAGTGGCGTTCTGTGAAAATGGCAAGATTCCCTTCTGAGGAAAAAGTCCTCAGTGACCTAGTCATCTCCCACTAGGGTCTGCTTCTCAGACAATCTCCTTTTCCTTAATGCACCCCACTAAGGACCAAGATTGCGGCACATGAAGCTTTGTGGGGCACATGTAAACCATATCCAAACCCAGAGAGCTGGGGCTCAGGCTCCTGCCTGCCTTCAAGGTCTCTGTTTTTTGTCTGGACTCTTTCAGGCTTCCCCTTGGAGCCATCTGCACTTGGTTCTTGTCGTTTCAGCTGATCTTTCCCAGGCTTTAGGGTGCCTCCATGCATCTTGACTCTTTCCCTGCTCTCCCCATTAGTCATGAATGAAAATGGTGAATCAGCTCTTCGGCTCTGTGCCTTTGATTTGCTTCTGGGGGAGACAGCCTTGTTAAAGCTTATGGCTATTTTAAATAACTGTAATTACGAGCACTCTACATCAAAAGCATGCGCTAGCCGGGTGGGTTTGCACATAGAAATCCACTCTCATTATCACCATTTCGGAAGGGGCAGACGGGGTGGGTTACACCAACTGCAAGGTAGATGCCCACCTCAAGCTTTCCCACGGGAGTCTTCCATCTCAAATGAGCAGCACTCCTTTAACCAAGCATGATGGTTTTCTGGTTGTTTTATTACATTGAAAAACAATCAATATTAGGGCTGAGAAGGTGCCTCAAGCAAGACAGTGATTCCTGCACAAACATGAGGACTCAAGTTTAACCCCCCCCCCAGAAACCACAATAAAAAAGCCAAACACAATAGCACATAACTATAATCCTAGTGTTGGAGAGGCAGACGGGAGGATCCCAGAGCTAAGTGGGCAGACAGTTGGTCACAATTGGTAAGTCCCAGCTTCACTGAGAGGCCCTGCTGCAAGAAACAATGTGGAAAGTGATTAAGGACGACATGGAACCTTGACCTCTGTCCTCCACATGCATTCATACACACATGCATCCATACACACATGAATTCATACACACATACATTCACCCACACATGCATTCATACATGCATCTATGCACACACGTGTGCCCATATGCACCATACCTAGATGCACACATACAGTCACACAAACATACAAACCAATATGTTAGTGTCTGGACTTTGAAAAATCTTAATATTTGAGGTTTTAAAAGACATTACCAAAATATTCTTTTCCTCTTGTTTTCCCACCTCGCTAAAAAAAATAGTGTATTTTTATTGTAGGAAAATTATAAAAACATAGGAAAAAATAAAGAAGGGCAGAAAAAAGAAGTCCATTTGTTGACCTCTCTTCTTGGTTTTCCAGGAGAAAAGACTCTCAATTAGCTAGTCTATCATAGAATGGTGTGATAAAACATCTTCTTTTAGCTTTGGTATAAAATACAGATTTCTGAAAGTTCAGGTTAAGAGTAAGAGCATATTAAATAGCCTGAGTATGCTTGTCTTTAGAGTGCCATTGTCTCAGGCTGGAGAGATGGGTTAGTGGGTTAGAGCACTTGGTGCTCATGCAGAGGACCCAGGTTTGGTTCCAGCACCCACATAGTAGCTCACAACCACCTGTAATTCCAGTCCTATGGGTGCCTTCTTCTGGCCTCTGAGGGTACAGTGCACACAAATGGTGCACATACATACATGTAGGCCAAACACCCCAACACATGAAGTAAAATAAGTATATGAATCTACAAAGAAATGAATGCTATGGACTTTTGAAAGCTGGTAATTTCTAGTTTGTAATTTTCTTTCTCTAGCTCTTAGCAACAATTTACCACAGAAACATGCAGCAAGACTCTTGTTGAAATTTTACTTGTATCCATCTCTAAAAGATGCTTTAGAAATTATATTGAGCCGGGTGTCATGGCACACGCCTTTAATCCCAGCACTCGGAGAGCAGAGGCAGGCAGATCGCTGAGAGTTCAAGGCCAGCCTGATCTACAAGGTGACCCCAGGACAGCCAAGGCTATGCAGAGAAACTCTGTCTCAAAAAAAAAAAAAAAAAAAAAAAAAAAAAAAAAAAAAAGAAAGAAAGAAAGAAAGAAAGAAATTGTATTGAATGTTTCAAATATATGTTGGCATGTGAGTACTACTGGTCATTTTCAAAATTAATATCCCCCTTGTAGTTCTTTATAATGTTAGAAACACCATGCCTTTGGGAGAATGGGAAGGCATGCATGCAAACACTCAACACTGAATCCCACACTGCATACAAGAGGGAAACGCAGAACATGCCTATGATAGGCCCATCACAGCAAAATGCTATTTAGTTGGTGTGGCCAGAAAGTTGGAAACCACAGTTTATCCTCTCTCTGCACATGCCTGAACTTTAAAGTGGTGCCACTCTGTAGAGCACTGCAAAGCAGACCACACATATCTTTTTTTTTTACTTTTTAAAATTAATTTATTCTTGTTACATCTCAATGTTTATCCCATCCCTTGTATCCTCCCATTCTTCCCTCCCCCCATTTTCCCATTATTCCCCTTCCCTATGACTGTGACTGAGGGGGATTACCTCCCCCTGTATATGCTCATAGGGTATCAAGTCTCTTCTTGGCGACCTGCTGTCCTTCCCCTGAGTGCCACCAGGTCTCCCCGTCCAGGGGACATGGTCAAATCCGCACATATCTTTTTAGCAGTAGATTAAGAAGCAGAATTTTAATAAAGGCAGAGGTACCCTGTGAGGAGTGTTCAAGAAATAAATTTACAAGAATAGTTCTCAGTCTGTTTACTCATGTAATCCTGTCTGCCTAATAGCATTTATTAATTTCCAGGTGACCCCACATAAAAATTTATCTCATTATAATTTCAACAGATCAAAGTAAATACCCTTTACTCAGTACAGTGCTTTATCCTCAGAGCTTGAGTCAGTCCAGGACATGGTGGACATGCAGTCCTTTACTCTGCCCTCTTTCCATTTCCTTTCTTGGTTAATGGACTTGTCGCCAAAGTCATCTTTGGGTCCCCATTTTCCCACTATACCCATCCAATTTGCCTGTCTGGAGAATGACTCTCCCACCTCTGCTGTCATTGCTCAAGATTATTCATAGTTGGTTGACATGATGTAGATGCCTTTGTTAGGACTGGGGACCGTGAACACGTCCAACATGTCTAGGAGAGAGAGGAGTCGAAGGAGCGATGGGGTGTGGAGGTGGTGGGGTGTGGCGACGGTGGGGGTCGGGGGTGAGGGTGGTGGTGGTGGTGGTCCAGCCTTGGTGAGGTCAGGGCCTGAAGAAGGTTGGGTGTAGGAGCGTAGAGGGAGCAATGGGGCAGGCATGGGGATCAGGAGGAGTTTTACAGCCTGGCTGGCTGGCAGCCAGAGTACTTCTTTGTACAGAACTCAATCGGCAGAGACAGATGCATGTTGTTCCGAAACCTAGAGCATGTATTCCTTTTGTGCCCAGACACATGTTTTAACTTCTGCTTGGTCATAAGTTTAGTCATCATTGATAAACCATGACAGAACAGAATTATCTTTTACAATAATTTTTCCTCATCGACCCCACCACCTAACTTTTAACAGCCTTGTAGTTTCAAGGGCATATTTTACCAAGGCATGATGGCCTGTTCTCTGGCTGGTAGATCTTATGGTTTCAAGGGCTCTAGACAGAAAGAAAATCTCCAATCCAGCCTGGGCAGATTGTTATGTCCCAAGCAGTGTATTATCAACTTTTAATAGTCAGAGTACAAATTGTCTTTAGGCCCAATAAAAATCTTCAGGCCAAAGTTGCTATACTTATTATTCAATTTTTATAACATAGTGTTTATATTTTATATATTTGTAGAATTTATTTATATAGCTAATCTTGGTATTTTTTGTTCCTTGGTCATATGACACTGTAGTGGCCTTGTATGAGTTCACTTTTTCTAAGAAAGAGAGGTATTTTTTATTAAATATTTTTTATTTTTTACATATACACTTATTTTTACACAATATACAATAAGCTACCTACAGCAAGAAGAACCATGAAACAATCAGGAATTCTATAAATGTTACACTCATAGTGTTTTGGCTATTTGTATTTGGCAGGCTCAAAGAGAACGTTTTTCTTATCTTGGTGCATCTAAAATTCTGAATGTAAATCAATATCTATCGTATCTCATCATTATCAACTTGTCCATCAGTAAAATGTAGAGGCTTTATCTGCTGCCAACTTCTCTAGCCTACCGAATGTTGTTTACCTTTTAAAGTTTACTCTGTTCTGATTGTCTTGTTCTTGAGTAAGTGCAGGAGCAGATGTGCCAAAAGCATCTTTGAGTCAGAGCCTCATAAGGAGGTCTCTGGCATCTTTATTTGAGTCACAACCTCCAGGGCATAAGGAAGAGATCTTCAAGTAGGGCCAGATAAGGACATCTCCCTAAAAAGTGGGAGAGGTAGTAGGCTCAGGACATTTCTGAGGAAGCTTAGAAGCAGTCCTCCTGGGAGAAGGCATAAATGATTCATAAGAAAATTTCCATCAACCCAATATCCCCAAGTTGTACAAATAATAAAAGCCCCCCCGCCTCCACCAAGCATGCAATACATAGAGACCAAGGCCAAAAAAGTGGGAGACTGTACCACAGTGATTGGATCACTCGGCTCAGCTTTGCTGGAGCTTTGTTGAACAGCTGTGGTGACTTTGTGAATTTTGCTGTTCCCATTAGATACGTCTGTGCCACAAAGGGATATTGCCGGATGCCCCCCTGGAATCAGGTTTCTTACTAGTGAGCGTATCCTACATAGTGGGATGGAGTCTATGGCTTCCAGAGAATTTATGCAATTACCTAAGGCAATGTACCTCAATCGTCTTTCCCAATAGTGCCACGGAGCTCCAGGTCAGTGCTATGATGCAGCTATGGTGGAGCATAGGCATGTGACAAGAACAACACTTGGGGAATTTTAGGTTAGGAACTAGATATTGCTCTGAAGGTTTCTTCATCTGCTGCCGCCGAGACAATGTAAGGAGCAATGATAGCATGCCTTCTCAAGCTCACTTCAGCTTCCAAGTCCATTTCCCCCAGGCTGTGTTGAGTTGTACGGAAGGGTGTTCCAGGCACCAAGAGAAACTCAGCACATCAGAGTGTGGGTTTCAGAGGTCAGCAGGAACGTTGAAAGGAAGCTGTGTTGGGATCGGGGGTTGTCAGATCTGGGAAGCCTCATAAAACATTTTGGGAGACAGAGACATCACCTTATTGTCAATGGGAAGCCCATGACACTATGGCTGAGATTCAGTTAACACGGCCACTGAGGAAAGAAAAAAGCCACACATAGTGGGGGAAATGGTGTCAACGTCTGGTATTGCAAAGAAATAGATGAGCAGAGACAACCACAGAGCAGCTGTCCACCATGGTGTGAACAGCCTCCACCACATACTCCCACCACCAGGGACTGAGCTGCTCCGCCCAGCCTTCCCCACAGTGATGAATTGAAGCTGGGAGCCAAAATAAACTCTCCTTTCCTGAAGTCATTTTTAGGTGTTTTGATCACAACGACATAAAAGTAAACCAGATAGCCATCAAGGATAATCATTGATAATAGCACATAATCAATGTCTCTATAATATCATTTATGTAATTTTTACTTATTTATTTATAAAAAAGCATTAATATTTTACTTTTCAAGAAATTTAAATGGAAAAATGACAAGAAGTGTGCTTACATTCTTGCAATAATTACTTTGCTTTCTAATAAAATCAGTATCTTTAAAAGCCCTAGATGACCTTTTGAACAACCCTGATAGACATAAATATTTATATTTTGAATGATGTGGTTACTGCCCAACACTATTTCCCTTACAATTTGTTAAATGGGAGAATCAGTGTTCTCCATTTTAAGAATATAAATTTAGAGACCATTGCTAACTTTAAAAATGACTTTCATATTACTAGAAAAAAAGTGCCCTCAATTTAAAATATTTTGATACTTTGATGATTAATTAATTTGGAAGAGGAGGGTAAGGAGAGGAACTTTAAGTTGAAAGGTCACGTGAAGATTACTGAGGAACTAATATGCAACATTGTTAGTGATTATAATCAAAAGAAATGGATTTAATTGGCTAATTTTAAAAAGGAGTGTTTATTTTTATTTTATGTGTATGGATGTTTTACCTGTGTCTGTATCTGTGAACCATGTGAATGCATTGCCTGTGGAGACTAGGGCATCACCTGGCTTGTGTGTAGCACCCTCAGAGGTCAGAATCGGGTATTACATCCCCTGAAAGTAGAATTACTGAGAACTGGAATGGCTGTGAGCTGCCATGTGGGTGCTGAGAACCAAACCCTTTGTCCTCTGTAAGAGCAGCCAGTGCTCTTAACCATGGAGCCATCTTTCCAGCCCCGCTCCCCCCAGGAGGCTAATGTTTTTAACAGTAAACATCTTTTCTGAATCCCATCTACTCTATAAATAGCAGCATACTTCTTGCCTGGGTATTTCTGAACGCTGTTTTGAAATAAACTGTCAGTAACAGTGGGTGGGGTTAAATGTAGCCTCCTTAATTGCCTCAGATCAGCATAGTTTCCAGGGATAGGCAGAACCTGTGTGTGCATCTCTCACACTCTGCCTCACTGGGAGATGTCCCTTTCTCTTCTTTTGTTTGTAATTTAAAGTTAGATTACCTGGCCTTCTCTTCATGCAGTGCCCAAGGTGCTTCACTGGTGGCTCCCATCTATCTCCAGGAGGCCCTTTTTCCACTCGTCATTCCTTTTAGCTGGTTACCTGGAAACGCCACCTCTCTGATGGGTTCCAGAAAAGCTAAGAAATTGTAGGTTATATCATTTTTTCCCCGATTGTTAGGGTTCAACTGACACTTTGTGGAAGGCCTTCTGTGCCTTTGAAGAAAGTGCTCCTTGGTATGTGTCACTTTATCTTACATCACTACAAAATGCAAGCACTCAACACATGTAACAAGCGTAACAGCTGCATAAAAAATGCTTAGTCTCTGTTTCTTTTTTATTCTATTCTGTTATTTTCTTTGACATGCTATTCTAGTTTATTGAAATTGACACTGTAAGTTACTGAGTTTCAAACTAACTATAATTTTAAACCGAGTCTGATAGGGAGGCAGATATATAAATGTATCATCACGGTGTAATGTGTTAATTTCTACAACAGAATGTACTTTACATGCACACAATATGTATTCTATAAGAAAAGTTCTTATTTGAAAGTATACTTGGCCTTCCTTAATTTAACTTAACTCCCAGCTGTAATAGGAAGAGGAAGAACCCACTTTAAAGGATGTTTTTCTCAGAAGCCCCATCAGTTTAATGTCTTAATTATATGTATGTGTGTTAGGGGCGGGGTTATGTGCACAGGACTGCAGTGCCTGTGGAGGAATGAAGGAATCCTACGATGGTAGAGTTACAAGCAGTGGTGAGTTGCCTGACTTAAGTGCTGGGAACTGAACTCTCATCCTCGGCAAGAACAGTCACTATGTATTCTTAAACTGCTGAGCCATCTGTCTACCCCAAGGACTTGTTTTATTATTATTATTATTAATTAAAATGTTATTTATTCCTCTCTCAAAAATACATTCTAACTGCAATTCTTCTTTCCACTCCTTGCAGCCCTGCCCCCACCTCCTTTCCTCTCTCCCCCAGATCAATTTCTCTTCTGTTTCCTTTTAGAAAAGAGCAGGGTCCCCAGGGACATCAACCAAATACAGCATAACAAGTTACAATAAGACCAAGCATAGACCCTCAGACCAGGTCTGGAGGAGGCAACCCAGTAGGAGAAAAAGGGTCCCAAGAGCAGGCAGAAGAGCCAGAGACACCGTCCCCAACCCACATGCACTGTTAGGAGTCCCACAGGATCACCAAGCTACTCAACCATACCATACCATATACTCAGAGGACCTAGCACAGACCAATGTAGACTCCATTGTGGATCTACTAGATGCCAGGTAACCAAAAGCATGCCACACCACACCATGGGACCAACTCCCTGGGAAACTACGTTTGGGACAGACCCTGCCTGTCCCAATTGCTTCATGTTTGCTCCTGCCATCGTTGCCACCAAATAAGTGCTCAAGGGTCCTCATGTGCCATGTCAGTCTATAAAGTGTCAATGTCTCATACCCATTCTCTCCTGTTCATGAGCAGGTAGGGGAAATGGCCAAGCCACGAGGGACAATGTCCCTCAAAATGAAAAGGAGGTAAAAGGAATCTGCCGCCCTCCCTGTATACTATGACGACTTCTCATTATTTTTCTTCTTAAAATAAAATTTCTTCCCTTTTATTGCTTTGATTGTCACTTATTCATGCCTGACTTCTAAACCTACATCTAGTACAATCTTTTCCCCCTCTGAGGTCCCGGCATAAAATATACAACAACTTCTTAATTGACATCTCTGTCTGCGCCTCAGAAGCCCCATCAGTTTAATGTCTTGCGTGTCCATGGCTGGCCCGTGATCTTTCCCACAAAACCTCCAGTTTCCTTCCATCATTCTTAGAAAGGTTTTTATTCCCTCACCTCATCCCTAATTCATCAGCAAACTTAATAATTCATTTTCTCCAGTGTTTCTGAAATCCACCTGCCTGGCTCAGTCTCCACCATGACCTTTTTTTTTGTACTAATGACCAGACTTTTAACCAGTCTACCAGTTGCCTCATAGCCAATACAAACCCAAGCACACGGTTCTATTTCTTGTTCTCATTCAATACCTTGTAAGAGCTCCTGGTTGGACCCTGAGGGAACTTTTCTGTACCTGGACTTTTTTTTTTTTTTTTTTTTTTACAAATTTCACATGGAAAGCTTTCATGTGCAGTATAAGCAAACTTTGAACAAACCAAGTGTGGTGAAAAATAGTTTTCAGTGGCCTCTGTAGAGAGTAGGCAGATACGTCTCCAAAAATGTGGGCAGAATCAGTGGCCACCAGTGTCTTTAAAACTCCTGTGTAATGAAGATGATTTAATTCATGGCAGACCTGCTTCACACAGTGACACGTGTTTACCGATTTGATACCTTGAGTCTTAGAACTCCCCAGACTAGGCTACATTCTATTAAGACAGGTATGGTGGTTTGAATGAGAGCTGTCCCCAATTTCTCAGATATTCAAAGACTTGGTCCCTAGATGGTGGCACTGTTTTGGGGAGGTTTAGGAACTACAGTCTGGCTGAAGGAACTGCATTCTTGGGGGCTGGACTTTGAGATTACATAGCTTTACCCAACTTCAGCTTACTCTCTCTGCATCATGGTTGCTGCTACTGATGCAGTCATCTCTCAGCTCCCTGCTCTTGGTGTCATGCCATGCTGCTTGCTGATGTGTCTCCCTGTCAGGGTGGACTCTTATCCCTTTGAAACCGTGAGCCATAAACTCTCTTCTTCAAATTGGCCTTGGGCACAGTGTGTTATAACAGAAATGTAATCAATGCAGATGGGGACCATCTGTTTCATTCACCAAGTCAGTTGGGTATGTGGGTATGTAGTCTGTTAGTAAAAACAAGAGGGTGGAGACATTCTGAACACAGAGTTAATTTGGCAGTGGGGGCTGCGTGCCACACAGGTCCGCAGTTACATAATCCCACCGCTGGCTCTTTGTGGTGTTTTGTACCGTGTTAACTAATGCAGAACTTGATCCCCTAAATTCTTTTCTGGGGTGGCTCTGGAGGATGATTGGCCCCTGGAGAAGTTTGCATGAGATGTGGAGGATAGAAGTGAAGGAGCAAGGTCAGTGTAGGTCACAGGGCCTTACCCCAGCCCAAGCACATCGCCATGAACTGGCAAGAGGCCACAGCCACCTCTGCAATTTTCCTGCTCTACCAGATCTCATCTTCCAGTTTCTTCAGTTCTCAAGCCCTGTGCATGTACAGCAACGCAGCAAGTGGCACTACCATTTTCTGCATCATTGCATGTCATCAAAGCTGGAAGCAGTAAGGGACGGGTGTAGATTCTAGATTCTAGATTCTAGATTTTCCTTCTTGCTCTTGCTTTACATCTAGCTCTTCTTCCCCATTATAAGCTCCACTAATCTGCAGATCCTTCTGGCCTGTTTGAGTCAGAGGTGACAAACCCTCCATAGATTCCATACTAGATGGTACACTTACTTGAGTTCAAATTCCTATAACAAAATGCTTATTTCATATCATTACTGAATATTCTGCTTTTTAAAAAAATCAGAATTATCTTATACTCCTATATAACGTTGAGCCTGCGGCCATTTAAAGACTTTGCTTGGTTTTGCTTTGTTGTTCCTACCAAGCTACAGTTGCTCACCCACTGCACTCACAGGAGACCAGTGCAAGGCTGGTGACAGTTAAAACCATACATAGAAGTCCTAATTAAGAACATAATTGCACATGCCAAGGCGAGCCAGTAAATCTAAGGTCATTTGCTTTCTCTGTGAACTTGAACCTGGCCCTTCACCATCATGAAACTGAATCCTGTCATTTGCAAGATAAAGGCAATAGTACTGTGCTATATAGTCGGGGTCCTCCAGAGAAATGGAGCCAATGTAAACCACACAAGAGATTATCATAAGTAACTCTCTCATGTGACTGTGGGGCCAGAGAATTCCCATAGTCTCTCAAGCCATAGTCAACTTCCAGTTTGATGCTCTGAGGACCACAGCAGCCAAAAGTGTAAGTGTCTGTATGAATTTAGATCAATGTCCCACCTTGAAAGCAGTCACTTAGAGAGAGCGAAGTCCAATTCTCCCTTCCCACCTTTTATTGCCACCATGCCTCTGTCAGTCTCTAAGAGAGTGGAGTTAGCATCTCCCACGACAAAGACTTCACTTACTAACAACTTTAACAGGACTCGTTACAGACAGTTTCATACAGAGACTTGTAAAAGGACTCATCCCAAGAACCTGCTCATCACTGTCAATCCAAATAAATTTCATGAAGGTCCTAGTAACGGCTTTCTTAGCAGTAAGCCAGCACTGATACCTGTAACAACCTCTGTGACCTCTAACCTTTGTGACCTCTAACCTTTGTGACCTCTAACCTCTGTAATCTTTGCTTTCAAAACGGCTTATACAAGTTTCTTGGTTTTAAAAAGAATCCCTCCACTTTTCCTGCCTCAGCTATAATTGGAGGAATGTGACCTATAACGAGCTCACCACAGATTACAAACCCCCATACACAATTTTGTTGTTCTCAAATAAACTCCCTCACACAGAAGAACCTATCTCTCTCATATTCTTTCAAGAAGCAGGAGGAGGGCCACCCACATCATGTGGGCGATCGCTCTATTCAGTCTGTTGGTTCCGATGAAGAACTCACCTAAACTCACCCCAATGGGGCACACTCAGAGTGATGGTCAGACAAATGTCTGGGCAACTTCTGCCCCGTGTAGTAGAGGGTTTAAGTTGGCCACCATGCACTCTTGTGTTCTGTTCCCAGCACCCACATGGTAGCTTACAACCATCTATAACTCAATTATAGAAGAATATGAAGTGATCTTCTAGGCTCTCTTGGGTACCAGGCGTGCATGTGGTACACGTGCATGGGAAAACATTCACATACATAAAAGAAAATATCCTTTAAAAGGAGAATGAGCTTCATGCAGAGACATGGCTAGTGAGACCAGAGAAAGGATAAGTAGCTCAATAAAGTACCTCTTCCATGACAAAGCCCATTGGTAAATGGAATCAGTGTTGGTAGGAGTGTACTGTTATCAGCACACACACATACACACACACACACACACACACTGCATGCATACGCACGCATGCACATGCTTTCTTCCTCTTCCTCTCAGAAGAGATGGGGCCAGGAATGAAAAATGCCCTTGAGCTATTTGATTTGCAGGGAGCAGGGAGCAAAAATTTTCATATGTTTGACTTTATCCATTCATTCATTGGCTCCTATTGTATAGACTGCTGTCTGCCCTTTCCTGAGGACTACATGTTACCTACTAAAGGTGTACAGAAAGGCAGATACTCTATGTAGGACACAGCAACCTAACCCTCAGAGCGTTCCCATCCACACAGGGAAGAAGATACCCTATGCTAATGATTGCTCTGACATTTGATTAAAGGATATTTATGATGAAGAACACCCAAAAGTGTGATTATACACCAGGCAGACTGAGTCATTTTATTCCAATAAAAGGAGAAGAGGGAATTTTAGGCCAACTTGAGGCTTTGGTACAAACTAATTAAAAAGCAACCACAAGGAAGAGAGAATGGAATCCCAATCAATGTGACTATGAGGGATTCATCTTTTATAATTGTGCCCCAGTGTGTCTGGTCCTCTAGAACAAAAACCATACCTCCTAGTTTAAATATCAGGAAATTTTATCAAATGCTTGTGTGCGTTTTATGGATAAAGAAAATCGTTTTTAATAGCATTTTTAAAAGATGGAATTAAACAGTGGCTCCAACTCCAAGATTCAATAGCCTCGGGTTATCATAAGAAAGATGATAAAATATTCATTTCTTTGTAATTAGTCTGAGTTAGAGGTAAGACGAGGCGGGGGTGGGGGAGAAGGCCTGTAACTTTGAAGCAGTAGTTTGAAAAAAAAAAAAAAGATGCTCTGTATAAGAGAGAGAGTAAATGGTGCTGTATTTGACAAAGACTACAAGGTCACCCAGCATACCGCTGTTGCTTCTCTGATCCCCAACCATCAGTTTGTCGGCAAGCGGGCATCACCAATGAGTGTCCACTCCGCTTAGCCACACATTGTACTGCCCCCCCCCCAACTCTGTTCTAGTTTGCACAGGATATTTTCCACTGCCTCTTCTGCTCTGCTTGGTTTTTTTTTTTTTTTTTTTTTTTTTCATGGTTTATTTTACTTTTATGCAACTCCAAGGAAGCAAGACTTTGAAACCCCAGCCTGTACCCTCTTCACCATGGTAATTATGGAGCATTGGAGGTCACGGCTCAAACGATGCTGTCCGGATTCGTGTGTAGTGTCTAGGAGTTTCTGTACTCCTTAAAGTTCCTCCATGGACTTCATCTTGACAGCCAGTCAGTCAACGGATAGATAAACCTTTTCAACGTGAAGTGATACAGGGAGTCCTCTGGGGAGTCGAGATAAAGGAGAAACCTAATGAAATCTAATGACTTTCTCTCTTCCAGTTCTCAGAGTTTTGAGGGTTTTTTGTTTGTTTGTTTGTTTGTTTGTTTTTGGTGTGGGTGGGTTTTGTTTTGTTTGTTTTTGCTATACATTTTCATAATACTAAACATGCCCATATGCAAATGTAAAACCTGAAAATTAGTGTTGGTTTTGGCATTGGTGACAAAACCCGGAGGCTTTACACATACTGGGTGAGCATGTACCTCACCACTGAGCTATAAGCGATGCCAAAGGCAGTTTATATTAAGTGACTAATTCATATGTGTGTGTTCGTGCCATAGCATATATGCTGAGGTCAGAGGACAACTTGCGGGAGTCAGCTTGCTTCTTCCACAAAACCATTCTGATGATCAAACTGAATCCCCTGGGCTTGGTGGCAAGCACCTTTACCCACAGAGCCTTCTAGTCAACCCAAATGCAATTTTAAAAGATGCATCTGTTGGTACCATGTTCTGACAGGCAGTCTGGGGATGCATATGAAGATACTCAACAGTGCTCCCAAGCTCACACTCACCATACCAATCTCAGAAATCTACTCTAAAAATATTCAGGAATGTGGACAAAAATATGAGGAGTTTATCAATGGTTCTCAACCTTCCTAATGATACTACCCTTAAATACAGTTCCTCAATGTTGTAGCAACTCCTAGCCATAAACTTATTTTTGTTGCTATTTGTAACTGTAATTTTGCTACTGCTATGAATCATAATGTAAAAATCTGTGTCTTCTGATGGTCTTAGGAGGCCCCTGTGAAAGGGTCATTCAACCCCTGAAGGGGTCTCAACTCACAGGTTGAGAGCCACTGCCTTAGATGTTCAAAGGGAAAAACAATAGATAATTAAATTAATTTAATCCATAAAATAAACCATTTGTAGACACCAAAAATATATTTTATAGGTGCATTTAATGGTATAGGAGGTCATTTAATATTGAATGTCAAGTTAAAATGAGTAGAAATCATATTATCTAAATCAAAGAGTTAAGAACATGGGCATTTGAAATCTGTGTGTTAATGGTGGAATTATAAGATATGTTAAATTTTTCTTCATAGTTCTGTTTTCTAATGGATTGGTTTATTGTGTTAATTGAAAAAATTAAAAGTCATTGCATGCCTACTATGCATCGAGGACATTGTTCTGCATGTGCTTGAGTGATGCTTATGTCTAGGAAGCGTGAGACAGGTGAAATCATGTGTTTTATCTGCACCAGGCAGGAGACATGTGGGATCCCGCTTGCATTAACTCTGCATATGCTTTATTTCCTTCTTATGATGTTTCTTGCAGATTAAGGACTCCATTTCATTTATTTCCTGTGTATCCCTGACTCAGAGGCAGTTTTAGGTGTGGAGCCTGTGCACTATTTTTAAAGTCCTCAGCACTAATCAAGACCATGGAGACGGCTTTAAAAAGCTGGGTTGAATTGAATTCTCAAGCCACAGCGGATGCTCTTGGTTATCAATCAAGTGAGGTCAACCCCAGCTCTTCATCTCAGGCCCTGACAGAGAGAGCACCCACACAGAGAAGCATGTTCTCTCTTAAAGGGGGAGCTCATAGTATCCCCAAAGCAGAAATAAATGAAATACTGTCCATAAAATGATGCCACATATCAAACGTGCATTTGCCTTTAATGAATACTTCATTTTTATTTCTTATCTGTGGATTAAACCGTGTGTAGCTTCTGGCATTCAACCACTTTTTATCTGCAAAATGGCAGTTCCCTGTGACTCAGTGTAGTAATTAATGGTTCATTGTGCCAAGCTGTAGTGTCCCTGATAGATTATATGAAAAAAGGTATAGCTTTGAACTGCAACAGAGAGCAACAAGTTAATGTCATCATGACAAAATAAGTCAATAAAATCCAGAGAACTTAAGATACTTTTTATGTGTATGGGTGTTCTGTCCATATACGTATGTATGTATGTATGTATGTATGTATGTATGTATGTATGTATGTGCACAATGTGTGTGCAGTGCCGTTGGAGACCAGAAGAGGGCATTGAATCCCCCTGGGACTGACTGGAGTTACAGATGGCTGTGAGCCACCATGTGCGGGCTGGGAACGGGAAGAGCAGCTGGTGCTCCTAACTGCCTCCAGCCTGTGACTATTCAATTTTAACCTGGAGCCATGGTCATGTCTGCAATGTTTTACAAGCGGAAGAGTACAAGAAAACTGAAGCAAGCTTGTACGCATCCAGAGCTGGGAGATGCCTGGTCGACTGAAACCAGAGAGCCAGGAGATCTAGATGTTCCATTCGCCTGCCTACAACATTTACAAGTCATATGAAAATGCCATACATAATTTTAATTTAATTTTTAAATAGATTTCACCACTCAAACATGCAGTCCAGGAGAGAGGGAAGTTTTTCTAGTTTGTGCAATGTTGTACTCTTGAGCTCACTTGTCTGCCACACAGCAGATAAATAATCCCTAAAAATATTAAAAGCCATGCCAATGAACAAAACAGACAAGGAACAAATGTTTGCCACAAAACAACAGAGAGTTCTAATGAGAAAGAGGCATGAAAAATGTAAGTGATGGGGATGTAAATCTCAACAGGAAAACCACAGGATCAAAATGGGCCATGAAAGGTGTGGGAATGTATAAAAGAATCGCTCCAGACTGGCAGGAACTAAAAAAAAGGCACAGTCCGTTGATTAGGAATGTCTTGACAGAGGAACTGTGTTACATCAAACAGAGCTGGTGAGAAGGTGAGTTGCTTCAGGTAGTATGTGTGTGTGCATGTGTGCGTATGAGTGCCCGTGTGTGTGTGTGTGTGTGTGTGTGTGTGTGTGTGTGTGTGTGTGTGTGTGTAGAGAGGGAGAGAGACAGACAGACAGAAAGACAGACAGACAGAGAGACAGAGACAGAGAGAGAGAGAGACAGAGAGAGAGGCAGACAGAGAAACAGAGAGGCAAAGACAGAGAGACAGAGACAGAAAGAGACAGAGAGAAAGAGAGAGAGGTGTGAGGGAGAATAGAGAAGGGAGAGAGGTAGACAAAGACAGAAAGAGAGAAGAGACTTGAGCCGTGGTACGCAAGGATTCTATTACGGAACAGTGCTATTATGGTGTCTTCTGATGCCACCTACTAAATATATCTGTGTCTGTGTGTTGGTGTGTTTATACATGTGTGTTTCTATGTGTCTCTGTGTTAGCATGTTATACATGTGTGTGTGTGTGTGAATATTTTGCACTGACATGCTTCCTTTGGGTATCTGTGCCCATAGGAAGGAAAGAATGGTACCTACCCATCTATATAAGTGTGTTTATTACAGCATTATTTCAGAGGAACTAAATAACATACATAGAAACAGTGGGATTGCTCATCAGCAAGGCGATGGCTGAATAAATTATAGCATATTGCGGAATAAAATGTTATGCAGTCACTTGAGAGTTATTATTAAGAAAAATACAGGATTTGAAAATATGTGCATGTTCCAGTTTCTGCAAAGTAGTGCCTAAACCTCTCTATGGATCTGTTTATATTCATATACACAGTGTAAATGCTCATATATTATACCGAGCCGTTCATTTAGGAGCAGGTAGGCATAGAGCACAATACCATAGTCTGCACTGTAGGTTGTTACTATGAGTAGCTTGCTGTCTGCAGCGGTAATGTAGATTGAGAAGGCAGTGCACGGAAGCCGAACTGACATACTGCATTTTCAGATCAGAACACATGATATGATCACACCTACTGAATTTATGTAACGTTATATGTACTTTTTTATGTATATGTATTTTTTTTTCAGAAGAAAAAAATAACAAGCAGAAGAAGGGAAGCGAGTCTCAGAGGGTCATGATCATTTCAGCCTAGCCAGCATGTCGCAGTGTGGCCATAAACACTATGATACGACATTACAAATGGGAAATATAATAAGGCAAGAACACCCAGACCATTCGGCAGGTGGGAGGAAGTGAATACGTCCCCACCATTTGATAAATCAAAATGAGTTAAGTAAACCTGAGGAACCGGCTCCTGGAGACCATAAAAAAGTCAACAGGGAATTACTGGTAGGGGAAAAAAATGGAAACAGAAAATAATAAAACCAGCACTGGGGAGCATGTTTGTTAGAAGCCAGATCCAAGCTTCTTAAACTTCACAGTGGAGGGAGGCACAAAACTACAGTAGCAGCTTACCTCGACTCGTGCTGGAAGTTTGTCCACCGCTGTGCAATCTAGAGTGCAGTGGACAAGGTACAGGGTTGGTTTGCTTGCTCGTTGTTTGTCGGTAGATTGGGTCTCACTGTGAGTCGGGGCTGAGCTCAGACTCTCAGGTCTACGTCAGCTCAAGTGCATGCATGTGCTACCGTGTCCAGCTTCAACCTTAAATCACTAAAATCATGCAATTGCAGAATTTCGTAGTCAGCCAGTGGGGATCATCTTTGAGTAGATTCAGATTTTTTGAAGTTTCTATTTTTACAGTTTTGGGTGGATTTTATAATACGAAACATTACAATTTCACCATCTTAATGATGCTTGGCTTTCAGACAGAGAGCTCACTATATAGACCGGAACTCACTACATAAACCAGGTTGGCCTCAACCTCACAAAGATCTGCTTGCTTCTGCTTCCTGGGTGCTGGCTACCATACCTGTCTTAATAATTTTTAAGTGTGCAATTAAGTGTGCAAGCCTTCAGTGCATTCCCATATTTGTCCCAAAAGATTTTGTTTTCCGGATGTGATGAGGAAACCTGGGTGAAAGTGCACAGGAGTTACCTATACCATTTTTGCTGTTCTCAGTGAATTCATGATTATTTAAACATTTACAGGCTTTTAAGTAGGGCTTCTATGTGCTCTTTGATGGCTTCCTTGCATGTAGGCACAGGAGGGACCTATGCAGGGACAATCGCTACATGGCCTTCGTCACACACCTTCACTCTGAGAAGATTGGCCTCCTCCCTTTACCTCGCCATGCCTCTCTGGGAGCTTTGTAAAATGTTATGTTAAAAAATGATGGCATTACAGAAAGTGGTTTTGAAAACTGTTGCCTCTCCCCCTTTGTTTTAATGATGAGACACATATCCTATTTCCCAAGGTCACTAAACTAATAAACAGTAGGACCAAGGACTTTTAGATCCATTGACCTTTGTCTCCTAAAAGGAGATGGAATAAAGAGATTTTCTTTTTGAGAAGATAGAAGGATCCTTGTTCAAGACATTCAGCAAATGCTTAGTGAATATATGCTGAGTGCTAGGAACTGTGATGGGCAGCATGTATGTGTGTGTGTGTGTGCGTGTGCGTGTGTGTGTGTGCGCATGCATGCACATGTAGCAGGAGAAGGAGTGGAGTGCAGTGGGGGAGTAGGGAGGTAGAGGGCATAGTGTGAGGACAACAGGGCAGGGTCCTTTGTGCCATGAGTGTATTACACAGAAGGTTGGAGTGTTAATCAAAGACTCAAACTAACAAATAAGTATTTCAAACTGAGAGAGAAAAAGAAGAGACATCACACGATGAGCAGGTGTAGTAGACAGTGACCTAAAAATGGTCAGGACAAGACTCTCCGAATCTGTAGGGTGGGTGAGAGTTAGCTGGGCATGTGTGTAGTAGATATTATAATTTAAAATGGATGCTATGCAGCTTATAATAACGGAAGTGTCGTAACTTACATCATGTGCATTGTAGGTTTATAGCCTCTGAGGAGGCTTTACAGACATTGTTCTAGAGGAGACCACGTTTGGGTCTAGCAAGCACACTCCATTTCTTCTGTGAGGCTCCCATCTCTCCACCAGAGCAAATGGCCTCGCTCTCTCTCCTGAAAAGCATTGGTGTGGCCTCTTGGTAGAAGTTCCGGGCAGCCTTTGCCAATCAATCTGGCACCGAAAATGCAGTGTCTGGACCATTTAGGGTACAGTGAAAGGCTCTCCAGCCACTGTTGTAAAAGCCTGCAACTTCCATAACGCAAAACACAGACCAGTGTTTGAGCTTTTCCCTTCCTTTCCCAAAGCAGATGAAACATTCTGTCTGTCACCCTCCTGTAAGCGACACAGAGGGGTCTGTACATGCTGAGGCCTTCTTGTGTTCCATCCCCCAACTTAGGGGCATGGAAGGAAGCCCAGAAAACATACCCTTGGGCAGTACCAAAATTTGTGAGGATTATGCAAGCATTTTGCTGACACTTTCAGAAGTGAAAGTAAGAAGAATGCAAGCATAGAGGTATTAAATTGCAGTCCAGAAGGGCTGATATTAAAACCTTTCAGAAATGTTGAATCCACAAAACTTAACAGTGTGAGAGGCCCTGTCCCTCCAGGTCCGAGGGCCCTGGCAATACCCTCATAGCGGTAACAAAGGGACCAGACTACTAATCTGTCTGGTTTGGAATCTGGGTACTTTCTAGAACTCCTCCATTTTGTATTTTTTTTTTAATGCATATTAATGTCACTTTTCATCATCTTTCTCCTAACATCGACTTTCTCTCTAAGCATATAGGCTTGATGCTTGAGTAATTGGAAGAGCATCCCTGCATCCAAAAAGGTTTTATCTCTAAAAAAAAAAAAAAAAAAAAAAAAAAATACAAAACCAACTTTTCATTTTAGCACATGATAATATTTTTAACACTGAAAAATATCATTGCAGAAGATGTGCTGCATGTCTAATGTCTGTTTTGAACCACCCTGGCACCACTCAGTGTTTCCCTGCCATCAGCACCAGCTTCCTAGGACAAACCATGTACCTGCCCTCACCTTGTCTTCATGTTCTGGGCTGGTGGGGCATAGAGAGTATGCTAGCAACGGTGGCTGCCGTTAGCATTTGATTCTGTGCCATATCCAGTCGCACATTCCTTGACTAGAGTCTTTGCTATCGGTGCCAACTTAAGGGAGAGCTTTGGAGGAGACCGAAACGTACTAAAGGGAAGGATGCTAATGTGAATTTCCACTCTGAAAGTGTGTTGGAAAAAGGGAATCAAAATAACCCAAGTAACTCTGGATGTTGCCCAAAGTATTTTTTTTTTTTTTTTACTCCAAAGAAAAATGAAATCAGGATCAATGTATGTGATTTCCACCCTTTTTTCCTGACTTCTGCTCTCTGTTGGAACAGTTTAAGGGGCTAGATGGCAGTGCTCATCAGTATGTAAGATGGGGCTGTGTGTGTGTGTGTGTGTGTGTGTGTGTGTGTGTGTTTGAAGAGCGCCAAGACACAGAGGCAAAGCAGAGCTGCTCCTGTGGCCTAAGCACACAGGAAATGGGGTGAGTGCAAGTGTGTGGGGGGTGGAGGGGGGAGTGCGCACGTGTGTGTGTGCACGTGTTCGTGGTATGCAGCGCTCCAGCCCCACCTGTTTCCAGGCTTGGCAGATGTTGGTTGCTTTTGCTAGGACACCTCTGCAGAATGGTCTCTTCATTTTGGTCCAGGACTGCTCCCCTCTGTCGACTGACTGCTGACCAGACCCTTTGATAGAAAGCAACGCGTCATTAAATACATTTGCAGTTCCCTTCAAATGCAAGATCTATGCAACTCAAGTCACTGTGGCCACAACCATGGACCCTTCTAGAGTCCCCTCAAGCATCTTAGACAAAATGAAACCCCTCCTGTGTCCCCTTCAAATTTAAAGTATACAAAGGTCCCCAGAGAGGAGAAGGAGCCTAACTCCCAGAAACCTCTTCTGCTCCCTCCTGGGAGTGCATAGCATCGCTAGGATTGGGGTATGGGGGCGGGGGCGGCACTTGTGGAATCAGTGAAAATTGGTAGTTTCAAAGGACATGGCTTTGGGGCTAGGGATGGTAGCACATGCCTGTAATTCCAGCCCTCATCAGGCAGAGGCAGAGTGCTTACTGTGTGATATTGAGGCCAGCCTGGTCTCAAGGTCCAGGCCAGCTGGAGTTCTGGGGGCTCATAGTGAAACCCTGAACAAAAGAAAACTATACTTTTTTTTAACTTGGAGACAAGATCGTTTTAGTTTTAGGAGGTCTTGTTTTCTTGTTTCATTTTGTTTGGGCTGCATTCTGCCTCTGCCTCGCTCTAAGAGAGTATCCATGTATTTGCGTTTCTCACTTTCATCTCTAATTGTCACCTCTCCCCTTGCAGCCACATGAATGTGAACCCGGTCAGATGCTGCATCATCTCTCTGAATAACCTAGCCCCCAGCACTCTTCTGTCCTCTCGCTGAACTAAGTGACACTGCACCCTCTTACTCATACGCGCCTCATTGATGGGGCCCGCCGAAGCTTTCATTTATACCATGACCGATATATAACTGAAAAGAGCCAGGCCTTCAAGGAACTCTGTGACATATTGTTGTTGTTGTTGTTGTTGTTTGGTTTTTGTTTTTGGAGACAGGGTTTCTCTGTGTAGCCTTGGCTATCCTGGACTGGCTTTGTAGATCAGGCTGGCCTGGAACTCACAGAGCTCTGCCTACCTCTGCCTCCCCGGGTTCTGGGATTACAGGTGTGCTGCCACCACATCCAGCTTGTGACATCTTTACTTAACAGCTGAAGCTAGTGTGACTTAGATGAAAGAATATTAATCTCAGAAATGGAACTGTCAGTCACATCCCTACACTATCATGGTTCATAGCTGTGCCATCTATTAAAACAGTGATGTGAAGTAGTACTGTTCACCAGTATTTTATGACTGTGAAATGACTTAATTTGTATTATTCATGTTATGGAGCAGATGTGATGTTTCTTCTACAGGCTCATGAACGAAGGGTGTAGTTACTAGCTGAGTGTATTTTGAGAAATACTCAACCCAACCAATGGACTGATCCCTTAATCAATTCGTAACATGATGGCATTGGAGGAAGTAGGTCACATGGGTTTTCCCTGGATGTTTTCTGTCACCTGTCCTTTCTGCTTTTGCCTCTGCGTTCTGGCTTTTGTGAGGTAAACCAGCTCGGCTCTACCATGCCCTTCCTTCATGTTCCTGTCTTGCCATGGGCTAAAATCAATGGAGAAGCTGATTGTGGACTAAAACCATAAGCTAAGAAAAATAAAACAAACAAACAAACAAAACCAAACCAGTCTTTCCTCCTTTGAAATTTTTCCTCCTGAGTATCGATCACAGTGATAAAAAATATGACAGCTTCAAGCACTGTGCCTATCATACCATCAACAGTGCATTATGGGTTATTATTATTTGTGTTGTGACTAGCTTTTCAGGTATTGCTGTTGGTTGTCTGCTCCCTCTGGTCTTCTTATCCGAGTCTGCCTGCACAGTACCTACGGTAGATTTAGGGCAGGCAGCCCATCCAGGGCTAGCTAAGGGTACCAGCAGGGAGTCCTACTAAGGGAAATAGAATATGTAAGATAAATGTACAGTTTCTTTTTCTTTTTTTCTTTTCTTTCTTTATTTTTGTTGGGTTTTTTTTTTTTTGTTTGTTTGTTTGGTTGGTTGGTTTCTTTTCTCTGTGTAGCCTTGGCTGTCCTAGACTCACTTTGTAGACCAGGCTGGCCTCCAACTCACAGGGCTCTGACTGCCTCTGCCTCCCGAGCCCTGGGATTAAAGGCATGCGTCACTACGCCCGGCTCCAGTTTCTTTCTCAATCTGTTCTTTTCTTTTTCTTTTTCTTTTTTTCTCTTTTTGTGCTGGGGTCAAAACCACAGCCTAATTCATACCAGGCATTCTAACACTGTGCCACATCGTCAATCCAAATCTGTCATGGCTACCTCTGTTGGATATTGTGATGCCTGGATGTGACAGTTAAATATGTTGGGGGAAGTAAAGCAAGAATCTCTCTTCCTTCTCTTTCACTTTTCTATGAAGCAAGAGGAGCAGAAGGCCCCATGGGACAGGGTAGCATGCCTGCCTGGTTATCTTTCCCTTCTGGTGAAGAGGGAACATCTGTAGGCAGCTGGCTACGGCACAGTGAGCCAGGAGGCACTGAGGTATCAGGATTTTACTTTTAGATTCTGATGGCTCCCTCTTCAGCCCATCAGCCATGTACTCTGCAGTAGCAGGCCCCCACTCTCTGTCCTGCCCGTTCCTTGGGACCCGCATGGACAAGTCCAGGCCCGTGCCAGAGATCCAAGGCTGCCAAATGCCAATTTTTCAGATGTAGGAAAAGTACTTAGAAAGTTCCCAGAAGATGAACAAGTTGTTGGAACAACATCCTGATAAGATCTAACTGACTAATTCCTTTCCATTATGAACTGGACAGTCCGTACAGATATGGAGTTTTCACATAACTACAGTTGGCCCTCCCGTTTGAGACTTCAATCTTTAAAAAAAGGTCCCCCCCCCACCCCGAGAACTTGTGGAGAACGTGGGTCTTGATTGCTTGCCCTTTCTCGAGAGCTAAATGTATCCCAGGTTCGGTTTGAGTTTGGTATATCCCCCACAGGCTCGTGTTTGAATGCTTTGGTCCCAGCGTATGGAGCCAGTTTGGAGTCTGTGGAGTCTGTAGGTTTTGGGCAGAGCTCGTGGAAGTGGGTCACTCCTGGCAGGCCTTTGAGAGTTATACCTGCCTCTGGTTCTGGCCTGTATTCAAACTCTCTGCTTTCTGCTCTCTTGCCATATCAAGGAACCTCAGCCCCCATACCCCAGCAGCCATGATGCCGCTTCCCATGTCTTCCCCACTCAGTGAACTGAAAGCCTTTTGAAACCATCATGAGCCCTTCCCCATTAAGTTGTCATTGTCAAGAGTTGTGTTCACAACAACATGTCAGTAACTAACACCACTTCTTCCTGATGACTGACAGTCACCTTTAGAGCCAGTTGCAGTATCCGTGTGTGGTGTCTGCGGCCTGATGTCCTGCTTTCGCAATGATGAGCTCTAAGAAGCCAGACAGCTCATGGCACATGCTCCTGAAGGGCAGTATTCTCTTGCCTGTGTGGCAAGAGCATCAGGCCAAGGGTTGAGGTACCTTCACTTGTATATAAAGACATTCTTCTTCATGGATAAGGTGCTGGGCTTGTCAAAAGGCAGAGTCTAGACAGAAAGAGAATATTTTTTTGTAATATCCCTGTGGTAGGTAGAGGTTCGGAGAACCAGGAAGAAAACTTCCAAGGAAGGATCCAGAAGGTCTGAAATAGGGCAGAGAGGTGTGGCCCTTTCAGCCAGGCTGGTAATGATTGAAGAGTAAAAAGAGGAGTGGGGAAAGGTACCAGGCTCTACCTGGTACATCTTTTGCTTTTTCCTTTTCTCTACAACTCCCATATAGAACCTTCTGATTAGTGTGAAGGTTCTTACCTTTGTTCCTAGCTTCTGGCTCTCCCTGACCATGTTGGCACTCTGTCCCCTGTCCCATTCTGCATCCCATTGGTCATCTTCTGCAGAGTCCACGGGCAGGTCCAAGTCCATGCCAGCATATGAGGCTGCTGAGTGCCAACGGTTTAGATACAGGATAAGTACTTAGGAAGTTCACAGAAGAGGGGCAAGTTCTGAAGAAAGGAAGGCTAAATCTAGAAAACGAGCAAGAAATATCCCCCAACTTTGTTAGTTGGCTAATCTAAAGGAATCCTTCCATTCTGATAGCCCAAACTGTCATTTGTAAAACTACATGTGGGGATCCAATAGGTAATTCTGAAACAGAATAGAAAATATCCAAATTCATTACATATTAATCTTTTTATGTAGCAACACTGTATATGTGTATGTGTGTGAACATAACTATATATAGTGAATGTAGATATATTTATACATATATATGAATATATACATATGTATGAATTGCTTTTACCATGAGCAGAAGGTTGAACATTTGAGAATTACTTAATTTTAATAGTTCCACCTGTAAGTCCATTTGGGACCATATGTTTGCCTCCCCTTGTCCCAAGGAAAGTACCCAAAGTGATGAGGCAACTGTCTTCCTGGAAGAAGCCATTGCTGAGTATGGACAAGGTAAGTCTTGAACATTGTGGGTGGAGTCCTTTCTGGTGAAATACTCACTTATGATCTTAGATGTGTCTTCAAGTCAGTTTCAGGTAAGCAGCTGTCTCCCCCTCTCCCTTTTGCACGGCGTGGTGGTTTGAATAGGTATGGCCCCTATAGACTCATGCATTTGAATGCTTGGCTATAGGGAGTGGCACTCTTAGTAGGTATGGTCTTGTCAGAGTAGGCGTGGCCTCGTTGGAAGAAGTGTGTCTCATTGGAGGCGGGCTTTGGGGTCATATGTGCTCAAGCTATACCCAGTGTGGCACACAGTCTCCTTCTGCTGCCTGTGGCCAGATGTAGAGCTCTCAGCATCATGTCTGCCCACATACCACCCTGCTTCCCACCATGATGATAATGGACTAAAGCTCTGAACTGTAAGCCGGCTCGAATTAAATATTTTCCTTTATAAGAGTTGTCATAGGGGAGGGGAATAATGGGAAAATGGGGGCGGGGGGAGGAATGGGAGGATACAAGGGATGGGATAAACATTGAGATGTAACAAGAATAAATTAATAAAAAAAAAAAAAAGAGTTGCCATGATCATGGCATCTCTTCACAGCAATGGAACGATAATTAAGACACATGGGAAAGTGGAAGAAGTGGGCAACCCTTCTTTGATGGTGGCTGGATCTACCTGTATAGTCTACTGGTTCTGAAAATGTGGCTCCGGACAGAGAATGTGACCTCACCTGGTGTCAGATGCCATCACTTTTCACAGGCTCTCGCCTGGCGCCGTGTTGTAGCTTCACTAAGAGACAGTGGCCCTGTGATAAGCAATAAGTCTGTCTGCTGCCTTGTCTGGCTACAGATTAAAGTGAGGGTGTTTCTGCATGAGGTTAGCTCCTGCTTTAGTGAATGGCTCACAGGGGTAGATTTCTTTCTCTTCTGTGGGTGGGCCTCACTCCGCCCTCTGAGTGCTAGAATAGACAATAGGTAGAAGAAGGGGAAACTGGCTCTTCATTTCCTGCTCCTCTGCTTCAGCTGGGACATTGCTCATCACGGCCAGCCCTCGGGCTGTGATTCACAACCCTGGTTTCTCTAGCTCTCAGGCTTTTTGACTGAGACTGAATTACACTGTCAGCTGCCCTGAGCTTGCTGATAATAGATCACAGGGCTGCTCAGCAGCCAGAATCATGTGAGCCAGTTCTTTTGAACAAACCTCTTGTGTAAACACATTCAAGGGCTAGGGATGTAGCTCAGTGGTAGAGCACTTGTCCAGCATCTACAAGACCGTGTGTTCAGATTCTAGCTAAAAAGAAAAGCTTAAAATGGTGAGATCTAGAGAAAGAGATTTCTTACCGATCCTGTTTGTCTGGGGGACCCCTGACTAATGCAAATCTCAGCACGCCTTCTCTCTTCCAGGCTAATGGCAGGTATGCTTAAACTTGGTGGAAAAAAGAACTTGCAAGCATTTGCAAATATTTGTCACGTCTTCGTCATGGTAGAAGCTCAGTACTTCAAAGCCACCTGCCTTGTCACTTCAAACCCTGGTTCTATACTTCCTTTTATCCCTTTACCCTTCTCTCTCCTGAGGGCCATATGCTTTCTGAGACTCATGGACATAATCTCTGAACTTGATCTGGGTCCATCTCTCTGTACCTCTGTTAAGTACCTAGCCCAGCCTCTGTGGGTCATCCATCACCAAAATCCTAAAGGCACTTAGGCTCTCAATATTGACTCTTCCACCTGCCATTTTGGCAAACAGAATTCTTCAATGGGGCCCATATAATGTCCATTTAGACTATTCAGTGTGCTCCAAAATCCAGTGTAACTTTTATTTTGGATATAAGGCTTATTGATTTTTACAACTTTATTGGTCAACCTTCTTAGATATTATAACCTTTTGGGGGCATCAAACTGTTGGATTAAAAGATATGTAGGAAGAAGTGGCCAGTTAAGGGCAAACCTTCAAGTTCGAACTTACATAAAAATTTGGTCCAGGCTACCAAGGGGCAATTCAGGAAAGAATTTCTAGTGGTAAGGCCCGGTTTGCAGTTTTTGCACAGTCTTTGCATAAAGCAGAACTACTTTAATAGCTTAATAGCTGAGAGGTGTTGGCCTTTTAAATTTTCCCCTTGCTCTTCTTCCCACCCCTTAATGGCACAGTGCAGGCATGCCTCTTTTGCTATAAGAGGTCATTCTGAGCACTGATGGTTCAGTATAGAATGTTGTTCATTTAAGCATTATGTATTCAGAGCTGGGGGAAGGCGTGTCAGTAAAGCACAAGCCTTGACAAGCATAAGGGCCTGAAATTATCCCCAGAATCCACATAAAAATCCAGGCGTGGAAGGCCCGTGATATTGGAGACAGAGACAGGAGGGTCCCTGGAAGCTCATGTCAGCCAGCATAGCAGATATGGTCAAGTTCTAAGTTTCTGACAGACCCTTTCTCCTGCAAAATGTGGACAGCATCAGGTCCTATGCTAAGGTTGTCCTCTGATGTCCACACATACATTACTCATGTGTTCATCTCTGTGAGGTCAGGGAGCCAGGCTGGAGCCAGAGTCCTTGAAAAATTTCATCCTGAGACTGGCAGGAGTAGGACTACTTCCTCCTTGCCTGGGCCTGCAGGTCCTGACACACACAGCCTCGTGGCCCCCACTTCTGCCGTCTTTGAGGTAGTTATACTCTGGCAGCTAGGTTACAGATTAAATGTCCTCTCTCCTTGTAAGGTCATGCCCAGCAAGCATCTGGAATTCCTCTTCATGCAGATAAAGTATTCCCAGGACCTTGGCCCTGGCCAATGATGCACACTCACCCCAAAGCTTCTATTCACTCCCCCAAAGATTTAAATAGCCTTTGTTCCCCCCCCCCCCCAATTAAATGAGCTATCTCATTGAAGCCTGCTGCACAGGAAGCCTGCTTCTCACACACTCACTGCTGCCTGAGGTCTCCATCCTCCAGCTCTTTCTGCCTTGCTCCCCGCCTCTTAGGATCCACTGGTTGTCATTCATCATGGGTGGGGAAGCAAGCAGGGTCGGGAACGGCACACTTGTGTCCATGTGTGCAAACAAATGCACAAACTCACATAGACAGTCAAAAACATACACACACACACACACTCACTCACTTTTCTTTAAAAATTAAATGTAAAATATTACAAAATTTCAACCTGTGCTTCCTACAAATAGGTCATCTACACACTGCTTTACATTTTTACAGTGCATATTACTTCCAAAAAAAGGAGACGTATGAAAAATGGGACTCAGTTATTCAAGCCTAGCTAGGTTTAGCCTTTGCCTCTGGGTTCTGGGACGCATAGATTCCCTGGTAGACATGCAACAGATTGATTGTGTCAGATCAAAAGGAGCTGACTACAGTTCCACGACTTCCCCGGGAGCCGAGCTTCCTCTCGCCTCTGCAATAAAACATTCCAGCGAGCGTCTTATTTATTTCTCTCCTTCCCACACATTCAGACTTATTAAAAGAGTGGCATCTGCATTCACAGCTTCTACTTCCTGTGTTAGTTAGGACACTGGGTAAACAAGCTGTTTGAGGCAAGGAAGTACAAAAACACAGTGGCTTTTATGATGTAGAGCCTTTCTTATTAGCAGGCTAGTGGCTCGTGGGCCACCCCTGCTAGGTGACTGTTACCTATTTGGGATTTCAGATTCCTTTTATACCGGGGTTCCGGCATGTCCTAGAATGCTGCCCACAGGTGAGTGAGGATAAACAGGGATGTCTCCCATGGATGTGACCTGGATGACTGAAAGAATGGAGCTAAAGGGGGCAGGAGGAGAAGAGCTCACTTCTATTCATGTTGAATTGGAGTTGGCCATTATATGGCCACGTGTAAATCAAAGTAGGTCACTGAATCAGCAGTTAGGAGTTCAAAGGAGAGGACCGGCCTTCAGATATGATGTGAGGAATCAGTGACTTGCTGAGATCAGCAGGGAACCAGAGGTGTACCAAAAAATATAGGAAAGGATGGGGCTGGGGAGGTTGGCTCAGTGGCTAAGAGTTCTTACTATGCAAACATGAGGACCTGGGTTCAAATCTCCTGTGTCCGTAGAAAAGGCCAGACTTGTTTGCATATGCCTATAACTCTATTGTTGCAGGGTGGAAATGGGTGGATCTCAAACACTTGCTACCCAGATTATCCAGAAAGGCAAGCCTGTTTGAGAGACCCTGCCTTAAAGCAGTATACAGCAATAGAAGAATGCCCAATGTTCCAATGTACTGCTTTGGCCTCCATAGGGCTAAATATGGCCATACCTAAAATCCCCCCCCCCCCCCCATGTATGTACTCAGTAACAGAGGATGAAAGACTGAGTCTTAGGTCACTCTAAAGTGTAGAGGTTAAAATCACGAAGAAGAGTCCACTAGAGAGTAGGGAGAAGTGGTAAAACATGCGACTTTGCCTGACTGGAGCCAAGAGAGCAGCACAAAGGAGGGTTACTGACTTGGCAAATGCTACTTCTGAGCTACGGAAGGTAAGGCCTGAGATATGATGGGTAGATTTAAGCTCAACAGCAACAGGCCTTCAGAACAGAGGTGAACTGCGTGGGAAGGACTTCATTCTTGCTTTTCTTTCCTTGATTCAAGGGCAGTGACTATGTGTCTGTCCTGTGGGCACTGCACATGCCTTCAGATAGATAACAGAACAAGACCATTCATAAGCTGAGCCATACATCTTAGAGTCTGTCCTAGAAATAGCTCTTTTTTGTACCAAAAGCCTGTTCTTATGCATGACTTTGACATCAGCTCCCTTGACTTGCTGCGTGTAGCAGCTGCTTGGGTGGGCAGCCCACGACAAATATGCAGAAAACCTGAAAGATTAAACTATAGGATAAAATAATCTAAAAAACTATAAACCAGTATTGATATTTAGCTAAGTGTGGAGTGGAAGAAGAGTGTGAAACTGGAAATAACTAGGCCATTGTGGACATGTACTCTCATCTCACGTGTCAGACAGCACCTGCCTGGAAGATGTCATTGCAATGAGTGTGCACAAGCTTACTCGAGGCATTCGGCATTCACTGTAATGAAGTGAACCGATGGTGGAGATTAGCCGAAACCAGCTTTAAAACTACCGCACGTGCCTGTGTTTGTATGCAAATGACCTCTCCTTCTCTGAACCTTTATCAGCAGATCATTGTGGTCCCACAGCTAGAGGCATGAGGGGAACTAATGGCAGGACATCAGGATCCTCCTGAGGAAGGCAAGAATGCAAGAGATGCAGAGTAGGATGCTAATCACCCAACTGCTGCATGAATAGATGCACTGCCCTGAGGCAAGTAGTTCAAAGGCTAGAGGCCTCTGGTTCTGCTAAATGCTCTGTCATTATCTGTGTGACTTTGGGTACATAGGCTTCTCTCTCTCTCTCTCTCTCTCTCTCTCTCTCTCTCTCTCTCTCTCTCTCTCTGTCTCTCTCTTAAAATGGGGAGTTGGGCCAGAAGACCTACGAGTATTTCCTCCTTCAACCATGTCAAAATGAAAGTCTCCCAAGTTTACATGCCGATTAATTTTGCCGATAATGAGGACCACCTTCGCAGCCAGGCAGCTTTGACCCAGATGCCTGCTTTACTGAAGGTGTCAAAGACTTTATCATATAAAACTCTTTTGTGAAGAAAGTTATATGCTTCGGAAGCCACATGTGTGCACATCACTCCAGGTTTGGAAGCCCAACAGTGTGGGGACTTTTGATGCCTGTCCACTCAGAAGGATTTGTCCCCATGTGTCTTCATTGGCCAGGGCAAAACACCGAGTGGCTGCTGCTAGGAAGTAAAGACATTTTGCTGTTCAGTGAGCTCTGGCACATACGTATGAGCACACAAGTCACAGTAGGGTTGGCAGTCTATCTGTGATGACACTCCTGGTGTGTCTGCGTACTATGGTTGGTTTTAATGGCAACTTGTCCCAAATTGGAATGACCTGAGTAAGGATGCCCCAACCCAAAGAACCATCCAAATTGCTTTAATGGATGTGGGAATATCCACATTGATTGGCACCTTCTGGTAGCAGTCTCTTGGTCTTCCCTCTTGACACTGAATTGTTTTGCTCTGTTGTTGCTGCTGACCTCAGAACCAGGGTTTCCATGCTTTTATCATCTCTCAAGGAACCTCACAGGCTTTTTGTACCAGATTGTGCTGTGGACTGAGCAACTACTGGTTTTTTTTTTTTTTTTGGTTTTTGTTTTGTTTGTTTGTTTTGGTCTTCCTAGTGAGTGACAGCCACTGTGGGAGGACTCCAACTGCAGAAGGCCCAACTTCAAGGAGTAAGCAACTTGCAGGTTCTCAGCCTCAGGTGTGATTCAGCTGCTGTTGCTATTTTAGCGTAAGCTGACTTAATGAAGTCTTCAATAGAGACACACTCATCCCACTGGGTCTGTTCCTCTACAGTACCCTGGCTAATATACCGAATGTGTCTTCCTTTCACCCCCCCCCCCCCCCGTGTGATTTCTTGAATATCTTTCCAAATTAATTCTTGGCATGCTTTGTGGACTTCTATGTCAGGCTCTGAGCATTTGTCACTTTTCCCGTGGCTGTGATAAAACAATGTAGCAAAAGCAACTGAAGAGGGAAAGAATTTGTCCTGGTTCACAGTTCTTGGGGTTCATCCCACCATAGCAGGGAAACACACAATGGCAGACAGGAGCCAGCGGGACAGGTCGTACTACTGCAGCAGTCAAGAAGCCCAGAGTTAACAGAGAGTGGGAAGGTGTGACCCTACCCCTGAGCCCCACCGGTGACCCACTTGCCCCTCTGCCTCCTATAGTTTCTGCAAGGTTCACAAACAGCACCTCTAGGTGGGAATCAAGTGTTACAACACTTGAGCCTAGGGAAGACATTCCACATTCTGTCCTTTATGTAGTTTGCATGCAATATTGGGGGGGCTTGATGCTTTTGAAATAAAGTTCACGGAGGAATTCGCACGATGTGGAAATCGAGACTGATTACAAACTGCTCATTCCTGAAAAATTAGTTATAAATGTTTTTAGGATAGCCACATATATTCCTAGCTTGTCTCTTTTTAGAGATATATTGGAAATGCCTCATTTGGAAAAACACCTCTTAACCAAGCACAGTGCAGCACGATCTTTAGCAGCGTGCAAAGCTCCTGTCCCCGGGATGTGTCTACAACAGACCCATAGCATTCGTAGACTGGAAACCACATCTCAAAGCATTGTTTTTGGGTCAACTAAGACTGATGCATCTTCATCTGGATTCTTTATGATGGCCCCATAGGTTTCAGGACACCAGACCTTCCAACTTGAGAGAGCGATCCAAAGCTTTCTCCTGGCATACAGCCAAGGCTCACCCACACTGCTGCTTCTTCTGTCTAGAGTGGAACACTTTCTCCAGAGAGTTTCCAAGGGCAAATCTGTGTCTCTTCTTCAGAATCCCCGAGTGGCATGCTGGGGAGGACCACAGAGCTGTTCCCTGTGTGGTCCCCTTGCACTTCTGCCAGAGGCAAAAGATTGTCTCTTTCCTTTGTAATTAGGATCAAGATTGTTGGGGCCCTCCGTGGCATCCAACAGCCACTCTTCTGCATTCCTTCAGTCACTAACGAACAGGTTCTTTTACAAAAACGTAAAAGCGGGAGATATGGCTTCTAAATAATGAAGGTGTTGAAACGAGAGGCTGATGGGCGGTTCATGGTTTTACGTGCAGAAAGCTCACCAGCTGGGGATCGTTGATGCTGTGATGTGTATGTTATCATAGCTGGCAGAGGCACCGCCTGGACATGTCCTTTCTAAAAAACCATCACCTCTTACTTTTAATCAAGGAAAAAAATTCACATAATAATGGGGCTCTCCATGGTGGTTCTCAAGAATGATAGGTATGGAGTCCCCCCCAACTTTTCTTTTTCTTTGGAACAGGCTCTCACATTGTAGCCCATTGAGTGGCTTCAGATCAAGATCCCACTGGCTCAACCTCCCCAGATGCGGCATTACAAATGTGCGCCACCTCGACCATCTCCAACTTCTTAGTCTGGTTTATCTCTCTCATACACACACAAGCTACAAATACAAAACCCACTGGCCCGATATTTAGCCAACTAGCATCGTTTCAGATCATTTGGACTTCCAGTGTAACCTGACTTAGGGTGAACGCAATCTGAGTTCCCTGCTCAAGATGCTTCGACACTATTTCTTGTTCCTGTGCACAAGAATTCTTCAGAAGAGCGTGAGCCCCTTGACCTTCCGTACAGTGTGTGTATATGAAGTAGTGGGGCCAGCGTGTTCAGAGGGTGAGCATGTGCCAAGCGCTGCACTGGAGGCTTGGCACCTGTAACCATTTGCCCCTCAGACTCTGAGGCAGGTATTTTTATTCTTTTTCCAAGATAAAGAGATTGAGACACGCAAGGGTTATGTCACATGCAGGAAGATCCAGAGTCGAGTTCAAACCCTGGCAGTTCCCACTTAACAGCAGCACTGATGTGTGACTACGTATGTGCCTCCCTGCACCTTGGCTGTGGTGTTAGGGTAGACCAAGAGGGATGAGCTGAAGTTTGGCTTGTCAGCTTTCTTCTGAGGAGCAGATCCTAACCTTAGGATGGCCAGCCATGATGCCGAAAGTTCTTTCCAGCAAGAAGCCAGTGAGTTGAGTCCAGGGATCATAATAACTAAATCTCAGTAGTGTTTAATTTAATGGCTATATGAGATTTATTTTGCAAAGTCGGTCATCTATTGTTGGCTGCTTGGAACCTCCTCTCTCTCTCTCTCTCTCTCTCTCTCTCTCTCTCTCTCTCTCTCTCTCTCTCTCTCATACAAAGAAACTATTTCAGAAGTTTCAGAAGGTTCCTTATTATTTTGTAAGTGTGAATCCCTTAAAAAGGAGAATATGTGAAATAGTGGCCTATGTGAGCAGACATCCTACAGAAAGGTACCAGACAGCTCCTCCTCCATCTGATGATGGCAAATATACGGTCTACAGTTTCTCAGAACTTATCTGCCTTTTTTCTTTTATAACGTAATTATTTTTTTTTTAAAGTACTTATTTTAAATTTATTTTGTTTCTTTTTAGTTGGTGAGATTGTTCCTGTGTTAGCAACTGGGCTGTGGGACATTATGCTTTATTGTTCTTTGTTATTGTCCAGCAATAAGTATATTGTGCCATATTCTTCCATTGCAACTGGTAGAACCCAATAAACTCAAGGACCTTGGACTGCTTTATAACCATGTTCCACAGCCCCAAGCACTCTCTCTCTCTCTCTCTCTCTCTCTCTCACACACACACACACACACACACACACACTCCCTCATCCCCCCTCCATCCTTTTTTTCTACTCCTCTCTCTCCACCTCTGTCTCTCCTTACTTGTATTTCCCCATGTGATAGCAAAACAGACTTTAGGCTTAAATTTTGCAAGATGTAAGGGAGGGTGGGAATAGGAGACACAGATGGTTGTACAACTGTGGGCATGTGTTTAACATGAGTTGAACCTAGTTAAGATATTAATTTTATTTTCTTTATTTTAAGGGGCTTATTCTATGTTTTAAATTTCATCTGAGTGTTTTTGCCTGCATGTGTATTGGTGCACCCCACATGTGCAGTTCCTGGGGAGGCCTTAAGAGGGCATCAGGTCCTCTGGTATTGGAGTGACAGACTCTTGGAAGCTGCCATGTGGGTGCTGGGAACTCAGTGTGGGTCTTTGGCAAGAGCAGCACCAGTGCTTTTAACCACTAAGCCATCTCTCCAGCCTCAAGACGTTAACCCTGTATTATATGTATGTCATACAGTTAGTGATAAAGAAAAAAAGAAAAGAAAGAAAAATGGCTCCATCCCCCCATGTGATCCTTGTAGCCAATGATTCCAACAGCAACAAGAAAAGAGGCTGGGTGTGGTGGTGCATGCCTTTAATCCCAGCACTCAGGAGGCAGAGGCAGGCGGATCTCCATGAGTTTGAGGCCAGCCTGGTCTACAAAGCGAGTCCAGGACAGCCAAGGCTACACAGAGAAACTGTATCTTGAAAAACAACAACCAAAAAATAAAATAAAAGATAAAAGAGGGAATAGAGGAAGAGGGAAAAGAGAGGAAGAGAAGAAGAATAATTGGAGAAGGGGAGGAGAAAGAGGAGGAATAGGGAAATGAGAAGGTAGAGGAGGAACACATTGACCATTGTAGAATAAAGGAGTGTTTTGTTTTGTTTTGCTTTGCTTTGCTTTATTTTTGTTTTTTACCTTGCCTGTCTTTCTGTCGGACCACTGAAAGTCTATCCCTGTGGCCCAGAAGGGCTTGGGCGCTGGGTGCAATGCTGTTTTATTCCCTGCAATGGTTCCCCTTGGTAGACTCACCATGCCTGGAAGCTTGTGGGAGGTATAAGTGCTGAGATTAATGGCTTTCACCACCACTGGCCGGCTCTCCTACATGTCTTTAAGACTGGGTCTCTTACTTAATCTGGGCCTTATCGATTCTTCAAGATCACTGAGCACCAGGGATGCTTGAGTCTCTGCCTTCCCTTCCCGGTGCAGGGACTGCATGAGTGCTAGGATCTGAACTTAGCCCCTTTCTGCATGACAAGCACTTTCTTGACTAAGCCCTATCCATAGCCTCCAATTCTCAGCATCTTGAGATGAATATTTATACACCATTTGTGACTAGTTTTTCCACTTGTCCCCCAGTGTAGGCCTTGCATGGGAAGCTTCTCACTATGTCTCTCAATATGGTGCAATTTCTGCAAACACAGGAAATACAGTTCCAGCAGTCGTAGCCACTGAGACTCAGGTGAAGCCTGAAGGAGATGCTGCTCCTCCACTCGGCATGCCCTTCACTCTAGGCGAAGGTAGATGAACAGGCACACAATCGCTTCATCTTCACTAGGGTACAGAGGTAAGGGCAAGGGCCAATGGCACTCGAGTATCAACCAGCAGAATCTGACGTGAGGAAGTCATGTTTTCATATCAGCGAGCATTGAGGAGACGACCCTGTGACTCCCTAGCAACCACTCCTCTGAGCATATCTTGAGGAAATGGGTACAGATGTGGAATGGATCCTGTGTTATCCTGATATCCCAGGTGGGGACACGGATTCTTCTATGACACGGCATCTCTGTCTGATTGTACATAGATGTGAGACATAGAGATCACGAGTTTGTTGCCAGCTACACAGTGAGTTCCAGGTCAGATGGAGCTACAAAGTATAACCTAGTCTTTAAAACACCAGTAACAGGGCTGGAGAGATGGCTCAGAGGTTAAGAGCACTGACTGCTCTTCCAAAGGTCATGAGTTCAATTCCCAGCAACCACATGGTGGCTCACAGCCATCTATAATGAGGTCCAGTGCCCTCTTCTGGTGTGCAGGCAGAATGCTATGTATGTAATAAATAAATAAATCTTAAAAAGAAACAGTAACAACAATACAGATAGCATGGACCTTCTAAAGGTGGAGTAATATTGGGATGGAAGGCTCTCTCTCTGTCTCTGTCTCTCTCTCTCTCTCTGTCTCTCTCTCTCTCTATCTCATCATTGTCAAGTTGATGAGATTTGGAGCCACCTAGGAGACACACCTATGAGTGTGTTTGTGAAGGTGTCTCCAGAGAGGTTAATCTGAGCAGTTAAGACCTGCTCATGAGCAGGACCACCCAGAGTGTACATTTTTCTGTGACCTCAGAATGAATAAAATGGGAAAAGGATAACAGAAATTGAGGTCCAGTGCTCATCTCTCTTTACCTCCTGATGCAAGGTAACCAACTTCAATGGTCTCACCTCCAAACCTTTCCATCATGATGACTGTATCTCCTGGAACTATAAACCCATTCAAACCTACCATCCCTCTGTCTGTCCCTCCCTCCAAACCTTTCCATCATGATGACTGTATCTCCTGGAACTATAAAACCCATTCAAACCTACCATCCCTCTGTCTGTCCCTCCCTCCCTCCCTCTCTCCCTCCCTCCCTCCTTTCTTTCCTTAACTTGCTTTTTGTTAGAAGGATGAAGAAAATTATTAATAAAAATGAAGGTCAGAGATGAATTCTTATACCCCTAGATAAAGTTGGGTAGGATCTTAGCACCAAGATAAGGCAAGCTCAGAGGCCAAGTGCGGAGCAGATCAAGTAGGACTGGGTTGCCAAGACCATTTATGCTGGCCAGCATCCTTAGCAAGCCCCAGCATGCAGACTCCCCTGTCTCCTGGTTTTGCTGGCCGGACACAGGAATCTTAAGATGAAAGACGCTAGCTGGGCATGGTGGTGCAAGCCTGTTATTCCAGCACTCAGGAGGCAGAGGCAAGTGGATTTCTGTGATATTGAGGCCAAATTGATTTACAAAGTGAGTCCAGGGCAGACAGGGACACACAAAGAAACCCTATCTCAAAAACAGCAACAACAATAGCAAACAAAAAAGTTGAAAGAGACTTCTCTTGCCCAGCTTATTGGTCAGACTATGGAAATGGCTGAGACCTGCTTTTCTGCTGACATCTCTTCAAAAGCTTCTGAAGGTGGAGAAGATGACCTTAGTCTCAAGCTGGAGGAAGCCTGCCACGCTTGCATGAGATATCCTTGCTTCTCTGGCAGGCTGGCACTGGGCAAGAGAAGGGGTGTGCTATATGCTTTAGTCGGTGCCTTGCAAAGAGTTCGCTTTCCTGTGAACTCAAAGTGAGTGTGTCCTTTTACTTTGGGTATAGTGAATGATAGCTGTCTGCTTATAGGCTCATAATTTTTGCTTCAGACCAATTAAATGTAAGCAGAAGTAAAATAATATTATGAATTATTTACAAAGGCAAGTTTTCAGGCTAAGAATATTAGCAGTTACTGCTTTTCCCCTTTATTGAGCTTGATTGTCAGCACAACTGACCAAGGTAGGCATGGAAGTCTTCATTTTATTTAGAAGTAATATTTGGATTTGAGGAGTAAATATTTTGTCCATGGTCACCCGGGTAGTGAATGGTGAACCCTTATCTGCCTCAGTCCCCAGCCCACTGCCTATGTTATGCTTTCTGCATGGTGTCCATCCGATAGAATAGGACTAAAATACGTGTGTGGTGTATATGGTATGATTTGTGGCATGAGTATGTGCAGAGGGCCACAAAGCCAGCCCTCCAAACAACTCATTATCCTAGGAGACCATAAAATGCTCCATAAGGCAACTACCCATTTCAGAAATTAGGCTACAGAGGTTGGAGAGGCTGTGTCTCATCCAAGATGGAGGAGTGGCAAAGTTAAGAAGGAATGGAATGCTTACATAGTGGCTTTTGTACAAAGGAGAGGATGTCTCACCGTGACCCTGTGTTAGAGTTCCATGCATAACAGTTAGATAATTTTTAGAGTAATTAGAAAGTAAAAAGAGGACACAGACTCCAGAACCAGTTTATACAAGACTAGTTAATCCCTGCTTTCAGCCAAGTGTCCTGTTAGAAAGTCAGATGGGAGAGGATGATATACTCAAAAGAATCCATCTTTTCCCAAGGCTGAGGCCAGGGTGAGGAAGCTTGGGAAGCAGGCAGGTAGAAGAGCAGCATGGAAATGCCAAGGATGCTCAGTTCTGGTGGTTATGGACCAACCCAGCTGCTTCCAGCATCAATCTGCATCTGAGTATTAACAGTCTTTCATCGATACATAAACTATCCAAATTCTAGTGCCACTTAAATAGCTTCTTTGGTATCTGATCGTGGATTATGTGAATCAAGGGCCCAGGGAAGGCTTGGTGGAAATGACTCATCTCTGTGCTGTGATGTGGAGGCCCCAGCTGGGATGGCTCAAAAGGCTAGAGGCTGCCGGACATCTTTGTCACCTCATGAACCCTTCAGTGGATTCCTGAAGGACTGATGTGCTTTTTAAGTGGATATGTAGGATTCCCAGACACTAAGGCAAAAGCTAGTTTCCGGTCACACCTCCCAGTCTCGTATGTCACAGTGAGAGAAGCTGGACTCCAGCCTTCAGTGAGAAGCACCAGGGTACTGCATTATAGCCTGGGAAGATGACATGATGAAGACTATCTTTACTTAGTTGTTGATATGAGCCCACTCTTGACCAATCGCCAAGCCAAGAGATTTTGGAATTAGCATAAGACAAGCTGTGTCTCTAAATAAGAGCAATTGAGCAGAGAAAAGACAAGTTTGAAAGCTAAGGTATGTCCTAGCTACCGATGTCTGCTCAAAGCCAAAGTTTCAAGCCTCGGAAATGGGGTTGATTCTGCCTGCCACATGGGGGTAGGAGAGGAGACTACATACAACTGTGTTTTAAGCTAACCCACTGGAGGAAACTGTGAAATCAATTGAGGGCAGGAATTGTTCATCAGGGCAGTTCATGAGTGAACAAAGAACGCAGGCTTCAGAAACTTAGACAGGCGGAGACAGGAAGACAGAGGAGAATGAAACATCAAGCCTGGGGAGTAACTTTAGCTCAGTCCCACAGGGCATCTTTGAAGAAGAAGGTAGCAATCACAGAGGTGGAAGGGAGCTGGAGGATTCAGCCTCCTGAGATTCTTTTACATTCCCACCTTTCTAAGTCACTAGGTAGAGGCTGCTCCAAAGGGCTATCAATTCTCACGCACTGTCAAAAACTCCCGAGACCAGATAAACAGGATCTAGCCACAGAAGGGCAGTTCTCTAACCTAAGACAGGATGATCTTTTTAGGTGAAACGGGTCTTAGAAGCCAGGGTATATGACAATAAACACACTGGATTGCGACAATGGTATATATAAATTGTGGCTTAGTATGGGGTCCAGGAGCCCTTCGATAAATTATAATAAGTCAGGTGTTACTTTTTTCTGATGGCGGTGTCGATAAGTAGTATAAATTGTTTTTGTTCTTCCAAATTTGGAAGTAAGTAGGGCAGATTAGGTGAACTCCAACTGCCCTCAAATCCAGGGCTCCGTTTAGCTCTGTTAAAGTCCCCTGGGCCCCATTACAGCTGCCTGTATCATCTGCTTCACCTCCCTGCTTTGATGGAGGGAAAGCTAGCTTCCAGAATTCAAAACCAGAGAATAATTTCCACGTATTTGTCTCTTCTCCCAGACATTCTGTTTGTCAGGAGAGAGAGGGCACATCAACTTCGCCAGCTCCCCTCCACTGCACTCCCCTCCAACTAGCTCCTCTCTGCCCGGCTCACCTTTGCAGTTTCATCACTGCCCTTTGCTATGGGAGAGGGAACTAGCTCCTACATCTGAGGTCTTCTCAGCATCACTCAGGGCTTTCTGATGGTACTCACTACCCAGCATTTATTTTTGTCCCAGTCACAGATACTTTAAAGAAAGACCAGCATGCCCAGGCAATCTTGATGTCTTTTCCTGTGTGAAATATATTTGGAACCATGGTCCAAGTATATCTGGTAGAGAAATTTCCACAGAAATTGCTAGTGGTCCTCTTAATACTGGGTAACTCTAAGCCCATTCTCCATCTTGTAGGTTTTATGAAGGAGGATATTGAGGGAAAAGACATATAGATGTCCAATATTCTGTCTTCATTCTTGTACCTGGACTGGAGTCACCAAGTCTGTGGCAACTGTCTGCGGGAACTCCTGCGCTTCCATCTACCTTTGTTGTGTTGGTTTTTCATAGCATGAAAGTCAGGTCTATGAAGGAGCCAGGCATTTCAAAGACCAGGAAGATAATGAGAGAATCAGCTCAAAGGTCACTGGATATCACTTCCCCTGTGCAGTTGTTAGCATAATTATAACCCTTGCATTCAAGAAGAGATACAGCCCCTCAACGTATGAGCCATAGTAAAGAATCTCAGCTTTGTTTTTACCAACACATGTAGACTCACCCTTTTTGTGGTAACCAAATTCCTTTAGACCAAACTGAACCCCAACTTAACCACTTCGTTCCTTTCGTTGTGATGGGATTAATCCCCCAATTTTCCCTCTGTGATATTTTAATCTACAATTAGCAGGGATTCTGCTTCCACCTTACCTCCCTTAGAACCAATACAATGGAGTGCACAGTGCAATCCACTTAGCCATCACTCGCAGTGTAGCATTCCTTGGCATAAGCCCTCAGTGGCTGCCATTGCTTACACATAGCAAGATAAGCTCCCATGGTGGCCTCGCAAGACGACACGCCATGACTCCCCGATACTGCTTCGCCATCCCCTTCTACTACTTTCCCCTTCGTTTCTGCTGCTCTACCCACCTGGAGCTATGTTGGCTTCTCTGCTGGGGTGCCTTCTTCCCAGCTACCTTCATGTTTTACCCCTTTCCCCACTTCAGGAATTGGATTCCCTGCTACTTGCACCAGCCGGTTTCATCGGCACTGTTACCAGATACCAGAAAGAAAAAAACTTTAACGGAGAACTCAGTTATTTTGTTTGCATTTTCAAAGGGTTCAGCCCATGGTCCTTGGACCCAGGGGCATCAGCAAACCATCACTATGGCAAAAGTATATGCATGATTGACAGGAAGCAGAGAGAGGAAGGAAGGGGCCAGTAACAAGATAATGCAAGGACTGAGCCATTTACTCCTAGACACCCACTTTCTCCACGTTGGCCTAGAACTTCCTAGTGTAGTACCACTAGCTGGGACATAGGCTTTAACACATGAGCCTGGGGTGAGGGACATGGCGCATTTGTGTTCTTGGTTGCCAGCTAGACTGGATTAAGGGAGGTCTAGGCTCTCTATATGTCTGTGGGACATCTCCAGTAATGACTGACAGATGGCACCACCAAGCCATTTGGGGGTGGTGATGGAAAAAAAGCCAGGGGAAGGCTGAGCGAGTGAGTGGGCGAGCGCCTTTCTTACTGGATCTGTGGCTGCTGCCATCTGACTCCAGTTTCCACTGCCTTTCAGCGTGGACTGAATACAAGTGACTCTCCAGGGAGCTTCCAGGCCACCTGTGCTGGGCTGGAGCTGCTGAGATATGGAGCTGCTTGGACTGAGCATCTCCTGGGGGCTCTGCATGTGGACGGACATTGTTGGACTACCTGGCCCATATCATTTAGGCCAATCCAAAGAACCTTCTAAAATTTACATTCTACTGATCTTCCTCTCGGGGGCCCTGGTCAGTATAATATTCAAATCAAGACACCACCTCAAGAGACCCTAGCTTGCCTAGCCCCATGTGTTCTCTTCTCTGTGTTGGTTTTCCCAGGGCTCCAGCCACCACCTCCCTCAATACATAGTTTCTGATCTGTCTTATTTCCTTATTAAAATATAAGCTAGATGCGGACATAGGTTTTCTTTTTAAAAGTTTATTACATTCATTTACTTATTGTTTGTTGTGGGGAGTGCACGCATGTACCATGGCACCCACAAAAAGGTCAGAGGACAAGCGGGTGTCAGTTCTCTCCCCCTACAGTGTGCATCTTGAGGAAACAGCTCAAGGCATCAAGCTTGGCAAGCATTTGCTTTTCCCCACTGAGCCATCTTGCCACACTGTATTTTAATTTACTGTTGCATGTGCTTCCAGAAAATAGAATATACCAAGCGCATAATAGATATTCTATAGACACTCAGGAAATGCAGGAGAGCAAACCAATGAGAGAACAGGTACTCGAGTGAGAAAAGTAAGCCCTGTCAAACTGTCCTCAGAAACTCTTTGAGACTCAAGGGAAGCGGGTGGGACTCTGCTGGTGGAAAATGGCTGGTTTCTCTTCTTTTCCTGAGGATAACATCCCATGTAAGACGGTCAGTTTTCCTGATCTTCCTTCCATAGATGAGTTGGGAGGTATACAGCTAGACACTGCTGTGTAGAAGAAAGAATTATGAGCCTGGACCTCAGTACCTAGTTGTGTGAGCGACGGTAACCCACTTAGTCTCCCTGGACCACAGTTTTCTTTCTATAAATTGAGGGAAATTGAATCTGAGTGCTGCTCTATCTTTAAGGTCTCTTTCAGACCTGATGACCCATTCTTTGTCTTTGCTCACCAATCATGCTGCACTGAGTTTAGGAAAATCCTCAGGATGACATCCTATGCCTTTGAAAATAAGGAGAGCCCGCACAACATAGGATGACACAGGGGCTCTCTGCAACCTTGCATGTGGCTTGAGGATGATCTGAGAAGATACAATTCTGAACATGACATCTACTCCAGAGAATCAAGCATTCATGCTGCAGAGGGGGTTGAGTGTGACAGGGAAGGGCTATGTGGGTGCTTATAGGACACTGGAAAGGCTACTTTGGGTATCAGATACAGTTATGTGGTTGTGCTCTTCTGGGGAATTGCATATGTTCTTCAGGTACATACTTCTATATGTATATTACATTATATGTCAACAAACCAAATAACCCAGTTAAAAATGGAGTACAGATCTAAACAGAATTCTCAACAGGAATGGCTAAGAAACACTTAAAGAAATGTTCAACATCCTTAGTCATCAGAGGAATGCAAATCAAAACGACTCTGAGATCCCATGTTGCACCCATCAGAATGGCTGAGATCAAAATCTCATGAGAGTTTTATTGGTAAAGTGCTTGCTATGCAAACATGAGGATCTGAGTTCAGTCCCCAGAACCCGTCATGCCATGGTGGTATATTCATAACTCCAGCACTGAGGGGGCAGAGACAGGCAAACCTTGGGGGCTTGCTTGCCAGCCAATCTGGCTAAATTGTCAAGGTCCAGATTCTGTGAGAAACCCAGACTCAGAAAATAAGGCAAAGAGCAACAGAGGAGGTCACCTGACTTCAACCTCTGGCCTCTGCATGCATGTACACACACACACACACACACACACACACACACACGTACCTGCGTACACATGAGCATATACACTCAAAGTTTACCTAAGGTTTCCAGGCTATGGTAGTGTGTGTGTGCATGTATATGCTTATGCAATATCTGTATGTTAGCTGGGAGAGGACTTTCTGTAGATAATTACCAAGGAGAATTTGAAAATCATCTGGATAAAAGCAACAGATCACAATGTTGATGTAAGTAGGAAGAGCAGCCAGGCAGAGGCTTCAGCTGGATACTTGTGTTGAAACTATAGCAAGAAGGCTCAACGGGTCTCAACTTCAGAGCAGAGACATATTTCAGGATGGATTCTCTTCTTCCCAATTTCCCCACACCTCACTAAAGTCTCTGGTTTTTGCAGAGGGGTGAACCTGGGACATTCCTGGGACTCCCAGTGAGCTCCCCAAATCACCCCTGTTGTAATAGCCCACAGCATCATTTCTAATCCACTCCTAGAGATGCTTTTAAAGCCTATTTCTGTGACTGTTTGGTCCATAAAAGCCTCCAGGGACCAAAAGGGCACATGAAAAGCGAGGAAGAGAGATGTACAAATGATGGCCTAAGTAGAAAACCCACAAGTGGAACATTACAGATAGTTTTGATCCAACTTCTGCCAGGATTTGGCAACTAAGGGGTGGGGGGTATTTGAAGAAGGATGTTTCACAGCCATTGTGACACTGTGTAAGATTTACCAAGTCACTTTAATCTCAGGCCTGACATGCTACACTTCATCCATTATCCCTAGCAGAGTGAAATCCCTTTTTCAAAGTTTCTAGGTATAGACCTAATTGTGGCAGTCCCCGTTCTCTTTTCTTTTATTATTGAAACCTGGAACTGATGATAGCATGCTGGGTTTATAAGGTTACACAGTAGTAGGTCTGTTTTATGGATGGAAGAGCCGTCATTATCTGTACTCAAGCTCATTCGTATAATTCAGTAAGATGCCTTACTCCAGTTTTCACACTACTTCTATGATGCTCCTACTCCCCCTAAAACTTACACTGACCAGGTATTACGTCTCTTACATATTTCTGCATAGTTGTCTAACATTTCTATTACGATGATAAAACATCATGACCAAAAGCAACTTGGGGATGAATGGGTTAATTCTACCTTATAGCTTGTAGTTCACTATGCAGATAAGTCAGTTAAGGAACTCAAGGCGGGAGTATGGAGGTGGGAGTATGGAGGTAGGAGCTGAGGAGTCAGTTAAGGAACTCAAGGCGGGAGTATGGAGGTAGGAGCTGAGGCAGAGGCCAAGGAGAAATACTGCTTACTGGCTTATTTTCTCATGGCTTATTCAGCCTGCTCGCTTATAGCACCTAGGACCACAAGCTGGGGATGACACCACCCTCAGAGGGCTGGGCCCTCACACATCAATCACTAATTCAGAAAACGAGCTACAGACTTGCCTACAGACCAATCTTATGGAGGTGGTCCCTCTTCCCAAATAACTCTAGCTTGTGTGAAGTTGTTAAAACAAACAAACAAACAGCCAGGCGTGGTGGCGCATGCCTTTAATCCCAGCACTTGGGAGGCAGAGGCAGGTGGATCACTGTGAGTTCAAGGCCAGTCTGGTCTACAAAGCAAGTCCAGGATAGCCAAAGCTAAACAGAGAAACCTTGTCTCAAAAAACCAAAAATGGTATAAAGTGTATTGGGGGACTGGTCCGGCAGTAAACCGTCTTAAGTCAATTTGTACATTTTGGAAGCTGCTAATCCGCACTGCTGGTTCACTCAGGAATTTAAGTTTTATTCCTTCTCAAGTCTCTGAGGGCATTGAAGACAAGATAGTATAGTCTTACAACCAAGTTTAGTTGGTTAGGGGGTAAGATCATTTTAGATCAAGATAAAAAAGTTAAGCTATTAGAGTTGAGATGGGATAGATATTGAATTTCATTCAGAAATTTAGACCCAACAAGACAAGGAAAACATTTACTTCAAACTGGACAAATGCAGATGGCCAAGTCACTATGAATGTAACATGTCTAGAACTCATTATTCTCATGATTGTCACATGGTTCTCCCTGCTGTATGTAGTTTGTTTTATACATGTGTAATAAAATAAATGTATAAAATAAAATAAAAAACAAAAAACAAACAAACAAACACGCAAACTAGCCATCACAACAGAAAACTACTCCAAAGCCTGTTGGCTTAAAATAGTACTCACTTATTTTATTCTCAGATCTGAAGCTTGGGCCAAGATTAGAAGGGCTGTATTGTCGCCTCTTCTATGTAGCATGAGCTGTGGTATCTTAATAAAAACAGGACAAGCTTCCTCAAGACCCAGATATTCCAGTCCTTGGAATATACCCAGAAGATGCTCCAGCACACAATAAGAAAATTTGCTCAACCATGTTCATAGCAGCCTTATTCATAATAGCCAGAACATGGAAACAGCCTAAGTGTCCATCAGTAGAAGAATGGATAAAGAAACTGTGGTACATTTACACTATGGAATACTACTCAGCTATTAAAAACAAGGAATTCCCGAAATTTGTGGATAAATGGATTGAGCTAGAAATGATCATAATGAGTGAGTTAACCCAGAAGCAGAAAGACTCAAATGGTATATACTCACTTATATCTGCATACTAGCCCAAGGGGCATGTCCCACGAAAGCCTTCACTTACCAGGAAACTGGGACAGAGGGGAGGACATCCTACTGGGACTCTAGATGAGAGAAGCATGGGAGAATAGCAAAGTAAACGGATCCGGAGGGTCCTAGAAACCTACAAGTAGAACATTATGATAGGCAGATTTGGGCCCAGGGGTCCCGCTCAAACTAAGGCACCAGCCAAGGACAATACAGGCGGTAAACTTTAAACCCCTACCCAGATCTAGTCAATGGTCAGAACATTCTCCACAGTTGAGTGGAGAGTGGGATATGACTTTCTCACGCACTCTGGTGCCTCACATTTGACCATGTCCCCTGGAGGGGGAGACCTGGTGGCACTCAGAGGAAGGACAGCAGGTTACCGAGAAGAGACTTGATACCCTATGAGCATATACAGGGGGAGGTAATCCCCCTCAGGAACAGTCATAGGGGAGGGGAATAAGGGGAAAATGGGAGGAAGGGAAGAATGGGAGGATACAAGGGATGGGATAACCATTGAGATGTAACAAGAATAAATTAATAAAAAAAATTTAAGAAAACAGGACAATTGACATACTTCCTAGGTAGCCTCTGCCACAGTTCAGATGCTGAATGGACTATGTACGTATTAATAGCTTGATTTCTACAATGATATTATTGTGAGGTAGGGTCTGGTGGGAAGATATTAGATCATTGCACATATGCCCCCAGAGGGGAATTACATATCACCAACTCTATTTTTTTTTTCATCCTTGATTTGTGATAGAGCCAGTTTTAATTCTCCAGATGCTCCCACCATGGTGCACGTGCACATCCTACCTTACCACAGGCCAAAAATCATGGGCCCAGTCACTCATGAACTGGAATCTCCAAAACCGTGAGCCAAAACAAACAGTTCTCTTAATACATTTCTTATATCAGGTATCTTACGATAGTTATTGAAAGATGGTTAAAGCACCCATTTGCACAACAACCAGGCCAATGCCTGCCAGGTAGGAGCTCAGCTAAGGCTACGGGGCTGAGATCTCAACTCCTCTTCATGTGATTGTTTCACCTTTACTCAGGCTTTGTTGTGGCTTTTTTTTTTTTTTTTTTTTTCGAAAGAGTGTCCCAGTGAAAAGGGCATGGTGGGTCAGGTGTGGTGGCGCATCCCTGTAATCCTAGCACTCGGGAGGCAAAGGCTGGTGGGTCACTGTGCGGTCGAGGCCAGCCTGGTCTACAAAGTGAGTCCAGGACAGCCAAGGCTACACAGAGAAATCCTGTTTCAAAACAAACCATGGCATTTTGTGATCTAACTTTGGAATCAGGAGTCACATCTGCCATACTTTTCCAGTTAAAGTAGTCAAGGTCCTACACAGCCTTAAGGGATGACACAGACCCCACCTACTGATGAAGGAATGCCATGCCCTACAAGTGCCTATGGTACGGGGGATATTGGTGCAACCATCTTTAGAGGCTACAATCTTGCACAGATGGTGAAGTTGTAGTTACCTCTGCGGACTTACAATGTGCTTACTCATTGGGACACATAAGTGCCTATGAGTATAAAGTGTTGACAATATGCTCATCAAGACAGATGTGCGCACATAAATATGAGGTGATGTGAAGTGCACGGGATGCAGAAGAACCTTTATTGCCCTGACAGTATATATTCATGAAGGCATTTCTAGGCTGACCACTAATAGATGAAAATATTGAAGGACTACTTCTGACCTCACATTCTAATTCCTTCATCCTTTCTTCCTCAGGAGTAAAGTATCATTAAGTGTCGAGGCTACTGCATTGAAACTCTCTCTTCCATTTTTTTCCTCATGATCCAAGCAATCGGTACTTGTGTTTTATGAGTTCATATTGAAAGAAGACAATGCAGATTATGGCCCAGCATGTTCACATCTTCCAAATCCACCAACATCTAGCTGTTAAGCTAAGATTCTGAATATCCCTAAATATGAAAGGAAAGACCAGGACTTGCCATCTTCTTTAATCCCATCACACAAGTAACAAGGAAAATGCATGCCATGGGATGCTTTTTTGATATTGTCCAGTTCAGTTGGTTAAGAACTCAGATCCCATAAAGTATAGTTATTATCTCTATGTCTCCAAGCTATAGCTCAAAATTACTCATAAACATGGTAGAGTTTATGACTGGTCACGGTCAAGATGATACTTCCTTCCCTGGGTTTTGAAAAGGCATTAGGGCATTTAAGAAGAAGGGTTTGGAGGGTTTCCCTAAAGGTATTGAGAAAATGAATGTGTTTCATCTGCTGGTCTGTTGATCTGATGATGCTAGGTGCCTGCAGAACGCTGTCGCCCTTTCCCATGGACCTCCACAGGCCACTTAAGCTAGGTGATGCCACTGTTGATGGTGTCATCAGGCTGCAGGTCCTTCTGACCAGCAATAGGACAGTAGGGCACCTAGGCAGTTCAGCTGTTCATTGTGTCCCTCCTTCACCTGGGACACGTGGACATTTAAGGCATCTCCAACTTCTTCCTCTGAAGTTGTGGCCTTTGAAGGAAGATTGGTCTATTCCCAGTTGCCATCCACTCACCATGCTGTGTTGAATGCCCACCGTGCTGGAAAGACAAGAAACAGGGGACAATCAAATGTATAATTACAACTGTAGTAGATTATTTGAGAGAATTAACCAGGTGTAGAGAAATAGGTAAACCATGTGAGGCATCCATTAAAAGACCACATACTGTGCTACTCCAGCTAGCTTTCTGTGGGGCCATAGCCCTATTTTGCCCATGCCCAATACTGAATAATAACGGTACCAACAACATTAACAGTAGCCATGATAATACATTCAATAGTACCTCTACTCACAATAGCTAACACATATACAGCACTAACTATGACACAGGCACTTTTATAAGTGCCTTTTGCGTGCTTTCTCATTGTGCCAGCTACTTTTGCCCCATTGTAACCCAGGTCCTTGATAGTTCCACTTTATAGGAGGAAAGGTGTGTTCTTGCTCACCAATTCAGAAGGTATAGTCACTGTGGTAGGAAGGGCCGGTCAGAGTTCGTAGGCTCTGCATACCTGCCTGGCTGAACATGGGAAACCACTTCCCTAGGCAGCCACTTCATAGCAGTTCCTCACCCACACTCTTATTTCAGATGCTCCTCTTTGGTATATGATTACATTCTTATACCACAGAACCTCTAGTGGGGTTGGGCTCAGACCCAGATGCACCGTTCCTGTTGCTCTGGGGACAAGCATGTGGGTTATCCTCAATGGCTCTAATCATTTTAACAATTACAATTACTTTGTACCCACTTGTTTGGCGCACTGTTTTAAATGCTCTCATACTCTTAAATAGCATGATTTAAAAACAAAACACAAAAAAGCAACAACAACAAAACTTTTTATCTCTTTTTTTTGCCATCAGTTCTCATTGCAAATCTGAATAAAAGCAGTGACCAATGGCCATGCCAAAGCCTGAATGTTATACTGTCTTCATTTATCCACCAAATAAAAAGCCCATTTCTTTCACATTAAGCTTCACTCAAATTCATAGAAGATAGCAAAATTGCTTACCAGAACATACCATGAATGTCCTGTAGTCCATTTTCTATTAGTCACTATTATCATTTCATACCTCACGAGCACAGTTTACTGTCCCCATTTCTGTCAGCATTTGGGGCTTCAAAAACTTTTCAGAGACATGTAGACAAACCATACTGGCCTTGCTTGACAAAGTTCCAAAGACTTCTAACTGGCCAAAATAATCTTTAGACATCCAGAATAGCTGTTGAGACTTTACTTAACAATGTTCTAAAGATCTCCAGCTGATTAGCATTGTCCTTAAATATTATCTATGGTCCATGTCTATAGATAGAATAGTTTTGCCTAAAAACTACTTTAAAATCTGCCTTTCCTCCTAAAACTGCATTTCTCTCTATTTCTCACTTTGGCTATGAGTTCAGCCCTAATGAAATTTACACTGGAAAACTTTTTCGCACCGTGAATGTTGAAAATAGGCATCTGGCCAAAGGCTTAAGACAATGAGAGAGTTTTGGCTCTGACTATTGTGAGCAGCTATGCAGAAACTGCTTGAAATGAAAGTTAGGACTTTTCATGATACAACAGTACCTGATTAGACATTATTAGCTGTATAAAAGTTAAACTTGCTTTTATAATAAATCAAAGATTTACTTAGAAGCTGCTTTGAGAATGATAAAAGGTGGGTTTGGAAGGTCATGCTTTACAGATATTTTACAATAGAGCACTCCTTAGCAGTTAACCTAAACTTAGATAAAAATGGATAGCACACCTGTTGGTTCAGGATTTGTCGGGTCATACTGTCCGTTGCTTGGACATTCATTGATTTCTGCTATATGCTTTATTGTTGGTTATACACTACCATTCATATTTTTTGTTAGATTTTTTTTCTTGCTCTACTGATTTTTAAATATTCTATTGATTATAAAAAATGAAAAAGTCATGATGTAATTTGTAATGAAAGAATTCGACTTTACTTTAAATAAAGTACTGGGGTTGGCCCAAAAGGAATAGAAGAAAAATGAAGTTTTCCTGGGCTAGAAGACCTTTTAGTTTTGCACCGTAATTTATACCTGGGCCTCAATATTTCTTTTCTCCTCTGTTCCTCAATCTCTCCTTTACATAATTAATTGTTCACCAACAAGTTGGTTCCCTTAGCTAACTATTCCCCACTAGCTCAATTCTCCCTACTTTGGAGCCACCAACACTTTCTCATCTCTCTTTCTGAAGCTGGTCTACAGGGAAACTCACCAGAATGTCCAATTTGACTTTGCTTACAGCTTTCTGCGGTTCCAAACTCTTTCACAGTCTATCCACAAAACAGTTCTAAAAGCCCAAAACCCACATATCTAGAGTTAATGACAGCAATGATTTCACATCTCTGATACTAATTTTTGTATTAGTTACTGTGATCAAAATATCTGACAGAAACATACAAATTATGTGTATGTTTGTGTTTTGGCGGTTTACTTTATCTTATATTTAATTTTTTTTCCATCCATCACAGTAAGGAAGGCATAACAAAGCTGATGGCCAGAAAATGTGATGGAGACTCTCAGTGTAAAGAAGGACCAAGAAGCATCAAGGACATGTTGGAAACTAGGGTCAGCTATAACTTTCAATGGCTCACCTTTAGTGACCTACTGCCACCATCAAGACTCTACCTCCTAAAGGCTACAGCCTCCCCAGATATAGCCACCTACTCATGGAAAAAAAACCCAAAGCCAAAAAACAAAAATGTAAATTTCTTGGAGGATCAGTTTAGATTCAAACCACAGCACTCATTTAATACAAGGTGTTGTTAGTGGCCTACATTGTGCCAGCATTTTAGGCCTGGTGTTTTCAGCATCATGCATAAATGTAACCTTGATCAACCCTATCAAGAATTCATTCCAGATTTTGTGGGTGGACTGGGGGCAGGTGGGGATGGTAACAGGGGGGATCACATGTGAGGGGTTAGAGGGAAAGAATACTGAGAGAGGCAATTCGGGAACAAGGCAGAAACCTAGTGCAATGGAAACTCCAAGTAATCTATGAGGATGGCCATAGCGAAGATGCCTAGTAATGGGGAACACAGAGCCCGAATCAGCCATCCTCTGTAACCAGCCAAGGACTCAAGTGAATGAGGTTCATACTCCAACCCAGCCACAAAACCTCTCACCTACAGTTTGGGCTGCTGGGACCGGAGCCTAGCAGAATCTTCATCAGAGAGAACAGAGAGACTTTATCTAGCAACTGATAGGAACAGATGCAGAGTCCCCCAGCCAAATATTAGGTGAAGCTCAGGGAGTCCTGGGGAAGTGGTGGAGGAAGTATTGGAGAAACCAGGAAAATAATCAAGGACACAACAAGAACATGGCCCACAGAATCAACTGACCGGGACTCAAGTGGGCTCACAGAGATCAGGGAGTCTATCTGGGTCTAACCTAGGTCCTCTGCAATTATGGTGTGGTTGTGTCACTCCATGGTGTTCTTGTGGGTCTCCTAACAGTGGGATCAGAAACCGTCTCTGACTCATTTGCCTGCTTGGGGGACCCTATTCCTCCTCCTGGTTGCCTTGTCCAGCCTTGATATGAGAATATGTTCCTGATCTTGTTGTAGCATGTTATGCCATATTTGATTCATCACCCCACATAAAACCCTGGAAGGCCTGCTCTATTCTGAAGGTAAGTGAAAAGTGAAGAAGGATAGGGTGATGGGGAGAGACTGGGGGTGGTGGTGGTGGTGAACTGCAGTCAGGATGTAATATATGAGAGAAGAATAAATAAGGGGGGGAAGAACATAAAAAGAATTCACTCCTACCAGCTTCCCATTTTTTTTGTCCTGGAAGATGTTATTGAGTCTACTGGGGGAAATGATTGACATCAACTGTCTTATTTAGCTATAGAGCCTCTGTGCAACAATAGTGATCAGCCAGACAAGATGAGCCCACTAGGACAAAGTGGCAAATCTATTACAGAAGTAACCAACTGCTTTCTCATTGGGTTCGATGTTACTCAACAGGAGCAAATTTATATCTGGTACTGTAAACTTAGTTACAACTCAGTCCCGTGAGTGAGGAGGTCAAGGGTTCTAGGAGGGAAGTTACTGTTGCTCTTTAGCTAAGTAGACATGATGCACCCATCCAACTGCTTTTTAAATACCTTCTCATGCCCATAAGGTAGTGCTGCTGTCAGCTTTGGTTGGAGAAACGTCGTCATGTAGCTGTCAGCAGTGACTACGTAGATACACAACTTATCAAAGAACTGAGAATAAATGAATACTGGATGCCCAGCCATAAATGGACCATCTGTATCAATCCATTCAAGGTTTGGGGACCGCTGTGGGAGAAGGGGAGGAATGACAGTAAGAGCTACAGAGAAAGAGGGAGCAGTGTGGAATGCTGACCTCCAGGCAGAGTTTACCTGCACAAGATTGGGCCTATTAATATACCCTGTCATGGAAAGGGTGGGGCTCATACAGGGCTCCATCACTCTCTGTGAATCTATATGCAATTCAAGATTGATGGGGAGGAGCAGATATTATCTTCAGTGGTGTAGTAACTGGTAAGGTGCTTATGCTCCTGTAAAGAACATAATGCAATTGAGCCACATGTGTGCATGTACACACACACACACACACACACACACACACACACACACGCACAGAGAAGTAGAAAGGGAGCTAGCTTGTATGAAGAAGGGAATTAGTGAGGAGAGAGGATACTAAAGAGGCCTATGATTGAAATGCATATATACATGTATGAAAATCTTACCATGAAATGCATTATTATTATTATTATTATTATTATTATTATTATTATTATATGTAATTAACAAATGCCAATAAAAGCATTTATAAATAATCCACTCCTAACAATATTCAGGTGGAAAGAAAAGTAAATACTGCAAAGGCAGGGGAAAATGAAACTCAGCTTCGAGACAAGAAAATCCCACAGAAGGGATAAAGTTGGCTAGTCTTGCTTTTCTAACATATTTTAGGAGGTGAACTATTTTGTATAAGAAACATTACCACTGGGAAATTACACCACATCAAAGTGTAAAAAGATAAAAAATTCTGGGTCTTCTCTTCTCCGTAGCCTTCTCTTAGGGACACAGGGCAGCCACCTGGAACCTTAGGGCTCTACATAGCTCAGTTTTAGACATTACACTAATAAAGAGCAATTATGACAGCAGATTGACATTTAAAGAAAGACAATCATAGTTAATTAGTTTAGCAATGATGTAAAAACTATGAATTAAAAAAAATAGACTTGAAGACACTCTGGCAGATTGTTGTCGGTCTCCTGGCTGAGTAATAATAATGTTCTCATTTGCATGACATGTTCTAATAATAAGAAACCTATTGTGAACATTATCTCTCACAAAAATCCCACATGATATTTAAGGGGACCAGAATGGTCCGACCATAGGAGACATGTAGCTTTTAGGTGTAGACAGGAACATGGGGTAAATATAGTACTTCTACATTGTGGCTTAATTTTTGTAATTTCAGTTACCCATGGCTCCAAAATAAATCAGTATAATTTTGAAACTGCGTGCCGTTTGAGTAGCATGGAGAATTGTACACATTCACTTCTCAGTTCCCCATGAGATGAATCAGCTTTTTTTTTTTTTTTTCCAGAGTATCTCCATGGTATGGGCTACCTGCCTGTTAGTTACTCAGTAGCCATTTTACATATCAGATGAATTTCTTCATTATGTCGGTGATTATGTTCAAGGAGCCCTTATTTTTGCTTAATAATGGCACGAACCATAAGAATTATAACACCGGCAATTGGAATATGACAGAGAGAGGTCACAAAGTGTTTGCTTTCATGGAAACCATGAAAATTACTCACTTTATAAGAAAAGAAAAAAATCATATGCCCAAGTTGCTCATATCTACAGTACAATACGATATTGTTAGGAAGGCAAGTCACATTTACATAATTTTATTGCTGTGTATAGCTATACTTGTTTTATTTCCTTGTTGGCTGTTGTTGTTAATCTCTTGTTGTGTCAGGTGTAAAAATTAAATTCAATCACAGGTATATGTATAGGAAAACAAAAATGCATGAAAGGATCTGCACTGTCTGTGGCTTCAGGCCTCCCCAGCCCACCCAGACAAGGGAGACAACTGTGTTATGAGGCTTAATTCTGCCTTTCATTCCGACTACAGTCCCTAGGCCCCTGAATCTGCCAGCTTTACCATCCTTCCAATTTTTGCAATATAATTATATGACTGTATTATTATTATTATTGATAGAAATAATGGCTCATCTTTTCTTCATTCTGATACCAATTTAGTTTTTTGGGTTTTTTTTTTTTTTTTTTTTTTTTTTTTGTCTGTCTGTTTGTTTGTTTGTTTTTTTACTGAAATCCATCAAATTTCATGAGTTGTATTTTCAAAGTATAGCCTGAGTTCCATCACTTCCCACCATTTTCACTGCCATCATTTTGTCCAAGACAGCACCATTTCTTGTCTGAATTGTTCCAGTACTGTCATTTTTTGCCCTCTCCGTCCCTTCTCTGCTGCCTTGGAGTCTACCCTCGACTCAGCACCCAGAATAATCCCACTAAAATATGTGAGGTAATAGACTTTCTCTTCTCAAAGCACTAGAATTAATTATCACCCCCCAGAACAAAATCCAAGGTAGCAGAGCAGAGTTGGCTCGACAGTTAAGAGCACTGGCTGCTCTTCCAGAGGTCCTGAGTTCAATTCCCAGCACCCATGGCTCACAACCATGTATAACGGGATCTGATGCCCTCTTCTAGCATGCAGGTGTCCATGTAGGTAGAGCACTCATATAAATAAATCTTTAAAAAGAGAAAAAGGAAAAAGGAATAAAACTCCAAGGTACTTTGCATTCTATGTGCTTCTGCGTGTACTATGATGAATTCACTTTCGTTGTTACATTATTCTAGTGTATGGAAATAACTGCTTTAGTGACCCAGTCTTTAGTCTGTGGGCCTTTTGAAGACTCTCGTGGCTGTTTTTCTGTAATATGTAATTCAGCCACAACAGTAAATGCTAAGGGAAATTCTTGGGGATTATAGGAAACAACAAAAGATATAGATTCAGAAATATGGGAAGGAAGGAGTAACTCTTACCTCCATGGTCAGGAGCACATTTGTAAGTCATCTACTAGTGTAAGCAAAGCTATTTGTCTGCAGACATTTTCCAGGGATGAAGTACTATTCATAATTTCCCCTAGGTCCTTTATGATGTCCATGATTTAAAACCAGTGTAGACAGAAAGCAAAACTAGGTCTGTGTGGGTTTGATCCGTGAGCTTTTTTTTTTTTAATAGATCAAATATCTCAACTCTGTATTAATGTATTAGGAGCAGCTGGGGGAGGGGTGGTAATTCTTTCTATCCACTCTATGTACCTAGGTTGTATTCCCCTTGAATGTCTACTCATTTGACATGACAACTTTTATCTTAAAAGTAATGAGGTACAAGAGTCTCTATTTCTATCTGATGCATAGATAAAGAGCAAGGGAAAGATGTTCTGAGAGCCAAAAGCCGCATTTTAAGTTGGAAAGTGACATCGTTTCTGGCCTCACAGCATTACTGCAAAAGCTTTCAAGTTCAAAGAACAACCACCTACTCACCGCGTAGCTCCATGTTTATTCTGCCTTCCTCTGTCTTGTTCACTCTCACCACAAAATACATTTCCAAATTCCAGGACATTTAGGAAGAAAAGGGAAGAGCAAGCAAAGCCACTTCGAATATATATACATATATAAAGATGCCCCAAATCCAAATCAGAGGCTAAAAAATTTCAAACTTTTCAATGATGGTTCAAAAGTCTACTTGTAAAGACAGGGAAGACAGCTAGTCAAGATATTTTTTTAAATCCTCAAAGCGAAAACATTTGTGTGCCCTAGAATTTATATAGATGAATTCAAATCATATTTGAATATATGACATGGAATAGAAGCAAAACTATCCAGGGTCAAATGGGACTAACGGGAGGGGGGTGAGGTGAGGAAGGGGGAAGGGGAAAGCCATTGGGGGTAAGGCAAAGTTCGCTCAGAGTACATTATATATTTACAGAAAAGTGGTCCCAGTGACCTAGTACAATGGAAAATAAACACCATCGTGAACGTAGGAGAGTTTACCCATGGATGTAGACATTTTTAAATGAAGTCATTTCTTGGCCTTGAAATGAGCCTGTGTGCTGAGACAGTAAAGCAGAAGGTGATGGTTATGACCTCGATTTACTAATGAAGAAAAGGAATCAGGGTCTCACTGTTGCCAGGGGCGCCTGCCAAGATACTAGCCCTGTGGGGTCCTGGGCTCCGAGATGCCCTCTCTCAGGCCTGTGGGTGAATCAATGACCCGTGCACACTCCATGTTTGTGGTCTACCAGAAGGAGGTCAGACACCGAGAGAGAATAATTTGAGACGGTCAACTGAAAGGAGAAGAGCACACTAGAGAGTTGCTGGTCCCTGCCACCATCCAGAAATTGAAATCCTTGGACAGCTTTCAAGCGATGACTTCCAGAAATTACTTCTATTTTTCTTCTTTGAGATCAAAGACAATGATTTCATTAGAAAACAAACAGGCAGATTTCTGTATTCTAACCCTCTCCTGTTCACTTGTGCTGTGACTTTGTTTAGGGAAGAGGACTGGAGAAATTATTGTCGAGCAGACATTTTGCAGGGTGATGGTTCTTCTTTTAAGAAGGTTCACGTGTATCTATAAAACAACCATTTATTGTTTGGTGCTCTTGGCAGCAGGAGAGTGAAAATAATTTTGTTAAGGAACCCAAAATCGATCTCTCCTACTTTTGCTTCTTTAAAAGAAAAATTGAAATGTTATAATCATATTGAAATGTGCACAAGACAGCCTCACAGATTGTAGAATAAAATCCAGCTACCCTACTCTGGTTTGGAATTGAACTTTGTTCCCTCTCCTTCTCCATGTTGGTCTTAGAGCAGCTACAACTCAAAATGTTTGCTATTCACATCTTTGCTATTCTTTATAGCTTGACCACCTAATTATGTATTGCTGAACTTCGTAGTTATGGCCAATTAGATGTTATATACTCCATGCTGCCTAATTTAACATTCATACTCAATAGTGTCCTTGGCATTGGTCATATTGTGGCAGTTTGTTAAATTTGATCGTTGTTTGAGCTGTATCTCTGTTTGTGTATGTGTTTACTTATTAGCAGACATCCGGTTCTTTCTAGCTAGAGGCTATTGCAAAGAACACGCTAAGTATTCTCATTCCAGGCCACCAGAGCCTGGGAGCATGCGCTTCTGCAAGGTGTGCACCTGGGGATGGAACTGCTGGGTCATGACAGTGTCAGTGGCCTTGGCTTTATTAAGCCCTGCCAACCTCCTTCCAGAGTGCCCATACCTTACTTCAGCTTTCTATTTATAATTATTATAATGGTGTACTCAAGGCATGTGGGGTAAAGGCTGCACCTGGCTTTCCTGGCAAGGATGGGTTGGTAAAATTGGTCTGGGGACAGTCTGTTTGCCAACTCTTGTTTTTCTTGATTAAATCCCCACCATGTGATACATTGTTTCAGGTAGTGTTTCTCTTGCTGCCAGCCTGCGGACCCACACCTCTCTTTGTTTACAGTCCTTTGACCTGTATCAATAGAGCGGGACCAAGTTGCAGAGAAGAGATCTGCTGTGGGGAACTCATTATCAGCGACCTGATCCCCCTTTGGGCTGAAAGCATTTCTGTGAAAGCTTCTGTGACATGTCGTACAATCTGTTTTTTCTAAATTATTTATTCCTAAGGCTATTTTAGAGATGCCAATGTAACAGAATGACTTAACGCAGTTAAATGCCAAGCTAGGACTTGAAATACCAATGTTGTCTTCTTCAGAGTTGGATGCTATGAGGACGTGAGCATCTCCGTGGCAGTCTGTCACCTTGGGGCTTCAGAAACTGAAAACTCATCAAGTGCAGGGATCAGCACCCTTTCTACTTATTAATATTTTTAGTGTCTGCCATATAAAGCAGACGCAGAACGAAGGGCTTTTAAAAATAGCTTTCTAAGTCTATTTGGGCTCAATACACTCTGCTAAAAAAGAGTTGTCGGTATCAGCAACTCTGGCCCACTTGCTAACTGCTCTCTGGATATAGGCTCCAGGGCCATCAGAGGTCGCCAAAGATAGAGCCAGCCCATTCTTCTGAATACTCTCCTGACGAACTTTTGTTTTCTATCCAGAGACAGGCTCTAACAATTCAAAACTCAGAAGCCAGGGCCAGGGAGATGGCTCAGCAGGTAAAATCACTTGCTGTGCAAACTGGATGACCTGAGTGTGACCCCTGCATCCCGGGATGGAGGGAGAGGTTCCTGAGAATTACCTGCTAACTTCCATGCACTGCAATGATGCATGCCCACATGGCTGTACAAACACACACACACACACACACACACACACACACACACACAGACACCACTTACCAACATCATAAATATCTTAAGCTTTTAAAGTTAGGAAGGAGAGTCTGTCTTATGTGTGGCTGAGGGTTGCTTCAGCTTGCCTAAGCACAGGACAGTGAAATGGTCTCTCACAAAACGAAGTAAGCCATGGGTATGTGCAAAGTGAAGGCAACCGTGGTCATCTCCGTCAGCTTGGCGACAGCTATTTGGAGTTAAGGGTTTAAGGAAATACATAGTTTGCCATTGCTGTGGAGTGAATGTTTGGCACTTCCAAAGCTCACCAAATTTGAGTCACACTGTAACAGCATCAAGACAGTACACCTCGATGTGGTGCTTAGGTGTTCAGGGTTCCACTCTCATGGAGAGTCAGCGGTGGTGTTATGAAAGAGACCTTTGACCCCCCCCCCTCCTGTGCCTCATCTTCTGCCCTGTACCATGTGAAGAAGACATGGCCTCCAAGTACCATCTCAGAGTCAGAACTAATCTTGCTGTCACCTTGATCTTGGATTACCAACTTTAAACATTGGAAATATATTCATTTCTTTTTGTTATCAATTGTCTAGGCCATCTAGGGCTGCACAGGTTTATAATCCCAGCACTAGGGGCTGAGACGGGGAGATTGAGAATTTGAAGCCAACCTAGGCTAGGATTGGCTATACAAAGAGATCTTGTCTGCAACTATCAATAAATATTACCTAGTCTGCAATACTTCATTGCGGCAGTAACAAATTGACTAAGATAGTCCTTTTGTATTGATACCTTTTGGGAGATTGACATCTGAGTAGGATTGTGCAAGTGGAGGAAATTAACTCAAGAGCAGGACTTCTGGGTACTGGAGGAGGAGGAAGTCTGTAAGATTGTGATGGTGTGGGGCGGGAGGGGAAAGGGTTTGAAGAAAGTTGGGTGGAACTGGAAACAGGAGGGCTGGGATACACACCCAGAAGACATGCTGTCAGCAGGTCAGAATGACAGAGAGGCAATCTCCAACATGACTGGATTATAGTGCAGAGTTAGGGGAAAGGATTCTGACTTCCTTGCTGTGGCAACTCATCCATGTGGCTTACATGCCACATGGAGGAAAGGCAAGAAGGCAATACTGAGAGGTTTTTGTCTTGTTTTGTTTTTGTTTTTTGTTTTTTGTTTTTTGTGGGGCAGGGAGTGAGTAAAAAAAAGGGTGATAACATTTACAAATTTTACCTTAATCGAAGAATTAAAATTGTACATTGATAGTATATGAGATGATTTTTTAAAAATGTGAATGACATGCAATGGCCAAATCAAGCTAACTGACATCTGTGTTACCTCACAAAGTTGTAATTTTGTGGTAGGAAGTTCTTTGTGGCAAAACAATAAAAAGCATAGCAACTTTGAGAATGCTGTTAGCTTTTTTTGTATGACTCTCTCGAGCTGACTCCTCGAACTGAAATTTTATGCCTTTTGATGAATGTTTCCCCAGCTTTCCCTACAGCCCCTCAGTCCCTGGCAACCGTCATTCCAATCTCTGCTTTCGTGAGTTCACGGATGCTCTTAGGTGTTCCATGTAAGTCAGTTAAGTGTGTTTGTTTATCGCTGTCTTAGCTGCCCTCCCCCCACTCATCTATGCTGTAGAAAAAGAACAGTGTACCCCCTTTAAGGCTGAAGAGTATCCATTGGTGTAGGTACAGAACACACTGCCTTGTCCACTCATCCACTGATAGGTTCTTAAGCCAATTTCATTTCTTTGCTACTGTAAAGCATGCTGGGTGAATGGGTGGGGATGCCGATACCTTCTCAACACCGGGGTGCCGACTCTTGGTTTATGAACCATTCCTATTTATGACAAGGTCATGACTCACGTGTAAAAGGATTAATTCATCACAATTCATATAACAGAACAGACAGGCATGGTGGGATATCCTGGACACGCGGAGAGAGAACCAATTAAAAACTTGTACTGCTGCAGACAATGTTAGGTCACGATGTACGCGGTGCTCAGTAGATCTCCATGAGGACAACCCGGAAGTTGTATTGTCTGGGGACAATGGTGGTAAAGAGCCACCTGTCCTACCGTGGGAAATCACAGCAGTTGAGTTTTATAAGATCTCTTCCCAAGTCAATGAAATTATATATGTGCATTAGGCTTTAAGCTATTCGTGCATGAATGTCAACATCCTAGAAACATGTTAGGTCCAACAAAAACGCATATGTAAGAGTAATCAGGGCACTGTCGTAGCCTCTAAACTCTCCGAAGTCCATCATTAGATGGACAGATAACTATTTCCCCTTTCGTTATCTGTCCATCTAATGATGGACTTCGGAGAGTTTAGAGGCTACAACAGTGAAAGGAGAAATAGTAGGACCCACAGGGTCCTGGAAACCTACAGGAAGAACTTTATGACAGGCAGATCTGGATCCTGGGGTCCTCCTCAAACTAAGGCACCAGCCAAGGAGAATATAGGCAGTAAGCTTCGAACTCCTTCCAAGACCTAGCCGATGAACAGGATATTCTCCACCGTTGAGTGGAGAGTGAGATCTGACTCTCACACGAACTCTGATGCCCCTTTTCTGACCATGTCCCCTGGATGGGGAGACCTGGTGGCACTCAGAGGAAGGATAGCAAGTTACCAAGAAGAGACTTGATATTCTAAGAGCATATATAGGGGGAGGAGGTCGCCTTCAGTCACAGACATAGGGGAGGGGAGAAGGAGAGAAATGGGAGGGAGGGAAGAACGGGAGGAAACAGGGGAAGGGCTAACAATCGAGATGTAATATGAATAAATTAATAAAAAAAAGATGGACAGATAACAGTGCAGTCTCTCTATACTGTAGTAGGAGCCTGTAAGAAAAAGGAATGGAGGCGTGTATAAGCCATATCCTGCATACAGCTGTGGGCATCATGCTGAGCAAAAGGGACCATACAAGTATTTCTGTTGTGCGATTCCATTCACATAGAAAGAAAATACGGGCTGTTTGAGTCAGAAAGCAGATGACATGGAGGCCATGGTGGGAACAGGGACGGTAAAGGTGCCTGGAGACACACCGTGAGGAGGGATGGAGACAGTCTTCATCTTGATTGTGATAGCTGTAGCTTCAAAGCCTTATCCAACTGTACAGTTTTGATTTGTGCATTTCATATCCCCAAACAATCTGATTAGAGACACAACTGATGCTCCAGATACTCTCTTTCACATATTATGTTGTTGGGGAGGACATATTAATTAGTGTGGACTTTTTAGTGTTTAGTTCCTTCAGTGTATTTTTTGTATGGTTTCTATGTTGTAATTATTCCCCAGTAATGACTTTTTAAAATGAGCATATATTAATTATACAAAATAATGGATTTTTGTCTTGGTTTCTATTGCTGTGATAAAACGCCGTGACCAAAAAGCAAATTGGAGAAGAAAGAGTTTATTTTGTCTTATAGCTTTTAGTCCATTGTTCGTGGAAGTCAGCGCAGGAACTTAGAAATCTAGGGTCAGGAACTGAAGTAGAAAGCATGGAGAAGCGGTGCTTGCAGACTTGTCCCCATGGCTTGCTCATCCTGCTTTCTTATAGCACCAAGGGCCACCACCCATCCAGGGACACCCCTACGCACAGTGAGCTAAGCCCTACCACATCAATCATTAACACAATACCCCCACCGACTCATCTGCGTGTCAGTGTGGTAGAAACACTTTCTCAATTAAGATTCCCTCTTCCTAGATATGTCCAGGCTCAGTATCAAGTTGATAAAAACCAGACAGCACAGACTTCATTGTGACTTCATCATGAATGTATATAACGCAGTTTGTATTCATTTCATTACCCTCGTTTGGCCTCTCTCCTCTCCCCAAACAGTCCCTTTCTCCTTTCATGCCCTTGTCTAGGTCCATAGAGAAGAAAGGCATGCAACATTGGTCCATTCTGAGTCTGACTGCACTTGGATAATATGATAACTTCCAGTTGCACCCATTGGCCCTTGGATGATGTGACTCCATTATTTTGTCAGCTGAATAACAGTAAGTGTGTATATAGAACACATTATTTGTCCTCTGTCTGTGGGCACCATGGCTGGTTCTGTGACTTGGTCATTCAGAACAATGCTCTCAGACTTATCAGCAGCTTTTGCTTGGGAAAAAAAAATCTTCTTCCCTGAGAGTCTGGTTGCAATGAGATAGCCAAATGCGTAAGGAAATCAGAAATAATTGAATTATAAGAACTGACGATTATTTCCCCACTCACATTACCACTGCGTTTTAAAAATGAAGAGTATTTACAAATACTTGCTGTGGCATATTAGTCTGGCAGTAACATAATAACTTGTTATGCATCTGTAGAGAACCCGAAATAGGAGTTCAGAGCTCTCCAAATGAATGAAATAATAATGATAAATATTTTAGCCAAGAAGATGCTAGTGAGCCTGATTTGGCCAGTCTACATTGCATACCTGAATCAAATCATCACACCATAAATATGTGCACTTATTAGGTGTTAATTTTTGACATGTGTTTGACAAAATATGTAAATATAGTCAGAAGTCCTCTAATAAGTTATTGTGGTGATTTTATCTCCTCTATTTCTGATATCATGGAAAATTCAAACTGAATTAATAAGCCAGGTAATTTCTTAGCCACTATTTCTCTATTAGGTCTGTGCTGGGTTGGCGGGAGATGATGCCATGCTTTAGCTCCAGTGAAGAAGATGACAACTTATGACACATTTGTCATAGGAGCCAGGGAAGCCGAAGAATGACAGGCCAAATTTAAAGGACCTCCTTTGCACAGTGGCAGTGGCTTTCCTTCCTGATGATCTTTGTTCTCTCCCCCCGCCCCCCGCCCGCCGCCCCTTCATCTACAAGAAGATGAACCAATTACAGTCACAGCCTGCCAGAAAAGGCGCTTACACCTTTGATCATAAAAGGATCAAGCACTGTTCTCTTCCTAACTTTCTTTAGTTTGGACACATGATTTATTAACTTGTCAAGTGTGAGTTTCTCGTTTCTTACTGAGACGTTGGCAATGTGGAGCAGAGGAGGAGGATGGGGAGTGAGAGAGGGGGCTGTGACCTCAGCACCAAGAACGTGGTAGGCCAGCGCTTCGCAACCTGTACGCCACATCCCTTTTGGGGAGGGCATTGGACAACCCTTTCATAGGGGTCACATATCAGATTATTTACTTGATGATTTCATAACTGTAGCAAAACTACAGTTGTGAAGTAACAACAAAAAATATCTTCTGGTTAGGGGTCACCACAACATGAGGAACTGTATTAAAGGATCACAGCATCAGGAGAACTACTGTGTTATTTGTTTTTGTTTATTTTTAATCCCCTCAGAAAATGCTGCATGCTCACATATTCAGGGGTACCATCTGAGACCTGTGTCTTAGTCTCTTGTGCGTAGCGTTTATAATATCCCTTATGATGCATTTGGAGCAGCGGCTCTCAGTCTCCGGCTGCATCTGTGACTTACCTAAGGAGCTTTTAAAAACTATCAAGGCCAAGCCCCACCAGAGAGATTCTGATTTAATTGGTCTGGGATGAGGCCCAGGCAAAGGTATTTTTAAAAAGCACTCCAGGTGTTTCAGTATGCAGCCAGGATGGAGAACTACTGAGTTAGTGGCAGGAAGGCTGCTTTTTTCAGTGATTTAAGTAAATGCAATATATAGAAATTTTTATAACCTACATTAATTCAAAAGAGGTTTGAAATGAATTCCAAAAATATATTTGCTGCAAAGATTTTTTTAAGCCGTAAAAATTGTAATTAAACAAATGAAAATCTAAACAAGATACCCTTCTTTCCCAGTGTTAAGAAATTGAAATATTGATGTTACCAGCAACGGTGAGAGCCTGTAGAAACCGTGTTGCTGCTAGGACCCACATCACCGTGAAAACCCTGCCAGGTTCCTGGAGGGCGATTTAGCAATATCCATGCAGCTTTGTTACAATGTGTCTAGCATTTGTGTGGTTGGGGAACTTACACGTAAAATTTCACCAAGATCTAGGCTTAGGAATTGTTCTCATAAAATGTTTGAAATGATGGAAAGGTGGGGGAAATCAAAGGCCCTTCACTTGGAAGACCAGTGGGGTAAAAATTTGATACATTTATAACACATCAGAGTGGCGCACTTAACATCTCCTTCACTGATTAGTGTGGAAAAGTTTTCTAAGTAGATGAGAGCAGGAAAAAAGCCAGTGTCATTATTCTAGTGTCGCAGGGGCGTGTGTGCACACATGCACACCATGCACACGCGCACACACACACATACACCAAGAGAGCGAGCGAGCGAGAGAGACAGACAGACAGACAGAGATGGAGACAGAGAGACAGAAGGAGGTGCATCTTGATAAGTTCAAGGCCACCCTGGTCTACAGAGAGAGTTCTTGGACAGCCAAGGCTACACAGAGAAACCCTGTCTAAAAAAAAATCAAACAACAGCAGAGAGAGAGAGAGAGAGAGAGAGAGAGAGAGAGAGAGAGAGAGAGAGAGAGAGAGAGAGAGAGAGAGAGAAGAGAAGAGAGAAGAGAAGTATCCTTCTACATGTGCTAATATAGTAAGATTTATGAGCTATTACTAGATGGGAGAAAGTGCACAATATTTTGTAGATTATAGTCATCTCTGTGTTTATGTGTGTGCACATGCATGTCTACACATGTCGAGGCCAGAGGCAGACATTGGATGTCTTCATTGGTTATTCTTACAACGTTTTTGAAACAGGGTCTCAAAACTCTAGGAACTATGCCCCTAGAAGGTGACCGTCACTATATTCAAACTAGTCCTCAACTTTAATGGAATATGCATAGTTACCTGAACTCATTTCTTCAATGAGTAATTTTGTGTCACCTATCATGTCCTAGACACTCTCATGAGGTCACACAACCCTGATGTGTCTAAAGTATTAGAGATGATCTGCAATGATCAATGGAGTTCTTAAAAATGACTTGCAGTTAAAAAAAAAAGAAAGAAAGAAAGAAAAAGAAACACATGAAGAAATGTAGCAAGGGTAGGAAACGGTGGCCAAGTGGCTTCTTCAGTTCTCAAGTGAAAAATCTTGAAGTCTGGTGTGAAGACATATTGCAGCCAATGGATGCGACACTCCCTCAAGCACCAATTTAGAAAAGCATTTTTAGGTGATAATTGGCTGTGTGAAGCTCACATTTCCGTGCAAGGAAACCTCGTATTTTTGGTGAAAGGAGCTTGAGAAGGGAGATGGAGAGCACAGAAGTATTGAGATGGAGGGAGCAGCACACTGGTCAGGATGGCTCAGTAGCCCTGCTGCTGATGTGGGTGTGGGGTAGCCTTGCTTGAGGACTCAGCATCCGCCATCATTGAGTGAATGAGTTGGGCATGTGGGCAAGCACTGGGCGTGCAGGGCAGAGCTCCTCCGCTATTCACTCATGTGACCTTGACCAGCTGCTTGGCCTCTCTAGCTTATTGTTTCTTATTCTATCAGAGAAAGAAATTTTGATGATAGGGAGGTGAGAAGGATCCGGGAGGAGCTGAGAGGGTGGGGGACATGATCAAAGTATAGGACGTGAAAATTCTAAATAAGAAATAAAATTAATTCTACCCAAGCAGAGAGATTTAATGGTTCCTTAATAACGGTGTCACAAAGCTACATTCTTAAAAGTGGTTAAAATGTAATTTTATGTCATCTGTATTTTACTAATTGGATAATAACTTTTTTTAAATGAAAGAAAACAAGATTTGGTAAAAATGGAATTTTGGATAAAGTGAAAATTCCACAGCAAAGCCACCCACAGGGATGCAGACCTTGGGAAAATAGGTTTTCGTGTGACCTGTGTGTGTGTGTGTGTGTGTGTGTGTGTGTGTATAAAGTGTGAAGCATTCAAGATGGACCTGTTAGCGCCATTCTCCAGAGCCAGCCTCATGTGATTCCACAGGGGCAATCAGCTTCTCAGACAGGCATCTCGGGACCAGGAACAGCTCCTTACTTTGATTTTTAGATCTCCCATAGTTTCATTCCTGGATCTCCTTGGATCACCTGCCCAATCCCTACGCAAGGCAGAGAAAACCCTGCTGTAGGGGCCACAGAGGTCCTTGTGCTCACAGACACACAGTACGGGAACCTGGGGTGGTAAGAACATAGGGCTGTTCCTTCAGGAGAAGGACAGCGAAACCTGTTTGCTGCCCAGAAGGCTGGAGCAGATGTGCTTTCTAACCTGGTGACCTTTATGCAGTATGTGTGACTTTCTGGCACTGGACCCTTCTCCAGACACATTATCATAAATTTGTTTTTCCTCAATCTACAGAACCAATCTTCACTGGAGCAATCACGCGGACTTCACCAAGAGTTTCGCTGTGGTCACACTTGATCCTTACTTAGCCTACTTTCTTCCTCAAAGAGATTTAGGAATGCTTTGTTGTGCTTGCAGGACTGAGTTAATTATCGCAAGCATAGTTTTCACTGGATTGTGCTGTGTTTAAACCTAAAATAAACCAGTCAGGGTCAGATGCCTGAAGCTTGAACCAACTCTGGCTACTGAGTCATGTAGAAAAATAACACCCCCACTATAGTGCTGTCCAACCCATCTCTACATATACAAAGCTCAAGCCACCTGAGGCTGTAGCCAACCCCAGGGTGGGAGTGGAGATAGGAACTTGCTGGCGCCAGAGAGCACCAATTTCTTGACTTACTCTACAAATCTTACTTGACCTGTCTCGAATGCGTCCTCTTGCCCTATACCTTTGGTATTATGTATGCTTCTTTGCTTAGAATATGTGCTTCTTGCCTGTTGCAACATTTATTATCTTGTTTACTTAACAAAGCCTTCCATCATCAGCCACAGCTGAGAAAACAGCCTCCTAAAAACATGTCCTGGCCTGTAGGTCCTGAATCCTGGTCTAGGTGCCCTGATAAGATGGTTTGGGGGGTGTGTGTATGTACGTGTGTGTGTGTGTGTGTGTGTGTGTGTGTTGGAGTGTGAGTCCCACAGCATGTGTGGGCGTGTCAAACGACCACCTCAGGTGTCAGTCCTCACTTCCCACCTTGTGTGAGATAACAGCTCCTATTTGTTGGTCACCTCTGTGTATGCAGGATGGCTGCCCTGCGCATTTCCAGGGATTCCCTGCATCTTGTCTTCTACAGGAGTGCTGGAAGAGTAGGTACATGCTACTTCTATCCAGGTTCTGGCTTCACACTCTAATCTTCACACTTTCCCAGAAAATGCACTGCACACTGAGCCAGCTCCCAGCTCCTAAACCGGATTTCAAGGTGGAGCTGGGATCTTAGGATCTATCTTTGTTTCTTTTTCCCAAATAAACTTGTCAAAATATTCAAAGTAAAAGATAAACTGCCTTGGGAGTAGAGTAAACATTTCTAACCCTGTTTCCTTATTTTTAGGACTTAAAGGGGACTGGTTTTATAGTCTGAGCACCCCTAAACCACAAGATAAAACATTACTATTGTTCCTTAACTATGTCACTTGTGGTCTTGCACAACATCTATTATCCACCCATCCATCCTTCCTTCCTCCTTCCATCCATCTTCTACCTACCCATCCATCCTTCTGTCTTTTCGTTCAATCATTCATTAAACATGATGGTTCCTTGTTATTGTCAAGGCACTAAGCCAGATTCAGGGAATAAACAGGAGCTAAGTAGAATCCCAGAGATGCTCATGGCTTACTGAATGTATCTGCTCCAGATGCATAGGTCAGTGCTACTCCAGCATTACTTTTAGAGAACACGCAGCTGTGACTTGGATTTTTCTTGACAGTTTCCAAGGAACAGTAAATGAATCGTTTATGAGTCTATAGATTCAGAAACGTTGATAACACGGAGTGTCAAGGGGTAGACCACTCCAGTTTACTGAGAAGTGACAAGTCCAGCATGTACCACTTTCTTCTGTTAAACCATGAGGCTGTCTGATGCTTTCTACCTTGTAGCATTTTCTGTTCGGCATCAGAAATATAAACAGGGAACAGATCATTGCAGTTGGAGGTTATTGTCAAGCAAGATGAACAAACAACATGCCTATGGGGGAAATTAGTGACAGTGTCATGTCCAAGGAGTGGCAAATAGACAAAGCTTTTAATCTGGCCATAAAAGACAAAAGGTAGGAAGGTGGGACAGAGAGATCTACTCTCCACTCTATGAAACAGCCCAAGAGTTAAAGGAGAGAAACTCACCCACAGGGGGAGGAGGAAACTGTGACTGATTTCCGTCATTCTAAGGCTTTGCTGAAAAACCTTTCTGAGTAATGTCTAGTTTTATCATTGATTTTTCAACTGTCAAATAAAGGAATTTTTTTGTTACACGTGTCCCAGTTTTTCTGGAGGAAAGAATCAGAAGCATTTGTTTCACAGCTGGTATTTCTACACCCCCCCCCAAACAATAGCCAAGACGTGGGAAGGGGGTTCCTTCTGCCATGGGATGAAGAGTCTGGAGTCATCACTTCTCTCTGAGAGTGGAACAAAGTTATAGGCCTCCAACTCCAGACACACACACACACACACACACACACACACACACACACACACACACACACACACAGCATTTCCCACACAATTTCAGTAGATTAAGAAACCTAATGAAACTTATCCATGGATTCCACTCTCAGGGGTCTTTGCTCCAGGACATATGAAAAATGTATTTTGCTACAAAACTTCTTCAGCTTTTAACTGCATTGATTGATGAGTCTCCAGAAATATTGAACGGTTACTTTCAGACTGGAGGCTTGGAGAAAAAGCACCAGCGGTTAAAGTCAATAGCTGCGCAAGCTGGGTACTAGAACAGACTCTAACTCCAAAGCATGGTGGCTACTCTTGCTTCTGGTAGAATGGCCAGATGAGATATAGGACAGATAGTTAAATTTGAGATGCAAATAAGCAAAAAATAAACATATTTTAGTACCATTATGTCCCATGCAATTTGCCCAAATATAAAATCATGTATTATTTATCTGAAATTCAAATTTAACTGACATCTTCTATTTCAAGTTGCTAAATCTAGTACATGTTTTCATGGTCAATTTATACAGTGACGTTCCCTACTGTATTAGTTATTTGTGTGGTAGCTTCAACAAAAATACCTGTCATAGCCGTGTAAGGAAGGAAGGGTTAACTTTTACTCACAGTTCCAGGGGACTCCAGGTTCACTGAAAGACCTTGTCTTAAGGGAATAAGGTGGAGTGATAGAGAAAAGCAGCAACACTTTCCACTGACTTTGGCATTTAAAACACACACACACACACACACACACACACACACACACAACAACACACGTACACACACCACAAAAATTTTTGAGAAAGAAAATCAAGTCCAATCTTCAGTGATTGGGGTAGTAGTCGGACTACCAGTGAGCAATTGAGACACTGTGTTTGGTTAAAACAGATTTACTGGCATCTCTCGCAGCTAGAGCAGCCATGTGGCAAATTCTGGCCAATAGGTTATAACTGGAAAATTTCAGGGCATTTCTGAGTATTGTTAACTTTCCATCTACCTCTTCCTTCTTTATGTTTCTCTTTCCCATCTGGAGTTCAGAAATAAGACTTGGGTGAGAGTAAAAGTTACCATGAGCTCGTGAAGCAGAAATCAGCACGAAAGCTACACACTAGCAATGGCATAGCAGAAAGGAAAAAGTGTGGGGTATTGACATCTGAAGGGACGTTGTGATAGACTGTCTGTCTGTCTGTCTTGGTGCCTTTTCCTGTTGTGATAAAGAACCATGACAAAAACAACCTCAGAGTTTATTGTGACACAGTTCAAGAGTATAGTCAATCATGGCAGGAATGCCAAGATGGCAGAAGACTAAGACAACTGGTCATATTGCATCCGCAATCATAGTGAATAAATGCATGTTGCTGCTCAGCTCCATTTCTCTATGTATACAGTCCAGGATCCCATCCAGGGAATGGTACCACCCAGTATGGGCAAATCTTTCTATCTCCATTAGCATATTAAAGACAACCCCACATAGGCATATGCAGAGGCCCATTTCCCAAATGATCCTAGAGCAAATCAGGCTGACAAATAACAGTAACCACCACACTGCCTAACCTCTGTAAGTGTGGACTGGCTGCTCTGATCACAATAGATAGGACTGTTGGTAGCTAAAGTCCCTATGCCATCAGCCCCCCCCCCCCCCGGGAATTATCTTTAGCTGAAGACAGACACCATACACAAGGCCATGCCCCCTTCCTGATAGGCAGCCCACAGTCCAGTCATTGGTTGAAAAGGAGCTTTAAAGCCTGCCTTCTCACTCCAGCAGCGAATGACTCTAAAGGGTGGGCTTCAATAGGTTGAGGCCTAATGACTATACCCCTGCCCTAGTTCTTCCTCTCACCCAACCCAGTTGCTTTCCTTTGCCTCATGGATGCTGATCTCAAAAGCTCTCCACAACCTACTTCATGGCTGAATCTACTAGACAAGAACTCTTGGCCTGCAGCCATGACCTTGTGGAGCCCCCACACCAACTTAAGCCTCTCCCCGACACTTCTTTTCACAAGCCACAAGAGCTGGACTTTCCCCCAAGCAATGGCTGTCTGATATGGAGTAGTCCTCTGTCTCCTGTGGGTTTAAAGTTCTGAATCGAGGGTTTGATTCATGAGACAGTATGTGTTGCTGAAGTGGAACCTCAAGACTGACAGGAAATAAATGATTCTCATCTGGTTCTTGCTTTGTTAAAACCAAGATGAGAAAAATCTGCTCCCTAAAGCCATAGGAAAGGATGGGGCCTTGATGGGTCTCAGTGAAAAGTGATGAAGGATGCACTCCAAGGAGATGTGACTAGACTGAAACATAGACTGTGGTACCCTATTTGAAGAGACAGGTAGAAGTTCATAAAGAGTTGGTCTAGAATGGAAAAGCTGTAGCAATGAGATCTTCATACCCACGTGTGAACTTGCATCCATATTTCCAGAGTCCCCAGAAACCATTAGCTCTAGAAAACCTTGGTGACTAGAGATACAGAACCAAAAAGACTTCATTCGGGTAAGCAAGATGATCTAGAGAGGGAAAGCATTGGCCTCCAAGCCAGGCGACCTGATTTCAATGTCTGGACCCTCATAGTAGGAGAGAACCGACTCCAGGAAGTTGTCCTCTGACCTCCACACATGTGATGTGGTGCACACCCACACCTGATAACAAAACAAATAAAGAAAAGCCCCTCCCCCAAGACATGAAGGCAGATAAAGTACTGAGAAGTGAATAAAAAGAAAAAAAAATAGAAGCAATAGAAGCAAATGGTTTCCACTTCCAATTGAGTAAAAAAGAAAATAAAGTCAAGCCCACCCATGATCATCATAAAATTGTAGAAAATGAATAGTGGGTGGAATCAACATTGAATCCATATAGCTCAAGAGTACAGAAAACTCTGCTTGGGGTCTCAATATTGGGTGTATCCCACTTATCGTTATTCAAAGCAAGGTTAAAATGTAGAAAATGGCAAGGCAGTGCTGAAGACTGAATCAGTACTGACCAGCTACATCACTCTGGTCCTTTGGATTTTACATAACTACAATTCGAGATCAAGCCAGCCAAATTTCCAGCACGGATGGGGGAAGGAGCTCATGAGGCTCCACCCCCTAACTGAAGTGCTATTGGCAGTTAATAGCTACTGGGCAAGAGACTTCTTCTTTGAGCCTGTGGCCACTTAGGTAAGTTGCTTGTGCTCTGGTGGATGGCTTCACCCCCAGGCACATATGGGTAGCCTCAGACTTAGTTTGGTTATTTAAAGCAAATTAAAAAGAAGATATGAAGTTTTCAGAAGGACGTACTGAAGAGAATCCAGGGAGAACTGGAAAAGAAAATGAGGGAGTATATGATCATATTTCATTGTATAAATTTATAAAATACTCCAAAAATAAGCATTTTTTAAGTTAAAAATCAAACTTAAGAAGCATGTTTCATTGTATACACTTATAAAGTACTCCAAGAATAAACATTTTTAAAGTTAAGATAAAACTTAAGAGGTCCCATTAATTCTTCGAATTAGATAGCCATTGACATGAAAATGAGAACTGTACACGGCGTCCATGCAGCTATTGAATTCCAAGTATCTCCCTAAGCCCTTTAAATCTAATAACTTCTCAGACGTTTCCTTGTCTCAGGACCAGACAATGACAGGACAAGTACATCTGTCACATCATGAAAGTCCAGGCAAAAATTGAGCTTCGTTTATAGTCAGAGCAGCTGGGCTTCCTAGGCTACTTTGCAGGGCTGAGTCAAGGTGAGTCCAGCACAATGACCACAGTCCTTTCATTTAGTGTCTTCATAATCAGTACACGTCATCACACCCAGGCTACTTCCTTAGTTCAGACACCCTCAAGCATCATTCAAGATCAGGAGAAAGTGTGGGAAAGGTAGATGCTTCCAGATTTCTGTTGCATTTAGTCTCCAAAGCATGGGCGTCTCTTCCCTAAGGGTGTACAGCATCTGTCTTGACTTTTGGTACCATCCAGATCTTATCACAGCAGCGGCACACCTTACTGAACCCTGTGCTACTAGCACCCCTTGCTAGAGAGCGAAGGGCCGATGTTCTGGAAAGGAGCATTGGTGATTTTAGGAGGAATTCGATCTCTTTAGCTAAGACCGATTCTGATTTGTAGATGTGTTTTATTTAGCCCAAAGATATTTCTTTTTGAAAACTGGACAAATTCTCTTTAAAAAACACAAATACTCAACTTTTTAAGGGCTGGAAAGATAGCTCAGCAGTTAAAAGCATTTGGTCCTCTTGCAGAGGAGACATATTTGGTTCCCAGCACCCACATGGCGTGCACAGTTGTCTGTAACTCCAAAGCTCTCTTCTGGCCTCAAGGGGAATCTATATCATGCACATCTAGGCCAAAGATGCACACATACTTTTTAAAATCCAACTTGCCTTATCTTTAAGTGTGTGTTTATGTGTGATGTAGACACTTCGTGCATACCTATGCAGCTACACTTACCAGTGCCTGGACCAATGGAGGGTAGAGATCTACGTTGGCACTTTAAGAGAGATGGTTTTGACAATAAAGTGCCTTCCATGTAAGCGTGAAGACCAGAGTTCAATCCCCAGCACACACATCAACATCCAAGAATGGTGTCATACAACTGTAACCCCAGCCCTGAGTAGGGCTGGGAGGTGGAAGGCAGTAATATCCTTGAACACATTGACCAGCCAGCTTAAAATGGATTGATGAGCTCCAGATAAGTAAGAAACCATGTCTCAAAAAACCAAGACGGGACGTGGTCGAGAAATAACCAACATCAATCTAGGGTATACACACACACGCACATACACACACACACACACACACACACACACACACACACCTGCATAAACACACCATATCCCCATTTAACAAATGTACATGTATATGTGCATACAGTATATGCACATACAAACCAGTTTTCCAGATTTCTCTTTGTGAATGTGCATGCATGCACATGTACATATATGTGCACATGTGTGTGCAGGTGCACATGCATGTGTGGAAGCTGGTGTCAACCCTAGGTATTTTTTGCTTTCTCACTTTACTTTCTTAGACAAAGTCTCTCCATTGAGCCTGGAACTCCTAGTTTTGCTAACCCAGATAGCCAGTGAGCCCCTAGGAGACATTTGTCTCTGGGGCTACAGACATGTACCACCATACCACCGTACCACGGGGATCTGAACTCGGGTCCTCAAGCTTGCACATCAAGCACTTTACCTACTTAGCCATCTTCGCAGCACCATGGCTTTCCAGATTTCTTTTTAAATGTCATGAGATGCATTTGGTCTTTATTTCCATGGTGCGATACTAGGTTGCAACTCAGGAACACAATCCTCAATCCCTTCTACCATCTTACCCTAGCCTGGTACCATCCTTTGTATAACCTTCTTAACCCTGTAGTGTCTGTACTGTAATTCCTGTCTTAAGCCCTTTCTTCCTTTACTATGTCTTATGTCATGCTTTATCCACCCTTGCCTCCCCTTGGGTCACAGCGGCATTCTTAAATATTGGCTAGTGATCAGGGACCCCAAATTATAATGCCCAGAGAAGGCTTTCTCAAAGCTGGTACAGAAGTGAGTGAGTGGATGGGACTATTAGTTGTTATCTTTAACATTTTCAATTATGAGTCATCAACATGAGTTCCAGACCCCATTTCAAAGGAGGTGGACCACGTTTGGTCTAATTGTCTTAGCTTGTTCATCCAGACACATGAACAGAGCAAAACTCAAGGAATATGTGTTGTATTCATTTTCCAAAAGCAACATTTGATGTGTGATGAGGTTAGTAACTTGCCCTTACTTCTGTGTTATGGGAAAAATTCTTTCCATTTTAAACAATATACGCTTCTATCATTCATCTATTTGATGGATGTATTTGCTTGTCTTTATTTCCCTTTCCATCATATTTGGGGCTTATCAGAACCAGAATTATGCCATGGAATAAAACAGTAAGTTCTTCCTAATCTTTCTTAAATTCAGATTTCAGAACCTTGCACTGTAGTGTTTCAGAATAAGGTCATCAGTCCATCTGTTCTGTGCCTGCTCTTAGAGACTCTGGTAGCCCAATTCCTAGGGTTCACTCATCCCAAATGAGGAATACCCTGCCTTCTTCCACTTGACTTTATTAAACAGATTTCTCTCCAAAGGAACCCCTACCTTCCAGCAACCATGTTGCTTGCTGTGTGACTTTTCCTGGGAATGTGCAAGCAAATGTCTGTTCACCCAAAGAAGCACAAAAATGACAGATCAAAGAAGTGATCCCACCCCAGTCTAGTGTAGAGAAGCAGTGAATGTATTGGGGTTACTTACAGGAGCATGTGTGACTCAAAGGCCACCTCCACACCGGAAAGCCCACCCTAGCATGGGTGATGACTGATGGAAACTGTAATCTGGAACTCCCTAAACTACTTGGCAGCAGCTCAGCTGCAAAGTCTCCTCTCTCAGCAGTCATTATTGCTTATATAACCTCTGGTACTCCCTGGACCTTATAAGTGAAAAAAAATATTCCTGGACCTTATGTGCTTTCCATTTCCTGAGTCTTAGCAGCCTCCTTCCTCCCTCCAGGAGGGAACATCCTCCAGAAGGACCTAGGCTTCCTTGAAGTTCAGCAGCCGAGCTATTCATTGGAAAGAACCATGTGTTTCTTTTTAATGACACTCAACATCATTAGAGTTGTGGTGTCAGTCTTGTGTCAGAGTGACAGTCTAAAATAGCTTTGACTTCTTTGGCTATAACCAACTGAAGAGGAATTGTTTTGTACCCAGATTTGGGGCTATTTATTAGCAGCTGCCTCTTCTTCTCCTCCTCCTCCTCCTCCTCCTCCTCCTCCTTTTCTTCCTCCTTGCCCTCCTCCTCCTTTTCCTCCTCCCCCCCTTTTTTTTTTTGTTGTTGTTGTTATGGTTTATTTTGTTTTGTTTTTCTTACGTTGTTAGGTTGTTATTTAAACACTCTGTTTTGACACCATATTTTGATCCTTAAGGTATAGTCCTTGGGTCAAAGCATCAACATTATACAGCAGAAAAGCCTATTCTTAGCCAGTAGATCTCTCTCAGATATACTGATCAAGAAAACTAGGGCCAGCACTCTCTTTCTTTCTTTCTTCCTTCTTTTCTTTCTTTCTTTCTTTCTTTCTTTCTTTCTTTTTGTTGTTGTTGTTGTTGTTGTTGCTGTTTTAAATCTCTCTAGACGGTTCTGGTGGTCTCTTAATTTCGAAACCGATTTATTTTTCTGTAAGTATATGAGATATGATGGCATAGGCAAAATTCACTATAAAGGAAATCTCTCCTTAGGATTAGAAAATTTGGAAAATGGAATATTAAGAATATCCTGGATTTTGTTTGCCTGTCGGGTTACTACTGCTATTAACACAATCATCAACAGTGTGTACAGAAGGCCCATTGTTCATACTGGATATGCTAATTATCTGGTATGAATATCTAGGTTTTGATCGTCTTACTAAAATTAGCCAGGCAGAAAGAAGAAATGTGATAATGGAGAAGTGAATTTAACCTGAGAGGAAGTTTAAATATTTATACATGTGCATATTCGCAGAGAGAATGAAGACCCCTGAAAGGAAGGGGCATACTAACGGTAGGCCCTACTTTTAGCTAATGGTAATCTTTCATTTTAGTGGGGGATATTAGCAGAGAGACCTAAGAAATAGAAGGAAGTTTCAGAGGATGAGAGCTTTTATTCAATGAGCATACATTTATGGAGCACCGGAGCACGGAGCTTAACCTCAGTATGCACTCTCTCCACTCTTACACAACCCAGGATCACAACCCAGGGAGTTGTGCCACCCACCATGGCGGGTCTTTCCATATTCTAAGGGTGTGGGGATACAGAGATGGACAATAAAGAAATGGTTTTTGCCCTCACAGAACTTAGTCTAGTGGGGTTCATGACCTGCTGTGAAGACAAAAGCATGCAATGTGATGCTGACCATATTAGAAGGACACGGTAGCCAGAGAAGTGTAGCGATGACCATGATATATACAGAAGAAACCTGTTGTAGAAAGAAATCAGCCATTGTATTATTTTCTGTTGATAACATATCCTAAATGAAGGGAGAAGGGCCCCATCACTTCTTGAAAATCAAGGTGTCATGAACTTGAGACGACTGCTTACGTCGGATTCAGTCAAGAGCAGAGAGGATTTAACTAGCTCATGCATGCTTAATCTCAGTACGCACTCTCTCCACTCTTACGCAACCCAGGATCACTACCCAGGGAGTGGTGCCACCCACCATGGCGGGTCCTTCCATTAATCAAGATAATCCCCACAGACCTGTCACACGCCAGCCAAATCTAGATAATCCTTCATTGACACCCAGGTGGTTTTAGATTGTGTCAAGTTGGGAATTAAAACTAGCTGTCATATTAGTAAAAATTGTTTTTCATTTGTGTGTGTGTGTGTGTACATACTCCTAAATGTGTGATTGTGTCACAGTGCCGGTTGGAGGTGAAAGGATAAGTAAGTTTCAGGGGTTGGTTCTTTCCCAGCGTTGAACTCAGGTTGTCAGGCCTGGTGGCAAGTGTCTTACTGAGCCAGCTCAGCAGCCTCCCTGACGTTCATTTACAACTGAGATGAGAAATATTCATTGTTGGAGGTTGGTCTGATGTATTTTTATCCTAATTACTAGCACTCAAGGGCTGCTTGCTATCTTTACCCTTTGTAACCTTGCCTCCTTATTTGACCAATAAAAAAGCAGATACCTGGGTGGGGCGGGGCAACGATTCCTGGGCTTGAGGAGTGAAGGATCTTGGGAAGGAGCAGGGACAGCAGAGGAGGAGGAGGAGGAGGAGGAGGAGGAAGGAGGAAGGAGGCCACTGCCATGGGTTAGGTGGAGTAAGAAGCATATGGCCAGCATAGACAGAGGATTTGGCCCCGATTAAAAACAGTAGCAAGTATTTGAGATTTTGGGTGGGAGGTAGCTCCATAGAAATTATTAGAAGCAGATGGCATGGGATAGGGGCAGGGAGAAATGGGAGGTAGTTTAGGGGATTAATATCTGCCCTGCCCCGGGTGAAGCAAGGCTATTTTAAAATATAACAGGTATCAAAAAATAAAAGTAAAATATAACAGGTGTCTGTGTTTGTATTGATTGATAGCAAGTTATTGATTGCTGCCACCGTAATAATTATAGGGCTAATAGTAAACATTATTAGACTCTACCTTTAAATTAACAGCAACAACCCATCTCAGACGGATTGTTTTAATGGAAAGTAGGTATGCTGCTGTAATACTGAGATTGCCCAGTGTAATAGTGAGATCACCCAGATCACGAGACCCCCCCCCCCAAAATGACCACCAGCACTCAATACCGATGCAGCACACACAGGGTCCCATATTACGGGCTCCAGATTCGGGTCACAATCCTTCCTGATGCAGCAGGACAGGAGAGTGACCCTGAGCGTCAAGGACAGTGGGTTCATAAGTGGGTCACAGCAATGTCAACCTTTTGGCATGTTGGGTGGAGACTGAGTCTCCAGGGAAGTGGTTTTATCTCAGGGCATCATTGGGAGTTAATTGTATCTAATCGCCCCAGTGGAGTTGCTAGAGACTGCGAGCAGGTCTGGTTTACTGCAGTGCGTGGTCATTGCCTGAATGCAGGAAGAAGTGACGTCACCTGTCGGACCCTGGGGACTTGAACCCTGTGGGTTTAGGACTGTCTCTGAACCCTAATAGCTAGCTATGGGAAGTACAAGAAACCATAATGCTATGGCTCGAGCTAAGTGAAAATGAATGCTTTTTATTTCATTTGTCATTTTTATAATCTCTGAAAACAGATGACACAAAAATTCTTCCTAGCAGGCTGGCTACTCCAAGGAACTCTAAAATGTAGCTGGCTATCAGAATATACGAGGGGGGCCATGTTTCTGGCTCCCCGTTCATAGGAAATTTTGTGAAAGAACAGATACTGGGGTGGCTCAGAATTGCTGATAAAAGTCCAGGAGGAATCTCAGCACAAAGAAGAAAGAGAAACAGACAGAACTTGTTTTAGTATTTTTGTTTTTATCTACTGAAAAAAAAAATCATTTAAAAGCAAATAGCATTTTAAATGGTTATTGTGTACTGAGCTTTCAGTTCATTTTAAAACTATAACTTGAATTATATAATCAATAAATTTACAAGTAGTTAATGTCAAAAGATAAGAAAAAGAGAAAGAACATGGGCAATTAAAATTCTTATCAGGAGGTAGGCAAGACGGCTCAGCAGGTAAAGGTACTTGCTGCCAAGTCTTATGACCCAAGTATGATCCCAGAAATCCACATGGTAGGAGAGAACTGACCCCTGCTTGCACGTGCGTGCACGTGCATGCACGCGCGCACACACACACACACACACACACACACACACACACACACACACACACGTAAATAAGAACATAAATAAATGAATAAACATTTTAAAAATCTTCCCAGGCCTAAACAAATATTCATTACATTAAGCTGGACAAAAATTGCAAAACATTTTGAGCTTAAAGTTGAATATTTAAAATCTTCTCTTTGATGTCCTCACAAACTCGTGCATGCACTTACAGATACAAGTCACCCACATGGCCTATGGATATCCAGTGCCCATGGCTTTCCCACCCTGACTTTGTCCCCAGTTTGCGTGGTGCCCTACGACCAACTAATTCTGACTGAGATGTCACAGGATGGGAAATCTCTGCTAGTTGTTCAGTATTTTAATTGGGGACAAAAAGTTCAGCCCGTGAAGGATGCTCATTTCCAGTCTTGAGCAAATGCCTTCCTCCTAGATCAAAGGACCCTCCTGGCTCTGAGTGCTGTCATTCTCTTGGCATGTTAAAGTGATCTCTTTCGTTGGCTTTGGAGACACTTGCAAGGTGCATTTCGAGTCTTTTTTTGTTGTCCTGATTATTCTCCTCATTCATAATTGATTGGGTTTCTTTATTTTCTTCATGTAAGCTGCCAGTTTGGGGTGAGGGTAACCTTCTTTTCTGCTTTGCCAGTTTGTAGGCCCTCGCAGTGCTCTTCTTAGCCTTACCTCGTTCGCTGGTTGTTTCTATTCCTTGGCATCATCTTTTTATGCAAGGCAGACAACAAAGTAAACAGGCCTTTCTTGTGGGTTATTGACTTTTTTTTTTTTTTTTTTTGAAGTCCTTTACTTCAACTGTCCCCTAAGTGGGCTCTGTGTTTATCATATTTCCCCTTTTAAAAACTTAAAGGGTCTGAAATGTGTTTCTTGGCTTCCCCTGTTCCGTGAGGTTGCAGAATGTAATTGTGCTATTAGTTCTCACTCTGTGGTTCACCCACAGCATTCTCTGGGGTCCATTTCTCTACTGCTTAGGGTAAAACTCTCTCTTTCCTATGAGACTCAGAGCGCCATCCTCAATTTATTAATGTCCATCCCATTACCCACTTCCACCCCACTCAAACTGATGGAACATTTAGCCACACCATGCTTAGATAATTAAAGATGCCATTATCAGGACATGTTTCAAATTACATTTGGTGTTTTCTATATTTATTCATCTTGAGTAACCTATAATACACATTTTTTTTTCTGTTTAGAGAAGGTTTAAGATGAATTATTTTAGTAATTGAAAATTCACAAAACTTACAAACATCTGATATTCATTCAACAAACATTTTAAAGACTTATTAGTTTTAGTTATGAAGTGTGTGTCTGTGTGTGGGTATGTTCAAGTGAGTACAGACGCCCTTGGAGGCTAGAAGCACTAGGCCTTCCCAGAGCTGGAGCTACAGGCATTTATGCGCCCTCCGGATGAACGCTGGGAACCAAACTCAGGACCCGTGAAAGAGGAGTGTGCACGCTCTCCTACCTGAGAAGCCATCTCTCCATTCCTAACTAAATTTTTTTTTCAATTTTCAAATGTTTTAATTTTAGTGTTTAAAACATTTTAATACAATGAAGATGTAAAATAATACATATTAGTTAAATCTGGTTTTAACTTTGAATCAGGTATTTATCTAACTGAAAAAAAATTTAAGTGCCAACTATATATCAGTTCTGAATCCCAGGGATGAGAAGGGGCCAAAACCAAACTTTATGCGCTTATATTCTAGAAAGATGGAGGGGCAACAAAGCAAAAACTTCATCAGATGTCAACAATATCATGTAGTTTCATGTCAGTTTATATATATATATATATATATATATATATATATATATATATATATATATATATATGTAATATATATATATACACAGATTTATAAATATTAAAATTATAAACAGAAAACATGCAATGTGTGTCTGAGTCTGGGTTATTTTACCTAATATAGGTGGGGAAAGATTTCATAGGAAACAATGAGAAGAGAAAAGAAGGTGATAGAATACATTTGACATGGGAACTGGAAGACTAGAGAGAGCAAGAGGGCAGGAGGACAGAGGGATGGGAGAGAGAAATGAGGTAGAAAACGCAACAGAGTAACATATGAAAATATGATAAAATCCATTATTTTACATGCTAGTTTAAAACAATCTCCCTTTAAGAAATTGCATAGGCTAGGATTTTAGAGCAGCCATTTTCTCCCATTTCCACTGAGGAATTGAACTGAGTTGCTCTAAGAATCCCCTGAACGGAGTGAATTATCTCTGTCCTGTGTAAGAAGAATGATGCCCACTGTGTACTATCCTTGGGAGACTCAAGAAAACAGTCCTGATGTGGTGTTCTGTTCTTTCAAGAAACACCATTGAGAAAGGTTGGGTTAAGGGTAACGGGTGTGTGTGTGTCGGGGGTGGGGTGGTGGTGGTGAGGTAGCTCTTTGGTTCACTGAATCCTTTGCTCTCTGCCAAGCAATCTTCTGAGCAGAGCTCTGAATTTAGACAGAGAGGAGGGCCCTGCAGATGCAGAGACAAGGACCTGGAGAGAGGGGTGAGGCACGGCGGTCCAACTGGCGACACGTCCACTGTGGGTGGAGCTGCTCCATAAAGGGGTGATGAGCTGGAGAGGTGGCCAGTGCACAGGTGGAAACGGTGTGGAAAGGGCAGACATTTTGGTTCAGGTCAATTGACCCAGAGGTTTGGAGGTCTCCACCAACGTTAATGTCATGCTCTCTGGTGACTCAAACATGAAGGAATCATGGCCCCTGTCCTAGTGCCGCATACAAGACAGAGCACACAACATGATTTGGGTGTGACCACAATGTACAGCTTACACCTTAATCACTAGCAAAGGAATGGTCATATGTGGCGTTTGCCCAGAGGCAGACCCCAGCCACGTCTTTAGATGCAAGTGATTTTATTTAAAAACAAAACTAAACTCCCAGAAGGAAGTTGCAAGCACCATGTCAGGCAACCTGACCATGCATGGAGCTTTCTAGAATGAATCAGCCTTAGAAGTGTTCACACTTAGAAGGAAACGGGCTCAGATTTTGTGAATATTCACCTGTCACTTCCTGGGGAGCATGCTCAAGGCTATTTGGGGCTCCCCAACAAGACGATATGGCTCCAGTGTCAGGGCCTGGACTCACACCCAGGATGAATAAAGCCCTTGCCCTGCAAGGGTGAGGACCTGAGTTTAGGATGGCAGAACCCACTCAAAGCCTATCATGGTAGCATGTATTTTCTATTTATTTATTTATTTATTTATTTATTTATTGAGACAGGGTTTCTCTATGTAGCCGTGACTGTCCTGGACTCACTTTGTAGACCAGGCTGGCCTCGAACTCACAGCGATGTGCCTGCCTCTGCCTCCTGAGTGCTGGGATTAAAGGTGTGTGCTACCACTGCCTGGAGGTAACATGTATTTTCTAATCTTGGTTCTCCTGTGGTGAGATGGGAGACAGAGTCAGCAGAATTCCCAGACGCACGCTCATGGGCCAGCTAATCTAGTGTACACAAAGGCAAACAGCAAAGAGACCTTTCCTCAAATAAGGTGGAAGTCGAAAATTTGAGGTTTTCCTCTGACTTCCATATGTGCTCGGCCATGTGTGCATCCCCGACATGCACACAGAGAGACTTAAAACTGTCTAAAGGTAGTTTTGAAGATCACAGCAAAGCCTGGGGAACAGGGGCTCAGAATTTGGAAGGGAGTGTAAAGAGATTTTACTGAGGCATTGACAGAGAACTTGGAGGGTAGGAGTCACTTTCCCCAGGTCATCCCTGGGGTTACCATCTCTCTTCCTGGCCCTGACCCTCACCAGCTCGTCTGTTTTCGGTTGCCACAGAGGATCCTAGAAGTGTTCCTGAGTGTGGATGAATGTATGCATGAAAACCACCGTAGGCCAGTTTTTGTGCACAGAGGTAGCAAGTCGGCTGGACCACAGTTCCAATGTCCAGGAGGCATAGTCATCAAAATAGCCTAGAAACATAACCATGAGCCTAGTCCTTCAAGTATGGTATGGATTATAAAAGGGGGAAAAAAGGCAAGTGAAACGGTTTGAGACTTTGAGAGACTATATGTGTTTGTGGGAAATATTTCGTGACTTTATTTAGGACTGGAAGTAAATTCCATCATAGAGATCTTGCTTTCTGGTCCTCAGAAACTGATGCCAGTGAAGGACACCAGGAGGAGCTGTCAATCAGAGCTGTGTTAAGCACCAAGGGTGACAGGTAGGGTCCAGTGGGTGTGAATTCTGATTGGTTGGAGTGGGATGCAGTCATACTGAATTGAGGAGCCTGAGGCCATGTCTGTTTGGGAGAAGATCCTTGATAATAGTTTAGCATCACTTTATGGCTTTATATTAGTTATGACTTGTTACTGCCGTTCCAATCCCTTCCAAAGGCCAAACTGTCCTGGTTTGTCCAGCGGGTGTGTGGTGGAGCAGGGAAACTTAACCAGATAATATGAGTCCACATTCCACCCTCAATCTACAGAGTAGAGCTCAAAGCTGATTGGCCACGTACAGGAAGAGGGAGGGGTGGCAGGAGATACACACTTCCTAACCTTAAATTCTGTTCTTTATCCATCTCCAAATTGTTGAGGATTTTCCCTTCACTGCGTATCTGATTTCATCTGCTTTCTCTTACCCAGTTTTCTTGCCCTGGTGTTTTTATGAAACACCCCCACCCTGTCCCACCCCTGGGGCCCTGGTCCTTTCAGGATGCTACATCCTGGGCGGCTTTAGGAACATCCAATTTCTCTTTCCTTAAAGGGTCCAGAGACTGAAAGGCAGGCGTCAGCATGCTCAGGACCCAGTGCTGGCTTCTGGATGGCAGACCACCTTATTTGTTTGTATTTTTATGCAGCACACAGTAGACATTGCAAGCAATGTCTCTGCGACTTTGGGAGGAACATAACTTATGCAATTATCACAGTTTTAGCAAATTATCTTGCTTGTGGAAAATCCATCTTTACAACACCCAAGTGATGTCCCATAGACTTTGACTTCTAGGAGCGCCACACTGGGTTAGGGGGTGAAGTTTTGGAAGGGGACCTTTGGGAGCAGGTATTCAGTCCATAACAGTAGGCCAAGCCAATTCAACGCATGCGTTATTCTTACAGCAAGCCTTCCCTGGTTTCATGAGAGTCAGCTCTCTTTATTTGATCCTTAAGTGTAGTGCGCACACCCCATTCTGATAGCTTACATCTTTTAAGATGGTCTGACAGGCAACACTAAGGTAGCATACACCTGCAAACTGAGTGAGAACCGAAGCTTCACCTCATTTGTACAACCAATTGCCTGCGTCCTTTCCTCAGAGGGTCCTGCTTTCCGGGTCCAAATTTGTCAACGTAAAACACAGGCACTGTGTCAAGCGGGACCTTTAACCTTCTTAATTTTCTTTTCCATCAGCTTGGAACATCTAAACATTTTTTTTTTTTTTTTTTTTTACTCAGTAAGAATTTTATTTACTTACACTGTGTTGTGTCTTACATGCAAACAATCTGATATTTCCCTTCATTGACCTCCACCCTTTTCATGCCTAAGCGGGGCAGTGCGCAATCTTCCTCTACCACATCTGTTTTTTGGGAGGGTCACATGGGGGCTCTGATGCTATTTATATTGTTTCTTAAGTTAGAATAGGTATAGAGAGGTATATACATTTATTTAAATTCATTTAACGTCAGAATATTTTCTAAAATATACCAGGATGGTTTTTAAAAAATATTTTATAAATTAAAGAAAATCAGTCTTTCTACAAAAATATCTTGTGTTAGACAGGTACACAGCCACACAGCATGGGAAGAAGTACAGTTATCAAAACACAGATACATAGATTAAAAAATTGTCATCCTGGCTGGATTCATATGACAGATGGAAACTAGACTCTTGCCTAATCTGTGGGACTTCATGAATGAAGTCAATTAACTCTGGAAAAGCTATTTATTATGAGATAAAAATGCAATTAGTGCTGATAAAACACTGGTAGGATACCGATTACAATGAAGCAACTGTGGATTCCTGGGAGTTGGCAGCTGGGTGGGGTGGCTTATTTTTTTTATCTCTTCTTTTCCAATATACGTAAATCTCTTACTGAGTAATTTCCGGGTTAGAGAACCTTGCCTGAGCAAGGGTGAGTCCTATCAGATACTAACACACCCATGTCCAGGGACAGGATAGCTGGCTTGTGTCTAGGAAGCAAGCTGATTGAGGAATGGAAAGTGGATGGCAGAGTGGAGTCTCTCTCTCTCTCTCTCTCTCTCTCTCTCTCTCATACACATTCTCAAGCAAGGATCCCTTTGCTTCCTGCACCCCTTTTTCTGTAATGATGACACCCCCAGGGAGAGAAATAAATGCTTTTATATAGTTAAAAGTTTACACCAGTCATACTAGTTAAATATCTGTTAAAACTGTCCTTATTCCCACCCCCTCCCCGATAGATAAAGTTACAAGTTTACAAGGGTGAGAAAATTTCTCTCCCACTTGGTTGCTGTGAAATATATTTTTAAAGTGTCAGAGGAGAGACGCTAACTTGCAGACTCACACACAGTGCTTTCGTAGTTCTGGGGTTGCATTTAAAGCCCATTATCGGCAAGATGGCTGTTGAGTGTTCTGAGGGGACCTCTGATTCATCTAAAAACTAGGTCACACCCCACTGTGGAAAATACCATTCCACAGATAAACTTGGTAACCACCACACTCAAAGACTCTGGCACTAAGTCACCTCACTACACAAAGCAACAGAATTTGGTAAAAGCCTGGTCAAGAGAATTGAGACTTCTTTAAAATAGACTCAGCTCCCTTATTTAGCTAGTAGGCACAGCTGCCTGAGTTGAGGGCTTACTTGGATGCTGATGATCCATAGCAGGAGGTATACAGCCTGAACTCAAATTTAACCAATACTGGTTCCAGAATTTGCACATAAGCTGGTGGACATGCTTGTTGGCGCCCCAGGGGTCTGTGTTTTAGCAACGTTCCTGGGTGGCATTTGCTGCTTGCTTTAGGGAAAGCCTTGGAGAAGAAACTCTCTGTAAATCCCCAATGGAGATTTGTTTCAGCTAAGGGCATCCAACAAGTGACATTATTACTAGCGAGCCAACCAATTTGGCGTGGTTAACAAGAGGTAACGGGTTCTTTCTAAAATTATGTAGTCAGCCCATTGGAATTAATCCTAGCTGTAGACTTTGCATCTCAATTTGTTCCATTCAATGGCCTTGGTAGTATTTATTACATATGCATTATTTTGGGCCTCTGCAAATCTATTTCCACAAATGATGTGGAAAGTTCCCTCTCTTTACAGCATGCTGATGTCATTAATGATTTATGTTCCTGAGTTGTTATTTTTTTTTCCTTGTTTAAAAAAAAATGAGCCTAATATGGGCTTGGTGGCTCAGGCCCTCCCTCCACTTAGAAGGTAGAGGCAGGAGGTTCAGGAGTTCAAGGTCATCTTCAGCTGCATAAGAAAGTTGGAGGCCAGCCTAGACTACTTAAGACACTGTCTTTAAAAAAAAAGTCAAATATCGTCAGTGTAGCAGCTTATATAGGAATTCTCAGCAACCACTGGAAATGAACCATAAACCGTAGAGCTAGATGTGCAGAGATGTGACCAGACTCTCCAGATGCTTGGTCTCAGTTTGTTTTCTGGAGAAAAAAACAAAAACAAACAAACAAACAAAACAAAACAAAAAACCATGTGACATGCAAATCGGGGGTTTGAGGCAGACTCTGCCTTCATGACAGCCGAAGAGTCTCTGAGGTCTGTTTTCCTTACTTAGGCATCTTCTTACTCCCATCTGGCCGGGCCCACTGGACCATTGCTGTGGTTGGTTCAGGCTGCCCCTGAAACTCTGCATTTTGAGCTAGGCTGCCTCTGATAGGCACAGTATAGTGAATCATGTGGAGACTGTTAAGTGGGCCTCACTCTGCCTAACAAGCCAGAGGCACCCAACAGGCAAAGGCGGGGCTTTCTCTTAGAGCCAGCTTGATCACTTCTGTGAAAAGTAAGGTAAAACTACTTGGCACCTGTTCCTATCTCTTTGGCAGGAGAGCTGGTAGGAGGAAGATTTGGAAAACTTACTATTTAAGGCTCTTGAGAGCTGGGCATGGTAGAACACGCCCCAAATCCCACCACCTGGGACGCTGAAAGGATCATAAATTCCAGGCCAACCTGGAGGAGACAGTGTGTGTGTGTGTGTGTGTGTGTGTGTGTGTGTGTGTGTGTGTGTGTGTGTGTTTGCAGACTCTTGAACTACCTTGAGACATCATTGAGTAGTAACGCTTGGCAATGCTAAACAACAGATGTGCCAGCTGTCCAGTCATGTCAAATTGGAGGTGACGGAAGCATTGGGTATTCTTTAGATAACTTAGAAAACTCTTAAGGGAAATTACATTTCAACCTTTGTGGTTTATGCCTAAATTGCATAAAGTGTTAGTTACATCTCCCTTCTTTAAAACAGTGGTTCTCAACCTTCCTAACGCTGCAGCCCTTTCATACAGTTCCTCATGTTGTGGTGACCCCCAGCCATATAATTGCTTTTGTTGCTTCTTTATAACTGTAATTTTGCTACTGTTATGAATTGTAATGTAAATACCTCTATTTTCTGATGGTCTTAGGTGACCCACGTGAAACTGTCGTTCATCCTCAAAGAGGTCGCGACCCACAGAGAACCACTGTTTTAAAACATGTTTCTGAGTTCACCCGTGCAGTTTTACTACATAAAGGCTTTTGAGATTCCACAAAGCTGGGACCATTTAGATGGTTTTCCTCTAATCTGGTCAAGTCTGGCATAATGCCACTGAGACGCACTTTTTGGGGAGGCGGGAGGGGTAGGGGTGGGGGGTGTGGCAGACCTACTGTTCTCATCTGTCTCTGCTTGTCTGTTCCATACCCACGAAGTTGTTACTACTCTATAGCCTTTCTTCTGCTGCTGTGGAAACCATAGACCTCACCAGTTCATCACATGTTGAGACAGTCATCTGAATGCTCTTCATCATTGAAGGACAAGAAAGGTCGTGAAACTTGCAAAGAAACTAAGCAGGCACCAGCCACATCATTTTTTGACAACGCTGCTTAATGCATGGCCTTGGACCAAGAGAAGATTCATCACCACTTGGGAGCTTGTTAAAAATGCAGTCTCCAGGCTCCACCCCTGACTTTTAACAAGACTCCCAGGTGGTTCTTATTTAAGCTAGAATCTGGGAAATCAGTCGATGTAGGCATTGATCAACTGGACGCCATTCATCCGCGGATATAAGGACTCAGCCCCTAATGCCCGCCTCGCACCGGCTTTACACGGTAGCAACCGAACCCCGGGGGATATCGGAGCCAGGCGCTTGCCTAGGGCAATTTGGTGATTGGCTTGTGCTGCCACGTGACCATCGCTGCGCCTTCCACGCCACAGGATTGGTTCTAGAGGACGCTGACGGACAGGGCCGGGGCGGGCCAGAGCCTGGTCGGAGGGGCCCCCGCGGGGGCCGGAGGGGCGAAGGCGCGAGAGCGCGAGTGCGCGTGCGCGAGCGGCGGGGCTTTCTCCGGAGCCGTCGGAGGGAGCCGGAGCGCTTCTCCCGAGGTGAGCGGAGCGGGGCTGTCCCTCTGATGCAGGGTCCTGGGGAGCTGCGGGGAATGGCTCGGGGTTCGCCTGCCCCGAGAGCCCTGCAATGGGGGAGGATGCAGCTCCAGCTCATTCTCTAGCCTCCGTGCCTTGGTTTCCCTTTTCCCACCCTCTGACACATCTCCCCATCCTCCCCGCGGCGGCCACGGCTGTGCCCGAAGAGGCTTGCCCACCTGGCCGCCTCGCCTTCGCCTTTGTTTCCCGCCCCGGAGGGATGCTGCCACCGGCCCCCTCCCCAGGGGAAGGGCTCGGGAGGCGCTGCGGGGGCGACACGGGCGCTGGACTGGGTCTGGGAAGCAGGTGGCTTCCAGGCAGCGGGACCTGTCACATGGGAGAAAGAAAGGGAGAAAACGTAGTGTCACTTTGGTTCGAGCCCTTGAGACCCGAACTAATCCGGCGACTGCGAGCGAAGCGAAATTCCTAGCGCATCTGATGATCCTTCTGCCTTGGTGCGGGCGCTGCCATCGCGGGGAGACCGAGCCTGTGCTGCCCCGGGAAGGGTGCCCTGGGAAAGCTGCCCTGTCTTTTTGCTGGACCTCAAGTCTGCCCTCACACCAGACTTTCACCGAAATACAACGCTCGGAGCCTACGGAGAGAATCCGGATATGCGCTTAAAAGCTTAATTTTTCTTTCTTTTTTTTCCCCCTTAAAGCAATTGGATAGAGCAGTTCACTAAAAAAGGTTTCCAGAGACAGTGTAACTGATGACTGGGAAATGGTGAGGATATTCGCCTGCAGTGAACTGCAGACCAGACAGCGCACTGAGAGGCTTCTTCAGGGAGATGCAAAAAGCCGGGTGGGGGTGGGTTCTGTGACTTTCTAGGGCTGTCCAAGAGGGTACTTATTTTCAGCCTGTCGGGAGGGCAGTGTAGGAGAGGGGAGGGAGAGTCTAAGATGCACTTTATAATTCTTTGAATAAGTGTATGTTAAAAACCAAAAAGGCCATTTAGACTTCAGAAGAGAAGAAGGGGCGAGGGCGGGAGGGTCAGGGAATGGGAGAGGACGTCTCTGTGAATCCTTTAGAAGAGGGAGGGCGTGTCCAGGAGCTTTCCGCGGTGGTTAAAAGGCAGGTTCTCCGAGCAAGCGTCTCCCCCAGATACACAGCAGCAAGACACCTTGGACATCTTATGGCGAAACTTAAAAGAGCCCTTGAGTTTTCCACCGGTTAACTAATTCCGTGCACCTGGTGTTGTGAAAATGGTTCTGCTAACTGCCAGTAAGATTCGACTGTGCTCCCAAGTTTTAGTATAACAGATTCCTAACTTAGTGTTGCTCAGCCCCTACCTGACTTTTGGGGACAGTCTGATACTGCTGCAAAACCCTCCCTTGCCCATGTCAAGTTGTTTCTCTCTTAGACATCTAAAACAACCATAGCCAGCAAAGTATCCAACTTAATTTACTGAATTACACAGTACTCAATTACAAAATTTACTTGCTGCAAATTCAATTCCCTGGGCAAGTGTAAAAACATTTTTTTATTTTTATTTTTTTGGAGAGGGCACCCCTTCTATTTGTCAGATCAGAAGAATCAAACTCACGGTTCTCAGAGTAAACTTCTGTTGTTTCCTGAGATGAAAGCAACAGAACGGCATCTGCTAGGAATGCCAATGGGAATGCCACAGATGGCCCCGGTAAAGCGCAATCAAGGTTCTCATCCGAGTGGCTGAGACCTTAAAAGCCTTCAAAGTAGAAAGCTGACACGCGTTGTGGAGAGAAAGGGAAATTTTGATGATGAAGGAGGTGGCATGGTTTGAGAAAAGCATGCATTTTTGTTTTTAGAGAAAACAAAGTCATTATTGCATGTAAGCTGCTTGGAAGATGCGCAGAGGGCATGCATGCGTATTTAACTGGTGGAAGTGGGGTCAGCTGTTTTCAAAGAGGCTGAAAAACTCTGGCTAGGATCTAAGGGAGCAGCCAAAGAACTAACAGGCATAGTTCAACTTCAGGGAAGCAGTTGACCTTCTGTCTCTGACCTGTAAGACAAGGGCTTTATCCCTGGATTGAATAAAAAGCCCCTTACTTCTGCTTTCAAGATGGCTACAAAATCGTTTCCTTTCTGTTGTTTCTGTCTCCTGGGTCACAGGCAAAGAGGATGAAGAACTAAGGAGAGAGATTATAGCCAGACCTGCATGCTTAAGCAAGCAGTCATGCCCTTTGAAGAGGATCTGTGTCACATTGTGTAAATATAAGACCCTTCACCCTGGTGGGTGCCCGGGAGAATCCCTTAGGGCGTACACTGTAGGATAAAGCTAGCTTACGCGGCCACAAGTGGACTGCTGGGTGAGCTCATCTGCTGGGGGAGAGGAGAGCCTGGAATGGTTGGCTTCAGCCAGGCTCTGCTGCCGGATGAAGAGAGGTTTCCAGGCAAAGCTGCCTCGTCGTTGTCGGCTAGTCAGGCTGGCCTTCTGAAGGCGTCCAGAGGACCATGCTGACATGTCCTAGTGAGCTTATAGTCTCAGGCTGTGTCATTTATGCCTGCAGCGTGCTGTGGAAAAGAGCCCCACAGAGACACAAATCTGAGATGCCTGTCTTTCCAGTCCTGGCTCATGTCACCTACAGGTTTCTCTCAAACAAGCTGTACCCTCCTTCCCGACCACTAGATGGCACTCTTGCCTCTGGGAATTCCTCAAGAGGATGGCTATGGCGCTCTCTGCATCACTGTGGGTTTGGTGTAGGTTTTGATAGGCTCTGTTAGCTCCCAAGCTGCTGTAGTAATAATTAATAATAATAATGATGATGATGATGATGATGATAGTATTAGGAGTAGGAGTAGTTCTGAGCACTTAACTTTTTCTATAATACAGGAATAATGGGATGGGGTCAGGATTTATTCTCTCTCTCTCTCTCTCTCTCTCTCTCTCTTTCTCTCGTGTGTGTGTGTGTGTGTGTGTGTGTGTGTGTGTGTGTGTGTGTGTGTGTGTGTGTGTTGAGGGGAGAATGGGTGGGGGTAAATTCAGGAGCAATCATAGTATAAACTTTTAAGAGCACTGTTTTCGCAGACATAATGTTGAGGTTACGACTGGTTGCTCATTCCAAGACTTCGTTTCCAATTGTTCGCGTGTAAAGTTAGTCTCCATACAAGGGTGACTCTACAAAGTGTATGCGTGGTTTAGAACCCAGTCTGTAGTCAGTAGTACGTGTCCTGAACATAGCAGTCAGAGTGTTTATGAAAATAATGTTAAATCACTGATTACCAAGACTGTCCACAAAAGGTAGGGCAAATCATTTTAAATCTGTTTCTTTTAAAAACTTGGAAAAGTTCTAACAAGTGTGTGTAGATTGTCTTAGCTAATGATGACCTTCAAGTCTGTAGTAATCACTCAACACTTGACCTTAAAAACAAAACATACACAAAACAAAATTTTAGCCAGAGTTCATATAGCTTCCAGTTTTGAAATAACTTGTTATTTTGTTTTTTTGTTAAAAACTGCTTTCTGGGGTGGATTTTGTGGACACTAAATCCAAGAGAAGTGGGTCCTTTAGCCAGCAATGGAGACATCATAGTGCAGGGGATCCTTCCCAAGTTATGGGGCACTGCCTCTGAGAGCCATCACCCCGTGGCCTGCTCTCTGTGTCGCTGACATCCTGGAGGCCAGCTTCTTTTGGATTTATTCCTGTCTCTTTAAGTGAACTGATGTGCTGTTTTGTTTTGTTTTCTATCAGTGATAAATCCTAAAAGCCCATTGGCACAAGACAGCAATAGTCACAAACCATTGACATTACCTCACTTTGTGGCCATAAGTCAACCTGTCTTTCTGGCTGTTATTTTCCTATTTACTGGGTTTGTCAACTGAATGCAACTTAAATACTCTGCAAAGTCTGGATACTTCCTGTAACGTAACCCTGAAGCCTCCAGACAGAGGTGGTGTCGATGGTGTGTCCGTGCAGTGAACCTAGGATGAGAAGACACCTAGCTACAGTTCCTCGTCTGTGGAAACTCTGTTGCTTCCATTACGGGACCGGTCAGGGGTGGAAGAACCCCCATGGAGTGGTTAACCTATCCTTCCCACCTTTTAACTCAAGCTGAGTGACGTGCCAAGCTAATCAAGCCTGATAGTGGCCAAGAGCTCGCTGCAGGATGAGGACCCCAGCTTGGGACTCACTTCAGACTCCCTTCCCAGGCCTGCCTCCCTTCACCGTGGTTAGGATACAGAAAGTGTTGTGTCTACAGGGCTGGGCCAAGGATGGTCTCTGAGACGGTCCCTGGTGTGGGGTTAAAGCCACAGCCTACGTGATGCTGCTGTGGGGCTTTTCATTTTTGGTTTTCCTTTTTTTCTCTGACTGGCCCTAAGCTGGACTCTTTCCCATATGTCTTTGGTGTCTTTCCTGTCTGTCTTATTTATTTACTTTTTAACTTTTCTGCAATACTGTTTCCTGTAAGGAAATACTTTTTTTTCCATCCTAGAATAGTTTTGTACAATGTGAGGATCTTAAATGGAGTCCAGGGACTCCCCAAGTCTGTGAGGATAAGAGAGTATTTGTTACAGAATTTGTCGCTACAATTTAGTGTGTGTGTGTGTGTGTGTGTGTGTGTGTGTGTGTACACATGCATATGCGTGCATGCATGTATACAGAGATGGGCTAGGGTATGTGTGGTGCGTGTGGTGGCCAGAAGTGGAAACTGGGTGTCTCCCTCAATTCACTCTCTGCCTTAGTTTTTGAGGCAGAGTCTCTCACTGAGCCTGGAGATTACTAGTTTGGGGAATCCTGGACGGAAAGCTCCAGAGATCCCGCTGACTTTGCCACCCCAATGGCAGGGTTAAAGACATGTGCCACCACACCTGAGTGTTATTATTAATATTCACAACAGGGAATTGAACTCAAGTCAAGGGTTGTTTCCCTGGCTCTCTTTAGCGTATTCTGAGAAGTAGGCCTTACGCTTTAGCAGAATATACCAAGTGGATCCGTGATACAAAGGTGGGATAAGAATTTTACTGTGAGGAGTAGCTTCTGCAAAACTGACAAATGGGGATTTTTGCATTGTTCTATTGGGAGAGGGTCCCAGGTAGCATAGGCCATTCTTGAACTTGCTGTGTGGCCTTAAAGTTGTGATTCTTCTGCCTCTGCCTCTCAGGTGCTGGTATTATATGTGTGTGCATCGCTGTACCAACCTTTAAAAAAATTTGTGTGTGTGTGTGTGTGTGTGTTTGCACACACACACACACACACACACACACACACACACACACACATGCATAGATGCGTAAGTACACAGAGGCCAGAGGATAATTTTGGCATGTCATTTCTCAGGAGCCATCTATGTTTTTTGTTTGTTTGAGACAGGATTTCTCATTGGCCAGGAGTTGCAGGATTTTGTTAGGTTATCTGCTGGCCAGTGGGCCCCGAGACCATACTGTCTGCCTCCCAGTGCTGTATTTCATGTATGCACCACCACACCCAGATTTTTTTTTTACATAGTTTCTGGGTCTTGAACTCAGTGTCCCATCCAAGCCATCTCCCCAGCCCCAAAGGGAGAATTCTTGACTGGTAGACTAGCATAATGGTAGGCAAAAGGTTGGCAACGGAACACAGAAATTGATCTGTGAAAGTTTGGGGATATTGTACCTTTATTAAAATTGCTCCCCAAATGATGAGGCACAGGACAGCATTTTATCTATCTGAATAGCGGATGTGCAAGTATTGATTTCCATTTATCATTCCTTTCTCAGTCCCTCCTAATTTCACCAGAATACTTTTAGGTTCATGTTGATTTACTGGCAGTGATATGCATACTAAGGGACTCCCGGCTCTCATTATCCAATTTGAGGTACACACAGTCATTACCTTTCTGATTTATGACATGAAGATTTTTAAAGTTCTTATTAGCATATATTAAGTATACATAATGGCTTTTATTGTAGCCTTCTCATATGTGTATGCATTTGCTATCTTTGCCCCCACATTATCCTCTCTTGTGTCTCTTCCACTCCCAATGCTTCTTCCCTCTTCCCAGCTAATCCTCAGCTTCCACTATCATGCCTTGTGTGTGACGGGTGGGTGGGTGTGTGCATGCACAAATTTAACTAAGGCTACTTAAAGGAACATGAATGAGGGTTCACAGACACATGAGAAACTTACCCATGGCTACACTACTGGAAAAAAAAATGGCTCTCCCTTTCTAGCAAGCATTAGCTACCTCTAAATCGTAAGGGAGGGATGGCCCTGTGAGTCTCTTACCTCTGACAACCCTCAGCTGCCTATAAATCCTTAGTGAGGGGCAGGGCTCATGAGCCCGTTCCCAATCTGTGACAGAGTGGCATGAAACTAGACCCCCCTCCTTTCATTAGTGAGATGCTATGTCTTTTAGCCATGTCTATGATACATTGTGCTCTAAGCTCTGAAGGCTCACCAGGATCTCAAAGATATAAAATAATTAAAATGGTAAAACTTTAAAGATATAACTAGTTACAGTTATTGGTACCCAAGATGTACTGTGGCTAATTACTCTATTTTCCCCTATTTACAATCCTGAATACTTTCTTTTTCTAATTGTCTTTAAATAGGGTGAACTCAGAATTTGTGTGGATTAGAAATAAAAATCCTGTTACCAGAGGCTACACAGACATTACTTAGTGTTCCATTTCCACTTTGGACACATGAGAAGTGACTTTGTTGTTGTGGAGAATATTGCTTGACAACCCCTCCCCCCATCCATGTCCTCTGACATCTTGCTTGCCCACTGAACTGCAGTGGCCGGTGCTGGTGGGAGCCACCTTCTCCTGCCTGAGTTTGTTTCAAAGGAGGAAAAGGAGCAGCGACCCCTTAAGTTCTAACTTTTTCTAAGCTTGTGGGACTCTGAGGAATTGTATCTGGTACCCAGACTAAGTAGGTCTTTAAAATGCTGCTAGTTGAAAATGCATTCAGAATCAGAAACAACGATGATATAAAATTTCCTTATATTTGAAAATCCACTCTGTGTACAAAGTTTGCCAAATATTCTCTAATCTCATATCTCTCTTTTTTTTTTAATTATTCTCACATATATTACATCCTGGCAGCAGTTACCCCCACCCCCCTTGTCTTCTCTTACTTCCTCCCCACCCCTAAATCTCATTTCTAATCACAGAGTGGCACTGAGCCGCAGTATCGCAGTATCAAGATCCCATAGGGCAATGGTTCTCAACCTGTGGGGTCATGGCCCTTTGGGATTCAACAACCTCTTCACAGGGGTCATGTATCTGATATCCTGTACATGGACGTTTATATTGCAATTCAAAACAGTAGCAAAGTTACAGTTAATGAAGTAACAACGAAAATAATTTTGTGGTTGGGGTCACCACAGCACAAGGAATTGTATGAAAGGGTCATATAGCATCAGGAAACGTGAAAACCGCTGTCCTAGGGCTTGTTAGGATTGCAGAATATCAGGCTCTACCCATGACCTTCCAACTCACAGCCTATATTTTTCCCAAGATGCCCCGGTGACATACATGCCCTGGAGAGTCTGAGAAGCATGGCTTCCTTTCAGGTGGGGTCTTGTATAGACCCTGTAAGGGAGGCGTGCTGTTTTACAAAGGAGCAAGCTGAGAACTAGCATTGTAATACTAGGTCAAGGTCACTGTGATAGCATCACACTAAACGTGCTCTATGCTAAACCTAATGCTATCTTGACTGGACTGGAGTGAGTCGGACCCAAGACAGCTCCTTGCCCAGCCTGTGGGGTTAAAGCATGACTGTATGGCTTTGAGCAGCCAACAGAAAGTGAGCAGAAGTGGAAAAGTATATACCATTGAAGAGGGGGTGTTAGTGTATATGTCTATATCCCTGGGCCCCGTATGCACCCCCCGAATGCCTTTGCAAGTCCTTCCATGCTAGTTTTTCATCCCTAGCTCACTGGGATGGAGAGAACACCTTGTACTGGTTCTCAACCTTTCATGCAGTTCCTCATGCTATGGTGACCCCCAACCATAAAATTATTCCCGTTGCTACTTCAAAACTGTAATTCTGCTACTGCTATAAATCGTAATATCTGTGTTTGCTGATCGCCTTAGATAACCTCCAAAGGGTTCAATCCCTCTAAAAGGGTCACGGCCCACAAGTTGAGAACCACTGCCTCAGGGGACATTTGGAGATTATAGTGTAAAGATGTAAGAACCACAGCAGCCCGAGTACTTCAGTTTCTGCATCAAACCCATCTCCCTTGACTTTACAACTGTCTAGGATGTTTATGGGAACCTTTGCTATTGGCCACGAACCATACCAGAGACTGGGTCTGTGTGTTAAACATGAAGTCCATTTTTCCCAGATTCATTTGAACAACGGCTTTGAGGATGAAGTTGTGGATAAACTGCCCTATTGTGTCCACTCGTTTTTGTCTTTGGCAGATCCCTTGGCTGTGGTCCAGCATGCAGGAGTGAGCGTGTGGTGAAACGCAGCGGACCCCATGGGTTGCAAGGATGTAAGAGCGTTTGAAGGCTTCCACACCCTCTCCTCCAGGGTAAGGCAAATGCATTCCCGGTTTTGCTGGCTTTGCTGAATCATAGATGCGCTTGTCTCACCAGCTTCTTAGATTCAGGGCAGTGGGATGCTTTGTCTGCAAAAGGCTTCTAAAGCTTTCTGTATTCAAACCATGGACTCAAATCAACATGGCTGAAAAACGGTGACCAAGGGATGGGATGAGTTCCGTTGCTCCACGGGAGTGTTGAGTGAGTTTGTATGGGGGCCGATTTGTAGGAGCAGGTGTGTTCGGGCTTCCTGAAGAGCAGGGCAGAGGAGGACTCAAGACCAGCTGCCTCTTTTCCTGAAGCCATTATCATATTGTGAATAGTCTGGTCACATGTCCCTTCCCGCCATCCTCCTCTTCCATGAAATATTCACTGAACTTTTCCTTCCCCAATTGATGCATTTATGAAGGAAATAGCTTGTCAGAGCTAAAGTCCCTGGTGTGGTGGCCCATAGCAGTTTAAAGCACAGCATTCTGCCCACTCCGTAGTTTGCCATCTGGCCTCTCTGGAAGTCACACACCCAGCCACCCAACTGCTTGTAGTTGCTGGTACCCTGCATGCGACTACAGGGAATTTGGTAACCAAACCTGGCTTGGAGGTTTTGTTTGTGGCAAAACACTCAAGACAGTCAGTGTTTGGGGAGCCCTTCTGAGTCTAGGTGGAGGTCCAGGGAGGAAAGAATTCTGTTCCTTTCCTATGCTCTCCAACTTCTGCATTTGAACGAAAGCCAGATTCCTTGAAGAAGCAATCAGGACTAACGCTGTTTCATGCAGAGCCAAGTATGGCTGCAGAGGGACGGGAGCTGCTGCGGTGGGATTTTGTTTGTTTGCTATCGTTGTTTTGTTCAGCTTTAACCTGGAGGGATGACTGTTTTTAACCAGTAAGTTCAATAACCGTGAGGCCTTGCTAGACTGAGGGCACCCAGAAAGGCTGCCTGTCTTTCTGTGCCTCATGTGGCTCACTAATGACTACAATTTACTGAACAAAGTAGATGATTAAGGGCTACAGATCCCCAGAGATTCCTGTAAGTGTGCATCACTGATGCTCTTGAGTGACGCACAAGCCTAGCGATAGAGCAGGGAGATGCGGCTGTAAGGCAGGCCACAGACCTCAGCTCAGTGCCTGGAGGCCACTCATGAGAGGAGTGTTCCTTGTTCAATTGTATCCCTAAAGGAATTTGGCTTAACATGGGGCCACTCTCCTTTTTTTTTATCTGTGGCTCTCATATAACCTCTATTTTAAATGTATCTAAGTAGTATTTTACATTAAAAAATAGCAACTGGCTGGTATGTTTCTGTGTAAATATTGTACAAGGATCAAATTGTGGAGGCAGCCATTTTTTTTAACCATTAATAGGGAGCCCCCCAAAAAAAACCCAGTGATGGAAGAGTTGCTAGTGCACTGGGCAGTATTGATTTCATGAGGCAATTCTTGTAGGCTGTTGCAATGCATTGTGGGATGTACAGTGTGCGCTTGCCCTTAGCCTTTGCCCACTAAATGCCAGTAACTCGCAAGCAATCATGACCATCAAAAAGTACTCTGGGTATTGTTAAATGTTTCCTGGTAGACAAACTTGCTGCAGCCGAAGGAACACAGTGATTTAATGTTGCTCTGCACTTCTCTGGGGCTGTGCCTTGATCCATCTAACACCCCCATCCCCACCCCCATACCCCCAATCCCCAGTTTCCCTCCCTATAGTAAAGGCACACCATGGGAACTCAGCCTGAGGAAGCAAGGACCACAGTACTGTGTGGTTGATCAGGGTTTCTATAAATGCTCAGTGAATGCTACCTCCCCAGATGCTTGGGGCCCAAGAATCTCTGCTGATGTCATTGTGGCAGTAACGGGCTGGCAGGGGGTGAGGGGATGGGACGTGGGGTTGGGGGGGATGGGGACGGGACAGTGGGAGTTGCAGAAGGATGAAGTGTTGTGGTGTGGGCAACTCTGCGCAGCCCTGTATTGTTTGAGGATGGCGTTGCTGTAGCTCACTGCAGTGCTAATTCTGGATGAAAGCTTTTCCCTAGCAAAGTTAAGGACCAGCAGAGGGCACGAGGCAAAAAGATAGCCATTTCAAAGAGTAGCCATGGAAAATGCGTCTGACAGGCTGATTTCTTAATGTTAAAGGACTTGCGTATAATCAAACCAAAGGCCATCAAGAGGAGAGGTAACAGCCAAATGAAAAATTTCCTTCCGAGTGGCTGATAATCCAGACCAGTTTTGGCAAGTCATATAGAGACGGAGACTGCTTAGAGATATTCGCCATTGTTCTAGAATCTTTGCGTCTTTTCCCCTTTTTCTCTTTGAGAGTATGAACTATGGAAAGAGAGTGTCTTCAGTGTCCGCCCCCCCCCCCACCCCCAGGAGTGATAAAGAGCATGTTTTCATATGCCATGCATTCTTTGGTAGTCTCCAGTGCAGTGTCCTGGAACAGTGGAAGGGAGGCCACAACTCTGAACTAATCTGAGAAGCTACATTACTTTAGCTAAGCGCCTCAGCCCTACTACAGGGCAGACCCACCGCAGGGGTCAGATGTAAACTGTTGCGGCAGCGTCTGCGTTCTCTTCGCTGTGTCTTTGGTCCATGCGAAATTTGCAGCTGTCTTCTACCTTAGATCTAATGTGTGGCAAGGCCATTGTAGACAGTCTGGTTTCTATGGCTTCTGGCGTGTGTGCGCACGCGTGCGTTCAGGCGGTTCTGTGTCTGTGCATAAGAATGCCTGGGAAAGAGTTTGTGTATCTTGAAGAACGGGGCTCTCCCATGAAAAGAGAGGTGAGAAGTACAGTGTTTACCTTGGTAGGAATAGGCCAGCGTTCTTTCTTGATTGTTTTTTTCTCTAGTGCTACTCAAAGTTCTGTGTCCAGCCCAGTCATCGGGATTGCCTGGTTTCTTATTACCCTCCTGATCCAAATCTCTCCGAGTGGACCCCGTGATCTAATTTAGCACGGCCCCAGGCTGACCGCTGGAGAATGACTGTTCTTTCGCACGGCTTGTGGTGTGAAGTGGTGTCTGTCTTACGTGGTCTTTGTGTCTGGGCGAAAAGGCCTAGAGGAAGTATTTTTCCAAGTTCTCAGACGTAGGATTTTTCTCATGCTAACATGTTGTGTCATGTCCCCCAAAATGTTTCCAACTGTGTCCCAACAGTAGCCACTATTTAAATTATTAGGCATGTCACTACTTAAATTATTTAGGTTTATAAATCAGGTCGTCATTTGGCTTTGCCACATTTCAAGTGCCCTGTAGCCACATGTGGTTTGTGGCTACTGTCTTAGATAGTACAGATGCATAACAAAGCCACCATCCATTCTACTGAACATGGCTGCTTTGGCGTACAAGGCTCCCTGTGTGTCAGAGAGCCACATTTCTAGTGACCATGTACTTTTTTTTTTTTTTTTTTTTTTTTTTTTGACAATGTACTCTTGCTACAAAAGGACAGAGTTCTTTTAGAACATGCCCATCCAAGTAAGACATTTGTGTGTCTTGCTGAACTTTTTATAACAATGCTGCAACATTTGCCCGCTGCAGCCAGGGCCATGGGTCTGTCTCTCTGACACAACAGAATGCACCATCTCAAAAATGTTTGCCCTTTAATCTGGGGCTGCTGAGCTGTCGCTGTCCGTTTGTTCTCTTTTAACTGACCCTCAGCAGTGAGACTTGTCTGTGGAGCATGCCTTAAAAAAATGTTGCCTAGAGCTTGACAAAAAGTCAAGAAGTGAGAAGAGAATTCTCAGCTCTTCTTTTTCCAGGTCCCAACTTGGCTCAGAAGAGTGTTTCATAAGACAGTCTTGAGTCACAGCCCTAACCTCTAGGGAGTTACCCCTCGAAGAAGGAATCTCTAAAGCAAAATTCCCAACCAATCTATCACAGCACAGATTGAGTGATTAAGCCCTTTAACAACACAGAAGGGCTTTCTGATGATATTATCTATTAATATTACCAATATGAGTTGCTCAGGTACTTTCATTTGAATAAATGAAAAGATGGGGAAATAAAGACACATGTTTTAAGAGAGATGTAATTAAAAGCCAAGGAGCCCAAGGTTGTTTCGGATGATAGAGGAAATTCAGAGAAATTGTTCCTGTGCCCTTTGTGGGATGGCTGGAAGGGAAGGTAGAGGAGGCTGGGGGTGGGGGTGACTCTCTGGGTGATTCACTTGACGATGGTGGGAAGATGACACAGTGCTTGTGTTTTATCCTTGTGTGTGTGTGTGTGTGTGTGTGTGTGTGTTTAAAGACTTCTTGGAGTGGTTCTAGGTAGAAGCAAAGTGTAGAAACAAAAACACAAAGATCTTCTGTATCCCCCACCCCTCCTACATATGTGTGACCGGCCATGTTGACACCATACCCCACCAGACTGGCATTTCTGTTATGGTCTCTGAACCTATGTTCACATATAATGACCCCAAGCCAGTGGCTTACATTTGAGTGTGACCTGGGAGCTGAACGTCCATTGGTCACTATTATAATCACGGGCATTATAAAACCCCTCTGTGTCCTACTTATTCACATCTCCTTCCTGTCCTCCACCACTAAACCACTAGAAGCCATTGCTCTTATAACCACAGCTTTGTCATGCAGTTGGAGTCGCACACTAGGTAACCCTTTGAAATGACGTCCTTCACTCAGTCAGTACGCGTTCACGTGCCTTCCCATCATTTCGTGATTTGGTTACTCATTTCTTTTGTGTACTGAATAGCATCCCAGAACTATTTTTTACTTACCTGCTCCCTTCCTGAAAGACGTCCTGGTTGTTCTCAAGGTTGGGCCATTGTAAATAAAGGTGCCCTAAACATCCACGAGCAGGCTTTGGGTTGGACATGAGTCTTCATCTCTTTTGGATAAATATCAAGGAACGTGACAGCTGGATAAATTTTTTGTAAGAATGTTTTGTTTTGTAAGAAACTGACAAACTGCCTTCTAAGACATGGTACCATCTCACATCCCCATCGGCTTGCTGTGTGCTACATCTTCACCAGGCTGGCCGTTGTCAGGGCTCTGAGTCTGAGCCCTTCTAAAACGTGTGTGGTAATGTCTCATGTGGTTCTAACATATGCTTCCTTGATGTGTATGGAATGTCATTTTATATCCATATTTGCCATGCACACGTCTTTTTTTTTTTTTTTTTTTTTTGGTGAAATATATGTTAAAGTTTTCTTGCCTTTTTTTTTTTTTTTTTTTTTTGGCCATTTTTTATCGTTAGGTTTTGTATTTTCTTATTGGCTTTTAAGGACACTTTCTATTTTGCGTCTTTCATCATAAATATCCTTTGCAAATAGTTTCTTACAACCTGTTGCCTGCTCATTCTCTTGATGTTGACTTTCAGTCAGCAGACATTTTTAATTTGAAGTTCTGCTTATCCGTTATTTTATGGATTTTGCATTTGGTTTTGTATTTTAAAAGCCATAGTTGTACCCGTGGTCATTAAAGGATTTTTCTTAACCCCTATTGTCTTTCGTAGAGTTCTGTGTTCTAGATTTCGGTTTGTAGTTCATGTTGAGTTAATGATTATAAAAAGTATAATATGTTTATCTACGTTCACTTGTTTACATGTGCACTGGTTTCTGTTTGTTTCCATTTGTGGAAATCTTCTTGTGGCCTCCTTGTATTGTCCGCTTTTGCTCTTTTGTTATAAATGAATTGACTTTATTTACTTCTGGGCTCATATTTTTAATTGGTTATGTTTGTCTGGTCTTTCCTCAGTATATGCTGCCTGGCCACCGTAACTTTATAATAAATTAATCTGTCATGCGCCATCATCCCTTTAGTTTCATTCTTCTCCTGAAATGTGAAGTTAGCCATTCCACCTCTTCTGCATCTCGATATGAATATTGATCATTTATTGGTAGCCACAAGTGACATCCTTGGAGTTTGCTGGGGTGGTGTTGGATCTTGGAATGGTTCGTCTTGGTTGTCACCCTGATATGATGTATAGCAACCATGGAAACAAAACTCTGGCCCTGTGTGTGAAAGATCACCTAGATTGGGTTAATTGAGGTGGAAAGGCAAGCCCTAAATGTGGGCAACACAATCCCGTTGGCTGAGGTCAGGAATCAGTGAAGAGAGTGGACTGAGCGTAAGCATTCCCCTCTCTCTGACTGTGGACACAGGGTGACCAGCACCCTGCTGCTCCTGCTGCCCACTGCTATGCCATGGTGAATAGTACCCCCTACAATCCTAAGCCAAAATAAACTTCCCATTATTTACATTGCTTGTACCAGGTATTTCGTCACAGCAGTGAGACAAGTAACATGCTAATCTGCAGGTAGAGGAAGGAACAGCCATATCTAGCATACTAGTCCATGATTTCTTTACTCAGAGTTGGAATGTTTTCCTCATAAACTTGTACATATTTCTTTAAAGATTTATTTATATATTATTATGTATACAGTGCTCTGCCTGCATGTACACCCGCAGGGCAGAAGAGGGCATCAGATCTCATTATAGATGGTTGTGAGCCACCAAGTAGTTGCTGGGAATTGAACTCAGGTCCTCTGGAAGAGCAGTCGGTGCTCTCAACCACTGAGTCATCTCTCCAGCCCCAAACTTGTACATATTTTAAGCCTAATGTCTAGGTATTTGGTTTGGGGAGTGCTGATTTAAGTTATGTGCTCTTGAGTTTCAAATTACCCTTGTTCATCCAAAGAATGTAATTGCCTGGTGGGCATTGTTAAAAATAGAGCCTTGAATAGAGGTTGTTCTGATGTGGCCAGAGGGTGTAAAAGGGGGAGTATGTCCTCCACATCAGTGAGGTCCTAGGGGATTGTCAGCCATCTCTAGAGATGTTGTGTATCTGTGGAAAATCACCTGTTCTCTTGTTGGGGGCGAATGGAGACCCCACATAGTGAATTCTAACCAACATCCAGTCTACAAAGAAGATGGTCAACACAAAGGGAAGATTGCCTCGGTGCGTCCAGGGGAAGCCAAGCCAGGTCAAGCGAGGCCTTTGACTTATCCTCACATAGATGGGCAGCAGGAAAAAGAAAGGCGTGAGGAGCCAGAGGTTCCTCACAAGCTCTGAAAACTAGATCCTCAATTGGCCTTGACAGGACCAAAAGAAAAATTAATTTTGGTCGCTTATATGGTCCTAAAGACCCACAGGAAAATAACCAAGTTAAAGTGATCAGTGTGTTTCTATAACAGTTCAAGGAATTGTGCTTAGCTATGTAGCATGCTATTTGAACAATTATTTCTCACTAATGAGTCTCTTCGTGTGTGTGTGTGTGTGTGTGTGTGTGTGTGTGTGTGTGTGTGTGTGTTCATATCTGTCTCCCAGATATAAAACAAGACCTTCCTTGGATTACTTCAGCATCTGTCCATAGTTGAGATACAAGCCTATCTTATTAAATACTGAAGCCAAATCTAAAAGCTGTATTCACCAACTTGTAACACAGCATCTCTGTCTGGAAGAGTACTTATCAGAGACACAGTGTGTCTTTCTAACCATTCTGTTCTATGGTTAAAGGAGGATGCCAGATACTCTTGTTATTAAACTCACAGTCTGGGAAATTATTCAAGATATCCAAGTGTTGTCGTCCTTGGAGCTTTGCTAGACAATCCTATAAATGAACCCAGTAGAATTCTGTTCCTTTATGGCATTTTCAATTAGATGCTGACTTTAACTGAGCTCTCTTACAAACTGCTGATTACACAGTTACCTTCTCTTTCTACAGAGCTCTGGCTCCTGGTCCAGTCAGTTACACACTTACATTTCACCTTACTCATCAAAACCTAAGTTAATTATGATGCTAACATTTTTTTTCCTCATTAACTTCATTTCTTAATGTTCCCAACAGGCTTGTAATAGAGGAGAGCTGATGGCCAATTGTGAACTTAATGCTGGCCAATGAAAAATGCCTCAAGTCTACCGAACCAATGTCAATTGTGTAATTGACAACAGTGACAAAAGTCTTCAGTCTTCCTAGTACTGATGACAAAGCCTGCCAAGGGTTATTGAGATGGGTTTGTTGTCTGTTCTCGTCTTCCAGGAGGAACAAAACGGCCATAACTCCTTTCTTAGCTATGCTCTAGTCAGAATCACACGTCTTAACCATCTCATGCTTGTGTGTTGCAGCTTCTCGCTTGCGTGACACGCCCCTGTCATCTCATGGCTGTCTTATGTTCTAGATCTTTGCCATCTGTTAAGTTTTATCGCGGCCTCTTAGAGGGACCCTCCGTGGAAGCACATGAACTGCTGCCCTTTGCATCTCCCCTTTTGTCAGCTCGAAGCAGTTAAGAGAGAGATTTTCCCCTAAGTCTCTAATAGCAGACCAGGTGACCTCTGAGTAAACGAGTAACGGGCCATCCAACTCATCCTTCCTCTTGCCTCTCTAGACATTTTTTTCAGGACCCAGAACTGTAACAGCTGGACTCCCTGGTAGGGGTGGCTCTCCACAATTTCAGAGGCCTGGATCTCATTGTGACAGAAAGTGATGACTTCTTCTTAGCTCTGGAGGAAGAATGGTGCTTCTATCATATTCAGTCAGGCCTAGTTTTGGATAGAGCACCTAAGGTAAGGAGCAGGCAAAAACAAAACAAAACAAACAAACAAACAAAAAACAACAACTGATGAGCAACTCTATCCAGCAGTCTTCTTGGAACTTCTTTGGCTCATTGCTCCCCCAATAGTCCCTCTCATGATCAAAGCTTTGATCCTACTTTTTAGACCATGCCTCTTTGACAGGCGCACATTCAAGCCTTCACCAACCAGGAGGTGACAGAGATCTTCATGGTCAGAGGTTATCAATCACTACCAAAGGAACCCATCATTCCCTAGCCTGCCCTGCCTTGTCCTACATCCAAAGCTCAGATAGCCACAGAAGAGAACACGTTGCCCAATTCATTATAACTTTAAGACCAGAATGACAGTGCTTAATATCAGTGATGCCATTTTGGCTCAGTCCATCTACCTATGAGTTGCTTACAAGATGGTAGTGGGTTTTAATTCCTCCTATGGATACATCCCTCCCAGCAAGATGAAGCCTATCATCTTCCACATCCCCAGTCTTGTACCAGACTGCATTAGGCAGCACATTCCTGCACCCTTATGTAGCATTGCTCCGTCTGCAGCCAGTCGGGACATAGACAAGCTAACCTCAAGCCTGCCTAGCCTACTCCCTACGAAGGTCACTTCTGTAGCTCTCCTCGGGCTGCGTTCTTTCCACTCTGAGTATAGCCTGGCAGATCTAATAAGAGTCTACTTAGCGCATGGTTCGTTCCTCCCTGAGTATTTTCTATCACTCACCTATAAATCTTATGTTACTTCCCTCCTGCGTTAGAGGGGATTTTTAGTGCAAATGTTAGAGATAACTGGTAACAGGTATGTTTCCTTATTTCTGGCCATAACAGGGAAGCTGCTTGTTAACGATCAGAACTTTATATGTCTCTTTAGTTTTCCTATCTTCTCTTCTGTCTGCCCTAACTGTTAGAGGAGAGCCAATTTCCTCAAGGGGGAAGGAATGCTATTAGCATTTTGATAGACTGATTCCCTGTTGGGTTCAACTTTCTGATCCACTGTGAGATGCTTAGTCTCCCTGGGTACTGGCTTCCCATACTGCTCTAGTCAAGTCATCGTGGCAACTAGTTCCTAATAGTCATTATTGAGAAAAACATTGCTGGAGAGATGAGCTTGGTGTGTGCCTTTAAGGAAGAGAGGGGAGTAGAGGTGGAGCACAGGGAGGGGCCTCTAAGGATGAGGGCATAGTCTCGCCAGACTTGAAGCAGTTAGGGCTTCTGGGAGGAGCAGGCAGAATGCCCTTTCCTGTTGTAGTTCAAGGCTATGTCTGCACTGACTGTAGTTGGTTAGTCCACATTTCCATTTGGGCTTCTCTTGGGTCCTTCCATTCTCGCCCTTCTTTTTTGTACCTATCAACTGAACTGATGACTGATGAAGACCAGGCCCAAAGAGTAGAAGGAGATTGATAGTTATATATGAACCCATTCTTCGTCCTACAGGGGCTGTCATCCCTGCTGGCCAAACGCTCCTTCCTGGCAGTTCTGGGGATGCTGGTGTTCTCTCTCATTCTAACTAGCTATGGCCCTGAATAGATGGCTCCAAAAAGGATGGCAGCCCTGCAGCTTCTCCAGAAGTACGGTGCGTAGACTGAACAGGAGACCCCCCTCTGGCTTATAGACCCCGGGTTCTCCACTCACAGCTACAATAAACAGATTCTGGAGTTATGAATGTAAGGAAGATTCAGGATATTAGACCAGCCCACTGGTCTTACTCAGCAGCTACTGGAAGAGCTTTGGCTCCATCCTTACTCTGGAAGTCTGGGTATCTCATGGTGCAGAGTGCTGGAGAAATTATTGGGGTGGGTGTTTGGGAAATGAGTTGTATTTTCCACACACATATAGGTGTGTGTGTGTGTGTGTGTGTGTGTGTGTGTGTGTGTGTGTGTGTGTGTGTGTGTATATATATATATATATATATATATATATATATATATATTTCATTTTTTTTGCATCTGTCAGATGTGACTTTCAGCTAACCATGTGCCCCACGTGCCACCCAGGGAATAATACCTAGGTGGCTGTCTAAATGTTGAGAGACGTTTTGACATCTTTGACAAGTGTTGCTCAACAGCTGGCTGTGGAAGACTCCAGCTCTGATCAACGAAAAGAAACTCGGCTTTTTACTCCAAAAATAAATCACACACAAGTGCTGTTATGTGGGGAGTGACTGACATAACTGAAACGGGCTTTTTTTTTTTTTTTTAAGTACAGTGTGTTTTGTTCACTTCTCAAGGCCTGACCCTGGAGCATTCCTTTCTTTTGCACCCGTGATTGAGTGACTTTGTAGGGGAATGCGTCCCGCCATCGCAGAAAGCTCGGGCTTTATTTATGATTCTGCATCAGGGCAAGGGCGGTCTTCGCTCCATTGGGGCCCACACAGCTGTGAGTGAAGTGGTCCAGGGCAGTACAAACAACCCATCATCCCATTGAATCCATTTAAAACTCCAACACTTCTCTCTTCAGGCTGCCAGATCACGGGACAGAGTGTCTGTATTTTCTTAAAGGGGACACAGCTTTTTGTTGAAAAAGGCTCCAAAGAAAGGCAATTCAGTAGGACTTCTCTGAGTGCTGGCTGGGCAAAGAATGTCACCAGTGACTGCAAGGTGACTGGGGTCACTTCTCTCACCCAGCTGCTGACTGCCAGGGTGAAGGAGCAGAGAAAAGTCATTTGCTCCAGTTTCTCCTCTGACTGTGGGAAGGTTGCTGTATCACATACTGAATTTAAAATAATGTAAGTGGGGAAGATACAGAATTGTAGCCAATGAATTTGAATATGTATTCATTTTTTTCTGAAGGGAAAGGGGTGTGTGTGTGTGTGTGTGTGTGTGTGTGTGTGTGTGTGTGTGTGTTAGGTAACTGCATGTTACCAGAAGATTAAGAAAATCTGTTTAAAATTTAAGAGCTCACTAATCTTGTAGCATAAACTAATAATAAGGTAACTCAAATGTATGCAAATGTCATTTTTATAACAAAAATAAAACCAAATTATATGAGTTCCCATGGAATCAGGAATTAATTTGCAGCCCTTTGGTGTGGGTGCTGTGGGGACAGTGAAGACAGGTGCTCTCTTCAGGGTTTAAAGAGATGCTGAGAGATGAAATGAGTGTCCAGGCAGCTCCTGAATCTGAATCCACTCCTGCCATAAACCTTACAAGGCACCCAGGAGGTTAAGTGTCCCCAGGGAACATGGATTTGGGGTGTAGATGCTTCTTCAAGCACCTCGGACTGAGACTACCCCCCTAGCCCTCATTCTGGAGCTACCCAACCCATTCTTTGAGCCACAGAAAGAGATGACAGACCCTGCTCAGCCCTTGTCTTTGAGTCTGCCATTAGTTCTTGGCCTTTGCCCTTCAAAGAAGTGAAGCTTGTCTGCTGCGTTGGCATAAGACCTGTTCTTGTCATCACAGCCACAGGAGCCCGCCTTGAAGAGCAGGAAGCATGCCGACAGCCGGGGGTATGCTTCCTCTAGCCATGGTACCTGCCCCTTTCCCACTGGAAAGAACCTGATGGGTCATCCTGAAACATGTATTGGAATAATATTAGCATAGTGTTTGCTGAGTGTTTAGTGATATTCTGTTATTTAGAAGCCCTCCACTCAGAAAATGTTGTGTTTTTCTCGGGAGATCCCATATTAATTAATACAATCCTACAGTTAAAAAATTGATGTTTTATTCTATGAGAATTTTACACAATATATTGTATCCTATTCATCCTCTCAACCCCCGTCTAAAATGCTCCCAGATCTGCCCACTCCTTTCTAACCCTCAACTTCTAACTTTATTCCTTTTATTATTTTTTTAATAGCCTGTTGAGTCCAGTTTGTGCTGCCTGTATACTCATGGCTGTGGGGCTGTCCGCGGGACCGTGGTTGACCTATCCAGGGGCCACACCATTAGAGAAAATGAATTCTTCCTCTCCCAGAAGCCATCATATGTCCACAGCACCTCGTAAGCCCCGCCCCCACTCTGCGCTGTAATGCTGACTGCCTTCATCTTGTACAGGTTCTGTAGAGGCTGATGCCGAGTCCATGTCATGTCCAAAAGACATTATTTATCTCTTGCCCTCCTCTGTACAAGGACCTTTTAGTCTCCTATTTCTGTTGTCTCTGACCAGGGCTTACTGCCCCCTCCTGCTAAGCTAGGCCTAGTCCTGGAAGCTTCTAACCTCCATACAATCTAACATAGGCCTAGAACGTTTTCAGCCTCTGAGACTTACTGCTGAATAAGCTCACTATTGGCTTGTTCTTTCTGAGCTCTGGGCTGGTTGGTTCAACTCAGCTGTTCGGGCTCAAACTCCTTTCCCAGATGACTTATTTAATCTGGCTTCTCTCTCAGCTAGGAATTGCTCTGTTTGACCTCAAACTAACTCAGCCACCTGCCCTAATCTTCTGGCTTCTTCTCATTTCCTGGCTTGTTCCATCTTCACCTGAGTTCTCTCTCTCTCTCTGCAACCCATCTCTCTGTTACTGTCCTGGTAAAAAAACTGTCCCCTCTCTCTGTAAAACTGCCTCTTGAGTAGCTTCTCTTTCTTCTCTCTTCTCGTGAGAGTTGGGTGTAGCCTATTCTGTCAAATCTTCTCTGATTCGCCACCTTTTCTGCCACTCAGTTAGCCATCACTTTCAAACATGAGTGCTTCCTTCTACAAACTAACTCTACCTTCGTTTGGGCTTAAAGGTTTGTACCATCACCCCTAGACCTAAGCTTTTCTTTATCTGATACTTGCTCTATACCAGGCTGGTCCTGAACCCAGATCTGTTTGCCTCCGTCTCCTGGATTAAAGGCGTGCTTGTATTCCAGCCGGATCACACAGCCCTAGAAGATCTTTGGATAGGATCTCTTTCCTGACTAGCCATGTTCTGAACTAACAACCCTTACACTCCTCGACTTCTGGCTCATGCAATTCCTCTAGCACCTCTTTTTTAGGTTCTCTGGGAGGAAGATGATACAGAAGTCCCATTTGTCACTGTCCTAGAACTTTATTTTCTCCTTTTCTGGAATTCTATCTCATGCTCCTTTAACTCTTCCTTCTATTAACCTCACTACCAGTATTTAGTCTCCTTCATTGTCTTTGCTTTGTTTCTCCAGTTTACAAAAAAAAGAGCTAAGATAAAACTCTGGCTGCACAGTTCTGTGGTGCCAGGAGACGGTGGACAATGCCTTCTGAATAGGCATCAACGCTGGATGTAGGCAGACCCAGTGTCCCTTGCAGATCTTTTCCTATTCTGTCCCCACACAAACTCGTTCTTCACCAAGCTGGTCCTCGATTCTAGTCTCTCGTCCCTACATGGAATGCCTTATTATTTTCTTCTCAGTGGCCATGTGCGGCATCTATAGACTTGGACACATTAGCCAAATAAACTTGCAATGTATCCTGTGTGCATCAGGTTTTAGAGATGTGGCTTGGAGCCGAGGGTTTAACGTTCCTTAGCCTTCATAGTTTCAGGTTGAGACCTCCGGTACTTAAGCCTGCTGGATGATTGTGATCACGGAAGCTGTGGTTGTCTCCTGCCACTGATGTCTTTTCCACCTGTTGGCATGGCGGTGATCTGTGTGTGTTCTTGTTGGTAAAGTTACCAAGCATGGCAGTTGCAGAAGGGCTGACAGCACCACCTTTGATTAGCCATGCTACCTACTATACTCAGTGTCCCTAAGCACATCTTCCTCTGAGAGGACACGACACCCTAACCCTGTCAGCAAGCTGCTGATGTTCTCTTAGCCTTTTTCCTATGAGTTTGAAATTTTTGCTCAGGGACTCTGCTGATGTCTTTTTGTCTGTCTGCTCACCTTGGAATTTGACAGCAATTTCATGGCCGTACTGTACAGTTTAGAGCCAAATATGTTTCCTTTTGTGTAAGGTGAGAGTTACCATGAGGAGTAACTGTTGGGCTTAAAGCTATCACTGCCAAAAATGTTACTGGGAGTTTTATGATACAAGCCTGCATTCCAGCAGCCTCCAGCTAAAGAGATAAGAAATAGTGAAAAACAGAGAGAGAGAGAGAGAGAGTTCGGTGTTGCCACTTTGGGAAAGGGAACAACAGATAAAGATGTCCAAGGACCCACAACCCATGAGGACAAGACTTTCTGAGCCTTCAGCCAGAGTAGAGGCGCACACAACGAAGGCGGAGGTCCCAGGCGTTCATCTGCCCTGCAGTTGCCTCACGAGCCCAAGTGAAATGTCTTTGCTTCATAGCAAAGGCAGCAGCTAAGTGTCTGCTATAGAAATACTTCTTTAAAATGATGTTTCCCAGGACCCAAATGCAGGGCTTTTTATTCTGAACACCATTGTATAAAATGCAACACGACATTAACAGCATTGCTCGGGTAAGCCCTTGGAGTTTATTCAAAGCTGACGCGGCCTTGTATCGATTCTCAATTATAACACATTTAGCATGAATGTACCTGCCAGCATTCTCGAACAATGCCGTGCCGGGCTGGCAGCTCTGCCCCTGTCTCCCTGCCCAGCCGACAGCAGATCAAGGTTTCTTTTGTGCGTTCTGTTTAAAATATCACTCTCACCCTCTCACTCACATGATATAACCTCATTTGAGGCCTATACATTTTAGTTTGAGCAAAGCTACCTTCTCTGTCCGTTTTCTTACTTGTTCCTGTTTTTTCCTCTGTCTTCCTTATACTCGTAAATACCAGAGGCTTTCCTTTTCTCTTCTCCAGGTAGAATAACTTATTACTTGGGATGTTTTCCCAGTCTGATCTTTTGTCCTTCATTATTAGTGTGGGCTGGCACTTTCATATACACGGTAGTTCTGACTGAATTAATTTACAAGAAGACATCTTTATAACTGAATTCTTTGGCCTTTTCTGTATACTGGTAATTGAACTCTCTGGTTTCTTATGTATGTGTGTATGTGTGAAGCATGTATGTGTGTATGTGGCCTGTGTAAACCTATCTGGTAACCCCAGAAAGAGCCTGTAATCAATCCCATGAGCCTTTATTTCAGCCTGGAAGGAGTGTGGGAGGGGGCGGAGCTTAGGTTAGCTCCATGGATCTCACACCTGACTACACCGTAGAGGGGTCACTGCCCTGAGCGGTGTGTCCTCATGGAATGTGGGTTAGGCTCACAACCATTAAGATCACTCAGCTGCTTGGATTCTCCACAACACTGGTGAAGTCAATGTTTTTATGAGAGTTCTGGTCTCTTGTCCTGGTTATTGAACGCATTTTATTTTTCCTTAGGCAGACTCATTTCTTTGAGGGTTAGGAACAAGATGTCATTCTCACACAGTCTTAGCAATGCATTTTTGTCTCTATTGATCAAGGAAAAGTAGGTGGTGATCCATTAATGGTTTGATCTAATTAGACCCAAGCCTTCACAGCATTCAAGAGAAATAAATGTCCTTATATACAGGATCATGTAAACACACCCTGGCGATATTCCGTTGACCATAGTGTTAAGAACATCATTTTATGAATTTCATTTTTTTATCTCTCCATCCCTATTTTCTTCACTTCTGTGTCAGGCATTGTGTAAGGCTCAGGGGGACCAAGGTAGCTATGGCAGGGACAGAGAGCAGAAAGACAATTTAATCTGAACAGAGTGAAGAGTACTGACAGCTTCAGAGGCCCACACTGGGGAGCTGCCTCAGGGTACAGGGAGACTTTTATGAGACTGATGTTTAAAGTAATGATTACCAGTCCCAGGAAGGATGTGACTTGTCCAGGGCCAGTCAGAAGCTCACACACAGACTTCTATCCTGCCACGAGGCCATTTCTCTGAGTCTTGACCATTGTAGTAGACTGTGGCTGTGTTAAAATCTAAGCCCTGATGTAATGGTGTTCAGAGGAGAGGCCCTGGAGATAATTCAGTTATGAGGGTAGAGCCCTCATAGAGCCTGCTGCTCTCATGATCAGATGCCAGTATACCCCTTTTCTGCCATTTAGGACACAACAATATATCAACCGCCTGCAACCTAGAAGAGGGCTCTCATTGGAACCTGACATGATAACACTTTGTTCTAGTTTCCTTTGTGTTGCTGTGATAAAATATTTCTAATCAAAGCAACTTAGATGAGCACAGGATTTATTTGGCTTATACCTCAGGTCATCAAGGGAAATCAGAGAAGGAACCCAAGCACAAATATAAAGCAGGAGGAATATTGTTAATGTGTCATTCATCACCCCATGCCTAGCTAGCTTTCTTTTTATTTTATTTTATTTTATTTTATTTTGCCTGCATGTACACCAGAAGAGGGCACCAAATATCATTATAGATGGTTGTGAGCCACCATGTGGTTGCTGGGAATCGAACTCTGGACCTTTGGGAGAGCAGCCAGTGCTCTTAACCTCTGAGCCATCTCTCCAGCCCCCTAAAAGATCGGGGCCTTTCTGAGTGTGTGGTTTTTCGAGACAGGGTTTCTCTGTGTAGCCTTGGCTGTCCTGGACTCGCTTTGTAGACCAAGCTGGCCTCGAACTCATAGCGATTCGCCTGCCTCTGCCTCCCGAGTGCTGGGATTAAAGGCGTGTGCCACCACCACTTTCTTATGCAACCAATGACCAGCTGCCTAGGGATGGTGCTGCCCACAGTGGGCTGGGCCCTTTTACATCAGGTAATGACCAATACTATATACCCACAGGCCAATCTGGTCTGGGCTCCCTTCTCAGGTGACTCTAGGCTGTGTTAAGTTGACAGTTAAAGCTGACTAGGACACATCCTGATGATGGACTTCAGCCTTTGGAAGACACCCAGTCTAAGCAGGTGACTTTGTTACAGCGTCCCAGAAGGATGAGGACAAACCTTGTGCTTTGAGAATGAGAAACATTCTAGTGTCTAATATCTTGGTCCCTCACCTCCTAGAGTAGTTATTGGATCCTTGTTGCCAGTTCTTATAAGCCTGGATGGTTTGTCCTTTATAAGCCTACTTCCCTGTATCTACCTCCCCTGAATACCCATATCACTAGGGTTTTATTTTAAACCCTACTCTTCATGGTGATAAGAATTGAAGATCTGGCATTTGTAGAAATCAGGAGTGGCCAGAGGTTAAGCGATGAGCAAGAAGGAACAGCAGTCATTTTAAGCTGCCGAATGAACCCAGAGGCTCTCTAAAACAAGCCTGGAGGTTTGCCACTTGACTGTAGAAAGGGAACGTTTTGTCACTATGTCCTAATTCTGCAGACCTTTGTGTATATGTGGGCTCAACCAGACATGCTACCCGGCAAAAAAACAAACAAAAAAAAAAAACTGAAGCCGCTCCTGCTTTGCATGTTACTTATACATCATGGGTGGGGTGAGTACAGGGATGAAGTGATGCTGATGGAGGGAGTGGTAGAAGGACTGGCTTGACGTGTGCCTGTGATGGATGTCGTGTGTTATGCTTGTGCACGGGAAGCTTCCTCGTCCCCTTGCAGAGAAACATAACAGGTATGGAAAATGATCCATTTGTTCGAGATCACACAGGACAGTGTCTTCATTCCCGTTGCTGTTAGCATCATTACTCTGGCTAATGAGTTTCCAAGCCGTGTGAAACTGTCTGCAGAAGTTTTTATATTTAGTGGCATTTTCTGGTTATCTATGGCTTCAGAAGACTCTCAAATAGGCTTCTGATCCTGTAGAAGTTTATAAACCTGGAGCTATCAGAAAACATCAAAGACTTTAGAAGTCTGTACTGATGAAATCTTTCTACAGGTCATGGAAATCAAACTATAAAAGAAGTTGTTTTACAATATAATAATTAAAAAGTTAGGAAGGGAGATGGCTCAGTGGGTAATAGTGCTTGACGTATAAACTTGAGGAAATCATGAAGTCAAATAACCAGAACTTAGGTAAGTAGAAATAAAATGTGTGTGTGTGTGTGTGTGTGTGTGTGTGTGTGTGTGTGTGTTTACATGTGCCTGTAATCTCATTCTTAGATGTATGTACAGGGTGTCATACATGTATGCACTGACATGTATGACATGTATGTACAGGGTGATGATAACACTGACTTTGGGCCATTGGGCCTTGCTGGCCAACAGCCTTACTTTTCAACAGCCTAACTCCAGGTTCCATGAGAGACCCTGTCTCAACGGAATAAAGCAGAGAACACATTAGGATGCCTGATGTCCTACCCTGGCCTCTGTATATGTTCATGGTTAGACACCCCCCCCCCACACACTTGTATTTAACCCTAACCCATACATATACCACACTCACACAAAAACACATGAGTAAGAAATGCCCTTTTAGGACAATGTCACCATAAATAGCAACAGAAGAGATAGTTAACTATAAGGTATTTAGAATATGTCTATTAATATCTGGGACAGACAAGTACAAGTGAGCATGTTGGCAGTGGTTATAATTTTATCAGCATGGCGCTGGCGACAGAGGGCATCCAGACACTGTAGGTGGCTGTTACATGTTGTTGTGGCTGGAGGGAAGTCTGAAAACTACATAACATTATAAAATGTACATGCACTTTGACTCAGCAGTTCGGCCTCTCATATTTGTCCAGAGAAGGCACAGATAGAGATACCCAAGATTTTTTTTTTTTTTTGATGAGAACAACAACAACAACAAAAAATCTAGATATTGAGCTAGAAATGATCATAATGAGTGAGTTAACCCAGAAGCAGAAAGAGTCAAATGGTATATACTCACTTATATCTGCATACTAGCCCAAGGGGCATGTCCCACGAAAGCCTTCACTTACCAGGAAACTGGGACAGAGGGGAGGACATCCTATTGGGACTCTAGATGAGAGAAGCATGGGAGAATAGCAAAGTAGAAGGATCCAGAGGGTCCTAGAAACCTACAAGTAGAACATTATGATAGGCAGATTTGGGCCCAGGGGTCCCACTCAAACTATGGCACCAGCCAAGGACAATACAGGTGGTAAACTTTAAACCCCTACCCAGATCTAGCCAATGGTCAGGACATTCTCCACAGTTGAGTGGAGAGTGGGATATGGCTTCCACACGTACTCTGGTGCCCCATATTTGACCATGTCCCCTGGAGGGGGAGACCTGGTGGCACTCAGAGGAAGGACAACAGGTTGCCAAGAAGAGACTTGATACCCTATGAGCATATACAGGGGGAGGAGGTCCCCCTCAGGAACAGTCATAGGGGAGGGGAGTAAGGGGAAAATAGGAGGGAGGGAAGAATGGGAGGATACAAGGGATGTGATAACCATTGAGATGTAACAAGAATAAATTAATAAAAAATTTTTTAAAAAGTCTAGATATAACCTAGCTACCCATTAATGGAAGACTTGTTAAATCCTGAAAAGTGACAACTGTGGGGAGATAACCATGACAAATTGTTAAGACAAAGCAATTCTGATAATAGAGCAACATAAATGATGTAAATCCCCATGGGTGTGAAATGTGTGTGTGTATGTATGTATGTATGTATGTATGTATGTATGTATGTATGTAAGTAAACATTGGAGGATAGTCAACAAAACGTCTTCTTCCTGTGAGTTTTACTTTTGGCTTTGTGTATGGTTTGACTATTTCAACATTGAGCATGTTTCATTTAGCAGAAAAAGGTGCCTGCCTTCAAGCCTGTGACCTGAGTTCAACCCCCAGGACACACAAAGGGGGAAAGAGAACCTCTGACCTCTACTCATGCAGCATGGAAAACACACATGCAAGCATGTACACAAGCATGTATGTAGCACACAGGCGTGTACATGAATATTTGATTTAAGACGATCCCACAACAGTATTTAAAACATGCTGGTCCCAGCCAGCCCAAATATTTGCAGCATCCTGTACACTTTAAATTTTATTTTTATTTATGTGGGTAAGTCGCACACATTAGTAGGCTATAGTGTAATATTTATAGTTAGTTTGATTTTGTAGGATAACTTAGGAGACACACCTCTGGCTTGTTTCTAGGGAGGACTGACTGAGGAAGGGTGGACTTCTTCAATGTAGGCTGAACAGTCTCACGGGATAGGATTCCGGGTGGGCTAAAAAGGCAAAAGGAACAAAGCCAGATGGCACTGATGTTCTCCTTTGTCTGCTTCCTGCTCTGTGACAGTTCCTGCCACCACCTGCCGCCGTATCTTCCCACCTTGGTAGACCTCTACGTCCTCCAACAGTGAGCATAATAAATCCCTAAGTTTCTCTGAGGAGTGCACACAGACCAAGCCATGGTGGTTATTAGCACTTCCCACTTTGGTTTCTGTGTGGCATCTAGGATCTCCTTTCTTCTGGAGTTTGTAAGGTACATCACAGCATCATGCATAGCCAGGCAGTGCAGATGACCAGACGTTAGCTGAATAGAGCATATGTCAAGTTCAACTGCATCTAAACTGGGATGCTGGGTCACTATGAGCATTGAAGGGTGTGTCCTATCCCAGGAGCTTAAAGTCTAGAATAACGCCAAGGCCTGCGCTGTGGTGAAGATGCCGGCTGGAATATGGAAGGACCTGCCGCTGGGGACGGCATAGAAATACTCTGGCTCTTTACCTCAAATGTTTACTCAGATTCGAGAGGGAAATCAGCAAGTCCCTCTGAAGGAGGAATTGGGGCACACTCTGTAGGCTGCCAGCACTGTTTAACTGAGTGTGGTCACCGCTCCGGGCATTTATTTTTTTTTAAGGAACTAGCAATTTTCTCTATTGGCAATTCATTAGACACCCTAAGAACCTGCAATTTGGCTCTGTGGGCTGGACACCAAGGAGGCTTCTGATTGGAACGCCAGGGAGAGAGCCAGAGAGTGCATTTCTCAGGAGTTAAGGACACCTACCGGCCTTGCAAGGACAACCCACTTTCCAGCCGTTCTCAGCCCAAGTGCTGTTCTCTGCTGTGAGTGTTTCTGGCAACTGAACATTATGTATTGACCTTGAGGAAGAGTGGCTGGCTTCAAGCAAAGGCTCTCTCTGCCACCTAGGGAAGGGTCACGCACGGTAGAGGGCATGGGAGGCTCTCCTGCTTGACCTGCTGACCTAATGTGCAAACAATAGCAAGGGAAACCTTTTAGATTTTTTTTGTTGTTGTGGATAATTCATACTCATGTCCCATTATTTAAAATTGACTTAATCTTCTCGTGCCCAGAGAATAAAAATGTTTGGCTGTTATTGGGACCAGCCTCCATTCTAAAAATCGGCAGGTTTAAGGCAAGTGGCTAGTGATGAGTCTAGGGCTAGGTCTATAATCCTAGCTACTTGGGAAACTGAGGCAGGGCTATCACAGTCTTCCATTTCATTCCATCTTCCAACCTTTATCACAAGCTGTCATTTTCCAGAAGGGAACAGGTGTCCCTTTCCAGTTACCTTTATGTCCACCTCTGTCCCTTCCCTCTGTTTGGCAACTTCTGACTCACATCAAACCCTAGAACTTCATCATAAGAATTGAGGCCAAGGGGCCTCTGGACAAATAGTCTCACTCAGGACATACGTGCCGCCGTAGAAAGTAGAAGTAAGTCTTGATAAAATTTACTTTTACGGAATTAAATTTGTCTTACTCTGAAATCCTGTGATGTTGTTTCATGTCAGTTTGTCTCTACAAAGAGTGAGCCATCCGTGTATATCCAGAGAGAGGAGAAGAAATTTTGAGAGTTTTGCCAAAGTTCGAGATTTTGAATTGATAGTGGGGGCATTCACAGAGTTGTCTCCTTTTCCTCCCTCCGGGGCCACATGTGAATGAGGGGAGGGTTGAGTTAATGATTGATTGCTTTTGCCCGGTGAACTAGAGTGGAGAAGGGAGCTCAAGGCATACGGAAGGGCATAGTCACGGGAATTGACTGTGGAATTTAGCATGATTGACAAGGCGAAGCCTATTCTGCGAACACCGAGGGACAGAGAAAAGCGGTGGACCAGTGGGTCATGGGTCTCACTGGAGAGCCAGGCTGTTGAAATTGGGGTTCCAGGGGTGCACACTGACAGAGGAAGACGGTGGCTAGAGGAACTGCAGGAAAGGCTTGGTGTATGACCTTGGAGAAAAGTCCGGAGCTCCAGAGTGTTGGAAGACACGTGTGATTCTTAGTTCATCTTGCTTCAGAGCCACTGGCATGAGGCAGAGTGACAGCGAGGGAGCCAGCTCCCCAGGCCTTCCCAAATCAAGAGGGAGTGCGTGGGATACGTCTGGTGGTGCATGATTCAAAACTCAGGATTTTACATAAGAGGAAGGGAGGAATAATGGTCTCCATGTCCTGACAAAAAAGAAGTAAGACACCCACTCCACCCGTAAGCTCCAAAGCCCAGGGAATTGTGGGGGAAAGCTGCTGCCTAAGAGCCCGTGGTGGGGGCTTAAGGAGTGAGCAAGTGTTTTTAGGGAAAGGCCGAGCTTCAGGCAGGACAGGAAGCTTAGGGGAGGTGTTTAAGGAAGGGTACTGGGGAAGGTAGTATCTTGTTGGTGACCTTTCGAGTTCCAGAGACCAGGGCACAGGAGCTGCAGGCACTGTGGAAGGGCAAGCAACAGGATCAGGGAAAAGAATACAAGGGACCCTGAGGTGAGTAAGGCTGAGGGGTGACAAGCGGTATGGAAGCCCAGGACTTCATTGTGCTTGCTGTCGGCAGGTGGAGGTGACTGAGTGTGCCCCCCCTGTGAGGATACGAAAGGATGGAGGCAACACTCAGGGCCTTGGGACTTCCGCTGGCATCCTACTTGCAATGGTCTTGCGTAGTGTATACAGGACTCCAACCTAGCCGCAAGAGTGGCTGGCTTCAAGCAAAGGCTCTCTCTGCCACCTAGGGAAGGGTCACACACGGTAGAGGGCATGGGAGGCTCTCCTGCTTGACTCAGCTCTGTTATCCCTTCATCAGGCAGCCAGCATCCCCTTAGATTATGCTGTGTTTTGACGGCTAGTCCTGCCTAGAAGATTCCTCCTTCTTGCCTTGCTTCTTCCCTCCCCACTCGTTATGCCTATGTTAATGAACATTGTAACATATACCATTCTGAGGTGGGGAGTGTGAGCTGTCGGGGCCCCTCAGCTCTACCCAAGATGCTTTCTGTGCCTTCTGCCGGAGATCACTTTTTAACCCTCCTGACAACCGTTCATCTCCACTCTGCTTAGGCCAGAGCTCGGCTTCCGTAAAAGTAATAAACATCTTCAAGGAATGCTGCATGATAGTAATCTGTTTGGGGGAAAACTGATGCATATTTACTTCTTTGTGAGTGCTGGATTTAAAACTGAGAGGGAACTCCAGGACAAGTCCTCACATCTCCTTGTGGATAAGACACTAGCGTCTTCATTCTCTGTGTCACAGTCTGCTGAGCCCCAAACAGGCTCTAGCAAAAAAAAAAAATTAAAGCGAGATTTACAAAGGACCCAGCTTTACGTCTCATTCCTGGATTTTTGCTTTCCATATCACACAGAAATGTCACTTCATGTGAACTGGTCTCACCCTCCACTTGTATAGGTCCACGCTGAATGTGAGAGAACTTCTCAGATGCGAAATCATAATTTGCAGACCGAGTGAAGGAACAGAGGTGAACATAAAAGTCACTAGAAAAGGACACCTTTTCTATTCTGGAAAATGACAGCTTGTGATACCAGTTGGAGAGATGGAGTAAGTTAGAAGTGGGGGTCATGTCAGGTTTTTTCTTTTTCTTTTTCTTTTTCTTTTTCTTTTTCTTTTTCTTTTTCTGTTTTTATTTTATTTTATTTTTTATTATTTAATTAATTTATTCAGATTACATCTCAGTTGTTATCCCGTCACTTGTATCCTCCCTTTCCTCACTCCCTCCTGCTTTCACCCTATTCCCCTCCCCTAGGTCTATGACCAAGGGGAACGTCCTCCCCCACTATATGGTCATAGCCTATCAAGTCTCATCTTGGGAGCCTGCTAATTCTTTCTTTGAGTGCCATCGGGCCTCGCCACCAAGGGGAGGTGGTCAAATATGGGGCACCAGAGTTCATGTCAGAGTCAGTCCCCGTATGACAAGTTTTTTAAACCTAACCACCCTTTCCTTTTTCAAAGTTATCTGTCCTAGTGGGCATTTGCATAGCGTGTAAATACCACAGCCTCGGTTGGCTTGGGACTTCTTCTTAGCCGGAACTTTTGCACCAACACTTCTTCCTGGCTATGGAAGCTCCTCAAAGTCTGCAAACAGCAAAGTGAAATCCGGCCTGCCTCAGGTTGAAGACTCCAGAAGGTGGGGCCAGGCCTCTGTCTTCCCTCAGTGGCTTTGCAGAAATGATGTCAGTCTTTGGGAAGTTCAGGATGACTGCAGAGGTGATGAGGTCCCTGGCTGGAGGTACAGTCAGTGTGTTTTTGCTGAGTGAATTAAATTGTCACTGAGTTAGCTGCGAGTGATGGTACATGCCTTTAATCCCAGCACTTGGGAGGCAGAGGCAGGCGGATGGCTGTGAGTTTGAGGCCAGCCTGGTCTACAAAGCAAGTCTAGGACAGCTAGGGCTATTGCACAGAGAAACCCTGTCTTGAAAAACCAAAAACTAAAAATAAAAAATAAAATATGGCTGTGAGATATATACAGGGGTGTGAGTGCCAACCCTAACGTACAGGATAGCCCAGGCAGAGGATGACCTTTAACTTTAGATAGTCACACATCCAGCTCCCAAGTGCTGGGATTACAGGCACATGTCACTGATTTATGCTACACTGATGAGAGGCTTACAGAACCATTTTCATATGAGGCAGGTAGGCTGCCAGCGGAGCCCCCTCCTCCAGCGCCACATTGCTTAGTTAAGAATTTGTGTGCAGCATGTATTAAATAACTCCTTGACCTTATTTTCAACAAGTTGTTTTATTCATAACTGGGCCAGTTCTTTTCAAATTAAAAAAAAAAAAACTTATGTCCATATGGCACTCATGTAATTATGAGTACTTGTACGCGGCATTCTAGGAATAAAAATACCGTTTAAAAGTGAAAATTGAAATGCCAACATGAGCCGGTTTCTACAGAGTTCAGCTGTTTTCCAGGCTTAGAGTGGGTGGGGATTGCACGTTAGAATTTTTCAGTGTAATTGTGGGGTTATTAATGCATGGCACTCTCGGTTCAACAAACAAGGAAATAGACTGTTCTAGGAGCTTCCTAAATTAAGTCTAAGGATTCCAGACAGCCCTCATAGGTGCTAAGCTGTTGTTCTTTGCTTCGTTACTGCAGTTTCTGTGGGCTCTTCCTCTGACCATATTTCTCCCTATAAACGTACCCTCCAATTACCTTCCTCTGTTTGGCAGCCGGAGCATGACATCCCTCGCTAGATTCCTTTGATTTAGCTAAATTCATCTTTTCTGCGAAGTAACAATTTTCTCAGAGCTTGAGATTTAATGGGTGTTGTATCGGGACAGCCACCAGCTTCATTCCCCGCCATCTGGTGCAAGCTCCTATTGTGTTTGTGTGCCTGCCGGTGAGATGATCTCTTCAATCTGTTTTGTATTACCGCATTATTATTTCTAGTGTACATCTCATTTATTTTGGATACATCTCGTTATGGGAAGGATTTAGGATGGCTCGTGGAGAGGCATAAAATATGGCATCTTACCATTTAGGAGCGGAGAAGAAAAGGCAGGGATCGTATCCATAGGATCGGGCATGAAACCTTGAGCCTGCACGCTGCTCAGATGGAGCTTGCTGTTGGGGACTCAGCACATGAGATGTGGGGCTTCATAGCTGCATGGAAGGAATTCCTGTTGTACTGGCTCCTTAGCATGAGAGCAGACCGTTCTCCACTGTCTGTGATTTGCTCAGTGTTGGTCTATGTTTAAATAGCAAGTTCTCCATACAAGCGGCATAGTTATAATACACTCTATAAGGGGTGATGAATAAGGGCTGTATCTTCTGTATTTACACTTCCCTTGAAGCCCATCCCACCCTTCTCTGTTGGTACTCACTCCTCTCTCTCTCTCTGTCCTTCTTACTGGAAGTAGCTAGTTCCCCCCCTCCCCCAAATACAGGTCTCCTTCAGGGTTCTTACGTTTTTAAGACCTCTTTGTATAGTCCCGCGTGAAAGCAAAGTCCAATGTGAATGCTTTTCCCACATCATCTTTGTTGCTTGTGTTCAGCATTGTTTGAGGCCATGCTGAAGTTTGTCCCTGCAGCACATCTGTATGTGTGTGTATGTGCTACTTGCTGACTCCCTTTTAAACAGCGCTGTCCGTTTTCTCACGGCTACTGGTACGTGCCTCCCTGTGTGTGTCTTCCCATAGGTCAACACATATGAGGCGCTCAGAACTTTATCTGTGATGCCTCGAGAACTGCACCTATTATGCAGCCTGACTAGATAATGTCCACTTGTTTGCTAAAGTGATGATGATAAATAAATCATTAAATAAATAAGAGCATATTCTTATTCCATCTCTGTGTAGCACGTGGTACTGTCTGGATTACACTGAAGATTGCCATCTGATGGACAATCTGTGAACTCCTAAGGTCCCTTTCCCCTAATGTTAAGGCATTTGTGGGTGTGTCTGTATCTCTCTCTCTCTCTCTCTCTCTCTCTCTCTCTCTCTCTCTCTCTCTCTCTCTCTGTGTGTGTGTGTGTGTGTGTGTGTGTGTGGGTGTGTGGGTGTGTGTGTGGGTGTATGTGTGCATGTACATGCCACAATGTAGAGATCAGAGAACAACTTGTAGGAGTTGACTCTTTCCTTCCACAAATGGGTCTGGGCATGGAACTCAGGTTGTCGAGCTTGCTGGCAAGTGTCTTTGCCTGCTAATGTATCCTGGCGAATTTCTTGTGAGGATCCTACCAAGGCCAGAAGCCCTGGCAACAGGGGGGATCCGACTTTCCTGCTCACTTCATCTGTCAGAGCTTCAGATGCTGTTCCCCGGAGTTCCACAGTTTTTCACCTGCCACAGTTTTTCACCTGCCTTGATGCCCCAGATGTTTGCCTGCTCCCACCTGCATAGATTTGACACTTCGAGAATTTTTAGATGTCTTCTTTCAGCGATAGTTTTCCCAAAGAATGTACAAATCAATGTCATGCTACAGAAATAGGAAAAGCGATCCTAAAATTCAAATAGAAAAATAGCAGAAAACTCGTGTAGCCAAAGCAATCTTGAACAAAAATAATAAATCTACTGGCATCACACTTTTTGCCTTCAAAACATACTAACGGAGGGACTGGAGAGAGAGAGAGAATATGTACATTTCTCATGGAGAGGACCAGAGCTCAATTCCCGGAATACATGCCAGGAGTGTTATAACCACAGCTAAGAGGGAAGCCAATATCTCTGGCCTCCTCAGGCACCTACACTCACATGTACCAACAGATACGTACGCATAATTAAAATTATATATATATATATATATATATATATATATATATATATTGTGTGTGTGCATTTGTGTACACTTAGAAGGTATAGCAATCAAAACAGCATGATGCTGGTTTAAAAATAGAAACAATGAGTGATGGAACAAAATACAGAGGTCAGAAGTGAACCTGTTCATGTAGTGTCAGTTTGTTTTCTATAAAGATGACAATACAACACAACAGGGCCGGGCGTGGTGGCGCACACCTTTAATCCCAGCACTCGGGGAGGCAGAGGCAGGTAGATTTCTGTGAGTTCGAGGCCAGCCTGGTCTACAAAGTGAGTCCAGGACAGCCAAGGCTACACAGAGAAACTCTGTCTCGAAAAACCAACCAAACAAATAAACAGAAACACAGCAGGATGCAGACTTTTAAGTAAATGACGTTGGAGAAATTGTATGTCACATCCATGTGCAGGAGAATAAAGTTGTGCTCTTACACTACATATGAAATCTCAAAATATACCGAAGGCATTAAGGTAAGATTTGAGACCGTGAAAATACTAGAGGGAAACATAGCCGGGAATTGTTTACCACCTTGGACAATGATGTTTTTGATTTAACCCCCAAAGTTTAGGCAACACAGTCAAGGACCCACAGATGGATTGCATCAGGCTAAAAGATTTCTGCATATCAGGGGACAGTAGAGACAGCCACCTACAGGTTGGCAGAAAATACTTGCAAGTGACACGTAAGATAACGGGTTAGTATCTAAAGAACAGAACTCAATTAGTTCAAGAGAGGAAACCCCATTCCTGCTATGAAGATGAAAGATAATACTGGCAGGGCTCTGGAGAAGAGGGGACCCTTGTCCGCTCTTGATGGAACTCTCAGTTGGTCCAGCCACTAATGGGAAACTGTGGATGCTCCTTAAAGCTGACAGCAGAACTGCTCTGTGATCCAGTGAGCCCACTTCCAGTTAGATCTATCCTGAGGACTTGAAATCAGGGTGTTGCAGACATACCTGCACTCTGTGCTCACTGCGGCGTCATTTACAGTATTAAGATGGAGAACCTACACAGAGTGTCTATAACTGATGAATAAAGAAAGATGTGTATATGATGTGTTTATATATACTTACTCGTACACCATATGGAATGAATTCAGTTCCGCCTTGGGAAGAAGGGAATTCATTTGCAGCAAGCTGAATGAATCGGCAGGTCATTACAGTGAGGTCAGTCGGCTCCGTCAAAAATGCCATATGTCCTCACACAAGAGAGCTAAAACTGTGGAAGCCACAGAAGCCAGATGCAGAATGGTGAATGCAGGAGGCCGGGGTGTGGGGAGTGGGAGATGCTGGGAACAAAACCCCAGTTACAGGGGAGGCGTGAGCGATAACCACCGGAGGCGATGAGTGTGTGTGATCACTCGGTTCTGTCTTCTTCCCACAGTCTATGCCTTTGTCACAGCGTCACTGCACACACCACCATTAGAGGCAGTTAGTTGTCAAAAACAGTTAAAAGTTTTTACGTTTCTTCACTTAATGGTCTTTTTCATTTATTTTTTTTGTTCCTAACATGTAAACTTCGTCATGAAGTGGTGTCGAGGGCTGGCAGGCTGTACGTGGGTAAACTAGAATGCTGTGGAATCCACAGTGTGGATGGAGTGACAGGCGCTGACACTGAGGCATGCAGAAGTGAACTTTGGTTGTGGTAGCACAGGAAGAGTTCAAGGGGAGGTGAACGTGGCTCAGGCAGGATGGATGGGAAGGAGGCCGGCAGTGCCGCAGGGCCCCCCTGGTCCTGTTTTTTAAGGTGGGAGTGGGACTCCATCTTGGCTTCTCCCTTTACTTCTTACATCTGTCACTTTACCACATCGTACTAAGCCAGGGGTAGCTCATGGTCCATCCAGTCTGTCTCCGGGTCTGGACTCACCTCACTCTTACGCTCCCAAAAGTACTATTTCTCGGTTCTCCTTTTACCCAGCATTTTGTGTATTTATGAATTTTGGCTTTGTTGATTTAGCATATGCTATTTGCAATCATGAAAATATGACTAATTTATTCTAAGAAAATGGATTTGCCTTAAACTGATAGTACTTGTCTCTTCCACCTGTCTCCTCCCCTGTCCTTACCAAAATGTCTTTTCTAAGTTTCTGGCTACCATGGGCAGTCTACTGCTACATTTTGCCCACTCTTCTCCTCTGACTCAGACCCTCTCATCACATCCCCTCTGGTGGTCCAAGAACCTATGTGTGTGTTCTTGGAAGTATAGAAGGGTAGTGAGTCCACTTATATACAGCTGGACTGTGAGGGACACTCAGTCCTTTTCCTGTGCCCCAGGGGCCTCTCAGTCCTCTCCTGTGTCCCCAGGGACCCCGGGTCGCATCTCCAATGTAAAAACTCTCAGAGGTCACTGCTGACCCTCTCACACTCATCTCAACCATCTAGAACATTCTGTAGCCTGCCACAGCCACAGACTGAGAGACTCGCCTTGTGCCTGGTATGTGAGACATTGCCCGAGCCTTGGGAACTCCAGCTGGGAGATCAGGCTTATGCATGGGAGAAGGGAGTGAGCTGTGGAGGCTGGAACCTGTAACACAAGGCTGGCTTCACCAGGCTGCCTCTGATAGGCAGCAGCTCAGCCCTTTATGAGGTGTGTGTGTGTGTGTGTGTGTGTGGTGTGTGTGTGTGTGTGTGTGTGTGCGCGCGCGCGCACGTGTGAGTGTGTATCATAACAGCTAAGATAAAAAAGCTCAGTGCATTGAATGGACCTTTCAGAAGCAGAGTCCTGCAGATTTTCCAACGCCTCTTGGGGATTGAAGAAGTTTTCCTGTTGTCTTCACTTTGCGGGCACTGTAGGCCTATGAGGATGCTGTAATAGGATACCAGAGGCTGGGTAGTTTATGAATAACAGAAGTTTGCTTCCCACGGTGTGTGAATACTCTGAGATCAAAGTTTAGTGTCCTTGCCTCATTGGATGGCTATTTGTCACTGCATGCTTACCTGGTAGAAGTAAGCCAGGGGGTCTATTAGTGTTCCTTTCATAATGATGCTAATCCCATTCCAGAGGACTCTGTTCCAATGTCCCAAGCACTTCCCAGTAGTCCCAATTTTAAGTGCCATGACACTGAGTATTAAGTTTGGAATGGGGAGGAACCCAAACCTTTCCTTACATACAAAGAATGATGGATAAGTGTCTCCTCTAAGGCAAGAGGGGCCCACAAAGAGATCACTCAAAAGGAAGGCTGGCAGGCAGGCATGAAGCTTCAGATCGGGTCTGAGGACTGGCCCACAGCGGGCATCTTGCTCACCTACTAGATCTACATTGTCCAAGGCAGAGCCTCTGAGACGAAGTGGTGCCTGAGTCCTCAGTCCAGGGAGGCCAGTGTCTTGTTTCAGGCCAAGCCTATAAGCTGTGCAGGGGAGCAGACCCTGCCTTTACCACTGGCCTTCTACTTGAAGAAAATTGGTCGACAGAATAAAGTCCTGTGTATACTAAGTGAGCTGCTGGATAAAAAGAAAGCTCCAGAGCACAGCCCAGGCTGGAGACTCTTCATCTGCCATGCCATGAGCTTCAGGAGTCACCCACAGAGTGACACTAGGGTGTTCACTGTTGGCTGCCTCTGCCCCAGCCGTTCACACCCATTCATTTGTTTTAGGGTAGGAATATGTTATGTCAAGTAGCAATGAGCATGTGAAAGCCGTGTGTTAACTTAGAGTTCTTTTGGTTTCTGGGTAATCTTCTAGGTGTTCTTAAATCATGACCTTAAGTAGGTAGGATGCTAAAATGGAGCTACCCACCCGCACCTTTGCTGTATCTCCCTCTAAGAGTGTGCTCTTGGGGTACTTGACATGAACCTCAGAGAAGACAAGCTTTGTATTACTCTCTCCAAGTTCCCTGATGTGCCCCCCCCCCCAATAACAGCATTGATGTCATCACACGCTAATTCTTAATAACAAAAGGCCTGTTTCCAAATAGCACATCAGGCTTTCACCTAAGAATTTTTTTTTCCTGGGGAAATGGTACCAGTAGGTCCCCTGTCATTACCTCCTGGAGACATGGGCAAAATTCTCTCCAGGAACCACCCTTCACAGCTGCCGTAGTCTTCATTCTCTCAGCGTGGCCAGTGCCTACTTTGTGCCCAAACTTGGCCAAGCAAGGCCAGGGTTCTCTGTGCTGACAGTGTAGCGGGAGAAGCAGGCGCTGGGTGGATCTCTATAATGATGGCTGCGGCACTGGCAATTGCACGGGAGTGGTCTGAAGGGGAGGGAAGACCGTTCCATGGGAGTGAGTGACAAATGCCCATGAACTTCTGGGACTTGTCACGGTCTCTTGCCCCTGAGTCATTGCATCTGTCACTTCCTCTTGCAGCGCTCACTTCTTTGCTTGGCTGGCATCCTTCAGAAACTGTGATTACGTATACAGAGTGACCAAATGTCCTGATTTGCCTCGTACAGCCCTGAGTCTCTCCTCTTGCCCCAGGGTAGTTATTTATGCCTCTTTCTTTTATGCTCAAGAATGTCCCAGTTTGGACAATGTGTCATAATGGCCACTTATTTGCCACACACCGTTCTAAGCACTGTACATAAAACACTAACTGACTGCAGACTAACTATAGAAACAGTGACTTTAAAAAAAGCAGTTTTAGAAGGACAAGTAAGGTGGAGGTTGAATAATGTACTCAAGGGGCCCTGAGCCTGTGGTCCCGACGTTTGAGCCCAGGTTGCCTCCCCTGGGCCTGTGTATTCCACCATCACTCTCTTGTCTCTGGTGAAACCAGTCTTGAGAAACTCTCCTGTCATCCCTGCCCTACCCTCACTCCGGCCGGGTCATTTCCTGTGTGATTCTTCTCCCCTACATGTACCTGCATTGAGGCCAACTGCAAGGATACCAGGAGGAGTACTCGCTCTCCATCCCCCATGACTTTCCCAGCGCCTCGCATATAGTACGGGCTCAGTGAATCTGATGAGTGAATGCATCTACACAGAGGGTTGTCAGTGCAGGCACGTGGACCTAAGCCAGAAGAGGACTTGCAGTGGGTCATTGTACCTCTTTCTGGATGTCTAGATGGCCTTGTCTATCCTTCAGATGGTACTTGCTAGCTTCCCTGATCAACACTGTCCCTAGACCTACCGCACGGGGGGCTGGAGCTAAAAATGGACATCTGTAAAACAAATGTATACCATTTTTCTGTTTTGTTCAGTCCTCCTTGTGGCATCACATTCATTGTGAGCTTTCTATTCCTTTTCATGTCTCTGCAGTACTATTTTATTTTTAGATAGTTCCAGTCCAGAGTAATTTATTTAATTATTTAATTTATTTAATTTACTCAGATTACAACTCAGTTGTTATCCCATCACTTGTATCCCCCCCCCCCCGTTCCTCCCTCCCTCCTGCTTTCACCCCATTCCCCTCCCCTAGGTCTATGACTGAGGGGGACCTCCTCCCCCTCTCTATGGTCATAGGCTATCAAGTCTCATCTTGGGAGCCTGCTTATTCTTTCTTTGAGTGCCACCAGGCCTCCCCACCAAGGAGAGGTTGTCAAATATGGGGCACCAGAGTTTATGTCAGAGTTATTCCCCGTTCTCCACATAACTGTGGTGAATGTCCTGTCCATTGGGTAGATCAGGGTAGGGGTTCGATGTTTACTACTTAGTCATCAGAGAAATGCAAATCAAAATGACTCTGAGGTTCCATCTTACACCCATCAGAATGGCTAGGATCAAAAATTCAAGTGACACCACATGCTGGCGAGGATGTGGAGAAAGAGGAGCACTCCTCATTGCTGGTGGGAATGCAAACTGGTACAACCACTTTGGAAATCTATCTAGTGTTATCTCAGAAAACTGGGAATAGGGCTTCCTCAAGACCCAGCTATTCCACTGCTTGGAATATACCCAGAAAATGCTCCACTACACAACAAGAACATATGCTCAACCATGTTCATAGCAGCCTTATTCATAATAGCCAGAACCTGGAAACAGCCTAAATGTCCCTCAGTTGAAGAATGGATAAAGAAACTGTGGTACATTTACACTATGGAATACTACTCAGCTATAAAAAAACAAGGAAATCCCAAAGTTTGTAGACAAATGGGTGGAACTAGAAACGATCATACTGAGTGAGCTAACTCAGAAGCAGAAAGACTCACATGATTTATACTCACTTATAATTGGGCTCTAGCCCAAAAGACATGTCCCATGAAAGTCTCCACTTACCAGGAAATTGGGATAGATGTGAGGACATCCTACTGGGATTCTAGATAAGAGAACTATAGGTGATGGGGAAATAGAAGGATCCAGAGGGTCTTAGAGACCTACAAGAAGAACAGAGATTTTTTTTTTTAATAAAATAACATTTATTTATTTATTTATTTATTTATTTATTTATTTATTTAAAGTTACAGCTTTTGCAACTTGCTAAGAGACTTTAAAAGAGACAGGACAGTTGCATAATTTTGGAGGACATAAGGGTGGGGTTTTCTCTGAGTTGATGTCCCCCCCTTTCTGAGGGGGAATGCAAAAGAAGCATACAGTTTATCTTTAGGAATCCTGAGGGAATGTAAAAGGGAACACGCAGCCACTAGTAAATGTAATAAATGCAGCTGAGAACTTCGATAGATTTCTTTGGCTACCACAAGCAGACAGAGAAGAGCCGATTTCCCCGTTAGCCAGGAGTTTGTGTTTCCTGTATAATGCGTGCCTCCACATCATAGACAATGAGGCTGCTGCATCAACTCTCACTTTTTCCTGTAAGTTAAAATTAGGAAATTTTTATCCAGGTAAAAGTCAAAGAAAAGAGCATTTGGAGCCTCGTGACCCAGCCACAGCTTTGACCACCTGTATTGATTGTACGCCCACAGTTGCCTGCCCAAAGTGGTCTGGTCCAGCGGATTTTCTTTTTATGCTTGACCCTCTTTTTGGATATGTTCCTGATTTTCTGTGGGAGCAGAAAACAGTCTGATAGACGTCTCACTTCTACTACCCAAGCTTTCAGTTGTGGTTTTGGAGGTGTGTGCTGCTGGCCCGTGTCTCACCTGAAGCGGTGGGAGAGCCGCGCGCTCTCAAAACAACAATATGGAAGAACAAGATTGGCTGGTGGACGTGATCTCTGCCGGGGTGATGGAGACACTTTGGGGCAGGTGAGAGAGGTGATCTCTGCCGGGGTGATGGAGACACTTTGGGGCAGGTGAGAGAAGTGATCTCTGCCGGGGTGATGGAGACACTTTGGGGCAGGTGAGAGAGGTGATCTCTGCCAGGGTGATGGAGACACTTTGGGGCAGGTGAGAGAGGTGATCTCTGCCGGGATGATAGAGACACTTTGGGGCAGGTGAGAGAGGTGATCTCTGCCGGGGTGATGGAGACACTTTGGGGCAGGTGAGAGAGGTGGTAATAATCATATTTGCTGCTATGATGATGACTGCTAGCATTTTGCCATGCCTGTTACCTACCATGTGCAGCTTTACATATTTCCATTCACATAAGCTCATTAGTTCTCATAGCAACCAAGTGAGATGGAAGAACTAGGGGCTCAGGAAGGTAGTGAGAAGTTGTAGGGGGGTAAAGGTCCTTGAGCGCAACTCCTTCAGTCAGGAAACTGTAGCTTCAGGGGCAAAGAAGGTATCACCAGGTCATATTGTAGTGGCAGAGGGACTGGAACTGCCCTTTAGAAGCTGGCCATGGGCCTGAGGCTCTTTGGCTACCTCTTGCTTTCATCTTCACTGCCAGAAACACCTCCTAACTCTTCTTTGTCTGTGCCTCTCTGGAATATGTACATCTGTCTGTCTGTCTGTCCATCCATCCATCCCTCCTTCCCTCCCCCCCACCTCTCTTCTCTCCTCTTCCCCTCCCCCTTTCTTGGCTAATTCTTACTCTGCAATGAATTGGACTTTTCCAACATTGAGAGAATATAGACTGTGCAAACAAAATATGCCACAAAGCCAGTGTAAAATTAGCAGAGCCTCTCGCCCCCTTATCTGAAATTCCCAAAATAAAGTCAGTTGTTCTCTTTTCCTTTTTTCCCATTTCCTCTACCTTATAGCTCAAAAAGTCCTGGGGTATGAAGTATAGCGTCCTTCTGCCACCCAAGGCATTGCCCCGCTGTGGTGCTTATTCATGCTCTCATGTTGTGTTCATAATGGAAAAGGCCTGTTCAAGGCAAAAAGTCAGTGAGAAAAGAATGTGGAAACACTACCAGTTTGCAACCAGAGGCACACAGGCAGATGGGAAAGTGATTGAGACAGAAAGATTGCTTCTACCTCTTTGTTTGTTTGTTTGTTTGTTTGTTTTAATGCCTGACACACTGTAGGCATGGGTTTTTACCCACTTGATATGTTATAATCATTTTAGTCCTTGTTATTTGGCGGAAACTTGACCACTGGGAGCCTCTTCATTGTATCCTTTTGAATAATCCTATTAGTCTTGTAGTCCTTTCTTTTTTCTATGACATCTCAAGATGCCATATTGTACTTTCTGACTAGTGTTTCTTTCTTCGGTGGTATTCACTTTTTTTTCTTTTGTGAAATATAATAGTTGAGATTACATAGATTTTAGGACATTTTATAAAAGCCTGAGGGTTTTAGTTGGATCCCTGTACCATTTGTGATTTAAAAAAAAAAAAAAGTGTCAGCCTTCAAAAACACTATTTTTAGAGTGGAACCTTATTCTGGATGAGAAATTTATGTGTTTCCTAAATCGAGGGTTTCTATATTTTACTGATGCCATCCTTTCTCTCTTTGACTGCTAAGTTGTATTTTAAAGACAAGAGAAGGAAGGCAACACTGGCATTGCTTACTGAAGATAGTTTGTATGAAAGTCAAAGGGAAGAATTCTCAGGTCTGACCTTGCCCAGAGAGTTGACAGGATGGTGTGCCTAGTGATGGATGCCCCAGGGGGCCAACTCCTGCTCCACCCCTGCCTCTGTGAAGCTGGCTAGGGCAATTTAAATCCTCTGTCTACAGATAGATATACTTGGTGTCACCTCTTTAAGTTTTTAAATCTCTGAAGAACTCAAGAGTTGTTTTGTTGGGTTTTATGGTTGTTTTTTGTTTTTTGTGGTATTTTTGTTTTTTGTTTGGTTGGTTGGTTTTGGGTTTTGTTTTTTGTTTTTTGTTTTGTTTTTGGTTTTTTTGTTTGTTTGTTTGATTTTTGTTTTTTGTGGGTTTTTTGGTCATCTGTAAAATAGGTTAAAAATTGCTTTTGTAAGTTTGAGTGATGATTAATAAAACCTCTACACAGCAGCAGCATGGGACCCAAGGCAACTGCAAGGGTTTAATAGATGTTGAATGACTTCTAACTTGGATTCTGTTTGTTTATAGCTTGTCTTATAAGTGAGTAGCACAGACTAGGTTATTTGTAAAGAATGGAGAGTTGTTTAGCTCCTGAATCCTGCGAGGTTCAAGAAGGCAAAGTGTGAGTGTCTCTCAGTTTCCCAAGAACTCTTCTTCCTGCAGATGACGGAGGAGGGCATCAGCTGGCCAGAGCAGGCCTGCATCAGCTCAAGTCTCTCTGCCTCTTCCAGTCGCAGGCACTGATGTCATCAGAGAGGCGACATTCTCATGGGACCCCTTCTAATCCTCCTAATCACTTGGCAAAGCCCGACCTCAAATACCATGAAGATGAGCTTTGTAGGAGTTTCTATAAACATTTAGAGGATTCAAACTAGACCACAGCACACCTGAAGCCTACGGCTGCCTTGTCCAATCAGCCTTTTTATCATTACACTTAAGACAGACGCTCACATCACAGAGAACGGCCGAGCAGATTATTAAATTTAGGAGATGAGACTTCTCATCAGCACCACCCACACGAAATGAGCCCAGTTCCTGTTCGACAAGGTCCAAGCACACTGTGGGGAGCTGGACAGAGCCCTGCTCATGCAGAGCTGATAAACCAGGCACCAGCGTGCTGTCAGCAGCCTCACGCTGGAGGAGAGAGGGCATTCCATTCAGCTAGGTTAATGTTGACCCAACCCCAGAGCCCTGTGTCTCTTGTACTACCTACTGGCTGTCATCTCTGTGGATTCGCTGGGCAATTCTTTACTGCACTCCTGCTCAGTCGCCTAAGAGCTCTTCTCACTGCATATGGTGGAGGAGAGCATAGCTGGCCAGAGCAGGCCCGTGGAGGGTCTGATCTGCTTCATCTTTTTAGAATAACACAGTAACTAAAGAGGTACAAGCCTTTTAAATTGAGCTCTTTGTTGGGGAGAGTGATCTGGAGTTTGTGGACCTCTTGCCTCTATATCTCAATACTGGGATTACAGATGGATATTGCCCTCTCCATGGGTGCTGGGGATCTAACCCAGGGCTTTCATGCATGCTACAGAATCACTCTGCTGAGCTAAATCTCCAGCATAGAAAAAGCAGGTGTCTGCACCATTCTAGAACATTTTAATTCCACTTGTAAATGGAAATAAAGACCGGAGGAAGAGAGTTCAGCTTTATGACCTTGGATTGGCTTGACTTTCTCTCACCTAGGTTCATCAACAGATTACTGCAAGGGACACTCTTTCTTTAGAGGTGTGTGTGACTCGGCCTTGTCCGCCTCTTCCCTGGTCCCTTCCTGTTCCCTGGCAGAAACTGCCCTGTGTCTCCTTGACCTGCTCTTCTTATTCCAGGCTTAAATGAGTCCCTCAGTGCCACTGAGGGAGTCCCTTCGTGCCTTACCGTCCCACACTTGGTTTCGTTTGCTTGTGTGTATATGACAACTCTGAAAAGATGGATCATCTTGAACATACTCCCAGACTCTACGCCTTAACAACTCCAGGAGGTGGCAGCTTGCTGAATTGCTCAGCCCTAATTTGGGGAGAACCAATACTGGTTTATACTGGCTCGGAGAATGTTCTCTTTTCTTTCTTGATTCTTTTTTTTTTTTTTTTTTTTTTTTGCTGGCTCTTAAAGAAATGTCACAAAGCTGTGGCATTATGATAGCCATTGGTATTGTCATTTGGGACCAGATGGTGGCTGGGCCAGGAAAAACAAACAAAAGCAAACACAAAAGCAGCCCTGCAGCCCTTCTCTGGTTGTTGCACGCACTGAAGAGATGCTTCAAGGAAGATGGCCATGCTCCTGCCTCTCACAGTATTGGTGTCGGTAGGTAGTCCTATTAGGGAGGCAAGTCCTAGACCAGCTGACTAGCAGTGCCAGGGCTGTGACCACGGGGAGCTAGCCAGGTGGTCTGGCTTGCAAGGTTGACAAAAGCGCAGGCAAGATTTTTTCACACAGATGGAGGACACGAATTATTATATTGGATCTTCACAAATGAGAGGATTTCTGAGGTTGCGAGTGGGGCCTTCAAGGGAGGAGACCAAGAATGAAAACTTTATTTTATTACTTTTTTTTTTAGTTTATTCCACATTCTGAATTTAGCCCCCTCCATCCTCTCCTCCTTTCCCCCTCTTCAGAAAAGGGGAGCCCCCATCAACCCACCCCAACACATGAAGTCACATCAGGACTAAGAGCATCCTCTTCCACTGAGGCCAGGCAAGGCAGCCCTGCTAGGGGGAAGTGATCCAAAAGCAGACAACAGAGTCCATGTCAAAGACAGCACCTGCTCCACTTACTAGAAGACCCACATGAAGACCAAGCTGCCATTGGCTACATATGTGTAGGGGGCCTAGGTCCAGGTGCTACTGGGAGGATGTGGAGGTGATTCTACCTGAGACTCCTAGCAGCGGGGGACATGGAGACTGAAGTGACCTCCTTCTAGTCACACAGGACTGCTAGTGGAGAGAGAGGAACACCAAACCACCCACAAAACCTTTGACCCGAAATTAACCCTGCCTACAAGATGTGCAGGGATAAAGATGGAGCAGAGATTGAGGGAATGTCCAACCAATATCTACCCAACCTGAGACCCACCCCATGGCAGAGAGCCTATCCGTGACACTATTAATGATGCTTTGCTATGCATGCAGACAGGAACCTAGCATAACTGTCCTCTGAGGGGCTCCACTCAGCAGTAGATGGAAACGATGCTGAGACTCTGGGCCAAGTATGGGACAGAACTCAGGGAATCTTTTGGAAGGACAGAAGGACCTGGAGGGGGCAAGAACGTCACAAGAAGACCAATAGAGTCAACCAACCTAGGCCCACAGGGGCTTACAGAGACTGAAGCACCGACCAAAGAACACACATGGAGTGAAAACTCTTGTACAGAGTGTATTTGAAGGGAGTGAGTAGGAAAAATGAGCCGAAGGGAAAAGAGGAAGTAATGTTGAGTGAGTTGAGTGAGTTGAGAGCATAGGTGGCAATAGTTCCCGGTGTGCAGGGTTTGAAGTTGAGACTGGGTGTTTTAGGGAAGATCATGTGTGATTCACCTCATAAGAAGCAAGAACACTCTGAGGAGAGTGCTGCTGGGGCTGCTCTTTTGAGTAGCAGACCTTAGTTCCCTCCTAAAGCAACTGCACTTCATTTTTATAGATCCACGCTAACAGTTCAGCACACAAGGAGGGGGTTTGAGTGATTCACGGTATGAAGTGTTGTTGTCACGGTGTGTTTGGCTGTTTGACTTGGAATAAATAGAAGCATCAATAATAACTCTTTAAGAACACATCTGGCTGGGAACAGACATTTGAATAACTGCTCGATAGATCCACGCTGAGAGCTGTGGCATTGTGTTCGGGTACTACGACAGGTTTGGCATCGTCACTTGGGACCAATTGGGGAGGCTTTGCCTGTCATTAGGATTGGCTGAGCAGTCATCTGTTCCTGGAGCCCTTGGACACTGCACACTGATGCATGGCATAGTCATCATCAGAATGTGACATTGGAACTGTTGAATCAATGTATTAGCCTAGGTGCTATATCGTTTCTGACTTTACCCTATGTTTATTTCTTCGTTAAAAATAACTTACTTTAAGTGAAATGCAATGGGTCATAATGTTTGCTATAGTTAATAATTCTTTAATTTTTATTCTTTGATAACTTCATACATGTGTATAATGAACTTTAGTCGTGTTCGCCATCCATTCCCCCTGTCTCATCCACCATCTTCTTTCATCAAATCCCTTTTCCTTCCTAACAGGTCCACCTCCTAGTTGCATGAGTCTAATTAGAGTTGTTTTCCTCAGCATCGGCCAGGAGTTATTTACGGGAGCATGGGCAGCTTCTCAGTGACAACACCATCAGAGAAAGTGACAGCCCTTACCCCAGCCACCATTACCCAATTTATGTATATCCCCCTTCAGGGAGGGGCAGGGCCTCATGAGCCACCCTCCTTTCCATGATGAAATGCTGAAGGGCTCAGCCTTGTGCAGGTGTTGTAATGCTAACAGTCTAGTTTGAACTCCTTGCTCATTCATACACTGATATCTGTGAATGAACATACCTAGGAAGCTGTCATTTGCACTGATAACAAGTGAGGGCAGGAAAGGAGGATGCAAGAGGCAGGCACCTGCGTATCAAGATCTCAGAAGATCAAACAGCAGCCACTGTATAGACAGGAAATAACCAGCTCTTCGGTTAAGTCCTTATTTCCAAAGGAGACTTAGGATGTGAAAATACATAGGCCTGTGTTTCTCCCTCTCTCACAACCCTCGTCTCTCCTAGTGAGCCCAGTGTCTGTCATCCTCTTTCTCCCCCTATTCTTGCATGCAGTCATAGACACACCCCCAACACAATGCTAGTGGCTGTATTCATAATTCCTGGTACAAATAGGAAGACTTCACAAGGCTGAAGTGAAGGCATGCTTACACAAAGTCACCAGATGGGCAAGAGGCATCTGGTGTCTTGTGTTTGGGACACCCTGATTCTCATTTCCTGCTAGCTGGTCAGGAAGGGTCATTCTCTGGAAGCTGCCCACATTCCTTGGCTTGCCTTCCTTCCTCCATCTGCCAGTGATGAGCTAAAGTTCCCGTCATGCTTTTAGTCTCATGATCTTTCCTCCTGCTACCTCCTCTTTGCTTTCCTCCTTTCATGCCTCTCTCTGGTAAGCTCTTCTCGCTGTTGCTCTTAGGACTCAGATAATAGTGTTGTGACCCACAACACACACACACACACCTGACAATCTTATTGGCTTAAAAATCAACTTATTCTTAGCCCTAACTTGGTCTCCACAGGTCCTTCACAACTGCATCTGTATTAAGTAGCTGACTGAACAGAGGATACAATTGTGTGTGTGTGTGTGTGTGTGTGTGTGTGTGTGTGTGTGTGTGTACATCTAGTATCATTGGCCAATGAGATGGCTCAGTGGGTAAAAGTACCTGCAGCCAAGGGCACAGCATGAATTTGATTTCTTAGGAAATCCCATGTAGAAGGAGAGAACCGACTCCTGCATGTTGCCCTCTGACCTTCACACATGTACCATGGCATGTGTGTGCCCCCAACACAATGAATAAAGAAATATTAAAAACTAAGAAGTTGAATGTTATACATTTACCCCATACTTCCCACACTTGCTCTCTTAGGTAGGAGGAAAAGCTGGGCAGTCGCGTATTCATAGAAACCATCGTTTATTCATGAGCCTTTGACTTCTGATACCTAAGAACTTTAGAGAGTATCAAACTGTTTTCTCTGGCACAGGCTTCAGGTACTTTGGGTACATGAGACTAAAGCCAGCCTTCCCTTTATGTGTTCTTAATGTATAGTGTGTACAGGAGGTTTTGCTCTCTCTGGGGAGTAGTTGAGAGTGAGGGAGCTTCCGAAGACTGGTCAGTTCCATTAATCGAACCTTTATTGACTGTTCTCAGTGTTCTGAAGGGTCTGCCCTTTGGGGATTTACAATCTAGTTGGGTGACTGTCAAGTAAGCCAATGTGGAATGTGGGGAGGCTGCACTGGGTACATGCAGTGCAGTCAGAGCTCAGATGGGAAAGCTCAGGCTTCCAATAGAGACACAGCTTTACAAAAGCTCATATGGGGCTAGAAGTATGTCTTGGTGCTTAAGAGCACTAGCTGGCCTTCCAGAGAGCCTGGGTTTGATTCCCAGTGCCCACCGTGTAGCACCATCTGTAACTCCGGTCCTGAGGGATCTTTGCCCTCTTCTAGCCTCCATGGGCACCAGGCATACATGCAGTACGCAGACAGATATACAGGCAAACTCTTGCATACAACACAATGAATATTCAAATGCATGCAGCTAGATTTCAGAGAACAAGCATTGCTGAGAAGTATTTTACATAATCATAACATCCGAAGTCCTTTTCTATCCTGGACATCCCTTAGTTCTCACAGTGACTTCTTGTCATAGGGAATAGGGTAGGCATTTCAGATGTGAGAGCTAAGGCCAAGGCTTGGAGGAAACTCCCATGCTGCATCAGTGGGGACCGAGCCTTCTTTGGCCAGTTCTCATGCTGGTGAGAGGAGAGGTGCACTTACAAAGAAAACTACATGGCAGAAGCCATGATGTTGCACTTGGCTTACAGAGCATAGGGTAGCCTGCAATGTGGATTCTCAGAGCCCTACCTGTTGGCAGCCACATGCTTTTTTTAATTTTAATTTCATTAATTTATTCAGATTACAACTCAATTGTTATCCCATCACTTGTATCCTCCCGTTCCTCCCTCCCTCCCACTTCCACCCTATTCCCCTCCCCTAGGTCTAAGACTGAGGGGGATCTCCTCCCCCTCTATATGGTCATAGGCTATCAAGTCTCATCTTGGTAACCTGCTTATTCTTTCTTTGAGTGCCATCAGGCCTCCCCACCAAGGGGAGGTGGTCAAATATGGGGTACCAGAGTTCATGTCAGAATCAGTCCCCACTCTCCACATAACTGTGGAGAATGTCCTGTCCATTGGGTAGATCAGAGTAGGAGTTCAGTGTTTACTACTTATATTGTCCTTGGTTAGTGCAATACTTTGAGCAGACCCTCCTGGGCCCCGATCCACCCATCATGATGCTCTTCTTGTAGGTTTCTAGAACCCTCTGGGTCCTTCTATTTCCCCATCTCCTATATTTCTTTTACCTAGAGTCTCAGTAGGATGTCCTCACATCTATCCCAATCTCCTGGTAAGTGAAGACTTTTGTGGGACGAGCCTTTTGGGCTAGCTCCCAATTGTAAGTGAGAATATACCATGTGAGTCTTTCTGCTTCTGGGTTAACTCACTCAGTATGATCATTTCTAATTAGAGTCTCTCCAACCCCTTGTCCCCCAACCTCCATCCCCAGCTGAATAGGGTTAACCTGCTTGGCCAATAGAAGAGTGCGGCAATGCTGCTATATAATTCTGAGTCTGGCTCACAGCAGGCATAGCCACTTGCTATGTACATCTGCTGTCTTGAAGACACTGAGGTAGTCTTAGGCAGTGACCTCAGAAGCAATTCTTCTAAAGCAGAGCCCTGCCTTCTGATGTACAGCATGTAGACCCCACACGAGACCCTGAGCTGGAACCACCCATATCAGCTGCTCTGAGCCCCCTCTCCCATTGGTGCTGTGTGTCATACTCAGGGTTTGTTGTTGTTTTAAGTCACAAAAGTGAGGCCTAGTTTATTTCACACTAAGTCAATGGCTAATACAGCTTGGACTGTGGGCAACCTTAATAAATAGTGTTGAACTGATTGTTTGAAAACATGCCTGCCTTCCTGGAAGCTGTGTCTTTTTAATTCTGTAGGCATGAAGAGACAATGAGACAATGAGACAATGAGAGAAATCCTGTGAGCACTTTAGGCTTGGAAGGCCTCTCTAGAGCCCTGACAGCAAACAGCAATAGTTCGTAAGCCTCAACTGTCTGAGACGTGGGCATGGACCGACGGAATGCTTTCCTTGTTAGTGATGAGAAATTCGAGGCCGGAGGAAGCCACCTAAGGAGCTGTAGCTTTTTATTTTGCTTGACCTTCCTAAAGGCTGGTGATTGGCAGGAACTTTGTTTCCAAACACGATCTTGCTATGTCAGGGGGGCAGTTGGTCCTGCAGATCAGACAGCCTATCCTGCCTGGCTGACCCTGTTTGGACCTCAGAGACAGAATGATACAGTCGTCAGTGGAAAAACAAAATGGATAGAGAGTCTGGACAAGAAAGTGCTAGCTCTTGCTAGACCAACAGCCGTCTGATCTTGGGCAAGTCTTTGAATTTCCCTTTGAGGTCCTACAAAGTGAGGGATGGTGGCTGGGCAGCTTTGAAGGCTCTTTCTAGTCACAGTGAGACATGTGACGCTGCAGCATCTTCATCAGAGCTGAGGTAGCCTGTGTCTCTGGAGGAGAGCATAGCGTGATAAGCTGGCTTTAAGCATAGGATGGATATGGGAGGCAAATGGTCCCTTGGAAACTTTATACTCTGTTAATAGACACAGTAAATGTTTGCCTGCTGCCTGCTGTCCAGAGCTTCTGTGGAAGGTACTACTTTGTCATTGTAAAAAATTTTCAAGTTCTAAGACATTGAAGAGTTATAGTGGGAAAAAAAGTTAGAAAGGTTGTCATCGCATGCACTCATAAGTTAATTCCATGCTGTAGACATTGTTTGGTGTGCTTTATATCTGTAATAATGAAAATGTTAATACGCTATGATGGATAGCATCATGACACTTGGCAGGAGTTGCAGCTTCTGTCTAATAACCAGAGGGATTGTTTGTTCTGTTGTAACTTCAACGTTTGTTTGTGTGTGTGTGTGTGTGTGTGTGTGTGTGTGTGTGTGTGTGTGTGTGTGTGTGCCTATACATATGTGTGAGATTGTGTGTGTGCCTGTGCACATGTGTGTAAGAGTGTGCATGTATATGCAAACATACATGTGTGGTACTTATAGGTTTTCTTTTTGGGTTTGGTAAGTGGAGACAGGAACTTAGCCGTCCCCTGAGCTCCACTAATTAATCGTGTTTTCTGTATCTTAGCTTCTGCAATAATTGCTCCCCCCCTCCCCCCCCCTTTACTGGGCTTAACCAGTTTGTCTAAATTTCTTTTCCTTTTTGTGTTTTTCTTCCTTGCAATCAGACAGTCATACAATAAAGTTTCTGAGAAGGAAGAGCCTGAAGAGTCCAAGATATTCTAATGTAATATCTGGGGCTGGAGGGATGGTTCAGGGCTCAGTGCAGCTCAGTGCAGACTTCACTGCTCTTGCCGAGGACACCAGCTTAGCTTCTAGCACCCACACTGGCTGCTCACAGCCACCTGTAAAACTCCAGCTCCAAGGGGCTGCTCCCCAGCACCCCGTTCCGGCCTCCATAGCTACCTGCACTCACATGTATATACCTATCCACGTACACATGCAGGCACATAGTTAAAACTAATAAAATGATTCTTAAAGCAAACAGGCAAACCTTGGGCCAACTGGGATGGTGTATGGATGAGGTCACCAGGTACCTTGGGTGTTTGAGAACGTAGCCGCAACTGACACCAAGCAGGTGACATGACGACAATGTGTGTATTTGAAGGGAAGGATCCACTGTGGATCCTATTGGCACACTGAGGCGCATCGCTTCATCTTCTTTCCATGTTTCACTCTAAGAGGAGTCTAGCCTCTGCTGCATTCTGCCCATCAGTTTACACATCCGTTGGAGAGGCAGGTTTGGGATGGTTCTGGATTGGGAACTGGTCAGGACCGCCAGTGGACCGAAGCACTGCTCAGTACTGTTGGTGACCAGCATCTTGTTCTTCTAGCACCTGAGGATGGTATGGATGCTGTCTAGTGGGGCCGGAAGGACCCTAGGATTTTTGAATTAAACTGGACCCTTTCTAAACTCTCCCTGGGATCAGACTTGAGGTAGAACTGTGGAGCCGGGTGGGAGGGGTGGCACTATTGTGACAACCCAGCTATGCTTGCACTTTCTGATTTAGGAAGTATGCCTCAGGGTCCCCCAAATTTTCCCTTTTGACCATTCCCAGGTGAAAGAAAGCAATACCGCAGGTCAAGGGTGCATAGTTTGAAAAACCATTATTTAAGGCATCTCCCAGTGTGTTCAGGTTTGGAGTCAGGCCACAGCCCTGATATTTCTCAGTCTTGTGGCTCAGCTGCCCAGCCTGGCTCTGGCCTCCTGCCTGTTGGGCCTGAGAGCCTGGGTGTGTGCCCATCTCTTGCTTACCTGATGCATAGTGCCCCAGATAGCTAAGATCATCGGAGCTCTGGGGTGCCCGTCAAGTCTGACTTTACAAGCACAGTGTAAAGCTGTAGACACAGAACAGGACGTATGGTCCTCCTTCCACTGGGACGTTATTCTCACGTAATCTTGACGTAACGGTCATAGGTGGGAACAGCCTCATTTTTATGTAGGCGAGATTGAAACTCAGAGTTTAAATGATTTGTTGAGAAAGTACAGGAAGCGCAGCACTGGCGTTTGAACCTAGGACTCTGACGTCAGCACCCGAGCTTCCTTGTCGGCATCTTTACCCTGATTCCTTTTGAACTGAAGATTCTCCCACCGTCTCTCCTCATTGCCAAGTCTCTCTTTAGCTAGAGTTTCAATTAGGACTTCCGTATCTATGAATGCGTTCATTCCATGAATATGTGCGTGCATGTTCCTTTGTTTCGTTTTTTAATATTCCGCATCCATCTTATCAGTCCCTACCCTAGGTGCCTCTGTAAGCAGCCACCTCTGCATTGGTAATACGGAACAAGATGCATACATTCTAAGCATGGTGAATACGTGCACACAGGTTTTCCATCCACTGGCTTTTTCTTCTATACTTTAGAGAAGAGTTTCTTAAACATTTTCCACTTGTAACTCTTTTTTACCCCCAAATAAGTTTGTATCCCAGGGAGTATAAGTTACAAAATAATAAGTAATGCTAATAATAACTTATAAAGAAACTTAATTTGAAGCAGTTATTTGGTATACATGTGATTTTACTATTGTTAAGGAAAGCAAATTTGCATACCAGTGATGAGCGGGTATGTTTCTTTATTTTTTACATGACGAATTAAATCTTGGGGGCTGGAGAATTGGATCAGTGGGTAAAACACTTTGTCACATGTTCCTTGAGGACCAGAGTTTGGATTCCCCAGCTGAGTGAGCAGAGTAGCTTGCTTCTAATGCCAGCACTCAAGACAAGGCAATGTAGAGACACACTAATTTGACCCATGTTGAGCATGATGTAAGTATTAAAAATATTAAAACACTAAGTTTGTTCAATAAAATGATAGTTTCTTTAGGAGCAGAAAATTCTAGACATACATATCTTCGTTCGTTCAGGTTGCTCTTCACACAATGACAAAAGTAACTCAGGGAGGAGAGGGTTTATTTTGCCTATGATTCTGTATCGCGGTTCATCCTCAAAGGCAGTCAGGGCAGACAAGGCAGAAACAGGGATGTGAACAGGAGCTGACGCAGATGCTGTGGAGGAATGCTGCTTACTGCCTTGCTCAGCCTGCTTTCAAACAAGAATTCAGGGCTACCAGCCCAGGAGCACCACCACTCACACTGGGGTGGGACCTTCCCCAGTGTTCACTAAGAAAATGCTCTGCAGTCTTACCTCACTGCAGCCTGATCTTATGGAGATATTTTTCTCAGTTGACACTCCCCCCTCACAGATGACTGACATGTGTCAAGTTGACAAAAAAAAAAAAAAAAGAAACCAGGAAAAATACAATAATAACAGTACATAATATACAGTAATCTTAATCCGAGCTGCGGCGTTTCAGTCACTGTTGGGAACTGGGTGTTGTGACACCATGAGCAATGCAAACTGCTTCTTGTGTCCTTATACCCAAGGCTGCAGTGGAGTTGTATGACCCAGCACAGATGGGCGCTGCCGGAAATACTTTGTATTCATTTTGTGTTCGATTTTGAATTAATTTTTGGCCATTGCACATCCAGAAACTTTTTAGTGTGGCAAAGACTTTTGCAGCTCCCACATTCAGTTATACCACCCCGTATGGGGTCATGACCCAAAGTTTAAGAAGCTTTACCCTAAAACGAAAACTTTACAACACCGAGAAAAGAAATTAAAAGGGGCACAAGATGATGGGAAAACCTTCCATGTTTAGAGAGCGACAGAATTAATCATGAGAAAATTGCTATATTACTAGAGGTAGTCTATGGATTTAGTGCTATTTATGTCAAATTTCCAAGGACACCTTTCACAGAATTAGAAAAAGACACAAAAGTTCCTGTGGAAATACCAAAGCTTTTGACTAGGCAATGGAAGTGTATAACAATGCTTGACCTCGAATTATAGTATAAAGCCATAGTGACAAGGTTAGGATAGTACTGGCACCGAATAGGCATGTAGACCAATGGGAGAGAGTAGAGGACCCAGAAAGTATAGGTACCTAACTTTGTACAAAGGCATCAGAAACATGCAATGAGAAGAAGACACAAATGGTGCTGTGAAAACTGGATGTTCATGTAGAAGAATTGAATTAGATCTGCGCCTCCCAACCAGCACAGAAATACATTCAAAATAGACCAAAGACCTTAATATAAGACAATGCCCCCCCCCCCGAAAAAACCAACCCTGAAACTACTGGGGAAAAAAATGTCAAAAGATTGATAGGCACAGGCAAGAACTTTCTGGAAAGGAAGTAATGCCAAAAGTTGACAGGTGAGGTCACATGAAAATAAAACACTTCTGTGCAACAAAGGAAACTACAGAGTAAAGAGACAGTGTGGAGTGGGAGAAAAACTTGGCCAGATATACTTCAGGTAGGGGTTAATATTAATATTTGTGCTATATAAGGAATTGCATAAATTAAACACCAGTAGGTATAATCTTTCAGTCTTGGGTTAATTGCTGAACAGACAGTTCACAAAAACCAAATGGCCAATAAATATTTTTTAAAATGTATATTTATTATTCATACAGTGTTCTGCCTGCATATGAGCCAACGGGCCAGAAGAGGGCATCAGATCTTATTCTGGATGGTTATGAGCCACCATGTGGTTGCTGGGAATCGAACTCTGGACCTTTGGAAGAACAGCCAGTGCTCTTAACCTCTGAGCCACCTCTCCATCCCGCCAATAAATATTTTAAAAATGTTCATCATCCTTAGCCTTCTGGGGGAAATGCAAGTTGAAACTACTTTGAGACTCCTTCTCACCCTGGTCAGAATGGCTAGCATCAAGCATACAACAAATGGCGAGTAAGGAAGAGGAGCCCTCACTTAGTGCTGGCAGGCATGCAAGCTGGTGTGGTGATTATGGAAATCAGGGAGTGGGGAGGGCTGCATGACCCAGATGTACCACTCCTGGGCACAGACTCAAAGGATGATGCTGGGAAATCTTCATCTTAACAGCCCATCCTGGATCATGAGATGCCTGCTCAGCCGTGTTTGCTGCTCCATTATTCACAAAAGCAAGGAAGTGGAGCCTGCCTAGATGTCTGTGAACAGGTGAATAGATCATGAAAGTATGATGTACACACATACAGTGGAAATTTATTTAGCCTTAAAGGAAAATGCCGTCGTGACATTTATAAGAAAGTGTGTGTATGAGGGATGGGGGGAGACTAGAAGTTTCCATGTTAAGTGAAATAACTTAGTCTGAGAAAGACAAATACCCATGTTTTCCCTTATATTCATGTCTTGGATTTTTCACTTGTGTGTGTCTGTGTGGATGTGTGTGTTTGTGTGTGATAAAACCAGAAAGGGAACCATCACCAGGACAAGGGGGGATTTAGGGAGGAGGAGAGAGAATAATGGAATATATATGGCTTGAAAGGAGAAAGGGGAACCCTTAAGGAAAGATGGGGGAGGCATGGGGGGGAAGGGGGCCATCGGGTGAAGGGTAGGGTACTGAGGAGAGAAGTGAGACAGGAAGTTCAGCATAAATAAAGTGGGTGAAAATGTTCAATGAGAGGCAGACCAGGCTCCAGGAGCAAGCAGGCAAACCGGTTTGGCAGTTGAAAGTAAATTATTGCAGCCACTGCAGCCTTGGGGGAGGAATGGGGGAGGGGGAGTTTAGGCTGCAGGACACAGCCCGTCCTGCTACTAAGTGACATTCATGTTCCTGAAAAACATCATGCTGTAAAAAGCTGTGCAGAGCAAACTACAGGTCTGGGGGCGGCGTGTGTGTGTGTGTGTGTGTGTGTGTGTGTGTGTGTGTGTGTGTGTGTGTTGCGTGCACTGGTGCCATTGTATTCCACAACTTAATTAAAGGTTGCAAGGGTCAGCGAAGTCATATCCCTCAGTGCTGTAGCCACTGGTACGTGGTGCCCACGTACCATGCTCATGCAGGTAATTGTAATCAGATGGAATGGGTCACACACACACACACAAATAAAAAGACATTAAAGGGGGAGGAAGAAAAAGCAGGAGAGATGGATCACAAGTCAAGAGCACTTATTGAGAACTCTGCTTCATTCTCAACACCCACAGAGTAGCACATGATAGCCTGTAACTTCAGGTCCAGGGGATCCAGCACCCTCTTCTGGTCTCTGTGGGTACTAGATACACACAGTCCACTCTAACACATGCAGGCAGAATTCTCATGCACACAAAATAAAACTAAATAAAGCATAAAGAAAAGCAGAAGGGGACTTGGGAAGCACAGATTTAGTGGAAGGAAGGTTGAATAAAGGGGAGATGGGACACTTTGACCAAAGCACAGTTTACTTATATATGAAATTACAAAAGAATCAATTCAATAAAAAGAGCCCAGAAATTTAATAAAAAACAGTAATAGGGTTGGCATGTTGAAATGGCTGAGGAATACAGAAAGGCTATGAGCCTCTGCCTTGGAAAAGCCTTACGTGTGCTTGTAGAAGAGGCACTAGAAAGATTGCTCGCCGATTACTATGAAGGGAGAAGGGGGGTTGCCTGACATCGGATGGGTGGCTGTGATGGCAGCAGCAGGTGCAGGTGGGGACTCAATGGCTGGTGAGTTGGGCACTTGTGATCCCAGCACTGAGGAGACTGAGGCAGGAGGATCGTGAGGTGAACACCAGCCTCAGCTACATAGGGAGGTCTTGTCTCAGACAGATGTGTGCAAGTGTTTGATTCCAGCAGATGTGGTTCTCTGTGGTTACAGATGAAATAACTCAGCCATGAGGGTTGTGTTTTTTTGTTTTGTTTTTTTTGTTTTTTAAATCATTCATATCCCTGACTCAGTTCAGCATTTGCACAAGTACAAATTTATATTTTCAATATATGCATTATAACAAAATTGGCTTTACCAACTTTCAAGATCTATAACCTGCCCCCACCTCTAAAAAATATACAATGGCTATCTGTGAGGTGAGGAGTCATGTAAAGATGGCTCCTAAACATATTTACAGTCAGTGTCTCATAAGAGTCCCTTCTTAGTCCCACAAAACAAACGTATGTTAATTTTTTGAGGGTCACACAAAAATCTCCCATGTTCCATCTTGGCCTTCTAAAGATGACCCCATGTCATTATTGCTCTTGAGCTAAGAGCCACATTGGGGCCCAGGTCTTGATGTCTACATGTCATTTTCTCCTCAAAGATTGTCTTTGACTGATAGCCCAAGAAGATGCTGAATTGCCTCTCTGTTACTTGGAGTCGTGCCTCTATGCTCATTTGTTAATGGGTTACTGTGGAGGGTCAGAGAGAAGTGGTCCCCAGAGTTGTCTTTGCTGACTTCAGGACATGGCTGGGTGCACTGGACATTTGTGAGCAGGTCCCGCATCAGAGTGCATCACTGTTAACCCTGGGGATTTCTGGAAGTGTTAACTTTTCAGGTCAGCTTTGAGAAGCAGAAAAATCCACTAGAAAAAGTATCCCTATAATTTTGGTGCTATGAGGGAGCACCTGGCTATTTCCAGTAGATTGAATTAGATCCAGGATACTGTCTTCTCATTAGACAGGACAGCTGGGTTCTCATGTGTACATTGGGGTTGCAAACAGATGAATGTGGCCACTGGGTAATAGACTAAAATGAGAAATTGCGACACTGTGGCATGTGATGGTGCACAACTAAAACCCAGAGAGCACTGCCCAGGTGCCAGGCTCACAGGGACTCATTGATTCTTTTTTGTTTCTTTGTTTTCAAGACAGGGTTTCTCTGTGTATCCTTTGCTGTCCTGGACTCACTTTGTAGACCAGGCTGGCCTTGACAACGGTCCGCCTGCCCCTGCCTCCCAAGTGCTAGGATTAAAGGTGTGTGCTGCCACGCCCCAGCTTTTTGACTCATTGATTCTTAATGCAGTTTGTGAGGAAGTTGTTGTCGTTGCTACCCCCATTTGATAGGGAGAATGGGGTTCAAAGAGGATGGCTTTTCTTTTTGGAAGACTAAATAGCTAATAAGGTGAGATGTTGAGGTGGAGAGCCAGGGTCTTGGCTTCCAAGCTTGCACCCCTGGTAAGAAAGAAGGGTGGAACCAAAGGCACAGCTGCTAGCCACGCCTTTCTCACTAAACAGTTCCTCCAAGCAGCCTTGACTGTTAAGGGAAGAGTAAAAGTAACACGCCTTTGCTTTCTCAGTGTGTGTGTGTGTGTGTGTGTGTGTGTGTGTGTGTGTGTGTGTGTATCTGAGAAGGGGGAGGGAAGAGGTGTTTGATGAACACAGACTATGTGCCCAGCACTGTGCCAGATACCCTTCATGTGACATCATCAGTCGTTGCCCCAGTGGCTGTCACCAGGCACTTGTCAAGTTCACTGTTGAGTCTCGAGTCCCTGCCATTTTCAGAGGATAGATGTGCTACCATCTGTTCTCAAGTGTGGGTTTTCTTATTGCCTGTCTTATTCATATGATTTCACATGGTGTAGGGGACTATTTTTAAAGCAGTGCAGGCTATTTGTAGAAAATTTAGGCAAAGGATTTGAATTGTCAGTCTGAAGAGGAGGAAACTCAAAAGGCCATCAACAGCCAGACATCATGGCAAGCACACGCATGTGCACGTGTGCTCACACACACACACACACACACATACACAACTGCAGTCCCAGCACTCAGGAAGCTGAGACAGAAGAATGATGACTTTGAGAGCCTGGGCTGCAGAGTGGAACCCCGCGTCAAAAAGGAAAGTATGGAAATAGCAGCCATTAAGAAAGACAAGCCAATCCACCAGCAGTAAGAGGAGCACAAATTAACTCACAGTGATACAGTATTTCTATAGCATATTAGAGAGTTAAACTATACCAGATGTTTCCGGTGCCCCATCTATTGTTGATGCTGTTACATGGCACCGCCTGCAAATAACAGGGCTGGTCAGACTCCCTGACCCACCAGTGACAGTGACGCCCTTAAGCTGAATGAAGAGGGAAGGAGGAAGACGTGGCGGGTGGTAATCTAATATGGAGTATTTGCCCAGGGTCATTGCGGTGATGAGCTGTTTGCAGGTAACTTCAGTGTCCTTGAGAAAGTGAGTAGATCAATATAGGCAGCACTGAAACAAATGATTAGATGGGCATTTCTCAGCGTGGGCTGATCTCAGGGGCATCAAAGTGCCAAGCGGGAAAAGCTAGAAAAAGAATACCATATAGTGAAGACCTGCTTCCTCTAGCCTAGTACATGCACATGATATGATCTGTTTTTTCTAAGTGCCCCCATGAGAGATACACTTACTAAAGCCAGGATGGTTGATTGAGGCCCTGTGAGGGCTATAGAGGGGTATAAGGTTAAAAGGTAGAACAATAAATAAATAAAGCAAGAAAGAGTCTTGCCAGAACCAGTAAAGACAGTGTGCCGTGAGGATCTCGGGGCCCTGAGAAGGAAAAAAAAAAAAAAAAGAGAAAATGTAAGTCAGAATAGAAATTATACATAATCCCGCTGACTTTTATTGATGGTCTTAAAACTTTAAAACCTTGGCATGTTATTCTAGTATTTCATATGTGCCTTATATACATAAGTAGTCATGTGAACGGCCATGTATAGATGTATGTACACATACACATTTATTGACACAAATTGTTGGGGAATCAACTACAGCATCTTTTTGTAACCTGGCTCTGAAGCTGGACTGAGGTGCCTCTGGGATGCCTTCTCCCCTTAGGGTGGCTTCTGTGCCATCAAAGTCAGTGGGTCCAACATAACTCAGAACCCACAACTAGATGTCCTGCCTGTCTCGGGGGGGGGGGGCATGGAGAGCACTGATTGTGAGAAGATAGCAGTGTTTTCATTCCTTCATATTCGATTATAGTAGCATTGACTTGCTTGGTGATGCTGGAAATTAAGAATTTTTCTTATCAGCCAGGTGTGGTGGCCACACCTTTAATCCATCCCAGCACTAGAGAGGTAAAGACAGGCAGATCTCTGTAAGCTTGAAGCCCAGCCTGATGTACAAAGTGAATTTCAGGACAGCCAGGACTGTGACACAGAGTAGCACTGTCTCAAAAAAAAAACTCTTTTTTTTTTTTTTCAGACCACGTCACAGGTGGTAAAAGAAGTATATAGCATCAGGTGAACGTTGGTCCCAAGTTGGACAGTGATGTTGAAACTTGGTCTGATATGCCAGGGAGCCATTCCTTGTGATGACCTAATGGCTTTTGCTAGGCTACAACCAAGCAGCTCCTGATGACTGCCCAAGGACAGGTCAGTCAGCGGAGAACAGTTGAGAGCTTTTCTTCTCCGTTTTGCGTCTGAGCTGTGACCTGTCCTTAAGCAGGAGTGTGCTCTTCTTATTCCTGTGTGCCCCAAAAGTGCCCGGTGAAAGACTCTAAGCAGTCCAGGCTCCTTGTACAAACCCATGAAGGCCTCCTAATGGAGTCTCAGATTTCACATCATCATACCAGGAGCTGAGCACTGCCCAGTATACCATTGGCTGCTGTTCCCATGGTGATTGCTGCTGACATTGCAGGTCCTTCATCATCACTTTCTCTTCAGCAGGTGGTTTTGTGATATCTTTGTGCAGGGACCCAGGGACGGGAACGCTATATATCTGTGTCTGTCTGTTTGGAGGTGGCTGGCTCAGTTATTATGTTTTACTCTAAGTACGAGATAGTCACAGGCCAGGGCACATTGATGCTTTAACAAAGATTTGTGACACTGTGTCAAATGCATTATATTTGGGAGGGGGGAAAAAAATAAGACCTAACTCTTTTTCTTCGGCAGTTCAAGCTCTTGGGCGTAATCCAGGCGTGTATGGGGTTTGTTGGGCTCTAGCACACAAAATCCCATGAGTGGGATAAACTGTTTCACAATACTGATTTGAGGATGGGGAATGGCCCAGTAGGTAAAGTGCTTAGCATACAGGCTCATGGACCCGTGTATGGATCCCTAGCACCCAATTAAAAAAAAAAAAAGTTGAACGCAGGAGGTGGTATATCTATAGCCCCTGTGCTGGAGGTGGGGGAGGGGGGCTGGGGAGAGGGTGCAGTCAAGCAGATCCAGCCTAGCCAGACTCAGAGCCTCTGTGTCAAAAAAGCAAGATGGAGATCAATTAAGAAAAACACCCAGTGGTTACCTCTGGCCTACATAACCCGCACATGCCACACATACGCACACACCCATGCAAACACATATATACAAAACATATAAACACTCAGATACACAAAAGGGAAGGCAACCCTCCTGGCTTGGGGTTTATAATTAAAAGCCGCTCTCTCTGGTAGCTGCTCAGTTGTTGATGCCTGTTATCCAGAACTCAGGGGACAGAAGCAGGAGTAGCAGGGATTTAAAGCCAATGTGGGGACCATGAGATTGTCTTAACAATAACAACAGCTAAAACAAACGTAAAAAACGGTAACAATTAAGGCTTTCTGGGGGTGGGCAGGGAGCCACATGATAATCAATTGGCTTCTGACCACCTGCTAAGTGGTAAGGTTTGTGTGGCTCCCCACAGCCAGCGTTTTAGGATTTTATCGCTGTGAAGGGGCAACATGACCACGCAACTCTTAAAAAGGAAAACATTTCATCTGGGGCTGGCTTACAGTCTCGGAGGTTTAGTCCACTGTCATCATGGCAAGAAGCATGGTGGCTTGCAGGCAGACATGGTGCCGGAGAAGGAGCCGAGAGCTCTACATCTGGATCTGCAGGCAGCAGGAGACTAGGTCACCGTGGCCAGACTTGAGCATATGTGAGACCTCAGAGCCCACCCTCACAGTGACACACTTCCTCCAACAAGGCCACACCAACTAATAGTGCCACTCTGGCCAAGTATTGGAGCACAGGCGTCTTTGAGAGCCATTCCTGTTCAAGCCACCATACCCAGCTAACCCACATTGAGGAAGCTGATGTCAGCACTATCTTAATGCTCCCCAACTTTCAGATTTTACCATAATTTAAAGTGATACTGTAATTTATCAAGTTTACCAGGTTTTATTTTTTTTTCTTTGCCTCTGAGAAATATGTTGCTCCCCCCATGTTAGTTTGGGACTTAATGGTCGTAGAATACTGTAACATGGCTTGATAAAAGAAAATTCAGGGTTTTGAGGTTAATTTAATTATTCATTTGTATTAAATTCTGTGCTTGCAAAATATTTCACAGATGCCTTTCTTTTGTTCTTCCCAGCCTGCCTACTTCTGACTCCAGCTCAGTGACTGAGCCATCTTCCCCTCCCCTCCCGAACCGGCTCTCTTACTTTAATGCAAAGATACCAGCCTGCCCTATCTCACAGGCGGTCCTAAAACCCGATGCCATTTTGTTAGTAGTCTTTGCAGACTCTGCACAGCTTTGGGAATGTAGGTGTCATGTAAGACACGGGCTGGTAAAGGGTATTTTTCCGTTGTATTTGGCAGGAGGTAGTCAGGGGACATCTGATGGCATCTCTCTTGGGTCCTTCAGTTTGAAAAGTTCTCAGAGATTGACGTCAGAGACGAGGGAGAAGAAGAGCTGAGAGAAAAGGGCCAGGCACACACTTCCACCCACGCACTCGGGGTCCCATTCAGCATATGAGATGCCTTCATTCAGCAGCTCTCTCCTGCTTTGTATGCCAAGACAGAAGCTCTTGTGATAGCGTGGAGGATAAACACTCATTTCCCCCAAACATCCAGATGCAGTTGGCTCCGACCATCTGACGCAGCCAGCTCTCTCTTTAGAAGCACAGCTCATTTAGACTTCATTCATTCACAGGCCTCAGTACTTTGTCTGGGGTAAATCTGCTCGACTTTGTTTTGTCTACAAAGAAGGGGACCCACAGAGCAAGTTTCCAGTATAAATACTTTTGCTAAGAAACACATTTAACCCACCCGCTTAACAAGGGGATGGTTTTTTTTTTTTTTTTAAGCTTCCTTGCGTCTATTTGCATCCTAACCATGCACTGATTGTGAGTAATTCCAGCTGTTAAGGTAGTCCTTGGAGGGCCGCTACTTGAAAATATTTTATTAGCACTTAATTTGAATTACTCTAATAAAACTCCATTTCTTTGACTCGCCCATAATTCAGTGTGTTGTCATACACATCTTCCTTTTATCCTTATGAACTTGTTAAATAGCATCCATGTTAATTCTATTCCCCTGCATCATCTAGATACTGTTAGATACAATTACATACTTTGGAGCAAGATTTTCCATTTTTCTCCATCGTTTCTTTTAGGATAAACCATGCCCTGGCACTCAGACATTTGGACAAAGAGCAAGATTCCTGTAAGAAACCCAACTAGGAGAAATATGATTTGTTAGCCCCACAATGCCTAGACTTGAGTGGGAAGCAGAGGCCAACTGCCCCCTAAAAAATAACTTGGTCGGAATTTTTTTTAAATGGCTTTGTTATTCCTAAAACATGTGCACAAGATTAGCTAGTGAATACTGGGTTTATGGCTTATCATGTCAAGGCTTGTGTGCCTGTGTATCTTTTGGGGTTCTTATTGTGTTCCCTAAGGACTGACTTTTAATATCAGGCAGTCTGTGGTGTGATAGGAACAGCAAGGGGGGTGTGTTATATCCATCCTGGGCCCACCCAGCTTCAGATATCTGGGGAGGGAACACTGACCACGCACCAGCCAGCCAAGAAAAGGAAGTCCTAGCCCTGATACAGCTCCCTCTTAGGGTGTGAGACTCTCGACCTTGAAGAGAGATGGAGTCAAGCCTCTGCCCCTTGGATTCAGTTGTCCGTCTGTGTGTTGTCAGTCCTGTCCTAGCCATCCTGTTGTGGTTATTTATGGTGTTATAAAGGATAGTTATGAATCCTGTCGCGTCTAGACTCTCTTCAGTACTGGGGCTCCACAACACTAGGTAAACACAGTAGCTTTGGACTAAGCAAATGGCTAATGTTTTTGAATATTTGCTTTCAATATCCAGATATTGTTCTAAAGACTTTTTTTTTTTTTCTGTGCCTTCTTTTCAACCTGTAGCCATGAAGTCAGTGCTTGCCCCATTCCATAGATAAGGAAACAGAGCCACAGAGATATGTTTATGTAGCATTGCTTCGAAAAGGAAAATAGTTGCTTATTTTCATAGTTTAGGCTTTTTCTGCATCTCAGAACTTTCAGACTACATCTGGGTGACTGTACTTGGTCTAATACACGTGTCCCCTGCTGTTCACAGCTCTTGAGCCCAGAGATTCTGAATCCTGGCCCACAACTCTGTCCAGAGACTTGCTGCCTCTTTCTCTTTATCTGACCTATAGATCTGTGTTACAGACTTGGACCTCTTGGTCTGATGGGAAGTTATGGCGGGGAGGGGGTGTTACAGTGTATTATATCTGATAGCTAACTCTATGTAAACACCCACAAGCACTGTGCTAGTTACTTGCATGTCACTGTGACAGAACACCTGGCAAAAGACCGTTCAGGGAAGAAAGGTTCACTTGGGGCCATGGTTTTACAAGGGTCAGTCTACCATCCAGGGGAGGCGTGGAAGAGCAGCCTAGATCACGGAGGTGAGCACACATGGCGGAGATTTGTGCACATCATGCTGGGCCAGGAGGCAGAGAAAGAGAGGCAGACACTGAGGGCTGGGTATATGCCTTCCCGAGGGCCACTCCTAGTGAGCTTCTTCTACAGGGTGTACCCATTGCTGCAGCCTCCCAAGAAAGCACCAGAAGCTACATGTTCCAAACAAGAGCCCATGGAAGAGGCCTGAGATTCAAACCACAACTAATACGCAGTTTATTATCTGCTTCTTTATTAAGATCTATTAATGTGCAAGCACGTACATACATAGGCACACATGAACATAACCACTTAACACATCTATGCTTATGTATGTAGATGAATTTTGTCAAGCAGTATGCATTCTCAGCAATAGATGGTGGAATTCTGCCCTTGTCAGCATGGACACGCACGCACACATACACACACTTCATTTTGAAGCGCTGTATAGTACTCCATTGTGTTCACAATGCTATAGTTTAACAACATTTAGATTTTTCCAGTTTTATTCTGCCACAGTCATCTATTAAGCATCCCTAGCACTATTTCTGTAGGTTATTTATCAGATACTGTCAGAGGCTCATTGATAAAATAGGATGTGGGGGTTTTTAAAGCATCCTTTAATACTGCCAAATTGTTCTCCAAAATGATTATACTAATTTATACTTCCACTAATGGCATATGAGAAGGTCATTTTCTCTGTATCTTTGTCAACAATGAGTATGAGAAAAATTTGAGTTTGTGAATCCGTTGATGGAGACGGAATCAGATTTTAGTACATGTCTTCAGTAGCTGCCATGTCTAAAATTTGTTCTAATAACGTTGACTGAACATGTGCCATGTCTCATCATTGGACTAGGACATGTGACCAAATGCTGTTCTTATCCTTTAAAAAGCCATGAGAGTGTAATTTTCTAGAAGAAATTAGAAGCTGTCAGTAGTAGAAGATGCTGTATGGCTTTTGTTCTTTGCTGGCAGGAAAGTACTGTCAGGGAAAACATGGCAGTGATGCTCGTGTCCACATGGACTGTGTCTATGCTTGGCCACATTGATGGTGCCCACTGGTGTCCACATGGACAGTGTCTACCTCTGCCTACATTGATGGTGTCTACCCATGCACACATGGACAGTGTCCACCTCCGCCTATATTGACATTGTCTACCCATGCACACATGGACAGTATCCACTGCATCTACATTGACAGTTCTTATCCATGCACACATGGACAGTGTCCACCCCTGCCTACATTGATGCTGTTTACCCACACATACATGGACAGTGTCCACCCCTGCCTACATTGATGCTGTTTACCCATGCACACATGGACAGTGTCCACCCCTGCCTACATTGATGGTAGCTACCCATGTCCACTCTGGTTTCTGCTCCTTCCCTTCCTAACTTGGAAGTTTTCCCTTCTGTAGCACTTGCCTCATTTTCCTTGTGGAGAGCAGTTGGCTGCAGCAGAAATGTCTTTCCATCTCCCTCCACAACCTTGTTTGAATATTGCAGGTGTCGTAGTTGGAAGCAAGCATTCGCGGTCACCCATTGTTGGGCTCTTTCCTAAAAGGACACCAGGCATGTGTGGGATTGCTTGGCAGTGCCCCCGAGAGCTAACTCATTCTTTCATGCTCCTTCTCCTGCAGAGATTGTCAGAGAAGGTGTCTTACTTGGGGCACCCAAATTAGATCACAGACATGTTGAGTATTTCTTTAGAATTCACTGCAAGAAAATAAAATGAATGCAGCAGCATTAGTCATTTGAAGCAATGCTTGTTCTGTTAGCAAAATAAACTAAGGGAATAAGGTGCAACCTGTAAGTTGAAATACCTATATGCTAGCTGTTAAATAGAGGAGGGTCCCAAACACACACATAGTAGGTGACTAAATCCTGCTGGATTTGTGAGTATAGGGGTGTGTGTATCAAGGCCAGAGGTCAACGTCAAGTGTCTTCCTCAGTTCTACCTTGTTTTTTGAGAGATGATCTGTATCATCTCCCTCTCCTTCTCCCCGCCCCTCCCTCCCTCCCTCCCCCTCCCTCCCCTCCCTCCCTCCCTCCTCCCTCCCTCCCTCTCTCTCTCTCCTCCTCTCTTCTCTCGTCTCTCCTCTCTCTCTCTCTCTCTCTCTCTCTCTCTCTCTCATCTGTATCTCTGTCTCTCTCCAACCGCACCACCCTTCAGCCCCTAAACCTGGGATTTTCTGAATAGAGACATCTTTAGATATTTTGACTCTTTTATGTAGCTAAGAGTGAGGATGATCTGGAATTCTGTAAGAATTGAAATCTCTCTGGAGCTACCTAGGGTAGTCACCATAGAAGCGTCCATGCTTGATGCATTGCCTTGGGCCTGTGGATATCTTTTTCCCTTGGGACAGGAGCAGGGTACCAGGTTGCCCAACACCGGGCCAGCGCTCAGTGAGGCCTATGTGATAGCTCTCCTCTTCACAGCTAGCCAACCAGCTCCTAAGAGTGTGTGAAAAGATAAGAGGGGAAGGAAGCCAATCCCCATTAAAGGGGGCTGGAGCAGGCTAGTAGTTGCTAGGCAAGTTAAAGCAATTCAATGTCCTTGCCAAATGCCTGCCTCACAAATAGGGAAACTTTCATGGAAGGGGAGTGAAATGGGGGTGCTTGTTGGTTGCCATAGGAATGTTTCCATGATTGGAACCAGACCACAGAGTGGGGAGAACAAGCCGTCAGCCTCCATGGCTCTTTCAGCTTAGGAATGGAAACACGCAGTGGGTGGTGGAGCCCGAGGTAAGCCCAGGGAGGAAGGAGCAGAGACCCGGATGCTCTGGGAGTGAGGGTGGGCAGAGGAATAAGAACATAGCAGTGATGAAATGCAAGCCCTGGCCAGGTGAAGCCTAGAGGCCACATGTATTCAAACCTGGGAGATGTGTGATTGCTGGGGTTACTCCGAAGACCTGATGCGAGTAGGAGAATTTATAATCTGGTCTTAAGTCAGGGATAATTCTAATTAGACTCTGGGGGTGGGGGGGGGGAACCCAGATTTAAAATAGATGGAAACTTAAAATAATGCAAGTCACTAGGAAAGACTACTTAGTCTGAAGATATTTGGTATTTATGTAAACATGGTAGCGTATGTCTTCCGTTTAGCTCATGAAGCAAAGGTGGTAATTAAAGGGGTTTTTAATTAATGAATTATCCTGTAATTATCCCATTCAGACTCCTAGGGAAGGAAAAGCACAACTGGCCAAACTGAGCTACTGGTAGGAAGCCTCGGAGGATCTTCTAACTGGGGGCTTTTACTGTCAGGCGCCATCTCACTGGGTGGCAGTTTCGGGGAGGGCTGCTTTTGGGCTTGTGTGGGGATGATAAGTGGCTGTTAGCAGAAGGTGGATGCGCTCTTGGTGTCTCCGGGATGAGTCAGTTTCTAGCGCTGAGGTGGGAGGTGATAGCTCTCTCTTGCCTCGCAGAGTGGATGCTCTTATCCCTCCTGCAGGAGGTACATGAGCTCTGGGGTGCAGGCCCAGGTGATGAGTGGCCTAGCTGTGTGTTAATGGGGTTTGCACAACAAAGGCTTCCAGTGTTTTAGTTTCACAATCTTCAGTGGAGTTTTCTTTTTATCATGAGGTTTTACTTGTACATACGAACTATGTGTGAATTTTTTATCGCTTGCCATGTATTTGATTCATTTCCAGATGTTCAGAGGGCACTTAAGGTGGTTTCCTCTGTAGAAGACGAATAGAGATGGGACTGGTGTGGCCCATCATTGTTTCTTTTTGTGTGTGTTTTTGCAGCACTAGGAATTGAACCTAGGATCTGGTATGTCTAAGCAAATCCTCTACCAGGAAGCTATATATCCAGCTATTAAAAACAACAACAGTGGTGGCACATACCTTTAATCCCAGCACTTGGGAGGCAGAGGCAGGCAGATCTCCGTGAGTTTGAGCTCAGCCTGGACTACAGATCGAGTTCCAGGACAGTTGTATAGGCTGGCCTCGAACTCCTCTTTTAGACCACTTTTCTCAAACCCTCCCACTTTAGCTTTTCCAGTAGATAACAGACCTGTGAGATAAGGCTCAGCCTTTAATATATTTTTTGTTGGTTGGTTGGTTTTGATTGGAAGAATGGATTGTGTAAAAGAAAACTGACAAGTATATTTATTGTCAAGTATTTGCATTCTAGCATTGCAAACATTCGTAAGGGGTCAGGAGTCACTTGTTATTATTTGGGGCCAAAGTCAATTTCTGTGGTCTGGGACAGCAGCGCCATTGCAACTTTAGAATTACTAAGAGCTGGCAGGCTGATACTAGTCCACGAATTGGAGGCACATTTGTTGCTGCCTGCCAAACTTTTATTTACCGAAAGAGTGCCGTCCAATAAGAACAACTGTCCCTGGGCTCTGCAGACTTGCATGATTCTGACAAAGATGTCAAAACACACACATTGATTGTAGTCTCTTAAAGAATGGTTGTCTTATCTAGAGCCCCTAAAACCCTAGAACAGCGCTGTCAAAAATGTAACAAGAACCGCAAATGAGCCCGAAAGAGTCCATTTCTCAACTTTAATTCAGCTTTAACTAGGACTCGGTTTCATGACATTTAACACGAAACATAACTCTGTCATCACACAGAGGAGTGACTAAATCCAGTCAGGAGAAGCTCTCTGGCCTCCTCCAAACTCCCACTGCTTAGACTGGGCAACCCGAGTCTGCTACAGGGAGGCTCCTGCTTTCTACGTGTAGATCTGTGGAGTTTATACCCTTAAGAGGAAATTCCCATCAAGCTAAGCTAGAACAGGCCTGTCAGAACAGAGCTATCTGCTGAGTGGCACCAGCTATCTCCGCCCTTGTGCCTGAGTACAGCCTGGTTCCCTCATTGTCTTCGCTACAGATAAAAGTGTGCCAGCCCCCTCTTGCCTCCTTTCCACTACCTCAGTGTGCTTCCTGGCTAGGTGACGCCTTTATCCTCCCCACTGTCCCGATTCCTACATCTGGTGGTCATTTCTCTCTCACCGGAGGGCGGCAGTCAAACATTCGGATCTCAGTCTGGTGCCTAATTGAAGTCACGTCTTTCACAGTCAGTGTGTTGATTTGGGTAGATTTAACGGAGACTGTTTGCCTCGTCTACCCCTTGCCTTGAGTTTGTGTGGTGTGTAGGCATACGGACCTTGCTTTGGATAGGTCAGAGTTATTCAAAAGTCAGTCTGTGGCCAGACTCTCTGAAGCTTAAAGAACGTCACTGGTCACTAGACAGGAGGAATTACAAAGTGCTTCCTTCTGTTGGGTGGGTAAGTACTGACTTAACCCACAGCCTTGACAGAAGCTTTGACATGCATTTTGCTTGGCTGCCACCCATTTGTATAGAATATAGCAGTGACTCTGTTCTTCAATAGGTTACAGAAGATAGAAGCATGTCATTTCCTGTTGGGTGACAGCCACTTGCCAGGGACAGCATCCACCAAGCACTAATAAAATTCATCTTCTGTGTCTTAGAATATCTCAAGTGAAAAACCTCCAGCAGAGCTTCTTTGAGTCCGGAGAGCAAAGGCCTTGGCCTAGGGGTGGACTCTTGTCCGAGACAATAACCAGTCCTCCCTTGGCAAGGAAGCGAGCTTGGGAAGCAGGAGATAAGCCTGGGGCCTGTCGGGCCGTTTTAGGTTAATCAGAAAAGGAATGCATGTTGCACCCAGTTCTCATTGCCGTCAGAAGGCTGGGGTTGGTGGGATGTGGGTCAGAGATAGCCTGAAAGCCTTAGAAGCAGCCCCAAGTCCACCCACCACAAGAGGCAAGCATGACAGCAGGAAAGCTGCCGAGTTGTTCCAGGCCTCACTTCTCACCAGTTAAATAAGGGCTGGATGGCCCTGAGGTCTTTGGGTCACATCACATGAAGGCTTGCAAAGCCCTGAATGAGTCTGAACAGGAGAGTGGTATTCAGAGGCGTCACTGATCCTTTTTTCTCTCTGTACAACATTCATTTTGTCTGCTTGATTCATGAGGCCAGATCTTTAAAACCTGTACATTTCCCTGGACCTTTCTCTCCTTAAGTGGTCAGTAATTCAGCTCAGGTATTTCTACAGGGTAAAGGCCTCCAGTAGCCTCCGAAGGGAAACAAGTTGGTTCTTTTCCAACTTTAAGATCCCTGATATCAAGCCATGGATAGTGGTTCAGGCATATAGTCCGAGCACATGAGAGGCTGTGGCAGGAGGATCTCCATGAGTTCCAAGTCAGCCAGGACTACAGACTGAGAACCTGTCCCAAGAAAGAATGAAAGGGGCTGGAGAGATGGCTCAGCGGTTAAGAGCACTGACTGCGCTTCCAGAGGTCATGAGTTCAATTCCCAGCAACCACATGATTGCTATAATGTAATCTGATGCCCACCTCTGGCCTGTAGATGTACATGCAGATAGATCACTGTATACATAATAATAAATAAATAAATCTTTTTTTTTAAAAAAATGAATGAAAGAGCTAGAAGAAGGGCAGGAGTGCTATGAAATACTGTGCTCTGACTATGACCTGACTGCTGTACAACTGAACTCAACAGCTGTGGTTACCTACAGCTGGAGTGGGGAGGGGCTCCAGAGGCCCCGCCCCTAGCTGAGGAGGCATTGGTACTGATGGCAGCTGCAAGTGGGAGGGTCACTTTTCTCTAGGCGGGTGGACTACCAGATTCCCAGGTTCACCCATGCCCCAGTGCATGACCCCACATCCCTGTGCATAAGGAGAGCTCTAATTGGACTCAGTGGGTGAATGAATAAATAACATTTTTTTTTTTAAAGAACATGAAGTTGGGAGAGGGAAATAATTGGTGTTCCAGAAGTGAGTTGGAGAGGCAGATAAGGAGTGGCTCGGTAATGTATATTATGTGCATGGCTGAAATTCCCAGAGAATAAAAATTAAAAAGATAAACCAATGGTAGCAAAAGGGAGAAGTTGAAGTTATTGCTGGGGTGAATTGGTAAACTGACTCAGCTACAACTAACAAAGCGAGAGGGGTCCCATAGCTCTTCATGTGGGAGTTTCCAGTGTAGACTGGCACTCTCCGTCAGGTTCTTGCTCATCATTCACATAGAAGTATCGGGGGAAGGGGGTAGCTTTCCTGTGATGGCTTCTTTTATCTGAGATAAACCCTGGGTCTTCATGCTTCCAGCTAAAATCGTGGCTAGGATTCCAAGGGAAAGAAACATGTTGGATATTTTATATACAGTGCCCTGTTTAATTCCATAAGCACCCGGCAAGATAAATAGCCATTATTTCCATTTGAGAGGTGGATAAAATGCTGAGCACTTTGCCTGGGGTCACACAGTTAGGAAATGGGCCAGGGTTTCTATTTCAGCTGTAAAGTCTGGTTACTTTTCACTAACACACAGTAGCAGATGCCAATGTAGAGCCCAGTGGCTTTATTGGATTCCACGGAATCTGAGGACTCCCGATCTCAAACATAGCTGCCAGCACAGGTGGGAATGAAGGGTAAATGCATGACTGAGTAGTCTCATTGAGAAGCAAAGGTTGTCAGCAAAAGCTGACAACCCCAACCATTCTTTGAAACAATTAAAAAACAAAAGTATTTGCAAATAATAGATTCATCCACATGTCCACTAATTGGCATTGTTGGTCAATGGCAGAAGACAGATGAGTCCTAAATTAAATTTAACTTTCTATGATGGCCTTTGCTTCTTTTTGCAGTAAAGCATAGAGCCCTCATCTGGGCTTTTGGGCAACATTGCTATTTAGTGGTTCTGAGTTTCTCGTCTTTTGGGCAGATGAGGGCATATTTGTGCATTCGCTGCCCTCCCTCGACCCATGATAACTCTCTGTCAGCATTATGTAGTGGTGCGTTACCAACACCCCAACGCTCAGGGTCGATCGAGGAGCAACAGTCATGGTTGTTGGGTCCATGGATCTTCTGGTCTGACGAGCGCTCAGTAGAAATAGCTCACCTCTGCTCTACTGGGATCCCCTGGGTTGGCTGAGCAGCCAGTGGCAGGCATGGTGTGCTGCTAACCCACCCCGTGTGTGCAGCCTGCACTGGGAGGGCTACAGTATATCTGCGCTTCCTCGTTATCTCTCTAGAGAAACAGCTTCCGGGTAACCCAGCTCCTTTCTGCACCCCATCCCCCACATGATCCTGGAGGAGGAAAGCCAGGCAAGGGCATTGCCATCTTTTATGACCAAATCAGCCAGCATTTCTCTGCTGTGCTCTGTTAGCTGAGGCCATCACAAAGCCAGTTTGGGTTCGGGAGAGCGGAAGTAGGTCCCGCACCCCGATAGGGGAGTATAGAGTGTCTGGAAAAGCCTTGCCGTAGCTGTTTTGGGACAATACAGACTTGCCACAGGAAGAAACCAGGCTGCAGGCTATATGCTGGAGACCAGATGCCACTCTGGGCCTTTCTCTTCCACCTAAGGGAGCATATTGGCATGCAAATGGATCTTCCTTATTCCACTATAATTTACGCTTTTCAGAAAAAAAGCGAGTCGTCTGCAAAATTTTGGCAGTCTGTTTACCATTGCAACCAAATAGCTTGTGCAGCGCCAGCAGATTAGGTTTTTGAGGTGAGGCTTATGTCAGACTTCTTCATCCTTTGTGACCTGCTTCCGGTTACATGTTTTGGGACTGTGATCAGATTTCCACGTTGTATGCGAGTGGAGGGGGTTGGGATGGATAACCCTGCGCAGGAACCCTTGCACTTAAAACTAAAATGTCAAAACAGCTGCGCCTGAATGCCCCGCGCTCCCCAATTTCTCCCTCCCATGTTTCATCGTACCTGTTACCTCCTCTGTAGAGATGGAATGATTATTTAAGCCCCGTTTCTGAATGTTTACAAAATCAGTGTGTTCTTTCAGGAATCCTGTGTCGCAGAGACACAAACGTTGTGTTTTTTAAAACAAAAGTGTGGTGTCCATGTGAAGCAGTGTTTAAAATTCATGAGCACTACTGGGGAGTCATAAGCAGGGTGCTTAGACACACATCATAGAGGTTCAGAAGCAAGCAACTCTCCGCGATGTCAGACCTCCCCAACCGCTGTGTAAACTATCTCCTTTTTCTCTCTTTTACAGTGTTGCATCTCTTTGATAAGATTCTTATTTTTTTTAATGGAGATTCATATCATACTTTTCAATTCAATTTAAACTTTTCAGACTTGTAAATCAAAGGCAGAGTGCAGGAGGTCTGAGGTCCAGTCTCTGGCACCAGAAACAGAAACAGACAAATAGGAAAACACAAAGTGAATAAACAAATATCAGCAGCCAAAACCCTAAAACATTTCACATAAAAAAAAAAATAGAATTTTTTTTTTCAAAATTTATTGTTAGGTTCTTTATTTTTTGCCGCCATTGACGATGGTGTTTTTGACATGGCTTCCTAAGAGATCCATACTGAATATAAACACACAATTGATTTCTCTATTGTATATATTGCTTTCAAGACAGTTACATTTGCTTAATTTAACTAATAACAAATTGAGCATCCCTAGTCCAAAAATCTAAAGTGGTCCAGCATTGAAAATTTTAAACACTGCTTAATACCACAAGTGGAAAATTCCACACCTGACCCCACAGCACAGCTCATAGCCGGACAGATCTTGTGTGAGGATTGAGCTGTCAAAGTAAAGTGTTAGGCTAGGCAGCTTTGTGTTAATATAACCGATCCCTAAAATAATCTGTTCAGTAAGAGGAAGGCTGTTGTGCTCACAGACATGGAGGTTGAGTCTGTGACCGATGAACGCCGTTGTTTTAGGCGTTCCCCTATGGGGGAAGAAAACTCCTTGACTTCTCGACCAAATGCAAAGAGAGGGGAGAGAGGAAGACATGAATTCTCCCATCTTCAGGGGCACATTCTGAGTCACATAATTCTCCCATTACGTGCCACCTCTTTAGGGTTCTGTTGCCTCCAATAATCCCACAGTCTGAGGAACAAGCCTAGGACAGTTGGGCCTTGGTGGATATTCCTGACCCAAAGTATGTGTGGAGCATAAATGAATTATGTGCTTAGATCTGGTCCCACCCCCAAAAAAATCTCATTATACACATGGAAATATTTGAAAATCTAAGGGTAAAAAAAAGGAAAGAAATACAAAATATTTCTGGTTCCAAATATTTTAGTTAACCTGGATAGCAATTTATCTTTAAGTTCTTCAGTAATTTCTACAAAAGCATACCTGTAAATAATGTTTTATCGGTTCCACGATCGTTTTTATATTTTGTTCCTTTTGCTATCTTTGTATCCTGGCCAGGACTTGCAGGATGTTAAACACATGTTAGTAATGTAAGTACATGATGTCTGATTCATACTTTGTTGTTTTTTGTATGCTTTTTATCAAATTAAGAATATTTTTTTAGTTTATTAGTTTTATAAGTTGCAAAGTAAATGGCTAGGGATCCCAATGATTGGTAGAGGCCTTGCCTGGCATGGGCTTGGGCACCATCAAGAATAAAACAAACTTGTGAATGAATGCTGAATCTGGCCAAACATTTTTCTAGAAGGAATGATTTGATTATGATTTTTCTTCTAATTTGTTATTTCAATAAAATATATTAATTGGTGTCCTAATTATTAAACCTACGTCCCTGTGGTCACCCCAATATGGCCAAATGGCTATAAAGACTAATGATGTACTTAGGATGGTCTCTGCTGTGTAAGATTCACCTGTAACAGACTTTTCTCATCTGTCTCCGTCTTAGTTTGGAATCAGGTGATGTCAAGCATTGGAAGCACTCTTGTTTTTCTCTCTCTCACCTCTATCATATTGAAAGAGTAATGTGAGACTTTTGTTCCATGAGCGTGTTATATAAATTGATTTTTTTTTTTAAATCACTGAACCTAATGATTTATTTGTTGGTAGATTTTTAGGTGTGTGGGGGGTAACAGATGAGACAGGGCATTTCTTTGCATCCTGATGTGGTGGTTTGAATAGGTTTGGCCCCCTTAGACTCATGTGTTTGAATGCTTGGTCCATAGGGAGTGGTACTGTTAGGAGGTGTGGCCTTGTTGGAGTAGGCGTGGCTTTGTTGGAGGAAGTGTGTCACTAGGGGGTGGGCTTTGAGGTCTCAGAGGCTCAAGCCACTTCTCTACCAGCTGCCTGCTGCTGATCCCAGCTGTAGAACTGTCAACTCCTTTGCAGCACTCTGTTTGCCTGTGTGCCACCATTCTTCCTGCTATGACTCTATAAAGGACTAAACCTCTGAAACTGTAAGCAAGCCCCGATCTAATGTTTTCATTTATAAGAGTTGTTGTAGTCATCATATCTCTTCACAGAAATAAAACCCTAAGATACTCAGGTTGGCTTTGAATTTGGGATCTTCCTGTATTGACCTCCCAAGTTCTGGTAAAATGAGCATGAACTATTGTACTGGGCTTTCTTTTGTCTCTCTCTTCAATTAATGATGCCATTTACAGTCTGTTTTCTTAGGGTTTTTGTTTTTGTTTTTGTAGTATTTTGAATGAAAATTGTCACCCGTAGTCTTAGGTATATTCTAGTTATCTTTAGGAAATATGTTCTATTATACTAAATAGAATGCAATCTGTGTGTATACCAGCCTTCTAAATTCCTTCAGGCCATCTTTATAGCTTTGTCAGTCTTCAGAGTTGTTGTATAGCTTGCTAATTATTACATAACGATTTCTTGTATGTCTTATGTTCTTAAAAGTACAGTATTGGGCTAGGAAGATGGCTCAGTGGTTAGGAGCTTATCAGAGCTCTATAAGAGAACCAGAGTTTGGGTCCCCTATCCATGTCAGGTATCCATTATCAAGTGGCTCACAAATGCCTTTAATTCCAGGTCCAGGACTTCCAACATCCCTTCTAGTGTCTGTGGGCATACAACAGTGATGGAGATGGAATTGTGAGATGGAGTTGTCTGTGTGTGGTAATGATAAGTAAATATCTGGTCGCTGCCTTCTGCCTCTGGCCTGGAATTCCTAAAATGCTTTAAATTTTCTGGGTGGAGAGTATCTGGAGCATCCTCTTTTCTTTTGTTGGCCCTTGACCTGGCCGCTGATACAGATCTCCTAAAACCCGCCCACTTCTCGGGTGATGCGGATGACGAGTGCATCTGCCAGACAGCTCTTGAATTCCTTGAAATCTCCTTAGTGATAAGAGTGTATTTTTATCAAATGAGGCAGTGTTTGGTGGGTATCTGGATAGTTTCAAGATCAGAGGTATTCACCAGGAGGACTATAAACTGTGATGAGAAGCTGGGAACTAACAGCCCTGCCTCAGATACCATGGAAGACAGAGGGGCTAGAGCCTGTGTCATGTCCCTGAAGATGATCCATCTTCGCGAATGATCTGAGATGTTTAGTGTGTGCACGGTGGGTGTGGGAAGTCTACTCCACACGAACACACTCCCTTCCCTACCCTATTTATCACTTCCATTTAATGCTTTCTGGCTGTAGCCTTTGTGATGGACGAGCAGATGGTAGGCTATGTGCCTTCCTGAGCTCTGCAGGCTTTGGAGCATTGTGGGAACCCTTAGTTTATAGCTGGTGCTGGGGAAACCTGGGAGGTGGGGCCTGGCATTTGTAGTGGAAACAACTGGTTGATACTGGGTCCTTCCACCTATAGAGTCAGATGGTGACCCCAGGCAGTGGCAGGATTCACTAGAACTGTAAGACACTCAGTTGATAGGTACAGAAAGTCAGAGGATTGTTTAAAATGGAAAACAACCCCTCCCATTGGCTCTTAAGGGCACTGTGGAGGTGGGGGATAAAGTAGTGTGTAGTCCCCTTTACCTTGACACTTTTTGACTTGTATATTTGGATAGCCTCTTTGTGGGTACCTGTGGCTTCATAATTAGACCATTTCAGTGTTCTAGATGTCTCCTGCAACATATTGCTACACTTCCTGTTCAATTCTAAGTTATTTAGTTCTACTTGGTATTTGCTCCTATTTGCATTTATTAAAATTAATATATCTTAATATATTCTATCACCATTGCTTTGAGACAAACTTTTACATAACTCAGGCTGGCCTTGAACTCTCCATGGAGGTAAGCCTGGCTTTGAACTCCTAATCCTCCTATTTCTACCTTTCAAGTGCTGAAATTGCAGCCTTATATCACCATGCTCAGCTCAGTTTATTTCCTTTATTTTTCAGTACTGGGGACTGAACCTAGGTACTGAACATGTTAGGAAAGCACACTACCACTGAGTTATAGTCCCAACTCTATACTATCATTAAAAGTGTGTGTCTGTATATGTGTGTATATACATATGTATATATATGCATTTATACATCATAGATATCATTATTTAAGATTATTTTTTTTTCTGTTATTGCTGTCTTTTGAACTGGTAAATATTTTTCTTCTTCTTCTTCTGATTTTTCCACCTACTTGGTAGATTACACGCTTTGTGCTTTAGAAACTGCCCTTGCTATTTTAACACACACCGTTTCTCAAATAGCCCAGTTCCAGAGTACTGGGAAAAGCTTCTGCCTGCCATGCAGCTGAGGAAAGACAGGCAGACATCCCAGGCTTGGACAAAACTCACTTTATTTGGAACTTGCCAACAGAAATATGTTCCTGCATGGCAACAAGACCATCTGGGTCCCTGTAGTTTGGGTCAGCAGGAGGAGAGTATATATTGCCTATGACCATCCTGGGTAGAATGTATCTTAATGGGTCCTAAGCTGTATCAGAGTCAGGCCCATCTTGGCACCAGGGTCTGGTGGACAGCCTCACATACCATTCTAATGGTTTCATCTCTTTACAATTTGTGGGGAAAGTATAGAGGAAAATCTAACCAGGGTGTTCTGGGCGATTGTGCTGGTGATGCCTCAGTCATGTGAAATTGAACCCCACCCCACCCCCACCTAAAAACATCGCCATTTAATGGCCATGTTATTTGCATGCTCCATAATGCAAAGCCTTATTTTTCCTTCATCTTTGAATAATATCTGCTGGCTTCTACCTATCTGTATACTATGTATGTTACTTCTTCTCATTTTCTGTCTGGATTTTTTTTTTTTTTTTTTTTTTTTTTTTTTGGTAAAGTACATATTTTAGACTTAGACACAAAGATAAAATATGTTCCCATAACACACACAGTTACAATGTAACTTCAATGTGAAATTAGAGGTTAGTATGAAACATTGAGAGCACAGAGAAGAGCAGAGGGGCGTGCACACATGCATGAGACAATGGGAGGCTGTGACTGCATTCGCAGAACATTGGTCAGTCCTGGCGGGCTGGAGTTTAAGGCGTGAGCTGGTGCCAGATGGATCTAGAGAGGTAAGCGAGCTAGTGGATTGTGAAGAACCTTATATACTAAATGAAGGCCTGGGAGAGTTGGGGGGGGCAGCTTTCAAGTGGGAGGAGTTACAAGATTAGGTGCTTTAATTGGGTGTGAAATGTGTGACCTCATGAAGGGCATGGGGCAGTAGTTACTAAGTGAAAGCTGGAGAGCTGACCAAGGAAAAGCAAAAATAATGAAGAGAAAAATCTGAAGTCTCCAAATGCTACTTACAAGGTACAGTGCAACGGATGGAAGGGTATGGCCCTGGGGACACTGTTGGATAATAAGCACAGGAGACGGGGGTGTTTGTTCATATTTGAGGACAGAGAGAAAGTCATCTCTGGTGGAAGAGAACAAATCTAGTTGCTAACAGAAGTTTTGACCTGTCCTCAGAATAAATGGCGGGCTCATTTTATAAGAAGTAGAAGTGCTGCTACTGCTGAGAACTCAGTGACCTTTTCTGGTGTGTAGGCTCTATAGCCGTGGCTTCTAATTTCTGAACTGGAAGCGAGATTGCCACGTCAGGGCACAGAGGACTGAATTTCAGAAGCAAATAGATGTAACTGATGACTAGGTAGCCTGCCTTGAAGTCTAGGGAAGTGATCTAGCACAGGGAATTGAAGTGGAGTGCCACCTTCACTTCCATTTCAAAGTGATTGCTGGGGCGGGGGGCGCGGGTGCTTGCTCTCAGCAGTAGGAGGCAGGACCTCTTATGGGTCTGTTTTTGCCTTAGCAGTGATGTGACAGATGTGACCCTGGGTGTCCAAGAGTGTCTGGTACCACAGGAGAAAAAGGGATAGGAAGACAGTCAGAGGCGCAGAGCAGAGCGGGTGGAGACGGGAGAGGAGGGGAAAAAAAAATGCTTTCATTTAATTAAAAATGTATTTCCGGGGCTTGTGCTTCCTCCCTGCTGTTTCTAGCTAGCAAGATCACTTTCCCTTTGACACTACATTCTGGCCTACAGGCCCAGGGGAGGGCTTTCTGTTAGATGTGTGAGTCACCAGTGTGATTCTGTGGCTGACTGCTCAGTCATTTGCAATAATCCGCAGTGCGCTCTCCTGAAAGCGAGAGGACTGACTGTCTCCTGAGCAGAGTGGCAGCAGCTGTGTCCTCAAGTATAGTAGTCTGTCAACCTGAGCAACAGCTCTTCTTCCTCCTGCTGCCAGCGAGGACCACTCTAGCTGGGAGAGGACATCATTGTAGCTGGGCATCCCTTGGCAGAGGAAAGGGAGATGACCAAGGAGGTTTGAAAAGAAAATAGACCTTGTTCGACCCAGTGTTTTATTTGGGAGCTTGTCCCCTGTCCAAGCCCCTGGGCCTTTTATGCTGTGATGGTGGCTGGTCAGTGGTACCCCACTGTGTGTGGCTTTCATCCACTGTTATTAGGTAGCAGATCAAAGGAGGGATTCAGGAGGGGTGCCAGGCTCCAGTGAATCACATCCTGGCTGAAAGGTAAGATCGGGGCTGTTAAACGGCAGAACTAGGCTTGAAGTTTTTCATGGCTGCGGTTATAAGTCACAGTGATGACGTGAGGTCCCTCCCTGCATTTGCAAGGGAACTCTGTCCATTTTTGTCAGCACCAGCCTCTGGGCGGCATCAGTAAGGCAGAGTTCAAGGTGTCACGTGTGTAAGCACATTGGAGCCCTTTGGGACCTCCTGTCCGTTTGATTACATTAGTCTATTATGCAGGTAAAGACTTGGGAAAGCGCCATGGTCTCCAAGCAGTTGCATGTTGGCGCCAGTTCAAACACAGGTATAATTAGTGGCAAAATCTGAAGCACACTGGTTCAGTATTTTCTCTCACTTCAGAGAACAGATGTGGCTGCCACAGGGGAATAGTCTCGCCCCAGGTGCTCTCCCTTGACGCAGACACGGTGCCTCTGTGCCTGCCCACAAGTTCCCAGCCTTTCATCCCAGAAGTCTATAGTAACACCCCCCCAAGAAGAGACTTGCTCACCAGTGCCTCAGCCCAGCCCGGTCACAGTCTTTATTTTAAACTATATGGTTTTTTCCCCCTTTTAATGCGAGTTAGGGCATTTATCAATGATGTTTTACAGTTACTGCACTTTCTGGCTGGGGGTGTGGCGGTGGCTCAGCGAGTGAAGTGCTTGCTGTGGACGCATGTGGACCTGGGTTCAGGCCTCAGCACTTATGTCAATAGGTGCCTGCGATCCCAGCGCTGGTTAGCAGAGACAGGATTCCTGGCGCTTACTGATCTTAACAAATTAGGGAGCTTCAAGTCCAGTGAGAGGTGTGTCTCAAAACAAATAAATAAATAAATAAAAAGACAAAGAACACTTAAGGAAGATTACATGGACATCAGCCTCTTAAGTGGTTTTGGTTTTCAGCTGTTATGAGGATAGAATTCAATGATGCTATTAAAGATGAACTATACACATTCGCCTTTTTTTTTTTCTTCCAAACATCTCCAGATGAATACACTGGAGATCTAAGCTCACAGGGAGTGTGGATTGAATACATCAACCTATATGATATGGAAGAAGACACATTCAAAAGGTCTATTTCAAAAGATTCAGACTAACGTGCCACCTGTTTCTAACACTCAACAAACCAAAGTGGCATAAGATCCAGTGCTAAATAATGTCCCAGACACTTAAGTACTAACATTTTCGTGTGCAAAGCATGGCTTCTTTCCATAATGAAGGGTTACTACCTTCTTACTGTAAATTCTACTTGTTCAAGAAAGCAACTGCACGTTCTCTCTCTTGGAGACAATGGAATACTCCATGTGCAACAAAGGGTTTGTAGAACACAGGAAACAGTTCAAGCACCAAGGAAACTGGCCACCAAGGGCCTTTACACATTTCTTTGTTCCCTGGTTGGTTTGGCATTTGGGTCATCCTCAGCAATTAGTTAACTTTAAATCACTAGGAAACTAAAAAAGGAACATATGCCTAGATTTCATTTGTTTGTTTGGTTTTTGTTTGTTTGTTTTTGTTTGTTTTTTCGAGACAGGGTTTCTCTGTGTAGCCTTGCCTGTCCTGAACTCACTTTGTAGACCAGGCTGGCCTTGAACTCACAGCGATCCAACTGCCTCTGCCTCCCGAGTGCTGGGATTAAAGGCGTGCGCCACCACGCCCGGCTATTTCTTTCCTTTTATTATCACTTTGTGACATGAAAGATGCTGTAATCCTGCTTACAGGTGAGAAAACAAAGGAGCAAAGAGAGAAGGGCAGCGGCCCAAGGTGGCAGAAGCAGCATTTGCTGTGTAACTCCCGAAGCTCCTGGGCAGACCATAAACCCGCTACAGTGAATGAGGAAAGGAGCCCAGGCTGTGCCCTGCCCTAGGGCCTGTGCTCTCCCCGACCCTGGGCTGCATGCCCTGCCCTCATTGCACCCCCCTACCCTCAGCGCTTCCTTCTGTTTCTCTGATGCTCCAACTCAGGATTCCTCTATACTGGAGAAGGCAGCTCTGGGACTGGCAACCTGCGGGAACCTTCAGAGCCTCCCCTTGCACATCTTTAAAACAAAGCCAGCACGACCAACTGGCTCCCGGTGAGAACATTTTATTCAAGCAAACCCAGTTAGTGACCGGTTCTATATTTTCTCTTCTGCCCTGAGCTTCATCTGCTTTGAGAACAAATGAAGACATTTTAATGTATTCAAGAAATCTTCAACTAAAAGAGTTCTCTACTTAAACACACCGCTCCCTCTCTCTCTCCCTCTCTCTCCCTCTCTCATCTGAATGTTTAAACCAGGAGAGTTCTCAACCTTTCTAATGTTGCAACCCTTGATACGGTTCCTCCTGTTGTGACGACTCCCAAACAGAAAATTATTTCATTGCTATGATATAATTATAATTTTGCTACTGTTATGGGATCATAATGTAAGTATCTGATATGTGACCCCTGTGAAAAAGACATTCAGCAGTCCCAGGGGTTGCATCCCACAGGTTGAGAAGCTCTGGCTTAAAACTAAATCTGGCGCTTCCTGTCAACGGCCAGAGGTGACCTGTGAAGATGGTTCGCTACTCACTTGACCCAGGAAACCCTCCAAAATCATGCAAATCAAGAGGTTCAAATCTTCGCGTTCACTTTAAGAACACCCAGGAAACTGCCCAGGCTATCAAGGGTGTGCATATCCGAAAAGCCGCTAAGTATCTGAAAGATGTCACTTTAAAGAAGCAATGTGTGCGGTTCTGGCTGTATAATGTTGGCGTCAGGAGGTGAGCCTAGGCCAGACAGTGGGGCTGGACTCAGGGTCGGTGGCCAAAAAAGGGTGCTGAGTTTTTGCTGCACATGCTGAAAAATGCAGAGAGTAGTGCTGAGCTTAAGGGTTTACATGTAGATTCCCTGCTCATTGAACATATCCAGGTGAACAAGGCGCCTATGATGCACTGACAAATTTGCAGAGCCCTTGGCTGGATTAACCTGCACATGAGCTCCCCTGCCACATTGAGATGATCCTCACTGAAAAGAAGCAAGCAGATTGTTCCAAAGCCAGAGCAGGAGGTGGCGCAGAAGAAAAAGATATCCCCAGAAGAAACAAAGACTGATGGCACGGGAATAAATTCAGCATAAAATAAATGCAGATAAAAGTAAAAAAAAAAAAAAAAAGAATCTGGTGGTTCTACTGGCCTAAAGTTGGTGATACTGCCGAGTGCTTCATACTTCAGTGCATATACTGATAGAAGTAAGATATATTTTCACAAGTTAATGTCATATGTATCTCCCAGTTGTGTTTCCTGAGAACGATGATCAAGTATAGTGCCCAAACTTTGATTTTTTTTAAAATATCATTTTCTAACAAAACAAATAGAGTGCCTGTAGAAGTTGCTGGCTTTACGGCAAGGAAAATACAAGCTGAGTCGAAAGTGCTGTGTAGTACCAGAAGTGAGAAAATGTTCAGAGGGAGAAGAAAAGTAGGGAGGGAGAGGAGAGAAAGCACCAACAGAGACCTCAAAAGGGCACAGAAGCTCTTCTGAAAGAGTCCCCAGCTATGGACATTGCTGCAAATTTAGCAACAAAGTTCATATAGTGGATAATAACACAAGAGAATAAAACAAATATCCATGAGACCATACCACTGAAAAAGTGAAGAGGGAGGAGAGACAGTTTTGTTTTGTTTTTTAAGAGAATTGCACTTCTTTTTAAAAATTGATTTATTTTTATGTATATGGGTGTTTTGTGTGTATATGCCTCATGCACACAGAGGCCAGAAGAAATGTGTCAGGCCTCCTGGAACTGGAATTATAGACAGATGTGAGACACTGTGTGGGCGCTAGGAATCAAACCTCGGTCCTGGGATTGCAGCCAGTGTTAGTAACCACTGAGCCATTTCCCCATCCCCAGAGTTGCATTTCTTAAGTGTAGTCGTGATAGGCAAGGAACAGATAGGGGAATGGAAAAGCCCCTGGGAAGAATACTGAAAGAAGACAAACCTCTGAGAAATGGTGTGTCTCTGGAGACTCAAGTTATCTCCCCCAAAGGAGTTTTATTGTAATGGTCATAACATGCTGGAAAGTATGGCATGTCTCCCATCAGGAAGTAAAACTGAAGCCCCACCCACTTTTTTAGGGTTAGAGCTTGAAGACATGACCTCAACCATGTGACCAGGGTGATGCACCATCAGTTGTTAGTGATGCAACTAGAATGTGCACCCTGATAGGGCCTGACAAGAATGGTCCCTCACCGCTAGTGTATTCTTGCAAAGTGCCACAACCATAAAGTAAGATGCCTGATGAGCTTTTCCAAAGTACCAAGGTCATGAAAGAAGCTGGAGAAACTTTTATGGTTGAAGGAGACCCGAAGACCTAAGAACTAAATGTAACAAGCTATCTTGAACTGGACCCAGGAACAGAAAAGGGAACACTAGTGGAAAACATGGGGGAGTTTGAATAAAATTTGTAATTTACTTAATAACATCATCTTGATGTTAATTTATGGGTCTCCCTAACTGTACTGTGGCTATGTAAATTTTTAGCAGGACCAGGCTGGCCTTGATCTCACAGAGATCCACCTGCCTGCCCCTGATTCCCTGAGTGCTGGGATTAAAGGCATGCGCTACCATGCCCAGCTTGCCCATGCTTTCTTAAAGTCTGTTCAAAGGCTTTGAAAGTTAAGGTTACAAGAGCCATGGCTGTGGCATGTTTGAGTTGCTGTCAATTGTTCTCCCAGCTTAGAAGACCAACCTCTGAGGCAGTGATTAAATCGCGCTGTGGATGCATGTTGCCTGCAAAGTCTGCAGCTATTATTGCTCTTTTCAGGAAACATTGTAAGCAGTAAATAAAGTGTATAATAGCAATTTGTCTTGAGACAGTAGGGAAATACACAGGATGGGTTAGGAGCCAAAGCATCTGGTTTTGCTGTGTTGGCTTTGTTTCTAGGCACATTAATTTTTTAAAGAAGTTACCTTCCATGAAGATACTCCTTGCATGATATCATTATTATATTTTAAATTGATGATGCTAACACCGGAGAAAGTTTGAGGTTTTCTCTAAGTGTCTTCTGTGCATTCAAAATATAAAAATTTGGTCTTTGCATGATTCTAGTATAGGTTTTCTCAAATGGCATTCCTGATGGAAATCATCAACAGGCATCTGAACTTTCAAATATGTTGGGAACACACACACACACACACACACACACACACACACACGATATATATAATATATATCATGTGCTTATAAGAGAAGAAAGTATCCAAATCAAACTATACTCCCTAGTTGCTGTTACAGAGAGGACTGTCTACCACATGTTGGCACCTTTTTAAAAACTATTTTTATTATATTTGGGTTTCTTATTATCTCTTTCTCCCTTCCACCACCCCAACACTAGGTAGGAGAGAAAGAAGGTTAGCAGGGAGACAGGGAGTAGTTCTCCTTAGCTACTTCCTGCTGGTTTGGTCATTGGGTTCCCTGGGGGACAAGTCCAATCTTCACTTCAGGACGTCTCTTACGTCTTCTCATCAAACTGTATCAACAGCAGCCAGGAGCAGCAGGGCAGAGCAGCAGAGTCCTCCTTCCTCAGAGGCCCCTGTCTCTCTCTCTCTCTCTCTCTCTCTCTCTCTCTCTCTCTCTCTCTCTCTCTCTCTCTCTCTCTCTCTCTGGGCTCTGGTATTTATTCCCTCTCCAGAGACATCAGGATTAAACTATCTGCAGCTGGCAAAGAGCCCTTCTCAGAGCCTGCATGAGGCAAATAGTTTGCTGATGTAGATAATCTGAAGGAACCCTGTATCCCACACATAGGATTAAAACAAAAACATGTTTACATAACATAACTTGAGGGGTTTTTTGTTTGGTTGGTTTTTTTGTTTTGTTTTGTTTGGTTTGGTTTTGGTTTGGTTTTTTGGTTTTTTTAAGACAGGGTTTCTCTGTGTAGTCTTGGATGTCCTGGACTCGCTTTGTAGACCAGGTTGGCCTCGAACTCACAGCAATTTGCCTGCTTCTGCCTCCTGAGTGCTGGGATTAAAGGTGTGTGCCACCATGCCCAGCATAACTTGAGTTTTTAAGGACACCAAAATTTCCACTACATTTAGGAGCTTGGATTTGGAGCTTTACTAAACATACAAAACCTTCCAGGTCTTCAAAGAACCTATTCACATTTGCTTATTTCCATAGGCTTTGCCTAAGCCATAACCAGCAAGTAAAAGTTGAATGCACTTACTGTATAAACAATGTGTTTTGATAGATGAATATAATGTTAATCAAGGCAATTAGCATATCTGTCACATCATCTACTTACCATATTGTATATAAGTATATTTAGGATACTTCAGGTCTGCAAAAGTAAATTTTAAGTCTATGATACATTGTTACCAGTTGTAATAGTTCATCTTAATTGTTAACTTGACTGAACTTGAAATGACCTAGGAGGCATCTCTGGGTGTGTCTGTGAAGGCATTTCTAGAAACGTTTCAAACTGAAGAGGGAACACCCATCCTAAACGTGGGTGAATCTAGACTGAAAGGCGTAGAGGGATGTAAGCTGAGCACAGACGTTTATTTCTTTCTTCTTTCTGACTATAGACACAGTATAACCAACCACCTCAAGCTCCCACCCCTGCGCCTTCCCTGTCACGGTGGACTGTGTCCCCTCGAAACTGTGAGCCAGAATTAATCCTTCCTTTTAACTGCTCCAATTAGGTACTTTATCACAACAGCGAGTCAAATATCTAAAGCATTAACAGTAGTTACCACACTGAACATTTGATCCTCAGAATGTATTCATCTTCTAATGGAACTGCTTTATCCAATTCTCCATTTTCTCCATGGCAACCCCTGGCAACCACTATTCTATTCTGTGTCTGAGTTCATCTTCCTTAAAGTCCACAAAATATATAGTATTTACCAACTAGTAGAACAGTAGTTAATCTTTCTGTGTGTGCCTTATTTCAGTTGATATAGCATCAGATTCTCCTGTGTTGCCACAGAGCGGGATGCCCTATGTTGTAAAGACTAGTTAACACCCTAAGGTGAGTATATGCCACATTGTCTTTTAGCTACCCATCTATTGATGGACACAGACGGTTTCTGTATCTTGGTTATTGGGAAGAGGGCTGCAGTGAACTCTTCGCGGAGTGCAGGTGTCTTGATTGATTTCCTTTGGGTAAATACCCAGTAATAGGATCCTGGGTCATATTCTAATTCTCTTTTTATTTTTTTGAGACATTCAACACTATCTTCCATAATGGCTCTGTCGATTTGTTTTCCTACTGGCGGCATCCAAACCTCACCTTTCCCTCATATCCTAGAGACGCCTCACTAGAGCATCTTCCCCAGACCTAGAAGAAGAAGCAATTAAAGTTCTCCCCTGTACTGTGTATCATTTTGGAGAAAGCCTCATGGAATCCTGCTGGACTTGAATTCCTAATCCTCCTGCCTCCGGCTCCTGAGTACTGGGATTATAGTAGGAGCCATCACACTTGTACCTTTGAGATTTTTCAGTGTCATCTTTTTTGCTATTGAGTTGCATGATTCCTCATGTAGTTTGCATGTTGTCTTTCTCTCAGGCACCTCATTGTTTCTGCATTCTTCAGGTTGCAGTTTCGTTTTGTCAGTTGTCTCTGTGCTGTGAGAAGCTCTGTAGTTTGACACAGTTCTGCTTCTTTGGGTTTGCTTTTGAAGTCATAGCCTTAAGACCACATTCCTTTTTATAACCTCTGTTACCTAAAACATGAGGCGAGCTAGCGTGTATGGTCTTTATGCTTTTCAGTACTTTTAAGATCGAGAACATAAGGAATCCAGCCTTAAAAAGTTGTTTACTGTTGTGTGTGAGAAGCATGTGCGTGTGTGTGCACTTGAACAGGTGCATGCATGAAGGAACATGCACACCACAGTGGGAGTACTGGGGTCCGAGAAGAACCTCTGACTATCAGTTCTTTCCTTCTGCTGTGAGTTCTGAGGATTGAACTCAGGTCGGTGGGCATGCTTGGCAAGTGCATTTACCCACCGAGTCATCTCACTAGCTTCTAAAAAAGCATACTATTTTGTGCTGAAAAAAAAAAATGGAGGAGCTATTAAGTGCAGTTATTAAGTGTTCTGATTAGTCTCTGAAGTAGGTGGAGTCAGTATTATAGTCCAAGGGGAGAAGTGGTCTCGTGGCATAGCGTCACTCTGGTAGAAGCTAGGTAGCAGAGGGGCCAGGCCATACCTATAAATACCCTCTTCCTCTCAAGACCCTTTTTAACGCTTCCCTTTCCGATTTGGCCCCAGTTTGCTTCCCTTGACCACATTATATCCCACCCAGCTATACTGGGAGTGAGGTTCTTTCTTTCATCCCCACCCATACTTTTTGCCTCCACCCTTAAGTACCCTGTACCCACTCTTTTCAGAATGCTTGTATATGCCTTTAGTCCTGTCCCATCCTGTCTCCTTCAGGAAGTCTTTCCTCATTCTCTCTAGGTCTAAAGGAGTATGTGTTGCTAGGTTCTCCTTTAGCATCCTTCCTGACACGCCCCTCCTTAGCACTGGTATGCTGTATCATTTTTTACTTTTACCCTCTATGCCTATAATGCTATATATGCCTATAACTGTGTATATGTATATATGTAGATATACATACACACACACACACACACACACACACACACACACACACACACACGCCTATGTTTAGAAGCCAGGTTTGTCTTGATGATCTCTAACTCATAACCTAGTTCAGCGCAGCAAGATGCTCATAAAAATACTTGTTGGATAAATCAACAAACAAGCATACAAATGAATGTATACAGTATTGATCTGAAACCAGTGTTAACTTTCCATATCCCACACCAGAGGTTTTTCAGTAGGAAAACAACCACAGAACACAAACTGTCATACACTCAGTATCTGCTGTGAAGCATAAATCAGCCATGTAGTCATTTTGTGCCATATGTAACACGAAATTCTTTGAACAACAGGAAGATGGTCTATTGGAAACTTGGGGGAAAGCAAGTCACTGACATTCAACCAGGATTTTAATTCTGGAAATAAATAATAGTGATAAATCCAGACTTAATGTTTATGACCTAAAGGCTGGGAAGATGGCTCGGTGGGTAAAATGCTAGCTGGGCAGGTGTGACAACCTGAGTTTGAATCCCCAGAACACATATAAGAAGCCGTGTGTGGAGGTGTATGCCTTTAGCCCCAGCAGTGAGTGAGCACCGACAGTTAGATCCCGGAGACCCGTTCACCCTCCAGAGTAGCCAAACTGTCAATCTCCAGATTCAGTGAGAGGCCCTGTCTGAAAAAAATATGGTGGAAAGCTATAGAAGAAGAGACTCAAAGTTGACCTCTGGCTTCTACATATATATATATACAGGTACAATACATGTGCACACATATGGCTGATTGCCTAACCTAATGAAGCATTGAGAATATATTTTCCTTCCTATTGTGTTTAGATACCAATACCATTTTTTACAGGTACTAAAATTTTTCATCACAGGCTGTCAAATATATGGTATCCTGTCACTTTAAGTAATAGAGGTTTCTTTGCTTAAACAATTCCACAGCATCTCAGCATCCTAATTGCCTCATATTTCACTGGTCCCTTTCAGAGGAAGAGTGGGGGAAAAAGGAGATGAGAGAAGGGCAGGGAGAACTGAATGCCATAGCAAATGCCAAGCAGAGTAGACCGGAGTCAGTCTTATCATACGTCTCCCGCTGGCCTGCACACCGTGAGTGATGGCCGATACAGTTGCTTGGTTGCTCTGAGATCAGAACAGTGGCTGGTTTCTTAACTCCATGGTCTGGTGAGTGCTTCCAGGATGCCAGTACAACAGTCAGTCCCATCAGGACCTCTGGCTACTTGTTAGATACCAGGGGCAGAAGATGGTCCCCAGCTCTTCAAGCAGAAAGCCTTTGAAGAGCACCCATGGTTGCTAAGGAACAGCAGTGGCATATTGTTGTGCAAACGAATTGGTCTGCTGGGAAATGGCATTACTGTTTTCAGCTAGGCGGTCTCCCCAGGAAGAGGTAATACCGGGTTTTGTTTCTCAGTGTAATGGTGACATACTGACTCTAGTTCGGCCCTTTTAGGAAAGAGTTGTCTACGATGAGCCTTCCTTAAGGCTGAGATTAGGGGATGGGACCTGCCTTTCCACAAGTAATGATTCGATTCTGGAAAATTGAAAGGAATAAAATGAGGAAATTCATCTCTTCCATGGCTTTAAAAATTGCTGCCATCTGTTTGGGTGAAAACTTTGTTTGCTGGTCCTTTCATGGATCCCTTGGCTACCAGGGTCATGAATCCTCTTTGATGAATAAGGATATTCATCGGTTTGCTTTGGGAGAATAAGAATTTAGCTCCCAGATCCTGGAGGACATAGTGAACATTCTGGAATGTCTAGACTTTATTCGTTGGTAAAACCCTTTTAAGCTGTTTTTAGAAAGACCCTTACCTAAGCCTGTGAGACAAGAACCAATTCAATTTTATTTTTCTCGTTAAAGTACATCAGGCCACAGCATTTCTACGAGCTCTTAAAATTCGTTCAGTATAGCAATTTAGGGTGACTTAATTAAAAAAACAAGTAACAATGTCATTAAGCTGGTGAGCAAAATAGATTTAATTTCAGATTTGAGTCCTACCTCTAGGCTGCAGAGAGCTTTGATTCAGCGTTTAGTCTGGTTTTTGTTTGAACTCAGGCCAGGAGTTAGCAGTGTTGGTTGTATGCTGTGTCCTTACATAGATAGACTTTTTCAGAAGAAGTGAAAACTGAACCCAAGAAAACTAACTTGATTTGCACAGAATCGAGTAGATTAGTATGTCAAAAAACAGTCCAAACTCACTGGCCAGAAAATTACATGAGGTTAGCAGTTGAGAGGCCCAGATCCCATCTCAGCTTTATCACAGATTGTATGACTCTGAGATAAGATGGAATGACCTGTGTACTCCTGAGAATATGTGACTGGCAGCTAACACTGTTACTGTTAAGAGTGTTAATGGAACTGGAGAGATAGCTCAGTGGCTAAGAGCACTGGCTGGTCTTTCCAAGGACCTGGGTTCAATTCCCAGCACCTACATGATAACTCAAAATCATCTGCAATTCAAGTTGCAGGGTATCTGATGCTTTCTTTTGTAGTTACCAGGCATGTCCATGATTCAGAGATATACACATGGACAAAAACTCATACACATAAGTATTAAAGGAGGTTGATCTTGGGCTGAGGAGCAGAGTTTGACCTCCCAGATCTGTGTTTAAAAAAGCACTAGATGGGACTGGAGAGATGGCTCAGAGGTTAAGAGCACTGTCTGTTCTTCCAAAGGTCCTGAGTTTAATTCCCAGCAACCACATGGTGGCTTACAACCACCTATAATGAGATCTGGCTTTTCACTTGTGTTCTGTTGTTGTTGTTGTCGTTGTTGTTGTGTGTGTGTGTGTGTTTAATTTTTCTTGATTCTTTGTGAATTTTACATCATGTACCTCAATACCACTCATCACCATCCCTTTGTATCTGCTCTCTGCCTTTGCAACCTCCCCCTCAAAGAAAATAAAATATAAAAAGCAAACCAAAATCAAAACAAACAAAATCTCACCATGGACACTGTAGTGTGCCACAGTGTGCCACACAGTACACCCTTCAGTCCATACATCTTTACTTGCAAATGTTCATGGCAGTGAATCATTGGTCTTCTTTGAGGCCTCTGACTTCTGGCACTCTACCAATACTGGATCCTCATCAGGACTCCTCTTAGATATCCTGGTTTTGGCCTGTTTCATGGAAATCCTCCAGCTTTGGATGTGCAAGACCTGCCCCTTCAATTCCCTCCAACAGTTCATAGATGGGATAGACGTTGGGGTGGCCCAACTCAAAGTCCTGGATCTGGGCCATGGGTGGTAGCTGAGTTGGTTAGCCTGCCAGCTCTTTTGCACCCACACCACCAGGGTAAGCTCTCTAGCCCTGCCTAGCCTAGTTCATCCAGTGCCACAGCAAGTGAGGGGCAGGGCCAGCTCTCCCCATGTCCCTGCCACCAGGGCCATCTCTATTGTACTGCCCATGTGAGATGCAGGTCCTGCTCTCCAAAGTACTGCAGCCAGTAAGGAACAGAGCCAACTATGGCACCTCTGTCCCAGGTGGCAGCCTAGACCTGGGACGTCTACATGGCCTTTGGTGGTAATATAGGTCACCGACATAGACGTAGACCCCTGCTTGCCAGATGGTCATGGACCCAGCCATGCACCCTCAGTGGCAGCATGAACTGGGGTTTCACCATGGCCTCGAGTAGCAGTCAAGGCTACTCATCAAGCTGTTTCTCCCCACCCTTGTGTCTCCAGTTCCATGTCTCTTCACAGTGCTCCAATGGTTCAGATTCTCTGTCTTTCCCATCTCTCTAATACATACTTGCATGCACATCATAGCAGCTCCTGCAGTGGAGAGCGGGCCTCTGGTTGTCTTCGGCTCGACCGCGCCATGTGGCAGTGTATTGCATGTACTTGTAATCCCAGCACAAGGAGGTGGACACAGGTGGATCCTTAGAGTTGCATTGACCAGCCACCTTATTCAATTCAATGAGTTCCAGGCCAGTGAGAGACTCTACTTCATTCATTAATAGTGAGTCACAGATGACTCCTAAAGAATGACAGTCAGGGTTGCTCTCTGGCTTCTACATGCACCTCCCCACATTCATCACACATGAACATATGCATCTATGAATGTGAACACATACAATGGCAAGTCTTTATTGTAAGCACCCTTTCATGGCTACTTTTCTTTCCAATCAGGCTTCTGGAGGCCTGATGTGACTCTGACAGTTTCTAGACCTTCCATTGCACCTATAACCACCTTAAGCAGGAAACCACCACACACCAAGCAGTCTGCTTTTGGGTGAGCATTGGACTGTTGTCATGGTAACCCATGCTTTAAACTCTTCCTGAATGTCTTGAGGAAATTACCCCTGCTGTAGGCACTCAGTGCCCTCAGTGGTTGGCAATGGCATCCGCTTTAGGAGGCATTTATTCCAGTCACAGCTTCTCCCGCCTGTAACAGCATTGCCATTCCACTCTGACAAGCCCAAGTAGCCTCCAGATGGCCTTGCCCCATACTGCCCTTGAGACCCAGCCTTGGCTGCTCTGGACCTTGTGGAAACAGGTTCAGAGAAAGAGCACCGCCCACAGTGACCTAGCGGCTAGTTCTGACCGAGCAATACAAGCTTTCATCTATCTATACATGACTTGTAATTGGTTCTTATTCAAAGCTTGTTGTCTGGTCTATATGTGAGTCGTCTTAGTGAAACTGGAAGCCGTGCTGTGATTGGTACAAATTATACAGTTTCATGGCATACTTGTAATAACACCCTTTGGGGTGTTCCCTACACTTTAACCACTTAGCCTTGGACCTTCTTTCATTTGCTTCAGTGTTAGGTCCTAATAAAGTCTTCCTCCTAGTGGCCTTTTGTATACTTTTGTCTTTATCATGGGTAGAACAGGCTGGGCTGGTTACATGAAATGCAGGAAAAAAACCAGGGCAGGCAGATTGCTGTGAGTTTGATGCCAGCTTGGTCTACAAAGCAAGTCCAGGACAGTCAAGATAATACAGAGAAACACTGTCTTGAAAAACAAAACACACACACAAAAAAAACAAAAACAAAACAAAACCCAGGGCTTCCAACCAGCAGTAGCAGTAAAGAGGTGACTTCCAAGGGGACACCAGGAGCTGAGGGTCCTGATACTCAGAGCTGTAACACCAAGAGGTGGCTCAGAATCCCCAAGTCAGTAAAAACTAAAGGACTTGGTACTTAAGGGCCCAGAGCTGTACCATCCAGAGCCATCCAAGAGTTAGGGACTCTAATACCCAGAGTTCTGAGCTACAACACTAGAAGGCAAAATGGCCGAAAGGCTCAAGAAAGTAACTAGAGACGGAGGTGTGAAGAGGGTGAGAGTCAACCTAGAAACTGACACCAGCAAGTAAAGATGAGAGGCTGTGAAAAGCCAAAGACAGGAGGCTAAGCTGAGAGCTCTGAGCTCTAGAAGAGTGCAAAAGACAGAGCCAAGAGTCCTCTCTCCAGCTGTGTGTCTGGCTGCTGCACATAGTGCTCTGCTCTAAGCCCTAAGCAATAAGCCTCTGGTTTGGCAAGCTTAGCATCTAGAGCTAAAAGCCCTTGTTGCATTAGAAGCCCGGCCTCAGATCTGGATCCTGGGGTCCTCCTCAAACTAAGGCACCAGCCAAGGAGAATATAGGCAGTAAGCTTCGAACCCCTACCAAGACCTAGCCGACAAACAGGATATTCTCCACCGTTGAGTGGAGAGTGAGATCTGACTATCACATGAACTCTGGTGCCCCTTTTCTGACCATGTCCCCTGGATGGGGAGACCTGGTGGCACTCAGAGGAAGGATAGCAAGTTACCAAGAAGAGACTTGATATTTTAAGAGTATATATAGGGGGAGGAGGTCTCCTTCAGTCACAGACATAGGGGAGGGGAGAAGGAGAGAAATGGGAGGGAGGGAAGAATGGGAGGAAACAGGGGAAGGGCTAACAATCGAGATGTAATATGAATAAATTAATAAAAAAAAAAAAAAAAAGAAGCCCGGCCTCAGAACTTCTGGAAGCCACAGCCACAAATGCACAGAGAACTTGCCCTTGCTTCTGCACAATTTCTATACTAGAGCCAAAGAACCCCCAGCCAGCCATTTGTGATGATTCTAAGCAAAGCCCTGGAATTTCTCTGGAGCAGGTGCATTCCAAAGCCACCCGTCCAGCCTAAAATTTAATTATCTCTTACTATCTGAGTGCAGCTGGCTCAAAGAGAGGCGCGTTTGGCAAAACGCAAAGGAAAGAGATTACTGTAACGGTTCCTGGGTTCTTACCATGTATTCTAAGTGGTTTTAGTGCGTTATTCCATTTAATCCTTCTCAGCATCCCTATGAGATCAGTACCCTTCCTTATTGCCTCCTTTTCTTAAAGAAGGCGTGAAGGGAAGTTAATCAATCAGCCCTCCACACGTGAGCTCCGCCGCTGGTTAGATTCTAAACTGATCAGAGGAGCTATGAGAGAATTCCTTGCACGCCATCCCCTGTGCTCTCATCCTGCGCCTCTGTCCATCGAGTGCTCGGCTTTCAGGCCACCCTGGTTCGTCCTGTATGGAAGCTCTGCACTCACTGCCGCACTTCCAGCAGGAACTCTGACACTGCATAGCAAGATGCCTTTCAGTGGATTCACAAAAATGTAAGGAAGCCTGGAGACTGTGGTAAGGGTTGGTGGTGTGGTGTGCTCCCTGACATGGTAGGATGTAAAAGGGAGGCAGGTACTTATAAAGCCAATGCTTATGGTGGTGCGTCTGAGAAACCTGGTGCCTTGAGAGGCAAGTGGCATCTGGAGGGCCATCTGCATGACCAAATGCAGAAGACCTGGATATTCTCTGCACTTGGTTTTTGGTTTTTTTGTTTTGTTTTGTTTTGTTTTTGTGTGTGTGCGCTCTCTCTCTCTCTCTCTCTCTCTCTCTCTCTCTCTCTCTCTCTCTCACACACACACACTCACACACACACACACAAGCTGCTCAAAACCCAGTCTTAGTGTGTACACAGTAGTGCAATTCTGTAGGCATTTTAAAAGTCAACAAAGCCTTTTATGGCTTTCCTCTGTGGCTGAGAAACTGTAGCGAATGCAAAGAACTATGAGGATAAATATTTAGGCAGCACGGGTTTGTTGGACATGAACTGTGTGTGTTATAAGTACATAGAGAGATGAGTAAGGTGAGGTACTGGGTTTAATGAATAATATTAATAAATTGAAAGTTAGAGTGTAACTCAGATTATGGCTATAAATATTGTACGTCAGCCATCACAGTGTCACACACCTGTTATTCCTACACCCAGGGCACAGAAGCAGGAGAATCAGTAGTTCAAAGCCAGCCTGGACCACATAAGACCATGCCTCAAAAGTAAATTTGTACCCTAATCAGTCTTTTAAGTAAGGCAATGTGCTGTGCTGCTGCAAGATCCTTTGGCTTGCTGTTGGTGTGATTTGAGACAAGTGATCTCTCTGCGCCTTGGATATCATTTATAAAATTGGATGCTGAATCCAAACTCTAAGGATGGAGTTGAAAGCAAAGGAGAGATGAATATGGAAAGCTTCTCGAAGCTCTCATGTGACGACATCACTTGCAGTGGCAGTTAATAATGCTCCCCACAGGGTCCAGTCAGAGCCTTCCGCCTGTAGGAGGTAGAGCTGTCCTGTCTTCCCCCTTTTGCGTTAAGACATGGCCATGAACAAGGACAGTGGAACTTTCATCATTTCCAGTTAAAAGCTCTTAGGAGATACCATGTGACTTACTACTTGCCTGTTCCTTTTGTACCCGGCTACAGAAGCATTAAGTGGCCCTGGTGCACAGAGCCTCCAGCTAACTAATGTCATGTGGGGAACACAGCAAGAAAACCATGTCATGTTGAAGTCATGAGCGTCAGCTGTTATCGCAGTGCTCTCTGGTGATGCTCTGGCTACAGTGTGTGTCACTGTCACTAATACCACTTCAGCACCTGTGGATGACTCTTGATGCTCTTAATGGATTTTGAGACTCTCAGTGCTACCTGCTCTGTACTGGAGTTTCTGGGTTGAGGTACTACTTTTCCAAGAGATGTTAACCTTAAACCAATTACTTATCAAGTATTTATCAGATTTACAGACCAAGAACAGAACTGATGTTTTTCACCTACTCTTGTTTTCTGAAATCAGTTTAATTGATGGACTGTTGGTCAGGATAAAATTTCTAGGTAGGTACACAGAGAAACCTTGTATCAAAAAACCAAAAAAAAAATTTTTTTTCTAGGTAGGCTATATCAATGTTAGAAGGAATGGTTGATTATAACCAAAGACAAACTTCCATGTACACACACACACACACACACACCACTGCTAGTCTATAGTTGTCACTGTATAGAGATTTTTGGCATAACACACACAGCTAGTCTATAGTTGTCACAATATAGAGATTTTTGGGGTAACACACACACTACTAACCTGCAGCTTCAACGACAAAATTATATCTTCATCTTTAAAAATAAGGTCTTGCTTAGGCTTTGAGTTCTTATTCTTTTTGACAAGCTTTTCTCACCTAGAGAAAATTGGGTTTATTTTAACACATGTGACCACAAACCAGTGCTTGAGCGCCATGAAAGAAACAGCACTCCGAGTAAGGATGCTTTTTAGAAGTTTGGGATGATAAATCCTCTTGGATGCTGCATGAGGTAAAGCTGCTTTAAACTATGCTCCAGAGATTCTTGTAGCATTCTGCTCATTACTCATGGGCTCTGATGGTCCAAGTCATTAGTGTTGAGTATCTTCTGCATACTGCTGAATGTCAATCTTAGGGTGTGTAAGTCAAAAAGAATGTTCTAGAATAATGGTCAGCCCCCTATGACTGTTAGAATGCCGGTGGGTACCAGTACTAGAGGCTGACATGGGCATTTTAGTCTGTTCAGACTGAAAACAGCAACTCATCTTTATAGAGCAGAGCTTGCCTACCAGTCTCTGTGTTTAGTTTTCTGTCACCTTAACACAGGCTGGAGTCACCTGAGAAGGAGCGTCAAGTAAGAAAATGCCTCCATCAGACTGGCCTGTAATGCAAGCGTCAGGGGCATTTTGTAGAGTGATGATGTGACAGGGTCTAGCCACTACTAATTAAGACTGGTTTAAAAGAAGGGAAGGAGGAGAAGAAGGAGGAGAAGCAACGGTGTCTCACAGCATCTCAGCCTTCAACTCTGTTCATCAGTCTAAAGAAATCCCACCAGTCTCCCGAATGAGAAAGAGAGACATCATCATCTCTCCAGACCCTCACCCCAGATATTCATTGTGTCTGATAGCATCTTTACCACGTCCCCTGGGTAAGGAAGTGGGTGAGATACCCAGTATGTCACTTGTGCTTCCTTGGACAAGTTCCTTGCTGACAAATCCCATAGTTTCCCACATTAAGCTAGATTTTAATTTGACTTTTACTAATTAAGTTAGGTAAATCCCCACAGCCTCCGAGTTTTGATATTTTTAAACATTAACTCACCTGGGCATTTTTCTCAGTTCCTCTTCGCTGCATTTCTGTATTTGTGCCCTAAAATGACTAATTACTGCCTTTCTTCCTTCCGGGGGAAGACATCACCACTTCAGCGTTGTCATCTTGAGAGTCCTGGCACCTTACCTGGCCTTTCTGTCTGTGGCATGTGATGGTGCTCACCTTTAACCCCAACACTCAGGAGGCAAAGACAGGCAGATTCTCCATGAGTTTGAGGTCAGCCTGGACTACATAGCAAGTTCCGGGCCAGCTAAGGCCACTAGTGGATCCTGTCAAAAAGAAAAAAAGGAAGCAAAATAGAGCCAGATAGATGCCTAAATGTAATACCTTGGTTTCCATGCCGTTCCTGCAGAGACTGGTGACCTAGGTTTCCATGCCGTTCCTGCAGAGACTGGTGAGAACCTTGCTGCTGCTTCAGCTCTGGGTCAGGGTCTGCTCATCGCGTTCCCGTTTGAGTCTCACTGTGCTGTGAGCAGAGACTGTCTTTGTTCCAGTTTGCAAGGGAGGGTCCTGAGCCTTGCTCCGCATTCAGAGGGACAATGGGAGAACTGTAGTGCAAGCCAGGCAGGGTGGCCGTCCTTCACACCTTTCTCAGCCTGGGAGGTCTCTTTCTACTTCTGTTCTTTGTGAGGACTCAGCAAGTGCAGGGAGAGAAGTTAATGGGACCGGTCCTGAATTTACAAAGCGCAGTGCAGTTGCACGGGGGAAGAAGGCAGCAAACAGAACACACCTGCCCGCTTTGGTCTCCCTTGTTAGTTAAGATCAAGGAGGGCAATCCCCTGGTGTGGGATGTCCAGGGGAGAGAGCTGGTTGCTTTCCGGTTGGCATTTGGCAAAGGCATCTTCCAGGGTTGGATGAGTTTCCGTTAGGGAACCTACACCTCACATGGGCCACACAGCTTTAGGCAAAGTCCTTGACTGTGTGAGGACCCGTTAGGAGCTTGCTGCGTTTGCCTCAGCTGTCCAGAATGGAAGAGGAGATGGTTCTGGAAAGTTCCGGTAGAAAGAGGGTCTGACAGCACATGACTGTCATGGATATGCTCACAAGTCTTAACTCTTAGCCACACCAGGAGAGTCTGCCTGTGCTTCGGTTCAGCCACACTGAGGTTTGAAATGCTCCTGAGTTGTTGACTTCATTCCTCCAGGCATAGGTTAGAAGGAATTGAGCCCTTCACTTGGGCCAGGTCTTGAATTGGGGTGTACCTTGGCTGGCCACTATGGGCCACCAAAGGCTGCTTCCCTCAAGGCTTCCCATCTGCAGAAGAGCTGGTAAAGGGCCGGGGACATGGCTCAGTTTGTAGAGAGCTTTCTGGCTTGGAAGTCCTGGCTTTATTCCCAGCATTACACAAGTTAGGTATGGAGGCTTACTCCTGTACTCTGAGACTCAAGAGGTGGAGGCAGGAAAATCAAGGTCATCCTTACCTACATGGAGTATTTGAGGCCAGCCTGGGGGGAAGAGGGGACATGGGGGACAATGGATAGAACATCTCCAAGAGGCTAGTTGCCTGGCTACATCTTGCTGTCCCTGCTAACCTGGCTATGTCCTTACACTTTTGCTGTCTCTTTGGACCTATTTGCAGGTCCCACCCACCCTGCTCCATTTCTTAAGTATCTGGGTCAGCCCAGTACCATCCCGTGTCATGTACTGCCTGCCACACACCTCTCCATGGTGTCCCTTGATGATGGCTGCAGACAAAGCTAATAACTGGCACTTCATTCACTCCTCCACCTGCCTCCAAAAGCTCGGTGTTGTGGTGTTGTTTTGTTTTTGTTTTTTTTTTAATGCACTTTTCAAAATGGAAACTCCATCATGTCTCTTCTTGGCTGAAAATCCTTCAAGCACATCGAATGGCTTCTCACCCCAGCATGCTTAGCGCCTGCCCTGGATGTCATCTTATGCCAGCCTCGTCCTTTTGATTCAAGCACACCCACCTTCTTCTTCTTCTTTCCCACGTCATGTCGCCACACTGACGCTTGTGTGCAGGCTCTTGATGTCCTGGGGTGTCTGCTAATCTTTGTTTCACACGACCAGCTTCCTCGAACCGTCTCATCTCCAGCTCACATCATTTTATAGGGTGTTCTTTAGTGCTCCATTTAAGTCGTCGCCCAGGCACCCTTGACAGCGTGGTGACCATTGTCCCTCTCCTTCCACTAGGAATTCCATTTCGTAGCCTTGCATGGATGCTCTCGCCTGTGTCTGCCATCCTCAGAATAAGGCCTGGAATGCCCAGGGTTCAGTTGATATATGTTGAATGGCTGGCAAAGCACAAGTGTCCCCCACACGTTAGCTATTATTAATTGTATTAGATAAACACAAAAGGGTGACATTTTTAGTATAACTGGGGTTCCATTTACATGTGGTCCCTCGCAGGGGTATGCTCAAAAAAGACTGGAAGCACAAATTTATTACTCTTTCAAGAAAATGTCTAAAATGTCAAGGTTTATTTTCCACATATAGCAGAATATTGAAATTCAGTCTTGCTGTCTCCAACACAGTGTGGCTACCAATACCTTTCTATCTTCCCACTACCTACCCAACGAATTCTCCTCAAAAGCATGTGACAGCCCTAGCGAGCACATGCCTTTACCTGTTGCTATTTTCTCTCTCTCTCTCTCCCTCCCTCTCTCTCTCTCTCTCTCTCTCTCTCTCTCTCCCTCCCTCTCTCTCTCTCTCTCTCTCTCTCTCTTTTGACCCAGGTCTTGAAGGAGCATAACAGAAGGTCAGGGGTCAGCCAATACACTTGGAACTTGGAGTGAAGTCGGGGGGTGTTGTAGGGGAGGCTGGGAATCCTCAGAGTGACTGCTTGCTTCTTTGCACAACTGCTATTCATATACAGCTGAAAGGCATGCATATGTGGGGGAGGGTGTCTAGTGAACTCTGAGTGGTTTTTAAATATAAGTCGAACTTTGGGAGTTCTGAGTACTGGCACCTTTGTTCAATATTGTGGGTGTCCTGCGACAGACACTGAGCTCAGGATTGGAGAAGGTCTCTAACTGTCACAGTATGGATATACTAAAGCCACATGTCTACCCTTTAGCTACTTGCTTAGAACCTAACTGATGCAATGAGATGTAGTTACTTTCTTTATTATTTCATTTTTAATTACTGCTAATTAGAAGCAACGTGGGAGAGAACGTGGCCTGTCAGTCACAGAATAAGGGACATGGTACCAGTTGGCCTGGCATGAGCGGACCAAGGATGGACAGCATGTCACCACACTTTTACAACCGTGACCTTGATCCTTAAAGTGGGGTGTCAAGTCCTGTTTTTCCCTGAATCATTCCTCCAGAAGTGCACCCTATCCTCCAGAGCCATTAGCGTTCTTTGTTCAACTCCCTTATGCCTAGCACCAGTTGGCAGGGACAGATGCTTAAGATTACAAGATGTCATCTTGGAGAAGTCAGGGCTCACCTCACCCCTCCCCACCTCACCCCACCCCATCCCAGCAGCATCTCCAGGTCGGCCAGAACCATCTTCTCAGAGTCCTTGGCTTCATTAGCACACTGCTCCATGCTGACCTCAACTGACTCATGAGGTTATAAGCAAGGTTGGGAGTGGGAATCGTCTCCCTGGGGTATCCTGGCTGAATAATAGCTATCATTTGTATGCAGCTAAATGATTTGCAGAGTGGCTCACGCAGCTCAGAGCTCCCAGCTGCACTCTATTTCTGGAAGCCTGTGGGGCAGTTTGTTGAGCATGTGGTTTCTAGGATGCAAGGGACGCGCTAGGCGATGCCAGCATTTGGAGTTGGGGCTTCCTCCCACCGCATATAGATTTCGTTTGAGGCCTGAAGCTGAAGAATGCGAGTTTAATATCTAGTTTGTGCTTTGCAGACACATGCCTGCCGGTCCTTTTTTTTTTTTTTTTTTTTTTTACTGCCTGCCTCAGTCTTGAGCCTCCAGATCCTGCCAAAGGTGGGGGGGGGGGGGGAGGAGACATGAATATTCATGAGCTTCAGAAAGCCAAGGTCAGGAAACCCTTTTTCTAAGATGGGCTTTTGGCATGTTGCCTGGCTTTGCTCATCTGGTAGTCCACTCCCTTTGAGGAAGTTAACGTACAGTAGCCCCCAGTCAGGATAATATGGAAGGCAACAGTGAGTCCCCCAAGATGATATAGGGGTTCCCAGCCCCACATGTATCACTCATAGCTGCAGTGCCTTCGTATGCCTCATGACATGAATTGAGGGTTCGGTAAGGGCAGCAGATAATTACAAATGACAGTGGCTGCTGTGATTGACAGTGAAGAGTAGGATATTCCTGCTCCCATCGCTAGGCCACTGATGACTGTCCTAGACTCACTCAAGGGCTCACAGCAGCGCCTCCTCTCAACCCCTGAGAAAACTAGATATACACAAAATATAGCTACAGCCTTGAAGGCTCACTGAGGGCATAAGGGTTGACAGGCCTCTTCCCCTGGGTGTAGGGACCTTTAGAAATTTGGCCAGTAGATGGACTTTTCCTCTCTCCTCTTGGCTCTCTCTACCCTCTGCCTCCAAATGAACATGGGCCACAGGGGTTCTCCATAGCTTAGATGCTAGTAGAGGCCCCAGTTGGCCCCACACCAGAACTTTGTTTGTAACAGCTCTACATCTCAGCCTCAAGTTCCTCAAGTTCAGCACGTCACTATTCTAAGCTAGAATCCTGTTTCATCTTGTCACTTCAGTCAGAGACACAGTTTGTCACCACCTATTCCTGTCTTCCTTAAGAGTATTCAAGACTGAGATGAACTTACACCGCAACCAGCACCAGCCCTCTCTCTGTAAGCCTGCTTTTCCGCAAGCTATCCTCAGGGACTTTGTCTCCCCAACAGCAAGAATAAGTCGATTAATCTCAGCAGATAAGAGCCAAGTGTCAAGTTGCCGGGTGGTGGGAGCCAGACTTTGTTCCTGACTCCTCCAGGTGCCGGCAATGAAGATTGTTCTCATGATGGAACATGTTTGAACAGAGTCCTCCTCCTCCTCCTCTTCCTCCTCCTCCTCCTCCTCCGTATTCTGGGCCCTGGTGGAAAGGCTGGTGCCCTGAGCATATGGTTGAACATGTGGAGTCTTTAAGCAAGCCTTAATGAAAACCTCTGCCTGGAGCTGAAGCCGCCAGCAGGAGGCAGTGGCTACAGTAAAAGGAACACTGAGCTTGGGCTGAGAAGAGTCTGGGTGAAGGAGCACCCTTACTTTGCCAGTTTGATGTCCACAGGCTGTGCTCAAGACATTTAACACAGCCGTGCCCAGACGCTAATGACTTCTGTGCACTAGACACTGTGGTTGGCATTGCTTGTGCAGTCGTGCCAGGGACACCCTGGTTGTGTTAGGGGGTTGTTTGACTCTCGAATTTCATTCAAGAGATTGGTCAAGGTCAGTTGTTTTGTGAACTTTGAGGATTCACAACATACCGTTTTTTTCCCCTGAAAATAACATTAATGCCGTATGTAAAACCACGTGGGAGAACATTAAAGTAGCTAGCCATAGCCCCATATTGAAAAGGGAAAGCACATAGCTGTGTAGATGGAGAGGGTAAGCCCTATGGAAGAGTCTTTTACACATATAATAGCAAAGCAGAAAAAAAAACAACTTCTGCCACTGATGGAAGGTATATGCTTATTATAGAGAAATTAACGAGGCCCTTCCTGGCTCTCTTTGGTGGTGTTTTCTACGTTCTCATTTGAGCATCTGGGAAGACTTCTAGCAGATATGGACTCATGTCTATGTGCACAGTCTGCCTAAGATGGGCAGCATCAGAGACAGCAAGGAGGGACAGACTGAGGGTGGCTTTACGTTACCTTTGGAGCCTTAAATGCATTCTTTGAGCTCTTCCCCAAGGGCTAAATACCAAAGGGAGACCAGTCCAGCCTGTACTTAGAAACACTAAATATTAGATGATTCAAAAGGGCTCAGGGCATTTTATAATCATTTACTCTAAAGGTATTTCACAGGGCCAGGGAGAGATCTTAGTGATAAAGTGTCTGCAAACCTGAGGGTCTGAGTCTGGTTCCCAGAACCCATGTGATAAAGTGTGGCATAGTGGCACATGCTTGTATTTCCAGCCTGGGGAGACAGACAAGAAGGTCCCTGGGGGCTCACTGGCCAACTGTCTCTGTCTCTCTTACACACACACACACACACACACACACACACACACACACACACACTACCACCACCACCACCACCATGAGGAAATTTACAGATAATCAAGAAGGTAGTGTCCCACTATAATCTCCTCTGTGGACTCTTCTGCATGTCTCACCTTTGGGAAGAAACATCTATGAGTGTACACCCAATACCAGCCATGTGGTTATTGGGTGATGGTGGTCTGTGTTTCTCTGTGTTTTCCATGCTTTCTGCAATAAGCTTGTGTTTCTTTTGTACTCAGAAAAGCAGATACTATAAACAAACCCTAACATAAGTGAAGCCCGAAAATACTATATCTACAGGAAAGGGACTAGTGGGGCTCATTAGGTTGTCCCCAGTTTTCTGTACTGTGCACCTGGACCATCCCAGGGCTGTGAATGGTGCCAGTTTCTGAGCCTTGCTCCTGAAGATGCTAATCTGGATGGTCTGGGGGAGATGAGGCTGCCAAGGAAGATGGAACCTGACCCTAGCGTAAGTCATGCCAGAGAGAATTGTGGGAACCAGCATCTATACACTGTGACTTTAAAAAAAAAAAAAAATTTATTCACTTTATGTCCCAATTGTAGCCCCCCTCCCTCTTCTCCTCCCAGTCCCACCCTCCCTCCATCTTCCCCACCTTCCCCCTCCCCAACTTCTTAAAAGGGACAGAATCTATGTTGCAGTTGAAAATCCTCCCTCCCCACCCCCCCCACTCCCCCACCCCCCCACCACCACATGAGCTCCAGTTGTCACTCTACCTGGTTCCTTTCCTCACATGTCACTTAAGCTCCTGGGACTTGGGAAAGGCAATTATCTAACAAATTCCAGATGGCTGTGTAGATTAGCCCCAGCGAGCAGAAACAGAGATGTGAACAAAAGCTGGTGATTAGCTGGTTGAGTAGCAACAGGCCCTCTCCGTGCAGATGCACTCACAACAAGGGCAGGAACTGATCTTAATGTCTTTATTTTCTTGGGTTCATTAACAATGCATTCATTATGTCAGTGCTGCTCTGATGGAGATAGCTGAGAGATGAGGAGAGAGCGCTACCTCCTCCACCAGGACAGTCTTGGCTTTATGCGTCGTCTTCCTTATATTTTTATGGTAGGAGATAACAACAGTGTTACTTGCCATCCGGTTGTAAAGAACAGTAACACGAGCTTCCTGGGAGGGTTTTATTTTCCCCCCAAATTAAGCATTTTAAAGCTCAGTTTATGTGACAATGAAAACACTTACGTCCCCCACCATGTGGTGCATACACAGGACAACGCTGCACTAAAAAGAAAAGGAAAAATGGCCAAAGCCACTCAAAATGTTTTAGGCTACCATGCCTGTTGTGCTTGGTTTTTCAAAACAAAGGAGGGCGTTGTCTAAGATGCTGCCTGTGGAGCCACTGCCACAGACCTGGGATCTGCTGGGTGCCAGTTAACTGAGCCCTGAGTAGAAGACAGGTCACAGACAATTTAAACACAGTTAGACCAAACCTAGTAAAGTTCATTGTCAGAATTTTTAAACCATCAATATGTTGAGTTTAATGGGTACCCTATATTTAGAAATATCAAAATTCAAAAGCTTCACCCCTGCGTATTAACTAGTGATACCATGTAAGCTATTAACATCACTTCTTCAATGAGGGCAGCTTCTATAAATATCCAATTCTGCCTACCTATACTATTTTTTTTAATGGAAGGAGAACAGTACCTTCATGGTGTGATAAGAAATCATATAGGTTTATATATATTCCTACAACCTTCAGAGATGTCAGTCTTGTTTCTGAGTTGTGGGATTTTTTTGATAAATTCATTATCTATACATATTTTGGGGGACATGATCATTCTGAACCCTTTATAATCATGAAGTGAACCCCAAGCTTTCCCTCACCCATGTTCCTAATGTTAACGTGATGAAGTTTAGACCAGGTAAGTCAGTAACTGTGGTTGACAAGGTACAGCAACTTATTTATGAGTTGATTTAAAAATCATTAACTTCTCTATGAGACTGAGGTCATTGGCCCTGGTGACTCCTCTGCAGTGTTGGATAACTCTCCTCCACATAGGTGGTGACTGTAGTAACTGACCTTCTACTGTCCTGTGTGTCCACATGTTAGTTTGCCCACAAAAACCAGGAAAGGGGTTGGGGACTTACCTCAGTGGTAAAGCACTTGCCTAGCAAGTGCAAGGCCCTGGGTTTAGTCCTCAGCTCTGGGGGGGAAAAAAAAAGACAGAAACCAAGAAGAGAGGAGCAGTTGGCCAAGCTGTAGCTAAAGGCGGTGAGGTTTTAGAGGAGCTGTTTTTATTTTACTTGAAGCAGTTGAGGGCAAAAATAAGGAAGGCAAATTTTATTGGTGATAAATAATTTTAAATGAATTTTATGTTAAAATATTTGATATCAACATAAAGCACAGTGTACTTGGCTTTTAAAAGAGGGAACAAGAACTTTAAGGAAATTTCTGCTTAAAGATTTTTAAAAATGTATTCACTTTATATCCCAATTGTAGCCCCCTCCCTGGTCTCCTCCCCCCTCTCCTAGTCCCCCTTCCCCTAGTCCTCAGAAAGAGGGAGCCCTCCCCTATTATCTGACCCTAGCCTATCAAGTCTCATCTGTACTGCCTGCATCCTCTTCCTCTGTGGCCTGGCAAAGCTGCCCTGCCAGGGGGAAGTGATTAACAAGTGCACACCAGAGTCCATGTCAGAGGTAGCCCCTATGCCCCATATTATGGAACCTACAAGGAGACTGTGCTGCCTATCAACTACATCTGAGCAGGGGGTCTGGGTCCTCACTATGTATGGTCCTTGGTTAGTGCATCAGTCTCTGCAGGCCTCTACCCTCAGGCCCAGATTTGTTGGCTCCATTGGTCTCTTTGTGGAGTTCCTGTCCCCTCCAGGTCCTTCTGTTCCCCAACTCTTCCATAAGGTTCCCTGTGCTCCACCCCAAGGTTTGGCTATGAGTTTCAACATCTTCTTCAGTCTCCCGCTAGGTAGATTCTTTCAGAGGACCTCTATGGTAGGTATGTGTGTAATGTGTCTCCATGTTGTATGGTTTCTTTTATTAGTGTTTTATCATTTTCATTGTAAAGATCTTTCACTTTCTTAGTTAAATTTATTCTTTAGTACTTTATATTGCCAGCTATTATGAGTCTATTGCTTTTTTGATTTTCTATCCATCAGGTTTATTGTTGGTAAATAAAAATGCTTTTTTTTTTTTAACACTAATTTTCTGTCCTTCAATCTTATTGAATTTTGTTGGTTCTATCAGCTTCTTTAATGAAAGAGTTGTTTCGTTATGTATAAATCATGTCTTTACAAACATGATTAATTTTACTTGCTTCTTTCCAATTTGAATTCCATTACAACTTTCTTTGCAATTTGAATAACTTTTATTTCTTTGCTAATTGCTGTAGCTAAGACTTAAGGCTGGTGATAAGCGACAGTACCTTCCTTGTCTCACTCCAGATCTTAGAGGAAATGGATTTTCCCTTCAGGAAGACATTGCCATGGGCTTTTCTTATGTAGCTCTTATTATTATGAGGTGTGATCCTCCAGTACTTGGAGGTTTTATCAAGAAGGTGCGTTGAATCCCAGCAAATGCTTTCTCTGTGTCGTGGTAATAATGGTTTTGCTCTGCAGCCTCTTGGTGGGATGTAGTCTGTTTACCAATTTGCATGTGTTAAACCATCTCTACATAAGTCCTTGGTGTATGATCTTTTCCTGTGTATTGTTAGCTTTGGTTTGTTATTTATTGAGAATTTTTGCATGCATGTTTATCTAGAGAAGTGGTCTATATATTTTTTATTATATCCTAGTCTGGTTTTAGTATCAGGGTAGGATCGGCCTTGCAAAAACAATTTGGCAAAGTTCTTTCCTTTTTGTTTGAAACATATGATGGTTTGAATGAGAAATACTCCCCACAAGCTCACACCTTTGAATACTTGTACCCAATTGGTGGCACTGTTCAGGAAGTGTGTGTGAAGCTGTGCTGGCAGAAGTACACCAGTGGTGGACTTTGAGAGACTATAGGTTCATCCCGTCTCTCCCTCTCTCTCCCTCTCACTCCCTCTCTCTCCCTCCCTATATCTCCCTCCCATCCCTTCTCCTCTCCTCTTCCCTCCCATCTTGGCTCTCTACCTTATGTTAACGGTTGGAAAATGTGGTTTCTCAGATTCCTGCTCAGACTGCCTGCTGTCATTATGGAATCGCTTTTTGGAACCAAAAGCCAAAATAAACTGTTTCTTCTTTTGGTCGAGGTATTTTATCACAGCAACAGAAAAGTAACCTGTAAAGAATGGTTTTAAAAGAAGCGAAGAAACTCTCTCCTTTAAGTGTTGTATAGAACTCAGTTATATCTTTCAGATCTAGTATTCTATTTTGATGGAAGACTTTAACATTATTGCTTCAATCTCACTACTCATCCTGGTTTAATTGGACTTTCTATTCCTTTTTTTTTTTTTTTCAGTCCTAACATGTTGTATTTATGCAGGAATTGACCCATTTCTTCTGAGTTTTCCAATTTGTTAATTATTCATTGCAAAAAGTTTCGAGAAACAGTGCATCGGGGCTTGAGAGAAATCGCCTACAAATTCAACAGCCATTTAGCTATTCCATTTACTTGCAGCATTACAAATTCTGGAGTGACTCTTAAACAAGCCACACGCAACTAGTCATCTCATTTGTGGCAACTCAACACTTAGAACTAAATAGATTCAAAAGGCTCTTTTCCCACAGTTTTCTACCTGAGAACTTTTGAGTTTCCTCATTCGTCTATTTTTGAGTCCCATTTCCTGTTCTTTGTGTGCAAAGGTCTCATGATGGTACAAGCTCTGATGGCAGTGGTGATGCTGACGGTGGTTGACACCTAGTAAGCATTTCCAGAGGCCTGGCACTGCTCTGAGTTCTCTCAGTTCGCCCTTACAACGATATTATTAGAAAAAAGTTACCATCAGCATCTTCCCCTTTTATATTTCCCAACTGCATGTAGCTTATAGATGGCAGGACCAAGAATGGACTCTGGACAGTCTTGCTTCAGAGTCCCGATCTCAAGCAATACCTCTTCCTGCTTCTCCTTAGAGAAATCATTGAACATTTACTGTTTTAAAACTAGTATTCATATGGCCACTACAAGTGATGTTGGAGAGGAACCAGAATCAATCAAGTAGCTGTCCACAAAAGATCTGGTAGAGTTAGACAGCCACGCCCTGATAGGTGCCACCTGGCTTACCAAGTCCTGAAATAAAATTTCTGAGATGATTTCATTGCCATTATATTATGAACGTTTTATGCGGGATTGAAGATACTGTGTGGCAGTTGGCTTTAAAATTTGTACACCCCCAAAAAGCACTTGATTTCTTTTTTGTTTGGGGGAAGAGGTGTCATGTGCCAGTTGTCACCAGATAAAGACAGCCTGTGTTAGGTAAGTGGTACACTTGGTAGTTATCACCAGTCTCCTCAGCACAGTAAGCTAGGTAACTGCAGGAACTTGATGCTGCCAAGTGTTGGGGATGTTGTAAGTCCCAGCCAGGACTGAGCATCTCTCTGCGCCCATCAATCCAAGCTCATTATCCTTCCTGATCCTAGGAAAAGAAAGAACCTGTTCCACCGGTCACCTGGGGCTCATCACTTCTGCAGCTGCTCTGAACTTCTTTTTAGATCAGGAAGTATTCATTCACTTTCTCTCCAGCTGACAGCTTCCTTCCTCAGTTTATGCCTCGTGGTGGCAAAGCCCACATGACTTCCGAAGTCATGCCAAGCTGAGGGGCACTCCTTCTCTTGAACAGTGGCTTTCCTATGTTCTGGATCCACAGATTGCCCTGTATCATTGCAAAGAAAGATGTTGTTTCAAGTCTCTCTTTTACTTTTTAACTTAATTTTTTTTTTTTTTTTGGAGAATTTCATTTGTGGGTACCATATTTACATTATTCCCACCCCTTTATTTCCCCTATGCCTTCCTTTTCTGTCTGCCCTCAAATTCATGACTTCCTCTTCTTCAGTCATAGTTGTTATATGTACCTATACCTATATCTATACCTATACCTATACCCATACCTACCTTTTGTAGTCTATTCTTTGTTGTTTGTATGTACAAGAGTTTAGGGCTGAGCACTTGGGGTCATCAGGAATCTGTCCCTGGACAAAAGTGATTTGCCTTTTTTTAGCAGCTATTTATTGCCTACAGGTGTTTAGAGGTAGGGCCTTGTGAAACTTCTCTTATCCATGGGTTGACATGTCAGGTTTTGATTCGCAGCCATATTTTTAAGATTTCATGGGTGTAGCATCCCTGTGAGTCCAGAAGACATTAGCCACAGGCATCATGGTCCTCTGGCTCTTGTAGTCTTTCCACCTCCCACCTCCCCCATGTCCCGAGCCTTAGATATACCTTCTATATGTAAATACATTGTATAAATCAGGACTGGGCACCCGGCAGTGATTGATTCTTTACATTTTGGCCAGTTGTGGATCTCTGTAACAATTTCCAACTGTTGAAAAAAAAAATCCTTTTTGATAATCGGTGAGAGCCACACTTATATAAATATTTCAAATTTTTATAAGGATGAACATTTAGAGTAGAGTTAGAAATTAACAGAAGGATGAGTAAAGATTAATGCAAACTGTGTTTGTTTCTGATCTCTCTTAACTCAGCTCGCGTTAAAATAATTGAGGCTTTATTATATTTTTGTTCAATAATAAGGTCCATACACAATAACAGCATTTATTACTGTATTCTTAACCCTTTAAGCTAATCTGGTTTACTCCTAGCATATATCCTAGAGATATTTGCACTTTGTAGATTTCCCTGATCCAGCCCCTCTCTTGATGTCACTTGGAACTCTGCTGTGGCTCAGTTCCCTACTTCCTCCTCTAACTCCTACTCCCTGGCTGGCAGGAAATCCAGCTCTAGTCTCTCCCCTGCTCAGTGATTGGCTGTGAGCTGCTTTGTTAGCATATTAGGGCACAACTGGGGAGCAGTGTTTACACAACATTGAAACAGGACATTCTCAGAACAAGGATTGCAACCAGATATGGGGAGGTACAGAAGTCAGCATTTGAACTACATAATAACCTCATGCCTACATCTCCCCCTTTTAGTCTAATAAAAGGTTCTTTCTCTTACAATAACAAACTATATGTGATAATAACAATTATGAAAATTATTAGGTAAGATTTACATTTGTATATTTGGCACCCTTGGATAAAGTGTTCTATCAATTTCTATCATCCTAAATGATTACCAGTAAAAATATAACTATCTAGTCTTCAACACCATCAGAGACTTAAGAAAGATAAATATTGTCTCAGTATGTAGGAAGTACAGGCAAGAAACTTCCAAAAGAATAGAAATTGCAGAGATATTTGGCTGCCCGGACAACCCCCCAAATTTCATTATAACACTGGAGCATCCTCTTCAGCCTTCTAGCTCAGAATATGTGACAGACTTTTCTGTGAAGCAGGAATTATAAAAGACATGCCTACCTTGTCCTTGTAAAGCTCAGCAGTCACCTCTCCTGCATCCAGTTGTCCAGTTGGTGACAGTATTCTGTCTGTAACTGAAACAGGACATTTTCTCACTCAGTGGCTAGGTTGCCACATATAAAGTATTTGCTGCTCCTAAGAATGGGAATGCTGCCAGGAGCAGACCTGTCTCATGTCAGAAAAAGCCTTAAGTTAATAAAATCTTAAATGCCATGTTCTGTAGATCTTAGGGGCTTGTGAAGATCTATCTATCATATCTGAATTGCTTGTTTCTAGCTATTTTTTAATCTGTCCGTCTAGGAAACATGTTCTTGTAATTAACTAAACTAGTATCTAACATTACCATGAGTTTGATTGTCTGACTGCTAATAAGCATTTCTTAATATCCTAAAAAGTTGGTAATAGCAGCTTTCAAAAAGACTAGAATTTAACACTGCAGTTTTAAGAATTACATAGGTATAATACCTTAGCATGTTGTAAGCAAATATAATCTTAAATTTGTCTTAATATACAAAGATCTATGCCAGTGTAAGATTTGTGGCTTATTAATGGTCTTTGGTCTAAAAGTGGATTCAGTAATCTATCCTTTTATTTATCATTCCTCTAACCAATCTCTTTAAAACTATGACAAATATCTATCACCCATAATATGACCAAAACCCATTTACCCACTCTTGGAAATGGGGCACAGTTTCTTACATTGCTTCCTGCTGATTTGGGACATAGTTTTTCTTTTTGGATGCCCAAGAAAATTAGAGTATTGTCCAATCTTAAGAAATCTGGCTGTAACTTTTGCTGTCCAGTCTCTGAATGCTGAAGAAGTTCAGAGCTTAACTGAAGTCCTCACTGGAACAGTCTGTGATGCTGGATGGTACAGATGTCCATTCTGAAATTGTCCCAGATGCAGATTTTTTTAAGGAAACAATTATTGAGGCCGTCTGTGAGGTGAGATCACCTGGCCTGCTTGTGTTATCTTTTTGGTGTCTGATCCTCTTGCTCTGCAAAATATTAACTCTCAAAGGTATTATACATGTTTGTATTAATATATGCATAGACGGTGCGCTATGCACAGTCCAGTTAAAGATGGTTCTCTGCTCTCCGTTCAAGCAGGTTAGGCATTTGCTTTTCTATATAAGTTAGACTATATAACTGTAAAATAAATTTTTATCTGTGCCATCTAAAAGAATGGCATGATAAGTCCTGAGGATCTTGTAGCCAAAGATATGTTGGCCGTGCGTAGGTGAAGTCCTGGCTGGAGACGTTTTCAAGTCTCAGTCAGTCTCAGAGCTGGTCCCATGTGGAGGGATCAGCAAATTATGTTACCTGTCCTGTTTGGTCTTCTTGATTTCTCTCCTTCTGACTGAAGCCAAGCTCTTCAGGAGGCGTCCCCTATCAAGCACATGGTGTGTATTCCATCAGTTTGGATGGAATACGTGGCTTTTTGTTTTCTATTGAGACAAGAGCGTACTCTCCCAAGGAAACACATTTCCTGTCCTCCATTTTGGAATTAGGACCTTTATATGCTGATTTAATTCAGCAGTCCTTTCTAAAATCCCATGAATCTTAGCAGGTGTGCTACTGGTTTCACTTTAAAAAAAAAAAAAAAAAAACTTAAATCAATAAATCAGTATTTAATCTATTTTGGGGAGATACAGTCCCCTTTTGTTTTATGACCACCTTTTAAAAATTGTTAAGTCTTTTCATAATTGTTTGACCTATGGGATTATAAGTGATATCTGTGGCAGGTTTCCTGTCATAACGTCTAAAAAATTGTTGTATTCCAATGGATACACATGCTGAAATACCATCAGCCCCAATTTTCAAAGGCAGCTCCAAGACAGTCACTGTCTCTAATAAGTGTGTAACCTTAGAATCATGCTCTCTAGAATTTAAGGCAAAAAGCCCATTGGAATTCTGAATATGAACCTATGGCATGGTGTATATATCTCAGCTCTATAAACTCTGTAAAACAGAGGATACATGCCACTGTAGGGGCTTGTTCCAAGACAACACCAAATAGGATCTGCATTTCTACTTTAGCATATAGACCTTCACCCAGTAGTTGGACTTTGATAACACATGTACAAAATCCTGTCTGACCATGTTGGCTTGTAGCTAAAGCCTTTCTATCCAGCATCTCAATGGGCTGCCATTCTGCAATTTCTCAAGCTTTTGTAGATTTTCCTCATCTGGAACTACCTCTTTTGGTGTGATTGTAAGTTGTAGATTGGATTTTTTTTTTTTTGAAGGCTCCCTATTTTGATTCAATGATTCCTCCAACCTCTGTTCTACAGCCTTTAATTAGCATCTATTTTCTCAGTCTCTTCTTCCTCCAGGTCTGTCTTATTCTCATCTCCCCCAATGAGGATATATAAAACTGCAATCGTCACTGAAAAAATGACTTGTATGCTAACAGAAACAAACTGAAACGGAATCCAGAAACACTGTGTTACCGCGTCTTCCATTTTCAACACAGAAAATGATCTTTAATCTCTAAACGTCTTCCAAAGGACTTTACTTTTTTAGACCCAGCTTCCCTTCCAGGCCTTACCAGTTCAGATGTTTGAGGCTTCTCTGTATGTTCTCCGGCTCCTGCTTCCACATAGAGGCTTTATTATATTTTTTTTTCTGTCTCTCTCAAGGGATCTTCACCCCCTCCCCCACTCAGGGATGTTATTGAATCCACAAGTGTTTGTTCCCTTGGACTTATACATGTGTCAGGCCAGCAAGTGCCCCTTCGCAAAGAGATTTAGCTTCTTGCCTTGGCTAAAGTCTGGTTTTGAGCAGCTTGTTTGTGTTAAAAAGCCACCTTTTTCTTAGTAAGGGCTACCTGTAAGAACTGACTCTCCCGGTTTTGTTTCAGTTTTTATTTTTCTGCAGCCAGCTGAGGCCTTGCTGCTCTGCAGGGGTTCTAATCAAGAAGCTGGGAGCTCCTGCCTTAGAAACTGCAGTTGCTCTCTTAATAAACAGAACTAAGAAACTTCTTTCTGTTTTAAGTTTAGATTCTACATAAGTTCTGGCTAGATTTGTGTAAGTTCTGCCCCACTTTAGGCGCCAAAATGTTAAAGTTATTTTTATGAAACCATGTCTGTTTCTCAGTTTCTCTCTTAACACAGATATCACACAAATAATTGGAACTTTGTTTATTATTGTACCAAGCTTTACAACACAAGAACTGAACAGCTATTAATCTGTTCTTAACCCTCTAAATTAATCTGGTTTCCTCCCAGCGTACATCCCAGAGATACTTGCACTTTGTAGCTTTTTCCTTGCTGAGCTCTCTTCTGGACCTCTCCTATGACTAAATCCCCTACTTCCTCCTCTAACTCTTCCTCCAGTAGCTGGCAGGAAGTCCAGCCCTATTCTCTCTCCTGCTCAATGATTGGCCGTAGCTGCTTTATTAGCATACCAGGGGACAATTGGGGAGCAGTGTTTATACAACATTGAGACAGGAGATTCTCAGAACAAAGATTGCAACTAGATATGGGGGGGGCGGTGTATAGAAATCAGACTTTGAATTACACAATAACTTTATGCCTACAAAGTAGTCAGCATACACAGTTGAATTTTAGCCAGCTTGAAAGGCAAATGAAACTTTGGTATTGCCAGGAAAATGGATGGAAGTGAAGATCATTGTGCTAAGTGTGCTAAACCAGACTCAAAAAACAAATGCTATATATTTTTCTCATATGTATAATAAATATTTTAGTGCTGCCCCCCCCCCTCTCAAAAGTAAATTATATTAGTTAAGGAAAATGGCAGTAGCAGCTTCTCTTGTAGGGTTTATGATCCCTTTAGCCATGGGTACTTAGATAGGTTTACAGCACCAGACATGAATTCCCTCCTATTCTAATTAAACAGTGATGAATTACTTCCCAAGATAAAAATACCACTTTCGTATCACTGGTGTTCTCTTGCCTGGCTGTTGGTTGCCGTGGTTTTTACAGCTAGGTAGGGCTGTTGATCGCTTTTCTCCTTTTGTAGCTTGTGTGGCACATTTTGATACTGTGTCCTCAAGGTCAGGAGGCTTCCAGGTCAGTCCCAGCTTGATTCTTGAATCTTCCGTGCCCTATGTGAAGTAGGTGGTGTCTTCAGCAGTAGGGCCTTACCTTCAAGTTATGGAGGCGTGTGAGGGCAATGGCTTATGTTGTTTGGGGAGACTTTTATATTCCTCTGATCAGCAAGTAGAGGGGGGATTCCCCATGCTGGGCACTGGGGTTTTGTTAGCATCTCTGGCTCTTTTTTTTTTTTTTTTTTCAAGACAGGTTTCTCTCTGTTGTCTTAGCTATCCTGGACTCACTTTGCAGAACAGGCTGGCCTCGAACTCACAGAGATCTGCCTGCCTCTGCCTCTGGCATCTATGGCTCTTGCAAGTGGTATAATGCCACTTAAATTATATGTGAGACACCTAGATAGTATATATGTATTTTTAAGTATGCTTATAACATGGTGTTTCCCTGTGGCCTTTTCAAGCATCCTTAGTATTATCTCTCTTTCCTCCCTCCCCCTCTTTATTTCCCTCTCTCTTTCCTCTTCTAGAGATGGGGTAGAAGGACACGGGTACCATGAAAGACAATGTGGGAAACAAGGAGAAGGGGCTTTAATTGAGGATGGAAAAGGAAGGCAATTCTAAGCACATTTAAATAAAACAGATTTTTTTTTAAAAAGGAAAGAAAAAAAGATGATTGTGTTCTAGGAATATTAAATCTATCAAGTTAAATCCAGAACACAGATTTCAGTTCAACAGAAGACGAGAGGCCATTCACCATTGCCATAAAAACCTTGGACTTCGGTAGTTAGAACAGGTTAGAGTTATGGTGAGTCTGGTTTGAGGAAAATGTCACTGCCTGGCAGTGATTAAACCAACCAGAATTAAACTTCACCATTTATATGTTGAGCCCTGAAGATTGGCTCAAGGTTAGCATTGAGACAGAAGGTAAACATACTGGGATATCTCTTTGGCCAGAGCAGTGAGTTGCAGATGTTTTAAGCCACACATGAATGGCATTTGGTAGGTGGACCTCATCACTCAGTCACAAATATGCCCATCCAACAGTCCACCCTCCTACCCTGTCTGGGCCACCCCACCCCCACCCCCACCCTGGCTTGATCCATCATCCAGCCACTGACATCTGACAGATGTTTCCAGGTCTAGTTACTCCTGCATAGAGGATTTCATTCTGGTTGTAGTGGCCACAGAGCCTGTCCTTCCCAGTGCTCAGTCCCTTAGCCATGCTGCACTGAGGGGGGAGGGTTAACCTCGCCCTTAAGTACTCATAATCCCAGGTAATATATAAAAGATGGAAGATTTTTGCTTGCATCAAGGAAAATGCTGGTCTGATTTCCCCCCCCAGAGAAACCTTCTAAAGTATAAATGTGAAAAGGGTCCCTCAGAAGATCTGCTGGGGTCCCTTTAGAGAGAACAGCCTCAGAGTCCAGTGTGGATCTATCACTTGGCACATGTGAGAGTAAGGAAAGCCTGAAACAGGGACCCTTGGAAGTCAAGGAAGACTAGAACACAGTTATCGACTGGCAGTTTTAGAACTCTTGGTCTGAAGGCTCATGACGTGACTGTGTTTTCATGGCCTGTGGCTTTAAGCTCAGTGCTGTGTGCTCAGTGAACTGTTGTGTCACGGGGAACATCTTATGTCCAGTTAAGCTCACTCATCTCTATTCCCAGAAACCCAGGGCCCAGCTAAGGTGTGTGTGTGTGTGTGTGTGTGTGTGTGTGTGTGTGTGTGTGTGTGTCCATCTGTCGTTTCACTGGAGCCTCCAAAATCATAGGAATATATCTGTTGTGGCCTAATTCGATTTTGTCCTCCGTGTCATCAGCATCCTTGCTGTACTCTCCTGCAAGACACTGATGGACAGCAGTAGCCAATGTTATTCTAGCTGGAGACAGAACTGAAATATTCTTTGGGAATATTTAACTCTCACTCAGGACTAATAATAATAAATAAATAAATGAAAACAAATAAGTACAGGTATTAAACAATACACACACACACACACACACACACACACACACACCCCAAAATCGTGTCTTACTCCATGGGCGCATGACTGAAGTTATTGCTCCTGCAATGGATACTGAACGTGACATAGAAAAGCCAGGTCGGTTCAGTTCATTTATCTGCTCCTTAGATATGGAGGAGTCAGCTCAGCAGAGGCACTAAAGAAAGATTAGTCAGCAAAAAAAGGTAATATGGAATAAGAAAAAGAAAAGAAAAACTGGGTGATGGTGGCGGCAGCGTATACCTTTAGTCCAAGCACTCGACAGGGAGAGACAGGCAGATCTCGTGAGTTCAAGGCCAGCCTGAGCAAGTCCAGAGCAGCTAAGGGGACACAGGAAAACACTGTCTTGACAAACTAAAAAAAGAAAAGAAAAAGAAAAGTATAGCTTGCCTTTGTCCTGCCCAAGGTAGAGATAGGAGGGGAGAGAAGGGACATGCAACATCTGCAGAGGTCTCTGAGTTTTGGTGTTGGACACAGGAACCCAAGGAAAGCTTATAGGCATTAAAATCCCCCATGTACTCACAGATATGCAGCTAACCCTGCTCTAACCTGTGCTAGCTAGTGCATGGCAGCAGGGGTGCTGGGTAAGCAGCTGCACAGGTGTAAGGGTGGACCACTGGGCAGGGGCTGCCTGATGTGTGGCACAGACTCTAGGGTCTGCAGCCAGTCAGGGCTAAGGATGGGATGCACCCTCTGGGGACATGGTGGTGTACCTGATTATGAAAGAGTGGCCAAACTTGTATTTCACCACCAGAGAACAAAAGGATCTCTGGCTACAGGAAACAAGGGACATTTCTTTGGAGCACCCGGTGTCTGGCAGTGTACAATAAAGGCTCGGTGCAGCCAGGCATGGTGGTGCACACCTGTAATCACAGCACTAAGGGAGGCAGAGGCAGGTGGATCTCTCTGTGAGTTCCAGGCCAGCCTGTTCTACAAAGCAAGTCCAGGATAGCCAAGGCTACACAGAGAAACCCTGTCTCGAAAAACCAAAAATAAATAAACAGGTAGATAGATAGATGAAAGATAGATACATGATAGATAGATAGATTAAAAATAAAATATATAAAAAACTAAAGGCCTGTCACAGTGTCGGCTTCCATGCCCGCCAAGTACTTGGGTGACTAGGATGCTAGTGTGGGAAGAGAGGATGTTATCAGTAATCTGGACACTTTCTGAGCAACCATTTGTCTACATTACTGAATAGAGCCAAATTTTAAGTTGGATCAGACATTTAGTTACAGTAAAAGCTATTGCATCAGATGTCATCAGAATCAATTTTTGAAAAAGTGATTAAAACAGAAGCATAAATAATGTCTGTACCCATATATAACTTAAACATCTTATGTTAATTTATGTAAATCTGTGTCAGCAATCTTTTCTTATAGGGCTGAGACCCTTTTTAACGTTTTTGTTTGTTTGTTTGTTTGTTTCTCTTTTAGTTAGAGCTCTCAGCTACTGCTTTTTAGACTAAACCAGTTTGCTAATGGAAAAATCTATAGCTTCAACCTGTGATTTCTGGGCTGCTCAAGAACTCTTTGAGATACTTGCAAAAGAGTAGAAACTTAGATTTACACACACACGTACGTATTTGTATATAGCAATCACCCCGATACCTCATTGGCTCAGTGTATATTTTTCTAATCTGTGTCTCCACCACATTGGAAATGGTTAAGCCACTTGATTGGGAAAAGTAACTTCTTATTGGGTCCAAGCTACAAACTCACTCATCAATAATCTCCCCTTTGGATGGGCACATTCATGTTTTCAGTTTATTACATTTCTCTCTCCTTTATTGTACCTCCACTTCTGCCTAGCTCCAAGGGTGGGTGGTCACATTTAAGTCTTTCACACCCAGTGTCCTGCAAGCTTCTGAATGGAGGCCTGAAACTCCTATAAGGCAGAGGATACAGTCAATAGAACAGGGCTGACCTCCACCCAGGATGGATGACCAAGGGAATATGTGTTGTTTAATTTAGGCATTGTTTTCTCAAGAGCCAGTGTTACTCCTTTGTCAGACTCTATCAAGGCCTACTTCGTAGTATTGGTTATTATTTGTGGTCTCTTTATGACGTACTCTGAAATTTTACTTTCAAAGTATTGAAGGGGAAGGATTGATGAACTCCCCCAAAATGATTTGAACCAATATGTTCACTTCTATCGCTAGTATAAGCACAGCTTGCTGTGCATTCATTACTGTTCTAGCTGTTTAATAGGGAACAATTGTACAAGATGTCAGCCACTGTGCTGGCCTTGGTTCTTAATGCCTTCAACAGGCTTAGACGTTGAAACCCAGTTTAAAACATGGCCCATCTTATTTGTAAGTAGAAACAGGAAAGTCAGTTGAGAGCATAATTTGACAGATGTCGGGGAACTGTGTCCTCTACCGATTTGCATGGTTACCCTGGAAAGCTCAGGAGAGGAAACAAACCTCCCCAGTCCCAGTTTCTCTCCAGATAAGACATTGGTGTGAACCTCTCTAATCCTGGGTTTCAAGTCTTAAACTTTGCTAAATGGTGCATTACATTAGGGCGGGGGGGGGGGTTAACACTTCTAGCATCATCATACAGCTTGCAGACGGTTGAGGGTTTAGCATGAAAATTAATGTATGCCATTTCTGCTCTCCTCCCCTGCGTGTGTGAATATGTATATGAACATATACATTACCTCAGTGATTCACCACAGAGCAGCAGACATGTAGTGAGTCGCCCCCTAGGCCTGTCTTCTCACACTGTAAGGGGAAGGGCTTGTAGCGGATTTTCTTTTCAACTCTTCCTAGTTGTGACGTACTCCTAGTTTACTGGGAAAGAAATTTGAATCCACAGGTTTGTTTGTGCCCTGCATACACACATAGAATTGACTAAGGTTTAATGTCTGAGAGCCTGGAATGTGATTCCCATGTGTTATATTTTAATATATTGAAAGAAGTAGTTAAAAGATGCAAGTCTTTTTAACTAAATCCTTTGTTACACCTAAACCCAGTCTTTACCACTAGTTATTCCTGTCAATACCAATGGTTAGACATCTCAGATAAGGCGCTACGTAATACAACAGTGTTACACAACCTGGGCTCCAGTAACAGCAGCCGTCCCTGGTTCCTTAGCATAAGATGTGGTCTTGACTGTGATCTAAATGCAGTAAGACTGGCTTCCAAGTCTCCACCCACTTTCAGGAGACTGCCTCTCTGCTTTCCTGTAGGCGTTCTATATATCAGTTATTTTCCATGTATCAGGAACCCTAATTGCCGGAGAAGGGGAAAGAGGGGCAGAGAGACGCTCATCAGGTAAAGCGCCAGCCTCACAAGCATTGAGGAGTTCAGTTCAACCCCCAACACCATAGAAAGCTGACACAGCAACATGGAGCTGTAATCCTCACACACTTAGAGCAAGAGGGTAAGCTGGGGAATTCTGGGATGCTCACAGGCCCTAGCCGGGCATGCATAGAGTGATAACACTAAGAAGCCCTGCCTCAGACAAGCTTGGTGAGAGGGGAGGATTTAGACGCAAGCTGGCCCTCTGACTCTTCACGTGCACCGTGGCATGTACATGCCCCACCTGCGTGTGTGACTTGCACAGGCAACTTCTACCCAGATGTATGTGTATACACACATGCAGATATAGCGTGCACATACACACATGTGATCTTTTTTTAAGAGAAAAGACAGGTATAGTCAGTAGCCTTCCTGTGTGTCTAACATATACATGATCCCTTATGTGCCATTTTTTCTCCCAGAGCCATGGTGAACTGTCACTAAACTTAATGCTTGCATGAGAGCCAAAACTAGTCTTTGTTTCTTTTCTCGGTTTTCACACCCCATTAACATTAAAGCTAATTCGTCACAGTGACACCAAGAAATGTTATTATTCAAAGCTGAATTAAAAAGGGAATTTATAGAGAACAAAACCAATAAGCCAAGCAGCCCTGACATTTAATTTTCTTGGAAACCTTTCTCATTGAACTAGGCAGGTCTGCACACTGCATGTTTTCAAAATGAAAAGTAGAATAATCTCATATAAATGATGAGTGAGCCCTCTGAAAGAGGGCAGCTGCTGTCGCTGTTCCCCCCTTTCCCTTCCTGTGGCTGTCCCTCTCTCCCCCTGTGGCTCTTCCTCTTCCTCCCCCTGGTCCCCCTCATCCGACTCCGAAATAACAGTGAGAGTTCGATGTTTCAAAGATGATGTTCAGTCTTTCTTGCTTTGTTCCTTCCTCTTGTAGGAGTGTTGACAGAAATGCATAGAAAGGAGTTTCGTGTGTTATTTTGTCACTGGTTTCACGTTTGTCCTATGTAAAACTCCATTTCCTGGCTCTTGAGCCCAGAGACGTAATGAACACTGTCTACCAAGTTGTGCTTCCGAATCCTGACTTGAATTCACTCGATAGGATTAGGTGGGGACACGGACTCTTGCAGGTGAACTGAGCCTATCGAAGGGACAGTATTCAGAATACAGCGTCCTTTCCTTTTAAGCCAGAGCAGGCAATATTAATTGCTTTGACAAAAATCTTAAAATCTCAGCAGTTGATATGATTGTTTTTAAAAGTTATTTATTATTCTTATCAAAGTCTAATGCAGTTTGGGAGCAAGTGAACTGGAGACCGCCTTTTAGGGGCTCCACACTTGTCTATAGTGTAGGTTGGCTAACTTCCGAGGTCCTGGCAGTGTTCATGTACCCCACAGTGCGAGATTGTAGTGGATGGTGCAGGTGTAGGGTAGTAGTCTTCCAAGCCATTGCCTACAGCCCACCGTAATACCAGGGAACTTTGGAAATGTATTTAGTTCCAGGACCTGGGGATAGAAGAAATGAATTTGGTGAACAGAGACTATCAATTCTGCCTTGGCTCCCTTTACTGGGGCTACATACAGTAGTGTATAGAGACCTGGTGCTACAATGGGATGCCTGTGATGCCGCCGGGCATTTACACAATGGCTTAGGCACTCGTTCCTCGGTCCCTGTCTCCTCTCACTTGCTCTCCTCTAGAGGGTGATTTAGATCACGTAGAGGAGGGCTGCACCGCTATCAAGAGTGAGAATGTAGAAGCGGAGAGCCTGCTTGGGTCTCCGTATTTGCTGGGAATGGAGATCAATGACTGATAAACAGATAGATGAACTCCATACATGAGAAGATGAGGTAACAATGATAGTATTTATTTATTCCTATACTGGGCACAACAGCAAGCTGTTCCTCTGTTGGGAGAGAGAGAGAGAATTCTAGGCCTTTGAGATAACCAGAAAATGCCCAAAATGAGCAAAGTAAAAAGCCCGGACAGGTTTCAATATCAGTTATAATGAGATTAAAAGATATCTAGTAGCAGAAATCTACTTGATACCAATTTAAGATGGGGAGTGAATCTAAAGAGATTCATTGCTGCCCCTACCCTGTGCCGACATCCAGTGTATACAGAATTCACAGCTCAAGCTGAGTCTTGGTCAGGAAACCATATAGACACATGAAGCGCTCAGTCACTAAAGGAAGCAGGAAAAAAAAAAAAGTAAAGAAATGTATTTACGTGGGCTGATAGGAGCCAAGCAATATGGGCGGCGTGTGAGTGTATGGCTTGTCTAGCATCTTGCAGAACCTTCCGCAAAGCACAGTGATGACATCAATTGACATCTCTGTTGAGTATGTCACGGGGGAAAATATAGGCATGGACATCTTGGGCTCATCACATACAGCTCTATTGCTTTGGCTTAGACTCCTGCACCCCAGGAAGGATGTAGACAGTGAAGTATTGCTGCCTTATTGATTAGGGTACTGACTCCATCTGCCAGGAAGGGCCAGCGCTGCAAAAGAAATCACATCTCCATGGTAACGGAGATCTCAACTTTTAACTTGACATCACATGAAAACTATTGTTTCTGTAGTCTTGAGGACTACAATTTCATGAATGTAGGCGTGACCTTTGATCAAAGAATTTTGTTAACATATCTGGGCCAAGGGCTAATGTCCAGGATAAAGACCTCAGGACTTTTAATATGTCGGCCTTGATTTTTAAGTACATCAGGGCAAGAAGTAGCATTCGGATCATGCAAGATACTATTTCCTACCAATGTCAATGACCTTATTTTTATTCTAGAGGCATCTCAAGGATAGAAGGATAAGATGTCTCACTTTTTGAACTTCCCAGAATATTACCTGGTCCTCAGAAATGGGGGTGCGTGAGAAGCAATTAAAATACTCTGCATTAAATGTTGCTGTCCCCTTTTCCTGTTAAGTCAGTGGCCTCCTTTTGTCATTAACCCTTTTAAGACAGGGCAACTTCTGTCTAGGAAACCTGGAAGCAGCTTCCCTATTGTTAAGTGAGAACTGACTCTATTTTTTTTTTTTTTTTCTTCTTTTCCTAGTTAAACAGAATGTCTGGATTTGGTTTATTTCTAGATTATTCCTTATGGTGTTTTTCTCCTCTCAAGTCATGTTCTCGGCTAAAGATCAACATGGTTTCATTTTCTTGTTTTGTTTCATTTTTTGACTTGTTCTTCATCTATAATCTTGTGACTCACACACCATAAATTGTTTCCACTGTTTCATGGTATGTTATGGGAACTGTCTGACCATAAACCCAAAGCATGTACCTTTCCCATGATCATAAAAATAAATGCAAAATTCTACTTTTTTGTTTGTGTGATTTTTTTTTCAAGGTAGGGTTTTTCTGTTTAGCCTTGGTTGCCCTGAACTTGTTTTGTAGTCCAAGCTAGCCTCGAACTCACAGAGATCCGCCTGCCTCTGCCTCTTGCTCACTTGCTGTTATTAAGAGGTTCACCCTGCTTTTGGTCTCGGCCTCTTCATTCTCCTACCAAGGGAGACAGCAAGCTTGGTCCAGCCAAAAAAGAAATTTATTTTTAACCTTGCAACATCTCGGTGTTAGCTTCTGGTTTTCCACACCATAAGACCCATGAGCTGTGCTATAGAGAAATCACATGCTGTCTTTGCTTTAAAACTTAAAAGCAGGAAGAGTGATATCCCTCACCCCATCTTATATAGGATTTCATGTAGTCCAAGCCAACCTTCAATTCCCGACACACCTTCTTTCATCTCCTAGGTGCTGGGATTGCAGGCCTGTACCACCACACCTGGTGGCAGAGATGCGGGGGAGGGCCTGGGTATATGAGGAGACCTGGTATGTGCTGTTCCTACTATGTGATGGGCACTGTACTAGCTGTCTCAAGCTCTCAGAGACCAGTGTGGGTTTTGTTTTGGCTTTTGTGACGGAAGAGGGCATCGGCTCCTGTGGCATTAGTCTGAGGATCTGAACTAAGCCTTTACTTATTCTAAGGCCATTGGTGCCTGATATGTCATGTGTCCATCAGAGGTACTAAAACAGCTGGTTTTGGGGTTTTTGTTTTGTTTTGTTAAATAGTAATTCTTTGGAAAGAAAAGGGGGGTCTTGTCAGTACCAATTTGGTGTGTACAAATGTGCTTGTCTGTGTGGACATGGTATACGCACATCATAGTGTGCATGTGCAGATCAGAGGACAGTCTCAGGTTCCTCGCCTTCCACCTTGTTTGAGATAGTCTCTGTTAACTGCCACTGTGAACACCGGGCTCCCTGCCCTAAGACCTCCCACGGATTCCCATGCCTCTGCATCCTATCTCTCCATAGGAACAGCACTGAGATCATGGACATTCGCTACCACGTCCTGTTATGCCTAGATCCCCAAAGACCACCAGGAGTCCGAAGCCGTATGCAAAAGCAAGGAGCCTTTATTGAAGCCTGAGCTTGAGGGCCCTTGAATCTCACCAAAGCAACAGATCAGCAATGAGAGCCCAACCGTCACCATCGTCAGGCAGCGTTTTTATTGTGGTCACAGCAAGGAACGGCAGTTTCCAGTTTGGCAGTTAAGGATTGGTTGACATTTAGCAAGGTTGGAGGTTGGTGCTAGGGGGATTGGCTGAGCCTGACCGCGAAATGCTTAAGCAATCTATCTATAAGATCTGAGGAAATTAGGTACTTGATTGGTTCTAGCCTAGGGGGTGGCTCCTTCCTGGAACAGTTTGTGGTTTCCCAGCAACAGGTTAACTTAGGGACAGACTCAAGATGATGCCTGCTAACAAAGTGACGTCACATTAGGTAGGGCTCTTCACGTCCATCTCTATGTGGGTTCTGGGGATTTAAACTCGGCTTCTCACATTTCTAAAGCAAAGGATTTACCCGCCAAGGAATCTGCCAAGCCCTCAGCTTTATTTTTAATAATCAAAACCATAGTCATGTTTCACTCAGAATTGGAGGACATAAGCAGCATCACTGTGAACAGTACTCAGGGATTGGTGTGTGTGGGTCGGGGGGGGAGTTGTCTATCAGACAACCAGGTAGAGATAGTTTAGTTAAGAAAAATGTGTAAGAGAAAAAAAAAATCAGAAGAGAAGCAACTTGATAAAGCGCAGCTCCTAGATTTGCTCTCCGGGTATACAAACTTTCACCTTCTTTAGTGTGAAACAGAAATACTTTTTTAAAAGCCAAATATCATTCTGGTGCATGTTGAGGTAACAGCTAACAGCAGTCAATGGCAGCCACTCAGCATGTCACTCACATCACATGTCAACCAGGACGGGTCACAAGCTCTGTTTGATGTCATCCCACCCCTGAAGCTTAGGCTATGATGTCACCTCTACCTGGAAGTTGGCCAGCTTTGTGCTGCAGAGAAGGAGAGTTCCCTATCGTTAATTATGCCCTGGCTCTTAATGTTTCCTTCCCAGCTTCAGGCCTCAGAGTGGTGAGGACTCATTGTGGGTGCCCAGTGGGGAGCCACTGAAGAATTCCAGGTGGGGTAATGCCTGGAACCACTCAGGTTTTAGAGATAAGGGGGAAGCAGTGGGAGGTGCTTTTAGCTGCCCCCTGCCAACCTCAGACTCTGCTGTGAATGAACTCCAGAGTGAAGACATGACACCCACCCCCAACTCTGCTATTTAACCCCCTCATTGTCAAAGTGCTCAAACTGCCAGTTTCCACACAGTGACCACATGGCAGATGTGATGAGAGAGACCCTTGTGCTCTGCATGCTCCACAACCCAAGACAGTGCTAGCCTTGAGGGCTCAAAGCTTGGACATAGGAAAACAGTAAGGCAGCCTTGACCATATGCAGGGTGGGGTGTAATGTCCATCCCAGCAGCTGAGAGCATTCTCCACTGCCTACATGGAAGAGCCAGGGAGGTGGTCAGCATATGTACAGAGCTAGTGCTCTCACCTTCCTTGGCTGTACTGAGTTGGTGTGGGGCTCTTCTGGGATCACCCAGCTGTTGGGAAGCCAGAGGCTTTGCTAGGTAGAAAACAAGACTGGATAAGTTTAAAGGGATCAAAGGATTGCTGGACCAGGCTTCTTAACTTTTCCCACTCAGCATCCCCTTGCCCCCAAGCCCTGCCAGAGACAGTTTTATACAGGACCAAGTATGGAGGTATATGAAATAAGTAAGTAACTGACAATGTATCATAAAGAAAGTCTATTTCAAAATGACTCGTTGGTATGTAGATAATTTTATCATTTATTAAAGACAAAAACAAATTTGCATTCTAGTAAGATGTATATGTTTGTTTTTACACAAAGAATTGGATCTTTTGCACTATTTGGTGCTACAAAATGCAGAGCCTCTTTTATGTTTTTCAGAATTGATTGCTATTCTGATGTTTTAACTTTCCATGGTGAGAATGCAACTAGGTTGCTTGGCAACCTCTGATGTCATCACCTGCCACCAAGTGTGTGCCAGTATAAAGGACTGACCCATCACTGTGCTCTCTTTCCCCCACCTAGGTTTCTCTCTCCCTCACTGTGTCTGGGGTGCCTCCTTCCCCCATCTCCCCCTTCTTGCCCCCCACCCCCCTCCTGGGTCTCTCCCAGTTTTTCTCCCATTGTCTCTCTGCCTCTGTCTTTCTCTCACCCTTCTTCCATACAATAAATCTCTCCCTACCAGATCTGGTATATGGCCTCTACATTTATCACTATTACAACATTATACTAATCTCTAGCCAAAACTCATTGAATGATTTTTTTAATGAAATTCAACTCAGCAGCTCAAACAGCAATTTTAAAAACCAAGCGTTCTAATATGCTACAATCTAAGGCCTATTCATTTGATATTTACATGCTAAGAAATAATGGCTGGAAAATGTTGTCTTTATTTTCCATAATTAAATCATTATGTTTCTATCAAAGCAAATATATATATATATATATATATATATATATATATATATATATATATATATATTGTCTAGTAAAAACACTGCAGTTCATAATACACACAAGTCCCAAATCTGAGCTGAGGTGTTTTGAGCTGCATCCATTGGCATTACACTGCACAATGGCATGCACAGTGTGAAATGTGTGTGTGTTTTAGAGCCAAGCCTTTAGTGCCATCATGTGATGGACACCGATTCACACTGCCCAAACCACCCAGCTTCATTCCACATTTGGTTTTCAGTTGGTGTGCATCCCCAGACGTTGTCAACTCTTTCATAATCTCCACGTTCTCTTCTTCGGCCCCGTGACCTGTGACCCACAGTTCAAGAAGATGGGGCCCAGAGGAACCCTGATAGCAATGAGGAATCAGGGGTCAGGATGAGCGGAAATGCCTGAGAGTCAGCACAGGAAGAAGAGACAAAATCCGTAAACTGAGGCCACGGAAGAGCTGTGTTAGGGGGACTGGTCTCCTTTTCGATCCGTGGGCTGGCTTGGTTCTTTTGTGCATTCATTGCCCATTGTGACCAAGCTCGGGTTGTCTTTAAAGCATTGCCACACGCTGACTTCCCTGGCTCATGTGATAAGCCACTGAGTTGGATTTTGTTGTATAGCTTGTACATTGCCAACAGAGAGGGTTTAACCCTAAAGGGATAAAAATTGGGGCTTGGGGGGGGGTTAAGCAATTGATATATGTGACTTGTTGAACTTACCATGTGGCAGTCTCTTTCCTAGCATGGTGTGTGTGTGTGTGTGTGTGTGTGTGTGTGTGTGTGTGTGTGTGTGTGTGTGTGTGTGTGGCTAGCTGGCCTTTGAGTTTCCTGTCTATGCCTCCCATCTCCCAGTAAGGTGTGCTGGGATTACAGAAGTGTGCACTCATGCATCCTGAACTTTGTGTGGGTTTGGAGGCTCCTCACTCAGGTCATCCTAGCACAGGCTTGCAAGTGCTTTACCCACTGAAACATCCATCTGCCCTGTCCCTCTGAGAGCCAGTCTTAAGTGTTGTCAAGAGGGCTTTTGTCATGGTAAGAATTTAAGTAGGTGCTATTTGTGGTTCCACATAACCCTGGAATTTTAACTATGTGAATGCTACTCATATGATTATGGGGGGTGTAGGCTAAGGAGGAATTACAGCAGGAGTTTGGAGTGGAAGTAAGTCCCAAAAGAACAGTTCACTCTGTATTTGGCCCACTGTATCCACTGGTTTCATACGCTCAGATTCGGCCAATTATGGATGAGAAATATTCCAGGGCAGGAGGAGGGTGGTAGGTTGGGGAGTGTGTGTGTCTCCACTGAACAAGTTCAGGCTCTTTTTTCCTTGTCATTAATTCCTAAATAATTCAGTGTGACACTATTTATATAACATTTGCATTGCAATAGATATTACAAGTGGTCTAGAGATGGTTTAAAGTATATGAGAGGATATATAAAGGCTATATGCAAATACAGTACCATTTATATTAGAGTCTTGGGTGTCCGTACAGTTTAGGGTCTGAGGAGCTGGAACCAGTCCTGATGGATACCAGGAAACAGCAGCACACTTGCAGTACCAGAGGGAAAGAAGGAAAGACTATTCAGTGTGGGAGATTAGTACCGAAGTGGATATGAGCAGAGAGGCTTACAAGGCAGTGGGAGGGGGGAGGAAGAAGGGGGGTTCACCAGCATGACAGTGGATATGAGCAGAGAGGCTTACAAGGCAGTGGGAGGGGGGAGGAAGAAGGGGGGTTCACCAGCATGACGCAGAGGAGTGCGCAGGAAAGCAATAGAAGGTGGTGAAGCCTGCTGGGAAAGCTGATAAAATTAACCAAAAGTGGGAGAGAGAGACAGAGAGAGAGAGAGAGAGAGAGAGAGAGAGAGAGAGAGAGAGAGAGAGAGAGAGAGAGAGAATATGAATTATAAAAAAGATGCCAGGGCTAGAGAGATGGCTCAGTGGTTAAGAGCACTGACTGCTCATCCAAAGTTCCTGAGTTCAATTCCTGGCAACCATGTGGTGGCTCACAACCATCTATAATGAGATCTGGTGTCGTCTTCTGGTGTGCAGGTGTACATGCAGGCAGAACACTGTACACTTAATAAATAAATACATCTTTTTTAAAAAAGAAAGAAAAGAAAAAGATGCCAATAGCTTCAAATGTAAAAAGAAAACTCAGAGAAAAGTCATATTGAGGAATCATGCCATAAGTGTTGTAGTTTCAGTGGTAGCTCCCTTGAACCTGGGAAAGATTCTAGAAAAAGATTTGAGCGTTGCTCAATGTTTCCTCTCTTATGATAGAGGGAATACCAATCTATAGAGCCAATCTCCAGTGTGGGAGGCTAAAAAAGAGGTAAAACGTCTCTACATTGAAGTGGAAATGGCTTTTCAACAATTGTTGCTTTTGGTTTTGGTTGGGTTTTTTTGTTGTTTTGTGGTTTTTTTTGTTTTGTTTTGGGTTTGGGGTGTGTGTGTGTGTGTGTGTGTGTGTGTGTGTGTGCGTGCGCGCGTGTGTGTGTGTGTGTGTGTTTGTGTGTGCTTTCAAGACAGAGATTCTCTGTGTAGCTGGCCACCTGGAACTCACTCTGTAGACCAGGCTGGCCTCGAACTCCAAGTGTGAGTGGTGGAATCCCATGCCACCACCCAGCTACAGTTGCTTCTTAAGGCAATGAGTGAAAAGCACTTCTCTTAGCACTTGTGTGAGTGCTGGTGACACAGGTTTGCAGTTATAAGACTAGCCTTTGGGAAGGTGTGCAAGCCTTTGACCTAGCATGGCTTAGCAAAGGGCGGTGAGGTTGGTAGCCAACGTCAGACTTAGAATCGTGCCTCCACCATATGCTAGCTTTATGATTTGGACTCACCTAGATTTTCTGAGCTCTCCAAAAGAGCAAGGCCACCACTACCTGCTTTATGAGGGAACAGCGCCATCTGGCATGTCACCAGGTCATCATTACTCAATAAATCCAAATTTCCTTTTGTTATCTGCAGTTGCAGAATGGCTCCCAGATATGTGAGTGGTGAGACCGTAAAATAGCTCCAGGTCTGTTATTGACTATCCAGAAGAAAAGATGAGATGGGCATGTTTTTCCACACAAGCTTTTACTTAAAAGTGAGTTCATTATTATTATTAAGTGGTAAAATAGAAATACTAGATGGACTCATTCTTAACATTTAATTGCAGATTTAATGAAATACAAATGCTTCAGAATCATAGGAATGTTGATTTTTAAATCATACCAACCTCTAATTTGACCTCACCTCTTTACATGTGAATGAATAAGTAATTTCACTGGACAGGTGCTTGAAAACCTAGAATGTGTTTTATGGCAATGTTGCCGAAGTTTCTGAACTTACTAAGCATAATTTTCCAAATTATGTCTCATCTGTAGTGGTCAGACCTGTTCCAATAAGCTCCTTAGTGTTTAAACTTTTCAACAACAAGGAGGAAATCCTGTGGTTTTATTTTTTTCTTTGTGAAATCCCATCATGTTATCCCCAGTCAATCCGGGAAGCTAGTTTGCTTTCCCCAGGTTTGCTCATTCCTGCTTGACCCTGAGTCCGACCAGCTGTGTGAGAGACATCAGAGTTGGAAGCATCTGTCTTCCTCACGGGCAGCAGCTGTTCTTGCTTCCAGGAGCCAGAAAGGTTGTGAGCGCCGGTGGGTCAGGGACCTTGCTGTGAGACTGTGTCTTCTAGTAACCTCAGAAGCTGTATTGATGGAAGTTCAGCAGCATGACTGCCCCAAATGTCAGCTAAACAAGGAAGACACCAACGAACATGCCAAACTGGACAGGGAAAAGCCCGGAAGGCCTCAGCCTGACACAGAGAACCACAGGCAACTGCGTAAAGTTAGGAGCGGGATGTGGTTGTCTTCAGAGAAGAGCATGGCCGTTGGTTGTCTAGTGCAAACAGCCATCCCTGAACACATGCCTACAAGTGGCATAATGTGTATTCAACACGGGAGTGAGTGTGTGTGTGTGTGTGTGTGTGTGTGTGTGTGTGTGTGTGTGTGTGTAATTAATGAAAAGAGAGGCCAAGAATTTAAAATGGGAGGGTTTACAATGGGAAAAGGAAAGGGGAAAATGTCATAATTAAAATACAGTCTCAAAAATAAACTAAAACTAAAATGAAAGCAGAAACCCATTTCCTAGTTACAAATTTGGTATCACAAAGTTATAACTTCTTTAATCTTTGTCAGTATAGCCAAGCTAGTGAGCATGTAGGTGTTTAGTGAGTGGGGGCTTGCATGGCGCTGTATATCTGACCACAGGGCACTAACATCTGAGAAAGGGAGGAAGGGAAAGAGGGAGGGCGGGAAGGAGGGAGGGAGGGAGGAAAGGAGCGAGGGAGGGAGATGGAGGGAGAAAGAGAACATTCTTTTAACTGTTGATCAAGTATTTAATTCATGTTTGATCTTAAATCTGTAAAGAACAAATTTAAACTTTTAAATCTTTTTTTTTTATTTTATTTTAGTGCGCACAGAATAGCTACCAAAGCGATCTTAATAAGAAAACCAATTATAGTTATTCCTTCATAAGTAATAGGATATTCCCACATGTATTACCTAATTCAATACTTGCCATGCATGGTCCCTGAAGAATGACAGTAATCACACTTTTGCAGCTAAACAAGCCGAGGCTCACAACATTTAAGTCATCTATGCACATTCTGTCTCTCTACGACAAGGTCTGGGACAAAATTCAAAACCTCGTTTTCACAGCCGGAGCTTTTCCCACCCCAGTATGGGTTCTTTTGTTTTGAACAGCCCACCCTCCCTCCCGACGAGATGCTGCACAGCTGCACAGCTGCGTCATGTCCGGCTCCCTCTATCCACCCATCAGGGCAGAGTTCTTCCTCTTCTTGCCACCGGAGCACTGTGTATTTCTGTTGTTTTGAGTCTCACTCTGTAACCTTGGCTGGCCTGAGACTTACTGTAGACCCAGTTGGCCTCAAACAGAGCAGTCCTCCTGCATCTGCCCTCCAAATACTGGAATTACAGGTGCATGCCACCACAGCTGGCTGATGTTACTGAAGATGTTGTGACCACCCCAAGCTGGGGTGTGTTCAGGGATTCTGAAGGAATTAGTGCGTGATTGGATGAATGATGCTTCAGGAATCTCTTCCACAACACTTGCAGCGTCGGGGCGAGTCAGTGAAGGATCTCAGCGAGAGAGAATCTCAGATACCAGCGAGAGAGACTCTCAGATACCAGCAGAGACGGAACTTTGAACCACAGACACAGTGCATAGCTGACCATGGGGCAGTGGTCCTCTCTTCACCATTGTTGCTTTACTTACTTTCTCCGTGATGCTCTCTGGTGGTCCACAGCAGCTCTGGGGTTGACAGATGGAAGTGGCCCACTCTGCGCATCACTATCTAATTGCAATAGTAAAAGAGCACTTCCTTTGTTCCCTCTACCTTTCAAGGGTCCAGCAGCTTCTTTGGTAGCTGGTTGGTTATTGGCCTAATTGATCTGCTCTTCATTGATTATCTTCTCACTGTTTTTTGTCCTCCCATCTCTCTGTTTCCCTAACAGTGGCATTTAGTGAGAGCAGTAGTTCCATTCTTGAAGGAGATGACAGTGGCCACCTTGATTGTTGATGCAATCGCTATAGGGGCGTATGTGTGTGTGTGTGTGTGCGCGCGCGCGCGCACATGCGCGCGCGTGTCTGTGTTTTCAGTGGTCAGAAGACAGCGTTCATTTGAGTAGGATTCCCACAGAGCCTTTTATCACCCCGTGGCCTATGAGCTTGGAACTTACTGTCTATTAAATTGCTAATCAAAATGGAAACCAGCTAGCAAGATAATTAAAAAACACAAACTGTGCCTTTCCAGGATGCACAGCTTCAGAAGAAGCCATGGCCAGATAAGATTGATGCGTCTCTTTTGGAAAGTAATTTAGCTACGTGTATCATAAATTAACATGTGTTTACGCCTTTTTTTGATACGGCAGTTTCCTTCTGGGAATCCATTCAGAGCAAGTCATTCTAAAGTTAGAACCATGAGTGAAGGCTGCGTGTATCAGAGAGGGGATGGCACTCATAGTGTTCCAAAAAAGTGACAGCGACTTCCCAAGTCAGCATTTGTCCTTCACACATGGAAAGTGGCAACTTGCGTTCAGAACTATGGGAGCAGATCCAGAGTTAAATGTCCCAGGAGCCTCCTGCTGACCCAGGTCCTCACATCCCTGCAGCTGTAGGGTGGGAAGTTTAGCACCTGCCATTGTTCCAAGTAGAAAGAGAAAAGGCCAAAGTGAATGAAATTTATCTAGAGAAATCCAAATGGATCTGTGTCTTCTCTGCTGAAGGCAGAAAATAATAGGAAATTAAAAATTTGGATCAAGTACGTTTTTCCAGATGAATCAAAATTTCAATTTTGTTTGTAGGTGAAATTCAGAGAATAGCTAGTGCAAAAGTAACCAGTAATGCCTTCAGTGGTAATCTACATACTTGTCCTAGTAGAAATAAAATAATAGAGTCATGTGTGTAGATCCAGAGTCACAGATAATACGGTGACACCACATGGACTATGGCATAACTACATTGATTATGGCCTGGTCAGAAAAAACAGAAACTTCTTCAGATAGGAGACATTTTAGCTCATGGAACTTCTACGACCTGTGGAGGGCTGAGTGAGTGCAGCCTGAGGCAAGAGCTAAGGAGCAAGAGGTTTATGTGGAAAGGGAGCCAGCCCAAGGAACAGGAAGAAAATGAACACAGGTCCACAGAAAGGTTGTGTTGGAAAAGTAGACGTTTGCTTCCATTGGGGTCATCTGGGAAGTGCGGCGCGGGGGGGGGGTGGTTTGGGGGGTTGGGGGGGGTTGTACCTGCTAGATTTGTCTCCACAAACTGTAGCAAGTAGGAAGGTCAACTTGCCAAGTGTTGCCCTGGAGATATTAACCTCGTGTTTCTAACCAGCACACATGTATGTAAGCCTGGCTAGCTCTCATGGCTCCTGCAGTTTAAAGAGGAATCCTAAAACCCTGAGGGAAACAGCTGTCGGCTCAGGAGGAGCTGAAGCTCACGGGGAAGGAACCATGTGGTTATGCCTAAAATCAGAAACAAAGTTAAAAGCACGAACAAGGGCACAGAGGTATCTACCAGAGTGATTGAGAAGGTTAGGACATCATAGAGTTGTAGAAGAGGGGCCTCTACGGCACACCCTGCAGGTCTCTGGTGGGCTTTAGGGAGTGAAGCAAAACCTTCCGTGCCTTGACTTCGTAATCCCCTCAGCTGCTACGGGATGATGATGTCTCTGCTCTGTTGCAGCCTTCTTACGTCATACAGATTTCTCCAGTTGGTGAAGGCCCAATAGGAATCCTTGACATAAAGGGCCCTGATAAACAAAGCTTCCAGCCCTCGTGGCCCCTGAAGTATCATGGAAGCCGAGAAGGATGGGATTTAGCCTACATAACTGTCAGTGGCACCTGGCCCAGCAGTATCTAATGAGGCCTTTGTACCAGTACCCACACTCATAAAATCTCCTGCCTCTTACCCCATGGCAAGGGATGGTTGCAGGTGTGTGAAGGTTGCCAAGCACACAACACAGAAACTGGGCCGATGACAAGAACAGCAGCTGCTGGGTCCCATTTGCTCATAGCTCAGGAAGGCAAGACCTCATGGGAATTACACTTGAAAATGGATGAACAGCAGGCGCTACCAGAGGCAGTGTTTGTCATGCTAAGAAGATAGGATGCTGCTGGCTCCCTGTGATGCCATGATGTCTGAGGAAATAATCCCGCTGGTGGTAGGGAAACTGTTCCTGCTCCTGTTAGCAGGCAAGCTGCGTGGCCATTAGGTCTTATCCATGGGACAGAGAAAGGAAAGGAGCTGTGGGCCCTATAGATGTCCAAGCAGGGCATAGTGTTAAGTTTTTATGTTGGGCTGTCTTCTCTTGTTTGAGGAGAAACAAAGGGTGCTTCTTTTCCCTTTAAATTGAAGACAAGTGGCTCTCATTTCACCGTCTCACTTTTGCAGTACAGCCACCGTTTCTCTAAGGTTTTCTGTCTTTTGTAGCAAGCCCAGGAACCTCAAGGCATAACTTACCCCCATAGGTTCAGCTTGCGTTATAGTGCTCCTTAGAAAGAAAGTAGAAAAACAGATCGGAAAATGCTTCAGTGGATGAAAATAATTGACTGAGCATCGCAGCCTGAGTGCATGCGCAGACAAAGGAAGTCCTGAGCCCTTTGCTCCCTTGGCTCCTTGGCTAATAAAGCACTTACCGTTACTGTCCCTGACCGAATGTCCATCATCCGTCACCTGCCCATCGGTCATCCTCCCACCAGCTGTGCTGCCCATGGGTTCAACACCACCTGGTCCCCAACCAACAGATAAAGTCTCTCCTTCAGCTTCAAACTCATTTCTCTCTGCCTAGCAGCACATCCACAGCCTTGAGTGGGAAGAATCAGAGTGTGTTAAATTAATTAAAATTTAGTGCTTGCATCCTTGGTTAAACTAACCGCCAGTCTAAGCAGCCAATAGCCACCTGTAGCTTGTTTCTTCTGTCGTGGGCAATACAACTTCTGCAATATTTTTGTGGCCTCAGAAATTTCTCTTGGACAGCACCCTGTATAGCCTTACAGGCAGTCACCCATGCATGTATTCAAAGAGGCACCAGACATCTACTGTGTGGTGGTATTCTAAGCACTGTTATCCCCCAGCAGGAGGGACAGACCAACATGTTGCCTTCCTGCCGGGTACATTTTGAGTTACAAAGCCTACATCGAGATGTCAGTGTGTATCAGTGGATGAGGGAGGGACGGCTGTGGTAAGCAGACCTTCTGTCTTTCACTTCCTGGCTCATGCCCAGTCTGACTTGGGTGTAGTTAGTTGTCGTGGTTGGTTGTTTTGTCCAGCTTATAGGTCCTGTGTTAGACACTGACTTGCAAGGCAGAAATGGGGAACATGTTTGGTTTATCCTCACATATTGCCTGCCACTGCGAATCTCTCAGGTTCAGGATGGAGGAATTGTTTGAAAATAGCTGGAGAGAGATGGCTCAGTGGTTAAGAGCACCACTTGCTCTTCCAAAGGTCCTGAGTTCGAATCCTAGCAACCACATGGTGGCTCACAACCATCTGTAATGTGATCTGATATCCTCTTCTGGCCTACAGTTGTACATGCAGGTAGAACATTGTATACATAATAATAAATCAATAAATCCTAAAAAAAAAGAAAGAAAGAAAAAAGAAAGAAAATATTGGAAAAAAAAAAAAAAAGAAAGTAGCTGTTCTCAGAGTTAACTATTCAGATCAATTCCAGAAGCCTGTGTGTAGAATGTTAATGCAATGCTGGGAGACACTTTAGTGGGTAAAGGCACTTGTCACTAAACATGAGGGTCTCGTGTTGGTTTACCTACCACAAACCCTGTGTTGTTAAATCCTGTCTTACACTCGGAACTTCTCAACGAGCAGTCACATCACTGTCCCAAGAGATTGAACCATGGAGACAGATGTCCTTTCTGAATTAGCCACTGGCAAGCACACACACTGTGCAAGATGCTTCCAACAAGATCCTTGAACGCCTGCGCTGCCCCACTGGTGGACTGCTTGATCACAGTGTGGTACGGTTGAAATGGGCATTGGAAGTCGGTCTATCTAGACCGGTGTCCTCTTTCCTCATCTCGCTGGTTGGTCCTCTGGAGATGTAAGTGGTTTGTTCAAGGTCACAATTGTATAATAAAACTTCAACTATGCCATAATATTGAGGCAGAGGAGTTTATGAACAAAGCTAGAGGGCGGCGGGGGCGGGCGGGGCATGTCTCTGCTTCAGTTTTTTGTGTCTCTTGAAGGGCTTGAAGCAGATTTCTGGGCCCTACCCTGATTTTCTGACTCTGGCTCTAAGTAGAACCCAATAATATACATTTCTAGTAAATTTCCTGATGCCAATGAGGACTGGAACTTAAGAACCACTAGCATAAGCCATACTTTGTTGTAATGTTACTAGATTAGGGAGAGAGAACTGGTCTACCCCTTTAAAAGTCTGGAGTTCTAAGGACCCGGCAGTCATCCATCTCAATCCTGGTCTAAACTAGGGTTTGGCGCCACCTAGCGGCAGACACCTAATGCTGTTTACTCATGAATGGGGACAATTCTGAGTCTGCAGCTGGGTTGGGCTCTTGGGATCTATGGGATGGTGACCCTCCAGCTGTGTCACGGTTAGCAAGCATTTGCTTGTTACATTGGTCTGGAAAGCCTGGATTTTGAGGCCCAGCAGCCATCTTTTTAACTTCTGGCTACTTGTGCATTATCCTTTACCTCTTCAGCCTGTATCCTGGGCTTCCCCCAGCACATGAGAGCAGCTCAGTCTCAGAAGCTGGAGAAGCAGACATTGCACTGTGGTGGGACTCGCATAACTTACTCATCTTCACACACCTGCCTTATCGCTGTCGTGCCTCTGGGCTTCTCCATCCCTCCATAGCCACCTGTCAGGAACGTGCTTTAACCGCCAAGACTTTAGCTTATATTACCCCCACCTCTAAGACTTTTGTCCTGCCACTCCACTGAGGACAGTTTTTTTTGTTTGTTTGTTTTTTGGTTTTTGGTTTTTTGGGTTTTTTTTCTCCAAAGGGTCAGGCAGGCTTGTACTTATCTGTGCTCCCAGGGCAGCTCTTCGGCATGTGTTTAGCCTGTACCACAGATAGGCATTCCAAGCCTCTAATTTGTTGTAATTACCAAAAATAATTAGCAATATTAGTAGTCTCACACAGTTAGCAGGGTTGTTGTTTGTTTAAATACAGGGTCCTGTGGGTGCTGAGCAAGCACGTTCTATCGCTAAGCTATACTACCCCTTCTTTTCCTTTTTCTTTTTCCTGTTGAGACAGAGCCCCACTTCGTCACTCAGGACCTGGAACTTAGTAACTAGCTCAGGCAAACCTTGAACTTATAATCCTCTGGCCTCCACCTCTGGAGTTCTATGATTACAGGCTTGAGCTACCATGTCCAGCTGTCAAGTGATTTTTGATAAGAAATGTATCCTCTCCGCCTGATAAACTGTCAATTCTTTGAGAAAAGAGGTGACACCGTGTTTGTTTTTGTCCACTGGCTCCCAGTCCTTTCTCCAAGGGCAGCACTGCCGTTTCACTGCGCCACTCAGGGTTTTCAGGGACTTACCTCCTGGCTGCCTCCTACATGCAGTCACCTTCCACCTTCTACCTGCTTCTCTCCTTGCAGTTGGCCATGCTCCAGGACAAGGAAAGGGTACCCTGAGCACAGCCCCTGCTGCTATTCCCAGCTAGCCTCGGCTAAGCTTCCCCCGTGGTGCAGCTGTGGGAAGAAAGCCTCCGTTTGCTCCACCTTCACAGCAACTGATTCTAGCGGCTCCTGTTCCTTGCCAGGCTCTCATCTGGGTGGCTCCCCACACACGCCTCCTTCCCTGAGCCTCCGCTTCCTCCTGTTTAGTCATCACCACTTTTCCGTTCCAAGCACCTGGTGAGGCATGGCATGGGCCCCTTGAGAGAGGGGTTAGTCAAAGTCAGAGGAGGGCGAGAAATCGACAGGGCACACATTGCTTCAAGTGGGGGCTGCCGGGGAGACAACGGCTCTAAATATTTAAGAAACACTGACTCACTCCTTCTGTGTGTTGAATGTGACTTGCAAATGTGGTTTCATTTGTCATCCCACCGCCTCTCGTAAAACTGCCACTTGCAGGAGAGAGAAAGAGTGGATCTGGTGTGAGTACTGTTTGAAGCTGAGGCAGGAACCCTGTCTTCAACCCAGTGGCACAGTGGTCCCCCGGGGGGGGGGTTCCCTTGGTATTTTGGGGAGCCTCATTTCCTGTGTTCTGAGGTTCAGTTCTTACTTTTAAGGCTGGCTGATCCTGAGAGCCTTTTCCAATGGCCCTGTCCCAGAACCTGGGTATTAGAATTCCTCAGGGACTAAGAATCTATTTTTAAAATAGAGTCTGGGGCTAGGGAGGTAATTCAATGACGTACAGGCTGCTCAAGTAATGAGGACCTGAATTTGATCCCCAGAACCATGTGAAACAGCTGGATGTGGTGCACTAGGGGCTTGAAGGGACCCTGGGGCCATCTGGCCGGCCAGCCTGGTCTACTCAGCAAGCTCCAGGCCAGTGAGATAACCTGTCTCCAAAAACAACAGCGTTGACCCATCCTGAGGAATGACAACCCAAGGTTGACCTCTGCCTCCAACACACACACACACACACACACACACACACACACACACACACACACACACGGGGGTGGTGGGGAGAGACAGGCAGGCAGGCAGGTAGGCAGACAGACAGAGATACTGACTGACCATCAGTCTTGATGATCAGCTAACTTGAGAAACCATTAGTCTAAATCTTTTTTTTTTTCCTAACCCAGTCACCAGAGCAATGTAGAATCATCAAAATCTTCTTTCCAGCTATTAGTTGAGATTAAAGTTACTGCTTTATGCATAGTTTCTGGAGCAAGGCATAAAAAAAATGAGACTCGTCAGAAATACTTGAAATGTTTAGTCTCTGAACTTTGTGGTGAGATTAGATGTAACACCCAGTGCAGGTCTAACCTAGGCTCTGCCAGTGAAGGAAGTTTACTCTACACTGGCCCACACCACTGCTGCCCACGATGTTGTTTTGGTTTTCATTATAATTTTGATCTCAGCTGTGCGTCTCATAAACTACATCTCCTGTGGAATGACTTGATATAAATTATGTATTCTGAAATATTAAACCAGAACCACAAATTAAAACTGTACTCTCTGGAGAATTACAGAGGTTTTTCTTAGTAGGGAAGAAGAATTAGGGAAAGTAGGGGAAGAGAGCAGAAGGGCTCGGTGTCACTGCTTGAGGACTGTTGTGAGGTTGTGAACAACCTTCCTACACTAAAATCCACTGTCTCTTCAATGCAGGACCAAGGGATTCCGGTGGTTTTTCCATACATAAATGTTCTATGGAAAGTTTTGCCTATTTCTTACAGCCTCGCCACCTTTGGGCTTTAAAAACATCAGCATAACTTTCTGGGACAAATGTCTGCTGCCTAGAGGGGACATATGCATTTGTAGGTCCCCAAATTCACTTTCTGGAGGTATTTTTCAGGCATCGTAAAAGGAAAGAGAAAAAGGAAAATGAGCAAGTTTACAATGGCTAAGAAGTAATCTTTCATTGGCACTGCGGTCTAGATGGCAGTGCATACTCTGTTAGCGGCTGGCAGCTTTACAGTATTACTTAATTCACTGGCTTCAATATTGCATCTTTAATACCCAAACCGTAAAACAGGAAGCGTGATATGTATTCTTGGCCCTACACAAGCGCCATCCAGTCTCCTGAAATGAGACAAATGTCCCTAGCACAGCCGCATGCCAGAAGAGAGATGTCTCTCTGTTAGTCTAGAAAACGTTACATGTCAGTACTGTGTGTGTGTGTATGTCCACACAGCAGGGGGCATGCATATGGTCATATGTGAGCATGTGTACACGTAAGTACATACGCATGAGCATGAATGTGGAGGCCAGAAGTCAACACTGGTTATCTCCTTCGCATGTGCCTCTGCCGCCCAGTGCTGAGTTTGCTGACTCACAGCAGTGCTCTCCTCCATCATACATGGATGCTAGGGACCCACATTCGGGTCCTCGCTTTGTTGCACAAGCTCTACAACGCCCAAGCTGTCTCCCCAGCCCGCTGTGGAACTCTTTCTACCCTTGCTGACTCTGCCTGTGAGGAGCCCAGGGCACATATGTCCCTGTCTGCAACAGAGCTTCAATCGCTTGAGTCCATATTTTATTGGCTGGTCCTCAGCAGGAGATGAATAGTCTGCTGATGTGGCTCCTTGGTGGGTCTGACAACCACCTCTTTTAAAGAGGGAAGTAAAAGGCGAAAGATTTATACGATCTGAAGAGAAACCAGAGATGGCTCAGCGGTTAAGAGCATGGTCTGCTCTTCCAGACGTCCTGAGTTCAATTCCCAGCAACCACATGGTGGCTCACAACCATCTATCATGAGATCTTGTTCCCTCTTCTGGTGTACATGCAGGCAGAACACTGTATATGTAATAAATAAATAAATCTTTTTTTTTTTTTTTTAAGAGCTTTAAAGAGGGAAGTATACAAGGCATGGGGGAGGGGCTGTGTTGTAGTTCTCTTCCCTTAAGAGTAAGTGGCTGGCCCAGGAAATGCCCCCACATCTCCCTTATGTTGCCTGACCCCAGACAGTGCTCCTCAGTCTGCTAGGAGCTGGGGCTGTGCCCCTGTTGTATCTGTAGCAGGAGAGCTTGTGTAAGCCAGAGGTCACAGGGTCAGCCTTCACTCGGCTGCTAGACTGGGCCCACATGACTTTAATTGCCAGCACTGTTTGGAAGGTAGACTTTCCCCCAAATGACTTCAACTTCTTAGAACTTAGAGAGTTTCTGAAATGTTACGTTTAAGGAGAAAGTTCTATCTTGCTGTTAAGCCTCGGCTGGAACCATTCTTGCCTCCCTGTCCACCTGCATGTCCTGTAAGTGACAAAGTGGCGGCCAGCGTGGTTGCAGTCTTGTGACTGGCGATAGGTTTGGAGAAATATGAAATGTTTCTTACATAAAAGTAGAAAATATTGAACACAGGAGAGCCACATATTTAAAAAAAAAATGATGCCTGTTTCTTTACGGAAATAAAGGGTTTCCTGTGTTTAATGTGAGAAACAAGCTATGAAGACTTTGGCTGAAAATACTATTATAACCCACACCCAGCCCTGTGGGCACATGCATTCATTCATGATGTGTGCTAAATCTGAGAACCTTCACTACTGCCTTCCTGGAGTCATTTGTCACACATGCTCCAAGGCACTGGGGCTCTGGGGTAGCTTGCAGAATATCCTGTTCTGTTTCTCTAGTCCCCTCCATCCTCCTAGAGCCCAAAACAGCCTTGCTTTCTGATGATCTCACGGCTTCAGAAGGAAAGAAAAGGCCCAACGCATGGGATGGTCAGTGCCCCCACTTCGTTTGATTTACTGAGTCCTCTGGTTGAAACGCTGAAGCCCACAGAAGTAACTCTCTCAAGGTCACCCAGCAGGGCCAGTCAAATGGCAGGTGTCCTCCCCGTGTGTCTGCAAGACACCCCTACCCCTGGTGCTTTGTGTGAATTACTGTGTATTGCAGTGGCCTTAGCTTTTATCATGGTTGATCTGAAACATCCACAGCCAGAGTCATCTCATCGTCTCTTCAGCTGCTTTGGGGTACTGTTGGTTTTAAAAAGGATGTCATTATAAGTTACTTTTGCCTATTGTAACAAAAATGCCTGGCAGAAACAACTCAGGGGAGGAATTGTGTAGGCGTCCTTTTTTTATTATTATTATCTTCGTTGTTTATTCCCTCTTCCTCTTACTCTTCCTCCTCTTGTTTTTCTTGGTCTTGTTGTTTTTGTTCTCCTCTCTTTCTTCTTCCTCCTCCTCCTCTTCCTCCTCCTCTTCTTCCTCCTTCTCTTTGATAGTTATTCTGAATGGGATTGCTTTCGTGGTTTCTTTCTCAACATATGTATTTTATAGTATATGGAAAACCTACTGGTTTTTATATGTTGGTTTTGTATTCTGCTATTTTGCTAAATTAATTACTTCCAGCAGTCTTTTGAGAGAGTCTTTAGAGTTAATTTATGTGTAGTCTTATATGCAAACAGAGAAAAACGGCTTCTTCCCTTCTTACTTATATGATTTTTGTTTTTGCTGGCCTTTTTCTGTCTGAAATTTCTAGCCCCATGTTTCATAAGAGCAACAAGAGTGAATACTTTCCTTCTTCCTGATCCTAAAGGAAATGCTTTGGTTTTTTCCCTATTCACTGTGATATTGTCATAGGTTTGTCGGAGCCTTTCACATGTTAGGAACAGTTCTTCTAGAACTAATCTGTTCATGTCTTCTCATCATGAAGGGATTTTTAAATTTATTAGGTACTTTCTGCATGTATGGAGATAATTATATGATTATTAACCTTCATTTTGTTGACTGGAATTATGTTTGTTAATTTGCATATGTTGACCCACTCTCACATCCTTGGAATAAAATCAACTTGATCATGGTCCTTAGTTATTTCTGATTTTATTTGAGTGTTTATTCATTGATTATTTTAGTTGAGGATTTTGTTTCTAGTTGTCTGGCTGTAGTCCCTTTGCTCTATTGTATGGTAATTGTGATTGGGCAAAGCAAAGCTCTTTAGTTCTAGCCCTTGTAATCTTTGACAGCTTTTGATTCCTCAGCATTTGACATGACATGGCAGCAGCAGACAGATAGGAGCAGCAGGGCGGGGGTGGAGGGGGGTGGGGAGGAATGGTGTGTGGCTTCTAGTGTTTCTGTTCTTGTAGCTGCTGAGATGCCAGGGCTCTTCCTTCCTGTGGCAGGGGTGGGGGGTGGAGGGTTGTCATCCAGAAAGTCAGGATTTCAGTCTTTGGCAGTGACTATCTTTGCAGTGTCAATGTTTAAGTATCAGAATAATCCAACCCTAGACAATGGCTTGCAGAAGCTTCCAGACCTAAAGTGTTGAGATCCCCCAGATCTTGGCAGCAGTCAGTGCTAAGGGTCTCAGACTTGGGAGCATGAAACTTGGTGATTGTGGGTTGACATTTTTCTGGAATGCTTTCAGATAACAGGGCCTGCAGTGACTCCACCTCTTCTGAGGCTGTGAAAACCACTAGACTCTCCAGCTCCTTGGCATTTGCACCCTATCAGTAGAACAGTGAGTGACTTCAGAGAGGTCAAGTGAACATACAGACCTCAGTCATTTCCATGTCACAGTAATTAGAGAATAAAATGGTGACTGGAAATCTATCACAGTAGCAAAAGACACAAATAAATGCCACAAACTTACATGATAAGACAATGAGATATGGAAGGAGAAGAAAAAAAAAAAACATTGTAAAATTCCATCAAAGGACCTAAGGATGAATTTTGAATAAATTGTATGCCAGATGGTGTCAGTCGTTAGGATAGCTCCGTGTAACACAATGGTCCCAAATCTCTGAGATTTGCTGGCTCAGTTGATTCTTTAACAGCTCACTAGTAGCTTTATTCCTTATATTGGAGGCATTGCTCGCTTCTTCAAAACCCCCTAAGCATTTCTAGAGGTGACTAAGGGGCTTATGTTTCCCTTGATCAAAATTAACCACAATTATTTTCTGTTTTCTTATTACTTGATCATCTACATATCCATTTATTCCCTATTTATTAGATGTTTACCGAGTGCTCACCACGTCCTGAGCACTCCATAGTTACCCACTACCCATTGCTATGGCCTCTGGAAGTCACCCTGGGCTCAGAACAAGATCTTTGGTCTCCTGCTGCCCCTGTAAAACAGTAGTAACAGTTGGATATTTCATGCAAGACTCGTCCTAAGGTTTAGTGGGTGATCTTCATGGATGGACACAGTGGAAGAAGGAGTGCAGATGTAGCTTGTGAGGAAAGATAGCATACAACAAGAAGAAAAGGAAGACAAAAGTTCATGGCCATCCCCTGAGGCCTGTGTCTCAGTTCATCCATTTTCTTTCAACCTGTTTCGTACTTGCCTTTTTGTACTAACATTGTTAAGAATTATGGAATTTTGGTTTCTTTTTTTAAAAACACACAAGGAATATTAGAAGAGTGTGCTTTCGTTTTAATCCAATGGGTAGGGATGTGGGGCTGCTTTGGACTGTCCACAGCAGTTGACCATGATTGGCCTCATGCTCAAGCAGAAGTGTGGCTTTGCTGCATCTCTTCCTATTTTTTACTGTCTCCCTTTTATCACATCAGCCTCTGCCAGTTCTGGACCTGCTCGGTAACCCATCTTTCCCAGCACTAATATTCAGATGCTCAAGTCTCTTTATTTGTTTTTAACTAAAGGCAATTTAATTATCCCTGTCTCTCTTTCTTACTCATTGGGGTATAGGGGCTTTGTTTTCTGAACGATGGACATCACTGAGGTGTTTTGCTCCTGAAAAGAGAACTTCTTACCCTTTGGAAGATGGTCTGATATTCACAGCAACATATTTTGAAATATTTTCCTTTCTCTTTGCCACATTGGGATTTGAAGATACCAAGTCTTTTCTAAGAAAATAGAAGAGATTTATAACTATAATTCCCATGTTTTTCTTTACGATAATCTCCCTAAAGCTAATTGCATGGAAATCGTTTAAACACCAATAAGACAAATCTCAAAACGAATGCTAATAGAAGAGTAAATGTACTAACGGCTTAACATAAACATCACTCCAGTGGTAGAATGAGAAAACAGAGATTGAAAGCATCACTAAGTCCAGAAACTCATAAGAATAGAAAAGCATTTAGAAAATAATTAATACAATATAAAATATCATAAGAAAAAGACAGAGAAATATTTTTGTAACAAGAGACCAACGAAGGCTTTACTGACCATGGGAGATGGGTGAAAGTGAACAGCATTCTTTTTACATTTGTTTTTAAATACAGGATGTCTCAAGCAGGAGTAATGCTCAAGAGCACTTGGATAAGTAAAAAGAGCCAGATGTCGACACCATGTATCGTATGCTTCTGTTTATACAAACCATCCAGAATGGGCAGATCTAAAGGGACAGCCAGTATGTTGGTGGTCATCAGAGAAGCACACACAATGCGTAGAGCCTTTATAGAGTGATGGAATGTTAAGGAATTGGTAGTGATGGCAAGCAGCTTTTTAAATTTTTATTGCTTGAGATTTTCATATATGTGTATAATGTGGTTCGATCAAATCCATCCCCAACTACCTCTGCTGTAACTCCTCCCATAAACCTACCACAATTGCCAATATCTGCATGTGTCTAAGACCATCTACTGGAGGCTGAGTCCCTGAAGAAGACTGACTCGCCTTTCCCCAGCAGTCACCAGCTGCCAGGTGTGCGTCTCTGTGAGCCCTTCCCCATAAGTGCTGGTGTTTGAACTGGCTTTATCTTGTACAGGTCTTGTGCATGCAGTCACATGTGTGTAATAGCCCTGTTACATCTTGAAAACACTGTTTTCTGTCAAGTCTTCCATTATCTCTGTTTCTTATTTTCTTTCTTCGTCTCTCTGCCACAACGATCTCTGAGCCTTGAGGGGAGAGGGTGGGATATAGAGTTCCCATTTAGTACTGAACACTCTATATAATCACTTACTCTCCTCGCACTGATCCGGCTGTGAGTCTCTGTATCAGTCACCACCTGCTACCAAGGGAGCTTCTCTGATAAGGGCTCAGCAGCTATTTGTGTACGTTAAAAACAGGATTTTATGATATATCAACTGCATCTCAATTTTTAAAATATAGTAAGGCAAGTCAGTTATACTTGGGGCGTTAAAAGAAAATGAAAAACCAGCATGCTAACTTTTTAAGATAAATGGCTACTTACTGAGCATACAAAGTACAAATTAAAGCAATGAGATGGAATACTTATTTACCTGCGAGCGTGAAACTCTAAGCTCCCATTCTTGGGTAGGATGTAGTCTAAGTGGCTCTTCTGTGATACTGGTTCAGAAGAAAATATGTATAGTTTCTTCAAGGCCATATATTGTATCCATGCATTTGCATTTCTAGGAGCATCTCTTAAATAAATACTTGCTACTTAAATAGCAGGTGGTAAAGTCCCATTGACACAGCAGCATGTTTCTGTGTCAGAGTGAACGGTATAGAAACTTCCATGGCCCTGATATGCAAAGCCTGGAGAGACGCACTCCAAAGTCTGCGTGATTGCCTTGTGTTGGCGGGATAACATAATTTAAGTTTTCTTGCTTATTCTTATCTATATTTTCAGTTAACTATGATTTCCATATACTTCATAATATCCTTTATAATAAAAATCATTTCTATCTTTTCTTACTTTTAAATGTTATTTATTCGTTTTATTGTCTTTGTTTGAAACAAGGTGCTGATATGTAGCTCAGGCTAGCTTTGACCTCTCCCTCCTTCTTCCTGCCTTCTGAGTGCCAGAGTTACATGTATGCGCCACCATGACCCAGCTAATAGATTGGTTTTTCATCCTGCATGTTCAAGTGTGAGAAAGCTCTCTGGTTCTTGTTTTGGCTCAGTGAATTCCCTAGACAGGAATAAGATTAGAAAAGACAACCAATCCTTGCTTTTCTCTTAAGACCAGTGCAGTGGTTCTCAACCTTCCTAATGCTGTGACCCTTAATGCAGCTCCTTATGCTGTGCTGACCCCCAACCATAAAATTATTTTTGCTGCTACCTCATAACTGTAGTTTGTTACTATTATGAGTTGTGATATAAATAGCTGTGTTTTCCAGTGGTCTTAGGTAATCCTTGCGAAAGGATTGGCTGACACCCACATACCCCCAAAAGGAATCATAACCAACAGGTTGGGAACCACCGGACTGGAAGAGCCACAAGATGTATGAATAGCCCTGGAAGCCAGGTTCTTGCTCTGCCCATAGGGTTGTCTTTGGGTCAGGGCTGCGGGTGGCTGTATGGTTGGAGGATTTGGTCAAAGGGCCAGCGGTAATTGTGTAACACAGAACATTATAAAGTAAACTGTTTGGTTTTTTTTTTTTAAGATTTTTTTTTTTCCTGTTTCAAGAACGGCTATGTGCGTACTGCCATGCTTTTGTTCAAATGGAATCTTCTAATTAGGAGTGTATGACCCTTGGTGTAACAATGTCTCCTCCCATTTTCCTAGACAGAATCATGAATAAACTGGAGGAGAAGCAGGCCCAGATGATACCATGAAGAGAAGTTTACAGGCCCTCTATTGCCAACTGTTAAGTAAGTTCATGATGCATTTATTTACTTATTTATTTATTTTTTGCCTGGACCATGCCAAGGTGATCACTCACCGAGCTTCAGGATCTTTGTGGGGGAAGACCAGGGTTGTGTCGTTCCCTCTGTTTCATCTAGTTTGAGCCACCAAGCATCAACTCACTCTCATGGCGTACGTGCCCATCATACCCTACATCCCATCATCATCCTAGCATGCCTTAAGTACTGTTGATTCAAAACGCACATCAAAAACTTTGTTGTTCTTTGTTCCGTGGCACAATATAAGACGTTTGCTGTATGACCATGCATTGATTCCATATGGGAAAGAAATGGTAGATCATATTTTCTGGATTTTTGCCGCGTGGACCCCGATGCGCTTTGGGAATGTTGGCTTGGAATGTTACATGTAGTTATGCATGATTCTCAAATAGTGAGTAGTATACATGTGGTTTCTTGGTCTTGTGGCAGAATAAGGAGTTCTGGGGTATGACTTAACATGTGATGCTCACGCACACATGCCTTTGCGTTGTAGCATAAAGAGCCGTTAATGACGGCCCTTGGGATGGGCTACTGAGTTGAATGTAAGGACCAATCCTTTGATGCTTTTGATGCCCCCAGACACTCAGGTGGCACAACAGACATGCTGGCCCCTCTGAGTCAAAGCAAAGCCACCGCATTGGGAACCTTGTGGATGGAGCCCATTGTGTCTGCCTAGCCTGGTGGGGAGGCACGTGGAAGACCAAGTGGCGCCTTACTTTTGCTGAGAGAATAAAATTAATTAAATGAACGTGATTGAGATGCAAATCACTAGGCGGTGAGCCCACAGCATTTTCCTACTTAGGTTAGATTGTTAATGGCGCATGCAAAGCACTTTATCTACACAGATTTGGGCCAAAGCATTTTAATTGGCTTGTTTCTCCTGTTGAATTCTAATCCAGAAACTCATAAGGCTAGTGTAGCCTGCTGGAAAGTTGCCAAGGCTTATGGGGACCCTCTTTTGGTTTGTTTTTGTTTTTTGGTTGTTTTGGTTTTTTTTTTTTTTTTCCTCTTCTTCTTCTGTATGTTCAATGGGACCACAGGGTTGTTGCCTGCCTTCCTTCTTTTTTTTTTTTTTTCTCCTTTTTTTAAATGATAAGCTTATTTGCTAGAGAGGGCACTTTACAGATTGAAGAGGCTGTGTTATAAAAAAATGATTAAGTCTACGTTGATGGGAAAGGGGACCTATGAGAGAGATAAACACACACATACACCCCAACCCACACACACATGCTACACTTCAAGAAAAGGGAGGTAGGAGAACTGAGGCAAGGCAAAACTGCATAGCAGATTGGAGAGGTAAAAAAATGTTTGAGGAATTCACCTGTGCTGACTGTGTGCCCCCAAGTCTCCATGGTGCTTTAAGCCATGTATTATCTGAAAGGCACTGGATAAATTATCCCGCCATTCATACATAGGCCTAACGCTACAGTGTCCACTGTTCTAAGCTGAGCACTGTAAAAGCTCTGGAGGGGTTAGACATCACCTGGGCAGCTCCAGGCACCAGTGGTCCTTGTGGGCAAAGATGCTGAGAGAGTCGAATGGCAGCAGCTCTTTGGTAGTTAGGAGGGAGGTCATAACTGTCACTAAACCTTCCCGATTATTGGCAAGCATAATGACTCATGTATGCTGTGTATCTGGTTGTTAAGGTATGCCTGTATCAGCAGTGTCCATGGACAAAATGTCCGCCTTGTCAAAAACCAACTTAAAGACTGAAGGAACAATACAGACCTAACATACTGTTATATGTAACTCAGCAATAGTCTTAAATTGAGAAAGAGAATCCCTAGCTGAGTAGTTTGGTTGTTGTCATACAGGAGTCTGCCCCAAATTTCATAAGCTAAAGCCGCAACAGGATTTGCTTTCCATATGAATGTTCAACTCAGACACACGAGCCTATGGGGGAGCAATTTTATGTTTAAGCCGCAATTATGGTCATGAAAATATGAAGGTTTTATATATCATTGTCTATTCAAGTCAGACTTGTTCAGATACTTAAGAGTTGGGGATAAATTGTCTTTAATAAGTTATATATTTAAGTTACCTGTTTGCTGTGTATCTAGGCATTTAATTTCTTAAATCATGATGTGCAAGTAGCATGTCCTGCTAGCTCATTAAGTGTCCTGTAGATGCATTAGTCTCTGTGACCTCATGCAATAGCCATTGGCACACCCCGGAGAACGTGGAGTCCCTGTCCCCTGGAGATCTCGGGATGTTGATTTGAGCTCCAACATCATTCTGTTTACAAGTGAAAGCATGTGCACTTCCTGCATGGAGGTTGTCCCAGTCTTAGACTTACATATATGTGCATGCTACACACATGCACACGTATCCTGGTTACTCCTCCCCTAGACTCTTGAGGCATAACAGGAAGCTGACTGGTTGGAAAGTTCATTTCTTCTTGGAACCTGTAATTTTTTATGAAGACTTTATTTTTTATTTTTTAACATATATTTATATTATTATACATATATACAATAAACTACACACAGCGAGAAGAACCATGAAACAATCAGGAATTGTTTTTAGGTTGATAGAGATGAGATATGATAGATAATGATTTATATCCAGAATTTTAGATGTACTAAGATAGGAAGGATGCCTTCCTCAAGGCTGCCAAATACAAATAGGCAAAACGCTATGAATGGAAGCAGTGTGTGTGTGTGTGTGTGTGTGTGTGTGTGTGTGTGTGTGTGTGTTTTTTTATGGGCCTCTCTGCTGCACATGTGATCTCTAGAACCAGACAGAAGCCACTGAAAACACCTTGAGAACGCTGTCCCTGATCAGTTACCCACCAGCTACCCGGTGGCTTTATTCTTAACCCACGAGTAGCTGTGCAGTAGCTTGTTCTGCTCACCTGCTCTTGGCCCATGCTTATCCTTAGCTTTAAGGATGCTCCGTTTCCTCACCTGAACTTTCCTAGGCGAGTTGTTCTATACTGTATGATCTGTGATCTGAAGCTCCCATAATACTCCATTAAGCTGGAAGGTAATAAGACCAAAGTAATCGACGCCGAGGTGCCTCATTGTTAACTAGTGAAGGAGACTCTTTGCTATACACTCTTAGGAATAGTCACATTTTTAAGGTTCTGGTTTTCAACCTTCTTTGCTTCAGTATTGGAGATGGAGCCTGGTATCTTGCATGTGCTTGATAAATACTCTGCCACACCTCCAGCCCTCTTTTAAGTTTAAGAAAGTATGTGTGTGTGTGTGGGTGTGGGTGTGTGTGTGTGTGTGTGTGTGTGTGTGTGTGTGTGTTTACACTTTGGCCAAAAGAACATATCTGAAAATAAACTGAATGGAAATATTGATATGAAAACCATTTTTCTCAAAATATTATTTGTTTCACTGAAAGTATTGTTAATGTGCAATGGTGTGTGTGTGTGTGTGTGTGTGTGTGTGTGTGTGTGTGTGTGTGTGTGTGTGTGTGTGTAGATGCACTGGCCTGAGTGATAGTGTGCTTACCGGTGTGTGAGCAGTGTTGGGTGGGGTGCAGAGGTCTTTCTCTTTTAATAAAAGATCTTACGGTACTTGGAGCTTGCCATTACAGCTAGTCAAGCCAGCCAGAGAGCTCCCAAGATCCTCCTGTCTCTGCTGCCACAGCACTGGGGTTACAGGTGTGTATCTCCACGCCTGGCTTTTACCTGGGTGCTGGAGATCCCCATGCATCTTTTCCCCAGCGTAGTCTGGAACATGGATCATAACAGGACTGCATAACATTAAATATGATCCCTCTCCATAAAAATCTAAGATGCCACTAAATGTAAGATGCACTGTTATCTCATGAACCACTAAGACAAAAACGTGTTAAGCTTTCACATGCGGTCAGTCACATCTTGCACTGTATGGATAACATACATAATAAGTAGCTAGCTTGTGCTAACTGGGTATTTCAGTCTTCAAGTCTCTGCCACTCTGTTGTCCTTTAGGGCCAAGACGCAGCAAACCCATTTGTAGTCCAGGCTCCCATTTGCGGTGAGTCCTTTGAAAGCTGGAGAGAGGTCAGAGGAGCTGGGTCGTCACAAACTGAAGTTGGCTCGTGTAGTCTGTCCTCATGGTTGGTTTGTCCTCACAAATGAGGGGAAATTTCTCATAAGATTAAAGAGGGGGAACTGATATAAATTATAACTGACATAATGTTTAGGTCCAAACAATTATTGACTCTGACTCTTGCCTTTGAGATGTTGCAGACAGTCCTACAGCTACTGAGGGGCATTTTCAAGGTTGGCGTGAAGGGAGCTTTGCCCCTCATCCTTTGGGAAAGAATGTAACCCCTTGCCCTTGCCACTGCACGCTCCCAACCTCCATGGAGTGTGGCAGCGTCATAGTCTGGATAAAGACTGTGTGAGTTCAGTCTTGGCCCTTCTAACTGATTGGCGGTTTCCATATAAAACATAACAGTTTGAGCTACTTTTGGGACGGGGAGTGTTTTGAGACAGAGTTTCTCTGTGTAGCGTTGGCTATCTTGGACTCACTCTGTAGACCAGGCTGGCCTCCAACTCACATCAATCTGCTTGCCTCGGCCTCCCAAGTACTGGCATTAAAGGCGTGCACAACCACCCCTGGCTCTTGAGCATGCTTTCTATGGCTTAACAGCTGCTGGACTGTCCCTCCCTCCAGGCTTTGCCCAGCAGCTAGGATAATTCTTGACCCTCGTCACTGCTCCCAGACCATGTTAGAACTTGATTTCTTCCTTATTTTGTGCTGAGTGGTTGTTTGCTTACTTGCTTATTTTTTCAAATAAAAGACTGGAGGGTTGCTATTTTTTTTCTTTCATGAGAAGATTTGTAAGTACTCTCCAGGGTCAGAGTGGGTCTTTGTATCTCTGAAGTCATTCACACCCATTTGTAGGAGGAACGTTTTGAAATGGCACCTCAGCCCAGAAGGTGCGGACACACACAGTCTTTAGAACGCCTTTTACATTGTAGGTTGTGATTCTTAAATTTGCGCAAGCAAACAATTCCTTTTTGCCAATAAATCTTAAGATATTCCCCCTTGTAAGCAATGAAAGTAAAAACTGAAGAATAACATTTTGAAGAGACTCAATTTTATGGCTTTGAATACTTTATTTTAGCATTGCCAGGAAATGCCATGAAGGGAGTTGTGCTCGCGTTTAGGAACCCTATTGGCTTTTACAAATAAATTCAGTTTTCTATGATAGACCCTCTACTACAATATATGGAAGGAGAGAATGAAGGGTTTGGGTGTAAAGGATGTACTCTGAGTGCTCCTCTGTCCTCCAACCAATTATGTAACTTCACAAAGTAATTCTTCAATTGTGGTGCCCAGATGAAGAATATAATAGCTACCTTGATAGAGACTCAGGAGAGATAAATGAGAGGGGCCTAAAAACACTCCAATGTTATGAAGTGCCCCCTAAATATGACCTGTTGCATTATTAGGAATGGGTAATATTTAGTAACATTTGCTTAGTAGTCCTATTTTAAAGAAAAGAGAAAAATAGTCTACATCACTCTGCCTAAATGCTAGCTTGAGTGGGCTCTCCTCGGTCTACATACAATGAATACATGGAATGCTGTATGGATGTATTGCCTTGTTTAACAGGGAATGTTAAAATCCTGGCAGGCTTGTTCGTTTGTTTTTTCTGAAAAAGAGAAGGTTAAACATTTTTGTTGTTGTTTTTCAACTAAAAGAAATATTCTTCCCATCAATCCTATATGCACTTGTAGCTAATCTTCTCAGAATTTTCAGAGACACGAGCCACTGGCTTAACTAATGTCTGGTCGATTGTAGAAATTCTTCAGGCCAGAATCCAGGAAGCTTCCAAGCCCAAGACCCTGCTGCCCCTGCAGCCTCTCCATCCAGTCCCACCCTCCCTCTCATCCCTGCCTCTTCTGGAGCCCTTTTCATTGGCAGCCTTTTCCTTGTGCCTGCTCCACTAGGTGCCAATTTTCCAGCCCCTCCCATCTGGGGGCCGGTCCTCCCACCTGCTGCAGGTCTTCCTGTCAGTGCCTCACAGGTGACCCTGCCTCTGCTGTACCAGAGCATTCCGAGGAGCTATGGCTTGGAGAGTTACCTGAATAGCAGGCCAGAATCCTTTCCTGGGTGCCTGCTGGAGGGTACCCCTCCATTTCTATCTGTAGTAGATGTCACCAAAATTCCAGCTGCTCTCCTGAAGATTTCTGTGAGCCGTGACCAGCCCTCCACCCTAAGGGAACGCTGGCTTGAAAGTAGGCCAGAGTGAGCAGGCAGCTTTCCTGTCCAAAATGGATGGAGTCACCAGTAAGCAGTTCTCACCATGACAAAGGAGAATTCCTCAGGGGAAAGGATGCTGGGATAAAAAGTCACCTCATTTCATTCATATGTTATGGTTCTTTTGACCAGAAGCCTAAGTGTTGAGCTAAAACACATAATTAATAAAACACAGTAATGTGCTTAAATATGCTAAATGTAATAATTTCATCTGTAAAAAACAATAATAATCCCATACTTCACTTGGTCTGATGTTGTCAGGATCTTCACTTTTCTCGTGACAGGTGTCACAGAGAGCAATATGAGTCCTGAAAGAAGTCCTGTGGTTCAGCTTATTAAAAAGGGGTCCCCTGGGCATGACCCTGTAAAGCCAGAGAGGTGTGAGCCTTGGGAGGGCAGGTAGGCCAGCAGGGGTGGAGCTTTGGGAGGGCTGACTTAAGTGCCTCAGAGCAGGGTGCATTCAGGGAGTCCTTTCCTGTCACCCCACATGCCACACTTGGCCTATGCTCAGTCACACTAGCTTTTTTCCTTTTACTAGCATTTTAGCCTGTTCTCTGCTGGGGGTGGGGGGTGGGGGGTGTTTGGGAACAGTCATTCATCCCAGCCTGGCATTCCTGACCCCTGCTGTTCAGAGTCTATCCCCCCACCACTCAGGAAGCCCCATCCTAGTGTCTCTGTCACGTTTCCCTCAAGTTTGACATGACATGTAGTTATCTGATGCTTCCCTTGACTGGATCTGTTTATCACTTACATCTCCCTTTGGACTGTCAGCTAAAAGCCAGCATAAGCTATTTTAAGCCTACAAAAATGTCCAGCAAATGAGTACCCGCCCCATCCCCACACCCCTGAGACAGTGACAGTGCAGTGACCTAGACAGAGGAGCACTGATCAGGCTGTTGGGTGGTCAGAGAGCACCACAGTCATGATGTGTGTCATGTGTACTCCCAGACATTCAACACAAGCATGTGGCCCATTTAAATATTTTTTTCCAGTAGCTACATTTGAAAAATAAAAAAAAGTAAAAAGAAGTAAGTGAAACCAATTTAAATAGTATGTTCTGTTTAATACGGTGTGTGGCGTCCTTACATGGTTTGGGTCCCAGAACCCTGACAAGGAGCAACAAGGGAATGCAGAGTGGATGTGTATGTGGACACATGAACTAAAAAGCCAGGATCGAGTGCTCTGGGCTCTCTGATAGAGAAGCCACAGCACCCAGGCAGCTCAGCGTGTTCATTATATGTAGTTGAACAGGGAGGTTGGGTTGTTGCTCATAGCTGAAGGGAACAGGCTTATATACCAGTAACCAAGAAGACGAGGTTATTATATGCAGCTGAACAAGGAGGGAGGTTTAGCTAATCTCGGCAGACGCTGTTGCTATAGGGGAGCACTCTTCAGGCCTTAAACATCTAGGAGGGAAAAGTCAGAAAGCTATGATGTATGTGTTCTGTACATACTGTCCACATTTGTGCTAGAGCCACAGGAAGGCTTTGCCATCACTCTGAGCTTTGCCACTCCCTTGGGGCTGAGACATTGAGGTCCTTGACAATGCTGTGTCCGTGTCAAACAATGCACATTGGCTCAGGACTCCACTCATTCCCTCCACCAGTGCATCCAAAGCATTATCTCCAAGTGGCCCAGTATTTTTACTCACCACCACCACCACAAGCACATACCAGTCTTTTGAAATCTCAGGGACAGTTTACATCAACAGCATATCTCAATTTAAATACTAAATTTTTGTCGGAAGTATTTGGCATTTAGATGTCATAAAACTGGTAGTTAGTTGCCAGGGGCCACTGCTGGGGGAGATGGCTCAGACAGTAAACTGCCTTTCCACTCCAGCACAAGAACATAAAACTATCCCTGCATCCATGGGGAATAAAAAGCCAGGCATGACAACCCATATTCTGATCCCAGAGTTGGCAAAGTAGAGGCAGGAAGACCCTCTGAGCTTACAGGTCTAGATAATCAGTGAGGTCCAAGCTCAGTGAGAAACCCTATCTCAAAAAACATGATGGAGAGTGATAGATAATCCACCATCAACTATGGGCCTCCATGGGCATGTGTGGGCACACACACACACACACACTCACACACACACACACACACACACACACACACACTCACACTTACATGCACACACACATATGCATACATATGTTCATATTCACAAACACATGTATGACACAAAATTGATCATTGGGAAAGTAGGTTTTTAGCCACAACTTCTTATAACCAAATTAGTTATCAGCTTTAAGTTTTAAATGAATGAAAATTAAGGGAGAGTTTAAAAATTGTCTCCTTTGTTACACTAGCAATATTTAGGGTCTGCGTCAGTTGCTTCAGACTGTTGGTTGCGAAGGCCCCTCATAGTCCCACATGGGCAGTAGCCCTGGTCCTGTGTCTGCAGACTGTCAGCTTCTTGGCTGAATGTGGAGAGAGAGAAGTGGACGAATCATTTTAAGACCTTGTGAGCTATGGTGTTTCCTTCTGGTTTGTTCTGGAAAGGGCAAAGACATGGCCCTCACAGTCATCTGGGACCAAACACAAAATAGCCCCCTGGAAGCATCCCCTAAGGCCTACAAAAGAGAGGGACCCACGGAGAGTGCTAGCCTGTTCCAGGGCCTCACGCCCACACTGTGGAAGCACAGAGGGTTTCTCTATACAGGAATATGGATCTCCCAAGGCCCCGCCCTGAAGAGGTGCATTCTTAAGGAGAGGGCTTGATAGGCCCCCTACCCGCTATGAGCAAAACCTCTTCATATCAGCCCATCCCAGTTTCCCTGCTACAAACTCATTCCACTAACAACTCAAAAAAAAAAAAAAAAATGTTGTACCATGATATGTGCCTCCCCCGGGAGAAGAACAAGGGTCAGTGTTATGTTCCGAGTCATCGATGTCACAGGCTTCCGTCATGGCTCTAAGTTAATTACCAAATGACAGTTCTCCTCTGCTAAAGGCATTAGCAGACTAGCTCTAATTGAGATGTCTAGAGCCACGTGCCCACATATCCAGGGTGCCTGCCCCAGACAGAAACTAAAGCTTGATATGGCGGAAGTTACCAAGAGTTGAAGCTTATGCAGAGGCGCGCTCACAGGGAGAGAGCGCTTTCCCAGTTGAATGAACTGTCAAGAATGGAATCCTTAGAGGAACCCCTTCAAACCTTCTGTACAATTCCTGGGTAGACCAGCATGCTTTTTTTTAAAAAAAAGACAGTTCTATGCAGCCCTAGCTGCAAACTCAAGGTCTCTCTCCTACCTCAGTCTCCTAGGAGCTAGGATTTCAGGCATGGACTACTACTGCCTGGCTTCTTTTCGGGTGAGGTAGAAGGGGGTGTCTTCTGTAGACTAATCTGACTTGAGAGCAGAGGCAAAAGAGGCTACCTTGTAAGATATAGTTAGAAGACAAAGATCAACCTTGTTCTCAAATCCCTTAACTAGTGAAAAAGGAAACATATGGATTCACTCTCTGGTTCTCCAGTGTATTTTTCATTGCTTCCAAACTTGGGAAATGACAAGTATTAGTCCCCAAAACCAACATTACAAGTGACAGGAAAAGCCCTTCATGTGTAGCAAGCTGTCTCCCACCCAATATACGTTGACTCATGACAACCGTGGTGAGGGGTGTATCTTTGGAGAAAGATGTCACCTTATTATTATTAAGGAAATGCAAGCCAGGTATGGCGGTACACGCCTGTAATTCCAGCACGGAGGTGGTAGACGCAAGAAATCAAGAGTTTAAGGTCATCCTCAGCTCCATATTGAGCCTGAGGCCACCCAGGGTTATCTGAGACCCTGTGGCAGGAGATGGAAAGACAAACCCAAGAAACCAAATGTCACGCCCAAGACAGCAGAACTAGGAAGAGCTCAGACCCATGTCTTCCGTCTCCAAGCCCAGATTCCTCTCACAACCCCACACCCTTCTTAAGTCACAGCCCTTGCAGTAGAAGATTGCAGCGCCCCCTGGAGAACATGTGGCGATCCCAATGGGTTTCTTCTAACACCCTTGTCAGCTTCAGCCAGTGACCTCCTCCAGCCGTCCTCTTGTGATGTACCTTAGTTAGTTTTAGTGGCCTGGTGTTTGGTCATGTTGTCCCCACCCCCTCCAAACAGCGACTCTGAAGTCAGGCATTGGCTGGGCAATATTTGGGAAGGAATTATTGTCACCTAAAGGCACAGGGCCTTTTTTTTTTTTTTTTTTTTTTGGTTGTTATTTTATTTTATTTTATTTTTATTTTTTGGCTCAGAAGCTCTGGTTGTGCCATCCTTATGTCTATATTTTTTTAGAAATTCTAGGTTATTATAGAAACTGTGAAAAAAGGATGGGCAAAAGAAATCTGGCTCCCAATGTAGCAACCACTTCGGTGTTTCTTGGATTATCTTTGCCTCCACCCATCCCTCAACATATGCCACACCTGCCGCTGATGCTGAATGAGGCTCCTGCCCTTGTGAGGGAGCTCCTGGAGGATGGGAGAAGTGTCATGTTGCCGCTGGCCCTCCTCCTCATCTGGTTGATTCTGGGTACCAGCTGGGTCTGAGACGTAATGTGAGGAAAAGCCATGCAGAATGGTGGTGGATAGCTAACATTTTCAGTGTGAGGTGCCCCCACCCCGCAGACTTCCTTCTCATGTTCTCCATTAGCAGGCCAGTCTTCCACTGACCTTAGAAACCCACCATATGCTCAGCTCAGGGGTTCCTGCCGAGTTTCTGTGGATGTCCTCAAGGAGTCTGATTCACCTTCCTGTAAGCCTTCAGCACTGAAAGCCTTCCTGCCACAGAATGCTCACCCAGAACTGGAACAGGGCAGCTGACTTGACTCTTTGGGTAATGGTCTGGGCCCAGACTCTACCACAGAGCTGGTGTTACTGGTACAGATTAAGGTTGAATATTCTAGACCCTCGTGGATATCGCAGGTGTGATATCGCCAGCAGCACCATCTGCCGCCATGGTCTCAGCTTTCCACATCTGCAGTGCCCTGCCTCGATGTGTGTGCCACCCAGCTCACTATTCCTTTGGTGTGCAGTATTTGATAAGCACAAATGACTTCTTCTTTCCTTCCTTCTTTTTTTCTCTCTCTTCTTTTTTCTATTGCTTTTTTTTTTTTTTTTTTTAATTCCTTCAAGCGGTTAATAAGATTCAGTGAAGAGAAAGGAAATAAATATTTCCCAGTTAGGTTTGCTGGTGCACACCTGTAATCCCAGCACGCAGGAAGCCAAGGCAAGAAGAGTGTGGCTTTCAGGCCATAGCAATAACCTGTCTCAAAAACCAGCCAAAGGTATTAGAAATATTAAAAAGTAAATTAAGAAATTATAAAACATCGTTGAGTTCAGCATTGTTATAAACATATGAGGAGATGGAGAATTCTTTGAACCATCTTCACTCTTAGAGTTACAGCTCATAATTTTTTAATTTTTATTTTTCGAGGCAGGATTTCACTGTGTAGCCTTGGCTGTCCTAGACTCACTTTGTAGACCAGGCTGGCCTCGAACTCACAGTGATCCGCCTGCCTCTGCCTCCCAAGTGCTGGGATTAAAGGCGTGTGCCACCACGCCTGGCACAGCTCATAATAATATGGATCGTTTACATCACAGTTTTGATTTGCTATTCAATAAATTTCCCATGTAGAGTAAAAGTCCTCGGAGACCCACTGGATAGTAGTCTGTAAGCGCCAATGGTTTGACAGTTGAGGAATTGCACACATCTTGAAAAAAACCCCTTGATTGGCCCCTGAGACTTTCTCTACACAATTTGTCACATGCACAGGGTCTGAAACTTAGCATTGGCTACATTCATTGTACATAATTATCAATATCATAAAAACTCTGGAGAAAGAAGCCACATCTTAGTGATGTGTTTTCAAGTTCATCAAAAGCACCTACACTAATGAAATCGACGGAGTTTTCTGTTGCCATGCCTACTCTGTTGCCATGGCTACTCTGTTGCCATGCAGGATAGCCCTGAGCATCCTTTTCCTGCAACTGATGACATTTCAGACTATGGACTCACCTATCAAAGGCTCCATTTTCTTATATTCTCTTTTGTACTAAATACGTTTTCTTTTAAGTAATAAAGAGCTCTTAAGCTCACAGTTATGTGAGTGATTAATGTGTGTGCGGTAGAAAGCTTTAATAAGAAAAATAAATTTTAGTGTATGAAAAATACAGTAGCTATATATATTTAAGCCTCAAAAATGATGCCTTCTTGGAGTGCCAGTACAGTGATCTAGAAATAGAAGCCTAAGTTTCATGTGTATATGTACACAGGACTGTGTTACATGGCAAGCTTCTAACACATTATACTCCTGGTGTCGGCCAGTCCACTTGTGCAAACGGTTAGCAGTAGTTCATCATTGGAATTTTTCAGTATGTTTTCAAATGGATGTGTAATGGGTATGGCCAGACTACAGTATGCTTTGGGCCTTTCCTGCTTCTGTAAGGTGTCCTGACCGCAAGTGGGATGGGCTAAAGCATTATTCTGAACCCTAACCGCAAGGGGGAGGAAAAGGGGTGGGGGGGGGGGGAACAGGAGGGGAGGGGGAGAGAGAGAGAGAGGTAGGGAGGGAGGGAGAAAGGGAGGAAAGGGAGGGTACCATCTTCTGGACCCTGATAATACTTTGCTTCTCAGGTATTTTTTTCCATTTTTCTCTCTCATCTTGAAAAACAGGTTTATTTGTCTTAGAGTCATTGGTTTAAAAATCACAGAGCAGATTCCTGGGGCAAGAAGCCCTGAGCTTTTGTTCGCTTGTTTACTTGAAGGACTTATTATTGACTATGCAACCCTACTGAGTCGTAGTAGTGGGCTGGTGACCTTCCAGGATAGAAGTCAGTGCACAGCCAGCAATTTCCATAGCACTGGCTCAGATCAGCCAAGACATGCATGCATTCAATCAGCAATATTTGAGTGTCTTTATAGGCTACGTATGAAACTCTGGGTGTGTCCTTGTAAGTTTAAACCAATCAGTTCTTAACCTAAAGAGAAACTCATCTTTAAAAGTTATCCTTTTCCAAAGCAAATTTTCATAGGCATTTATAAGAACTTACTATGGAGCTTCAGCAAGAAGGTAGGGTCTCTTAAAACATTCATGCCAGGCACACTTTAATCCAAGTATTATAGAGGCAGAGGTAGGAGGATCTCTGATGAGTTCAACACTACCCTGGTCTACATAGCAAGTTCTAGACCAGACAGAACTACATAGAAAGACTATCTCATGAAAAAGAAATTTTAAAGTTGTTAAAGCTTCATACAACCAACCAGTAGATTTTGTTGTTGCTATTGTTTGGGTTTTGTTTTGTTTTGTTTGTCAGTAGACCATTGACTATAACACCAAGACCACCATAGCCTAAATTAAGAACAATTCTTTCCTTTTTTAAGTTCAATTTTACTTGTTTAATTTATAGCATGCGTGTGTGTGTGTGTGTGTGTGTGTGTGTGTGTGTGTGTGTGTACATGTGTGCCACGGTGTGTCTGGAGATCAGAGGACAACTATTGGTTGCCCTCTCCAGCTGCCCTGTGGGATCCAAGGATCCAACTTGGGTTGTCAGGCCTGCACAGAACCTCAACCTGCTGCGCCATCTCTCCAGCCCATAAAGGTTTGTTTCTTACTCACAAGTTCCAGTTCTGACTGCCTCTGAGATGTCTTCAGGAACTGAGACTTCCTCTGTCTCATGATCCTGCCCTCCTCTATGCTTGACCTCGAGATCGTGACAGAAACAGGAGAGATGCCACATTTGTCTCCTCCCTAGCCTTGAGGTGGTGCACTAAATATCTGCTCCACCATGTGGCTCTGATGGCATGCTCTCTCCAGGCTTGGCATCTTCTTCCCAAGAACAAATCTGCTATGAGAGGGAAATGCAGTTCATGAGTAAAAGCCTAGTAATTTCTGTATTCTTCGCATTAATCATAAGACTCTTGCTAAAGAGTAACTAATAAAACGAGACAGCTTGCCAAGTGCTGAACTTGCTGACAGCCTGTGGCATGAAGAGAAATTAAGTCCGTCGACGTGTCTCTCAGACACAGCAAGTTCTAATCCGGTTGCCATGGAGCTCCTAAGCACTGTATCACTACAATGGCTTTCTATTGCCGAGTTCTGTTGCCATCACTGTCATCATCACTGTGTCTCCTGGTGTGGGTGGGTATCCTGGAAATCCGTGAATGAGTGATCGGAAACACCTTAATTTCAAGTTTTGACAGACTCGTAGGGTAAATATTACTTTTTCTGCAGTTGAGAAGGAAATTGTGAGACACTCCAACTCTGCTGTATGTTATTGAAAGAATGGGAGAAGTGGGAAGTGTGGGGTGAATGGAGCCCAATCGAAAATCATCCCTGTCGCATGCTGCCCAGCACAGGGGCAGCACTTGCATTGCCGGCTGTGGTAACGGCTCTCCTGAAGTTACATGACTAGTCAATGGAAGGCCTGAATGAAAATTTCAGAAGATGAATAATTAGAAAAGCGGCAGCCCATGGTGTTGGAACCAAAAGCTCGCTCTGCTGGTAACTAACTTCCTTCTAGGTTTTGCTGATGTTAGCTCTGATCTAGCCTTTTCTTTGTTGGCCTTCCTGCTTAGATAGGAGAGTGTCCTGAGATTTGGGAGCCCAAGAACCACACAGCTCTGAGGTGGGATCAATGTCCCTATGTAAGGGCATCCTGAGACACGGAAGCCCAGGAACCACACAGCTCTGAGAGGAGGTGGTCTCAGCAGAGGCGTCGCAACACCCAAGGGAGGGTTTCCCCAACTCCAGCTGACCTGGCTCCCTCTTCAGCCATTGCAGCTCCCAGGGGAAGGTATCCTCAGCTGAGCTGAGGAGGGCAGGAGACTCAGGTCCTCTCCTTTGCTTCTCTTCTGGGCTTCTTTTGATGAGAGAGTCACACCAGGCAGCATATCTCTTAAAAGATATGTATCTGGAGGACGAATCCAGGAGTGGCTGCCGCTGCTCCCAGGAGAAGACAGCAGAGAACTGAGCAGACATAGCTTTTATATAGGCTTTCTTAGAGAGCAGAGTTTTCTAGGGCAGAGATTTCCAGAGTGAGGATTGGTGGGAGTTCAAGCCCTGAGTTTGGGAGAGTTTAGGGATTGCCAGGTTTCCCTGTTCAGGAACTGGTCAATTCTCCTGCTCAGGGATTCAGGGATTGGTGAGTTTTTGTTCGGACTTTTCACCTAAAGTTAGCATGGTCTGGGAGGGATCCCACTGAGGGGGTAAAGATGGCCTTTGTGTGATAGTTGAGGCTGGAACTGCCATTATGACAGAGCGTATAGGGAGGGGCTTATTAATTCATGACTCAAGGGGGTTAACCCAGACTTGAACTCTAAGCTGAAAGAAACAACATTACTTATCTAACTATGAACTTACACTAAGAGGTCAGATTTCTGGTACTGGTCCCTGGTTGACAGTGCCTAACCACGTAAAGCTTTCTGCTTTAGGGGGAACGGCTAGTTTATACATTGTTGCCACAGAGACAGCCCTGGAGCTCACAGACTGGTTACAGTTGGAAGGGCCCCCTTCCCCAAGTTCCCTGTCAGCAGCAGCCATGACTGAGGCCTTGGGTGCTGCTGTTTTCTCTGTGATATCAGCTTCTCAGTTTCTCCAGACTTGTGATCTCAGGTCCCAGGGCTGTGGAGATTTAACCTCAGCCGCTCTGGAATCCTGAGGTGTTTGTTACCTTCTGGAGGTGTAGAGAGACCAGCAGCACAGCCTGAAGAGGGACGCTCCTTTCAGGGACCACAGGGGGCAGCACCCAAGGGGAAATGAAGAGGAGGCATCCGGAGGAAAGATTCAGGGGGAGCCCAGAAGCAAAACTTGAAGCAGCCCGACCTGGCTGCGGAAATCCATCAGGCAAAGGAAACAGTTTGCAAAGTATACAAGGTTAACAAAGGGAGTTCTGATAGCCTTCCTGCCTGTGAATGGTCAACTGGCAGAAAGCTTTGCATCACAGCAACTATTGTAGGATTCTATGGATAGATGGACAGCCAAGAGCTGATTGCATTGTAGGAAGAGGGAGTACCAATAGATGGTGACAGGGGCATAGATAGCGTCCTGCTCTCTTGAGAACCATGTGGATGAGTGGGAAACCTCTATGACCTCTAGTCACTCATCTGAAAGAAGGGGGTTTAGACAAGATCTCTGTATCCATCCATGACTACAGAGAACCTCACTGAAGAAAGTAGGGCTCTGCCTAAGAAATACAGTTCTGTGGTAGCTCATGGGAAAACCAAATCATCTGGAAGTCAGAAGTGTTGGATTCTAGCTCTGCCTCAGTGGACCCATTTATAATGCGCCTTCATTTATTCACCTGCATTAATCAGAGTTTCTAGAGGAAATGAACCAATAGAATGACTGTTAAAGGAGGGTGGTGAGATGGGCTGCGCGATGCCTTCTGGGTATTCTAACAGTGGCGGGATGTATACAAGAGAGGCTGAGAACCTGGTAGCACCTCAGTGCACAGGGCTGGATACCTCAGTATTCTAGTGTGATGCCAAAGGTCTAGAAGATTCCTGGAGATACACTGGCCTTCAGTCCAGGCCGGGAGCTGAAGAGGCTAGGCTGTGGTGTAGTAGCAGTGGCAGGCAGCTCAGCAGCAAGACAAATATGGTAGGTGACCTCATTGCTAAGCTGTGAACACAAGCTGGGCGTAGTGGCACACGCCTTTAATCCCAGCACTCAGGAGGCAGAAGCAGGTAGATCGTTGTAAGTTCGAGGCCAGCCTCATCTACAAAGCGAGCCCAGGACAGCTCTTGAAAACCAAATTTTTTTTTAAAAAGCTGTGAAGACAGCCTGGCAAAAGCATTTCCCCAGGCCTCTTTGTATCTGGGCCATTCTGAGAAGGCGCTGCCTGCACTGAGGGTAGGTCTTGTGACTTCCATTAACCTAACCAAGAAAACACCTCACAGGTATGCCCAGAGGTTCGCTTGCCTCATGGATGACTCTCCTACCATCATGTCTAGTCTACGAAAAGAACACCAAGTAACTTGCAAAGTTGTTTCTTCTGCTAAAACGAGTACTGTGGAGAAACAAAAAATGTTGACCTGGGTGTCATCAGATCTACACACTGGGGGTTGCTTAAAAATAATAGTAACTCAAGGAGTCTAAGTAAAAAAAAAGAAAAAAATAGCATGAGGTCTTCAATAGTTAGCCTTCCCTGCAGTTGCTGTTTAGGAAGCTCTGTACCTTTCCAGATGTGGCCAGAGTCGTGCAGAAAACTAAAGCATAGGCTAGGTGAACTCTACTCTGGCTACAGGAGGAGTCCTCAATGTCACTCATTAATTTCACATTTTTTTCATTATTGATGACGTTACTGCTAGTTGGCTGTTAGTCAGCGTAAGAAATGTGCTCCCTTGGTACCTGGTGTATGTCGCTCGGCTGTAGTCATTATGAATTTAAGTTTTTGTGGGTTTTGTTTTTTAAGACATTAATAGGCCTGACCTCACAGAGCTTCTGGTAAGTTCTACAAAGTGCAGGAAGTAACCCATTAGAAATGTGAAAGACTACATTATAAAAATGAGCACAGCACCAATGGGAGTCACAAGCAGGTCTGTGAAGGAAAAAAATGTGTCATTTTCCTGTAAAGGACATGCAAGGACATTTGCTGAGTATCTGCGGGTTAAATGACTGTCTAGGAGAAGATGGTGCCTGTGACTGGGGAAGCCAGTGAGCAGACCTGGCAGTGGCTGTGATTGTGACTTTGTCACAGCTGGAACCTTTGTTGAGCAGCTGTAGCCATGTATATACACCCACCCACCCCCACATCTTGGTTTTTAGTACATGTTAACTATGCCATGCGAGTAACTATAGAAAGTTACTAAATAGACAATGTTCCTGTGGGCTAGCCTGAGGACCAGCTAACATATATGAAGAAGATGAACTGACAGATCCAGCTGAGGTCCCAGCCACATCGACATAAGTCACTTGAGTCTACTTTATCTTGAGACCAGCCAGAAATGTTAGGGAGGTATTCTCAAGTAAGCAGCCTCCAGACAGTTATGGATGAACTTCAACCGTGTATGAGGTCTCACCAAAAAGTAACCTGCTATATAAGGAAATAGGCTGAGATGTGTATGGGTCAGTCAAATAAAGGCTGGATTGACTGATGATAGTTGATTAACTGACTACCTTGTTTTAAAAGCATCAGATGTGCCAGGCATGGTGGCTCACACCTTTAATTTCAGTACTTGAGACAACGTCAGGTGGTCTACAGAGTGAGTTCTAGGCCATCCTGGGCTACAGAAAGAATCCCTGTATTAAAAAATACAAAAAGAGAGAGGGGAGGAGGAAGAGGGAGGAGGGAAAGAGAGAGACGGAGACAGACCGAGACAGAGACAGAGACAGAGAAAACACCTTCAGAGTCTGGAATTAATTACCAGCTACCAAACCTATAACATATTGTCCAACCATGGCACTGAAACTTGGAGGAACTGAAAAAAAAATTTTTAAGTTCCTTGTATCATTCAAGAAAATGGAAAATTCATAGATTTTCTTAGACAAAGTGATATTGCCGCAATGGTAGCAAAATTACAATGGAACTGCTAAAATGTTAGAAATACTATTCATGAATCCCAAACTAGTAAAATCTACTTACCAGAATAAGAATAGCAGAATATGTTCAGAGTGCACAAGAACATAAGAAGGGAGAACATGGGCCAGAGAGAAGACTGGATAAATAGGACCATGTAAAAATAACCCCAAATATCAAAAAAGTACAATAAATGTAAATGAACCAAACCAACCAATTAAGTGCCCCGCTACCCAATTTATGAAAATATGCCTTAGAGGGGAAAAAAAGAGAAAAGAATGAAAGGTGGGAGTTCCTCAGTCTTATTGATGACCACAGTTGTAGTATTACAGCTGGTCAGGAGAGATGATTGAACATAATGTTTACAAAGTACACCATGTCTGTGTCTGTCACTTTCTTTATGTCAAAATGCCTACAAGGCACACCACACCTGCTGCTTACCTGTCTCTAGGGCAGAGGCAACTGGAAATCCTTATTGCTATCTTTCTGAGGCCGTGTCTTTTAATATTCATGACATGGGGCTTCTAGACAGTTCCTGTGTTATACGGCAGCACCTCCTCCACAACCCAAGATGTCACACGCTGGTGAGGAATGAAGTGCCCATGGGCTTGTTTAACTGTAGCCTCGTAAGCCATCCCAGAGTCCCAGGAGATGAGGCAGCAGCATCAAGAACTTATCAAAGTGATTCATCTCCATTGCTGTGGACAGATTACGTTCTCGTTCTGTCACTGAGAGTTTATAGCCAGCCTCTCAGGCATTGCAAATGTATTATTAATAATCTCTAGGAAAGCAGGGCATTGGTGCCTGGTTTTGGAGCATTGCTTGAACAGTGGCGCCTGGGTTCATAATAACAGTGTCTCTGGCAACTTGGTCTTCTTGAAACACAGTCTGAAGAAGTATTGTTTCTCCTTCCTATTCTTAGACTTCACTACATCCTTTATTTGATAATGTGTTAAAGCTTGCATTGACAGATTAGGCTGGAGATGATGATGATGATGATGATGATGATGATGATGCTGATGATGATGATGCTGATGATGATGGTGATGATGATGATGATGATGATGATGATGATGATGATAATAATAATAATAATAATAATAATAAAAACTTTGATCTGCCTCTGCCCTCCTCCTCTCTGAGAGCCATTATTGAATAAAGAGACATCTGACTTGAGATAGACTTTAGAAATGGGGTTGGTTTGTTGATGTAGAATGGGGAGTCCCTGCTAGGAAGCTGTAAACTGGGCAGAATGACGCGATTGGTGAGGTAAGTGCAGGGGCTTTGCCTGCAAGTGTGGTGCCCTGTGTGCTGGGCACCCAGCAGTGAGCAGTACCCCTCTTGTAAGAAATCAGTGGTCCTGGCAGCCTTTACCTGCGTGAGGGAAGATCCGGTAAGGAAGAGAGAGATCTCTATTTGAGGAGTTGCTCTCATATCTTCCTGGGGACCTTACAGGGAAAGGGGATGGGTGGAGCAGGTCTCAAGCCTCTTAGCTCCCTAGTGAAAATCCACTCACGCCTGCTATATGTTAAATGTTTGTGTCTCCCTTCCAACTCACCTGGTAAAACAAATAAGATAAAAATTTTCATACAATATATTTTTAATTAGAATATTATTTTTATTGTATGTACATTGGTGTTTTGCCTGTATGTAGGTTTGTGTGAGGGTGTCAGGTCCCCCTCAAACTGGAGTTACAGACAGGTGTGTGCTGGAAATTGAACCCAGGTCCTCTGAAAGAGCAGCCAGCACTCTTAACTGCTGAAGTGGGGCCGTTGGGAAGTGAGTATGAACTGTGAGGGTGGAGCCTTCACACTGGCTTTAGTGCCATTACTACTACAGGGGCCCAAAAAGCTCCCTCAACCCTCCTGCTGTGGTGTGACAGTGAGAAGACAGTGTCCTCAGCCACCAGAGAAAAGTTATCTGAGAATGAAACTCCCATTCCCGCTTTCCAGACCTTCTTGGATTCTTGGATCTAATAAACTGTACCGGCAGTGCCAACAACAGGAACCTGTGGGAGGCCATATGCTACAGAAGAGCATGCATTTTCTATTCCTGACACTACTGTTTCCTAGCTAGGAAACCTTTGATTCACTTCCTGCATTGTTAAGTGGGAGGAAGCATACACCTGGGACGGCATTGAACCAGTGGTGGCAAAGGTCTGCACAGTGAGGTCCAGGGTGTCTGCTGTTCTTTCACCCCACCACCACCACGCTCTTCTGGCTCCCCTGTTCTGTTGAGGAAGGTAGGGTTTTGTGGCAGGTGCCCAATAATTTGGAGTCAACTTCTTTGCACTGTCAGGGCCTTGTTATTGAGCAGAAAGCCCTGCTAGTCACAGGGCAGGGCCTCAGGAGGGACTTTGTTGCTTTAGGAATTATTCTGAGAGAAAAGATTTAACCTTCCAGTTGCTGTGAAGGGAGCATCTGCTGACTTCTGCTTCCGTGTGCCTTGGGAGACATTAGGAGAATCCAAGTGTGAGACTGGGAGATGGAAACTTCTCCCTTCGTCTTTTGTGCTATGAAGATAATGGATATTCTTAGTGCGGCAGGCTTGAATAAGCAGCTGTTTCCTTCTTCCTGCTTCTTTCTTGGCTCTCCTTCGCTTACCTCCTCCTTCATTTATTTTGTCTCTTAAAATGAGCATACAAAGTAATGGCTTTCCTGTGGGATTTCGTATTGTTTGAGTTACCCGTCATTTGACCTGGTCTCTACTCTGTCCTTTACCATAACTTTTTCACACAGGATAGGAAGCATACTCACATTTCTCCCAGTCTCCAGGGGCACCTGCCTGGCACTTACTGCATCCCTGCTGTTGGGTCAAGGTCCTCAAAGTCGGTGCCGTGATGACTTTGCGCTCTGGCAGGGATGCTCTGGTTCAGTACTCACGGTTCCGCAGCCTGGGGTGAGATGCCACCCTGTGCATTCTGAGGGCAGTATTTACGGTGATGTGAAACCCCTCTAACGGAGTTCCAGAAGAATTGCTCCCTTATAAAACACTTGAGGAGACACCAAAGGAAGCTATTGAGAAGTGACCCATCCTGACGTTGTGGACTCTCCCCCTCCTCCTTGGCTCAGTTGTGGGGTGCTTAAAAGCACAGCTTCATAGCTTTATTTTAGCAGTAGGTAGTGCGACATTCCTCCTGTGCAGACGAGGAGGCAGAGACCCCGTGAGGTTAGGTCATATACTTGGGTTAAGCTGGCCACAAGTGAACAGGAGAATCAGTCTTCACGCCCGGCCTCTGACTTCAAGCTCAGGATTCCCTCGGCTACTCTATGCCAGCACTCACGGGGAACGGGTTACCAAAAAGGGTACGCAAGGTCTTGCAAGGAAAGAGCATGTTTGAGACCTGATGTAGGAGCTGGTGACCACGTAGAAAGACACTTTACCATTGGTGAAAAGAAAGGTCTCCAAAGCCAGGCATGGTGGCACACGCCTGTAATCGCAGCACTTGGGGAGACAGAGGCAGGCAGATCTCTGTGAGTTCAAGACCAGCCTGGTCTACAAAGCAAGTTCAGGACAGGCAAGGCTACACAGAGAAGCCCTGTCTCGAAAAGCCATAAAAAATAAAAGTCTCCAGTACCCCAAAAGTCGGTATGACTTTTGATAACAACATAAGCCTCAGAGGAGTGGGCCTGACACAGGAGCTGAGTACTGTAAGTGGTCCAGACGACAAGGAGGAGGCAGGAGCTCCTAGGTTGAATGGAACAGGTTGGTTCCCACATAAGGTTCTATGGCTCCTTGGGAGACAGTCCAGGAAAGAACCTTCTGATCCCAGTGTCAAAGAGATTTAGAACTGATTTTGTGGACACAGTGGCTCAGGGAGACTCCTGCCGGGTAGGACAGGATGGCAGCATATCCACTGGTATACACCTTGAGTTCGCCACTGGGGGCCTGCCTCATACCTTAGTCCAGTTCACAAGCCTGCCTTCACTGTTGCTTGTAAACCACCCACCAGCTCTTGTTTATTGCTCAGTAAGAATTTCAGGAAGTACCTACTAAATGCTCATATTGTTCGGTACAATTTTCAGGAAGTACCTACTGCATGGTCAACATTATTCTAACGACTAAGGTCTGTGAGAGCGAGCCCTGTAGCTTGTAAACTATCAGGGAACTAGAAAATAATAATAATTTAAAAATTAAGTTAGGAGATCGCCACTATGGAGAGAATTGATAATGTTATTGGTATAGCAAGTGGCTGGTCATCCTCAAGTGTGTGATCAAGAAAGGCATCCCAGGGCACATGGTTTGAGGCTGAAACACGAGTGACGGAAGGTAGCCTTCCCTGCCAGGAGTTAGGAAAGAACCTTCTAGATAAAAGAATACCATGAACAAAGCCCCAGGTGCGATATGTCTGGGTTTGGTGAAGAACAGAAAGAGTTGGTGTGGCTGGAACACAGTGAGACGACCTGGGTATGAACCACTGGGTATGCAGGATGTGGATGGGAGGGGCTGTTTGGGTTTTAAATACAGATAAAGGAGAAGGCATGCTGGTAGATTTCATTGTCAACTGGAATGGATTGAGAAGGCCCTAGGGCATTAGCAGGGCACACCTCCGGAGGATGTGTCTGTGAGGATGTTTCCAGACAGAGGTAACTAAGGGAGGAGGGCTTAGGACACACCCATGTCCTTGTAGGAGTCTTTCCAAGCAGACCACCATAACATCACACCTCTCCAGAGTAGACATGGCTTGTGTTGCTCATGTTCTGTCTACAGTGGGGAAAATACAGACCACTTCCCTGAGAGAAGCAGGGCGTTTGCATGCACTCTTTGTGACTGAGCACCTGTGACTGTTCTGGTCATGCCCTCACTCACCTCAGACTGACAGTCCAGGTGTACTAGAAACAGAAGTAGAGAAGGCTCTTCAGACAGGGCCTAGGATTCCTACAAACACTGCAGGCATCCTCGCTGTGTCTCCTGGCCACCATGAGGTGACCTGCTCCATCACACTCTCCCCCACCGTGATGGACCAAAGCCTTCAGGAACTACGAGGCATAGTAAACAACTCTTTCCTTCTGTTGTTTTTGCTAGGCATTTCATCACAGCACCAGAAAGCCTGACTACTTATTGTAGTTGTTGGAAAATTACAGAGAGACAATATTTCAAAAATAGAACTGGCCACTTTGTGTAACCATTATATTGATTATAGAAGTTTAGAATCATGATGGCATTTATGGAAGCGGCTACAGTGTTCACAGTGGTCAGGTCCAGCAAGTTGGACCAGTGTGGTAGTCATGGAGATGAAACACAAGGTCAGGAAGCATTTTGGCCAAATCCTCTTCATGGGCAAGATTTGCTCCTTCATGGCTTGGGTGACCCTGAGCCAAGTTCAGTCAGCCCTCACAGTCATCCAGGTAAAGGTGGCCCCAAGCAGAAAGGTTTTAGGTCCACAGTTCCCCGTGAGTTACTCAGGGTGCTTGTCCCTAATTGAGTTTATAATGACAGGGATGTGTAAACATTTGGTGATCTCAGTGTGGCTGCCTAGAACAGCATCTGTGATCCTCGGGGAGTTGGAACAAAGGAATAGTAAGAAATCATAAGGTAAAACTAGGTCTCTCTCTGTCTCTCTGTCTCTCTCTCTCTCTTCTCTTCTCTTTTCTCTTCTCTCTCTCTCTTTGTCCTCCCCATCTGTCTGTCCCTGTCTCTCTCTGTCTTTCTGTGTCTCTCTGTCTCTCTCTCTGTGTCTCTCTGTCTCTGTGTCTCTCTGCCTCTCTGTCTCTGTCTCTGTCTCTGTCTCTCTGTCTCTGTGTCTCTCTGCCTCTCTGTCTCTGTCTCTGTCTCTCTCTGTGTGTGTCTCTGTCTCTGTCTCTCTCTGTGTGTGTCTCTGTCTCTGTCTCTCTCTGTCTCTGTCTCTCTCTCTCCCCTATCTCCTCCCTCTCCCCTATCCTGTCTCCCTCTCTCTGAATGTGGGACTGGTTTTATTCACTCCTCATTCATTAAATATGTAATAACTTCTTCTGGGTCTTTTGGACATCCTTTCGTGTCAGTAGCAGATGCAACAGACCTTTACTAAGCCCTTTCTGAGTGGCCTGCACAGAAACGATTCAGACCATTGCATTACTGTGTTCCAGAAACCAAGACAGACCTCTCCACTCTTTGCGCACCCATCCCTGACACTTACTAGTACCCCATGGCAGAAGCTATTCCTGGCATCCGGGGGCATCTAGGCGCTCTATTCTCCCCTTTCCCAAGATCCAAGCTACGTTAACTGATCGATCACTGAATGTTGGCACTTTCAGAAACTGTTAATTCTAATAAACACTGACGGAGGATTGAAGCCTAAACATTTTAATGAAGCCACAAAACAAGACACCACAGCAGCTTTCTTTGTCCCTACAGAACATTCTCCAAAGGTGGCAGGTTTCCCGTGGGGTCACAGCAGCTGCCTCAGGCAGCCACGTGCTTGCCCAGCCAAGGTGGATACCTTAGGCCAGCTCAGTGTGGCTTGGATCCCGGCATGTGTGTGTTGTGTTCCTGCCTTGCTTTAGACTCTACCCTGATCGTTTTGAGCTTTACATGTCAGAAGCCAAGCCCTACGAACAGATATATCCATCTTATTTACCACTCAGGTCATGTCCAGGTCACTCCCTAGCCTTGATTCAGGAAGCCTCACACTCCCATCCTGGAATTCTGCTGCTGTTGTCATATACGGTAGAGGAGCAAGTGTCTTATCTATGGGCCAGATTCCCCTTCCTTTCATTTATTTTTTTTCCAAATGTCTTGAAATATTCACTTTTAATCTCATACTTATTACAGTCTCTGTGGGCTCGGTGGAGCTCAGTTTCAGCATATTGCATCTGTTCTATATGCTGTCATGTTTTATTTAAGGGGAATTATTATAAAGTGGGACACGCACAAGCTCTGCAGATTACCAAGGAGGACACCCTCTGGGCAGATTCTTCCCTGAACTGCATCCGTCTCATGACCTCCTCCCACTTTCATTTACAGAACATCTGTATACCAAGCATCACCATGGTAACAGAAAGACTGTTTGGGCAAAAATGGGAGACAGACAGCACTGAGCTTGCAGCTTCACTGGTGAGCCTACCAATCAGGATGCAGAATATGAAGAAAGCGGGGAACCCTGGCCATAGTTTATCAACTGTCTGTACTGATAAGCATGTTAGAGTGTGTGTAGGTGCCTGAGAGTTCAAATCATCTGGTACTTAGTAAGCCCCCACTGTGCACCAGATCCTACTAGGTGTTAGGAATGCATACAGAAGATACAGTTGCTGCCTTCAAAGAATTTGCATTTTAGTATTTGTACCCTTTTCATTCAGAAAAGGTTATTCTGGGGGAAATTTTGAGAAATTTTCAAATAGAATCCTTGTCTTCCAGACATCTTTTTTTTTTTTTTTTCTCAGTACTTTTGAGAGAATGTACCTTTGGGTTTCAAGAATAATGTGATTTTTTTTTTCCCCTGAATACCCTGCCAATGAGACAAAAATAGTGGCTTCCCTTGGGAATAAGCAAGCCTTCCGTGAATGGGGAGTTCTTTGCTGGTGGGAGGTTATAAACAGTGGTTTCTAACAAATTGTATTTCAGTTCTTTGTCCCCCTGGGAAGATCCTGACCTGTTCAGGTCACCCAGGTGAAGGTAGGAGCACAGGAGTTACAAGAACTGGGCAGCCTGTGTGACGAAGCTGTGCATGCTCCAGGTTTCTTGCAAAAGATCACCAAGAAACAGTGATAGTAAATTAAAGTGAAGGAACTGGGGAAGCTGGGAAAGAAACTCACTTACTCTATTTTCTCCATGAAGCAAGTAAGGAGTGAGGAGCCTTTGTGCCTTCCTAAACAAAGTCACTGCTTAAATACATGCCACCAGTAGCACTGGGTGGCACTCTTCATTTTTATCACTCCACACACCTGGAGTTTAACACTGAGCCTCTGTGTCTGTGAGCACCACCCTCTTGCTCTTGACTGCTGGGAAAGGCAAAGGGAAGAGTTTTGGAATGGCGATGCATGGCGATTTTGATGGTGCTAACGAGTCTAAAGGATCGTGTTGGTTTTTTCAGTTGGCCATTCCTCCTAGCCCCAGGAAGGGTGTGCTTTTAAAAAAATTAATCAAGTGGTTCAGAATTTGCAATAGAAAAATGAAAATAAAATCGTTACCACCCCTGCCAGGAATTGCAAGTCTTCAGACAGTGCTGGGCACTGTTAGAGGGGAGTCACTCTGTCCTGCTAAAGACCACATGCCAAAGGGAATGTGACAGGAGATCCGCTGCAAAAAACATCACAAATGTATTCTTTTGTTTATCTCTTTTCTCAGGCCTAAGGCAAACTATATTTTGGAGTTATTGGTTTTGTCCATGGAGTTGTTCATTTGTTGTTCTACCAATGGGGCAATGGGGGGTGTGTCTCATGGGAGGGTCATGGGTCTGAAGTGAAAATTTGTGGAGTTGGATGTTCTCCTTTGGCAAAGCAGAGACTAGGCTTCTCTCCATAGAAGGCTCGCCTTGGAGCCATCTCCCAGTTGGACTGCATGCCTCAGCCATCCTTATTCTCCTGACTAGATTGCCCACGAGCAGAAACCACCTTTGTAGCAGCTTGTCTGGTTGGTTCATCCCACAGACTTGGAACTGTGGTTTCCCCAGCAGGGAGCTAGCTAGCTTAGGACAGAACTTTTGTCCGCAGGTGACCCTACCATTTTGTGGCAGCGATAACACCAATTCCGTCCCCAGCACGCCATTATATTCTGTTCCTGTCAGAGACGAACTCATCACGCGAAAAGGAAGCAGTGACATTCAAAGGCCATGTCTTGTCCCTTTGAACCATTTGTGACATAGGTATAGATTTGTGAAGAAAGGATGCGATGATGGATTTTCAAAGGAACCTACTACAAACAGACTCTGCCGAGGATGGTTGTCTGCAAAGCAGACAGAGCTGAAGTTACTAGTGTTGAGGGTGGGCAAGGTGATTGACTAGGATATGTGTGATTAAGGGCAGATGTGTGAATCAGGAACATCAGTGCAAGAGACAGAAATCGGTCTAGGCATATGGAGTGGAAATGGATCACATGTAAGGAATTGGATGATTCCAAAGCCATTGGACACAGCAGGGCAGTAAAAGTGAGGGACAGCAGAAGACCCAAGGACACATCCCTGCAGTGGCATTCCAGAAGCCAGAACCTACAGCTGCCAGCACCATAGCTACCTCTACACAACAGCAGCCGTAACCAAGATACTGCAGTGCTAACCACAGTCGCCTCGTGGCTGCTCCTTCTGATCATGTTTCCATGCCCTGCTCTGCCAGCCACAATGGAAGCAGGGCAGTGGCCTCTCACTCGCCGCCTTCCAGATCTCCCACAGCCAGGAGCACACATCCCGAGTGCACATCCAAGCCTGAGAAACAGAACCCTAAAGCTCTCTAGCTGCTCTGTCTAGAAAGAACTGAGATTGGAGCTGGGGCAAGGCCAGTTTTTATTATGTACCACAGCTGGATAGTAAATAGCCAGTGCCTGCTACAGCCTGTGTCCATGGCTCACTGCTGCTCTGGACAATCAATCAGACATTAGGCAGCCCCGCCCTGCTTTCCCAGCCTCTGTTTCTCAGAGCTGACCTTTAGCCAATGTTGGAGCACAAGGCACGAGCAGGTTGCCCATGGCTTATACAGCTTCACTTGGGCATGCCCGTTATCAGCCAGTTCAGAATTTATGAAATTGCGCTGTCCCATGTGGTATCCACTAGATATGTACAATTATTTAAATTAAGTTAAATTACAAAACTTTTAAGTAAAATTTAAGTTGCTCTACAGCGCCTGGTGTCTAGTGACCGCCATTTTGGGCAATGATTATATAATAAATTGTCACTGGTAGAAATTTTATTGGCTAAAATTATCTTAGTCTTTTTTTCTTTCTGATTCTTTGACAAAGCACCCTGATTTAAGGAAGAAAGGATTTGTTTTAGCTCACAGTTCATTGTGCAGTCCATCATAGGAAAGTCAAGGCAGCAAGAAAGAACCTGACATCTACAGTCAAGAGTAGAAAACAGTGAATTCATGCATGCTAGTGTCAGCTCTCTTTCTCTTAAACAACCCAGGGTACCCAGCCAAGTGGACAGTGCCACCCACAATGGGCGGTCTTCTCCCTCCAGTTAACATAATCAAGATAATCCACATAAACGGCCCATGGGCCAACCCAATCAGGGAATATGTCACCAACACTCCCTTCCCAGATAATTCTAGATTGTGTACAGCACACCTTTATCCATGAGTAGAAGTTGCGGGAACATCCCTAACTGTATGACCTTTGTCATTTTTATGAATTAATGAAACATACTGTTTTCAGATCCCAATCCTCTTCCAGGGTGTAGCTTTTGTCGACTTTTCTGTGACTCCCAAAGTTGTCCTTTGAGTGTGGCAAGGAACACCAAGAGTAAGGCAGTAGCTTTTTTAATGTCTTCTGATGACTTTTAATCAAATACTTAGTCCACCGGAGGGATCAGATTAGCACAAAGCTGCTAAGAATCATCGCAGCCAGACAGCAGCAAGGCAGGACCCTTTGATGACAGATTCGTTTTAAAATCCATTCTTCCCAGACAGCTTTCTGTTTCTGCCTCTGACGTCCTTTGATGTTCCACCTTGAAGCTATAGAATATTTCATTTTTTAAAACTGTTCCTGATGATTATGTCCTTGATGTGCCCTTGGTGATTGCTCCAGCTCTAACAGAAGGGTACTGCCCTATGTGGTAGGCACTGGACACAGGCAATTGCTTAATTAGAACTACAAAAATTGTAATGTAGAGACTTTGCCTGGACCACGGAGTGAGACCTCATCTCAAACAAATAAATGAAAATTGTCCTTGAACTCCCAACTGTGGGCTGACAGACAGCATGCCCGGGGTTGGGGGTGGGGGAAGATGACAGCAGCCTGCACTACAGGCCACACTTTTAGTGGATGAGATTCAGGTGTCATTTCATTGGCTGAAGCTAGTGCCGCGGTTCCCAGTCCTGCCTTGGAGAAACTCTGCGACACAGTGTTCTAGCATTTACGTCTTCCCGTCTCAGCAGAGAATACCTCATGGTATAGGCTACCAAGTAAAGGAGCTGGGGTGGGAAGGCGCCTGCTGGGCATCTTCTGTAGAGCGCCTAAAGATGAATGGACCTATCCGTGCTGTTTTCCCTCCTGGTTCTCTAGTTCTCACACCAGGGAGGATGACAGGGAACCTGCACAGTGTACCAGTCGCTTGTCATAGAAACCCTTTCTCCAGGCCAGAGTCAACACTGTGTTTGCCCAAGACAGCATCTTGCTATATAACTCAGACAGGCCTTGAACTCTTAATTTCCCCCTGTATCTGCTTCCTAAGTGCTAGGATTACAGGTGTGTACCACAAGGCCTGACTTAAAAGTTAGCACTGTGGTTTAGGCTTCGGATTAAATGGGGGGGGGGGCATGCTTCCTCCTCCCCTCCCCTGCCCCTCCCTGCACAAGGTAGTTATTCTGCGGGATCCTGAGGGGAGTAAGCAAGAGCCAGGAAGAGCTGGGGGTGATGGAGACCTCAGGCAGTGGGTGAGCATGGAGGAACAGGCTTCTCCAGAGGCCGGACTGCATTGAGCAGCTCATTTAATTTGGGGGAACAAAGGCTATTTAAACCTTTGGGGAGTGGGTAGAGGCTTTGGGGTGAGTGTACATCATTGGCAGGGGCTAGGGTGCTGGGCATGCCTTATTTGCATGAAGAGGAATTCCAGGTGATTGCTGGACATGGCTTTATAAAGAGAGGGGAAATGACTTCCTCTGCTGGGGCCAAAGGTGGGGAAGGTGGGACTATGTGTGGGACAAGCAGGCCCTGGGCAGGGGAGAGAGTGGGCCTCACTCCTACTGCTCTCAGACTGAGATTTCTAGGATTGGACACTTGACCCCACTCTTGCTCCAGACCTGCACCTCCATGGTATTCCAGCCCCATAGGGGTGAAGGGGGAGAGAGAAGCTCTGTCTCTGTGTCTGTCTGTCTGTCTGTCTGTCAGTGTAGCTGTGCGTACATGTTGGAGTCCACAGAGGCCCGAAGAGGGGCGTCAGGTCCCATGGAGCTGGAGTTACAGGAGATTGTGAGCCACCTGATATGGGTATTGGGGACAGAGCTCAGGTCCTCTGCAAGCACAGCAGGGGCTCTCAGACACTGAGCCATCTCTGCAGACTCTTAGCCATTTGTAAAAGTAGCTGCACATGAAACATTTCTGCACCTAAAGAAAAAAAAAAAAGAATCAAAGTTATCATTCATTATATTGTTCGGTGTCTTTCTCTAAACACCTGTAAAGTAAAACCATCTTAAAATTCAGAACTGGTGGGGGAAAACTCTTCACTGATCATTGCGTGCCTCTTCCAAACAGAGAGATTTACACAGCCTCTTCAGATAAGTCTGTGCCTTGGCTCCAAGGAAGCTCTAAAAAAAAAAAGTATAAAGATAGATAGATAGATAGATAGATAGATAGATAGATAGATAGAGAGATTTGCTTTGCAGTCATTCCCCTGACCTTGTCATCGTGTGGTGTGTGTGTGTGTGCGCGCGCGCGCGCCACACGCCCATAGGTGAGGCGGGGCTAACCTTTGTGACTGGGGTGTTTTAAATGTCTACAGGGGCTTCTGACATGTTGTCCTAGGAGGCACTGCTGTGAGTTAAGAAGCCAGTGCTATGAACAAACCCAGAAGGGAGGCTGGCTATGGCTGACCTGTATGAGACGGTGGGTTGAACAAGCAGTAGCGCGTGTTTCCGAAGCGTCCAGGGAAATGCACTCTCATGATCCCAGAGCAGCTGCCTTCATTCACTTCCTCATCCAGCAGGCAGAGGCACCTCCTGTGTGCCAGGCACTGTGATTGACATAAGGATGCCAATGTGGCTCTTCCTCCTGCCTACCTGCAGAGAGCACACAACCTGGTGGAACTGTCGGGACTAGATATTGTAGTAAACACGGGGCTGGAGATGTGTAACCTATGTAAGTGGCATCTGGCCAGATCTTGAGAGTGGAAGCCACCAAAGGCTTCCTAGGGAAATTAAATGAAGGATGATTCTAAAAGGATCTAGAATGGAGTATCCTAGAAGAGGAGTTGCCACTGGAAAAGCTATACACTGTGTGCAAGATAGGCCGTGTGTTGCTGTACAACAAATCACCCCCAAACTCAGTGCTTTAAAATGTGGCTGTTGGCACTGGGCCTCGGCTCCACACTATGGTGGTCTCTTCCTCGGGACACCCACATGACAGCTGGCATCTCCCAGAGTGTGTGATCCAGGAAGTGGCAAGGTGAGAGAAAGCCCAGACATCCTATCACCTCACTTACAAGTGCCACAGAACCCTACTAGCTATACAGATCAGCCTTGTTCAGTAGGGGAGGGGACTATAAGAGGACAGATTGTTAAGGAGGCAGTGAAGCTGGGCACCGCACAAGGATGGAAAGCTTGAGGTGGGCAGAAGCAGCTAGGCAGATGCCGAGCCTGTCATGATGGAACGCAATGTCCAAGCAGGGCTCTGGGCTCCATCTATCAGCTATGGGAGCCATTGCAGCAGTAGGAGGTGGAATCAGTGGTGTCAGATCTGGGCAGAATAGGGAACGGGCTTGGAAAAGCAACGGAATGTCTGGAGGGTGATGTGAGTCTGTGTCCAGCTGGTTGTAGACATAGAGACCGTGGCTACTCACAATGTGGTCCATGAGTGGATAGCTTTGGCCTTGTCCGGGAGCTTGCAGGTGTGCAGCATCCCAAGCTCCATCCCAGACGTGCTGATCTGAAGCTCCTTTCTGTGGCCCTGAATGTTTGAGAAATACCACTGTAAGGACCGCAATGGATAGCCGGGCAGTGGTGGTGCACACTTTTAATACCAGCACTTGGGAAGCAGAGGCAGGCGGATCTCTGTGAGTTCAAGGCTAGCCTGGTCTACAAAGCGAGTCCAGGACAGCCAAGGCTACACAGAGAAACCCTGTCTCGAAAAACAAACAAACAAACAAAGACACCGTGGTGGACACCGTGATGAATTTGAGAGCTGAGAAAGCCAGAAACCGAGGCTGACTACTGAGTCTTACTTCCTCCACTTCAGAACTGGAATAGACCCCATAAAAGATTTCTACTAGAATATACAGAGGACCCCAAGAGCTTTGGGCGTTTACACGCTGTCACTGATGCTGTGAGATGGTCTTATAACAAGAGCTCCTTCTTCACTATGAATGATAACCATGTAAAAAAAAATAATGCCCATGTGGAAACCTACTGACTACTACTGCCCAGCTGTGAAGGCTGATACAACTTTCTAAACAGCATATTTGTTTCATCCTAGAACCTAAATAACAGGATACTTAAATTCCCAGAATAGGGGCCCTGAGGAATGCAGTAGGAAGATAAAGAGGAATTTGAAAAACCACAAGGTGATGCACATTCTGGAAATTTCCCTGATTTCCAAATGACCTTATCTTTTCTGGAGTCAGATGTGGGGACAATTAACTCCTGGGCCTCTCACAGCACATGTCTGCCAGGAAATCCATTATTTGCACTATGGCCGATGGGAGACCTATCCAATGGTTTTCTCACTTTGGCACAATCTCATTGTGCAATGTCCTCTTGGCCTGCCGGCTGGCAGGTGCCATCTGTCATGTTTCAACTGTCAGTTTTTGCCTGGCATCTCACAACTGCCTATAGCTTCAGGGGATCTGATGCCCTCTCCTGGCCTCTACCGGCACCTGCCCCCATGTGGCATACATTCACCCAAACATGTAAAATAGAAATAATAAAAAGAACTTACAGAAGGAAGGTATTCTTTGAGAGTCAAGAGAATCAGATGGCCAAGAATCCGTGCCATTCCCCCACTCCTGATCAGCTTTCGGTCCCCCTGCCCTACTCAGATGTTTTATCTCGCATAACTAATTACTTTGTATACGATGCTATAATTCACTTACTGTTCCTCTATGTACACTGCTATATGCCTGGAACCTATAGACTACCTGACCTGGGGTGGACATTCCATGCATACTCCTGAAAAAAAAAAAACTGTTTAGAAATAAAGACAGAAAACTTAAGCCCAGACTTTCTACCTTTGCCTTTCCCGCCTGCCTGTTTCTTTTGGCTGCTGAAGCTGCGATACCGTCTCGGGGTTATTGGTCCCAATCGCAGAAGGTTAATTTCTGAGTCCTGTCCAGAAGTGGTTGGTAACATATGCTTCCTCAGTGTTTGAAAGGGCCTTGGCAGTGAGAGGTGGCTGTAGCCTGGTTTTCTTAGTCACAGAGGCCAATTGCTGCTGCAGGATTTTCTCTCTGATTCTTGTTAAACTGCCTGTGTGAGAAATACTGCCCCCACCATACATATATACACAGTTACTTGTGCTCCCAAACCAGCACCTAGTTCTGGCAGGAAAGAGGTCCTAACCTTAGCCTAGGCTCTTTGATGGAGCCAAAGGTGGCGGGGGGTGGGGGGGTTCCTGGTAATTACCAGACCTCCCTCTGCAGTTTGCAAACTCTCCTTTGGATGGAATTGCTACTTTGACCTTTGCACTATCCCCGGTTCTACGATCTTACCCAAGAGTTATCTGGAGGATCCCCAAGCCCTCCCCCACCATCTAACCACCCTTGGTGTGCTCTTTTCTCTGCCTGGACCCCTTGCCATCCCAAGGGGCCACAGACAGTTGTGGAGAGCAGGCAGCACTGAGTCACTCACTGGGGGGAGTAGATGGAGAACTTCGCTCTAAAGGCATAGAGATCCCCAAGGCAGAAAAGCAAAATGGGAGGTTACCTGGGGGCCAGGAAGGGAATCAGTGTGAGACAGGGCATGGCCAAGGGCTGTGGGGGAGGGGCCGATTAGAATAGATAGAATAACACATATGTGTGAAAATACCATAATGAAACTCATTTTTGTACGCTAAGTTCAAAATTAATTTTTAAATGAATTTTTGCCCTAGAAGGCAAAGAGACCAAGAAACAAGGGGGGGGCGGGGAGCTAGGCATGAGAACTCTGGGAAAACAAGTTGCCTGAGGAGGTGAATTAACCACATCACATTGTCATTAGAAAATATTGATTTTTCTTTTTTTTTGCCCGCTGACTCCTGTGTTCAGAACCTTTCTTACAAGACTCACAAACATTTCTATTAGTGGGCCTGTCATTTATTCAATAGGAAAATTTAAGCCCCATGTTGCAAAAGTGATTGCTTGGAAATAATCTCCAACACGGTGCTAAATCTCCAGAGAAAATTGCAGCTGGTCTTTCTGCCCATTAGATGCCGCTCAACAGAGAGAGGGGGAAATAGCAGGAATTAACAGTACAGGTCAGCTGGCTTTCACAGCACTGCCCGACTAGTTTGAGAGTTCAGGAAGTGTCTCATTTGCAGAGAGGAGGGATTAATACCCTCCTCTGACTCCCCTGGGAGCCAGAGTGAACACAGCTTGGTAAGACAGTTACAGACAGTCATGAGCCAGCCCTTCCAACTTGTCCTATCATTTTCTCCTCAATGGGTCAACCTAATCCTGTCTGGGTGCATCCATCCTTCTGAGTCCCTCCTACTGGAAAGCCCTGTGCTGGGTACCATGTGACCAGGAAAGGATCCTAAGGATGACAGTTGGTTTCAAAGACCTCCGATTCCCAGAAGCAAGGAGCTTGGCAGATAATCAGCAGCCATTGGTAAAATCAGATCACCTAGAGATGAGGTCATGAGGTCCAGGACTGTGCTCCAGGGGCAAAGGCCCTAACGTCTGAGCTCAGGGTTTCAGTTTCCCAGAGTTCCTTAAAGACCTGAGATTACCGTCCATATCACCAAACAAACTTGTCCCTACCGTGGGGTGTTTTCTGTCTCATTTAGACATCCGATTAGTGTCTAACACTTAGGGCGCTGAAGAGGCATGCTGGGTAACTGATTCAGCTTTGCAAAAACATCACAGACATTTTCTTTTCCTTTTTTCTAAAGGAAACTTCACTATATCTGTCCAATGGAGGAAATAATGAATGGTCTCTCTCTCTTTTTTTTTTTTTTTTTTTTGTATCAAATTGACACATGTTACCCAGACAAGTAGGCTTTCTTTTCTTTGTTATTCAGAAGCTTTGGGTTTTATCCATAGCTTGAGAAGCAGAGCCATGGTTCCCTAACAACCACCGAACACCGCCAACCCTACCCCAGCACCTTCCCTTTCTTTCCTGGCCCTGCATTCAGCAGTACCTGAATACAGTTAGGGGTGCTCACAACCAAGGGGCCCTCTCCTAGGCTCCAGCCTCTGCTACGCACCTGTGTCCTGAAGGAGCCTTAGGAAGGCTGCAGGTCCTACGCTGCACTCTTTAACTCTTCCCAAAATAGACCAGTTTACACTCATCCAACTGGTTAATTAGCAAAATGCCTCGTATTAGGATGCCCTCTGTAATAAATGCTAAATAGCATGTCCCAGCGGGGGTGCTTTAAATGACAAGTAAGAAAGGTGAATGGCTCACTCCCGGGGTAAGGGAGTAGACTGGTGCTCGGGTGTGAAAGTAGAACCTTAACCAGCCAGAAAGTAGGTGCCTTAGCCAGCAGCTGATCTTTAAGGGCCCATGTGCTTGCTCTTGACAGTGACCTTCTGCTCTGATTTTCTTGTCTTTCTTAACGAAACTGAGGCTGAGAGAGGTTAGCTTTTGCAGTTGAGAAAAGGTTCAAACCCACCCTCCGCATCACTCCTTTACCAAACTATGGCTCCCAGATGCTCCGACCTCTGAACTGACCATTGCAGCAGGTGCCTCCCAGCCTCCCCAGCCATAACCGCCCACTCACTTGATTCTGGCTGGTCCAAGATAAGAGTGGGCGTGGCTTCCCTGACTGGTGCAGCTCATGTGATGATCTAAGTTTCCACCAAGCTGGCAGAAGGCACAGAGCCTGAGTGTGAATTTTTCTTTTTGTGAGGAGGTATGTATGGAGGCTACAGGACAACTCTAGGGTCGTTTCTTAGGAGTGGCCCCACCACTTCATCTCACACTCAACCTTGAGCTTGACCGTTAGGCTAGGCTTGCTGGAGAAGATCCTTCTGAAGCGTTGGACCCTTGCACCATTTTCCAACAGTGCCAGACACACCCGAGCTCCTCTGAGGTGTGCTTTTCCCGTCCCTCGCTCATTTCTGGGAGAGTTGATGAAGAAGGAGCCTACCTCAAAGTCGGCCTGAAATCTGAACCTGCTGAGAGAGATCAAATAGAAACTGAGTCTTTTTCACTTCTCTGATTCTTACCTTAACGTGCCTGAGACCATTAATTCTAACGCAGTCCTTGATTTTCCCGTTTCTATTAGCAAGAACCACGAACACTGTGTTAGGTTCCCCTCTTAGAAGATGTGATGGTTAACAGAGAGTCCCTAGGCCTTGTGGAGGGGAAATAGAAAAGTCACAAAGGCAGGAGTCAGAGGATGTTTTCTTTTTCTTCTTTCATGATCTCTTATTTGAAACTCAAGATCAGATGCATAACTCAGAAATTTTCATATTTGAAAAGCTAATGCAGTATTTACATATTATGTAACCCCACCACCACCGTGGGGCAGGTTCTGGAACAGCACTCTGTGAGCAAACAAATAAATATTTCTGTAGCAAGAAGTATGACAATATGCACCAAGTGAGATAAATAGAAGCAATAAATAGCATCACGTAGGCTGGCTACCACTGCCTAGTGAGTTTCAGAAAACTTACAGGGTTTTGTTTTATCTGTTTTGTTTGTTTTAATGGATTTTTTTAAAATTACGAATAAAGCGTTGTTGGACTATACCATACAAGTTGCATGGGCTTAGCTTTGGGGTGTACTTAGCTACGTTCTCAAAAAATGGCCCAGCATTAATACAGCAGTTGTACACTTGCTACTGGTAGATGGGCCATTGAGCCTTCCCCTTATTTTGAACCTCAGCTGTCATAGCAGCTGAAGGGACCAGACCTCCCATTACCAGCAAAGACACAGGATGGCAGTTTACTAGAAATAAACATTTAATATTTGTTTGTCCCATTCAAGTACGACCTTGGATAAAATTATCAAGCATTCGGCTATGCCTTGGTGTCCTTGATGGGCTTTGGGTAACTCTTCCATGTCAAAAGCTGTTCAGCTAGGAGGACATGGCTTCCTGCAGGGCTTGCAAAGGAGGAATGGAAGGAAAACCTTCGCTGTCATCCTGCATCATGTCTGCTCAGGACAGTACAGAGCAGTCTTGGTGGTTAAAGGAGAATGGAACCTGGATTCTTCAGCTCCAGAATCCACACCGTTAGTAAGGATGGGGAACTTAGCCCACATGTGGCGTTTGCAATCCTCACATATAGTAGAGCACTGCGGGGGAGGGCACTTTAATGAGCAGAGATTTGCTGCCCATAGGAGTCTTGACATATAGCCTCTAATTTGGAAGTTTCTTAATCTCACCAAGGATTCCAAAAAGAAAACCAGGGAGAGTGACCTACTGGCGCTCTCCAGTTTTCATAAACGAGGCTTGGGTGTGCCATGTGTTTGTTTGGAGCTCAGCTCCTTCTCCAAATGACTCAGAAATTAAGAGGTACCTAGAGGAAGTGCTGAACTCCAAACCATCTGGCCTACCCAGATGAGCCTGCATCTGCAGCATGTTTCAGCTGCTCTGAGCATCAGCCTTCCCAGCATCCCCTACTGTTCTCAGACACAACACATCTCAGCATCACTTCTGAAACTGGCCACAAGTGACAGTATAAAAAGAGAACAGCACTGTAGCCACTTGTTCTGCGGGATCCCAATGACTTCTGTGATGGCCTGTACGCCTCAGTGACTATAAGGTGCTGGACCAGCAGCAGCTTGGCAACTGTCCCAGATTACAGGCAAGTAGGAGGGCATAGCAAGCCCCTGCACCATGCTGGCCTTGAACCCTGGCTCAAGGAATAAGTTTCTGGAACACTCATTATGGACACAGCTAGTGGGATTCGGGTAGTGACTCCACTTAGGTTGGAAATCCTGTGCCTGTAAATCCTGCTGGGCATGGTGGCACAAGTCTTTGATCTCAGAACTCAAGAGAGAGCCAGGTGGGATCTCTGGGAGAGAGCCAGGTGGGATCTCTGGGTTCAGAGGCCAGCCTAGTCTACAGAGTGAATTCCAGGACAGTCAGGACTACACAAGGAAACCCTGTGTCAAAAAACAAACAACAACAAAATTCTCAGCCATCACTGTCCTGTGGCTGTGTAAGAAAATACCATTTTGCCAACTTCGGCGTGAAAGGTTACCTTTATGACTTCAAACATTTCAGGGGGGGAAAAAGCCATCTCACACATGCACACATAAATGAGGCAAGCTATTCATAAATGTGTGAAAGGAGCACAAGTTATTTCAACCTCTTCTGAAAGAATTTTTTTAAACTAAGAAAGAAAGAAAGAAGGAAAGAAAGAAAAAGTAGAGAAGAACGGTAGCCTGACACCATCCAAAACCAGGTGTTCCAAAGGGTCAGCCACGGGGAACGGGAGGATGCACACTGCCTCCCTAAATCAGGATGGGACTTGCGGTGGCTTTGAGCCTCTCACCCTCCAGCTTTACTGACTCATTTCAGGGTGCAAAGTCTTCGTGAGGTGCTCTCACTCCTTCAGCTGAGCCTCACATCCATCATCCCTGAAAATGGGGTACTGTCATCCTATTAGGACTGGCGGTGGTACCCAAAAAGCACTAGACTAAGACCATATGCCCCACATCAGATGTATTTGTGTTTCCATGGAAACACAACACCAGCGTCTGCTGGCCCAAGGGTCCTTTGTTTTCACTAGGCACAAGGAACCAAATATAGTGAACTGAGACCCAGGGTCTGCCCTTTCTAAGTCCTTCTAATCTCAACTCCTCCCCCTCCCCCCCGCCGCCCACTGCCCCACCCACCAACCCAATACAAAGCCTGATCTTATAAGGGCTCTGAGCAGTGAGCCCAAACAGGATTGCCTTCCCAGTGGGCATAATCGCTTTTGGGCCAAACCATGGCAAGCTCTTTCCTAGAATGCTTTGGAAAATCATTTCCTTCCCCAGCTGCCACACAGCACGAGAAGAAAGGCCAGGTTCTCTGCTCAAAGGTTTGCAAAGGATGAAAGGAGCACAGGACTTTGGCCTTAAAATGAATGACCTGGAAAAACATGGGAGAGAAAAAGGAGAGAGAAAACCCATCTGGTCTTGTGAGTGACCTGTAATGATGTGAGCTGCAGAATCAGAGGCCTTGGATAAAAACACCACTCCAAGCCTGTTGGGTGTTTTGTTTTGTTTTGTTTTGTGAAATAGGAACGCTGATGCTTCATCCAGTCAGTGGACTGAACAAAATAGAAGGCTGTAGGTAAGCTGCGGGTTTTAAGACCATCTAATCAGAGAGTCCCAGTCCGCAGGGTAGTTAAGCATTGACCTTACTCCGGCCTGGAATCAGCGTCTGTGTTTGAACCTCCTTCATGCAGGTGTGTGGGATGTCTTTGGAAATTTGTGAAGCTTCTGAGCCAAAACACCTCCCCTGAGTTGATTCTTAAAGCAGTACCTTTGAGGGACCCGGGAACCTACTCAGAACAGGGCCCTCAGAATGGCAGATGGAGCAGTGTGACTGTTCGGAGTGTGGTCTGTTCAAGGTACAGCATCTGACGCCCTACCCCAGCTTCTGCCTCAGCACCGAGGTCTGAGCACATGGGGGAAAAGATCACTGTCTGCAAATGGATAGCAGCTGTGCATCATAAGAACACAATGGTATACTTATGAGAGACTCAACCCAAGGTCATCTGCAAGGAGGAACTGGGACAGTCTGTCTGTCCATTACCCTTTGCTGCCAGAAAGGAAAGCTGTCATGGCCCCAGATGTACCTTCCGTTGGGTAAAACAGAGGCTTCTGGATATAGTTGCTTGCACCTACCTGGCTGTGAGCCCAGCCTTGGTTGGCTGAGTCCAAGTGTCAAAGGCAGAGGCTGAGGAGCTGTTACCTATGCTCCCAGCACTTAGAGCACTGTCTGGGACCACAAAGGTGCCTGCTGACTATGTGAGCCAATGAAGTCGTCCACTGCAGTGCTGTATCGACACTGAGAACTCAGTACCCGCTTGTTGGCTGGCTAGCACAAGGTGACTTTTCCCATTAGATACTTTTGGACACAGAACCTGTGAAAATATTTCAGATGACAACAACATGATTGATTCCCGATATTAAAAATAAACTGTAAGGTCAACCTAGCATGTAGAAACAACAGGCTAGAAACAGTGTTACCTCAACTAGTTAAGGACACTTGACCGGTAAAGTTATGTATAAATTGTATCAAACTGTGACATGCGGAAGTGTCTTCTGTTAAATGTAGCTTGAGGAAGACTTTCTAAAATGATGCACAGATCTCTGAGGTGCTTAAAGTGGCCCTGGTCATAGCGGCCAGGAGGAGGTCCTGCCCTGCTCCAGAGTGGCAGGAGAAGGGCAGGCATGATGCTGCCTCTTTAAAGGGGCCATGGAGCCTCACAGGAAAGACCCTAAGACAGGAGGAAAAAAACAGAGTGGCAAAATTCAGAGTGAAAAGCTAGGCCCTGTGTGGTTTTCCTATATATTATTTTGTGCAGCCTTTTTGTAAAAGAGAGTTTTCTGCTCCTTGTCTTGCTTCCCTGGTTTTGATTAATGATGAGCCCCGCTTCCTGTGTGCTTCCATTTGTTTTCTTAATCACAGGCTGTGGAGTTTGGGGTGGGTTTTGAAGAGGGAAAGAGTGGAAATCAGACATTCATCCTCCTTCCAGTTTCCCCTTTCCCTTTGAAGAGATAATTTGTCGGGGTGGGGGAGAGGGGGGGAGTGGGGGGAAAGAGAGTGAGTATACACTAGCACACACGTGCATGCTCATGCATGCACACAGAGGCCAGAGGTCAAGATCAGGCGTCTTCCTCAGTCACTGTCCACCTTAGTTTTTGAGATAGTGTCTGTCACTGAATCTGGAGCTCACCAGTTAGCTAACTGGAGAATCCCAGAGATCCACCCATTTTGCTGCCCTGGCACTGGGACTACAGGTTCCCCACAGCCACACCTGTCTTTTTACACAGGTACTGGAGATCCGAATTCGGGTCCTCAAAGTTGCTCTGCGTGTGCCTTGGCCACCGGGCAATCTCTGCAACCCTGAGGAAGTAACTTCTGTTCTAAATTGCATGTCTTTAGTCCCAGCACTCAGGAGGCAGAGACAGGAGGATCGCTGTGAGTTTGAGGTCAGCCTACTCTACAAAAGGAGTCTAGGGCAACCAAAGCTACACAGAATTGATGTCATTTGGCTCTTACAGCATAAAAACACAAAATCCGATAGCTTAAAACAGCCATCGTTGCCTTGGGCCTTCTTGTATGGGGCAGCCCCTCAGAGTAAACTCAGAACACACCCAGGCACAAAGTTCTCAGCACAGAGGAGATGCCTCTGGATCGGACAAAGGCAGACAGCAGGATTTTTAAGGAAAAAACGGGGAGTCTGTGCTGGGGTGAGTTGGTAAGTCCCGATTGGACAGTTAGCCTGTGCAGCCAAATGATGACTTTTGCTTGCTGCACTTTGATGTTCAGTCTCAGGAATGACTCAGTGGCCAAATAAGGTAGTAGACCTGGGGGCTAGCTTTAAGGCTGTGTGAGCTAACATTTTAGGAAGGGAGAGGGAAGGAGAAAAGGCAAAACCTATCTGCAGTGCTTGGGCCTTCTTGAAAGCCCTTCACTTCTGATTCCGGCTAAATTCTCATATACGTGTCTAGTCAGATTCAAAATGGGATTGAGGGTCAGCTGATATGAAATGGCCTCATTTGAGACACTCATCTCTGGTCTCCATGGTCCTACGTTCTCTGGAAGGCCGCTCAACCTTGTTCACACGGAGGCTTAGCGGGCATCCGAGAGAAGAGACTAGACCATACAAGCCCGCCTGGAGTCCAGCCTCAGAGCCAGCACACTTTCCCTCCCTTTATATTTTATTGGCCAAAGCAAGTCAAAGGCTAGCCCATGTTCAAGGGGTGCAAAATTCTAGCTCCTGGTGGAAATGGCTCCAACGCTATGTTGCAAAAGACACGAACCCTATGAAAGGAAGAAACCTGCCCAGAGCCCCACACAAGATTGTGTTCTTGAATGGAAAGCGTAAGTGATGCTTAAGTTGCCAGCATGAAGGAAGTGGCAGTGGATGTCAGAGCACTCACATGTTTAAGCACAAGGAAACAGGAGAGCCAAAGTCTAGCCATTGAACACTAAAGTGTGCAGAACGTGTGTTGATGGGGAAACAAATAATGTAGGATAATAAAGGGAAGAGGGATGAGAGAGCAAGAGAGAGAGCGACTAATTTTGCAAGAGAGTTACACTTCCCAGGTATGCAAGAGAGGTAAGAATTAACCTTGGAGGAAACACTGCAGACAGTGGCAAGCAGCCGCAACCAGTCATCTTTTTCTGCAGTTACCGTTGACAGAGGCATTTAATCAAAATCTCTGAGGCTCATGGCTAAGAAAGAGGTATGCAGAGCAGCCACCCACCCACCCAGCCAGCAGAGCCACAGGGCAGTCAGGACACTGGGTGGTGATGGGCAAGCATGCCACAGTGTACAACCAGCTCAAGGTGACTCATCTCCTGGTCCTGGCCCTTGCACTAATCTGTTCTGTGATGTTCCCAACGCCACTTCCCTTCTCTGAGCTCTGGTTGTCTGCTCTGCCAAGTATGAGAGAGTAGCTTTGAACATGCCTACAATTTTGTTTTTCAATAGCACGACTTGGATTATGGAGCTGATGCTCCCAGAAAATGGTGGCTCATCTCCCACCCCAAACAATGTACACTGGGGATAGTACAGGGAGGGTGGATATTTCAAAATGTAATCCTGGGCTGTAGCTGCATTTTCTACTGGCATGCCTACTTTTGCTGATTGTCTTTGAGGTAAGGAAATAAATAAGAGGGGAGGTCTACCATGGTTTAGGAGACCCTTTCTTGGGTTTTGGCCAGAGGTGATTAGAGCTACAGCGCTCCATGCTGGATTCGGAGGTTTGGAGTCACCTACAAAGCATCCAGGCTCTTCAGGTGGCTATCTTGTTCCTTCTCTCCTGTCCCCTCCCTTTGATGAGACATTGTACTAGTTACTTATCTTTTACTATGACAGAATGCCTAACAAATAACAAAAAAGCAAGAGTTTTGTTTCTAGCTCCTGGTTTCCGAGGGTCACAGCCCATCATGGTAGGAAAAGCAAAGGAGAGCCACTCAGTCCATGACAGCAGGGGCCAAGGCTCTGCCGTGTCACATGGCTGCCAGCCAGGAACGAGAGAGAGCAGGCAGCAGGGATCAGAAGTGGGCAGTGATCTCCAAAAGCTGGCCCTTGGTGACTTCCACTGTCAGGGTCTGCATCTCAAAGGCCTTCTACACAGCACCAGGGCCAGGGAAACATGCATTCCAAACAAGAGCCCATGGGGGAATCTTTCAGGTTGAAGCCACAGCAGGAATATTGCAGCATGGTTTGAAAAGTGAGAGAAATGACTCAGTAAAGTGGGTACCAGATTCTAATGCATTCTGCACAGCAATCAGAAGGATCAACCTTGATCCATGTTAACATGGAACAGTTTCCAAAAGAGATGAGTGGGGACTGCCTGAGAAAGGGACCCAAAGAGGGAGCAACCATGGCAGTGGTTGAGAGGGGCAGGGAAATGAAAAGAGTTTCTGCTTTGTTCTATTTGGGGCTTAACAAAATATAGCCACGTATGCAATTTTAAAATCTGGTGGAATTTTTTTAGAGTAAGGTAGTGTGGCTGTATTCGCCGCACAACATAAGCAGTTAAATAAAAGGTTTAGCGAGATTCTTTCCTTCTCACATCAACCCCTCATCATCTTGGCAGGGAGATTGGTGATCCCTCTGACCCACCAGTTGTTGGGGGGTGGGGGAGGCGGACACCAAAGAGTGCTAGGAAATCAAAAACGCCCACCTATTCCAACCTGCACAGGACCCTGGAAACCTCCACAGCTCAGGTCTTAATTACACCCACATTTCAGTTTCATCCTCACAGCTAAATCTGAGAAGTGACAGATTTCTCATAGATGGCACAATTTAATTACAATTAGCTCGTACGGTTTAATTACCGAAAAATGCTTTTTTTCCCCCCTCCCCCAGGATCTGGGCAACCAGAAAACTCACATGACCATCAGCTTCCCTTTGTAGTCTGCTCTTTGAAAATGAAACAAATAAGAGGCAGAATCAGGGGGCTGGAGAGATGGCTCCAAGGTTAAGAGCACTGTCTGCTCTTCCGAAGGACCTGGGTTCAATTCCCAGCACTCACATGGCAGCTCACAACTGTCTGTAACTCCAAGATCTGACACCCTCACACAGACATACATGCAGGCAAAACACCAATGCACATAAAATAAAAATAAATAAATTGTTTAAAAATGAAAAAGAAAAAGAGGCAGAATCAGGGATCTCTTCCCATGTCCATCCCCCAAAAATAAGGTCACTACAGACAAAGTGTAGTTCTCACACCTTCAGTCATTATGGTAGCTCATAGCATCTGCCCATAACTGGTGCTTAGAACCATTGAAGTGAGATACTATAGATTCCCAAGGTGACTTTGGACGTTGCATAGAAAGGTAAAGTTATAGGTAACATTGAGCCATGCCTCTCTATCTTTGAGAACTATACTTTATCTGCCATATATTTGGTACCAGGAGTCAAAAGAAAAAGTGAAAACCTCAGCGGTAACCTTTGTAGATCAAACAACATGGGAAAGAAGGCCTAATGCAGTGTTCCTAGCCAGCCCACATGGACCGGCTGGATGCCAAGCTCGCAGATGCATGTGCCCCATGGCTCCTATTCTACATGGCTCAGTTGTGGGGTCATTCTAATGTTAGTGTTTGGACCAGTGGGCTGTGGAAAGTAACATGGTGTTCAAAGGCTGGAAGTTTCTTTCTCATGCTCCACTTTGGTCTCTCCACTGTTACCCACATGTGGCCAGCGAGGCGGCAGGTGGTCGTGAACAGCACACCGCCATACCCAGCAGGCCTTGGCTCCTCTAGAGCTTCTCCCCCACCCTTCTAGGCAGTTACCTCTTTTCCTCCTCTATAGAAGTCCAGATGTACCAGAACCTAATTAGTTAATAACTAGAAAAGACCACCTCAAGGGGTCAGTAAGAACCAGAGTAATTGTCCTCATTCTCAAGCTAACTAGCTTCCTGGGTCTATCCTAATTTGTTCATCTGAGTGCATGATAGCATCCTTTCCTACTGTGTCCATGTGTGATAGCATCCTTTCCTACTGTGTCCATGTGTGATAGCATCCTTTCCTACTGTGTCCATGTGTGTGATAGCATCCTTTCCTACTGTGTCCATGTGTGTGATAACATCCTTTCCTACTGTGTCCATGTGTGTGATAGCATCCTTTCCTACTGTGTCCATGTGTGATAGCATCCTTTCCTACTGTGTCCATGTGTGATAGCATCCTTTCCTACTGTGTCCATGTGTGTGATAACATCCTTTCCTACTGTGTCCATGTGTGTGATAGCATCCTTTCCTACTGTGTCCATGTGTGTGATAGCATCCTTTCCTACTGTGTCCATGTGTGTGATAGCATCCTTTCCTACTGTGTCCATGTGTGTGATAGCATCCTTTCCTACTGTGTCCATGTGTGTGATAGCACCATGTTCATATCCATGACTTGAGTTCAGATCTCCAACACCCATGTAAAACAATGAACATAAACACACACACACACACACACACACACACACACACACACACACACACACCCCTCCTGCCCCAGAGAGTCTGTGGATATTGAAGGACTCTCAATGAGAAGTGTAGGGAAAGATCTGCGATCATCTCTGAGTTGCCACATGCAGTTTTCCCACGTTTATGGAGACTTCCTGATGTCATCCAGTGCTGTTTCCTGCATCGGCCTCAGGCTACAGCGACGTAGCAGCGATAAGCTCTCTGGGACATTGTGGTCCTCAGCTTGCCTTTCCCCCCAGGGATGGCACGGGGAGCCACTGCCCCAGATCATTAGGAGTCGGATCATATTTCTTTGCAAATCTTTTGTTTCCTTCTCCAATCCAGTGTTTTCCTCGGGTTGGCCTCTAGTTAATCCCACACTTCAGTGCCCTGTGTCTTATTCAGCAGCTGGATGCTATGCTTGTCTTTACTTTAAAAACAAGGAGAGAAATTGGACATATAAGCAGCTTAGTCTCCTTGTAGCTGCTTCTAGAACTCCAAGTGGCTGACCAGAGGGCCCATAGTACTTTTAATAACTCACCACATCACGCAGTTCTAAGGAAAGATCAAATCATCCCCACTCCCCCTCCCCCTCCACCCCCCCCCCCCCACCGACCCACCCCCCACCCCCCACCAACCCACCCCCGACCCCCACCAACCCACCCCCCACCCCCCACCAACCCACCCCCCACCCCCACCCTGAAAATCTTATGAAGCCTGGTTCAGAAAAGATCAAGGCTGCGATGCCATTAACCCCGTAAAGACCGTTTAAACAAAGCGCTCTGGAGTGGTCAGCTGTTTGACACAATAGTATGTGTGTGTTTGCTCCCTGGACAAGCTATTGACAAATGAGATTTGACTGGGTCCCTGTCCTCTGGAAGGTGTCACAGAGGTTAATAGAGTCACTTCCAGCCAACTCATTCTGTTTGCCAGAATATCTTCCTTGGCTCCTTTATAAAGGACCTGCTGGTCGTCTGTGAAGAGGAGAAGCAAGGAAATTATGATATAAGTGGTGGCAGATGACGGTAAAAATGAACACTATAGAGAGAGTGTGTGGATTCGCCTTCAAAGCAACTGCTCCTTCTGAAACATGCCAGTCACCTAAAAGAAACCACTGTTTATTATAGATGCTCTAACGAGCGAAATAAACTCCAAGAATTTTACTAGGCGTTCAGCTCAGTCAGCAAAACACACTCTAAATCCTAGCCTATGGGTCAATCATTTGTTTAACCTTGTTGGACTTGGGTAATCACTTCGGTTTGAGAGCAAGCAAGCTCAGGAACGTTGAACTGAGAGTTGTGATGTGCCATCAAAGTCAGAGGTGGGTTTAATGTCCCTGTCTGCGCCCTCGGCTCCTGGGGCTAAGGTGAGAGCCACTGGTCCACAGACTCCAAGACAGGAAAAGTTTTACTTAGATTTGAATCCAGCCCTAGGAGGGAAGGGGACATTTCTGAAATCCTTAGCAGGGCACAACATTTACTTCTTGTCCCCGTATTTGTTTGTAAATGCCATACCCTGCTTAGCAACTTCGGTTGGCAACTGTGTCCTTCCCGCTCAGACGTGATGCAGAGTGGTTCAGGAAGTCTGGACCACCCTCACCCCACAGTTGTGCTATAACACATAATCTGATACACTTAATTAGGTAAAACTCTATGACATCCGCAATGCCAGGAGGTGAGAAAGAGATTTTTGTACCCAAAGAATCAGATTAAATTTGATGTGGCTTGCCTGATTATTTAAAAAAAAATTAACATTTTAATGTCACCATTCTTTGTAGCTGGAGACATTGAGGTTTTTTAGGGAGGAAAATGTTTGCTAAATATAGTCTGCCCTCTATAGCCATCCACAAGCTCCTTACCAGAGGATCCAGTCAACCGCAGATTAAGCATACTTGCGGGAAACTTATATCTGTACTGTGTACAGACTTTCTTCTTCTTATTTTTTAAACAATCTATTTACACTATATTCAATATTGTAAGAAACCCCAGTGATTTAAGGTGTCGTGAGGATGTTCATGAATTACATGCAGATACTGGTCCATCTAATATAAGGGACTGAGCATCCTTGGATGTTGGCTAGCAAGAGCCCAGAACCAATCCTCCGAGGAGCTTGTGACTCACTGTACCCTGTCGATGCATGCATTTGAACCAGCTCCACTCCCCATGAGCGTGGAACACTCCCTGTTGGTTCTGTTTTTTTAACAATTAGACTTTATTATATCATTTAACAATCTTATACACGAGGGGAAAAGGGTTAAAGGGAAACAAGAGTAAACCTTTTGGTATCTGTTTCATGGGACAGATCCCCAGGTGTCTCTGGCCTGCACGCTGTTCTGACCTGTAAATTGGTCTTTCCCCAAATCTAAGTGAGATCCTGTTCCAGAAGATGTAGCCTTTTTCTCTCTCTATTGTCTGTGTCTTCTGACCCAGACTGGGGTGTCCCCATTGGTGTTCGATTAGAAACACAATAGCCTGGCTGGAGTTCGCAGGTCCATTTTTTGAATTTCAGACCCAGGATGGCTCTATTTAGTCTATCTGAGGTGTTTTTAAGGGGCAAAGCCCACCAAGACTGTTTTTACCTGGGACAAACAGTTTTACAACTGTTCAGAGCCAGCCTTCACATAAAGTGACAAAAAAAACCCAGAAAAACCAACTCCACCATTTGGGGACAAATTTAAGGCAAGCCTTATTATCTACTAAATACTCACCAGGAGGTAAATGTTGGTCAGAACTAATCCCTGGACTTTTCCAGCTGAGAGCCCCAAGCCACGTGTTACAGGGGCTTATAAGGATAAACCTATAGGTCCCTGTACTTTTCCATTGGGCGTTGTTATTTTCTAAGAACTACAACTCCCAGCATTCCATGAAGTTAGCCGGCTCTTGGGCAGGTGGGGTTTGCAGGTTAACTTGAGGCAGCAAAGATAGCCATAGCCTGGATCACATAATTAATGCAAAGGTGAGTTCCCTGGGATTGCCTCACTGTTCACTTCATCCAGCGGACCCTGAACTTAACAGTCTGCAGGAACAAAGGTGACAGAAAAGCATGAGAGCACTGTACCTCAGCCACAGTGGGAAACAGAGAGAGACCTGGGAATCTCACGTTATTGTGAGCAGAAATTCTGAATGACCTCAGCTAGAATGCTTAGAGTCCGAAATGGAATCCACACTGCACTAACACCAGCTGCTCATACAATAACAACTGAGCAATACCCTGCTTCTATATATGATGTTTTATGAGAATGAGAGTTGAGGGCCATGAGGGGACATTTTTTTTTCTTTAACTGAGCCATGTATAACACTGGGGCATCAATAATGAGAATGTTAATAGTCCATGAGAACTATCAGTGAAAACAAGCAGTGGGGTGTTTTCCTTCTGGTACCCTTTTAAAAACACTTGTAAATGCAACTACCAGTGGGAAACGAAGTTTAAATTTTTATGTAAAGCTGTAGCCTTGTGGCACTGTGGGTTCCCAGGAGCCTCACCCAAGAGGAAACTGAAAGATTCGTCCGTGGCAGGCCTCTTCCGTGGGTTGTGGCTCAGCTTCTCTGTCCCTAATGAAGCCGTCACATTCATTTCCACTGCCTCTAAGAAGTACGCCCCTCACTGTACCTGGAACAGCATCAGCACCACTGTCTCTCAGCTCTGGTTCCCCGGGCCAGCTATGGCTTAGATCACACACCCCCCCACCCCAACCCCAAGCAAGCTGAGGAACAGTAAACCATTGCCTGTGGGGGTGTTTAGCGGTGCAAGCTCTGCAGTAGCCTTCCACCCTGATGGTCTGAACCCCCCTCACACACATCCACAGTGGCAAAAGGGATCGATATTTAGTGCCTTTGAGACGAGGCCCATGAATGTGTATTTTGACAGGTATTTTTATGCCTTATAAAATACCTGCTGGGGATCTTGAAGGGTGAGAGCCGAGACTCACCAAGCCCACAAAGGGAAGTGTGGTTAGGCTACACATGGGCTGTGAGATGTCTTTTATGAGACTAGGGGCCAGGAATGTGGATGACAAATTCAAGAAAGTGCAGGTTTTCATACTGATCCCCAAAAGTGATTTGGTATGGGCCAGAGAAACAGTAAAGAGTTTGTAAGACAAGCAGGAGGGCCTGATTTCCCTAGGACTCACAAGTAAAAGAAAGGGTGTCGTGGTGAATATGTGTAAGTCCAGCATTGAGGATGTAGATACAGGAGGTTCTTTGATGAGCCAGCAGCCTAGCCTACCTGGTCAGGTTGAGGCCAATGAGAGATGCTATCTTTGGATGGATGGATGGATGGATGGATGGATGGATGGATGCATGGATGGATGGGTAAATGGATGCATAGATGGATGGGTGGATGGATACATAGATGGACAGACAGATAGATATGAATGGTGCCTGAGGAATCATACCCACTATTGTCATCTGGCCTCTATATCACACACTCACACACACACACACACACACACACACACACACACACACACACACACACACACCTAGTTAGGGGAGATTAGATGAGGTGGGCGCTCTTTTATAAATTTGGTCTTAGGGCTGGAAAGATGGCTCAGAGGCTAAAAGCACCCCACACCCTTACATAGGACCCATTTGGTTCCTAGTACCAGGTAGGAATTAATCACCTGTAACTCCCTCTCTAGTGGAATCTGTCACCCTCTTCTGACCTCCCTGGGGACCTGTGTGCATATGAGTCTCGTACAGACAAGCAGGCATGCTTTTAGACAAACATAAGAATACATATATTCTTAATATATTCTTCTTTGAACTAAAGGCCTCACTTCTAAGCTTCCTACAGCTTCATTGTTTCAACTCAAAACCAACGTCCTTGCACAGACCTCATTAGGGTCATCACTCTGGTTGGCATCGATTCCAAGCCCTCTTTTGTTCCAGCCACGCCCAACGCTTTCTTGTTCCCTGCTTTGGCACTGATTGTCATCATAAGAAAAACTGTGGCTGGAACTCAGAACCGCACTGCTTAAAAATATAGCAAGCAGGACCGAGCCACCCCAGAATGTTCTGCAGTTGGCTACGAGTTCCGATGACTTTGCCCTTTAGCCTGGTCCCTGGGAGAACCCTAGAGATAGTCCTCAGGACACTCTCCCAAGCATCATTCGGTTCCCACACTTTAACGTGCCAGGGCCGCCTCATTCTTTTCTGTACCTCCCCTGCTGTGGAATTCTGTTCTTACCATGGATTTGATCACATTTTGTAGGAGCTCTGGGCTTCAGATAGGTAGCACTTGCTTCCAGTGCAATTTCACGTCCTGTCTTCTTACTTCAGCTAACTCCACGAGACATCCCAACTCTGGGTCTCAACCTGAGGTCCTGTTAACAGGTATCAATAGCCTGATCCACTCTCTATGGCCCGGAATAATGCATGGGATCTTTCGCACCTTGATAAAGGCATCATATGCCACAAATCGTGGTGGGTATTTTGTTTTATTTTTTGTTTGTTTGTTTTTGTTTTTTGTTTTGAGAACAACAGGAAACAAGACCTTGTGTACTGTTGCTTTTTCTGTGGTACAGAAGAGTCAGTTTAACAGTGGACATCTTTCAGAAAATTTTAACACCCAACAGAGTCTCCTTATAAACCATCTGCCACTCATCAGAGCTTCCAGCCTGCCCCTTTCTTCAACAGTGAGACCCACACATTAAGACTCAAGAGTCAAAAAAAAAAAAAGAAGACTTGAGTCAATTGTGCCTGCCTTCAGACTCCTCCCTTTGACTCCGATACCTCCTCCACATTCCTCAAAGGCAGAAGCCTTCTTTGTAGCTGTCCCCTAACAGATGCGTAACACGAGGCTCGATTCATGGGGAGCCCTAGACAAATGTTGGCTATTAAGTGAACAAGGTTGGATCCTGGCCAGTACTGGATCGGATGCATAGAGTAGGCCAAAGAGGAGCACAGGACACAATAACTTAGAATTGGAATGGATCTTAAGGATTCATCTCATCAACTTCCTCTGTTTAGTCAGAGCCAATTTTTAAGCACCTAACAAATTAGGACGCTGTATTTTTAGCTCCTGAGTTGACGGTTGGATGATTTCGATCACTAGCCCAACAGTGTGAGCATCCGTGGTACATCCTGCACCCACTTCTGCTTTCTGACTCACATGAGTCAGATGTGCTTGGGTTTTGTGTAGAGAAGCTTTTGTGTCACTAGAGACCGATCTTATAGCAGCGTCTGGTCAGCTTCAGAGTGGAAGTGGGGACTGTCAGCTTAGAAGATAGAAGAGCTACAAGATGGTCTGTGTGAATTTTAGAATCGTCTCCAATGACAGCTGGCAATGTGTAAATCAGACTCCACACACTGGGAGGGAAGCTGCAGGCTGGAATTCCTCCATCCTTTGCCAAAGATATACCTGAGCAGTGTGCTGAAGGTCCCACTGTATTCTGTTTGAATATTAACTTTCCACCCACTGGTGTTTGGTTTTCTGTGCCTTATTTGATGTGTACTGAATGAATTTAATTTACTAGAATTGCATTGTTGGATAATACACATTTGTATTTCTCCTCTTTATACAAACAGTATCTTCTGGCAGGAAAAAAAAAAAAAGAATAGTATTGAACACAAGGAAGAAAGCTTTATTGTCCAATAAAAGTCTTCCTTAGAGCTGTTTGGAGTGGATGGCAACATTACTCTAAAATTCTTTCAATGTCTCGTAGGAATGGCATGATAAAAAGCAAGCCATTTTTATATTGGTTACTTTGCTTTTTTTTTAAATAGCAGATTGAATCCAAGGAAGATTGTAAGACACAAAATACATGGCTATATGTCACAGCCATCGCCCCAGAGATGACTAACCTCAAGATGTTTTCTCTACTTCCTTCAAATATGATTATTTCCAGGCAATTAAATTTAAATACTGCCTAAAGATTGTTTGTAGAGATGGGAGGTTGCCTTCCTGTGAGAACTCTCCTATCTGTAGAAGGATAGAAACAATTTCATCCCAAGTAACAGGGAGATGTATTTTTGTTTTCCTTATTTGGTCAACTTTTAATACTTTGATAGAGACTAATTAAAACTTAATGTTTTAATCTATTAAATGGCCACTACAGAGACAGTGACGTTCTGGACATGGTCGGGGAGCCCATTATCTTTAACAAAGATGAGCTAGTTTGGGTTGACGAGTTGACCATAATCTGTGCTTATAATCAGGCTGTGCCTGACTCTTGGGCAGAAGGAAAAGGAGATGTGGAGAGGGAGTAGGGGACAAGAGTTCTGTTTAACTAATGTGCATCTGTGACGCTGCTTGTCATCAGTATCCCTGATGGCTTAGAGGCTGTGCGTGGAATCGGGCATGAGGAAAGCAACACCACTGCAGATGGGTGTTCGCAAGCAGTGTTGGCTCTAGGCCCCAATACCACTGTTCCATCCTGTGGCCGCGGGCCAGTTAGGTAGCTGCTCACCTCCTAGTTTCCTTATCCATGCACAGAGATGGAGGTACCACTCCTGTCAACCTGGAAAGCAGTAGGCATGAACTGAAGTCACGCTGAAGGCCTTTTGTCAACTGCCACGTCCAATGTCAGCATTAGTAGTCCTAGCATCTAGAAGATTCCCCTCACTCCCTTTTCATCTGGGAAGCAGAAGTGAGCTGTGATTTGTCCCCAAACTACTCTCTAGCATAAGCCTTGGCTCCAGGGCATGTCAGTCACTATTTGCAGGCTCCCCCTACCCCTATGGAGAGAAGCAGGACCATCACAGGCTCCTGAGATTACATACACCTCGCCTCATCCATCGCATACAGACCAGTGGTTACGATGTAGAGTGAAACAACACCAGCTCTGAAGCTGAGAACAAAGCCATATGGGGCGGGTTCACCAAGGTTCCCTGGTAAAAACACCACAGTCAACAGAAGTCAGGGTACTGTATGCAGTGGGATCCCCCTGTACTAAGATTAAACACCGAGACTTGGAAGTGAAAGACTGCGAAGGACCCTTGTCCAGGTTGGTCCTTCCCTGCCCCCGCCAAGTTCTCATTGTTTCTTCATTCTTACTGCTTCTAGCATGGCTGATGTGTTTATCCACAGTTAATTTTTGTTTCAAACAGTAACAAAAATTTTTTTCTTGCTTTTCTCATAGTTACTGTTTCATATTTCAAAAAGAATGTTAAAAAATATTAAAAGTACTTTTTTAAAAATTAAACTAAGCTATAGTAATAAAAAATGCATGAAAGCTACCAAAGCAGTTGGGTCAGGATTTAAATCGTGGAGTATCTGCCACCCCGCTCCCCCTCATGCCCTCGCCCAAGCCCTTGCTTCATTGAATTCATTAAATTCAGAATAAGCATTGCATCATTTAGGTAGGAATAATACACAGGAGGCAGGGTGCTTAGAGCCCTCATGAGGAATTATATTTGTGCATAAAAGAATCATGTGTCTGTGTGTGTTTCCAGAATGTAAGATACCAAGTAGCTGGGCTCACCGGGAAGTATTATGTAAATATTAAGATATTAATACCAGGTTGCTAGGCTGCAAAAAAAAAAAAAAAAAACCTAGCAAAAAGTAATAACCTGATGCTTTCATTGAGCCCTGTGGTTGTCCATCCCTCGTGGGAAAAGAATAGGTTATAGGATTGGAGGAGATACATGGCGAAGCCAAGGCAAACCATGTGTCAAGAGCAGGTGGGACAAGACACACAGGCAGCGTAGAGCCATTGGTGGCCAGTTAAGCTGAGAATACAGAGGGAGCAACCCCAAAGGTTGTGTCCCGGATGACTATGGCAACAGGATCTAAATGCAGAGCATGTCTGAGTGAGTCAGAGGCATCAAACATAAGTGCCAGAGAGCTAGGATGAGCTCCGAGGATGCTGGTCCACCCCCTAGGGATATTAGCTGTCCGACTCCCTCAGTAGGGCTGCCCCTCTGGTACCAGGTCAAGACAGCCGGTCTGCAGAGTGGCTTGATTTCTCAGGTCGTCTCTCTCGCTGAAGGAGATCAGAGCAGTATCCGGCCGCCCGCAGCTTTGTCTTTAAAAAATGCGTGTGCATCAGCTAATAACGCTCATTAGACTTGCAGCTCTCACTGGAATTTAATTTAGGGTGTTTCATTTGTGTCCCCACCGTGGTTGCCAGGACAGATGTGTGTGGCTCAGATGTACTTCCCACTGACTGAGACAGATGTCGGATACGGGATCGCGCTGGAACGGTGCCAGCATGTTTAGTAGTGACGTTAGATTGCCAGCTTCCTTTCCTTTGACAGAGGTTTTCTTTTTCTCGTGTAGTTGAAGAGAGGGACAGAAATTGTGAGAAACCGAATGAAGATGGATTTTGGTAAAGCTAGAGAAGAGAATAGCTAGTGGTTGAGAGGCAAAAAGTTGCATTAGTCAGCGTTCGTTCTCTAGAGGAACAGAACTGATAGGGTGAATCTGTGTATTTAAAAGGGGACTTTATTAGTGTGGCTCACAAGCTGCAGTCCCGCTAATCCAACAATGGCTGTCTACTGATGGAGAGTGGATGTTCACAAGACTGGGTGTGTCCGCTGGTCTTCAGTATACGTTGGAATCCCAAAGAAGTGGGCTCTAGAGCCAGTGCAGGCATGGACTCGCCAGCGAGGGTGAGGGCAAGCAGGCAAAGAGTGGAAGCTTCTTTCTTCCATCTCTTTTATACAGGCTGCCACCCGAAGGTGTGGACCAGATTCATCGTGGAGTTTCCTACTTCAGATGATCCAGTTAACTTAATATCACTCATAGGTGTACCCAGCTGCTTGGGTTTTTGCTGAATTCCAAATGTAGTCAAGTTGACAACCAAGAGTTGCCATGACAAAGGCCAACATAATCTAGCTGGTATGTGATTCCCATGCATAAGTTTCACTGTATGAAAAATGCAAAGTCGTGGTCCTCACTCCAGAATGTCTTCATAAGTTCCCGGACTCTGTCAAAATTCCCAGGGAGACTGAGACCCAGTCCTCCCCGCAGGAGGCTGATGCCTGGTCACCTCTATGGATTCTTTTTTTTTTTTTTTTTTCCCCTCATGTAATATAGGTGTTTTACCTGCGTGTATGTCTGTGCACGGTGATGGAGCACCCATGGAGGCCAAAGAGGGACAGGGGATCACCTGAGCTGGAGTTAGAGATGATTGTGAACCACTCACCATGTGAATGCTGGGAAACAAACCCAGGTCCTCAGGAAGTGTAGCCAGTGTCCTTAACTACCGAGCCATCTCTCCAGGTCCTCTGTGTGCTCCTTATAATGAGGAAGACTTCTACAAAGAGCGTGGATGAGGTGGAGGGGCAAAGAGAGAGACCACATGAACACAAGAGGGCACAGACCACTGGATCCAGAGTGCATTATCCTAGGGAGAAGCTTGTGAACACGACGCCCCTACTCTCTTGGCTCATGACAGCATCAGACAAATGCTGCTTAAGGTTGTTGTTGTTGTTGTCGTCGTTGTTGTTTTGGGATGTCATTTTGCCAAAACCAGAGGCCTCAGTGGCTCACAGAACTGCTTTCCCTCCCCCCCTTCTCACATCTAAGCTAGGTCCACTCTTCCTCCTCGCCCAGGATGGGGGCTTGGTACATGAAACTAAGACAGCTCTCATTTGGGAGGTCCAGGCCAGCATACTTTTTAAAAAAAAAATATTTATTTATTATGTATACAGTGTTCTGCCTGCATGCACACCTGCATACCAGATCTTATCAAAGATGGCCGTGAGCTACCATGTGGTTGCTGGGAGTTGAACTCAGTACCTTTGGAAGAGCAGCCAGTGCTCTTAACCTCTGAACCATCTCCCTAGCCCCAGCATACTTCTTAAGCCCAATACACGCGCCGCTGGTGGCTGCCCCTGTCTGTGACCCTCTTCATTATAAATCTGTTCTTCATCTTCCCTAATTACATATGTAATTATCATATTCCATTAGCAGGTTTTATTAAAAGTCTTTCTGCCACATGGTAGTGACGACTGTGAAAATCAAAGGCAAGAAGGTGTAATGTCATAGTGAGAAGAAACAGAAATACGCAACCCCCACCCCCACCCCCAAAAAACATGGTCAGGAAAATTAGAGTGGGGCACAGGTCTTGATGGGGTTTATTAAGGGCTCACATAGGAGCAATCCACCTCCCTGGTCTGCACTTCCCTTGTTCATTAGCTCACTGGGTCATTTACAAAGTCATCTATAAAGTCAGTGAAATCCTCGAAAATGTTCCACCAGGACTGGTTGGATAGTGACAGTCTGTCAGGCACACGCCTTGTAGGCATGAGGACCCAAGTCAACCTCCAAAACCCAATAAGATGCCAGGCAGAAGGGCAGGCTCCTGCCATTTGTTGCTGGAGGGGTACAGACAGGAGGATCCCTGAGACTCACTGGACAACCAAACCATCCTACTTAGCAAGCTCCAGGCCAAAGAGAGACTCTGTTTCAAAGGAGGTAGATGGTGTTTTTAAGGAGAACACCCAGGGTTGATCTTCAGCCTTCATACATGTTACCCTTCCACCCTGCATTTCCACTAAAAAAAAAAAAGTAAGGTTTTGGTAAGTGCACAGGGTTTGCCCTTCCCAGGGTCAGCTGATTCCTGGATAGTAATCTTGCCTATGGGCATACCCTTAATACCTGGACTAGCCAATCCTGAGTCCATGCACATCTCAATAATGAATAATAAACACCTAAGTTAACAAGGCCTGAAGCAGAGGTTAATATCTCAGGCCTACTTGCAGTATAGTTGATGGGGTTGGCTACCAATATATAGCCAGGCCTGGCTCAATGGAATTCGCAAACAGAGAAGGAAATTGGGGTGGGGGCGGGGGGCTCTGTTCAGAAGACTCACCGTCCCATCATTAGCCCTATCTGCTGACCCACTGTGAAAAGCATGCCTGACATGCTTTAATTCTGTGTAGTACATAAGACGTACAGACAAGGAAATACCTGTCGTGAAGGAATGAAATCAGACAGATCTCTAGAAGCAGGGGGTGCCACAGGCCACTGGGGAAGCATCACACCAGAATTTCAAGAGAAAGTGCATGTCAGAGCTTTTTATTGAGGTTTTCATAGGAAGGAATGGAGGGAGCTACATAAATCAGGGAGATGGTATAAAGATGGTCTGGGCTACTGGTACCTGCCTGTGGGGTGACTGCCAAGGCTGAGGGATAGCGTCCCATACGACAGAAGCTGGGGAAAGGGTTGAGTATAGAGTATAAACTAAGGATTGATTGGTTCAGATGCCAAGTCGGTGTTCGTAGCCACAGTTGCTGTCTAGGACGCTCACCCTGGGAAGGCTAACCCACTCAAGTTCAGGATTCCTAAATGCCTGCGCATATGAATAGAGAAAGAAGATCCTACACAATTAATACAGGCTGCCGTACACACACGCAAAACTGTCATATTGGAGATGTCTGTGTTTCAGGGGCTGGGGCCTTAAAGAGAAGCATTAGAAGGATGCCCCTTTCCTTATGCCTTTGATGCAAGGCACGAGGAAAGCAAGCCTATATAATCTGGTCTGACACCAAGCAAGGTGCCTCACCTCCAAGAACCATTCGTCTTTCAAGATTTATTCTAAGGACCTAACGAACACGGCAGTGCTTTATATCATAGCAGCATGCAGTCCACAAAGCGCAGACTTGAGAGAAAAAAAATGGCTCTGCAGTGCAGCGCAGGATTCCAACTGGGCCTTTTTGTTGTCTCTGTTTGGGAAACGTAGAAGTGCATTTTCCTCAGCTCACCTCCCAGGCATCCCGGGTTCGGGAACGGCGCGCCACACTGTTTCCAGGTTGTTTCCTGCCATGCACAGTGAGCATCACCCAGAAACCATTGTGTGGGAATATTGCATTGAGCCGTTGGCTAATCAATGAGAATAAACATTTACAGACCATCCCTTTGTGTTTGTAAGATGGTTTACAAGCACTGGCTGGCTCGTGTGTTAATAATTACTTTGGGGGAATTCTCAACAATGCATATTTAGGAGGTGAGCGTGGTGGTTTGGAAGGGATTCTAAAAGAAGACAGTAATTGAGCATTCTCAATTTCATAGTCTCTGCAAGCCCATGCAACTAACTTCATTAGTTTTATTGCCTATGATGCCACAAGCCTGATGTTCAGAGCCTGGCGGAACTACGTGTCAGGCAGACCCACGGGATAGGGTTTGCCTTATCCATTCTCCTATATGGTCCTTGGGGTCTTTACGTGCATGTAGCAGAAAGGGCTACTCAGAAAGTAGCCTGAGAGTCCAGGCATCCCCCGCAGAGGAGAGCCTGGCTCTGTCCTCCCCGTACATCTGGTGTGACAGATGACCCCGCAGAACATCACTGTATCTCCAGTCTCCGTGTTCTCAGCTGTGAGGTGGCTGGGAAAGGAGATAGACTATCCAAACGGCCCCGGGGCTTACCTGGGGGTGAACTCACGAACTTGCCACTTTCACTGTCTGAAGCTCTGATGTGTGATTTCAGGCATCGGTGTGCTTATCACACTAAACCCCAAAGTGACACATTGGTGGGACTGCAAGAATATGTTTGCGCTTTTACTGCACACTCATCTTCCGTGTCCTTGGAAGCCTGGAGACGCCTTCCAAAACCACTAGTCAGACTCTTATATTTTCCAATCTACATTTAGTATTACACTCCCATCTTAACGTAGCTCTCACCTCCGGGCACTTTCCGTATCCAGTGTACCCCACATGATCTTGATTTCAAGTACGAGAAGTAGTGAGCCTCAAGCACCCCACCCCCGCTCCCCTCCTTGGTGAACCTCTCAAGTCTGAAGAGATGTCGGTAGCCATAGACTTCATCTCCCCTGCCTGGATTTCTCCTGTCTCTTGATGAGGTTTTGCTAAAAAATGGTCCAGGAAATAAAACTAAGATTATTTCAAAAAACGAAGCTGTTCTATGGGGGGAATCTTTACATAACACTTCCGAGTTTATATAGATACCCTTCGAGGACAGAGTGCTAGAATCCTCGCTTTGTGTGTTCATATATAATTTTGAATTGTCCTCTTCAAATCGCATCTCATTTATTGTTATAATAATAACCAGGTTTTAAAAGCTCTTCGTTAGGAAATGTTCAATCCAGCTATCTAATTGTTTCTTCATGACATTTCCATGCATGCATGTATGTGTTTTTATTATATGCACCTCCTCATTACCCCTTACCATGCCTTGTCTGCCTCCTCTTCCACAGCCTTCCCAAATAGTCCCCCGCCCCGCCGCCCGCCCTCCCGCCCCCCTCTTCTGCTTTATTTTCATGTGACACCCTCTGCCATACATCAGCACTGTCAGTCAGGGTTCCCACGGAGAACAGCCATCTGTTCAGATGAGGCAAGTGGGCAGAATCTGGACCTCCGTGAGGGAGCGTTTCATAACGATGACACAGCCCGTGGACAGTTAAGCTGATGGAAGACTTCCATAAACAATGTTTTTCCTGGTACCTCCCTAAGCATTTCACCGTGGGTAGGAAATATGCAAGATTGAATCACATGTCAAGTCCGTGGCCTCTACAAGTAACTTGTGGGTGACCTACAATCAAGACACTTAGGCACCAAAGGAAGCGGGTGTTCACCCACTGCTTATTCTTTACCATATTTACAGTCTTACCGTGAAACCCTGCCTTAGCCATAAAGCATGCAGCCACCCTTGAAGGGATCACTGTTGGATGACTAGCCCAGTGAGGGAAGATGGAGAAATCTGTGCCGACTCACTTTGGAAACCCTTTTCTGCCATCAAACGCAACATCAAGTCAATCCTATTTTAACTTGTGGGTTTCGTTGTGCTTTTGTATGTTAGAATGAAAAAGGGATGGTCCTACCATAGATAATGTGGCCACAGTCGTCATCCTGCCTAAGCAGGAAATTGGAATACTGTTGTCTGACTGGGTAGTTTGTAACTTTATAGCCATAACTGGCACGGGGCCTTTTGCCAGCTTTATGTTATGTAACCCAGCAGAGCCATGTGGAAGCTGTCATTTCCAGAAGGGCTCACAGTATGAGATCTGGCTTTTTTCTAGTCACATCAGTGTGGCCACGCTAATAACTTTTTCTGAGCCCAAATCTGAAAGATGGGGGATATTCGACCAATTACTGTTTGCCAAAGTGACTGACTGTGATGACAGCAGGAGAAAAGGAGCCAGGAAAAAAAAAATGCCTAGTTTATAAAAATAACTTATGCAATGATCACTTCCTCACCTTTCCACACGTGCCACAAGTAGGCTGCAACTATCTCAGTCCACGTCAGCAGTTAACACTCAGTCACTATCATGCACAAACCTGCAGACATCTACTGCATCTTCCTCCTAACCCTGATTACATTGACTTTGTGAACTTCATTAGAGTATAAGTTACATATTGTCACACTTCCACGATGTAGGTATATATACAGACACACATAGCAACTCCCATCCCCCATCCCCCTGAAAAACTGATCTCTCCGATTCTATGATTCTTGGAATTTTTTAACTCTTCATGTAAGTAGATTCATTGCTGCGCTTGCGCTACCCACATCGATATGTGTGGTATGGTAACATTTAATTGTGTCTAAGCCATTTGGCGATGAATTCCACATATCATGCCTTTTGCTTTCAAATACTTGAAAATGTATTTCCTAAGAAGGCGTCCTGTTATGTAAACAGTCACTTACCAATGTCACTAGATCTTTCTTAGGATGCTTTCCTCTAATCGACTTTTCCTTATTTTAATTTTATCAAGCAGAATGTACCTTATAGCTGTTCCCCTGCTGAGCAGCCTCTGACCTGAATCTTTAATCCACAGCACTTTTTAGCCCCTCTGCCTTTTGTAAAAATTAACGTTTCTGAAATGTAAAATTGTACCTTCAAAATATAGTTAGAAGGTCTCATTCAACATTTAGTTTTAAAAATAATTGTGTGAGATGTTCTTTGCTTTTTCTTTGTCTGGCATTTCCTCTATTCTGTCCATACTGGGCCTTCCAGATGGGCCCCACGTAGGTGATGCTGTGTCCCCCTCAGACACATGACCTCCATCTGCTCCTTGTGTGTATTTTTCTTCAGCACCCATTTAAGACCATCTCATGTCTCCCTGGTATTACTAGCACTTTCTCCCATGTAGTTAGTACTCTACTTTCTTTGTGGACAGATGTGTTTAGATTACTCTGTGACCCTGTGGAGCTGTGCCCCCTGTGGAGGCAGCGTTTATAATGGCATTAAAGGCTGCAGACCTTTCTAGTGTGTATTTAAGCCATTTCCCTGTTGCACGGATGATTAGCATTAGAGAAAGCTGCTACCAATGGGATGACACTTTCCCTATCCACCGTAATCTAATAGAAGATTAACTCCTTTCCGCCGTTCTATTAATATCTGCAGTCGAAGACTTCCCTGATTTGATCCCTGTCATCCCTGTTCATGCATAAATGGATGGAGCTATGCTCCTAAAGGAATGCTTAAGGCTTTAGGTTTGGGTTTTTTTTTTTTTTTCTTCTGTCATTCTATCAAGATAAATGAGCTGCTCAAAAGAAATGGCTAAGACTGTATTGAAAAGGGGAATACTTGGAAAAACTATGTTTAATCACTGAGGAAAATAAGGATGACAAATCCAAAATGTGTGCCAGCTCCCAGCCAGTTAATAGAGAGTGACAGCTTTGTGGTTAAATTATGGAAATGCTAATTGAAGGCACAACCAAACGGGATGGTAACTGGCCTTCAAACACACTTTGCGATTATTGGGATGATCTCGGTTGTAGAATGAAAATTATAGACTCCTCTCAGTTCTTAGTCTGATGCTTTCCTAAGTGCATGTGTACTTTGGGAAATAGTGAGTAACCAGCCTGTCTCCATCCAGAGCCCTAATTCTCAGTTGTGTTTGCCTCTGAACATATATTCTCCATTAGCACCAAGGTAACCAGACGGCTGCATGGCTGACACTATACCATTTCTTCACTGAGTCACAGAGGTCAGTGGCAGACAGGGATCTGCTTACACTTTCTAGCATGAAGTCCACGGAGGTGATACATGGATGGGTGGGTCTGCTCCAGTCCATTCAGAGCAAGAACATTTTATATATAAGAATAAGATAATGATAGATACAAGGTACCAGATATTATGTTGTATGAGGTTTATTAAATGAGCATGGGGGGAGAAGGAAAGTGGGGAGGGGTACCCCAGAAAGAGAGAGAAACAGAGACAGAGACAGGAAGAGTAAGAAGAAGAGAGAATACAGAGAGGAGGAGGAGGAAGAGAGAGAGAGTAAGTAGAGAGAGGGAGGGCCACATGGACCATTTGTCCTTTTATATGGCCCTGGGTAGCACCACGCCCCCATGGCAGGTAAGCAATGACATCATAGGTAGGCAGACTGAAGCAGAATCCTAACGGGGCACATATTCAGTTCAGTGTTTGTATAGCCTGGTCCTTAGAAATGCCTCAGCCCAACACCAAAGCCCATGACTATTGGACAGACAGATTAAAAGGGGACTAATTATGATGGTAACCACCTGGATGGCCTTACCCTCTTCCCAAGGAGATACTTGGCACCATGCTATTCTTGCTGTGTAATCTAGTTTAACCTTGCTCTACCTCAGTTTCCCCCACTGTCATATGGAAATAATGGGATCCTGCCCATAGGTTGTGGGACCAAGTGTTTATAGCAATAGCTGGGCCACAGGAAGTGCTTACTGAGATTCAGTACTCTCCTCACTTACCCTGCTTAACAAGGTGGAGGCGGAGACCAGTGTCTTGTTTTGATGGAAGAAGGTAGAAGCCAGCAGCCCAGTGAGGTATCTTTGCTGACGTAGCAGTTGACGGGTGATGTACATCACAGAAAAGCCATTCAAAGCCTTGGAGTCTTGTTTCATGTCCCTGGGGAAGGTCCTGCCTCCTTCTACTCTTTGCGTCATGAGGAATGGTTTTGAGGTAGAGGAAAATCCCTTGGGACCCCAATTTGAACCTATGGAGTGATGCTGGGCCAAACTCTGTCCTCAGAAAATAAATGAACGAAAGCACTTGGGTCTCTTCACTTTGGGGGCTCATCGGCGCTTGGGCCGCTGGTAACTGCCAGGAACAGGTTAGATGAGCCAGTCCAGATGCAAGCATGAGTCACACAAACGTCTCCCTCCCTGCCTCTTCCAGGCTCACGGCTCCCCCAGGAAGTCTCACTCATGTGCTGGTTGCACCAAACTCAAGCACTGTCATAGCTGCAGCCAAAGTGTCTGTGTATGTGTGGCGAGGGAGGTAGGCCTCTGAAATGAAAAGGTGGGAAGCCGCAAAGAGACCAATCTTAATACTTAAAAATTTAAAGACATGAACCTTTTTTAAAAAACTATTTCACTTTCACAATAACATGTTGACATGACATGAAATAGGATACACAGTGGTAATGTGTCTCTCTCTCTCTCATCTGTGCAGACACACATACTCTGCAGCTCTGGTCAGCACAAAGTCGGTCTCCCTGAAGTGAAAATCCAGGGACCACATGAAGCCTTTCCTGTAACAAAAAGGGAGGAGGGGGGCGTGAATACAAAGGCAAGCACTGCTTCCAATCATCGATTGATCGCCATCTTTTTGCTGTGTTACTGGGCGTTCCATTCATTGCAGAGAGCAAGGAAAATAATAAGAAACCTGCATGAGACGACAAGGAGGGCATTTACTTGGCTCTTCTTTCTATAGTGTTCCTCCCATTTACCAGGAGACTGGACTTTCAAAGGATCCATTTAAGAAAAAAAATGTGTGGGGCTGGAGAGATGGCCCAGTGGTTAAGAGCACTGTCTGCTCTTCCAAAGGGCCCGGGTTCAATTCCCAGCCACCACATGGCAACTCACAACTGTCTGTAATTCCAGTTCCAATGGCTCTGACACCCTCACGCTAAAATAAAATAAATTATAACAAAAAAAAAAAAAAAAAAGAAAAAATGTGTGCCAGTTCTAAAGGTACACACTGAAGAGCCTCCATCTCTAGGGTTGTCACTGAGAGCGCTGTGGCCCCAGGTCAACTTCCACACACCAGGGACAGTGCTGAACTCTAAGTGACATCACAATCTCCAGTGCTTAACTAAAGATGCCTGGCACTTAGAAACAAGCAGAGGACTCTGCCATCATCACAAGATGAGGGGTGGAGGCAGGGAAGAGAGTTCTTTTTATGCCTGAGTCTCTCTTCTTCATGGATAGAGATGCAGCCAAGCCTTGCACTTAGCAGGACCTATGGACCATCTGGAGGATGAGCCTGAGTCAGCATCTTCCTTCTGTTCTTACAGGACCCAGCTGGCAAGGTCCCTGGGGGAGAATCCGGCTCCCTGGGGTAGACATACTTTTCTAGATGTTTTGGGTGCAAGACTCCAGGGAGAACCAAAATGCAATGGGAGGGAGGTATGCTAAATCATAAGCCAGCAGCCTATGCAGGGTAACTGTCAACAGCAAAGGCAGGAGCGGCTGGATTCTGAGTCAGAAGACACAGCCCGAGAGGGGCTCAAGTGTGGGTAGGGGAAAATGGGATCTAGATTGCTTTTTTAAAAATAAATGAATAGAAAAATGACACTAAAGAGGCCAACATGGCCAGGATGGGTTTATAGACCTCCCCCCCCAACAGAATGGGGATTTGTTCCAGCTATGCTGGTGTGAGTGAGTAGCAAACTGCACATCACGGTTGTTGCCATGCCTGCCCAGCTGGAGAGGTATCCTAGGACTGGGGAGCCCAGGAACCACATAGCGCTGAGGTAAGATACTGTAGCAATGAAAGGGCATCCTGAGACACGGGAGCCCAGGGACCACACAGCTCTGCGAGGAGGCCTCCTCAGCGGAGACTTGGCAACGGGTGATGGAGTATATCCCTGGCTGATCTGGAGTGCTACAGTGTTAACTGCTCTACCTCACCACTCCTCTTCTTTAGCATTGCAACTCCCAGCGGAGGGTATCCCCAGCTGAGCTGAGGAGCTCAAAGAGCCTCAGCCTGCCCACTTCTTCCCTTCTTTTCTTCTTGGCTTCTTCTGATAAGAGAGTCACACTGGGCAGCAACCGTCATAAGAGATTTATTGGAGGGATGGCTCTCAGGACAACAGTAGGAACTGACCGGTAGGCAGGGTTTATAAAGGGGCGGAGCTTTCTAGGGTGAGCACTGGTGGGATTTCAAGTCCTAAGCTTGGGGGAGCTCTTGGATTGATGGAATTTTTTGTAGGGTGGGGGTCTGGGCACTCTCTCACCCTGGGGCTGGGATTGACTGTTACAGCTTAGAAAATGAGCATTAGGGAAGTCTGGGGGCAGGGCCTGGCTGTTTCCCTGTCTTGAGGGGTTACAAAGTTTATACATTATACAGTTTCCAAAGGGACTCCACAGCAAGGAAGGCTGTCTCTGTGGCTGGAGTCCCAAAAATGGCTGTTACCTATTTGGAGGGAGTGGTCAGGGAATTGGCTGATAATGCATGCATGGCTATGACTGTTGTTGTGATGGCTTTTTAAAAATCTATACCCTTCCCTTTATTCAGGCCTCTTAAGGTGGTAATTACTAAAGAAGCAATAAAGTCTCCCAAAGGAAGGAAGAAATTCTTTTGCCAGGTCTTGAAGACCTTGAAGACAATATGAGATTTTCTACCTTTTGCTTTCAGGTTTATACATTACATGGATATCTTATAGAACATTAAAAACAGGCCATGAAACAGACAGGAGCTCCACGTCAAACCAGGTTTTAAAACAAGCAGGGTAAAACCCTGAAGAGCATTAAGGAATAACAACAGCTTGTGACCTTTAGTGTCATCTTGACTAGAGCCATCACTTGGTCCTGGTGAAAGCTTAGTTAATATAATTCAGTACAGCAGCCAATGTGAACTAGATTCCTGCTGGGCGGGCGTGAGGGTGGGAGGGTACCCTGAGTTTGAAACACAGCTCTGAACAGCAAAACAGACCAAGTCCTCAGCCACCTGTAGGACTGACATGTAAGGAGGAATAAATAGAAGCTGTGTCTGTGTGAAAGCCAGAAAAGAGTTGCACTGAAGGGTGGTGCTTTGGCCTGGAGAAAGGAAAAGTGTAGACAGAGCCCCAGAGTAAGTGGCAGGAGACAGTCTCAGCACCATCCCCCATTGAAACAGCTGAACTGTGAGGTCTCCCTCACAAACACTGGAGACAGGAGTTCTTTGTGTAGCCTTGGCTATCCTGGAACTGACTCCATAGACCAGCTAGCCTTGAACTCACAGATGTCCTACTGTCTCTGCCTCCCAAGTGCTGGTATGAAAGGTGTGGGACACCACTGCCCAGCTTCACAAACACAATCTTAAAGTTGTGGTCAGCGGACATGCTCTGGTACATGGCATAAGGGAAATTATGAGACAAAGCTTAGACTTTTAAAAAAAGCCACCCAGCCGGGTTGTGTTAGTACACGCCTTTAATCCCAGCATTTGGGAGGCAGAGGCAGGAGGATCTCTGTGAGTTCAAGGCCAGCCTGGTCAACAAAGTGAGTCCTGGTCGACAAAGTGAGTCCAGGACAGCTAAGGCCACACAGAGAAACCCTGTCTCCAAAAACAAAAAACAAACAAGCCACCCAGAAGGATTTGTGCCATAATGCCCTAGACTGCCCAGAAGGGGACCATGCCTTGGGGTGGTGACCTGAGCAATGCCACACTGGTCCTTTCAGCCTTGGGGGAAGGGGAAGAGGGTGGGACAAAGAGGGGATAGTGGGTGTTGCGCACTAGTTTGTAATTGCCCCTTTAAGAGTCTTTCTTAGAATTTACCATCTGTTACGTTCTATCATCTTCAAAGCCTGTGCTATAGATTAGGAAATTGGAAAATAACTAGAAATCTTGCTAAAAAGTCATGCTGTTGGTTGTAATTCAAGGATTTAAAGCCAGCTCTGATTTTGAGATCTGTGTCTACTGTACTCAGACATGTCAAGTACAGTCATTTTTTTTTTTTTACCCCAGAAAAATCCCTCCTAGATGAGGTATGCTCAATTAAATCCAGAATGCAGGACACTACATCAGAGAAAATGACCTATTTAGGGCAAGTAAATTGCAGGAAAAGAAAGAAAGAAAAAGGAGGGAAAATAACCATCAATTAAAAATTATTTAAGAGACAACAAATTTCAGTGTATAGACTTTATTTAGATCCTCAGTCAAACAAGCATAGATAGATGATAGAGAAAAAGAACGACAAATGACGGATGGGTGGGTAGATAGACAAATACCTAGTTGCTTGCTTGAGAGAAGAAAGAAAGAGAAAGATGTATTTAAGAATTTGAAGGCTAGCAAGGCATTTAGTAATATTAAAGAATATCTGTCTTTCGTGTGTAGTACTGTAGAGATTAGGTCTTTGAAGTGTGTCCTCCTGAGGTATATACTAACATATTCCTAGAATATACATGCTGTTTGGGGTTAAGAGAACTTAAGACTGGGAAGAATAAATGAGCTGCCCTCGTCCTTGCTGCTGGAGCAGGGTGATGGGCTCATGAGGGTTACTGAGCTTTGCTTCCCAGTTTTATAAATGCTAAAAACAAACAAACAAACAAACAAACAAAAACAAACTTTCCACAATGAAATGTAAAAAATGAACCAAGAAAAAACTCTGCCCTCAGCTCCCTGAGAAACTAGTTGCTGTAACCACCTCATCTCCCCTGTTCCTCTGCAGTAGACTACAGCCAGGATGTTCCATCTCTGTCCTCCTGGGTTTTAGACCTAACATAGACATTGGACTCCTACCCACGGGAGACTCCCATTCTGGCTCTCCAGCCTTGAATTAAACAGCCCCAAGGTCCAGCATACCCAAGAACCCAGGAAACTGTTCTGTGTGGAAAGAGGTGATCTTGAAAAAGCTGGAAGTCAGGAGGAATGGGATGGGATAACAATTGAGATGTAATATGAATAAATTAATAAAATATATTAAAAATAAAAGAAAAAGCTGGAAGTTGGCTGGGTGTGGTGACACATGTCTTTAATCCCAGCACTTGGAAGGCAGAGGCAGGCCAATCTGTGTGAGTTCGAGGCCAGCTTGGTCTACAAAGTGAGTCTATGACAGCCATGACTACCTAGAGAAACCAAAAAAAGGAAAGCCTGCTGTTATTCTTACTGCCTTCATAATCCTGAACAAACTCTCCACCTCACTGGGCCCGGTGGTTGGTGGTTGTGATGACTAGCAGGCATCGCATAAACCATCAGTTCACCCCAAACATGTGAGCTCACAGGGGTGTGCTAAGATCTAGTAGTGAATCGGGAAGATGTGCGCTCGTGCTCTCCCCCAAATGGATGGATAGATGGATGGATAGATAGACAGATATCTTTGCTAATGTGTTTCTGGATCCTGACTGCCCCTCCCCCACTGGACTGTGCCCTTCCACCCTGAAAAACAGAACCACCCTGCCTGTTTCTTTGTGTTTCTAAAAGTGATATTTTCATTTTCTCACCACTATGACAACATACCTGACAGAAGCAACTTGAGGAAGGAAGGGTTGCTTTTGGCGCCCGGCTTGAGATCATGGTCCACCATGACAGAACGTCATGGTGGCAGGAGCAGGAGTCAGCTGGTCACAGGGCATGCACTCCTCAGTTTACCCCATCTTGAAACCTCACAGACACATCCCGAGGTCTGTCTCTTAGGCGATTCTGAGACCATGTCTAGTTGACAGTTCTAACTACCACAAGTGGGGTAGAAAGAACATAGCTTCCTGGACTAGAGAGAGCTGGGTTTAAACTTTCTGTCCGTTGCTTCCTAACTGTCGAGTCTTTAGCAAATGTTTAAATTCCTTACCCATGAAGTGGTGGCAACAAGGTCCACCAGAAGGATTTGAGGAATTACTCAGGCCCCGCCCCCACCATGTCGTCATCATCCTCAGATACGTGACAATAGATGAGCGAATGAATTTGACTAGAGGCTTCTCTGCAATGGGAGCACCTCAGGAGCAGTCAGGACGTGGAGTTGGGCATGCTTGTCACAGCACAAAGGCACCCAGGGGACTTCCCAAGCTGTACATCTTCACGTGGGATCATTTGTCTGAAGGAAAGGTACTTTTGTCTGCTTTGTGCAAAAATGCTGAACTGACCTCACATTGCCTTTGGGGAGGTAAAATGCTGGTCACGCAGAGAAAGGCATTTGTTTTAGTAATGAATTATCCCAATCAGTGCCAAATGTCAAGAGAAAAGGAATTCAAATTCATAGTTTCAAAGCCATGGGCCTGATTCGAAATAAACCATATTTTTTAAACCACGTGACCGTTTCTTTTTGGTTGACTCGGGTCCCTAGCCTGAGCATCATGCTGTGGGTTTATTATGAAAACAGCATGAAAATATCAATTATCCAAATGAACCTGACTGAGCATTAGGAAAGACTCTCCCTGGGCCTCCCCTGGGCCCTGGACGACTCTGCACATGCTCACCTCGTATTGCTGCCAGATGGATCTTCAGAAGAGTCAAACACCCTCTTGACAAAGGCACAGAGAGAAGGGCCCGAGGGCCACCGCTGCTGAAGACATGGCGAGATCAGTATGGACAGCATGTGCGGCAGTGGCTTCTTCACCCTCCTCCTCCTCTGCTTTTCAACTCAGGAGGTGATGAGCAGGGACACACCTTTCTGACAGAGAAGAGCCCGGGCAGGGCCCATTTCTGTGAACGTGTGGGGTAGGCGTCATAACAGCTCAAAAGCCTGTCAGGATGAGCGCAGGCAGTAGTGGCGCCAACATTTTGAAAGAGAAGAGCAGAGACTTTTCCTTCTCAGCAAGGCTGGGTGGGGCCCGGAGACATAGCTAGAGGAGGGAGACCCTCTCATCCTAGCTTGCTCTGCCCATCTGCTTTGCAAGGTGCCGCACCCCTACCTGCCTGCTGAAGGCAGGCCTCCTTTCCCAGGACCACCCATGTGAGAGTCTAGGCTGCTCTCCTTAGGGGTTTCCTTAAGTTCTGTCTGCACCGTCTGATGCCACGGATGTTTTCTTGTTGAGGTTAGGAGTGTTAGGCCAGTGTGGTACAGCAAGAGACTCTCAGCTATGAGATCCAGGCTCCTTCCTAAGAAAGATGCTGTGCTGCTGTTCCAGCACGTGCCACACTGGGACATGAGTTCATTGATAACTAAGGCCTGTGACTGCTTGGCTGGTGAATGAAAAGGCTTTGCTAGGTCTTCTCTCCGCAGAAAGGACTTCAAGCCTGGAAGAAAAGCACCATTGAAGAGCAGGAAGTGGGTTGGAGAGATGACTCAGTGGTTGCTCTTCCAAAGGTCCTGAGTTCAATTCCCAGCAACTACATGGTGGCTCACAACCATCTATAATGTAACCTAATGCCCTCTTCTGGCCAGCAGGTGTACAAACAAACAACACTGTATACATAATAATAAATCTTTTTTTTAAAAAAGCAGGAAGAGGTGTGTGTGTGTGTGTGTGTGTGTGTGTGTGTGTGTGTGTGTGTGTAGTATATGTGGGGTGTGTCTGTGTGTGTATAGAGCGTATGTATGTATAGTGTATGAATGTAGTGTGTATGGTATGGTATGTGTATGTGTGTGCAGTGTGTATAGTGTGTGTGGATGAGGTGTGTCCTCTTCCATGCCCTCTGGCCTGGGAGCTCCAGTAGGTCCCACCTGTCTTCACCTCCCAGGCACTAGGACTAGAAATATGCACTGCCACACCCAGCTTTTTTCATGGGTGCTGGGGACCCAAACCCAGGTCCTGATGCTTCTGAAGCAGGCACTTTGAGCTCTCCCCACAGCCTTCTTTTCTCTTGCCTCACTTGCTTCCTGTGTGTTTATGAGGCCAGAGTAAAAGTTTTAACGGTTTCTTCGCAGCCTGCAGGCATTCAAGCTCAGACAGGAGAAAAAAAAATAAAACAAAACTGCAAAGCAAAGGTCCAGGACCCTCTTCAAACACACACCACAAAGAACTGCACTGTGTGGTACCCACTTCCTTGCTGATTAAACATTCTGCCAGGCTGCAGGTGGTCAGGATGCAGGGGGCTAGGGGACCGACCGTGTGGGAGGATCCATTCTGCCTGGGTTGCATCCCCTCTGCCTGAGGAGAGCAGAAGGGAAGTTCCCTGCATCGCATGGAGTGATTTGCTGAGGGATGGGGGGTGCCGTGGGGGTGCATCTAAGCTGTGATGCTCCTGTCTTGTCTTCCTCTGAAACCTGGCAGTTTTGTTTTGGGGAGTGGAAAACATTAAAATGCCATCATCTCCTCCAGTTATTCGCCTCCCCAGAAATGCACTGGGTCAGTTCTCTGTCACCAAAACAACCTTCTAGAAATAAGTCAGTCAGTTGCCTTTAGACAACACTTGCTCTCTGCCAGGCTTTGCCTCCCCTGCCTTGCTGGGCCTCACAGTGTGAGGCTGCCTCTGTTGCCATGGAGAGCAGCTTCAGGAGGGAGCAGAGCTATCAAGAGCTTTGGGCTAAGTCTTAGTCCTCTGAAGAAAAGGTTAAGAGAGAGGGGTGGGGAGGAGGGAGAAAAAGGGCAGAGGAGATGCAGAAGAAAAAACAGCAACTGAGGAGAGAGACAAGGAGGAGAGATGGAGAGATGAGAGACAAAGAAAAGCAGAAGAGAGGTTACATGAGAGGCAGAAACGATGAAGAGGCCAAGAAACAAAGGTGGGGGAGGCCAGGGGAGAAGCTTTAAAGAATGGGTGGGAATTTTTCTGGGGGCAAATCTTTCTGGAAAGGAGATCTTGGTCACCAAGACCAGCTGGCTTTGCAGGGACGTGTGTCAGAGCATATACCCTATGTCTCTTCACCTCATTGGTTGCTTTGTTTCATCCTTTCTGCTAAAACACTCTGGGTCTTTCCTCTGAATTGTGCCTAGTCTTGCTTTGTTGACTTCACTAGATTCTAGTTTCTGTTTTCTATGCTGTCCAGGCCATTATCTTTTAGTGTGTTCACTCACATATGGTTTGTTTAGTGAACAGATCGCCTCATATGACAGTATCAGACTAAGGGGAAGAAAAGGTCCCTTAAAAACACAAGGACATTTGAGATGTACCTTTTCCACTGTCTTAAATACTCTCAACTCAGTACTCCTCCTGTTCACTCCCTGTCAGCTGGTTTCTTGCTCCACCTCTTGACCGAGGCTTAATGTTACTTAATCCTATTTACAGAAAGCTCTTGGATTAAAGGTGTGTGTGTGCGAGGGCTGAGCCACACCACAAGTACCTGCTTACAGTGAACACAAAGCTCTAGGATCCAAGACTGAGCCATACTACAACTAGAAACAGATTTTTCCAGTTCACAGTCTTGGGGTTCAAATACTAGGTCCTCTCTTGCTGATTTTAAGGGCCAATTCAACCTCCTAAGGGAACACTCTAATGGAAGTAAGGGAACTAGACAAATGTCTCTATTCTTAAAACCAACAAGCAGCTAGCCAGAGCAGGCTGCAGCTTCAGTGTTGAATAGCCAAACCATTGTCTCTGCTGGTCTGGATGAATGAGAAGATTAAATAGGAGGAGGGCATGACCATGCCTAAAGTATGGAGAAGATGTTTATTTGTGGATATGAGCGAGAGCAGGCAGAGGCAAGAGTCCAGGTAGAACATGGCCCACTAACCAAGCCAGACCATGAGAGGAGAGGGCAGAAGGGAGAGCAGGAGAGGTGGCATGGGCCTAAGAGCAGGAGGGAGCACCCTGAATGGGTGAGTTACATAGGAGTGGGTGGGGCAGGGAAGTGAAAGCCCAGCCCCTGGGGGAGAGAGGGGGTGGGGTGGGGTGGGGTGAAAAGTGCTGGGAGGAGCCACAGGTAGGTCTTCCTTGATCTGTTAATAAGCACCTCAGCCATTTGTCCTGGGTTTCTGAGACCTAACACTGGAAAGCAGAGGACACGCGGCACCCACCCTTACAACTCTATAACCTGTGCTATATGTAACCAAAGCTATGTGGCCACTGGGTCCCCAAGGACCCATACTGATGACATCTCCTTTCTCTCCTGTTTTCCCCAAAGTTGGCTTCTCCTGTGTTCCATGATACACATATTTCCCTGGGGACCAGACTAATTAAAACTCAAGAACTTGGAGTCCGTCTTATTAATATTCATCCAGGGAATCCTAATGATGGTGGATGAGGAAGTGAGAACCAAGAACCAAGTAGTTGGTTCCTGTCAAAATTATCTTCTAAAATTCAGAACTGAATTTCCTGGCTGGAGACTAAAGTGTAGAATGCCCTCAATCAAAGTGCAAATGTGTCCCATGTGCTTGTGGGAGGACAGAGTATGACAGTGACTTTACCTCTTAGAGGTCTGAGAAACAGCAGGCTTAGACCAGAGGGCCCAGTGGGAGGGGCTCTGTTGGAATGAGATACTGGATGCAGAAAATTATCTGACTTCTGCATCAGCTGTAACCAAAATTACCATCAAAGAACTTGCTGGAATCCAGGTGCTGAGTTCAGGTCTATTCCCACCCTGGGGTGGGGGAGGGGTTGGCTTTAAGGGCTGGTTAATGTGCCCCCTGTGCTGCAGACCTAGTGGAGTTGGAACATGCCTCAGTAAACACCAGTAGTGAGGAAAATAACCTGCGGAGCCCACCTCTCCAGGAGGAGCCTCACTGTAGATGGGTGCATAAAATAATGTTAAGCAAGGTCCTTTGGGGACTCTGGCAACCAGCCGTATTGGGAAATGTGAATGTCACAAGACCTTTCTTAGGTGAGAAGGGAAAAAAAATGGTGTGCCTTAGTGCCATTCTGTCAGGCTGTTCATGCTCTCTGTTACTCACATTGTGCACCAGGCTCCCCAAAGCTAGGAAAGCGGATGACCCCTTAGAGCCTCTTTGGCAAACTACCTTCAGGAAGACAGATTGAGATGGGGAGAGAGCAGGAGGTGTCTGCTGTCTCCTTCCTGCCAGGTTCCAGCATAGCCTTGATTCTTTGTCATGTTGTCTGGCCATCTCCTCAGTCCTGAACCTGACCCTTCGCATCCCCATGAAGGCCAGGGATGGAAGGATGCCCACAGCCCACATAATGGCAGTGTCTGTGGGTATTCAACCTCTCCATGCTGGTGAGTTCTTTTAAACCTGTGTCTTTGTGTGCTTTAGATAGCTACTTTAGGAACTTTTAGACCTACCTTTTCAAAAATAGTAGTGCTTCTGAACCTTTCATTTGGGCTTAGGGAGAAAACTCGGTTGCTAAAGCACTTGCCATGTTAAGTATGAGGATTGGCGTTTGATCCTATCACCCAAGAAATTTTAGTGGGTCCAAAATTCAGCTTGCCAGTCATGCTAGCTGCATATCTCTTACTCATGGGTGAGCTAGTGGCTGCCATATTGGGCAACACAGATACAGAACACTTCCATCGTCATGGAAAATTCAGTGGCTACCCTTCACTTCCTCCAAAGGTCAGTAGACTGAGGCTTGGTTCTTGCCCACCCCCCTTTGCTGTAATAAACCACTTTACATGGAAGACATCTACACCCATTCTCTTATGTGTATCTTGCTTTCCCACTCTGCCAGCAGAATTCAATGGAGAGACAGAACCATCTGGCCCAAAAAGTCTAAAATAGTTACTATCTAGACTAGGCAGTTTCCCAGCCTTGTTTTACATACTTTTCTGAAAAGTACACATAGCTATGTGCGTACAAATGTTACAGTTTTAGAAAAGGAGTGTCTAATCCCTATTCATTAGCAAAGCATGGGCTACAACTGTCTTTACTGCTTCTTCCTAGAATCTTTGGAAAGCAACCTCAGATGATCAGTATCCACAAGTACTAGGTTTATGCTGTACCAGTCTTGAGATGCTCATTGCTCTGTTGTACCAGTCTTGAGACACCAGTAACTCTACCATTTGAGATGCTAATAGCTCTTTGGAGCAAAGGGGCACAGGGTCACATAACATCTCTGGAAGTCTCTGAGTGTCGCTCATAGCCCCATTGTCACTTAACGCCATCGCATCTCCTTCATACAAGTAAGAGACTGGGGTCCCCAAAGCTGGGCTTCCCTGTTGTTACCCCTTCTTCTAAAAGTCTAGGTTAGGTGGCTGTTGTTCTGTTCGCTATCAAAACATATTGAGAGAATGCAGTCAGACTTTTACTTTCCATCTTAACTGATGTTTTTGAATTGTCACCAAAATACCTTCCTTTGACCTTTCCTCCAGCCAGCCAGCCTCCACAGCCCCCATCACACACACACACACACTTCTTAGATGACTGTAACCTCCAGATGTGGCACACATCCTCGCAGGCTTGTGTTGAATCTCTCACTGTCTATGCATGTGTGCCATTTCCCTAGTGTTTCTTAGTCACAGAACTATGTTGCAAATTGTGAATAACCAGTATAAGGAAGGGAAGAAAATTGAATCAGGAGATTGACAGTAACTGAAATAAATAGTGTTGAGGTATGCAGGGGTCAGTTCTTTCCAGCTTCAGAAAGGTCTGGCATACATGGGTACCTGCATACATGAGGAGGGGGCATGGACAAGCGTACATGTTCATGTGAGTACATATACATGAGCATAGGCACGCATGGGGGTCAGAGGTCAATCTCACTCATTCAATGTCAGTTACTCTCCACCTTATTTGTGTGTATGGATGTATGGGTGTGTGTGTACAGTCATCTGTATAAATGCAGGTGTGTGAGTACCACAGCATGCATGGAGCTCAGACAACACCCTTGGGTATCAATCCTCACCTTCCACCTCTTTTCCTTTTGAAGCAGGGTCTCTCACTGACCTGGTGCTCACTGATTCAGCTAAACTGGTTGGCCTGTGAGATCCAGACATCTATCTTCCTGTGTCTGGATGTATTCCTATGCCTATCCCAGCATGCATTGCTGTACCTGGCTTTGTACATGGATGCCCAGGATCCAAATTCAAGCCCTCAGTCTTCACAGACTGAGCCACCTTCCCAGCCTCATGTGTTTTATATCAATCACCACCTTTCTCTGGGTGATTTCAGCTCCTCCATTTTTAAGCCTTTTTGGAGATTTACTCCCGACACGTTTTTAATACTCTTAAGTAGTGCAAGCACTGGATTGGGTCAGTGTGTGTCTGTCCGTAGGAAGGCTGCATGCTGGCATTGTGAGAGATGCCTGACACTCTGAAAGAAACACCAACAAGCTGAGACTGTAAAATTGAACTTCATCTTCCATTTCGGCCATGGATTGGCTCTGTGAACTTCAGTAAATCATGTCATCCCTTTAGACTGTGGTCAGTTTGCTCGGGGACACCGAACATCCGATGTCAGTGCTGGAAGTGGCCTTAGGGCTTGGTCATAGTTAGCAGGCCAGAATCAGTGAGGTGTAAAGCTGGTTGTGGTGGGGCTCGGCTGCAATCCCAGCACTCGGGAAGCCAAGGCTGGAGGACACTGCAGCCTAGGCTGCAATACTGCATCTGGTACTATAGCATAAATCGATCTGATTATCAACCTAGGATGAGGTTTGACATCATCCCAACCAAGAGAACAGTGTGTCACTGGTGGAGGCATATGGCAGTATTTCTGAGGCTGGCTTTCGCAGTGCTAGATAATCCCAGCACTTGGGAGGCTAAATCGAGAGGATTATGAGTTCAAAGCCAGCCTGAGCTACATCATGAGAACCTATCTCAGAAAAGGGATAATATCTCTACCCTGAAGTAACCAAACTGAGGACACACTTTGAGATACACACACACACACACACACACACACACACACACACACACATATGTTTTTTTAAGGCAACAAAGGAGACCCAGTAGGCAAAACAAGAACACACATACCCCCCCCCTGCCCCCGGGGTTTTGGCTACTCAGGAACAGGGGAGAGATCTGAGCCCAACTTTGAAAGCCATGTGTGGATGGAAAGCATCACTGGTCCTGTAGAAAAGGAGTCAACCCAAAATCATTGATAGGACCAGCTGGAGACAGACAGGGTGCCTGGAGGTGAGAAAAGCTCCCCAAATTACAGTCCTGGGGGAGTGTTCTTGGTGTCCCTTTTCCCCACCTCTTAGGGCTGGTTCCCTACGGCAATTAAAGAGTTAACGTCACTAGTTTCTGTGTTTTCCAGGGGCATTTTTCTTTTAAGCTTAAGTAATTCAAAGTGTCCCTTGCACCAGGACTAGGTAGAAAATCCAATCAGTAGAGTAATGAGGAACAATTGATGCTTTGCTGGTACTTCTCCAGAACACGTTATTTACATAAGAACCAATTGTTTACAAAACAAATCATGGTGGCCGACCCACATTGGTGAGTGTCCTTTTTTAAATAGGCAATTAGGAGCAAGATAAGGGAGAAACTCAAAATTCCATGTTTGGCATCAATAATTAAGAGAAGCATCATTACAATAGGATAATAACAGCATATATAACTAAAAACCAAAGAGGCAAAGAGAGGGAGATGGTCAGGCATGATGGCTCACATTTGTAATACCAGCACCTAAGAAGCTGAAGTAGGAGATAGAGCCAAGTTCAAGCCAGCCTGGGCTAAGTAGTTCCAGGGCAGCCTGTACTACAGAATGAGACCCTGCCTTGGAGAGGGAAAAGGCATAAATAAAAAGGATAAAGTAACACCATTTTTGACTAAACATGTGTTAGTCAGAAAAGCAAAATTTAGAAGTTTCAGTATTAATATAATTGCTGCAATAGAACTTGAGTCTGAGTATGAAAAAGGATTATTTTATGAATGGTGCGGTCCACAATGAAAGTATAACGTACTGTAGAACAACCCCGGAAGCAGAGTGCAAAAACTATTATAACCTGGACCTGGAGAGATGGCTCAGAGGTTAAGAGCACTGACTGCGCCTCCAGAGGTCCTGAGTTCAATTCCCAGCAACCACATGGCGGCTCACAACTATCTATAATGAGATCTGGTGCCCTCTTCTAGCCTGCAAATATACATGCAGGCAGCACTGTATACATAATAATAAATAAATAAATTTTTAAAAAGTTTCTAATCCTTTAAAAAAACCAAACTATTATAACCTAAGAAAAAGCTACAAAACTGCTAGCATATCACGGTCATCAGTACTTAGGGGAGGACAAAATAAAGTCAAGTTTAAATAAGCTTGCTGAGGTCGATTTTAAATAACTCTAAGCCAACCTTTCTTCCCCAGAGGTGACATCATCTTTTCAAATACTGAGGGACCATTTGTAAAATGCATTCTATATTAAGCCAGAAAAGAAAACCCTCAATAAATTAAAAAAGAGAACTATGCCTTAGTAGCTATAAAATCTGAGGTTATAAATAAACAATGTAAGCCAAGTCTCGCTGCTATCCTCGTATTGAGACAAACTTTTAAAGGGGCGGGGTGCGGCTGAGTAGAGAGAGCTCTTGCTTAGCATGCACCAGACCCGGGGTTCAAGCCCCACAAACAACTTCATGTCTGAAACAAACGTACCCTAAGTGGAAGGTTCGAATGCGGACTTCAAAGGCGGTGAGGGCAGTTCAGAACTACATAGCAAAAGGAATGGCCGAAGGGCAGCTGAGATGTATTGAGTAGCTGCAAGCACGCCCCGGGTAAAGGTCGGAGCAAGGCGCAGAGCTGCTGCTGAGATCTAAACGCAGAAACAAAAACAGATCCTTTGTAGGTCGAGTTCATCATTTAATGGGAAATAACAAGCATAAACTCAGCCCCTAGATCAAATCAATCTAAAGAAGCCATGAAGACGGGAGATAAAGTCAAAAACAAACAGTAGCTCTTCTACATCATGGGGAGGATAGGAAAACATGCCACGCATTCTATATGTAAAAGATACCTGGGAATAAACTTAACTGAGAGGGCGAAAGACACCCCCCCCCCACACACACACACACCCCTCCCAACGAAAACTTAAAGAAACAAACTGGAGACACTAGGCAGTGGAAAATCCTCCTGTGGTTACGAATTGGCAGAATGAATACTGTGAAAATACCCATGGTACCTCAAGTAGTCAACAGATTCTATGTAAATTTCCATCAAAATTCCAGAGACTGGAACATAAGCATTCAGGTGTGGGGCTGAATGTGGATTAAATATAATATTGTGTGACACACAGATCTAATCAAAACCCCTTTAGCTGGATAGAAAAGAATTTGGTCTGGTTTTGAGGCGGGCTCTCTCTGGCTAAGCTGGCCTCTGACACACTGTATCGCCCAGGCTGGCCTTGAACTTTTAATCCTCCTGCTCTGCCTCCTCCTCCATACTGCATTTACAAGTATGTAGTGCCATGCCCAATAGTAGAGGGGGTATTGATTGAACCAAGAAAGCACACAACCAAAAAAAACAAAAAACAAAACAAACAAACAAACAAAAACCCAGAGTAGCCACACACAGCATAATCCAGGAAACTGGATAGAAAACTGAGAAAGGCTAGCTTCCATGCCAACCTGGTAACTTCAAATCCCGATCTGGGGCTTGGGGCCAGAAGCAATCCCAGCTGGCAATGCGGAATGCGCCCAGGGCTCCAGAACTGGCTGTAATTCCAGGAACTCTGGAAATGGGCACTGAAGTGGACTGGGGCCAGAGTGTTGGCTGAAAGGCTGTTGGGAGCCTGTCTTCAGAGCTTTTCTATTACAGCAGAGGCAAGGGCCGTGCTTAACATGGTGTCTGAGGTTCTTATGTCTCAGAGAACTGAACAAGACACAGAAAAGCAGTAGCAAAAGATACATATATTAAAGATGAAAGTGAGGGGGCTGGAGAGATGGCTCAGTGGTTAAGAGCACGGCCTGCTCTTCCAAAGGTCCTGAGTTCAATTCCCAGCAACCACATGGTGCTTCACAGCCATCTGTAATGTTATCTGATGCCCTCTTCTGTCCTACAGATGTACATGCAGGCAGAACACTGTATACATAATAAATAAATGAATAAATCTTTTTTTTAAAAAAAGAAAGAAAGAAAAGAAAGTGAGAGCAAACAGACACACTCTCTACACTCTACAAAGCCGGAGCAGCAGGAGCAAGCCCTGGCTCCAGAACTCCCTACCCCAAACCATTATCCCAGTTCAAAATGTATCAATTACAGAGGAAAGGGGAGGTGTTCGCTGAAGGGGCGAGTCCTTCTTGGACTGACATGACTGGCTTATCTAGGTTCTATGACTTTATGTTTACTCTGCATGAACTGTCCCCTCTGTTAAAATTGTATGTGTGGGATGCAATCCATATACATTACTCCTTCAATAGAGGAATTTGTGCAATCAAGGGAAGGTCTTTTTAGTTGCTAGATCCTGGGGTTAACCTTCCTATGACTCACAGTTGGATCCTGCCTTTGGGCCTCCTTCCGTACAGCAGAGAGTCTACATTCTTACCCATGGAGGAGACTGGAGACCCACTCTACAAGTGACTAAGTGCATGTGGGAGGCCAGCAGGTACCATATGCAGAAGTCAGGTGACAGAGAGTTCACACACTAACTACTAAGACCTGAGCTTTTCTTCAGCTTGTCCCCAGAATCTCCATAGCCGCCACCCCAACTCCCCAACCTGTCCTGAGCAGAAGACCCAGAGGAGAGAGACCTAACGGCACTAGCACACAGGATTCTTCAAGCTGTTTAATTACAAAGACTGTATTTTCTTCATTGTTGTATACTGTGTGTCTCCAAAGCAGGTTCGAGAGTGCTAGAAAATAGCAAGGGGACTGCAAGATGACTCGGTGGGTAGAGCTGCTTGCCCCTGGACTTGATGACTTGAGTGGCCCAAGCACCCACATGGTGGAAGGAAAGAACTGACTCTCATAGGTTGTCCTCTGACCTCCACGCATGTTCCATGGCACACATGTGCCCACACACATTCACACAAAAATAAAAGCATTGCTGGTGACCACTGATTTTATTGACATGGAGGTGCAAGTGGGGAGAAAAAAAACATAGAAAAGACATCTGCATCACACCTAGTGTGTGTTAGGTCGGCCTGCCCCCCCCCCCCCACACACACACAAAGTGTTTTTCCCAAAGCCCCAATAGCATGTTGGCCTGTTTCCTACCCACACTTACCTTCTATCCCTCCTTACCTCTGCACAGATGGGGGGTTAGATGCTGGAAATCTCAGCTCTCGAAGTGCTTGGCTGTTTCCCCTGGCAACCAGCCCTCATGCTGAGACCGTCCATGGAAGAGGCAGAGACCAAACATGTACCTCTTAACCCACAAGAGACACTTACCCACCTATGTGATCTTGACCTTGAGATTTCTCTAAGAAGCTGAAGGAAGCCGGTGAGGGCATGAGTGGAACACACACTGGTGATGTCCCCTGGAGCAGTACCTATACCAAAATGGGAGCAATACAGAGATTAGCATGGGCCCTGTGCAAATCAGTGAAGCAGTCCAGAGCTTGAGACAAAAGGACCAGGGTTCAAGATCAGCCTTGGTTATATGGCAGGTTCAAGGCCAAGTGTGAACAGTGACCAGGCACTGACTTGTCTTGACCCTGTCTGTGATAAGCATTCCTTTCTTCTTTGAAATGTACGTATTGTTGGCTTTTCAATATCCCCTTCCTCCACCCCGTTCAGTCTTCACCCCTAGTCCATGGATAGCACCTCCCCACAGACACAGTGGGGCTTCCCGGAAGTCAGTTAACCCAGTCCCTCACACCTGCTCAGAGGTTTGTCTCCAAGATGATTCCAGATCTTGTCCAGCTTGCAACATAACCAGTACAGGCTTTAATCAAACATGGAGTAGCTATGAAATCTGAGCCAAGCCTGTCACCCTCACACTCTCTGGACTGACAGAAGATTGGGGTATAAGACCTGAAGTGGGAGAAAGACGAGGAGAGTGTGGAATAACCATTTCCTTAAACTCGCACACAGAGGCAGGTTGGGAGGTGGACTAGTGCCCCCTGCCTTCCTTGGTCTCTGGGCATCACCCCTTTTCAGAGAAAGAACAGGGTGTGTTTGCTTTCTCTCCAGTCTAACCACAAAAACGCCCCTTTATAAGGAGGCACTGGATCTCTCCTTAACTGTGTCCCTTGACATTCTGGAGACATCAATGTGCTGTGTCCTTCAGTAAGGTTGCTTAGCAATGAGATAAGTTGGTCCTCTCAAGTGCGTCTGCTTTTTCTCTGCTTTGGCTGACCTTTGGTCTCTTTCCTCTGGGAAATTTCATTCCCGGTGTTTTTGTCACAAGACTATTGGTGCCTATTTTGAGGTACACCACTTGCAGCATTATTTTTTTGGAAAGCATTGAAAAAAAAAGGCATATATCCCAATAGAGTCATGGCTGTCCTCCATGTCTGCAGTAAAAACATGGCATCTACTACATGGGCCATGGGCCAGTGAAACACTGATGTGTAGCTCTATTACCCATGATTAGGTATCCGAAAGACTCCAGCCTTGCATGTTTCAGGGGGGCAGTAGAGTGAGCCACACAGCTCAGCACCCCCTGTACGGGGTTCTCTTCTAGCCCAGTAAGCTACATGGAGCAGACGTATTAGGGTTTGTATGTTGGACCCTCGCTGTGAGCCAGTGAGAGAGAGTGAATAGAGGGTACCAAGTCCCAAGTAACTGGAACTGAACATTAATTTCTGACCTGGAGATGACCTCTGAACCCCACCCCACCCCACCTCCAACCTAGAGATGGTGCTCTCAGAATTGTCTCTCCGCCCCCCCCCCCCCCCCGCCTCTCCCATACCATCCTCATACACCCTCTTACCCACACCCGGCCAAGCAAACCCTGGCAAGCCCAGCTCAGAGAGTGGCTTGAGGAGCCAGGCAGCCTCCCTGGCTGGTGGAAGGAGCCTGTCAGATTTTCCTTTAAAATGTCATAGAATCTCTTTTTTTTTTTTTTTAACAGAGATATAAATTTCTAATTTGGCTTTTTCCTTTGCTCGTTCATTTGGCATATATGCTAAGCACATGCTTTTTTAAAAACCAGTTATGGTTCAATTTTGATTTTCTTACTTCAAAATGATCAGCACCTCACGCTCTGATACAAAAATCATTATGCAAACTAAGATCCTCTTTGAGCTTATTGAAAGGGAGGAGGCAGGGCAGGCGTGGGCTTGGTGTGTTAGGACCTACTTGCCTCCAGGGCACAGCCGCAGCCCCCTGAGGGTCTGAATGTCACCCCAGACTGTTGGGGACATTTGTGCAAAAGTGCTGCTACTGTCAATTTAAAGGCATTGGTTTTGTCTTCCTTTAAAACCCCCTAAAGCTCAAAATTAGGACCTTTGTTAATTAAGAACATATGTTCATCTGGGTTTACATTGCTAGAGAAGTTGATTTTATGTCTCTGAAACCAGGATTCATGTCGTGGTCCCTCTGGGCCAGACCACACTTGACTCAATGAGGGTTGAGTACCAGTCCTCATCACTGCTCCATTTGAGGCACTAGCTGTATTGTATGGTGTGTGTGTGTGTGTGTGTGTGTGTGTGTGTGTGTGTGTGTGTGTGCGCGCACACGCACGCGTGCGTGCATGCATGCATGGAGACTAGAAGCCAACATCTAGAATCATCTTCTACTGCTCTCCAGTCTTTGAGACAAGATTCCTCACTAGCTCTGGAGCTAGCTCATTGGCTAGGCTGGCTGGCCAGCAGACTTGGGAGGACTTCCTGTCTCATCTTCCCAGCACTGGGATTACAAGCACGCTCTGACACAGCACGATTTTGTGCGGATGCGGGAGATCCAAACTCAAGTTCTCGGACTTAACACAGAGGACACTTTACAGACTGAGCCGTCTCTACCACCCTTGTCTCTCAAGCCTTCACAAAGATCTAAGTGTCAGCTGAGGGGCTCCAACAGAGTGGCAGGACAAGAATATGAGTTGTTTTTTGTTTGCTTGTTTTTTAACAAATGCTCGGAAAAATCATGGTCTGGGGCCTGGAGAGGGGGATCAGTGGCTAAGGGCACTGGCTGCTCTTCCAGAAGTTCTGGGTTCAATTTCCAGCACCCATAGCTCACTACTGTCTGTAACTCCAAGATCTGATACCCTCACACAGATATAAATGCAGGCAAAACACCACTGTGCATAAAATAAAAATAAATAAATTATTATGTTTAAAAAATCAGTCTTCACCCCATATTTGAGAGAAGCCACCAAGTTCCATGAGACACCAGAGGAAAGAAGACACTGTCACACAGCTGAACAGGAGCTGTGTTCCGTTCCTGAGATGCCTGAGAGAGGACTGGCAGTTACATTCCATGCGCTATACCAGGAGGCGGGTGGCAAAAGTGTCTAGACAAGCCAAAAGGAGCGCTTTCATGAATGGAGAATGATTTTAAGTGTAAGAGAGCATTGTCATATTTAATCGGCAAGAATTTGCTTCCACTTTTGCTGTTACATAAAACAATAGTGCACAGATTTGATGAGATACAGTTGCTTAAAGCAGAGAGCTAGAATGTTCCTTTTAAAAAAACAAAAAACTATTCTACCTATGAACTGAGGGTTAGATGAGGAAACACAATTCGCTGACAGAATGGTTCGGCTCTAGCCTGTGCACAGATTGATTAACCACAACTCACTCCTCCACAGATGGTCAGAACTGCATAGCCAAGGGCTCACTGCGCCCTAGAAAGAGAACGCTGTGAAGTATTGAGTCTCTCAGATGGGCCCAGAATCTCAAATCTCCGCTCAATCATGGAACAGTTACTTGATACAAATAAGAGGCACAGGTGCCCTTCTCCAGCCCCAGGTGGACAATGTAGGCACTGGGGCAGGAGGGGAGAGGTGGGTTGGGGAGGGGAGGGGTAAATGGGAGAGAAAGGATGAAGCAGTGTCTGAAGGAACAGTTGTTCATCCAGCTGTTGTCACTTTCACTGCCCTTGGCCTTTGCTCGCCGGTTTCCCCTTCCATTTACACCCCCAGCCTATTGCTTCTACCCGCTCCTGTCCCCGCCCACTCCTGTCCCCGCCCACTCTTGCCCCCACCCACTCCTGTCCTTCTGAACCCTGCTGTGGCAGGTTTTCTGAGGTGGAATGGAGTGGAAGCATGTGGTGGCAAAACCACACCACAAACAGAGAGCCTTTGAAAAGCGCTCTGGAATGTAACTAGAACACCCCCGCTTCTCGTATCCGCTATTTAGTCAGGAGCTGCCCACAGCAGCTGGACCTCATTTTGTAAGTATAGGTTTGCTAGACCGCTGCCGTCCCCATCCGTTCACATCTATGACTGTCTTTGCACTACAGTGGCCAAGCCGAGAGTCATCGCAGCAGATCTCCGGTGATGTTTAGTGTCTGGTAGCCATCCACATCTCTCAATCCCAGTACTTGCCAGAACCTACAGTTAGTCCAGTCCTCTGCAAGGGGGCTACCGTGGGACACTTTAATCTCTAGTTGATGTGAGAAAACCATTTTCTAACGAAGCATCTGAGAGGGGAAGAATTCCTCCCAATGGATGCACTTTGGAAATCAGCTCCTTAACGGTGTCTGGCATGCACTGTCATGAGAAAAGTGAGGTCTTCCAGAACACACTCATCCAGGCAAGTAAGACAGGGCGTGTGAGTCCTGTGGTGTAAGGCCTGTGAAGGCTGCAGGAGGGAAACTCAGAGCGAGGTATCCTGCTGTACTCGTTTTCTCAACACTGACTTACAGATCATGCTAATAAAACTCACTGTCCAAACAATCAGACGACCTGTCAATCAGCAATTAAATTTTAAAGCAGAATTACAAAATACTAAAATACCTTGGAAAGCAAATATACATTTCCCATATGCCCTAGTGAAACACCCCTCTGGGTGTTTACCTAAATGGAAGCATATGTCCACACAGACTTGTAACCAAATGCTCGTAGCAGCCTTCTGCATAACAGCCCTAACCTGTCCGTAGCAACCCCATCGGAAACCGGAGACAGCTCAAATGTCTTTATCCTCAGGTGAGGGAGAGACGTGCCCATGTCTTCGAGTACTGATCAGCAGCAACAAAGGAACAAGCCATTGGTACGCACAGATAAAGTTCACAGGCACGCTAGAGACTAAAAGCCAACCACACGAGACCAGAACTGCCCCCCCCCCCCTTCCATGAAAAAAATCTGCCCCAGGTCAGTCTACAGTGAGGTCAATCAGCTTTACTTGGGTGATGGAGGACAGTTCATGCCAGCTGTACTAAGGTCACCTAAAGGTTTTCACATTTGAACATCTGGCAGTTAGCTGCTGGGAAAGTGCACACTGGGCTCTCCTGCCACTTCTGTGTCATCTCTCCTCCAAGACTCACTACTTGTCTTTGCTCATGACCCAGCTTTGAAACTCAGAATCATTCCTGCTGTATGTGGAGCCAGTCCAGAGAGTGAGGTGGAGACATGGCCAAATCCTGAAAATCCCATCCCGAGGCCGGCAGGAGACAGGAGGAGGACTCTTACTCCCTTCTCTCAGCCTGCGTGTCCCAGTGCACATAAGCCTTACAACCCTCATTCCTTGAGGTAGTCACGTAGCCTGGTGGCCCTTTTTCCGATTAAACTTCCTCTCTCCTGATAAGGACATGTCCAGCAAGCACCTGGAATTCCTCTTCATGCAAATGATGCAAATGAAGCATTCCCAGCACATTGGCCCCAGCCAATGATGTGCACTCACCCCCAAAACCCCTACCCACTTCCCCAAGGTTTATATAGCCCTTATGACCCCCTCCCAATAAAGAGAGCTGTTTCACTGGAGAAGGCTGCTTCTCCCCAACTCACTGCCAATGAGGTCCTGCCTAACCCAGCAGCCCCAGCTAAGCTTCATCGCCTCCAGTGCAGTCCAGTGTGCACCGGTGTCCAGAGACCCCGAGGAGAAAAGCGGCAGCCACAGTCACAGATACAAAGGAAAGGAACACAGACCCTGTCCATGAGTCTAGATCACATCACATCGTAAGAAAACTCCGGGGGATGAAATATAACCTAGTATAATAGTAAAGCGCCAACCACAAAGAACCCAGGGCAGAGTAGATCCTCACCTGAGCATCTCTACCACCAGCCCCGCACTCATCCTCACTTTTACACGCCATCGCTTTAACAATCAGTATTCTCCCTGTTCCCCAGTAAATTGGATACAGCTGGTGCCACTTACATTCAAATGCTTTTGCATTAGTGGGTGAGGAGGGCCTTAGCAGTTCTCAGCAAACAATGTAATGGAAACCCTGCTAGCCAAAGAGTTCTTTAGCATAAAACACAGTTGTGTAACTTTACCAGGGGAGGTATAAAGAACCAGAGAGGACACAGACAGAGTTTAAAAAACTGAATCTATCCAAATCCAACCTGGTGAAAGGATGAATATACTGAGGTTACCCATAGGAGAACAAGCAACTCAAAAAGCTGTACCATTAGATGGTCTCAGCCTCTAGCTGGCCTTCAATCTCCCTGTATACAAGAATATCCCTCATGCAACTAAAGCAAAAGGAAGAGCAACTGAAATCTCAGGTTAGCAGCTCCTGGTCCTCCTCCCACAAAAGAACATCCACAGCCTCGATGCCTTTACCATAGATTAGTTCTCAGTATCACTGTGCTGCTGGTTTCATTGCCACAAATAGGAGCTAAAGTCCTCTATAAGGACCAACTTCATCATGGCTGGTAGTCATGTCATGCTTGGGGGAAGTAGCTACACTACGGTGCACTCCTTTTTCCATCTCTTACATTCTTTCCTTTTTTCCCTTATGTTTTACTTCTTGTGTATAGCATGTGGTGTGTGTGTGTGTGTGTGTGTGTGTGTGTGTGTAAAAGCCCAGAGGAAGACATTGGGTATCTTCTGTGTTGCTCTCTGCTTTATCCTCTGAGTGAGACAGGTCTCTCACTGAACCTGGAACGCATCTGTATTCACCTAAGCTGTCTAGCCAGCAAATGAGTAGTTTTCTCATTTCAACAGCCATAGTGATAGAGTTATAGATGCTTATGGCCAAGCCTGGCCTTCTCGTGGGAGCTGGGGATAAAGCTCAGGCCCTCCCACTTACACGACAAGTGCTCTTACCCACTGAGCCATCGCCCAGCTCTCTTAAATTCTTTTTCATCTTTTCCACGATGTTTCCTAAATTTTTTTTTTTTTAAGATTTATTTATTTTATTTTATTTTATACAGTCTTTTGCCTGCATGCCAGGAGAGGGCACCAGATCTCATTATAGATGGTTGTGAGCCACCATGTGGTTGCTCGGAATTGAACTCAGGATCTTTGGAAACGCAGACAGTGCTCTTATCCTCTGAGCCATCTCTCTAGCCCCGTTCCCTAAATCTTGAAGAGGATTTTATGTGGTTTTTCCCCCTGAGCATTTGACTGCTTTGCCATAGTAACACACAGCAACAGACATTTAACCTCAGTAGTTTGAATTGTCTCACAGCTGCTGTCTACTAGAGTTTCCTTTGACAGCCTGTAACAGCACTAACCTACAAGCATAAACACATATGTTTAGAAAGTAAGTTGATAAATATCTACCAACCAACCAAAAAGAGCAGTACCGCCTCAACTAAGACCTGTGATTTTTTTTTTTTCAGACATAAGTTTTCTCCCTGGCTTAAAAGTACCAAATGTATATTTCTTCCAGTGAAGTGCGCCTTAAATTCAAGCAGAAGTAGTTGGTTGCACCCTTAATAGTCATGCCACTACTCTCACATTATACCACTGTTACACCAGAAAACACTTATTGCCTGGCACCATCCATAGCTGAGCAGGGCCACTGCCCCTCTGAGAAGTACATAGTGCCTTCTAGCTCTACGAAGACCATCCAGGAAGTAAGGTGCTTCCAACCCAGTCCAAACCTGCTTTCTCTATGCCCCGCATCCAGAATATGAAGTGTCTTCACCAACAGGAATTCAATGTCTATGTCTGGTGTTCACATAACGGCAATGGCTCAGCTGGGTCCTCAAGTGCCTCTGTGGCCAGCAGCTCATCAGGATGTATCCTACCCTGGGGACTGAGGTTTGTTTTTTTGGGTTTTGGGGGGGGGGGCTATTCAATAACCACAACCCTCTATATGCATGCCCCTTTTCAACAAGGGTGCCTTCTGTGTTTAATTCCCCGCTGCTGCTCTTACTATTCTTGCAGATGGCTTTCTGGATCTGTAAGACACTCGAAGGTTTGCAGTGCAGCCTTTTGACAGAAGGTGAGCAAGGTCTCCCGAGAGTCCACCACCACCTCCTACAGGTGTGAGTTAGGCTCGGGCATTTAAATGGTTAAGGGGAAAGAAGTTAACAGTGCCCAAAACTGCACAAAAACATCTCATCACTTGTATCGTTTGCTCTGCCAGAAGAGCAGTGATGAGTCCAACGGCATGGACGAGGACACTGCTTTGCTTAGCTCCCTAATCCAGTCATTCTCCATCAGCAGTCTACCCTCATTACAGACCACACCATGTTGTTGAAAGGGCTTTGGACTGAGCAAATAATCTCATTTTTACAGACTGCCATTTCGTTTGGACTCGGCACTGACTTGTCTTTTACACTTTGCACCCTTAAGCAGAACCCTCTACTGGTGACAAATGTGGTCCGTTCCCCGCAGCACATCTGCCCTCGTTACGTTTTCTTTCAGCTGAGAAGTGTGCACATTACCCTGGGGAGGGAAGAATACAGCCTTTGTTGCATAGCTCTGTTTCCATATCTGCACACCGCGGTCTGTTGCCCTGGTGCCATTAGGGATCGCCAAAGCCCAGATGTTCTGCACATTGAGGATGATGAACACATCTGTAAGTCAGTGTTGGGCCTCTGCATACTTGGCATGGCATGCCTCTCCCCTCGGGCAACTCTGGCAACCTCACTTAGAGGACAAGTAGAATTATTCCCACCCCTTCCTCCATAGCAAATGGAGCAGTGAGAGTCATTTCTTGGGTTTCACAGCCTTGGAGAAGTTCATGAGCACAACATTTAACATCTTGTGTTTTCTTCCCCCCCCGCCCCCCCCCCCGCCCCGGGGAAATCTGGATCAACACCAATCTTGTCCTGTTTGCTTTTGTCTGACCCGCATGGGTGGGCCCCTCTGTTCACTTTTCCTTTTCTTCGTTCCCTCTAGATTGCTGTGGCGTTTTACAAACCCATTTTACATGCCTACGTCAGAACCCCCTACTTCATGAAGATTGTGTCCCATCACCAAGACCACTAAGACTCTGTACCAGTCCCAACGCCCCTACTGACTTTTCCTCTTCCTTGGCTCTCCAGTGAGCACAGCCCTGGCTGGCCTGGTTAAATTAAGACTCAAGCTACCTCTCTCATGCCCAGCTCCTCTACTGCTGTTTTTATCTCATTCTGTTTCTCTTTACAGGGGTTCCAAGTGTCTGGACCCCAGAATGGGCTATTTAGCACAGATCTATTCCGTTTCCTTTATGCCCCCTGAATAGACAATAACTCTATCCCATCCTTCTTACCGACTTCTGCCAAGCCAGAAACCAGCGTGGATCAGCTTCCCACGTACCCTTTGCCCTTGGACATTTCTACTTTACAGAGGCAATTCCTTCTTTACAGACAGCCAGTCTTCTCCCCTGTAGCTGGGGCCACACATCTACCCCTACAGCCAGGAGGCTTATCTCCCCAGGCCACATGGAAAAGATGAACACCCTGAGATTTCCACCCTCGTTCGTCTTTGATTTTGCTCAGTCCCTGTTCTGGCTCTAGGTGTGATGTGACTTTTCCTATGGATACAGAGGTGTGTACTCATCTCACATAGGCACCACAAACCAAAGATAGGCTGCCATCTAAACCCAACCTGGTGAACCAATGAGTCTTTTGAGGTTGCTTGCAGGAGCACAAGCCACTCATAAAAGGCTACACTGCTGACGAATCCCAATCCCACATCTTGTCGACCTTTAGCCACCTGTGTAGCCGTAGCCTAGTACCTCCCGCCAAAACCAAATACAACTTGGCAACAGTAGTGAGTGGTGACCTAAGTCTCAGGTGAGAGTCATGTGACCCTTCCCTTCTTCTATGGTACGAACAGCCTCATAACCATCACCACAGACCTAGCTGTCACAGCTGTATTTTTCTGCTGATTTCATGCCTATGACATCACGCCAACATCCTCTGTAGGTCACCATAGCAGCTCTGCTTTATGTTGGCTAATAGTCATTCAGTGCCCAGAGGATCATCCGTCCCACTCATGAGGAGGCAGTATGGACTGAGCTCAGTAAGTCTTGTATTCTTATTACCTACTTCCACATTGTCCTTTCTTGTTCCTCATATCTTTATTGGTACATTTCCTCTTCCCAATTAACCCCCCCCCCCACACCCTTCTACTTTAATGTCCTTTTAAAATCAAGATTCCACAATAGAAGAAACTATATGACTTGCCCTTCTGGGTGTGTCTTGCTTAATGTGATGGTCCTTTAATTTTCCTGAAAGTGACATGAGTCCTTTCTTTACCGCTAAGCATTACTCCCTTGGGGGTGTGTTCATATTTTGTTTACCCTTTCATCCATTGATGACCAGCTAGCCTGACTCCATATCTCATCTATTGTCAGTGGTGCTGTGATAAACATGGGTCTGCAAGGATCTCTACTGTACACTGCCTTTGATGCCTTTGGGTACATACCCAGAGTGGTACCAAGGGATCATATGCTAGTCTTACCTTTAGTGTTCTGAGGAACATCCATGGACCAATTCATATTCCTACCAGCAGCGGAAAAGTTTTCGCGTATCCAGCCTCCACCTCCCCGACACTTACTAGAATGTTTTGTGGTTTCTTGACGATGGCCATTCTAACTAGGGTAAGATGAAATCTAATGTAGTAGTATATCCCCCTTTTATCAGCATAATGTCAATTAAACCTTAGCACAGGTTTGATTTACATTTTCCCAGGGGCTAACATTGTTGGACTTTTCTTTGCCACGTACTTGCTATTTTTAAATTAATGGGCAGCTATCTCTTCATTTGCTTGTTTATTGAACTATTTGCTCTTTTGGTGTTTAATTCTTTGTTTTTATATATTGCTGCTATTAACCTCCTGTCAGATGTATAGCTGGCAAAAGCCCTGTCCCCTTCCCCCATTCTATAGGCTGTCTCCTCACTCCATTTTTATCCTTGGGATGCTCAGTCTTCCTTAGCTTGGCAGGACCTGAATCACCTTGGAAACACACTTACGGATATGGCTACGAGAGCCTTTCTAGAGAGGTTTAATTGAGCAGACCCAACTTGAATGTGGATGGCACCGCCCCATGGACTAGAATAAAAATGGGACTCCAACCACTAGATTGGAATAAAAATTTAAAAAAAAAAAAAAAACAGTGACATACCAGCCCCCATCTCTCTCATGGCCCAACTGTGGATGCAGTAGGAGCAGCTGTCATGCTGGGACACACAGAGAGGAGCCACTTGCCACCATCCCTCCCCCAATGGACTGTATCTCTTCAAACTGTAAGCCACAGCCAGTCCTTCTTTCTTAAGTCGCTGCTGCCAGGTGTTCTGTCACTTCTTTCTCGTGTAACAGTGTCACACTTGTCTGTCCGTGGTTACTTCCTGAGCTATACTTGGAGTGATATTCAGAAATTCATTGCCTGTTTCTCAATGTTTCTTCTGTATTTTCCCTCGATATTTCAGGTCTTATATCTAGGACGTGGGTCGTCTGGCTTGAGTTGATTTGGGGGCAGGGTGGGAGTTGGTTTCATTATTTCACGTACAGTTCGCCCGGCACCATGAAGAAGCCTCGGTTTTGGCACCGTTGTCAAATATCAGATTGATCAAGCCCTTTCCCTCACAACGGCCATTCCATCCCTCGGTGTACAGTCTTCTCTGGACTCATGTCCCAATTTGTGACCTCACTGAGGGCCAAAGGCAGAATTTGGGCCTCACCAATTGAAACACATCCATTTGGCCAGAGCCCTGAGGAAAACAAGACCATAAACCCACAGTAGAAAATGACCACATGAATGTCAAGTCTCCCCTGGCCTGGGACAAGCTTCTGGAAGCAGGGCCTTCGGGAGCCCACCCTCTTGTCAGGTGCCTCCTGCTTCTGCAGTTCCCTCTCAGCTTCTTACCCTCTGCAGCCTGGCTGCCCCACAGTCAGTCTGTGCTGAACACAGAACCAACCAGGAATCAGAAGCAAGCTCGTCCTTTGAGGTCATGTTTTACTAATGCAAATTAGTCTTGCCAAGGGCAGACAGTCTTCCATTCCATTTGTTCTTGGCTTGCTTTAAATCAAAAGGGTGCAGAGAGCAGGGGAGCAAGGCAGCCAGAGGGCAGAGTTTCCAGAAAAAGGCACATCCCAAGAAGTTAAGCAGGATGGGACAGAAATTCGCTACAGGGCCTGTTTCTATGTCATATTTTTCTAAATGCCACTGCCATAGGCTCCCCAGTCCTGCCCCACCCTGGCACAAAGTTCTCTTCTCTATCAGAACCAGAAACTAGTTCTGAACTCCTGGAGGACAGAACCACCTAGAGTTTGCTGGGCCTCTAACTCAATCCACTAAGAACTGAGATGTTTATTGCTTGGGTCTCTGGGTATCATTGATGCTTTTGGCACCCACACTTAGAAGCATTCCTATGGGGCTGGAGAGATGGCTCAGAGGTTAAGAGCACTGATTGCTTTTCCAGAGGTCCTGAGTTCAATTCCCAGCAACTACATGGTGGCTCACAACCATCTATAATGAGATTTGGTGCCCTCTCCTGGCCTGTGGGTGTACACACAGGCAGAACATTGTATACATAATAATAAATAAATCTTAAAAAAAGAAAAAAAAAGCATTCCCATGACAAACTGTTATATATTGCCTTTTTATTTGTAAAGCAGAGACTTAGAACAGCACCGACCAATAGAAACACCATACAAACCACAATATTATTTTAAACTATACATGATAAGGAAGATTACTTTTCATGGTATATTTCAATTAATATGTACCAGTCTGCCCAGTGTGTTGTAATCTCAGTGAGTAATTGATATAGAATGTGAGGGAATGTTTGGCTTTCATTTTCATCTTTTAACTCTTCAAAATTGAAGAGGAATTTATATAGAGAGAATATAACTACATTGTGAGTGCTTAGTCCCATGCTGCTAGTGGCTGTCATACTGAGCAGTGTAGACTTTAATAACATCATGTACCAAGCTATAAATCTAGAGGGTTATAAATCACTTATATGTTGACTCTTCAGGTCCTCACAATAAGCCTGCAGTAAGGCACAGTTATCACTATATGGCAAGGAAGATAAAGTACAGTCAGTTTAAGTCGCTTGGCAGCAGGAGGAAGGTCTACACTAGTCACTGTGATCAGGGTCAGCCATGTTCCTGTAGCTCAGCCGCTGCTCCCCTGGAGGACAGAGAAGGAACATCGTCCCTCTGTGTTACTCCACAACAGGTAATGCTTAGGTCATACGGCAAATGCCAACTGACAAGTGGGAAGAGATTTGTACAAACTTATTCAAGGGAGTATGACTAGGTGAGAGGACAGATTTTGGGGGAATAGGTATCAATTAAGGACATTTCTGACTCAAGAAACCACCTATAACTAGGAAGGGGGGGGGGCATCCACGTTCAATTATGAGAGGACAGCCAACGGCCCATCTCTGATGCCCCCGCCTCAGTCTAAGGCTTGAGCCTTTCAGGGCATGTGTTTCAGCTTGGATCCCTGCTCTCTCGGGTTCAAGCAGAGCTTTTGTATGTATGCGAAGAGTGCAGGCAAGACAAGAGCAAGTCAGCCTCAAGGAGCCTGATTCTTGCAAGGTCCAGGGTCACCCACTTGTCATCTCCGAGGCCTGCTGATCTAATGGACCTTTGATCAAGCAGAGAGCTCACTGTGCAACACAATCAAGCATTACACTTCAGAGGGGGGCACCTGTCAGCAACCATAGCTAGAACAAAGAGAAGGGGAACAGAAAGCTGGAAACACACACACATACACACACACACACACACACACACACACACACACACACACACACACACACACACCTCGAGGTGTGCAGGAGTACATCTACCTTGGCTCAGACTTCCACTTTGTAACCCTGAACAAATCCTTAACTTCCCTGGACATTAGTTTTAGGGAAAGCAGCACCCACCTCACAAAATGTCATGACTACTATATGAATTAAGAGTAAACACAAGCCCTGCGCGTTCCTGTTCAGAGTACAGTATACCATAACCTACTTCCCACACATGTGGGGACTTACCCTTCTCAGCAAATACTAACACTTTCCCTGCCAGTATACGCTTCCTTGCCCATGGCAGGCACCTAGGTAATGTACATCATGGCTGAAATTAGAGTGGTTTAGCTGGGAAGCAGAGAGCCCCTCCCTCCCCTGAGCTTAGTGCTCCATGCACGGTGTTGACTGCATGAATAAAGAAACGAGCACATGGGGAGGCAGGTGAGAATAAGAGGACTTGGTTGTCTCTGCTCCCAGGAAGCTTTCCTGGGTTCTCTCCAAGCTTTTATGGGCTCCACTCAGAGTCGCCCCGAATTGCAGTCAGACGTCCTGAATTATTCCGCCATCTCCCATTGCTCCCCTCACTCTCGGTGTGTTCTTGTCTCTTCAGTGCGGCCTAGGCAGGGTGACTTATTACTGTTTCCACCAGAAGTGACCTCCAAGTCCACCTGGAATATTTCAGCTACCCAAATCCACAGATTTATAATCCGTACGGAAATGTGTGAAAGGTGGAAGATTGGAACCTCTGTGATTATGTGGGAGATAATGTCCTATGATTTTTGTGAAGTTGAGACAAATAGTGAAAGTGCTGACCATGGTGCTAGTGCACAGTAAGTGCTCCACAAATGGAAATGTAGCATTAGCAGTGGCATCTATGTTGGTCATCATGACGGCCTGGGAAGGGTTAGTAAAAGGGGCAGGGTGGGGGTGGAATCTTTAATTCCCACGCATGCACAACAAGGAAGACTGGGTTTCTGAATTCAGTTGTAGAATCCATCTCGTGCCCAAGACAGAAATTAGACCGCGGGGTGTGGGTGTCCTGCCTGAAAGTGGGATGGCGTCACAGGGAAACACAGCTGTGTTGACAGAGCAGCTTTGTTCCAGACGAACTGTAGCAAGTGGTGAACCTTCAGCAAGTGTGGCAGGCAGGGCCAGACAGCCTGACAGAGCCATGTGACAATGCCAAGCGACACTCAGGAGAAGCCTGGGAGGCTCCTGAGCTGGCAGATACCAGAGGAAGCAAGCCCTGAACCTTCCCAAGGCCAGCATCCCTCCAACTGCTCCCTCCCCCAGGACTGCCACCAGCCCTGTCTGCTGCCACCCTTCTCAGGTCTTCAGCAAGCATTTTGGTGAGAAGCGGGAGGGGTGGTGAGAGACGCCACTAAAACACCGCAGGCCCAGTTCGTGAGTAAGTTACACAAATGTTCCCGTGTTCGCCTTAGGGAAGAGATTCTTGGCTTTGTGTCTCTTCCCACGCCCTCTGTGTTTAGAGGACGCAAATGCTGGAGGCTCAGGTCAGGTCAGACAGGATAGTTCATACCATAGATCTAAGGTTCTGCAACATAGAGACAGAGACAGAGGGAAACGTGAGACACACAAGTCGTGGATGTGGGCTTCTCAAGAGAGTCATACTTTCAAATGTCTTTTCAGTTAGTGTGTGTGTGTGTGTGTGTGTGTGTGTGTGTGTGTGTGTGTGTGTGTGTACACATACATGAGTATTCCATGGAGCATGTGTAGGATCAGAGGCAAGCTTATGGGAGTTTGCTCCCTCATTCCAAAGGATGTAATTTTCAAGAGGATTACAGGCTAAGCAGAGTTTTAAAAGTGAGTAGAGATTAAAATGTAAGTAGAAAATTGGGCTAGGGAGATGGCTCAGTAGGCAAGCGTGAAGATCGCGCTTGAGTTCAAAGCCCCAGACCCCACATAAAAGCCAGACCCATGGTGTAAGCATCTACAATCTGAGAGTCCCTGCCAGGAGACAGAAGATGGATCCCAGAAGCTCACAGGCCAATGAACCTGGCATACACAGGGCTAGGGAGACAGACAAGATAGAGGGCAAACACCCACACCCAAGGTTGCCCTCTGACCTCTACATGCACACTGTGGCATGCATTCACATACATGAATACACATGCACATATAAATACTAAGCATAAACTATATGAGCTAGTTTACTGTCCGTCTCATTATATGATACTGTAAGGAAGTTTTTGGTTTTGTTTTTGTTTTTTTTTAAGATTTATTTATTTTATATACAGCATTCTGCCTGAATGCCAGAAGAGGGCTCCAGATCCCATAGATGGTTGTGAGCCACCATGTGGTTGCTGGGAATTGAACTCGGGACCTCTAGAAGAGCAGACGGTGCTCTTTGACACTGAACCATCTCTCCAGCCCATAAGGAAGTTTTATAAGGTGCACTATCTAGATTCGCAGATCTTGAGTGCTGGTACAGTTAAACTCAAAGCCACGAAGCAGACGCTCCTAAATAAAGCATCTTACTACTTTCAATATCCTTGTTTGGGGTGTCTTTAGGGTTTCTATAGCTGCGATAACACCATGGCCAAAAGCAACTTGAGGAGGAAAGGCTTTTAGTTCAGCTGTGGTTCCATATCACTGAGGGAAGTCATAAGAGGAGCTCACACAGGCCAGGAACCTGGAGGCAAGAACTGGCTGTAGACAGCAACGTTGCTTATTGGCTTGGTCCCCATGGCCTGCTGAGCCTGCTTTCCTAAAGCACCTAGGACTACCTGCCCTGAGGTAGCAGCACCCACAGTAAGCTGGATCCTCCCCCATCAATCAAGAAAATGTCCCACGGGCTTGTCCACAGGTCAGTCTGGCGAGGGCGCTCTCTCAACCGACTCTACCTTGTATTGCAATGACATGAAAGCAGGAAGCATAGAACGCGCACACTCGCACTGAGAGTAACCCTGATGGTACCGATACATCTGAATTGCAGTTTCTTGACTCTCAGCCAACATGCAACAAAAACTAGATCGAGGATGAGGAACTTCCCTCTTTCCAAATCCATTTCATTTTCCCTGTCTTTTTACCCTGCCTTGTTTTGGACACATCCCATACACCTGTCCCTTGCATTTTGGGGGAGGAGACCCTTCCTAGAGTTACCTTGTCAGCTTTCCGTACCCACCCACCCACCCCCCCAAAAAATAAAAATAAAAAAATGATATAGATCCTGAGGCATCAAAGCCTCAGTTCAGAATATGAGTGCCCTGTTGTTGACGTTGTGCCCTGTATGTAGGTATCGGCGCTTCCTTCTTTCTGATATACGGAAAGCATTCCAGCTAGACGCAATTGTCTTTACACGGTCTCTGCACCGTTGAGTAAAACAGGGCTTACCTTCTTTGCCCAAGGCTCACAGCTCGTACATGTACCCCAAGCTATTACAGTGAGAGTGGGAACAGGGTACCCCAAAGCTATGAACTGGACCGTACTATTTTTATGCCGGGAGATAAGATGCCTTTACTTTGTTGAGACAAAGTGATACACATAGATGCATCAAAAGTCTTGGGATCTTGACCCCCTCCCTCTCTTTCTAGAAGCCAGCGATAGGTCAGGAAGGGTTCTCAGCCCTGCCTTCCATCTGGCTGACATGAGACCAGAGAGTTGGTCACAAAGCTTTCTCCTAGAACCCAGCAAGTCCTTGCTGTCTGTCCCTCACCAGCCATTTTCAATGTGTCTGTTTGAGAATACTTTTGAATTTTTATATCGAAGCTGGGGAGATGAGTGAGGTTCCTAGATCGTTGTATCGAGTCTCCCAAGACACTAAACAGTATCTGGAATGCAAGTGACATGGTAGTGAAAGAACTTCCTAAGGGTGCAAAAGGCAGAGTTTGTTGAAATACACTGCAAGAAGGCAGCAGGTGAGTTGCCAATGAGAGATCCGTATAGCTGAGAGGAAGATAGACATCTTTCATGAAGTCAGGAGGTACTTGATTTTATCTCATAAGACATCTGTATAGGGTCTATGTCTGAAATGTCTGAATAGAAGTGGGCATCTTTCTATCTTAGTACGTTCTAAATTTTATAGTAAACTTTTTTCCCCCTTGAAACTGACATTGGGTATGGTACCACGGTTCATCAGGAGTTAGGCTGCAGCCAGCTGTCTGTGTAAGGCATCATGGGTCACTGGGGTCAAGGTCCTCATAGGCATGGCCTGACACGTTCCCCTTGATTCTGCCTAATATTCTTTTTCCACTTCAGGGGCCCACCCAGAACCCCACAGCCACACTCATTCTTTATGACTCTCAGGCTCTTCTGAGACGTGATTGGTTTGTGACTAGTCTGACTGTGTGTGTATATGTGTGAGTGCGCGCGCTCATGTGTGTGTGTGTGTGTGTGTGTGTGTGTGTACACATGCGTGCATGTGGATGAGACATGTGTGTGAACATCAGAGGACAACTTTATGGAGCTGGAATTCGTTCTCCCCTTTCTGTGTGTCGCAGGGATGGGGCTCAGGTCCCCAGGATTGCATGGCGAGTACTGTACCCACCCACCGTGCCCTGACAGTTCTGAGGAGTGTTGGCCAGAAATCTGTAAAGTGTTCCTCAACTTTTCTGGTGTTTGTTTTGTTTTGTTTTATAAATCACACAGATAACAGGCTTAAGGGTGCAGGATGCTGACATAGGGTGCCACTTTTATATCACCGTATAAACTGTCATCGTGACCCTAGTATAGCCAGCGCTGACTCTGCTCCCCGGCCCAAAGCACTCAAGCTCTGCACTCTGTAAGACTGGGAACATTTTCTTTAAATTCCTGCTGTTTTTGTCGGGGTAGGAGAGTTGGGACAAGGTTTCTCCATGTAGCCCTGGCTGTCCTGGAACTCCCACCGCAGACCAGGCTGGCCTTGAACTTAGAAATACACCTCCCTCTACCTCCCAAGTGCTGGGATTGACTAACTTGGAAATGTATACTTTCCTCATGGTGAAGACACTTTATTTTTAAAATTTTTTACATTTGAGATAGTTTCCCTATGTAACCTGGACTGGCCTTGACCTTGCAGCATCCTCGTTTCTGAGCCTGTGGAGTGCTGAGGTTAAGGGGGAGCACAAGCACCCCCCAGGATTTGAACCCTTCTTTTTGGCTCTTTTGAAATGGGAAGCATATGCCAGCCACTATAGTCACATGCTGCACAGTAGCTTTTCCCCAGGGAGTTTCCTGCTTAACTGAAACTCTGACACCACTTCCTCCCAGCTGACACCACCTTGGCCTCTCCACCATTTTCAGGAAGCCCCTTCTGTTAACTGGGCAGAGTTGGAGGCTGGCAGGACTTGTTTCCTCTCCTCTGATGACGAGATGTTCCCTGAACATTGATGCCCCCGTTGTCTTACTCGAGGCTGCCTTGACCTTTTCGTCCATCTAATTCCAACTCTCGCTGTCTGGGGAGTCTTCCTGGGGTCCCTTCGTCTGCTGGCACATGCCCTCCAGGCTGACTTTACTCCCTTCTAGAACAGAGCATGTGCAGCCATGCCTTCAGCCCACAGGGACCAGTTGCTTCCAGCTTTACGCTGCCCCATGTAATGGGGACTTTGTGACACTCCTACTGCATGCCTGTCCTCTTCTTCTTTGTAGGAGAGAAGCTGTTATCTGTCACAGAAATCCCAGTGCTATAGAAAGAGGCAGGCAGGCAGGCAGGCCTTTAAAGCCTATTTCTTCACACGCCCACACCCCTGTTGGAACCGAGGATGATCATTTTATACCACGAGGGGGTGTTTCACTCACTGCTGCTCCTAGCAAACCACTCTGAAGCTCAGGACCAAAACCTGTATTCATCCCTCATTCCATTCATAAAACTGGAGTTTGAAAAAGAGGGCCATTTGTCTGCCAAAGATTTAGCTAGGAAACTTGGCTAAGGCTATGACACCCACTTCCGCGTTGACCCCGGTTAGCTAGGAACTCACTAGCGCCAATGGCCAGGCTTCTGCCTCAGTTCCTTCCATGTGGTCTCTCTTTTCTGTGCTGCTCAGGTTTCCAGACAGCATGCTCACTGACTTCTAAGAGTAAGTAGCCCAAGAATGCAAGAAAGACACCACAGCCTCACGTCTAGTCTCGATGTCCTTCGGCCATTCATTCAGTCACTGGTCCCACCATATTCAGGGGAGGGAACAAAGATGACCTCAGTGAGCGTGCCAAAGCCACTTTGAAGAAGAGTGAGCGAGTTTAGATGTGCTCTTATGGTCGCACATGGGAAATAGAAATTCCACTGCAGGCAGGGATGTCAGAGGGTCACATTCTTCAGCAGATACTCACTGTAGCTCAGGCTGAACCTGACACTGGTCCAACCCTGGTGCTTTAGACAGAACACAGATAGGAGGTAGACCAAGCCTTGGCTGTTTCCATTATTAGAGAGATGAACCCAGCGATTACAAGCTCTCCCACCCCCACCCCACCTCCAGGATGTTCCCAGGAAAGTCTTCAAGGCTGAGGAGCCTCCTAAAGTAGAAAATGTTTGGGTTAAGTCGGAGTAACTACGACAGGTGGTGATAAAAGGCTGTGGAGTTTCCTGCATGGGGCTGCATTTGGGAGCATAGGGTTTAAGATGATGGGCATCAGTAACAATGGTTATATTCTCAATCATAATAGTCCGGTTGTCTTTATCTGACATTCCTCTGCTCATGTAAGACATTTTCCTGAATCAAAAATCCCTCAGTCTTGAGGATCTCGTGAGCATCTGGGATCAAAGTCGCCTGGGCTTTTATCCTGAACTGCTATGTGGCACCATGTGGACCTTAGACAAATGGTTTAACTATAAGATAGCTTGGAGATGGTGGAGGTGGAGAACACAGCCTACACATTTACCACGCTTGTCCGTTTCTTGTTACAAGAAAAAGGGCTATGTTCTCTCTCTCTCTCTCTCTCTCTCTCTCTCTCTCTCTCTCTCTCTCTCTCTCTCTCTCTCTCTCTCTCTTTTACAAGGGAAGGCATGAACATGTGACTGTGAGCACACACATGTACATGCATGCTCAGATGTGCACGTACATGTTTGGCTAGAGAGCCGTTTTATCTGTCAGCCTCCCAGCGCTGCAGCACAAGATAAACTCACATTGGCCAGAGGCCACAAGGTATGTCGGGGCACGCAGGCCAGACTCATGTGGTTCTCTTGTTTGCCTGTGATCTAGAGACTGTGCTCTGGGAAGCAGTTCCCTGCGGAGTCATGGACCTCATCAGTCCAGCTGTTGAACCCGTGATCTCTGGACATGTCTGGAGCCCACCAGGTGACGGCCCCAGTTAGCTCAGATGACTGAGCTAAGAGAGTCAGTCCTTCATCTCCATGATACCCAGCTTGATGGGAGGGAGCTGACAGAGTGTGGGTGCCTGGAGAGGGGGAAGTAGTAAAGACTTACAGTGTGCCCTAAGCTTTTTAGTCAAGGTCAAGAGGCCTGGGTGGCCTCTTCAGAGCACTGATCCCTGAACTCAATGGTGCCTGTTAAATTTGTAAGTAAAAACCATCCTCCAAAGAACTAGAGTTTACATGTGGTCTTTAAAATAAAACGAGCTATTGTAGTTCAAAGGGCAGAGCACACTAGACTTCTGGAAGCACACTGAGTGTGAAAAGGGAGTTGGGAATATCAGTGGGAGTAGCCAGGAAGTGTGTTGGCTGAGTAGCTGTGGGAAACTGTAAGGCCTTTTACCCCAGGGGTCTTCACCTTCTCATGTCAGATGAAGGGATTAAATGCCCACGGTCCAGATATCTTCCTCCCCCCCCCCCACCCCCATTAGAAGAAAATCTTGGAATTAGGAAGTTCATTTCTAGGCAGGGTTGTAGGTCACTGCACATAAAGCAAACAGCTTCTCTGTGGCCTGAGGCACATCAAATGGAGACTCTATAACTACCCTCATGTCCCAGTAAACTTTGGGCTGCCCCAACATAAACTGGCCGGGCAATTTACAATTTCCTCAGCATTCTGGAGTCTGAGAAGTCCAAAGTCAAGAGTTGATGGCCAGGAGAGTGTCATGCCTTGCCATCCCATGGGAGAAGAGCAAGAGGAGAGGGGAAGAGAGGGCCCAATATACTGTTGTTGTTTTTAACATTTATTTATTATTATGTATACAGTGCTCCACCTGCATGTACATCCTCAGGCCAGAAGAGGGCACCATATCACAGTATAGATGGTTGTGAGCCACCATGTGGTTGCTGGGAACTGAACTCAGGACCTCTGGAAGAACAGTGTGCTCTTAACTGCTGAGCCATCTCTCCAGTCCCCCCAACATACTGTTTTAAAAGGAGCCCATGCCCTCAAGAATTACATTACATCCTGAATGCTATAGCCTTGAGTCCCAAATTCCTAACACTGTAGCTTTGGAGGTCAATGACTTTATTTTTTTTTTTTCTTAATTATTTATTATATATACAGTGCTCTGCCTGCACATACACTTGCAAGACAGAAGAGGGCACCAGATCTCATTATGGATGGTTGTGAGCCACCATGTGGTTGCTGGGAATTGAACTCAGGACCTTTGGAAGAGCAGCTGGTGCTCTTAACCTTTGAGCTCTTAACCGTTTTTGAGCCATCTCTCCAGCCCTCAATGACCCTTTAAATCATTTCACTATGTGCTGGCTAAAAAACAAAATGCCCACCTGGTATGGTGGCACACGCCTATAAATTCTGGCAATCAGAAGGATTGTAAGTTCAAGGCTAGTATGGCTACATAATGAGAGACTGTCTCAAAAGAAATAAGAAAAATAAAAATGCTTGTAAAGAGTATTTTGCTGTAGTTGTTTAGAGTTGACTGGGCTCAATTAGGCAGCACACATTAGAACAGTGGTTCTCAACCTTCCTAACACTGTGACCCCGTAATGCAGTTCCTCATGGTGTGGTGACCCCAACCCTAAAATTATTTTCATTGCTACTTCATAACTGTAATTTTGCTACTGTTATGAATCGTTGTGTAAATATTTTTTGAGACAGAAGCTTACCGAAGGGTTGCAACCCACAGGTTGAGAACCACTGATTTACAGCCTTCTTTGTGGTAATGGTCCAATGCTGGCCCAGGACAGGGCCATCCAGGACAGGGCCATCCTGCAAGCTACTTCACTGTCACAGTTGGTATCTGAAGCAGCAGGGACTCCTCAGGAATTCCTGTCACACCCCACATGCTTCTTCCTTTGAGGAAGCTATACTTCTAACACAAGGCTGACACTGTCCCCAAGAGAAATACAGAAGCTATGAGATGCCGCCCTCTGCTATGACTTGGAAAGGCAGAATAGTCACAAATGCCCATCTAATCTCAAAGGGAAAGGAAGTAGATAGCACCTTTTAGAGGAAATGGACTTATCAGAAGCTGCAAACTTGACTTAGACACATCAAGCATTTGGCACAATCAAGCTGCCATCTTGCGCAGGGATGGGACATAGCTCTGACTCCTGTGGTTGCCTAAGATGGGATTAAAAGGTCAATAGACAGAATACCATTATCAACTGGATATGGAGGAAGAATCTACCTAAGATATTTTAAATAATAAGGAAACCAAATGGAATTGTTTGTATGAATTATCAATATAACAAAAAATATGTATACAAACTCCTAAGCATACAATTTTTTATTTGAGAGAGAAAAACTCAGCCTAGAAAATGAATTCCCAGAGATGGCAAATCGTAGCCTTTGACCATTCGGAACATGGGGATGGAGGGTAGGGAAGGGGATCAGCAGAGAGGTTAAGGGTTGGGAGTGCAGCTCAGTGCTGAAGCCACCTCGCATGCCTAAGACTCTGGGCTCCATCACCAGCACTGACAAAAACAAAAAGAGGACGCTAAATGAAAGTGGCTGAAAATATAGTCATTAGAGCCAGGGTTTGCCAAATCCCAGCTCACCACTCCCCAGCTGTGTGCCCAGCCACGGGGTCCACTAGCTTCCTTCTAGCAGTTGCAGCTTGGAGCTAATAGGTGCACCTTCTGTCCAAGAGGCCATACAGACAGATGTGGCTGCAGAGGTTTGCCCTTCCAGCAGCTTATGTCACATAGGAAATGTTCAGTCCCTTATTAGCCGCTTTGCCCATCACCAGTCCCTTCCTTGCCTGTGCCAGATGCAAATGCCAGTGCCCAATATGGACTGTGGGCAGTCAGCCAAACACACAGGAGGGGGATGCCCTCTCCAGCCCCTAAAATGATGGCATGTGCATGGGAATTCATGCCTTCCTGAGACATCTAGCCACCCATCAGTCTGTGGGCTCCCACTTCCCCCACCCCCACCCCCATACCTATCCTTATTCTGACACATTTTTGAATTTGGCTCTACATTTTAAGCATGTCAAGCTAGATCTTAGTTTTAGTGACTCTTACATATTTGGAATTAGAGTCTCCAGAGTCCATTATGCAAATCTATGCAAATGATATGCAAAGAAGCAGTCGCCCCAGATTGTGGGGAGGGGGAGTGTGTAGACCAGTACAAAAGGCCCTGAATGACAATTTGCATGTTTTAGAGGAGCCCCTGGTTGAAGGCCTTGCACATTCATTGTGACAGTACACATTGCATCCTTCATTTGCTAGCCTTTTGTGCTAAGGAGGAAGGGTGTAAGCTCTCGTCTCATTACCATATTCAAGGTGACAGTAAGGTTGAAAGGAGTTGGACAGTTCAACCCTGTAGCTATCTTATGATACAAATGAAATTTTTTATTTTGAAATAATGGGCTGTGATCCAGGCTGTCTCTCCTGCTTGTGTGACCTTTCCTGGGAGACACAAACAATGCCTAGTCACCCCATTTCAGGGCATAGTAAAGGACCAAAGAAATGATCCCACTCAAACCTAGCCTGATGGGCTGAGGGTCAGGAACCCCCATGATTCTGAGCTCTAGCTCAGCTTAAATGACAGTTCTAGAAAGCTGAGGACAATTCCAACAAAGTCTCCTCTGCACTTGAAGTCATTTGTTACTTGCATAATGCCCTCCCCCTCCCCCACGGAACCATCACATGAGTTTTCAGAGTTTCATGACCTCCCAGAGTCTTAGGACTCCAAGGTCATGTTTCAGATCAAAGCAAACAGAGACACCATGCTCCCCAACCAGCCAGATGCTGTTGAGCAAGCCACACCGTGGTCACCTTTCCTCTATACAAAGAGCTTGGCTTAGGTGAGCAGTAGGGCCCCTCACTATGATAAGCAACGCTCAGAACCCCATGGCACCGAGGAGGAAACTTCTGCATTTATAGCAGCAAAGATTGGGGTACCAGTAACTTAACAGCCTGTGTAAAAAGGAAAACAACTAAGGTGTCTGGTACCAGAAGAGCACCAGTGCAGTGAGGACAAGTCCAGCTAGAAGCCACAGGAGCTTCAGTCGAGCGGTCTGCCTGGGGTGGTAAGCCCCAGCAGGCTCCTAAACTGCTGCTGCTGACATTGTCCCAGCCCAGGTGGCTGTCCTTCCCACTGCGTGCCTTGTCCCTGGGGCTAGCCTCTTTTCTCCAAACTCTATGCTGTTCTTGACTCTGAAGCCAAAACAATATAATCTCCTTGGCTCTGACTGCCAGACACATTCTGTTCCCCAGATCGGCAACCCTCTAAGACTCCAGCCCCTACAGCAGCTACCGAATGGAGGTAGTCAGGACCTGCCAGCTGCTGGACCGAAGGCCTCCCTAGCTCAGCCTTGTGGTACCCAGGGGTGTGGAGGGTAGGGTGTGCACCCAATAAGCAGAGATGGGAGTCTGGGGGAGTCTCCTTTAAGGCGCCTAAAGTGAGGAGTTCCCAGTAAGGCTGAGTTGTATCCCATCAGCCCACAGCTACCCTCAGATCAAGTTTTCCCTGTTTCACCAATCTCAACCCCGCCTTGGCTGACCCTCAGATCACCTCCCAATGTAAACCGCTTCCCCACACACTCTCGTCTCCATTCCCCCCCCCCCCACCCCTTTCAGAAGGTATCTAATACAAAATGCTTGTGTTGGGCTGCTGTGACAAAATAGTTCTCTCTGAACGGCTCAAACCACAGATACTCATTTCCTCAAGGCTTCTGGAGGCTGGAAGTTCGAGATCAAATACCATAAATATAATGGTTGGATTCTTGTGGTGGTAGGCAGAGTAAGGGGTTGGGGGGGGGGGTGGAAGGGTTTACCCCTTTTCCTTGCATCACTGACAACCCCCGCCCTTGCCGGCCTGCCTTCACAAGAGGGTTCTGTGCCCCCAAAACTACCCTGTTGTCCCCTCTCTTCTTAGAAAGGCACCACCCGTGACGGCCCCAGTGATGCCGAGCTGCAGGGTGTGGGGTTGTAGGACCGGAATAAGAGCTGCGAACAGAGCAGAGCAAAGTGGCATACTGCTTCTGCCGAGGGTACCACCGATGGGCATCTGCCGCTCCTGCATGCGTCTCTGGTGGCAGCTAACTAGGAAAAGCATATGCTTTAGAACAGCCCTGGTTGCACATGCTTCTGTGGCTGTGTGACTTCACACATGTTCCCCTGTCTCCCTGGCCTTTCATTTGCCACCCTGTCAGGCGGTTGCTAGGTTGAAAGCGAGCATGATTGCAGGATTGACTTGAATGAGCAGAAAGCACCACCAGTGTGTGGGCTGACTCGAGAATGGAAGTGTAGAAAACTGGCTGGCTTAGGGGAGCCAGGCATTGGTCCTGGAAACAGTCACTCAACCTCCCCAGTGTTGGCTTAGCTGTGAATAGTAGGTCTGAGGGTTATTCCATAACCCGCCACACACTGAAGGCCGCTCCAGGCACACTGGAGTTCCTTCCTGTCTGCTTCCTCTCTGCTAACCAATCTCACCTTCTCCACCTGACACCATGAGTCCTAAGCAGGGGCCTCCATCCCACTGCTAGCAGAGCAGCTTTGCTGCTCATCCCAGAATCTGTGTGGAAATCCTACCCCAGACACCAGCTGTGGCCACTTGCCCTGTTAGAGCATGGTGAAGTACATATGACTCTGAGAGAGTTTTCTCAGGCATCCCTACCCACGTTCTGGGGTCTAGCTAGGGTTGAAGCCCGAGAATTAACAAAGGAGAGCATATGTGGTGTTGAGAAGTCAGAATCAGACCCTATAAAAACCTCCCACCCACCCCCATCAGCAGCAGAGACCAGCTCTCCCTCACTCATGTGCTACAACAGCCAGCCTTGAGAGCACACGGTACTGCAATTGTTAAAAAAAAAAAAAGTGTGTGTGTAGGAATGCTTTCAAGTTCATGGATTTTTATGCATCTTCCCAATAAACTTAAAATACACATAATATTATGCATAATATTTGCTATTGTTCAGAGGGGTCCTCTTACTCAAAAAGACCAAGTAGAAATAATGAGGATTTTCCCCAAGTTCTGCTACATGAAGAACCACAGGGAAAGTACTTGATGCCAAACCTCCAGTGGTCACTACGCAACATCTTCTATCCCAAATTCTAAGATGGCGTTAGGGAAGCTAGAACTGGCTGCCCTACTCTGGACCCTGCCCTCTTCTGCCCTGCTCACTCCTATGGCACTGGGCCATATGTGGGTCTGGGAGGCTGCCCTGTTTGTGCTCTGGAGTGCCAGGAAGAAGGGAAGCAGGAGACAAGTGAGGGTTGATGAACAGGGCTCTAACATTGGCATTTTGTTAATTGGTTAGCTCTCCCACCCAAGCCTTCTTCAGTTGGCTCTGAGTGGCTCACACGTCCTGTGCTCAGGCTGCCCTTGCCTACTTCCTGGCTGCAGATGATGTAGATGTGACAAGCCTTCTAGTCGCACCCCTCTCCACCCCACCCCCCCATTCCAAGATGATACACTGAGGCAGAAGGCTGATGGCATTCTGGGAAACTGGGAATGGGTGGGACTAGCTGGCCTGATTAGCTCCAGGTCTCCTGGCGCTGCTGTCTCTCCTGATATGTAGTGCCCTCCTGCCTCCCAGCTGCACATACAGGTCTTGTGCCTGAGTGCCAGGGTACCAGCATGGCCTCAGGGATGCTCCAGGTATCCTTCCTGCATCCCTGGAGCTTTCTCCAAGTCCTGGACAAAGATGGCCTGGCTGTGTGCAACACCCTCACTCCTTACCTCTCTCTTCTTCCTCCCCGTCCAGGCTTTCTCCTGACCTTGGCACTGACCAAAGCACTGGTACTCGCAGTCCAGGAACCATCTCCCAGGGAATCTCTACAGACCCTCCCCTCAGGCAGCCCCCCAGGCACCATGGTGACAGCACCTCACAGCTCTACCAGACTCTCCTCTGTGGTGACGCTGGACCCCAAACCTGATGGACCCTCCTCACAGCCTGCAGCTACAGTGGGAACAATATCTCATCCAGAAGGGCACCCTCCTACAGACACCATGTCCACAGTTACGGTGACAGCTGCCATCCCCCATCCTGAAAGCCTTCTGCCTACAGGTTCCCCTCCAGCTGCCATGGCAACCACATCCTCCGACTCAGAGGGCCACCCCCCAGGTGATGCTGCCCCCACCACCATCCTGCCAACACGGCCAGCAGGAGCTACCAGCCGCCCCACCATGTCCCCACGGGCCACCACTCGTAGGCCTCCCAGGCCCCCAGGCTCTTCCAGGAAGGGGACTGGCAGTTCAACTCGCACTCTCCCACCTGCACCTGGTAGCCACTCAGCAAGGAAGGAAAGCCAGAGGGGACGGAATCAGAGCTCAACACATCTGGGGCCGAAGCGTCCTCTGGGAAAAATCTTCCAGATCTACAAGGGTAACTTTACAGGGTCTGCAGAGCCACAACCCTCTGCTCTTATCCCCAGGACCCCACTCTGGGGCCATTCCTCTTTGCCACAGCCTCAGACAGAGTCTCCACCCACAGCACCCAGAAGCACCTCATGGGTGCCCCCTACAACTTCCCTGGTACCTACCAAGGACAAGCCAGGCCTTATCAGAGCCAGCCAGGGGAGTGGCCCCACCTTTACCAGCCCAGGACGGGAGCCGGATGCCACAGCAGCTCCTCCCAGTGCCCCTGCCAGTACACAGCCTGCCCCAGTGCCTTCTCAGCGCCCTCACGGTGACGTGCAGGACAGCCCCAGCCACAGTGACTCTTGGCTTGCTGTCACCCCTGACACTGACAGACCCCCGTCTGCCAGCTCCGGGGTCTCCACGGCTGCCACAGGGCCCACCCAGGCTGCCTTTGATGCCAGTGTCTCAGCCCCTTCCCAGGGCATTCCTCAGGAAGCATCAGCAACCCCTCAGGCCCCAACCTGGCCCTCAGGGGTCTCGGAAAGCACTGTTTCTCCAGCCAAGGAAGAGACTGAGGCCTCCCCTACAACAACCGACAGGGGACCCAGTCCTCTTTCCACGGCTCTGTCTACAGCCACCGGCAACTTCCTCAACCGCCTGGTCCCTGCTGGGACCTGGAAGCCTGGAACAGTGAGTAACATCTCCCATGTGGCTGAAGGGGACAAGCCCCAGCACAGAGCCACCATCTGCTTGAGCAAGATGGATATTGCCTGGGTCATCTTGGCCATCAGTGTGCCCATCTCTTCCTGCTGTAAGTACTCCCTTCCTCTCCTTTCTCCTATCAGCCTTCCCATGCTCCAGATTCACTTGCCCTTGAGTTAGGTAGACAGCCCCATTGGGTGAACTGCAGAAAGCCCTAGGTTCCCAGCAAGTAAAATAGCAAAGCAGGAGCCCTGGGTCATCCCTGTCCCTGGGTCTTAGGTACCACTCAAATGTCCATGGATCATAAAGTCACAATTCCAAGTGGTGTGAGGGTCACTTTATAGGTGTTCTAAGCCAGCCACATGTATTATAGAAATACCAAACTAGCTAAAAGACTTACTTGGCTTACCTAGGATCCAGGTGGCAGGGAGTGGCAGGACTGCAGACCTTCCTGAAGCATCTATCCATCCTGCTAAGAGTTCTGTCAGTTACAACCCTACCTTGAGGAACAAGGCACCAGGACACCGCGGGTGACAGTTGACCATGGAGAGTTACAGGCTACAGCTGGGAAAGTCATCCCGTCCTCTCCTACCTCTCCTTCTTGTCTTTTCTCTCCCCCTCCACATCTCTCCCCCTTCCCCTAAGAAAGAAGAGATAACGCTTGTATGCACTAGAAGTCCCACCAGCTTTGGCCACAGTACAGTTCTTGATGGACAGGCTAAACTAAGGCCTCAGAGATAAGTTAGTTTTAGCTCTTTCTCCATCACTACACCATCTAGCCTGCTTTAGCCTCCGTAGTTACCATGAACTGTAGACCTTATTATTACAAGTCTACTCCATAGCAACCTGTCCCTCTGAGAGTGAGGAGCCAGATCTCTCCATGTCTCCATCAAGGCTCTGCCACGGCCGCTCAGAACTGTAACGGCCCGCACCCCCAATGTCTTCCCATGCCACACTTCGTTCTCAGAGCATCTTCACTGGACTTGGCCCTACCCCACCTCAATGGTTACCATTAAAGATGTCATTCCATGCTCGTCACTCCCCTCAGAACAGGCAGTTCTGACCTTTCACATTCTTCCTAGCTCTCCTGAGAACCTCAAGTTTGCCTTCTTGTCATCTGCACCCTGTAGTCCTTTGCAGTGTCTTCCCAAGCCACATAAAACACATCCAGCCGACAGTCCCGGAGGCTCTCAGGGAGCAATGTTCTTGGCGCAAGCGCCTCATCCGTGACCCAAAGCGTCTCCTTCATAGAACTGTTATCACTGATCTGCTTGCTCTGAATGGTCACCTCTTTATCCCTGGTCCCCCAGAAACGCAGCATTTCACACAGGCTCAGGCATGCCAAGGAAGTCAGTACACGAACACTTCAGCCACATTAACAGAGCCTGTGCTGGCAACAACCCTCTTGGCTAAACAGGTTTCAGATCACCCTGTGGGCTCATATTTGTCTTAAGTGAGGCCCCCAAGGCTTCCCACAGGAGGCTGTGGAAGCAAGGCAATCCCCTTCCCTCCTGTCACAGGTCATCACGGAAGGTTTAGCCCTCACCGTGGCCAGCTTTCCACCCATGACTTCACCACGAGTACCAGTCCCCCCCCCCCCCCGCTTGCTGAAAAACCTTGTGTCAGGGCTGGGAGGGTCATGTCCACCCCAGGACCCAGTTCAGGGGGCATGTAAAGTTGGCAACACCTCAAGCTCAACAGAAGCAGCTTTCTTGTCTCTTGTGGGAACACGAGTAGCTTTTAAGCTTTGGAAACAGAACTGAGATTGAGAAAAATGTAGCACTTATTAATAAAGCCAGTTATTGACAGTTGTACGTGTGAAGTAACTGCCTTCTAAGCGTCCAAGTGTGTTGGATATCCTAGTTTACAGTTGGAATTCCAGGTCTGTCTTATCACGCTATCCCCACACGAGCTAAAGAAAGCAGACATGTTGGTAAGCACATCAGGCACTAAGGTGTCAGGGCACTCTGGTAAGTTAGGAAACCCACATCAGCCAAGGCAGGAACAAAGGGACACGCCCCTGTGGCAGGTAAGCAATGACATCACAAGTAGGCGGAATACTAACAGACACAGCCTGGCTATAAGAGGGACCTTCAGGTGCTGGGGGTGGAGGCAGGGTAGGGCACGCTTTCTAAAGACTCGGTTTTGTTCACAGTGAACTTTCATGGGCCAACAGAACAGCAGAGTCCTTGTCCTTTATGCTTCCGCCATTTACACGGGTGGCTCCTCACTTCTGGGTCCTGACTGCCTCTGCATCAGCTCTGTGTCCCTGGTCACAGTCAAAGCCCCTTTGGGCCATCCTTAGCTGCAGTCAGGGAATATTTAGAATATCAGTCAGGTCTCAGAACCCTAGGCGCTGTCCATAGACATTTCCAACAGTTTAGGTGATTTCCATAGGCAATTTCCATAGTCCTGCCCCATCTAATGATCAGGCAAGCTGAGCTCTTCCAGGCCTGGAGGCCCATGTTACAACCTTCCCTACTGTCTGTGTACCCCAAAGCTACTCTATAGACCCCACAACTGACGCCATTCTTTGTCATACTGTCAGATGTCCCAGGCAGTCCAACTGGTAACAAAGTGTGAGAATAGAATTTACCACCTCTTGTGGGAGGGACTACGAGGGAAGCTGGGCTGGTACGGAGCAGTAGGGACTCGCCCCTACCTATGCTTTCTCCACCCAGCATGATTTGCCCTGGGAGTGAGGGGTGAGTATAGTGAATTCTAAGCCTGCACAACAATGGAGGGTCAGCCTTGCACATCGCAAGCCCTCCCAAGAACTGGAAGGGCATCGGTGTTGCAAGGGCTGAGAAGGGCTTTGTCTCCTGAGCACAGGCACATACTCCCTCTGCCAACTCCGCTTCAGATATGCTGAGAACTGAAATTGATTGGATCCACTGGCAGCCAGGGCCAGGAGCCATGTGTCTGTTGAGCGGGTCTCTGCTGCCACCATCAGGATGCACAGAACCTACTGCTTCCTGTTAGTGGCCTCTGGCCTGCAACTCACTGATCCTTGCTCTGAGGACCCACTGGTGGCTCTGCTGAGCTCCTTGGCATGTCTCACACTGTGGGGTGGTTTCTCCCAGCCACCCCTGTGAGAAGATGGAGCTTTGGGGAGAATCAGATAAGGAAGCCAGGGGCACTGCAGGTGTGTTGCATCACCAATGCAAGTGGCAGGGCAGAGGAGAGCCACTCTTGGACCTCAACACTTGAGGCTCTTTATGCTCCTTGCCCCAGAGCAGGGCTTCTTCCAAACTCTGGACCATTAATGCAAGATTCCAAGGGGTGACATGTTATAGTACCCATAGTTCTTGGCTGTGTTCATTGTTTAATGAATATTAACTATAAATATGAACAATATGCATAGATATGTGCCTATATGTGTGTGCAATGGAGGGGGGGGTACAAATTTTTACTCACAGGACCTAAATGACTTTTTAATTACCATATAAGAAAGCCTAGGTTAGATAGATTCTTACCATGAAACAGAAAAGAATGACCCAAAAGGAAGTGTGGCTAAGCGGCCTGTCTCCTTGGAAATGTGGACCAATGGGAGGAGGACATGAGAAAGCTCCTGCAAGGCAGGATTGTCCATGGACTGTCCCCACGGCCATAACCCAGTCAAGTGGTGGTAAGTCTGGAGGGGCAGCAGGGTTTGGACAGGGGTTTTCCACACTTGTAATGGCTGCCTCCATGGAAACCAGGGGAACACACCTAAGGTCTTGTGTCCGGGTCCACTGTAAGGGAGGAGTTCAGGAAATGACAGTGAGCTAGGGTGACTGTTACTCCCTGGTGTGGGTTCACAGTGCATGATGCCCCAGCAGGCCGGGCACCTGACACGTTAGCAGGTGATTGGAACGGTTGGACCTTCTAGGGAACCCATCATGGTCACACACTTCCCAGGGCTCCAGCTTCATACCCGTGACCTTTCTTCCTGTCACATATCTGATGAGTCACAGATGATTCAGGACTGGGGAGCTTGCCTAACTCTCAGGACTGTTCTAGAACTACAGCACGAAGGGGCCCCCTTGTTCCCCTGTAGAGTCTTGGTGGCTGTCACACCTCCTGCCCACGGTGTAGCTTACAAAGGGCTTATAACACCATGCTGGGTGTTCCCTCCTCCAGTGCTCAGAGTGACGGGAGACAATAGCATTTAACTCAAAGGTTACCAAAACCTGTGGTCAAGGCGGTGTAATTAGGTGGGTGATCTTGATCACTGTTAACTTCCGTGACCTTCAGCTACCGCTTCTGTGCGCGGAAGACTACATAGTGCTGAGAGCATATTAGACTCGTTCAAGTCCCAGCTGTCCTTGCCTCTCTTGGATGAAAGGTCAGAAGACTGAACAGAAGTTCTAAACACAACTCTTGTAGGAGATGGTACGTGAGAAACAGTAGGAAGTTCCCAAGAGAAATAGAGTCATCAGACCCCCCCCCATGAGACCCACCCACCACCCCACCCCCCCCCACCACCCCGCCGCCGCCACGGACAGGACCTCTGCACATTACACAGTCTCGGGAGTCAGAGTTGAGGGCATTATGGACTCTGGGATGCAGCAGTGGGCATGCTCGGCCAGCTCGGCAGCAGGGCTTTGGCAAGTTCATCTCTCCAAGTTTCTACTCCTGGGGAGCTCGGCAGAACTCTGCTGCGTGCAGGATTGCATCTGAGCTGCATGGAGGCCAAGAAGTTAAGCTTGCTACTCAGGTCTTGCGAGCAGTGCGTTAGTGTCTGCGTTCTGTCCCAGCTTCCCCCGTCCCACTCACCACGTGACTAGACAATCTCTAAGGCCGTCTCTGCCACTTTGATGCTTCCCTTCCTCAGAGACATAGCTTTTGAGGACACCGCTCTCCCCTGCCACCCTGCTTACAGTCTGCAGCAATGAAGTGTGTGCCATGTGGCATCAGATACCCTCACAAGCCACCAAGTGAAAAGTGACCATTTGTTCCTGACAACCCTGCCTCTCCCCCTTTCCCCTGGGCTCCGGCTTCAGCAGAGCTAAGGAAACCTCTGTCCTCACTTTCTTAAGTGTGTCTATGTCTTTAGAGATTTGCTTTTATTGGCTTGAATTGCCCTGGCCACTTCCCCCTTGGTGTTTCAGAGGCAGAGACTAGTGGCTGTGAGGAATAAAGGTAAGGGGGGGGGGGCTCTGTGACAGCCAGCTGTGTCTTTTGGGGGCCATGGTGTCTCCCAGCAGAATAAAGAGTTGGCCTCACTGTGCAGCTTCCACATTGGGTATGCTGCCTCTTCTGCCCCTTCCTCCTTCAAGCAGCAAAGAAAGGGCTTTTAGAAGGATTGAAGGGGGACAAGGCATAAAACGTGAACAATCTGGTGCCAGCCAGTCTCTGAAATCCCTTTAGCCCATTCAGAAATTCCCTCCCCCACCCCCATCTCCCACCCACCCCGCCACGTGTCGGGGGCTTTTTAACAACAGGCACTTCAGAGGCTTGGTTTGCAAACCGGGAGTCTTTCTGGCCAAAGCGGATGAGGCGAAATGCCAATGGAAGCTACACTGGAGATGATCTCCAGCAAGGCCAGCGGTGGGAAGGAAAGCGACAGAATGTTCCAGTGGGCCCCCAGGACTGGAACCTAGCTCTGGGCCCCACCAGCTTCTGCAGCTGCCGGGTTCCCTAACAATGTAGCCACTCTGCTTCTGAGGGAGATGGCTCTCTGCTGCCCCCTGGTGCTGGCCGCTGAACAGAGCGGCCTGGGACCCCATTCCCAGGCACTGAGATGGTTGACAACTTCGGGATGTCAGGTACATATAGTTCCCCACCCATCCCCTTCACTGTGGAAGTTTTCTGGCGCTGGTGAACCTCGGCAGGACATACCCCTCATTCATTAGCTGCTCCCCCTGATGCGCCACCATTCTGCAGGAGTCTAGGCAAGACACCCTGCCTCTTTAGTCTCAAACGTTCCCTGGGAACACACTAAAACCGCCGTTTCTACCTGATTTATTAACAGAGCCCAGGCACACACATTACTCCAGGAATCTTCAGTCTCAGAGACTGAACAGGCAAGGGTCACATGTCACACAGCGGGACAGAGTAGGCTAAGAAGAGCCACTGCACTGCAGTCCGCAAAACAGGAAAAGTCCTTGTGTCGATCTCAGGCAGAGATCTGGCTGTTAAAGAGCGGAAAACTTTGGAGTCCACACATCCATGTTTGCCCTTAAGCCTACTGATAAAAACTACTACTTGTCTATCTGAAAAGTATAGACCAACACTGACTCTGTGAGGTCAAAGGGAAAATCTAAGACTTTCAATATGGATAACGTCCCTGCAATGTAAGTTCTCTATGACTGACTTTTCACATCTTTTTAACTGAGCCTGGTGGGAGGGGGGGGGGTTGTCTAATGAATCTGTGTCTGTCCCCTTCCTGCTTCAGCGGAGATCTTTCCAAGGATTGGGTCTCTGAACACACATGCTGATCTTTGCTTCCAGACTCTGGGGGATGTCCCCACCAGCAGAACAAAGCCTTTCCCTAAAAGTGGAGCACTGAAGCAACCCACAGATGTCACTAAGATGCATGCCACCTCCCTTCCCCAAGCCCCTGGGGTACACACCTTGAAACACTGCCCTGGCTTTCCCTCCCTCCTCCCCACACTCCCTGCCATACGGCCCCTTTCTTTTCTCACACACACCTGGGCTGTCCACACTTTGGTCCTCTGCACATACTGCCCATTCTCCTTGCGGCCAGTTCCTCCCCAGGATGCCAATTTCCCTGCCATGAGGCTACCACCATGACTAAAGCAGCCTCTCTCACATTCCCCTCCCCCCTCACCATCTCTCTCACCAGCCCTGTTTTTTTGTTTTGTTTTGTTGTGCACTGGATAGCGGTCCCTATTGAAATTGCCTGGTTCATTTTATTACCTATGGATCACCTGACCCCTTCTACAAGCATGCAGTAGGATGGAAGCTTAGGAAAACTGGTGACTTATCAACCATTTTTCTAGCACACAGTAGGTCCTCAAAGGTGTGGTTGGGAAAAAAAAAAAAAAAACAGTGAAAGCTAGCTCAGTTATTGGAGTGCTTGTCTTACATGCCCAGAGCCCTGGTGTCAGTCTCCAGCACCAAATAAACCAGGCGTGGTGGCACAGACCTGTCATCCCAGGACTCAGAAGGTGGAGTCAAATAGGATCAGAATTTCAAGGCTGTCCTCAGTTACACAGTGAGCTCCAGGTCAGCCCCGGATACATGAGTCTATTTGTAAAAAAAAAAAAAAAATGAACGCAGCAGCTGGGGGTGCAGTACCACCTCTGCACCCCACTGGGACTAACTAAAGCGTTTGTCCCCTCCCTCTGCTTCTCTGACTGGGCCTCTCTCCACAGCCGTCCTGTTGACAGTGTGCTGCATGAGGAAGAAGAAGAAGACAGCCAACCCCGAGAACAACCTGAGCTACTGGAACAATGCCATCACCATGGACTACTTCAACAGACATGCGGTCGAGCTCCCGAGGGAGATCCAGTCCCTGGAGACATCGGAGGTAACCAGCCCCATGTCCTTACAGCCATTCTCCACAGAGAGAGCGGCAGAGTACCTCCTCAGCCCTGAGGGCCGGCTCCTCTGCAGTACTCTGAGCCAGAAGCCCTCCCCCCACCCTGCCATGCACACCCCAGTCCCCCCCCACACACACACATATACACGCGCTCACATGAGAGCCACCTTCCAACTTCTACACACACGCACACACACGCGCCCCACCTCAGCCCTACTGAACTTGGGGTTTGATTCTGAAACAAGGACCCCGCCCCCCCCCCCCACCCCTGGGTGCTTTCTGCACACTGGAGTTTGGCAAAACTGTTCTCGGGACTTCTCCAGTCTGGGAATGAGTAACAATGGTTTGTTGAGGGCCTGTTTCGTGTCACGCAGTCTCTGGGGACTGTGAAGATGAAAGCTTGCTCTCAGGGGGCTTCCAATTCTGAGCTGTGGCAGGGAGCTGAAGTTCAGTGTCATTCAAAAGCAAACCAATTTAAAAGTAGTAATAGATATGATGCTATAGAAACCCAGAGGAGAAAGCCCTCCCAACAGGCGCAGGAATTACTGGCTTTCACTAAGTATACCTACAAAGGAAGACAGATGCTTTAGAGATGGTCCAGGAAAAAGATGAGGGGCATCTAACCTGAGTTACTGTGCACCCTGCCTTCCCTGCACCTCCCTTCCCAGGGCATCTCAGGCGAGCTTGGATAGCTGTGAATGTAGTCACATTGTTCCCTTGCCCCAAAACCCAGCTGAGCTCTCCCCCTTAAAGTTTTTAGGTGGCCTGGGAGGAAGACCTGCCCCTCCCAACCTCCGCACTAGGCAACTTCCTGGCTTCGCATGCTGCCTGCCCCTTTCTTCCTCATTTGGCAAACTCCATCCATTTGTGCTAGATATGTCCTCTCTCCATGCCGCCCCTCACAGGTCTCTGTGTGTGAGCTGTCCCCTCTTGTATGGTCTTCTCTCCCTCCCCAGCTCGCCCTCCTTCTTAGTCCGCTTTAAGAAAACCACTTTGGTCGGATGTGGCTCTCCTGCCATAGCATCTCAGCACCCTCCACTTTCCTATCCTGGTTATTTGCTATGTGACTGCCAGTCTGACGTCAACTCAGTGTCATGCTTCCCTTTCTTGGGCCATCTGCTTGCTGTCCCTACTCCTGGCTACTGAGTCCTGTGCTGCGGGACCTCACTTCCCTGAGTCCCAGGCTCAGCCACTCATGGCTCCTCTGGTGTTTCCTAAGAGGTATGACTTACATGTATGACATGACTGTTCTTACTATACCACCAGTGCCAGTGCCACATCTGTCTACAGCTCTGGTGTCTCCCCTGACCCCCAGCCACATACCTGCCTAACTCATTGACCCAACATGGAACCACTCACACTTACTCCTGGCCCCAGCCCCAAGCTCACCTGGTGTTCCTAGCTGCATGCGTGACACTGCTAGGCCACCGACCCTGTCTTGCATGCTCTCGGCCAGTCTGTTGGCCCTTAGTTCTTCCTAAGCACTATCCTCATCCCTGCACGTGGGCCTCTCCTCTCCCGCACTCTGGAGGCTGCAGGAGGCTCTGAGAACAGCCTTCCCATTCCGTGACATCCTGCGGTTGATGAGGACAGGAGCCAGATGATCTCTCAAACGCATGACCCCATTAGCCATGGACCCCAGCTCCCCAAGTGGCTCCTCTGCGCACCTTAAAGAGAAGCCAAGGTTGGATGTGGATGCCCACCTGGTCCCAGCCTTGGGAGGTAGAGGTAGGAAGATCCGAAGTCCAAGCTACTTAGCTACTTTGGGAATCCAGAGCTAGCTTGGGCTATATGAGACTCATAAAAATGAACAGGGAGGGAGGGAGGGAGAGAGGGAAGAGGGGGTAAGACAGAAGAGAAAAGAGGGGAAGAGAGGGGGAGGGGAGAAAAATCCAAGCGTGATGGTGTACAAGCTTGCCAGTACTTGGGCAGTAGAGGCAGGAGGATTCCTAGTACTTGCTGGCCAGCCAGCCTTGCTAATCAGTGAGCCCCCAGTTCCCAGTGAGAGATCCTGTTTCAAGCCGAGTCCTAAGGACCAGCACCTGAGGTTGACTACTCACACGACACATGCACATAAGCGTGCATACACACACAGAAAAAAAGGCCCTGTTCCTCTTTCCCTTCCCTTCCTTTCATGAGCAGGTCCCCTGCCAACCTGTGCTCTCCCCCTAGGCTCTTTCTGCACAGAAAGCCCATTACCCACAGGAGCTTTGTTCTTAAGCTTAACTGGCCATCCCCTCCTAATGCCCAGACCCTATTTCCTACAGCTCTCTATGGAGCCCTGGCTGGGCTGCCCTAAACCCATTTGGGCCACACACTCGCATCCACCCCCTGCTCTCCTTGCTTCCCCCTGCTGACAGCACTGCTCACCAGAGGCATTCCAGCTTGCTGATCTACTGATACATGTGTTGTCCTCTCCGCTGAAACAGAAGGGCCTGAGGTGCTCCATTCCCAGTACCTACAACTGCACCCAGCCCGGCCCATAGTGGTCTGCAGCAAAACCGCAGTAGATGAGCGAAGTCCACACCCTACCCAGTCCTGAGCCTGCCTCGCAGTAGCTATTCAAAGGGCAGGCAGCAACACAGTCTTTGTGAAGGTTTTCATTTAGGGGGAAGCCAGCACACAATTTTTTTTTATGGTAAGTGAAAACCCCTGAGAAAGGCTTGAATCTGGGCAGTGACGCATACATTTCTTATATTTTCTCTATAAACGGGGACCGTGAACACTGAAGCGCGGAGCCTGGAAGCATGCTGTAGGAAAGCCCCACTTGCAGGACATCACAGTGTTCTACTTGTAGAAGCAAAGGAACTTAGGGAATGGGGCTCTTGGTCCTGCATTGGGCACCAGGCTGGGGAACTCCAGTGAGAAGGGCCACCTGGCCACAGTCCCAAGAACAGAAGGCACCACAAAAGCCACAGCGCCAAGTATGCCAGCGTTGGCTTCAGTCTGTGCTCTTGCTTACCTAACGCTGCCCGTCTACCCCTCTGGTTCTGCTGTGATCTGTTCCAAAGCTCTGAACTGGAGCTGTGTGAGGTCAAGGTGTCGGCAGCTCGGAGACAGGATGGAAACTGCTGGCGACATTACGTGCCCTGTGGACCACCCACAGGATGATCGCTGATCACATTTTCTCTTACACTCAGCATCCTCAGACATGCGCTTGCCCATCCAGAAGCTTTTACACACATTGCCTAAGGAAGCGTCTCTGTGCCCAGCTGCCTCACTGTCTATAATAAGAACAGCTACATGCTGGCCTGCCAGATCACAGTGCCCAAAGGGTTCTTGGGACATTCTTTTTTTTTTTTTTTTTTTTTTTTTCCTTTTCCTCCCTCCCTCTCCTGACCCCTCTATTGTCCTGGCTGTTTTCTAAATGCTTTTTTTTTTTTTTTCATGCTGTGCCTGGTGCACAACTCCTACCCAGGTTCACCACTGGTCCATTCTTGCCCCGTTAAAACTGGAAGGCTGTGCAAACCCTATTTCAACAACCAAAAGGCCTCACAGCTGAGGGAAAGGACTTCTGCTTCTTCTCCATAGTTAGAAGGGTCAAGCTCACATGCACCCTCCTAATGAGATGTGGTCAAGGTCAGCCCTTGAGGGAAGTGCCTGTCTCCTGAAAAGACATTTTATAGACAACGCAGTTTCCTCCTCTTCTCCAACCACCCAATAACGCAGCCAGTCCTTCCTCCTCAGGAAGTGTCTTTTGTCTGTTTTGTTTAAAAATAAACTTCAGAAAAATGAATTGTGGCTTCTTAAAAAACAAAGCCATTTCTGAGGAAGTGTGGCCCCAGGCTATGAGATTTTCATCATTTGGCATTCAATCAGGCTCCGGCTGTTCTGTCTTTTCCCTAAATTAATACCCGGATCTGGAAACGGCCATTAGTAGCCCACAAGTACTTGGAGACCCTGGCAGCTGAGGAGGAAACCCGCCCAAAGCCTGATTCCCCTCTGAGCAGCGTGGGGTGCCTGTCTAAAGCCTTTCTCACCACGGCTGAGGTCTGGGGATTTGTTCCATTTATCACATTCACAAAGATCAGGTCTGTCGATGTGGGTGCTAGTGTTGCTGCAAAAAATGGAGCAATTATTCTCACCAGGCTGGGCGTGGGGGGGGCGGGTGCACGTAAGAGGAAGATGGACTGGTCTCTGAAGAGTTGTGGGCCTACCAGACTCTGAAGGGTAGTTGTGGGATGGGTGGCGCCTATGAGTGTATTTGGAAAAGAAAAGCTTCGAATTTGCCTGGGTATCTAAGGCAGAAGCAGGAAGTGCAATCTAGAGTCCAAGAATGTCAACTGTTGGGCACTAAGGCAGTAAGGGATGGGTGTGTCTGGGGTGTGGGGTGGGTATCTGTGGTGTGTGTGTTGGGGGGTATATTTTACATAATGAGCCTTGAACCTTGACAAAGAAAGGAAGTCCATTTCTGGCCACCTAGGGTAGGGGTAACTGGTGAGGCAAGAAGCCTTTTTCAGAACTTACCTTAAAATCTGGAAGCAGGATCTGTACCTTGGCACTGGTGTGAGGATAAAATCCAGGACCAGCCGTCCTGAAATGAAAGTGCACACATGAGGTGATTTGTTGTGGCTGGCCACATGACAGAAACAGCTTAAAGGAGAAATTGTTTGGTGTGTTCATGGTTCCAGAGGGCTGGCCTTGTCAGGGGAAGTCATGGCAGAACAGCACAGCTCACAGGGTGGCCTGCCAAGAAACAGGGTGAGGAACACTGAACTCACCGAGCTTCCCTCTTTTATTCTGTTCAGGGCAAACCATGCGTCTTTTCCCCCTTGATTAGTCCTTTTTGGAATCATCCATCCCAGACACTCCCAGGGGTATGGCCTCCATCCCTTAGGTGATTCTAAATCTAGCCAGCCTGGCCAGAAATAACCATCTCCACCCGTGTGTGTGTGTGTGTGTGTGTGTGTGTGTGTGTGTGCGCGCGCGCGCGCGCGCGCGCGTTTACTTGTGTGGTGCTTGATTGCTTGCTTTGTTGAAGCTAGCCTTGAACTTGCCACCCTCCTGAGTGCTGTATGTGCACTACCTGTGCAGTTCTTGAAGAGCAGCCACCCCTCACTTCGTGCCCAGCTCACACCACCTTCCTCCCTCTCTCCCCAGGACCAGCTCTCAGAGCCCCGCTCCCCAGCAAATGGAGACTATCGAGATACTGGGATGGTCCTCGTGAACCCCTTCTGCCAGGAAACACTGTTCGTGGGCAATGATCAAGTTTCTGAGATCTAGATGCAGCAGTGTCCGCTTAGCCACTCCCTATTTTTTGTCTCTAAATTATAAATATACAAATATATATATTATAAATATAACCTTTGTGTAACCCTGACTTAACATTTTCAGCTTTTTTTCTTAAGAATTGTCAACATCTTTTTTACAAGTGTGGTTTAAAAAAAATTTACAGAATGACCCATGGCTTTATAAAATAAAGGTATTTCTAAGCAAAGCAGTTGCACTGATTGCTTCTCTTAACTGTTCTGGGCATGTAGGGGTCCCAGGAGCTCTGGGCAGGTGAAGAAAGAGACCAATCCCCCATGAAAGCTGAATGTTTTTATGGCCAAATGAGTGGTCCCTTTGTGTGTTCTTGACACCCTGGTTCTCTTGACTCTATCTGAATTCCCTGTCTCCTTGTATGTACACTAGTGGAAGGAGCTAGCACACCAAGGCAGAAGACGCAGGCAAGTGTACAAAACAGAAGGGGAACCTGTCACCCTGAAGCCTCACAGTGCCATTACTGCATGTCCAATTTAACGGGATCTGTGAAGGCACCACTGAGGCATCATGAGGCTCCAGCCCCAATTTATCACCCCACAGGGCACTTCTGCCATGCTACAAGAAACAGGACTGCCTTTGTCTGGCAGAAAATTACTCCCCCAAAAAACCCTTCTATGCATTCCTGCCAACACCCCCACCTGCCCTGGACCCCATGCCTCTCTTCCTGGGACAGATGCAGATTCCAGTCTAGGGGCTGTGAGCAATTGCCCTTCTCTGTTCGAAGGTCAGGTGTTTATTGCGAATCTGTATTGCGTTCTCCAAAGGCAATGATATTATGCACACACACACCTTGAGAAACAGGTTTATCTAGGAAGCCTTGTGGTGTAGAACTATTTTTTTTAACCTTCCCCATTAAATCTTTTAAAGAAAAAGATTGCCAAATAAATCACTTGAGAGAAGTGCCATTCTAACTACAGGCAGAGGTGATGCAGACCTGCCCATGAACTTGCCATCGGCTCTTACTGTCCCCTGCCTCCCCCTTTCTTGGTCCCCTGGGACCAGGTCCAGCTGCCTTCCCCAATCCATACTGTACCCAGTGTGGCCAGTGGGGAGCAGACTCTCAAGAGACCCAAGAGGGGCCTCTGGAGCCAGTTGCTTTCTCCGTGACTTTCCTGAGCCAACATGGCTAGAGATTGAACCTCGGCCCCTCCCCCTATGCTAAAAGAAAAATAGTTTGATAGTATATTTTGAATATAGCCGTTCTTATTATCAGATTGGAACTTTGAATGTGACTGTCGGTTTCGATGTCTGTGTTGTTGCTGTGGTCCTCTTACCATGACGACTTCCTTTCTTCCTCCATCCTCCTTTTCAAAACGAAAGACAGCCTTCAAAAACTAACGTGTTCTGTGTTGTATGGACCGACTTAACATGAGTCTGCTTGCCTCTTTTCAAAGACTTCAACCCACAAAGGAGCAGGTTAAATGTTGTTGTGCCCAGATTCGCTCTCTAACGTGTTGCTGTCTGACCTTAACCTTATCATAATGTTTCTGTTAGCTATTGCATTGAATATACCAATGTGTGTGAGTATGTATAGAGAAAAACATGTTTGTAAAGGAAAATTTATATATAATATATGTCATCAACGATACATATGTTATATATACGTTTGTGGATGTATGACTTATTTTTCCGTATCCACAGAATTCAGCTACCATGTATATATAAATAAACTTATTTTACTACCCAGAGGATCAAGTCGCTAATACATTTTGCATTCTTCTCATTTAAAAATAACCTTTAGGTCTCCCTTCAGTGGTGCCTATGGCCGTCTCGTTTCCATGTGTACTTTTGTTTCTAATGGAACATCATATTGACCTTTACAAGTGTGACGAGCTAACAGGGTCGGCGGGTCATCATTTGGTAAAACTGATCTTTTAGACCAAGAGGGTGTATTTTCCAAGGGAGAGTCTACTCTCGTCACGTCACTGAAACATCGGTGTCCCTTGAGGTGCCTCCCTTTGCCTACCCAGGGGACTGGGAAGATTTGGAGGACATGTCTTCGGGTCAGTGTCTAAAGCCACCGATAGTTACTGTTCCCTGGGCAGTAACCATGCCTAGACACGACACCTTTACAGCCAGTAGCTTGAACCTTTCATTTGGCCTGAGACAACACAACCTGGAACTGACTAAAACGCAGCTCCATGGGGCCCAGCAATGCCACTTGTATTAAGAGGCTGTTACTATGTAGCACAGCCCCCAGTGTACCGTGGGAGTCTATAAGCTGCTGGCCTTTACACGATTCAATTGGCTCCTTAATCTGTTAATCAAAGAACCAACACTGATACTTAATCATGGACCTCCTGGGAGGTAAGGAGATACACCTCAGTAAAGTACCTTCCAATCATGAGGATCCAAGTTTGCTCCCCAGAACCCACGTACAAAATCTGGGTTGTGGTGACGTCTGTGTTTAATCTGAGCACTGGGTAGGCAGAGTCAGGCAGATCCCTGGGCCTCACTGTCCTACAAGTCTAGCCTAATTGGTGAGTTCCAAGGCAAAAAGAGACCCCTGTCTCAGAAAGTAAGGTGGATAGCCCCTGAGGATGTCTCTAAAGTTGATCTGTGGCCTCCACATGAATACACAAAAGTAAAGTACCCCTTGCCTTGCCTCAAGTAGACAAAGTGGAAGACAGGGAAAGGTTGCAGTTTTCATAAAGAATAGGAGGAAAAAAAAAAAAGTACAGCCGGGTGTTGGTGGTACATGCCTTTAATCCCAGACAGAACACAGGAGGCAGAAAACAAGCGGATATCTGTGAATTCGAAGCTAGCCTGGTCTACAAAGTGAGTTTGGGACGGCCAAGGCTACACAGAGAAACCCTGTCTTGAAAACAAAAAAACAAACAAGAAAATAAAGGTACACAGAAAGTTCTAGCAGATGAGCAGAACCCATGTGACCCTGGCGAGTGGTAGGTGCTGGAGACAAGGCAACCTTATATATTCCTGGATTAAAGAGGCTTTCTCAGCTCTGTGTGTTCTGGACATGGGGTTTTCGGGGTCTATTATCACAAAGGGAAGCAATAGCGCCTCCGAGAGAATACTTCTGAAAGTGTACAATATGCATCCCAAACAGCAGAATGTGTCAAACACACATCTTTCTACCATCCAAAGTCAAATCGGAAAGTGAGAAGGAGAATGGAATTGTTTTCAGAATTGGTGCATACTCAATACCTACCAGAAGTTGACTCCTGGCCCCTTTCTCTTACCTGTGGTTCACCCCCACATTACAGTACCAGAGAGTCCGAGGTCCATCTCTAGACCTCTGGTGCCTAGTTTCAATACACTAAAACCTCAGCACAATGGTTTTTTAGAGTCCTGGTCTGCCCAGGCTAGAGGGACCATTCTAGCCCGCCAAGAAGTGATTGGGATTATGACTTTGATGATGGGACTTGGAGGATGCCAAAGGCAAGGATTAATACCTGGGATGCCCAATAAATCCTAACTTGTCACCCACCGGTGCTTTCCAGAAATCCCTTCATTGTATTCACTTCTTAGTGTTCCTAGAGGAGGAGACTTAGGTGGAAGAGAGAGCAGAGCCTAGCAGTCGCCCAGCTGTTCCCATCCTATACTGGCTCCAGAGCACCTGGTGTGTCAGAGTTAGCAATCAGGCAGCACAGCCAGCAAGGTCTAGAGGAAGAGAAACATGGCCGAGGGCCAGCAGCTAACAAGCAGAGTGTCAGAGGGCAGATGCATGGGGGAAGGGGGAGGGGAGGGGGGAGCTGGAAGGGGGCGGGAACAGTGGCCAGACCTGAGGGAAGAAGACATGAGCAGGCTTGCTTTGTTTCCCTGGGGCTTCTGGGGCTACCTTCCCCATGGCTGGCTCACATGTGTGCCTCTCCTCTGATCCTGTGTGGATGCATGCCCACACGCACACACGCAGGGATACAGAAAGCCCTGTAATGGGTCCTGAGACCCTTGCGCTGAGTCCCAGCCTGTGGTGTGAGATCTGGAGGAGGCGATCAACCCACATGTCATCTAAGAGGCTCAGGACTGTTTCCTTACCAGTGAAAACCAGGACTGATCTGTTGCCTGTCTTACCCTCTCCTGTGGTCATAGCATACACAAAGCCAAGGACTGGGGTTCATAGAATATTCACATAGTGTGCATGACGCTCCGGATTCTATCGCAGGAATTGGAGGCAGAAGCATCAGAAGTTCAGAGTCATCCTGGCTACGTAAGGATTTTGAGGCCAGTCCAGGCTAGAGACTGTATCTAAAAGCTTAATAGGAGCATCTAGATGATCCATTTCCACAGGCTATACTGCTCTAGCACCCTCTCCCTCCAACCCCCAGAAAAGTCTGGAAGGCTGGGCACATGACCAGCATTCAGAGAATGCCTGCATGTATCTCTCACAGACTGCTGGGGCGGTTCTCTTCCAGCTCAGTGAATGACAGAAGCCCATGGAAAGCAGGAGACAAAGGACACGGGGACGGGGGAAGCTTCCAGAGAGGCCTGTGACTAGGCCATGGGGATGCTGGGACTGGCAACCGAAAGCCACTGAACCCTGTAAACCCGCCAGGCACCACAGAGGCAAAGAGGAAGATGAGCGAAAAGAGAGTGGCAGTGGACTTGCCCCCAGGAGCCAGCTCCAGCATGCCCCTGCAGAGGCTCAGGGCACCATCCCTCAGGGGAACACGCTCTCCGTCCTCCCTGGATAGCCCCCCAGCATCCCGGACCAGTGCTGTTGGGAACCTCACCCGTGCCCCTGGGGTCTATGTAGGAGTAGCACCCAGTGGATCCATAGGTGGCCTCGGTGCCCGCGTGACACGCCGGGCCCTGGGCATCAGCAGTGTCTTCCTGCAGGGCCTACGGAGTTCAGGCCTTGCCACTGTGCCCACTCCAGGCCCCGAAAGGGATCACATTTCTGTTGAGGACCTGGGGGGCTGCCTAGTGGAGTATATGACCAAGGTGCACGCTCTGGAGCAAGTCAGCCAGGAGCTGGAAAAACAACTGCGTGCTCACCTGGAGAGCAAGGCCAAGCGCTCCGGAGGCTGGGATGCCCTCCGCGCCTCCTGGGCTAGCAGCTACCAGCAGGTAAGTCCTCCCACTGTACCTGGAGGCTTGCTTGCTAGAGCTCGGAGAGGGGGGGGGGGGGATGTTGAAGGCAGCAAGGAAGGTGGTGAGCAACCTGAGACCAGAGAAACTGACCACTTTCATAGCAAAACTGACGGTGTTTCTAATAGCAGCACCAGCCGCCGTTGACGGAAGCTGATGAGGGCCAGGATTCCCTAGGTGGAGCACAGGCACTACCTACCTCCCAAAACATTCCAACAGTGCTCTGCAACCAATCTCTCACTGTGTATGCTTTCCAGATGAGAAAATTCAGTTAAACGAACAAGGTCCCAGTTCATAAGCTAATAGCGCAGCCATTCTCAGCCTGTGGGTCACAAACTCCTTGAGGGAGGGGGAGGAGTCACATACAGATACCCTGCACATCAGATAGTTACACTTTGAGTCATAAAAGTAGCAACATTACAGTTACGAAGTAACAACAGTGTAACTTATGTTGAGGGCGTGGCTACAGTCTGAGGAGCTGAGTATTGAAGGGTCACAGCAGTAGCAAGGTGGAGAGCTACTGCAATAGAGTGATGCAGCAGATATCTGAACCTGGATTTTCTTTCCTCAAAGTTACACTTGTCCTATTTCTGGGGCTGCCTCTGTCAGTTACTGTAAAGGGTTTTCAAGCTCTCATAGAACCCAATACCACTGAATGGACGTGCTATTTTAAATGACTAAATGAAGGGGTACTCCTGTACCTAGATATAATGGGTATGTGGGATCAATGGGGAAATGGGCCGTCTGGTAATTTTCAATTTCCTATCATCTATTGTGTGTTTTTGGGGGGGTGTGTATGTGGGGAGGCTGTATATGGGAGTGTGGGGGTGTGGTGGGGGAGTACGTGTACACAGGTAAAGCTGGTGTTAGTATCTTGTTTAACTCAAAATAGCAAAAAAAAAAAATCATTTCAGCATGAGTCATTATAAAAATACCAGCACAATAGTTGAGACCCCAGAGAGAGTTTTACAGGGCACGGAAATGTTTTACAGTCTTGGCTGTCTGTTATGTTAGCTTCTCCTGGGCAGACATGAGCAAGCGCACTTTTATCCCCAGACCAGGCACTACCAACAGATCGAAGAGTCTACCCAAGTCTAGCTTGGCAAAGCGTGGGTGAGGGGTTACTTACAGGAGTGTAATTGAATCAAAGGAAACTGAGTCCCTGAAAAGTGCATGGGTGATGCTCAGGAAAGCCGCAGCCCTGGAGCCCCCTGCCCAATTATCAGGCAGCTCTATGGAAGAGTCTCCCCTTCCTGGCAGGGGTTTATCGCATATATAACCCGGGGGTGTGGATCTTACAATGTTCTGAGCCTTCTAAGCTTAAGCTTCCCAGATCTTAGGAACCACCTACCTCCCTTCCTCAAAAAAAAAAAAAAAAAAAAAAAAATACCTACACAATGCCATCAACTGCAACTGAGCCCTTGGGGTGTGGCTGTTGAGGCTGAGGACCTTACATTTTTGCTTTACTTGGATTTTATTTCTTCTTGTCATTACATTTAGCTGACAGTCATCCTGCTGAGCAGGGATGTGGAGGCCTCCTCTCCCCCTCACCTGGTCAGGGCTGCTTCCTGTCCTGAAATCATTCCCGCAGAACTCGGAACTCATTCATCAACCAGAGCCTGTGGGCTCTGGTTCCAAGATTGAAAGCCTACCTGCCTTCCGTCACTGCCCATCTCAGGAGCTCTCTCTGTGGGTAGTTGGCTTCCTCCCCAAATGTTGGCTTGGGGATGACTGTAAACTGAATCAGTCTCTAATCCAGCCAGAAGCAGCCAGATGCCACTTGCTCCCTGGAGCCAGGAATGCAGCCTAAGAGCGGGTCATGAGTGGTCCACGTGTGGTTGGGTGATACCAAGCAGAGACACACATGGAGTCCCCATTTCATCCCATGCTGCTTCTTGTTCGCTGTTCTCAGCAGCCCACAGAGGAGAGGGTACAATACTATACTTCTGGGCGGTACAGCCACTCCTCTGGAAGTCCCCACAACTATCTCGATTTCAAATATGCGTGATATAAGAACCCCTAGGGCATCCTAGATAGTCCACCTCAGCAGCGTCTGCTGGGCAGTAGGATACTCAGACGCCATACACACACGCCAGGAGGAGCCAAGTGTTTCAATGTTGAGGTTAAAAAATTCAGCCCCAAAGCCTAGTGAGCAGACACTGTGCAACTGGCTACAAATGCTTCTATAATACGTGACCCCTGCTCCTTGTCTATAAACTGGATTTGATAATATCTACACAATCCCACAACTCTATAACCTATAGACTAGACAGCCATACAGTACCCCAACAGTACAGCCATAAAGAATGGAGACCATGCCTTCGGCTTCTGCTCCTGGTGGCTAAGATCCAAAATTGCTGCCACTTTTGTCTAAAGCATCAGTGAGCTACCAGATATGTATGGACACTTTACCCTCCCTCCTCCCAGTTCTCCTCCTCAAGTTTAAGCTCCACTCTGATTCTTCAGCCTCAGAACCACCAAGGCCCCTTCTCCCACTCAGCAATGATACAAGTAGTGGAAAAATTCCCAGGGGGTGGCCTCTGTGACCAAAGAGGACTGGGTACCCACCTCCTGGGCCAGCAGGAGGTGGCCCTGTGTGCCCTTGCTATCACTCCTGAGTTTTCATATCAAATGGGTGATGCCAATAACTAGGTCTCAGAGCAGCATCAGGTCCTTTTGTCTTCGACGATGGCTGAACACAAGCTTGCACTGAGAGACCTCCCTGCGCCCAGCTGCAGATAAAACAGCAGAGGCGCATCCATGTAGTGAGTGTCAGTGCATGAGGAGGGAGTTGAGCCAGGGTGAGGGAGAAACTGCCCAGGGAAGAGCTGGGGATGTGGAGCTCTAAAGCTTTGTATGGAGGAGGATAGCGGGGTCTCCACAGGGAGAAGGCAACCAGAAATCTAAGTTATTGAAAGGCCAGAGGACGGAGATTCTAAATGGTTTGTCATGAACCTATTTTCTCCCTTGGCAAGGCAGCTATACTCTGGAGATTTTTCTGTTTGGAGAAACTGCTAGAAACCTGAGGGTGTGGTTCAGTTCTCTCACCACTGAAACTGTGGACCTGGTATTACAGCCACGCAGAGAACTAATTTCACCCCACTGGGTGAAAGAGACAATAGAGTCAGATCAGCTTCGAAATTGACAACCTCTTGTCTCCGACAGGGGCCAAACAGAACCCGGAGCTGTTTTCATGTCTACTAAAGCCTGAATGTTATTTCCTGAGCAGGGATGGGGGTGTGTGTGGAATCCATTGCTTTTCCTGATTCAGTTTAATCCCTCTCTCTCTCTCTCTCTCTCTCTCTCTCTCTCTCTCTCTCTCTCTCTCTCTCTCTCTGTGTGTGTGTGTATGTGTGTGTGTGTGTGTGTGTGTGTGTGTATGTGTGTGTGTGTGTGTGTGTATGTGTCTCTGTTTTATTTGTTGATATGGGATCCTGGCTAGAGTGGCAACTGCTACTATATAGCTCAGAGTGGCCTCAAACTTGCAGCAATCCTCCTGTCTCAGCCTCCCAAATGCTAAGATTATAAACTTGCACCACCACACCTAAATCAATGTATCTATTTCTTATAAAAACACAGTTTGTTTGGCTGGGCAGACTGGGGCAGTGACACTGCCAGCTCAGCTTTGTAGGACACTACAGTGTGGTTAGAAATGTCATGACACACAGAAGCATGTATTGGGGAAAATTCTTAGGGACAGGGATGAGTATTGCTAGAAGAATATCTCAGGGGGTCAAGGGAGGGAAGGAGGCATGAGGGTGTTTTCTATGAAGGGAAGCTTCTGGTTCCTACGGGTTCTTGTTTTGCTAAAGTGTATGTGGAGAAAGGATGGCTGAAGAAGCACCTCTCTCAAAGCCCTTCTCGAACACCCCCACTCAGTCACAGATCTCTTATGATACCTTGCAGTGTAAGGCTCATGTTGAAGAATGGGGGTGGGGGGACGGACAAGTTGGTCCATGTTATGAAAACGGATGTGGTGCAAAGACTGGGGACTTTGAAACCAAACAGTTAAGGTCAAGCTCAGGCCCTGCCGTTTGCCTCCTGTATGACCTTGAGTTGGCTTCTACAATGTCGTCTGTCTGTCTCGGTTTCTCATGATAGTGAGAATGTTGGAGATGTCTTATGACATGTAAAATCTCTCTAAGGAGGATGCACTAGAGGCCTACTGCTGAAATTAGAATTGGGGAAAGGATATGAACTGTATCTGTTACAAGGTAACACTGGTCAGAGATGGTGGCCTATGTAGTTAGACTAGAAAAGACAAGTATAAGAATTAGAAGGAAAGAGGAAAATGTTGATTCTTTCTAGAAAACCAAGAGAGTTCAATGTAAAATTATACAATAAATAAGCTTTAAGCCACGGGTTATAGAATTTCACAAAAAATAATGTCCATATATAAGCAAAAAAAAAAAAACCATATAATTGAAGTGAAATTTTCATTTATCATGCCATCAGATACAACCCCTTTCTCTAAAGAAACTTAAATATCCGAATTCTATAATGAAACAATGATATAGCCCTTCTAAAATACACAGAGTCTTGAACAAATGGAAAGAAATGCCATGTATCCAAACTGAAAGACCCAGAGACTTAAAGACAACAGCCTCCCTGAGTTCACGTAAAAGTTCAATGCAATTCTAATTGTATGCCAATTTCTTTAACCTTCGGCTAGATAACAACGAACATAAATATTATTTGTAGGGGGAAAAAGGCAAAGAGACCCGGGGGGGGGGGGAAACCCCTGAAAGAACAAGATGGAAACAAAGGGGTGCAGGTGCACCAGACATTTAAACATATCATAGTCTCTGTAATTAGCAGGGCATGGTGGCACAAGCCTGTAATTGGATACTCTAGAAGCAGGAGGATTGAGAGTTGGAAAGCAGCCTCAAAACACCAAAGAACTGTCTCGAAAAACAAAACAAGGACTAGGTAGGTAGTGAGCTGCAGAACACTTGCCTGGCTTCTAGCCCATCGCTATGACAAACAGCAGGAAGTCAGGGATGCTAAGCCGTTTACATTTGTCATCTACCAGTTAACTATAGGCTCAAGTTGACAGTGTCTTAGCAAAGCAGCCTTCGAGTTTCTCAAAGGAATGTGGGCAACTGGTCTGGGTGTTCTCTATACGGGGCCAATGGGGAGCTAATAGTGTGTTGCTCAGTTGTGTGGCCTTCCCAACCAAGAGCAAATAAAGCCTTGTACACTGCCTCTCATCTTTGCTCATTGTCGGCATGGCCTTCTTGTTCTCCACTAGTCTTGGCTTTGCTTACCTAAGGAACTTTTCACCCGTGAACAGTCTTGTGGCCTAATCTAACACTTTATAACCAGCCGTATGAAAGCTTGCCTTTGATGGATAATGGGTTAAGAGTCTAGAGTTTACTTGCCCTTTGCCCTGTTAGGGTGGTCCCCTACCTATGTCAGCAGCGGGTTCTCTTTCAGTTGGATATGCTTTAACCATTGTTAGAAGGTTAACCTTGAAGCTAGGAATGACGGCTCCACTCGCTGAAGAGCACCGGTCTAGCATACGCAAGACCCTGGGTTTAATCCTCAACCCCAGAAAAAGAAAGAACTGTTTCACCACTAGGTGGCGGTAGTGCACACCTTTAATCCCCACACCCCAGCTCTGTAGAAACAGAGGCAGAGAGAGGCAGAGGCAGGTGGATCTCTGAGTTTGAGAGCAGCCTGTAAACCTCTGAAATTACAGAGAAAGTTTTAGGATAGCAAAGACTACACAGAGAAACCATGTCTCAAAGAAGAAAAATAGTTTTACCTTATAAAATACAACAGTTTACTAGGACTCCAGATCCTTCCTAGTCAGGGCAGGGAAGCTCGCTAAGCCTCACAGAATAAAGATCTCTCCATGGATCTGTCCTAGCCAGAGAAGGTCCCTGTCAAAGGTGTCCTCTCAGAGCAAAAGCCCGCCTTCATATTTAAGAGCGGTAGGAGGAACCTGTTAAAGGCTGCATTCTCCAGAAGAAGAAGGAAAAACAAAAAACAAAAAACAAAAAACTAAATTAAAACGTAACCCAGGCAGCTGGCTCAAGTGCTGAGGAGAAGTGCGGTTTCTCCTTCTGGGGGGATTGTGGAGAGAAGTGGCTGAGGCGGGCAGAAAGTGGCCCAGGGTCCCAGCGTTCCCCCCTACTTGGGGGGGGTGGGGTGAGGCTGAGCCACTGAAGCTGAGGACCCCATTTAGGCAAATAAAACCTCGTTCATCCTTGTCTGCCAGGGGAACTGCACAGAAAGACTCATTTGTCTGCTTTAAACGAGCGGGTGAGCCTGGCACTCACAGATGCATTAGTCAGCAGAAATGAGAAGTTACCTCAGCTGTTAGCTGGGAGGTAATGAAAGGCCTCGGAGGACTCCCCTTCCACACTGACCTGCTGCTGCTGCTGCTGGAAAACAACGTACAATCTACTTATTTATGAATCTATTTATTTTAGGAGCCACTGAGTAATTGTACATCTTGGAGGAGACACTGCAGTGCAGTGAGGGAAGTGGATGGAGTTAGGCAGGCTCTGGAGACATTATACCAAAGAGCAGCACTAGTCTGAACACTAACTGCGCAAACGCGTCTGGCCCAGCCCTGGCTGAGTCCTCCCTCCCCTCCTCCCTTCCTCTCCTTCTCCCTCCTCCCGACTCCTCTAGCCAATCTCACCAGGCCAGAGCCTTTCTAGGTATCACACCCTACCTTAAATTTCCTGACATCTTCATTGGCTTCACTCTCGCCCCCAGCTAAGTGCCCCTCTGGGACAGCTCTGAGCAATACTATCTAGCAGGCCACATATTTTTTTCTGTTCATTTGCCATGAAAACCGAAGCATCAGGCATGTCCCTTACCAGAACCTTGGCTATTTATCTGGATAACGAGATGAAACTCCCAGGAAACTCCTCCGAGGAGACAACGCGTAATGTCTACCTTTCCTCCTGCAGTCAAAATGGCACCGCAAAGGCTAGCTGTGGGGTACTACTGAGTCTATCCGGCTTCCTTACAGCCCAGATGAGGGGTTACTTACTGGGATGTGGAGGCTTTAATCCAGAACGACGCTGACTTCCCCAGAGGCACCCAGCTGGAGCCCTCCTTATATAGTCTAGTTCCCACGCCCCGCCCCAAGACCTCGTGCAATTTGGGCAAGATTGCACACAACGGGTGGCTGGGAGCATCTGTCTGCCCAGGTGAGGGTCTCATGACCCTCCCATCCTGCTATGGTAACGGTGAGCAAGCCCAGCTGCGATGATGTTTGCGGGCGGCACAGCTGAACTCCCTAAAATGGTGGTTGTTTGGCTCTGCACAACCGTCTCTGTCTCTCATGTGTAGTCGTTCGTGTAAGGAGTGAATCAGACAAGGAGAGGAAGGACCTGGGGCCTCTCTGGAACTCACTGTGAGGGTCCCCAAAGGAGCTTGAAGAGCCCTGCTTGAGGAGTAAACCTCTCTGAGCGGTGTTTCTCACAGGTGCTAAAGCAGCAGCCAGTGCCAGGCAGGCCTCTGGTGTAGAGCGCGCGCGCGCGCACACACACACACACACACACACACACACACACAGACTTGCACGCACGCACGCACTCAGCCACACACGCACGCACGTGCCAGGCCAGGCACCACCTCCTGAGCAAAGCCTTGGACAGACAGACCCAGAATTTCCAAGTGCAGTTTCCTATCAGCCAATGATGAATGTGGAGAGGACATAGGTGTTCTGGGGACCCAGAGGCTCCCCCCACCCCCCACTCCGACACACGCACAGTGTTTTCTAACAAAGCTAAGTGTCTAGATAAGTGGGTAACATCCTTGAGTAAGACCCTGATTCACAGACCTCAGCGGTGGATGGAGTCCCCTGGAGAGAGAAAGGATCACCCAGTTCTGTCTGCCAGAATGAAAGCCTCAGCAGCCTGGGTGGCTGCAACACCAAGCCATGTGTTTTCTCACTCTCCTGGAGGCTGGCAACCTAAGATCAAGGTGTTTCTCCTGACAGGAGCCGTCTGCTTCCTGACTGCATATGTGTGTGTCCACATTTTTTTTTTTTTTTTTTTTTTTGCATGAACTTGGACTAGGACCACCGTCATGACCTCCATCTGACCTAATACTCTCTTTAAAGATCTTACATCTAGGGCCCCGTGGTGATGGCGTGTGCCTTTAATCCCAGCACTTGGGAGGCAGAGGCAGGTGGATCTCCATGAGTTCGAGGCCAGCCTGAACTACAGAGGGCGTTACAAGACAGCCAGAGCTGTCATACAGAGAAACCCTGTCTCAAAAAACAAAAACAAAAAACAAAAAAATCCTACATCTAAAAATGGTCTCGTGCTGAGGCAGTGAGCAATTAGATCGTCAACATATGGATCAAGGGGACATAATTTAGACCATAACCTCCAAGTGTATTTTTTAAAATTTATCATGATATTTGGTTTCTTGAAATGGGGGGGTCTCAAAAAAAAGAAATGGGGGCCTCAAGTTCATGATCCTCATGCCTCAGCATCCTGAAAGCTGAGAGGTATACCACCATCACCCCAAATTTATAAAGAAATGAGGGGGGAGGGGGCTACAGAGGAATGAATGTTCCTTATTGAGTTTATACTCCAGGCAGAGTCAGTTCAGTGCTGTTTGCCCTCCCGGCCACCCCTGTACCCCCTGCCCCCCTCCCCTCCTCACCAGCTCCCACAAGACATTACTAAAAGCTCCCTGGTGCGTTTGTTTATAAACCCAGAAGGCCCTAGCTAGAACCCCACCATCTACTTTGAAAACCCTCTGCCTGTTAAAATGGAGTGGCGTCCACAAAGGTCGTCCTCTGTGAGGTGGTCAACCTCAGGGACGGGTCTGTTTTGTTCTCTTTAAGCTTTCGATCTTGTAAGGCCGTGTGCCACAAAGAGTAGATTGATCCTCCTGCAGGCACAGCCCTGACTAGAACTAGGACACAGGAGGCTAGGGGGACTTCCAGTTCTTCAGTTAGCTCCAAACTGACTTGAAAGTTTAATAGCTTTGCTTGCCAGGACAGCAGGGCCTCCCTTGGGATTTCTTTTCTTTCCTTTTTTTTTTTTTTTTTTTTTTTTTTCTTTCTTTCTTTCTTCTTTTACACTGATGTTCAGGCTCAAAAAAAAAAAAAAAAAAAAAAAAGTAAAAAAAGTAATAATACGAATGTGCTGAGCAGTCAGCCCCTGAGGCAGGACCCCTTCCTCTGACTATAGAGTTCAGAGGCTCCCTGGGGTGTGTGGTTCCAACCTTCCCAAGCCACTGTTTCATGGGAGCTGGGTAGCTGCCTGCATGGGAGGGAAAGACTTCTGCCTAAGATGAACATGCTGTGGGGGTTTCCAAAGATTGTCTGCTGGGATCTGTGGCCTCTAAAGGTGACCGCTTGCCCCAAACCCTGAGGAGCTTCATGCCAATCCAGAGAGCTAAGGACTCTTTGAAAATAATGAGAGGTCACACTGAGTGTTGGAGCCTGGATGCCAGTCCCCAAAGGTTCCCGGTCTAGGAGAGAGACACAGACCTGTTGAAAGTCACCAAAGATAACAGACTATTCCCATGGGGTATGAGACCAGGCTTATTAGTCCCACAAAGGAGCATACTGGGAAGAGCTGCAGCATTTGAAGGGAGGACCTAGGAGGGCCTGTGCTGCAGGTTGAAAGAAGTAAAGCCTTTCTGTATATTTTATGCTGGCAAGGGGGAGGAGCCTGATGGCTAGGGCAGCAGAAACAGCAGCTCTGCAATCCAATTAAGATCTATGTTTAAGAGGACACTTGTGCTGGCCGTGGTGGCGCATGCCTTTAATGCCAGCACCAGGAGGCAGAGGCAGGTGGATTGCTGTGAGTTTGAGACAAGCGGGGTCTACAGCCAAGACTACACAGAGAAACCCTGTCTCAAAAAACAAAACAAAACAAAAACAAACAAACAAAAAGAGTACCCTTGCTGCCTCCAGGCTTGGTGGTGCACGCCTATAATCCCAACACTCACTCAGGGAGGCAGACTCCGGCAGATCTCTGTTAGTTCAAGGCTAGCCTGGTCTACAGTGTGAGTCCAAGACAGCCAGGGCTACACAGAGAAACCCTGTCTTGGGGAGAAAAAAAAAAAGAGTACCATTGCCTCTGTTGTGATATAACCACCACCACAGCCTCTGCTCCCTGCCTCTCTCCCAGAGTGAGCACGTCTGATGACGGCTGGTACTATGAGTATTCACACGCAGGTGAGAAGCCAGGGTTGGCTGCTAGCTGCAGAGCTGTGGTCCAACTTCTTCACCTCCACCTCCACAGCTTCCTCAGCCTCTCCATCCACAGCACAAAAGGACCAAGCTGACAGCTCTAACATCCTGGGGGGGCTCTCACCTCTTATAAGTCTCCCAGGCTTCTGAAAGTTTCTCGGGGCAGAAGTGTCATTTCTATAGCCTTGTGGTGCCCTTAAAAGTCTGGAGCCTCTCAGCTTCTCCACTGCTCGGTGAGCGGGATCACTGGGGCCCAGCCTCTGAAGGAAACACTCTCCTAGTTCCTGGGGCTGCCTCACGGGTCTTGGCTTGTGGCTGCATCCCTCAGCCTCTGCCCTAAATCCCTGGATGTGCAGAAGTCCCTTGTAGTGAGGGACTTCACTCCAAATCAGATCATGTCCCAATGACCTCATCATAACTTGATTACGTCCACAAAGACCATATCCCCAGAAAGTCCTGGGCTTAGGATTTCAGTGAATCCATAACTATAGCTATTGGTTAGTTTTGGAGTTTGTCGTAGTAGTAGTAGTAGTTGGGTTTTTTTTGTTTGTTTGTTTGTTTTGGGGGTGGGTTTTTGTTTGTTTGTTTGTTTGTTTAATCATATATTCCTGGTTTCCAGCAATCTGTTCTGGTTCCTCAAATGCCACTTCAAAAGTCCACAACTACCAGTATTTTTGTATCTAGCCTACTTCTTCTTTTTCCATTTGAAATCCTAATCTGCCTCCTATCGAACCATAAATTCATTAGGGCAAACAGCGGTGTAGACAGCCCAAGAGAGAGCTGCACATTGTAAAGGCTGGGCCAAATCACATCACCTCTCTGAACCGTTTTCTCAACTGTTAGGTGGAGGGACCAGATCCCCTGGCCCTCTTGGAAGATACAAAAAATAAGCCAGATTCTAGTTCATGGTCCAGGAAGACAAGTGATGGGGTCCTCTTTGTGGGCCTGAAGGGACACGTTTTACTTTACTCCCCTGGTTGCCCTCTGGCTTTGAGCCCATTAGACAAATCTCTCTGACCCAGGGGCTCATCTGTAAAGTCAGAGGGCAGATTTCTCCGACTTCCCCAGCCTGGCACTGTAGACCGTTCAGCCTCCTGAGCCATGAGGAGACTAAGAAGAAGAGACCTACCTCTCCCACTTCTTAGAAACTTAGCTGCATGGCTGACCAGGCTCGGAATGTTTGGCACATGTGGTCCTTTCGTTCCTAACATTCTATCGGTGACCTGTGCCCCCCAGAAGTGATGAAACAGCTGTGTTGTTAACCTCACATACCTACCAGGCTATATATAGCGCAGGGGTTGCCAGATGAACTTGTCTAGATGGCGAGTTCACACATGATCTGAGATCACAACAGCGCAGATTAAATTAAGCCAATGCAGTTGGGATTCCTGGGTTAGCCAGCCCTAACGCCACTGTGCCTGCAGGTAGGTGGCAATAAATACTCACGAGCTGTCCACATCCTCCTCCACGCATGACCATCCCAGCCCTGGTCCCTCATGGCAGTCACTCTCAGCCTACTCAATACACTGAGACTCCCCAATATCAGAAGTGAGGACTAGTCTTTCTTGACTTTTCAACAATGGTATAAGCAACAGGGAAACAAGAAAGGACAGAAGGAAAACAGGAAGGGGAGAGAAGATGAGAGGAAGTCAGGCAGGAAGGAAATGAATCACTACAAGGCAGCAGCTAACGGTGCACACTACAGATCCCAAAAGACCTGAGTTCATTCTCTTAGCTTTGCCACTGACTGACTTTGTGACCTAAAACAAACCCCATAACCTTAACCTCCGACTACAATGCTGTGGTCCGGAAAAGGAAGATAACATTCACACCACAGGGTTATTGTGGGGCTTAAATAATTTTTTGGAATCTTTATTGTAGTGCCTGGCCATAGTAAGCATTCAGATTAGCTTTGTGAGTAACCGGTGTCATCATTTGTCATAGTTGAATAATAATAACCATGAGGATTGCACAGCCCTTCTGCCCTGGCTGGCTGGCAGACCACACAGTGTCTCAGAGGGGAAGGAGTACAAACAGTATCTGCACAGTAACACATAGGGACGGGTCCCTGGTGAGCAATCCCAGAGCAGCCTCTGAGGCAAACCCAGAGCCGAAGGAGACTCTCCATGAGATGTGGACAGGTTGAGAGAGAATTCCCGGATGTTGCTTCTTGGCAAGTGGCGCCACCTTCTGACTACTTTGGGAACTGTCTTGCAAACCTCGCATCTCCACCTCCCTGCAAAATGTTCCTTAAGTGTCAATTCCAGGGCTCCTGGAATGAACTCTCCATCAGAGCCACCTTGATTTGGGAGGCCAGCCACACAATTGGCCTCAGCCAACTGTAGACACGCTGTAGTCAATCCGATCACGTCAGAATTTCCACGACAGGCCTGGATTCCTTGAGGGTTTCAAAAGTCAGCCATAAAAAAATCTCCCTCTGTGCTGAGAGGCTCTGCACAGTGAGTGATCTGTCCCTGTTCTCTGCTGTTGCTATTTGGGACAGAAGAAGCCCCTTTCCTCTTTGGGCCGCATTTGGTCTTGTTTTCTGTCGATTGCATTTTGTTGCTTCAGGCCAGAGCTTGAATTTAGAGCTCTGAAGCCTTTTCTACATGCCTTCCCCCAGGTTCTTAGAGCATCCCACCTTCACCTCCCCCTCTGAAAAGGAAAGAAATCATTGCAGCTGCCATAAAGATGGCAGTCCCTCTGAATCCTAAAGGAATAGAACTAGAGGAAGGAGGGCTTTGTCAGTGTCAGACCAGACTACCACTTGCCAGCCTCCGTGTGTAATTAGTGTCACACATAAGTACAGAATCTTTCTTGATGGTGGCGTGCGTTGGCCCTGCCCCCTTCCTTGCAGCAGTGTGACAGTGTAGTATTTATCACAGTAGTTACTATGGAGCTGTCACGGGGTTCCCTTCTATTCTGTTGCCTCTCTGAGGCTTTGAGTCAGACTGCCCCATGTACCAGGCGCTTCAAGAATTCAAATATTAAAAAGTCAGAGTCGCATGCCATGGGCCCTGGGGTCTAGGTAGGATGATGAACACATTGGTCCAAGCACACTGTGACAGCGCAGTACTGACTGCGTGACAGATGTCAACTGTGTAAGGGCCAGGAGGGTCTTGAGGGGTGTGGCCAAACACAAGCCTGAGGTAATAGGGCCTCTTCCTAGATCCTTTTCAAGCACTCAATGGAAGACAGTCACTGCCCCTGACACCAAGTGGAAATTCAAGTGGTGTCATGGTTTTTCTGATCACTAGTAACTAAAAATGACATGGTAACCAGGCATGGCGGTGCGTATGGCTTTTTGTGTATCAAACTCAGGTCATCAAGTTCACTTAAAGAGCACTTTTCCATGCTCCACCATCTTCCCTGTCCTGGCCCCACTGCATGGTCACAATACCAGAGCTGGGCGTCTCAAAGATCCATGGCCGGTCAGCCTAGACTAATCGGTGAGCTCCAGGCCCCAACTAGAGACCTGAGCTCAAAAAAGAAGATGGAGCACTCTTAGGAACAATACCCCAGGTCATCCTGAGCACAAGCCAATGCGTGTACACAGAGCATCTGCTCTGAGAGCCACACCTGAAATCAGCAAGGATCCCTAGGAGCTTGGATCCCAGCATATTTCTGAGTAGCACAAATCCATCTGACATGGGCGAGCACCCAGAACATAAATCTCTTCAGGGAAAAGTCAGAAATGACCATTTCCAAAAAGCGTCTTTATGGGGAACAGAGAGGACCTCAGAGGGCAGCCAAACGATGTGGCCTGTGTCCTTGTCTCCATAACCTTCCTGTGCCTGTGTCTCTACAGCAGCTTCATCTGCTGTTCCCTGGGTCTGCAGCAAACTCTACTTTACCTTTATGACTGCTACTCTGCCATGGACCCTCTCAGGGAAAGTTTGAGTCTGAGTGTCACTTGCCTATCTCTGCCCATCAACGCTTCGAGAACTCCCAACCCCAAGAACCTATACCCACCTGAGATGGTCCGCGGCAGGTGGTGCCCCATGTTGGGCGCCACCAAACTCCCTACCCCAAAGACCTATACCCACCTGAGATGGTCTGAGGCACTACCCTGTTCATTCCCAATGGCTCCCACTTCCATCCCAGCCCACTTTCCCACAGACTATCTCTTTATTAAGCTCTGTGACATGCTGACCACTGGACTAGGTAATTTTTTCCAGTTGACTTTGCTTATGTCATCTTATTTATTCTTAATTATGAAATATTTTAATATAAAAAGAGCACCCAGCACTCAGCATGGCAACCCTTAACATCCAGAATAACGATCAACCAAACACCCAGGCGCTACAACCCAGACAAGCAACATACATATTTGACCACCACAGGCTATTCCTCCTTCAGCTTCTTCGCTTTGCTCCCCTGTTTTCCAGAGTCACCTCCTATGTTACTAAAGTGTAGCATCTCACTAGATAGATAGATAGATAGATAGATAGAATTCCTTTTTTTCTTTTCTTTTCTCTTTCTTTTTCTTTTCTTTTCTCCCCCCCCCCCCCATTGGGCTCAGATTGTTCCAGTTTTCTCTGTCACAGTAGTTGGGGCCAAGAGCCCTCCATGTGTATGTCAGACATGTGGTACATCCCTTCAGGGACCTGTGTTGTGGTAAATTGGATTGTTTGTGTGTGTGGCACATGCATGAAGGCCAGAGGCCGACATCAGATGTCTACCTCAGTGATCCTCCACCTTACTCTTTGATACAGGGTCTCTCACTGAACCTGGAGCTCACTGCTCTGACTAAGCTGACTGGCAGGTAAGCTCCAGGGGGACACTTCCATGCCCAGCCTTTTTACAGAGGTTCTGGGATTGGAACCTAGATCTCCTTGCTTGCGTAGCATGCACTTTGCCTACTGGGCCATCTCTCCAGCCCTGCGAATCAGGTTTCATTACAATACAGCTCTTCCTGCCTGTGCGCTAGTCATCTCCAATGACTTTTACACCAAAAGGGGTGGGATTGTGCATTTTAGGAAAGACACGTGGCCCACCAAGCCTGGAATATATATTATCTGACCTTTGGTAGCAAAGTTCTAGGTCTGCTATGGGCAGCTCTCAAGCTGATGCATAGCATTGCGTGATGGCACTGAACTGGCCTTAGGGTTAGGGTTAGGGTTAGGGTTAGGGTTAGGGTTAGGGTTAGGGTTAGGGTTAGGGTTAGGGTTACTCAGGGCCTCCCAGAGCCACAGGGAAACCTCTGCCTTGCTCCTTTGCTTCTCTCACTATTCTCCTTGGCCTTGGTCAGGTGTTTGTGAACTGAGGTCTCCCTGACTCACGTTCTTGGCTGTTTAAATGCATATCACTTATTCATCAATGTACAAAATATTTGTTAAGGGATTAACATACACGTGGTACGATGGAGATGAAGCCGTCTCGTCTCCTCAGAAGAGACCCTATCTGGCACTATTCTGCATGGTTCGACGTTAGAGCAGAGCTTTAATCACAACGGAAGGCAGATGGCTGAGCGTAGATGTTGCTGGCCTGCCCTGGAGAGGGAGCACCATGAAAAATAACCAAATAGCTGGCAGGATTTTGCAGGCTGAGGATGCTCAGCTGGGAAGAAAGACAAGACAACAACTTGGCCATCCACCCAAAGTGGCTGACAGCGGAGGCACCTACATCATAATTCTCAGGAGAAAGGGGACTCTATTTCATGCCGGCATCTATAATATAGTCGTATGGTGATTAAACTGCTTCGTTGGGGTTTTTGTTGTTGTTGTTCTTGTTGTTGTTGTTGTTGTTGTTGTTGTTTTGACCTTAGAAAATAAAACATCTGTGGTTATAAGAGGAAGAGGGTATATGAGAAAGAAATTGTCCATGGTTAATACAACAAGAAATAGGGCTATTTAGAGTTACCAAGATAGTCAGTTAAAAAAAAAAAAAAAAAAAAAAAAAGGAGGTAGCCTGTGACAGCGATAGTTAGCACGGAAGTCAGAACACAATGTTGGAGGCTGGAAATCATGACATCCAAAAAGGTGGAGGAATGAGACAGGCATTAGACCAAAGAAAACCAGAAACTGCTCAAGAGAGTGTCAGGGGAGAAAGCACCGAGCCAGGAGAATGCCAAATTATAAGCCTTTGGGACTGCTAACTTTTTTAAATCACATGTATATGTGTGCCCACGAGCTGGAGAAGTTTATGTGAGCGTTTTTCCACCTTGAGGTTTTTTTGGGTTTGTCTCAAGACAAGACCTTATTACCGTAGCCCTGGCTGACCATAAGCCCATGACCCTTTCAGCCTCAGCCTCTCAAATGCTGGGCTTGCAGATGTGCACTCTACCACGCCTGGCTGTGTGGGGTAGCTTGATAGTTTTAAGGACTAGAAAACATCAAAGATTAATGAAATACTGACATATATTCCATATGAGGTGAGCTTGGTGGTCTCTGAGGTGAGAACAGAAGCTGACGAGAGTGGAGTTGAGACACATGATGAAGTCATAATTCTCTCTCTACATCAGTGTATCATTATAGATTTGAAAATGTACATAACACATATATTTGCTTTTTAAAAAATTATTGTTGTTGTTGTTGTTGTTGAGAAAAAAGCACTGGGTGAGGAGGCTCATAGCTATAATCTCAGCATTGAACTGGATGCTAAGGCAAGAATGAGACAGTCACTGGTAGAGGGACACAAAGGTCTGTGAGGAAGAAAGACAGGAAAGGATGAGGATAAAAAAAAACAGCATGACCAATGTAGAGATACCCAGGGCAATCTGGGCTGGGTGTTAAGGGGTGGATAGGAGCTCACTGGTAAAACGAAGTATCTCTAGATAATAGAATAAGGCAAGAGCTGGAATCTGGAAAGTTTGAGCGAGTCAAAAATAACTAGCAGGCTCCTTAACTCTCACTGCTAGGAGTCTCAGCTAGGATCACTCTCTCTCTCTCTCTCTCTCTCTCTCTCTCTCTCTCTCTCTCTCTCCTCTCCACACAGCTCTCTCCCTCCATCTACTTCAGATGTTTATTTTATTTCTTCTTCTGGGTAAGATTCAAGCATCCTCTTGTGGGCCCTCCTTGGTTTCTTTCAGTCTATGGATTGTAGTATATGTGCTTTATGGCTAATATCCACTTATAAATGAGTACATACCAAGTGTGTCTTTTTGGGTCTGGGTTATCTCTCTCAGGATGATCTTTTCTTATTCCATCCATTCGCCTACAACTTGCATGATGTCTTTGTTTTTAATAGCTGAGCAGTATTCTATTGTGTAAATGTACCACATTTTCTTTATCCATTCTTCAGTTGAGGGACATCTAGGTTGTTTCCAGTTTCTGACGATTACAAATAAAGCTGCTATGAACAAAGTCGAACAAGTGTCCTTGTGGCATGGTGGAGCATCTTCTGGGTATATGCCCAAGAGTGTGGAGGAATGTCTTGAGTGGATATAACAACTTTCAATAAAGCGCTGTTTAGCCAATCAGTTGGGCAGAAGGACAGGAAATGGAAGGCAGGACTTCCTGGAGAGGGGGAAGGAGCCAGGAGTTGACAGTTAAGGTTGACAGTTGACAGTTGATGGAGGGAGTTGGAGGAGAGAAGCACCCCAGAAGGATCAGATTGGCAAGTGCTTGGGATATGTGTAGGTTATGAGGATTGGAATAGTTTATTTTAGTTTATTGTTAGATTACTAGCAGTTTAGATTTTGTCTAGCATAGTGCTTACAGCTTGGAATTACGTTTCAGTCTCTTTGTGTCAGTTATTGGCTTCCTAAGCTGAACAGATAACAATTTATTGTAACATGGAGTGGTACAGCTGGGTCTTGAGGTAGCACTCTTCCTAATTTTCTGAGAAGCTTCCAGATTTATTTCCACAGTGGTTGTGTACGTTTTCACTCCCATCAGCAATGAAAGAGTGTTCCCCTTGCTCCGTATCCTTGCCATTGTATGCTGTCACTTGAATTTTTTATCTGAACCCTTCTAATGGGTGTAAGGTGGAGTCTCAGAGTTGTTTTGATTTGCATTTTCCTGATGGGCCACTGAGTCTTTGATGTACCTGGTGCTCAAAACAGATTCCTTTAGAGCCATCCATATGGGGATGAGACAAAAGTGATTCTCAGTTTGGACTAAAGAGGGGCCCCTGGTGTTTCTGAGTGCAAGAAACAAATAATACTCCACAAAGGAATATTGACAGATTGTATGGTCCGCTGATATCCACCATACCAGACCCCATGCAACCCATAGGACAGAAATGGAGGTTTCCCTATTCAATCAGCGAGCAGAGCTATTAAGGGGTAGGCAGAAGGCAAGTTCTAGGCTAGCCTGGGCTACATAGCAAGACCCTATCTTAAAACAATACCTTAATAGTCATTACAATCCATAATAAATGATTCAGAGAAAGCCAAGTGGGCAGAGATGAGCAGATAAAAGGAAGTTCTTCTTGAGGAGAGGTGGTCAGAATGGGGGGAGATCCAGGCAGAAGTGGGAGGGAAGGCCAATATGACCCAGAAAGACCAGACCCCAAAGTGACTGAGCCTGTGAACAGTTGGAACACAGATAGCATGTAGAGCCTTGAAGGCCACTGCCTAAGGCTCCAAGCTTTATTCCTAATTGTGCTGGCTAGTTTTACGTCAAACTGACACAGCTAGAGTCATTGGAGAGGAAGGATCCTCAGTTGAGAAAATGCCTCCATAATATTGGGCTGTAGCAAGCCTCTAGGGCATTTTTCCTATTTAGTGATTGATATGGGAAGACCCAGAAGAAGGGCTACCCTTAGGCTAGTGGTCCTGGGTTCTATAAGAAAGCAGGCTGAGCAAGCCATGGGGAGGAAACCGTTAAGCAGCACCCCTCCATGGCCTCTGCATCAGCTCCTACCTCCAGGTTCCTGCCCTGCCTGAGTTCCTGCCATCACTGCTTTTGATAATGAACCACTGTAGGGAACTGTGAGTGAAATAAACCCTCCCCTCCTCAAGTTGCTTTTGGTCATGGTGATTCATCACAGCGATAGTAACCCTAACTAGGACACTACTACAAGAGGCCCCTATGAAATGTTTGAGTCAGTAAAGTTGGGGGTCACATGATCTCATTTGGGAGTTTTAAGAACACTCTGGAAGCAGAGTGTAGACCACATTGGAAGAGAGTTTAGGGCATATATATCTCAGTGCTAGACAGCTCGCCTGTACTCAATCCCAATTGCTGCCACCACCACCATCAAAATAAAAGTACAGTGAAGGAGAGAAAGAAGCATAGAGTGAGATGGCCTCTGAGGACACAACCGTGATGTGCACAATGGACGTGGGAAGAGATAGAGACAGACAGACGGGTCTGAGAGGTATCATGGAGGTAAAATGGACCAGACTTAATGTTGTATTCCATATGGGAGACACTAGAGAGGCCAAGATGTTAGGTTGGAGATGTCTGGGAAACAGCCACATAAGGAGAAAGTGGGCGTGCATGACTGGAGTTGAAAGGAAAGTTCGAAGCTGAAGATACAAGTGTGGAAGTGAGCCGGGCATGGCAGCACACACCTTCAACACCAGCACTCAAGAGAGCTGGGGCAGGCAAACCTCTGTGAGGCTAGCCTGGTCCACAGAGTGAGATCCTATCACAGAAATAAAATAAATGTGGGCAGCAGTAGCACACACAAGTTCGGTTCATTTGTGTGCCTGTGGATAGATGAGATCGCATACAGATAAAAAGAAGCCCCAGATGCAAGCCCGAGAACTAACAGCTTTAGAGCTCTGCACAGCAGGCAGAGCAAGAGAGTGGTGTCATATGGGAGCCAAGGAGCAAGAAGTGTATCCTGGATGACACATGTGAGCGGAGGCTTGACGAGATGGCAGTCTTCATTGTGATGGTAAGAGAAGTGTGACTAGGGTCCCAGAGACAGATTTGGGCTTCTTGTTTATTTGTTGCTGGAAGCAAGTCACACTGAACACCCACCCTTATTTGGAGTCAAGTAAGAGTAAAGATGTTTCCAAAGGGATCTCACATCACTGTATCAACTGAGTTAATTTCCCAGGAGCCTAGTCATGCCAGCTCCTCCTTAAGCCTGCAGTACTGCCGAACTGGGACACCAATATCTTTAACACTAAATGAAGTATGCATGCCACTGCTGGGCTCACATGAGAACTGTTTTTTTTAATGCTGCTTGTCTTTGCCTTTTTAAAAACACAATCATGGTTCAATCCCTCACCTGCCACCAGCAGCTCCATTTCTTTTAATAACTGCGTCCCAGTGAAGCAGCAACAGGAAGAGATAAAACCCAGACCATCAGAGCAAGCATGCCTGGGGTTTTCCAAGGACCACAGACAGGAGAAATCGAAAGAAGAAATATATCAAGCCACTAGATGGAAGTCTCCATTCAGCTGCCTGCGCATTCAAAAAAAAGACATAAGCAAGAGGGTGGAGTGTAGCTCAGTGGTAAAGCGCATGCCTGGCATGTATGAGACCCTGGCTTCAATCCCCATCACAAAAAAGGGAGCAGGGGAAGTTTAAAAGACCAGATGGGGTGGGAACAATGAACGAATGCACACACCAATCTAATTCAACTGACACTCAGTGCACAGTCGCTTCGTACAAAGACAAATGACAGTGATCACAATGGCCACCAGGTGTGGGGAACTCCACCTGTGCCAGGCCGGCTGCTGAGCTTTCCACTCATTGAGTCGTTCGATTCTCACAACTAACCCAGGGAGAAAGCATTACTGTGCATGAGAAAACCTCATCCTAGTGTTACCTACTCTGTGGTGAGGAGAAGAGGGTAACTGCCTACAGGGTATTGGGGGGATGGAGTGATTCAAACACACTGCTGATGGGGGTGAGGCGCAGTATCAGCAACATTCACCCCACGTGTTCAGTGGCTCAGCCTAAAAGAGTACTGTATTGTCAGGAAGTGTCTACTCTGTTCCCTTTTCTCTTCACCCCCCACAATCAGCCTGGTCGATGCCACCATCACCATCATTAGGGGGATAAACTCCGCCCCGCCCCATACAAGAACAAAAGCCTCCTCTGGTCCTCAGCATCCTCGCTAGATCCTGATGGTTTTCTCTTCCCTCATATCCCAGATCACATCTGTACCACGTTCCAAATCTTACTGGGGCTTCCCAGGAAATCCCCATCCTTTTCCACCATCTCTGAGGCCTTCCTCCCATAAATGGCTTGTGCTTGCCTTTTAAAGCTCATCTCCCACAGTAGCTGCTCATTCTCCAAAAGCACAGAACCTGCTGACAGACAGACAGACAGTAGTCATATGGAGAAGATAAAACGCCAAAATGAATAAGGCCGTGCAGAGAAGGCCACGTATGAAATAAATATTAGAGTAGGGTTTATTAGGCAACCAGGGCTGCAAGGAATGGCAGGTGTTCCGGGTATCACAGGCAACCATGTGAATGAGAGCAAGAGCACGCTGGAAGGAGTGCTCCACAAACCACTGATTCTCAAAGTGTGTGTGTGTGTGTGTGTGTGTGTGTGTGTGTGTGTGTGTGTGTGTGTGCGCGTGCCCGCACGCGCACATACACACTCCTATCTGCCAAGCTGCCTCACACAGACTGAGTAGACCGTGAATGGCAGCCATTATATGGTGCCTGTGGTCCCTCTTTGTACAAAGCATTTGTACCACACATGAGGAGAGGTGAATGGTTAAAACACAAATTGTGACCCAGCCTCAGAAATCTTGCCTCTTACACTGAGGTGGGGAGTGATCATTTGAATTTCTCATGAGCTCCTAGGGATGCTGGGGGTCACTGTTGAGGAACCCTAAAGACAGCTCCATGAGGAAGGACAGAGAAAAGAACTCTGATAACCATCCCTCCCTCAAAAGCCACCCCTGCTTCTCCCATTCTGCATTGGTCCCTCAGAACTTAGTCTATAACCCACAGCAGCCTCTCACAGCCCATGCTGGCAGTTCATCCGAGATGACCCCCTGAACGCATCTCTTGGTCCTCCCTCCATCAGTACATACAGGTCCTGAGTCCCTTCCCCTCAATACAGCCCAATCCCACAACCAGTTCATACTGACCCTGCTCTGACTGGGTGAGTTCACTAGGCTTATGTTGCTGCAACAAAATACCTGACTAAACCACTTAAATGGGAAAAAAAAAATGCTTCCTCTTGGCTCACAGTTTAAGGGCTCTCAGTCCAGTTGGCCAGCTTCATTGTCTCTGGGCTGTTGTGAGGCAGAGCATCGCGGTGGAAGGGAAAGTTGCTGGCCTTAAGACAGCCAGGAAGTAGAGACAGAGGAGCAGTCAAGGAAAGATACAAAGCCTCAAGAGCATGCTCCAGGGGGCTACTTCCTCTGACCAGGCTTCAACCTCCTTAAGTTTCTAGAACCTTCCAAAATAGCTACACCAACTGAGGACCAAGGCTATAACACAGGAGTCTATGGGGGACATTATATATCCAAATACTCACATGCAGCCTTTTTGAGAAGGGGACCTGGCATTCCAACAGATAGCGGTAATTGTGGCTTTTCAGATCACAGGGACAGTAGGAGGAGAGCACTACCTACTGGTAGCACTCCCTGTAGCAAGCTTCCAACCTGCCTACCTTCCAATGTTACTTCTGAAGAACACTATTCATCCGTTCCTACAGTCTCCTCCTAGAGAGTAGGGCCATATGGTTCCAAGGTCATGGGTCACTCTTCCTACGGGCACAGTATCCGTCTGATGGCTATGCACTGTGGCATGTGGTATTTGCATTGCCTTCTCCCCTGGAAAGAAAGTTGTTCAGAGAGACAATGTTAATTTGCATCCTCTTCAGCCATAAATCAGCGAGGACCAGATAATTAATGTACATCTCTCATAGCTTAAAATAGAAATGCTCTTTCTTCTCTTGAGGAAAAAAAAAAAAAAAAAAAAAACTCAGCAGAAAAGTTCCCTGGATATGAAGTTCTTTCCCCACTCACTGGGTTCTGGAAGGAAGGCTAGGAGTGCGGGTGGGGGCGGGGGTAGGGGGGTGGGTGAAGTGAGGGATGATCGAGTCAGTGGGCTTGGGCTAGTGATCTCAGAAACCGTGAGTAAAACATCTCTTTATCTCCATGATGCAACCCAAAGCAGAACCAAGAGTATTGGCTATCTGCATGTCAGGAGCGAAGGAGAAAGTGGTCCGGGAAGGTCTCTAAATTTTGATGAGTCTAAAAGCTTATAAGACACACACACACACACACACACACACAGAGAGAGAGAGAGAGAGAGAGAGAGAGAGAGAGACTTTTTGAGTCATGCTGACCTGGGGGGGGGGGGCGGCATTCTGGCTCTGCTACTTTCCAGCTATGTGATTTGGAGTGACTTCTGCTTTCTGACATTAATATTCTTATTGGTAAGGTGAATGTGCTAGCAGCTTTAAAATGGGGCCACAAACGTTTCGTGAAGTCGTAAGTACCCCGTATGGGTGTCAAGGTAGAACATATCGCCTCCCTGGGGGAAAAAAAAATCCTGTGGTTTATAGTGTTTGCTGATTTCCCTGGTTTAAATAATCTGACCTTGGCCAATATCAAACTACCAACATCTGACCAAATCCAGGCCTAGAAAGAGATGCAGGGTGCCACGGTGTAGCATTCCCACCGTCCACACAAAGCAAGGAACTTCCAAATCAGACATCCCATTCAGTACATTTTGAAAGGGGCAGGCAGGTACTTACTGCCTTTGCATTCCGAGTATGTTTTTGCCTTTGGTTTTTAAGTTACTTAATTATCAGCTCACATAATTTAAATTTTTATGGTGGCATGTTTAACAACCGGTTCACGAAGCTTCTAAAATATTTAATGATTCACTCCCACGGCCAGGATAAACCAGCTCAGGCACATTACTGGGCACCCGCTTAGGCAGTCAAATAAACACAATGTCCCTTCCTTTCTTCAGCTCTGGGAAGGCTTCCTCTTACAGGCCCCAGGCTTTGCTTTTGGTCAGGATGCCTCTGGGCTACCATACCAGGCCTGAGCCTGTACTAAACCCCAGCAAAGATTCTAGCCCTCCTCATACCACATAACTGGCCCTTCCCTGCCTCCCCCCCCACACACACACCCGCCCAAGCTAGGGAAACTGAGGAACCACTAACCCCAGAGATGGAGGGGTCCCTGCCTGCTTAGGGAAGGCAGTAATGGATACTGCAGGGCCCTCTGTGCTGAGGAGGGGAGACTGTTCGTTTATTTTAGGATCTCTGTCTGGGAAAGGAGTGGGAAAGCAAGGCCAGCAGCCTGTACTTTGGCAAGCCAGGGCCTATAATTAGCCTCCACTTGAGGGTGGAATAAACCCTTGATTGTTACTAAACACCAGCAAAAAGCAGGAAGGCGTCCAGCCTCCCCCAGCCCTGGGCCCACACGGCCTCCAAGGATAGACATTTGGACCCAGCCAACCTATCTGTCCAGCAGGCAGCATCCAAATTACTCCTATTCTCAGCCCAGAATAGGAGCTCAAAGGCCACTGAGGAGCACGCACAGGGTCACCAGCCGTGTCTCACCTCTGAGAACTCTGTGTTTCTACCCAGTGTTCTTGGCCATGGATCAAGCACCTTTGTTTTAATTAATATCAGGAATCTGTAATAGATGGGAAATGTCACAAAGCCACTTGCCCTGTAGTGTTGTAGTGGGGAAAAAATAAAGAAAAGCTTTGGGGATCACAAGCTTGTCTATCCAAAGCCCAGTGCCAGTTCTGCATGGTAAGACTAGAAGCAGCCATGGTTCCACCTTCTTTGTGCATTTGTAGAACTGTATCCTGCCCCCTACACATGTGCATGCACACACACATACACACATATACACACAAATATACATACATGTAGGAATACAAATACTCATATATGCATACACATGCATATATTTACACAGACACATACACACATGCACACAAATACATGCATATAGACATGCAGACCCACAAACAACATACAAAATATAAACACACACGCATGCACAATCACACATACATAAACACACACAAACACATGCATATACAAAAAACACACATGCATGCACACATATCAAATGTGCAAAAATACACATACACATGCACATTTGTACACACATCAAACATACACAAAGGCACAAACATGCACATTTGCACACATACACCAAACATGTACACAAATACACACACGTGCACATTTGCATGCATACACCAAATGTGTACACAAACACACACACATACATTTGTACACACACCAAACATATACACAAATACATATACACATGCATATTTGCACACACACACTCAGCTTGGCTTCTTTCTTTGACTTTTTCCTTTTCTTTTTTAAAAATAAACTTTATTATACAAAAATTTCAGGAAACTTATTTTAAGAATTTTGACTGCTGAGCATCTGGGCTCCATATCCAAATACTGGAAACGCTGAGTAAAGAAAATTAAAAGTTCAAGGTCTGTTTGAGCTGCAAAGCGAGTTCAAGGCAAGCTAGGCAACACAGTGAGACCTAGTCTCAAGACAGAAACAAAGAACCTGTGAGATGACTCAGCACATAAAAACACTTGCCACCCAAGCACAGCAACACAAACCTGAACTCCAGAACCCACATGGAAAAAAAAAAAATCCCAGGATCATCTGGAAACTCCCTTCTTAACGACTTCTTGGAAATAACCTCGAGAGAAGAACGAGAGGAATGGCTGAGAACTGTCGCCCATGGTCACACCATCCATTTATTCGTGCATTTATTCAATAGCAATTTAAGGATGGCAGCCAGCCTGCACATAGTGGTGCATGCCAATAACCCCAGCACTCAGGCAGAGGCAGGGGTATTGCAGAAAGTTAAGTTCAGTATCAGCCAGGTACACATCGTGAGTTCCGCGCCAATCGGCGCTGCACAGTGAGACCCTGTCTTACAGAGGCGAAAGTAAAGAACGACAGCCTAGTGCCACAGACCTGTGCTGTGCCCAGCTGAGACCTGGCTACTCAGGGTGCTGAGGCAGGAGGGCTGCAATGCCAAGCCCTTCAGGGGCTACAAAATGGATACAAGGACAGCCTGAAGAGGGCTGGGATATATAGTGGCAGAGCACTTGCCTAGCATGTGTAAGGCTCTGGATTGGATCTTCAGCTGAAGAAAAAAAAAAAGCGTAAGCCACAGTCCAGCTTCAGAGACACAGCAACAATGAAGAAGCTGACACTTGGGGAAGGGAGATGGGGCACATCTTAAAACAGTGGGAGAAAAAAAAAAGTTGGCTGTGGAGAGAGAGTTTCTATTTTTAAGATTTATTTTGGTGTCTGTGTGTTTCTGTGAGTGTGCGTGCACCCATGGGTTCAGCATTGTGTATGTGTGTGTGCACAAGCCACATGGGTTCAGGTGCTCAAGGAGGCCAGTAGAGGGCGTCAGATACCCTGGAGCTGGAGTTACAAGCCTATGTGAGCCTTGGGATTTCTGGAAACAGACCTCAGGTCCTCTGGAAGAACCGCAAACACTCCTAACTGCCAGACCATCCCTCCAGGTCACAAAGTCTCATTTGTGGGAAAAGCAATTATTATGCTCCTCTGTCCCAATACGGCCATCAGATTTAGTTTCATTTTGTTGAATTTCCCACAAGCGGAGATCAACATTTCTCTTCTTGAGACTGGCCCTTGAGCACACTGGCTAAGGAGATGAAGCAGATCGTCTCCTTGCCAGTGAATTTCTCATCTTCTAACCTGATTCCTGTCTTTCACTTCCTACTCAATAAGGAAGTAGAAACACTATGTCTGGGGAGGGGTCTATAAATGAAACCCATCTGCCCAATAGTGAATATTGAGCTAAATCATGGGGTGCTTTGTGCTATTTTTAGTTTTGTAAGGTTGTTTGTTTGTTTGTTTGTTTGTTTGTTTGAGACCCTCCCTAGTGCCTGCCATAACGGCTGCATTGACTCACCTTGCCACAACAATGTGCAACCGCTCCCCCACCCCTTGCCAGGACTTGCCATCCTCCATTCTTCTCCATAACGTGCACCTACTGGCAGGAGGTGATAACTTGCTGCAGTGTAATTTGCATTCCCCTGATGATTAGGAATGCAGAGCATGCTAATTAGCCTGCATAACCATTCCACAACGTAAAGCATATATTAGAACCTCAGGTTGTACTCTATAAATATGTAACTATTGCCAACTAAAAAATTAGAATTCTTGGCTAGGTGTGGTAGAGCTTGTCTGCAGTCCCAGGGTTTGTGGGATGATGGAGATTGTGTGTTTGAGCCTAGCTGTGCTATACAGCAAGATTCTGACTCAAAAAACAAAACAAAACAAAAAAACCCACCAACAACAAATCAACAGTCTTTTAATGTATTTTATTACTTTTACGTATAAATGTTTTGTCTACATATATGTCTATGTACCATATGCATGTCTGGTGCTCACAGAGGCCAGAAGAGGATCTCAGATCCCCTGAGACTGGAGTTACAGACAGTTGTCACCATGTGGGTACTAAGAATCAAACCCTGGTCCTCTGGAGCCATCTCTCTAGCCCATTGACAACTATTCCTAAAAATAACTTTGAACCCATACATATGCATGTATACTTTATATATGAATGCATACATATTCTCTCTCTCTCTCTCTCTCTCTCTCTCTCTCTCTCTCTCACACACACACACACACACACACACACACACACACACACACACACAAAAGCTGGTGAGACTTTTCTGAAGGAACCACACTTTGCCTTTCCTGGATATGCTGAAAGCTCCAGACTGTGGCAGAGGCCGTGAACTAGACTGCCTATGACTCACCATTTTCTCAAAAAAAAAAAAAAAAAAAAAAAAAAAAAATCTTACTCTAAATCTCACCCTAAAGCCTTTTTTTTGTTTGGTTTGGTTTGGTTTGGTTTTCGAGACAGGGTTTCTCTGTGTAGCCTTGGCTGTCCTGGACTCACTCTGTTGACCAGGCTGGCCTCGAACTCACAGAGATTCGCCTGCCTTTGCATCTCAAGTGCAGTGATTAAAGGCCTGTGCCATCACTGGTCCCGGCTCACTCTAAAGTCCTAAAGACACCTAGATTTATGCTTTCTTGTCTCCTCCTTGTCTTCAGAAAGGGTGACCCATTCTGAAAAGAGAAGTGCTTGTAAAGCTTCCTCACACTCCCCAGAGCCCTGGAACCCACAGGCGCTGCTGTGCTCAGCGCTGCCCTCTTCTCTTTCCTCCAGGTGGGAGAAGCGGTCTTGGAAAACGCCCGGCTCATGCTGCGCATGGAGACAACCCAGGCGGGTGCAGATGACTTTAAAGAAAGGTAATGCTCAGAAGCAAGGGGCTCTGTCTCCCCACCCAGACTCCAGGCCAGTGTGGATAGTGCTGTTCCAGAGTACACGCTGGTCCCTTCCACTCTGGTGGAGAGGTGGCCTGAGAGCACAGACACTGGGAGAACCCAGAGACACAGAAATCAGGCCGCAGGGGCTCAGAGACTGTGTGTGCTGGATGACACTTACTTTAGAAAAGTTATTTATCAGTGTTAATGTGTGTGCACGTTATTTATCATTGTTAGTGTGTGTGTGTGTGTGTGTGTGTGTGTGCTTGTATGCATGTGTGTGCACGTGTGTGTGTGTGTGTGTGTGTGTGTGAGAGAGAGAGAGAGAGAGAGAGAGAGAGAGAGAGAGAGAGACCAGGGATTGAACTCAAGTCCTTAAGCTTGGCAGCAGGCATCTTCACATGCTAAGCATCTTGCGGGCTCTTTTTTGGCTTTGGTTTGCTTTGCTTTCCTTCCTTCATGGTCTTTTGAGATAAGGTCTTATGGCACTAACGTTGGCCTTGAACTCACTACATATCCAAGCATGGCCTTGAACTACTAATCCTTCTCCCTCCAACTTCCTAGTGTTGCAACCATAGGCCTGATCCAGCATGTGTGGCTTGTTTTGAGATAGAAATTCACTGTGCTGACCAAAATGGCCCCAGACAACTGACTTTTGATATTCCTGTGGTCAAACTCACCTTTTTTGTTTTTTGTCTTTTGTTTTTCGAGACAAGGTTTCTCTGTGTAGTCTTGACTATCCTGGACTCACTTTGTAGACCAGGCTGGCCTCGAACTCACAGTGATCCGCCTGCCTCTGCCTCCCAAGTATTGGGATTAAAGGTGTGCACCACCGCCGCCGCCCGGCCAAACTCACCTTTTTAAAGGACTGGAGGCTTATACTTTCATATAAAGAAATGAGCAGTGATTACAGCTTTCCGCAGATGGACCATCGGCCTTGAGAAGGAATGAATTCCCCAGCACCTGGAACATACAAGCAGAGACTCCACCAGAATCACCTGTCATGAAAGTCTTCAAAGGACTGTCCCCGGGATCCTAAATGTTATAGTCCGTTACAGGGGTTGGGGACACAGCTGAGGAGACAGTGCTTGCTCAGCATGTTCAATCCCCAGTTCCCTCCCCTCCTCCAACACATGTCCAAGTGAGACTTATAACTCTTAAACCAGAAGGTGCTGCCTGGAATAGAAATGTGGATCTTGCCTTCCTGTGGATGTATGGGGGCAAGCTGGGAGATTTGGCTGAGTGCAGCAGCCATATAATGGGGGGAGGGCATGGGGAGAAACCAGCAAAGATGTCAGGTCGTGTTTAGAAAGAGAGCCTGCTGCTTGAAACCCAGTGTGGACAGTTTTGATACAAGCGTGTACGCACACATACTTGTTATTTTAAAAGCTGTTTGCTTTTTGTCATTTTTTTCTGGTTGTTGGTTGTTGGTTGGTTGGTTCTTGTGATGCGGGCATTCAGCTCAGGCCCTCACAGGCTACAAAAGGGTTCTTCAACTAACCTGCCATTTAAATCTCTCCATTCCCCTTAGAGAGCTAGGCCAAGCCAGATCCACCTCTCCTCACAACAGACATGGGTGGAGCTTGGCAACAGTGCCCCCCTGGAGTTTTAAGTGTGTGCTCTGGTAGGGTTCAACTCCACTGCCCTCTGGGCCAACGTCTTGTCCTGGTTCCCCCTTTATACTACCCACTTGGGTTTGCAGCCACTGCCTGGAATTGCCGCATATTGCCCATTTCAGGATGCCCAGCCTGATACTTAGTAGGTCTTCAATGACGGCTAAAGATCCTTGAATAAGCTGGGCACAGTGGCACACACCTGTGAGCCCAGCACTCAGGGAGGCAGAGGCAGGCGGATCGCTGTGAGCTCGAGGTTAGGCTGGTCTACAAAGCAAGCCCAGGGCAGCCACGGCTAACACAGAAAAACCCTGTCTCAAGTAAAAAAAAAAAAAAAAAAAAAAAATAGGAGGACTGCTGCTCAGTATAGTGACAAAGATGTGCTATTGCCTTTCTGTGGTGCGAACTCTGAAGCAGCCTTCCCGAGGGTACCAGGCTCCAAAGGCCTCACAAAGCGGTGTTCCTAGTAGCTGGCTGCCATTGTTTTCATGTTAACACTCCTGCAGCGAGAGCAGTAACCATACCGCCAGAGCCACTGTAATACCCGCGTTCACTGCCTATCACGCGAGGGCCTTTGGGTAATATCTACAGTCTGCTTTGTTTCCCCTCTGGGCGCTCCCCAAGCTAGGCTGATTAAGTCCCTTTGTCTGCAGATATGAAAATGAGCAGCCATTCAGGAAAGCAGCCGAAGAGGAAGTGAGCTCCCTGTACAAAGTCATCGATGAAGCTAATTTGACAAAGACAGATCTGGAGCATCAGATAGAAAGCCTGAAAGAAGAAATGGGCTTTCTGTCAAGGAGTTATGAAGAGGTAGGTGGGGCTGGGGGTGCTAGGCTGCCCACCCTCACCCCGACCCCGACCCCCACACAAAGCACGGCCCTCACCTGTGAGGTTGTAAGCTTCTAACACGAGGTTTCCCAGGCCTACAGGGAAGAGGACTTTGAAAGTCTTTGCTCTGTGTCAGATTATCTACCCCCCCCCGTCCCCCTCCCCCTCCCTCCCCCCCTCCCACCACTGCCAAAGTCGCAAACTCAAAAGTCTTCAAGGACCAGGAAGGGATAGTCATAAGCAGAAACGACTGTTGGAACTATTTGAAACTGGAGGGAGCCCCCCTCTGAAGTGTTCTACTTCAAATATTTTTGTTTTCAGCACTGCACAAACAGGATTAACTGAGTCATTTTAAAGACAGGCCCACGTTGTAGTACCTACACACTCATTAACAAAATAAGGTTATATCTTTAAGTGACAGGACCAAGAGTGCCTCCAGCAGGGATGTGGTCCCGTTGCCTGCAGGAAGCCCGGATGATGAGCCACCACGCACACATCTCTCTCTCCTTCATGGTCCAGGGTGCTTCAAGCTGAGAGTCACAGCTCACCGGCCATGCTCACATTGGGACGTTCTCCCGTGCCCAGTGTGAAGCTGACCAGCAACTATAAGCCTGCTCCTTCCTGCTCCTGTTTCAGTTCCTGAACACCACGGTCCAGCAGCAACCCCTTAGACTCCAGAACCACCTTTAATCTCCTCTAGTCTATCCTGGCTTTATGCCTAACTTCGGCTTTCTGTAGTTACTTGCTATATGATACAATACTCTATACTTACTTTCGATTGTGTTTTTTTATTTTGTTTTTTTGCTTTGGGTATGGGTATGGGCTTGGAAAGATCTAAGAAATGTGTCCTTGGGAAAAGAAAATGCTACCTACACCGAGAAGATCTGGGGCTTTGCCAGTCTCTGTGGTGCCCATGCATGGTGCAAAATTAATTAAAAAAATAAGAATTTAAAAAGAGAGCCAACCTGCTTCCAGCTGGGATCCCACATCTGTTCTTTCATCTCTGGGGCTTACCTAAAGTGTCCACTGTTGCTTTCAGGATGTGAAGGTTCTGTACAAACAGCTGGCAGGGTCTGAGCTGGAGCAAGCAGATGTCCCCATGGGCACTGGTCTGGATGATGTCCTTGAGACAATCCGAATTCAGTGGGAGAGAGATGTGGAAAAGAACCGAGCTGAAGCAGGAGCCTTGCTCCAAGCTAAGGTAAGAGACAAGCCAGGATCTTCCCCTGGGAGGTGGGAAGAAGGAGGCCAAGCAAGATGGAGGCAGCCGTATCATAGAAGAAAGGCAGCCATTTAGCGACAAGCCCAGTCCCTGTAGAAAAAGAGGAGAAATGCAAATTAAAGGAATAATGCTTGCTCACCTCTCTGAAATAAGAAAATGTTTAAAATGATAATGTTCAGTTCTGGCAAACATGTGTAAAGGATTCTCCACTGTGTCATCAAAGAGTGTAAGGTATAAGTTTCTGTCCAGGCTTTGAGTAAAGGAGTTTATCATCTGTATCAGGAATGTTTATATGCTCCTACATGCTCCCTGCAACCGGCTACTGCTACTGCTACCTGCCAGCCATCTTAAAGAAAACATTAGAAATACAAAGGGTAAGGCTATAGCTCAGTAAAGGAGTACAGAGAGAGAGGGAAAGAGAAAGGTGGGGAGGGGGGCAGGGGAGATGGAGAGACAGAAATAGTTTATGTCCAAACATACTCCCTGAAGCATTTTCAGGGTTACGTTAAAAAAGTGGTAAGAATACATAAACGTTTTATCGTAAGAGAAAACCACACCACCGTCTATGTTATGTGCAATGAAATCTGTTATTAGAAATGATGCTTGTGAAATAATTAATAATACGGTGAATGACACAGGGAAAGCCCATGAAAGGTAAAATGTGAGAAATGCAGTTACAGATTGGTATGCACCAGGGACTGACAAGAAGGTTTTTGTTAAATACCAAGTACTTTAGGCTCACTTGGGAAGCCAGGTGATTTCTGTTGCAGCCACTCAGCTTTGCCCCTATAGTGTAAAAGCAGCCAGAGACAAAAATAGCAGAAGGCATTCCTGTGTTCCAATAAAATTTTATATATAATGGGGCATGGGGACACCTGCTTTTAATCCAAGCACTTGGGAGGCAGAGGCAAATGAATATTTGTGAGTTCAAGGCCAGCCTTTTCTATATAGCTAGTTCTAAGACCCATTTCAAAACACAAATTATAGAAACAGAAAATTACCTCAACTTGGCCTTTCAGCTGTTAAGTTGCCAGCTCCTACTGTGCACAGTAGAGCTCTGTTCTCAAAGGGAAACTGGGCGCCTATGAAAATTAGACTAACATGTTAGTGGCATCTGCAGTGGGTTGCCTTGAATAGTTGGCATCCCTGACACTTGGAGATGTTTTTCTTTCTTCTTTGAGTATTTCTCTTTAATTTCTCAAGTCACCTGAATTATATTGAGAGGGGAAAAGTCAAGTTCTATGAAACCTCACAAATAACAAAAGAATTAACTAGAAAATAGACTGTAGAAGGTTTGCCCTTCCGGTCTACCCCTGCCACTCACCTGCAGACTGAGAAGAGGAAAGGAAGGGGGGTCAGGATATAATGTATGGGCGAAGAATAATAGAAAAAAAGAAAGAAAATAAATAAAGTTAGTTACCACTGAGAACTGAGATTGCAGGTGTGCACCACCACGCCTGGCTGGCTGGCTTTCACAGCGTGGTTTCTGAAGATAAAGCCCAGTTTGCTCTATCTCCCTGCAACTATAACTCCCTCCTTTAACTCCCCCCCTCCCCACCCCCGGAAGCACTGCTGGAGCGCAGGCCACACTGAGCGGTTGTCTCTTTAAAAATGGACTGGGTCATTATCTTTATCAGAAATAAATCCTGCCTAGTGTGAAAATTAAAAAACCCACAAAACTGGTAATTACTATCCAGCCCTCATCTGAGAGCGACTGTCAGTGCAACAGTAACGCAAACATTAATTCTGAACAGATCCATTAGTGCTTTTAATAGAGCGGTCTGAAGGCCCCATCTCATGGAAGACAGACAGGATTTGTTTTCATTTGGCTAATGCTGCCTGGGCCTCTTGCAGAGACGCAGAACTCAGAAAATATTTGCAGAATGAGTGAATTCCTCTGATTGTCAACAGAGGTCCGAACTGACAGCCAGGATTCCTGCAATAAATAGCTGTGTCGGCTGTGGCTGTGCCCTCAGGGGCTGACATTTGCCTGCCCAGAGTCTGCCACTTGGCTGCAAAGCCAAATGCAAATGGCTCAGCCCTCCTTCCAAAGGCCTTCAGAAAGGGAAGGAAAACACGCATTTAATTACCTTTCGGCCCAAGGAGGCTGAAAATTAATTAACATGATTAATTTATGTCTTAGTTTATGCTCCCCAGAAGCAGATCTTGAGATAAATATTGGAGTGGTGGAGGTGATTTCTTTGGAAGTAGAGGGTGAGTCAGGGGTGGGAGAGCCAGTGAAGGCACAGCAGAGAAAGGGGCCACCAACAAAGGCTGTCTTGGAGAGTGGCAGAGATTGGTGCGAACGCTTAGAAGGATGCTGGGGGATGGTGCAGAATCCGGGAAGGAGGCAAGTGGGCAGGGACATTATTACTTCAGCCACCTGACAGCCAAGTGACCTTTCCAAGGCTTCAGGGAAAGCTCAAGCATAGAGGCAGAGTCCTGCAGTGAGAAGCCAGGAACACAAACATTGAAGGCTCGAGAGATGAAGACAGGTTTATGAGCAGCTTTCAACTATCACCAGATCTTTCTGGTATGTGTTTGTTGGTGTGTGTGTGTGTGTGTGTGTGTGTGTGTGTGTACAGGTAGGGGTGGGTGTGTATGTACAAGTAGATGTGTGTGTCTGTGTGTGTATAATACAGGTAGGTGTGTGTGTGTATATACAGGTATGTTTGTGTGTGTATCTATGTGTGTGTACAGGTAGGTGTATGTGTGCAGGTAGGTGTGTGCGTAAACAGGTGTGTATGTGTGTGTATAGGTAGGTTGTGTATGTGTGTACAGGCAGGGGTGTGTGTGTGTGTACAGGTAGGGGTGTATGTATGTACAGGCAGGTGTGTGTGTGTGTGTACAGGTGTGTGTACAGGTAGGTGTGTGTGTGTGTACAGGCAGGTGTGTGTGTGTGTGCAGGTGTGTGTACAGGTAGGTGTGTGTGTGTGTACAGGCAGGTGTGTGTGTGTGTGCAGGTGTGTGTACAGGTAGGGGTGTATGTATGTACAGGCAGGTATGTGTGTACGTGTGTGTGTTTGTACAGGCGGGTGTGTGTGTGTGTGTGTGTGTGTGTGTGTGTGTACAAGTGTGTGTACAGGAAGGTGTGTGTGTGTGTGTGTGTGTGTGTGTGTGTGTGTGTGTGCACACCAAAGGACATGCTCAACTAGCTGAGGAACACCAGCTGCCTTTTTTTTTTTTTTTTTTTTGAGACAGGGTCTCTCAGTGGCCTGGAAGGCACCAATTAGACTACACTGGCAGCCCAGAGACCCCCAAGGACTCCCACCTCTGCCTCCCCAGCACTTGGATTGTAAGTGTGCACGACCACACCTGGCCTTGTCTGTTTGTTTCTAACATGGACTGTGGGGATCAAAGTCCTCTCTATTTCAGGGCAAACACTTTACTATAGACTGAGCTATCACGGAAGCCTTCTTTCTTTGTTTGTAATGGGGACTGACGAGCCCTCTGAAACCAGGAGTGAAATCAGGCTTTCCTCCTTTCAGTGGTGTACGTCAGGCATCTCCTTGCAGCAATGCAGCTGTCCCTAGTACAGCTGCCTTTATTTTCAGCCCTAGAACACTGCCGCAGTAGCAGTGAGCAGAGGAGGCTGGTTTTAAGGAAGCGGCGTTGAAGTCAGCATGAAAAGACAGATCAGTACATCAGTCACTTCAAGGTCACTTGACTTGCAAACTGAGGACCAAGAGACAGAACGAAAAGCAACTGGTTGCATAGGTTGAGGTTACCTTTTGGTGTGTTTCTAGGTTATCTCTGACGTAATAACATCATCATTCCGGTTAACATTAGGCTGTTTGTAGATTTGGCAGTGACGTGGCTGATCTTGATTTCTCACACTCAGGCAAGCAGCTGAGCTTCAGTTCCATGGGTGGGATTTTTAGCACAAATGACTCCATTTTTTATTTTTCCCCTGGTATGCTGAGGTCTTCCAAAGGAACTTGTTGGAAAACAATGGCCTTTATCTTTTAAATATTTTATTCTTATTTGTTTACTTCTTATTTATTGAGTCAGGTTCTTGCTATCAGCCCAAGCTGACCTCCAACTCACAATCCTCCTGCCTCCGACTCCCAAATCCCTGGATTATAGGTGTACTCATGACACCAACGTTATACACACACACACACACACACACACACACGCCAATGTCTTCATCTCTTCCACACCAAGAAATCCTTCAAATATCAACTGTGTTTTAGGAGATTCAATGTGATTCTGTCTGTTACTGCATACCTGAGATCTTTGCCAGATCCTATAGGTTACAAGCTTAGTCCCACAAGACTGCCCTTGACTTCAGATGATAATCAAGACTGACTCTCCCACTTCTGACCAACCATCAATGTACTTGCTGGGTACCATTTTCCCCTCCTCAGATTCTGTCAACCACTAGAATAGCTCATAGAACCCAAGGGAGCCATTCCTATGTATTTCTCTGGTTCTCTGTAACGGACACAACTCAGAACAGTCAAGTGGGGAAGATGTGTGAGGTCAGACAGACCCGTGACAAAGCTGCAGAGCTGTGTCCTCTCCAGGAGCACCACCCACCTCGTACCTCCACCGCTCACCAGCCTGGAAGCTCCCCAGATGTTGCTTGCCCTTCTGGGGTTCATGCTGCCTTCATTTTAGACACTACTGATTAAACCACCATTAGCATTGATTCATTCCATTGATTGGGTCCCTCTCCCTTCCCTGAGTCCGGAATGGGGCAGTAAGCTGTAGGTTCTCCTCACTAGGAGGGGAGGGAGCCACCACCCTCACACTCCTTAGGGTCTTGCCAAAGACATCTCTTTAACATAAACTTGGATGTTGTTGAAAGAGGTTTGTTACTGATGATAGAAAAATGCACTCTTTTTTTTCCCACCGTAAAGCTATTTCAGGATCTAGGGAGAAAAAAAAAAAAAAAACCTAATCATAGCTGAGGACACTACTTCGGCTCTCATTATCAAGGAAGTTGCCAGGGTTTTAAGAGCTCTGGCTAGGAGCCAGAGACAAAGACCAAAAATATAAAATATGTTTCATTATGTCACAATATCACATAATGGAGCCCATTCTCCAACCTGTGGCCAATGAGCCTTTCAAAGACCACGTTGGCAAATCGCTGAAGTGCCTGTTGTCATTCACCTAATTCCTAAACAGATCCAGAATCAGGGAGCTCACACAAGAGCTCCATAACCCACAAGACACTTACTGTAGCAGGGCCCCTCCCCTCCACCCTAAAAGATCCATAACTGGGGACCAAGCGTTCAAACACATGCATTTGTGCAGGGTTTTCATATTGAGGCCATAACAGTGCCCATTTTACAGATGTATTTAATGGAAAGAATGGGAGAGGAGGAGGGTGGGAGAGGAGGGAACCAGGATGAAGGAAGAAGGGAATGTCTCCAGTCTCCCTAATTTCATGTAAGCTTATGTGATAGAATGTGACAGGATGGAAGAATTTCCATGGTGGCCTTTGACCAACAGAAAAGTGATGTTCTGGGCAGCCCAAAAGATGCACCCAAAAATACTGTGTTCTTTGGGGCTGGGGAGATTGCTCAGCAGTTAAAAGCGCTGGCTGCCCTGGTAGAGGGTTCAATTCCCAGGACTAGCGTGGCAGCTCACAGCTGTCTGTAACTCCAGTGACAAGAGACCAGATGCCCTCTTCTGGCCTCCAACGGTGTCAGGCATGCACACGGTACACATACATATAGGAAAAACAGTCATATCTACAATAAAATTAACCAGTTTAAAAAAAAAAAAACCAGCAAGGCGTGATGGTGCACATCTTTAATTCCAGCACTCAGGAGGCAGAGGCAGGTGGATCACTGTGAGTTTGAGGCCAGCCTGGTCTACAAAGTGAGTCCAGGACAGCCAAAGCTACACAGAGAAACCCTGTCTTGAAAAACCAAACCAAACCAACCAAACAAACAAACAAACAACATCCAGTTGTCTTTCAAGAGGGCAGAAGAATGGCATGCATGTTAGGCCCTTAGTCTGATTAAATCAGTCCTATCCGGATGCTCTTATTTTTGATATAATTCAGGTTACCCAACTTGGAGGCAGAGAGACACCTTTGAAAGCTGTTCACCCTTGTTATAGAACACAGCCTGGTCATGAGCTGATCTCAGAGGGCAGAGGCTGTGAAGGCTGAGAACCCTGTCCTCCACACCACTACCACCAAAGCAGAATGAAACTGTCTGTCATCTGCCTCCTACTCTCTGGACTTCAGCCACCTCCCCCTGGGGACCAGAGGTCCTCTCCTCTGTGTCCACAGTCCCAGCCTGGGAGTGGGCTTTGTTCCTTTACTCTAGGCTGGAGGGACTTTGGCCAACAAGCTCTCTTCTGCCATCCCCCCGCACCCCCCGTCCCTGTGGTGGTCCCTCTGCCCAGAGCCTGCTGCCCAGCCCACTTTCTGAAGTCCTAGTCCTTCCATTTGCTTTCCAGCTCTGAACCTGGTCCTTAGAGTTTTAGCCCCTTAACAAACACAACCCTCCTCCTCTGTGCTGGGATGGGAGAGCCACACCTGCCTCAGGAACTTTCTCTAAGCTGCAACCATCAAGCCTCTAACAGTCAGGGAGATGAACTGGATACACTATTAAGAATGAAGAGAGATGGACAGATTGAAACAAATTGTGAGGTTTCCGTTTGGTTAGTCTCAAAGCTGTGAAACTATAAAGTGGAACAAGAATTTACATTCTTGTCAAAAAATATATCCTCACCGATGCTGTGTGCTCAGTATGTTAGGTAAGAAGAGAATTCTTCAGTGTGGTTCTAATTTGCATTTTTTATTTTAAGGAGGCAGACATTCTTTTGATATGCTAGATTTCATACAAATTTGCTTTCATGTGTAGTGCCACCTCATGCCTTTTGCCATCTTCATCTGTGTTTTGGAATTTTTACTTAGTTTTGCAGTGGCTCTTTGTGTATCACAGAAATTAGTTCTGTTAACCAGGCATGGTGGACCATACTGTAACTAACCACTACTCACAGGAGGATGGGGGAGAAGTTTCACTGCAAGTTCAAGGCCAGCCTGAGCTATAAAGTGAGACCTTACTTTAAAAAAAGAAAAAAAAAAAAAAAAGGAAAGAAGATAAAGATAGATCAGTTCTATTTCTGGGATGTAAAGTGTGTGTGTGTGTGTGTGGGTGGGTGGGTGGGTGTAGGGGTGTGTGGGTGTGGGTGTGTGTGGGTGTTCATGAAGTAAGGGGTGTCTATGACTATCTGTGTGTGTTTGTGTCTGTCTGATTATCTGCCTGTGATGTAAGGTGTGTGTGTATGTATGTGTGAATGTCTGTAAGTGTGTGTGTGTGTGTGTGTGTGTGCGTGTGTTGTAAGGAATGTATTTATATGTCTGTGATATAAGGATGTATGTGTTTGCTAGTGTGTGTGATGTAAGATAGGTATGTATGCCTGTGTGTGTGTGTCTGTGATGTAAGGTGTGTGTGTGTGTGTGTATATGTGTGTGTGATATAAGAAATGTGTGTGTCTGTGATATAAGGAGTGTGTGTCTGTGTGAATGTGTGTATATGTCTGTGATATAAGGAGTGTGTGTGTGTGTGTGTGTGTGTGTGTGTGTGTGTGTGTGTGTATGCTGGGTTCCATGACATGCTACATTTTGTAGTGGAGTAGCTTTTGACAGAGAAAGCAGACTTCCTGTTGAAGTAGTCCCCCTGCCCTTTGACTCTTTGCTGAAGAGAATGCAGACAATGCAAAGGCCACAGTCAGCCTCAGCATTATATGTTTTCAAGCCTTAAAGTGGTCAGTCACCAGTAGTTGAATGGTTGCCTGCCTTCTCAGGGCCACTAAAGGATCCCCACCCACTCCTGCACAGCCACTAAAGGATCCCCACCCATTCCTGCACAGCCACTAAAGGATCCCCACCCACCCACTCCTGCACAGCCACTAAAGGATCCCCACCACACACTCCTGCACTCAGGACCCACAGGCAGAGCTCAAGACAGCTGTGAGGCTTTGGGTGTTGCTCTGAACACAGACTCCCCATCTCAGAAGGATGCTTTCCTCTGGCTTCCTGATCTGCCTGACCTCAGAGCATCTCACAGATGCTTTGTGATTGGCTGTCCCCATGAAAGTTATAAAGATCCTACTTCTAAAACAGGAGGTTTTTCAAAGATGGAACAACCCAAATCCTCCATGGGGGATTGAGTTACATACTGTCATTCATATTCCACACAAGCCAATCTCCTAGGAGACACTCAAACCAGCCCCTTCTTAAGAGGATTATCTTAATAAACAAGGACAAAAATACTATAATTTTAACTTCTCCGATAATTAAGAAAAACCTATTTTTCTCCCTAGGCCCATGGGTGAGTTTCTTCTATTGCTTTTAGCGATCCAGTGTGTTTAATTACATCTAAGATAAAGGGTGGGCCAGCAAGTCCATGAGGCCATTAGCTCAGCCGCTTCTTTTGGCAGTTTCCACATGGCCTGGGAATTGGCTTTCCACCCCAGAGAACAACTTCAGAAGCCAGGCGGCTCTTGTGTCCACTCAAGGAGCAATGTGACACTGTCTAACCAGGCCAGCATTCTGCCCTGCGCCACTGAGGCAGGGTGAATGGCATCTAGACTTCCCCCACAAATAAATCCTGAATTGGGCAGAAGGGAGGGGGACGGGACAGGGATGCATGGCCCCTGCCTGTTGAAAGGTCACCACAGCTAAATAATATGTAACACCACATGGCACTAAAGCGGTTTATAAAGGCTTATAATCACAGAAGTTGCTCTTCCTAATGGAGACCTGGTCTAGTTCCATTCGAAGGAGGCCCTCTTCTTCCTCAGTCCTCAGATTGTGCGGGGCCCATGTCGCTGGCCTTCTGTGAAGGTGCTGGAGTGTGTCCTAGGTGTGGAGAGACATTAAGCTACCTAGAAGGGATGGAGAATGACAGGTTGTCGCTGCACACCCAGCTCCCACAGCCTAGGGAGGAGGTTGGCTGGGTGAGAAGCAGGAAGTAGACAAAAAAAAAAAAAAAAAAAAAAAAAAAGGCCACCATACCACATGGGAGGATGAGACTTGCCAGGAAAACTCTGGAACAGAGCACTGCCTGAGGATCACCACATGACAGAGAGCGCCAAACATTTGGCAGCCATGCTCTCTGTTCTGATTTTCATCCATTACTAAAGACACTGAGGCACACAACAGATGGGAAATGTACCTAAGACCACGCACATAGAAAGCAGCAGAGCTGTAGTTGGACTGCAGGATCAACAAACACTCTACGTTGGTTCTTTTCTGTTCTTGTTTGGAGACAGGGTCCCCCTGTAGCCCAGGTTGGCCTTGGATGGACTATGGAGCTGAGTATGACACTGAACTCCTCCTGCCTCTGTCCCCGAGTGATTGTAGGTGTGTGCCATCACACCCAGGTCAGGATTAACACTCAGATAGACAGATAGATCAGATAGATGGGAGACTGGGGTTCACCTTCTTAAGAATGAGCAAAGGACATCTTATAGGCAGTAAGGATCAGGAGTCTGTGCTGAGGATTAAAGATATGTTGGACTTCTGTAAGGATATTTCTAGAACAGTGGCTCTCAACCTTCCTACCACTGCAACCCTTTAATACAGTTCCTCATGGTGTGGTGACCCCCACCTATAAAATTCTTTTCATTGCTACTTCATAACTGTAGTTTTGCTACTGTTACAAATCATAATGTAAATATCTATGTTTTCCAATGGTCTTAGTGAAAGGGCCATTCAAACTCTCAAAGGAGTAGCGACACACAGACTGAGGACTGTTGTTCTAAAGCAAAGTGCTGGGCCCTCCTTTTCAAGATCAGGAGTCCTTGTGACCCCATGAGCTGTCATTTCCCTTTCTTTCATGACAAAGAACACAATGAAGTCTGCGTGTCCGTGTGAAATCTGAAGAGCACACCAGTGCTTTTGCTCACTTCTAGTTCAAAGCAGAGAGACGACACGACTCTCAAACCCACGGCAAGTGCTTGGGGAGAGGTTGACATACAGCAAGCCCCTGAGAGCTCAGCCTGGATGCAGGAGATATCAGAGCACCTGCTGTTTCTGACATCAGAGTGTCACTGTTTGCTTGCTACGTTCTCCCTCACCCTAAGAGCCCACTGTGTCTCCACCCCACTTCAGTTTTGAGTCATAGCCAACGCTGCTTTTGTGAGACTGGTAGTGGCGATAAGAAAAGTGGTCAGGTTTAGAGATTCTCCCCCCCCCGCCCGCCATTTTCCTTCCTCCCCCCTCAATAGTTCAACTCCTAAGTACTTGATTATGATTACAAACTCTGTGTGTGTGTCTGTGTGTGTGTGCGCGAGCGCGCGTGTGTGTGCGCGAGCGCGCGTGTGTATGCATGTAGTATGTCTTTTGAGACAGGGTCTTACTGTGTAGCCCTGACTAGACTAGTATTCACTGTGTAGACCAGGCTGGCCTCAGATTCACAGAGAAATGCTTGCCTCTGCCTCACAAGTGCTCGGGATTAGAGGTGTACATCAGCACAGCCAGTTATAATTTTTAAAAGGCATATATATATGTGTGTATGTGTGTGTGTGTTTTACCTACATGTATGTATGTGTACCACTTGCATGCCTGATGCTTTCAGAGGTCAGAAGAGGGCATCATACTTCCTTGGAGTTACAGATGGTCATTAGCCCCTGTGCGAGTACTGGAAACCAAACCTGGCCCTTCTGCAAGAACAACAAATGCTCTTAATCACTGAGCCATCTCTTAGGCCCCATGATTATAATTTTTGAGTGTGAAAAATCGCAGCTGCATTTCAAAATGTCAGCATGCTCTACTGACCCAGAAATGGAGCCAAGATTTCAAAGCCTGGGTGTCAATATATTTGAATCTTATCATAGACCCTAAACAAATATACTGAGTCCCACTCCCAGGGCCTGGGACCACAAGACGACTGTTAAGTCTGTCAGGAGAAATCTGAGGGCGTAGGGTTGAAATGGAGACAGTTATTACAGATGCCAGAAAGCAGAAACATAAGGCCACTTGGCATAGAATAAGAGCATAAAGCACATTAATTACTCATAGTAATGGCAGTAGTTGTTATACTCACTGCATAGTCGATTTCACAAACTCACTTGTTGGCAGTTACTGCTTTTTTGTACTGCTAAGGATCAAACCCAAGACACTGCACATGAAGTACAACCCCAGCTCTCTCTAGAACCTATAGGGATGGTCCGGGACGTGGTACTTCCCCCAAACCTGACGCAGAACTCACAGGGTGTAAGGTGGGAACTGTCTCCCACAAGTTTGTCCTCTAGTCTCCACATGTGCACCATGGCATGTGCTTGCATGCATGTGTGAGCAAATGCATGCAAGCATGAGAGTGTGCATGCATACACATCTATATGTATACACATACACACGCACACACACACACACACACACACACACACACACACAAGAAATGAATGTCAATGTATCTAGCTAGGTGGCTCAGGGCAGAGAGGTGCCTGCTTCCAGGCCTGACAAGCTGAGTTCAGCCCTCAGAACCCACACTGATAAGAGGAAAGAGCACATTGGACAAGAAGGACACAAACAAGCTGTCCTCTGCCTCCCTGAGGCACACTGTGGCACACAAGCACACAAACAAATGAATAATGTATAGCCAATAGCTTTATGCTTTTAAACTTCAGAGAGCTTCCATGTGTGCAGGCTATTGGACGCCTGGGAGGCAGTCATCTTTACGAATCGTATCCCCCATTCGCTGTCACCTGCATTTGTAACTGTGAGCCTGGAACTCACATAGTAGTGGGGCTCTAGGTGTCCCCAGCCACTGGCTAGCCAAGGAGGTCTGGTCTGTGTTTCTGCTTTCCTTCAGCTGCTTTGCAGCCTCCACACAGCAGACGTTAGTGTTCCTGTTACTGATAGGAGCAGACAATTAGGCTGGATGATTCTGTGTAGGCTTCTCTGTACATATACACACAAGGCTCCAGGTGATGCTTTCAGGACTCTAGGAACCTAGCAGAGAATAAGGACTCCCTCGGTCTCTCTGCCTACTGCACTGGCTCAGAGCCATCACACTGAAGTGGAAAAAAAAAAAAAAAAAAAAAGAGGATGAACTCCTTTTCTCATCCACCAGCAGAGAACCTGCTCCCCTGAGTGTCCTGGGAAGAATCACACTTATCCATCTCGCTCTGGAAAAAGGATTAGACCCCAGACTTCCCTTTGTAGTCACAATTGCAGCTGCTCTGGTTTGTGCAGTGAAAGGGGACCCGGGGCCAGGGAGACGTGGCCCAGCAGGTAAAGGCACTCACTACCAAGCCTGATGTCCCGAATTTAGTCCCTGGAACCCACATGGTAAGAGAGGCTGGCTCCTGTAGAGTGTCCTCTGACCACCACATGAGCCGTGGCACGTGTGCACACCCACACAAACATGCCTCATATGCACAAGCAAATAAAGTTTTTTTTTTTTCAACTTTAAAGGAAAAATGGTGATTAGATATAATGATCCAGATTTAAAAACAAAAGCAAAAAACCTGGGGCTGGAGAGATGGCTCATCAGTTTAAGGGCACTTGTTGCTCTTGCAGAGAGCCCAGGTACATATCCCAGCCCCCACATGGTGGTTCACAGCTGTCTGTAACTCCGTTTTCGGGGGATTCAGTACCATCTTCTGACCTACATGGCCACCAAGCATGCATATGATGCCATACAAATATCCAGGCAAAACACTAACACTAAAAATAAAATGAATAAACTTTAGAAAACCCCTTGTGTGAGGAAGGTGTGGGGACCTGGCCCTGTCTCCAGTGTCAGAGTTATAAAGTTCTCTGAAGGAAAATTAGTCAGAACCCTTTAACAGGTGTGTTGAGGCATACATGTGATCTCAGCACTTGGGGATTGAGGCAGGAGGATTGAGAGTTCGAGAGTACATAACAAGTATGTCTTTATACACATAAATAGTGTATCTAAAGGATTTATCCCTCAGAGATGCCCTCTTGGATGGAAAACAAGGCACCTGAAGTTTTTCTTTACACTATTGCACAAAACAGGGAAAATCTGGAAAGAATAGCAGTGCCCACCAGCAGGGCACTTCTATATAAATGATAGCACCTCCAAACAGTCAAAGCTATGGAGCTGCTCAGCGACTATAATCACCTTGATATGCTGGTAGAGACACACAGTCAGCACTGTAGCAAACACGAGAAGGCAGTGATGCATACTTACTTATGACGACAGTTGTAGAACACATAAGAAAGTTCTGGTCAGTGATAGATTAAATATGCAACATTGTGCCCAAAGACTATACCACCTGGTAATATCACTTGTGCAAACATAGTTCTGTAGTGTGCTCATAACAGCAAACCATCTTTGCAGATCTCAGATGCTATTCATGCCATTAAGCAGTGCATGAAATTATTTCCGAAAGGAGGCATAAGAAACTGGAAACAGGAGAAGTGTGTTATTAGAACACAGAGAGGAAAGGATGAGGACATCCTATTTTCAGTCAGAGAGAAAGAGAGAGAGAGAGAGCAGAGAAAGAGGGAGAGAGCGCACACAGAGATTGAACCCAGAGTTATATGCATGCCAAGCAAAGTATGTCCCATGAGCTACAGCCTTCACCAAGTCTTTAGCAAACCTTTTGACTGTTATTCTGTTTTCAAAAATCAAAGGTTCAGAACAATTTTTTTATATATGAATTGGTTAGCAAGTTTATTTTTAAAAGGGAGGAGATTATTTTTTAATCTGGCAGAGAGTTGGTTTAGAAGTGGCTGAGGAGGAAGGGTTGGTTCCGGTGTATAACTCATGCCCGCTCACCCTGAGACCTGATTCTCCACAGCAGCAGACAGAGGTGGTCCATGTATCACAGACCCAAGAAGAAAAGCTGGCCGCTGCCCTCAGCGTAGAGCTACATGACACTTCATGCCAAGTCCAGAGTCTTCAAGCTGAGATGGAATCGTTACGGGCTCTGGTGAGTGTGCCAAGAAAGGCCCTGGTGGTTTTTATGTTTAACTCAACTGTCAGTTGGAAGTCTCACAGTTCATAGTTTGCAAAGGGCTTCCTTCTCACAGGATGTGGTTTGGGCGCCTGGAGTGTCTTCTGACTCCTGAGGAGCATCAGATATTGACACATACCTAACAAGTGTCGTGGACACAGCAGGGCTCTGTGGAAATACCCGTTACCTGCCACTGTTGGGGACGTTGGCTGCCAACACTCACAGCTGCCCCTTCTCAGCCGCATTGCTTCTTTGGAGACTGGCCATCAGCCAAACAGAGGACTCCCGATCAAGAAGTTAGGCCACGCCCCTAACCCAGACAGTGACATGAAGGTGGTTTTAAAAGCCCAGCCTACTAGCTTTAAAGTGGAAACAGCTGGACAGAGGCCTCCATGGGACTAGGCAGTGGCCTGTTTTCAGGGAGGCTACATCCTTGCTTAGCATCTTCTCTGCTCTGTCTTCTTTTCCACAATCAATTTTCTCTTTTCCTGAGGGTAATCCTGTGATGGTTTATAAGCTCCAAGGTCATTGTCTCAAGCTCCACCTCTGGAATACCCAACCTCAAACACCTAGTGAGCTCAGACCCACTGCACTTTGCAAGCGGGTGCCTTGTAACCACTAATTATTAGTAATTAAAATAATCACAGGCAGCCCCCTGTCTCCATGGTTTCTCCATCTGTGGATTCAATCAACCTTGGCCTGAAAATAGCTATGAAAACCACTGCACCTGCTCTGCACTTGTGCAGCCTCTATTCCTTATCAGTATTTTCCCTAAACAACAGCCTAACCATCTATAAGGCTATACGTTGTATCACATATAAGTCATCTAGAGATGCTTTGCAAGATTTAAGGAAATACGCAGGAGGACTGGGTAGATTGTATGCACATAGGTTATCTTTTCCTCTAAGAGATTTACATCTATAGATTTCGGTATCCACAAGCTTCCTGGACCCAACCCCACACAGCTCCTAAGATGACTGAATTAAGCTCCGCCTTCTGGTCTGGGTTGGACGGAAGCTCTTTTAAAATAGCACACCATTGCCTTCATCCTTCTAACCCCAAAGCATTGTTGGACCATATGTGTGTTAGCATGCTTTTATATTTCTATCACTCCCAAGAAATGCGCCATGTTCCAGGAGCTATAGCAGAAACTTTGGGGACATAAGATGACTTAGACATGGCCTCTACCCCCCAGGGGAGTCATTGACTTCTTTAGAGGAATCCATGTCACCTTAAGAGTCACAAGGCTCAGCATGTGAGGGAGTGACAAGGGGGAGACCAGCCCCACTATTGGAGTCAGTATGTTTACTTTTTGGTGGGTATAGAGTAGGGCAGAGGGCAGGATCTAGAAGGGCCCCACCCACCAGGAGGCTGATGGCTGTCTTTACTCTCCTAGACAAGGCAGCCCTGTGAAGTTTGGAAGTTGGGGGAGTGTCTCTTAGACTGTGTTCTTGAACCCTGAACTCCTCTCCTTGCTGGTCATGTGACCTTGTAAATTTCTATTTTCTCATTTGTCTAGTGAGGAGCTATTTTAGTCGTCCTATTAACCTGCTGTCTTGGCGGCTTATGACAGCATTGAATCATGTGATCCATCATCCTGTGATTTAGCAAGGACAGCTCTTCCCTGTCCCTTGTGCTGTCTGCAGGAATTGGGACACCCACAAGTGATTTTTTTCAACGCACACGTAGGATGGCTCAACCATGTCCTGCCCTCTCTGAGCTCTCCGTGGAGCTAGCTTGGAGTATCTTGTATTATGACGGTCTTGTTGCTACAGCAGGACTTCTGATGAGGCACTTTGCTTCTCTTAAGGAGTGAACATAAATCTATCAGCGCCCCCCCCCAACACCTTAGCTTTAGAGTTTCTAAATATCATGTATTTCTTACTCTATTGGTCAAAGCCATCGCAAGAGATCCAATGAGCCCTGACACTTGGCAAGGTCACACTGAGAGGGCCCATGCAGGATGGTGATAATAATTGCAGCTGCCTTTGGAAATGTGATCTATCCCAAGATCAGAATAGAACCGACCTCAGAAAGTCACTGGGATGACTAATTAGATAACGTATGTCAAGCCTCTTACATTGTGCCTGACACAGGCAAGCAGTCAACAAATGGTGCCTATTATAATTTACTGTGCAAAGCTATAACTACCAATTCAGGAACCCCAAGATGGCATCATCAGCCACCTAGTTACCTCACTTCAACCCCATGCTCCTAACTGTTGGGAAATGGAAAAGAAACTCACATGCCAACCAGAAGACTTCAGGGTAATGGAATTCCACCTACGCTCATGTCTAGTCCAGATGGGCTAGCTCTGTCCCCTGTGGGTTCCAGTAGGTCAGAGCTCCCATTACGGTGCCTCACAGCCAAGATGAGGGACATAGACTGAGAATAGACAGGGAGGAGATAGTTCACCCAGCTACCCTGAGTCAGAATGACCTATGTGTACACAGTTACATAGTGCCTGTTACTCTTGCAAGCCAGACAGCTTTGCTGGCCAGACTTTCAGCTGCATTTGCCACTAGGGTATTGTTTGTATTGGAAACCAGACACCATTAGGGCTAACTGAATTCTGTATTTAGTGAAAAGTTGAGGCCAGAATTTACCAAAAATGATTATTATCTTCCTTTCTGGAGGATTTTGCAATGCAAGAAGGTCCCTTCTAGGTTTCAGTGACCCAGAAGAAGGAGGAGCCTCTGTGGGCTCAGGGTGTTACTGGTACTGTCCCTGTCCCTAAGGCCACAGAAGCTTCAATGGCAACTGTCCAGAGCTGCTCCGGCTCAAGCATCTCTGAAGGATCAAGCATTTCCTAGAATGTCAGGAGCTTGGCCTGGTATAGTGGTGCACACCCCAGGAGGCAGAGGCAAAGGGATCTCTGTGAGTTCGAGGCCAGCCTGATCTACATAGTGCATTCCAGGACAGCCAGGACTGCATAGTAAAACCTTGGTGGGGGGGGGGGGACAGGGGGGGGGGAGGGAAAGGATAAATAATGAATGTAAGGAGCTGAGGTAAAGATGCAGGACATGGACTCTAAGGGTGGGATAGAAGGTGCACAGGACTCAGGTATGGGGTCTCATGCACCCCCTGTCCTGAATCATCAAGGAAAACTCTCAGGCCACACAGGAAACTCAGGCCACATGGGGAACGTGGGGCCAAAACTATAGACAGACAGCCTAAGTATGTTCCCATGATGCAGTTCTCTAAATCACAGCTTAGTTACAGATCCAGGGTCAACAACAGCTCCAGAGAGGAAACAGGTTTAGAAGTCTGTTGAAAACAAAAACAAAAACAAAAATCACAAAAATTGATTTTCTATATAAAACAAAAGAGAGAAGACTCAAGGTGGTGGGAACAAATGATTCTCTGAGCCTGTGCCATTCTTGCATGGCCGCCGCTGTAGATGGGGTCTCAGATCCCAGGAGCCAAAGAGCAACTGATCTCACACTGCTTCCTAAAAGGCACTAGGCGGGGCATCTGACTTGGGCTTCATCATCCTGTGGAATTAAGAAGGGCTAAGGGCTGGGGAGAGAGCTCAGTCAGTCAAGTGTTTGCCCTGAATTCTATTCCCTAAACCTGCATATTAAAAGGGAGGGGGAGAGAGGGAGAGGTGGAAAGGGGGGTAGAAAGGTGGGCATGGTGTGCTCTTACAATCACAGCACTGAGGAGGACAGGCTCAGCCTAGTTAGTAAGTTCCAGGCCGGGAAGAGACCCAGCCTCAAAAAGAAATGTGTACCATACCTAAGGAATAAAGTCTGAGGTTGTCCTCTGATTTACACACACACACACACACACATACACACACGCATGCACGTACCCACACTAACATGTGTAGCCACACACATGAACACTCACAAGATCCAGCTAATATAATGACCTTTGCTTAATAGCATCACCAACAAGAATCTTTCGTTTCAGCTACAGTAGTCAGAAGTCTGTTTTTAAAAACATGCCCTAGCCAGGTGTGGTGGCGCACACCTTTAATCTCAGCACTCGGGAGGCAGACGCAGGCGGATGGTTGTGAGTTCAAGACCAGCCTGGTCTACAAAGCAAGTCCAGGACAGCCAAGGCTAACACAGAGAGACCCTGTCTCGAAAAACCAAAACCAAAACCAAACAAACAAACAAAAAATCCAACAACAACAAAAACATACTCTGAAGAATGGGGTACAGAAAGATAGCTCTTCAAATTTTGGTTGAATCCAACTTAGGAAAAAAAAATTGTTTCTATGTGTTACATAGCCAGTGTAGCATATGCCCTTAATCCCAGCACTTGGGAGGCAGAGGCTGGCAGACATCTGTGAGTTTGAGGCCAGCCTGGTCTACATAGTGAGTTCCAGGACAGTCAAAGCTATATAGTGAGACCCTGTCTTTAAAAAAAAAAGTAAGATACTGAGGCTGCAGAGTTGGCTCAGCAGTTAAGAGTGTATGTAAGTCTTGCAGAAGAACCAAGTTGAGTTCTGAAATGCATGCCAGGTGACTCACGGCCACCCATCCCTCTAGCTCCAGGGCGTCATCTGGCCTCACCGGCACCTACATTAATGTGTACATACCCTCATACAGACACACATGAGTTAACAAACTTAAAAATAATAAACTTTTAAGCTGGGCATGGTAGTGCATGCCTTTAATCCCTGCACATGGGAGGCAGAGGCAAATAGATTGCTGTGAGTTTGAGGCCAGCCTGGTCTACAAAGTGAGTCCAGGACAGCCAGGGTGACACAGAGAAACCTTGTTTCAATGATGATGATGACAACAACGACGACGACAATGACAACAACGACAATGAAGACGATGATGACGATGATAACATTTTGGCTGGAAAGGTAGCTCAGCAATTAGCACATAACTGCTCTTGCATAGGACCCAGATTCTTCTCCCAAAACCCATATGGTGGCTCAAGACTTCTGTAACTTCTATTCCAGGGGATCTAATGCCTCTTCAGACCTCTGTGGGCTCCTGCACACATGTGATGGGCATACACTTAGACGTACACATACACATAAAATAAATAATAAAAATAATTCATAAGATAAGATTACTTAAAAGCCAGGTACTAATCTACAGAGCCACCATACCTGAAACTATTAAACATGGGCATACTGGTGTTTAGTACTTCACTGGACACTGCTAGCTTTCAGGGCACAGTACACAGAAAGATGAGAGAAAGAGGTTTTCTGTCTAACTGATGGGAAGAGAAAGCAGCAGAACAATAATGTCACCATGTAACAGGTGCCTTCCTCCTGGTTCCACATGTATGCCAAACACCTGGTCTGCATAGGCCCCTTCCTGGCACTGAGCATACACAGACTGGTTTCTTTCTAAGTCTTACCATCATGTGGGACAGGCACATCCCTGGGCTAAATTCAAAGCCTTGTCTGTGCTTGGGGAGCCATGGAGACACAGGGGAGCCCTCTAACCCAATATGGCTGTGGTAAGGACTGAGGAGCATTGAGGAAAGCTTGCTAAACAAGGGACCCCTGAACTTGAACTTGGGGATGAATAGGAATGAAGGGGCAGAGAGGGATGGTGCAGGAATGAGAAACAGCGTGGGGCTGTGCATCGCGGCATACACCTTTAGTCCCAGCAACCTGGCAAGTAGATGGCTCTCTGTGAGTTCGAGGCCAGGGCTCTATAGTGAGACCTTGTCTCAAAAAACAAAGGAAGGGAGGAAAAGAAAAAGAAAAAGGAAAGGAGAAACAAGGGCCAGGTGTGATGGTACACATGTTAATCCCAGCACTCGGGAGGCAGAGGCAGGCGGATTGCTGTGAGTTCGAGGCCAGCCTGGTCTACATAGCAAGTCCGACAGCCAAGGCTAACTAACACAGAGAGACCCTGTCTTGAAAAACCAAAATAATAATACTAATAATACTAATAATACTAATAATAATAATAATAATAATAATAATAGTAATAATAATAATAATATAAAAAAGAAAGAAAGAGGAAAGAAAAGAAAAGGAGAAACAATATGAACCGAATAAGCTTCCGAGACTAGAAATGTTGTCACTAACATAGAGTAGGAAATAAAATGAAGACACAGCCAGCCATGGGAGCCACACTAGGGCCCCTTGGGAGCACTGGTATGATGTTTAATCAGAGGAGATGGAAGTCCAGATGTGTGCTTTATCCGAGGCATTACTGGAGCTGTGTGGGAAATGTAGGAAAGGCAGAGACTAACATCAGGGAGATGCGCAGAGACCACTGGTCTGACCTCAGGTGATAAGTGTCCAACCCCAGGCCACGGTGTCGGGAGAAGAAAGGTGGCCACAAATGTGACAACCTCACAGAAGATGTAAGAGGCGGGACTCAGAATCCATGAGTAGCTGTGGTGACTGAAAGGGAAATCCAGGACACATCTCCTCCCAGTCTGTCCAACTGAAGCATTGGTCTCTGAGGGCGACATCTGCTCCAGAGGCACCAGCACAGGGGTCATGATCTGAGACCTAGTTGAGCGAAGTGGTCATCGGCTATGCAGACCCAGAATCCCTGCTTGAGGGTCTCTAGCTCCTGATGGGGCAGTGGGAACCCACCCGGGTGCAGAGGGACAGGGCCTGGCAAAGATGCATTACTAAATACCACCACAGAAAAACCCTGAGAGGTAACAGTCAGATACATCCACCTCAGCCATTCTCTCCTGCCCATCGAAAAAGCTCAGGGACTCAGGGAGTTACCACTGACCTCTGACTGACCTCTACCACAATCCAGAGTTGAGCACATCAGTGTCCCAGAAAAACAGGCAGAGCAGGTCAGTCACACATTTCCTACCTGGAGAGCCCAGCCTGATAACCTTTGCTCTTTTGTAGAAACGAGGCCTGGAAAACACCTTGCATGACGCCAAGCACTGGCATGACATGGAACTGCAGAACCTGGGGGCCGTGGTGGGCAGGCTGGAGGCAGAGCTGGCAGAGATCCGCTCAGAGACAGAGCAGCAACAGCAGGAGCGGACACACCTGCTAGCATGCAAGAGCCAGCTGCAGAAGGATGTGGCATCCTACCATGCCCTGCTGGACAGAGAGGAGAGCAAGTATGGACATGACTCGTGCCGTGCCTGAGTTCCTCCTTATCTGCAGGAAAGAATGCACAAGGAGGGCGGGGGCGGGGCTGAGTCAGTAGGGAGAGAACTTGCCTAAGGTACACAGAGCCCTGGGTTCCACCCCTAGCAACACATAAAACTGCTCATGATGACCCAGCGGTCACATTTCATTCAAGACCAAAAGAGGAAGCAGCAAGAAACCTTTTTCTTACGTGACTCTTAAACATCCCTCTTTTTTTTTGTTTTTTTTTTTGTTTTTTGTTTTTTTCAAGACAGGGTTTCCTGGTATAGCCTTGGCTGTCCTAGACTTGCTTTGTAGACCAGGCTGGCCTCGAACTCACAGCGATCCACCTGCCTCTGCCTCCCCAGTGCTGGGATTAAAGGCATACACCACCATGCCTGGCCCACCTCCCCTCTCCTCCCCCACCTTTTATTGAGATTTTTATTTATTTTTCTTTGATGTGTGGGTGTTCTGCCTACACGGAAGTCTGTGCATCTCCTCCGTAGTATCTGTGGAGATCAGATGAGGGGACTGGTTAGATAGCTGTGAGCCACCACTCGGCTGCTGGGAATTGAACCTAGGTGCTCAGAAGACCCAGTGCTCTCAGCTGCTGCTGTCTCTCCAGCCCAACTCTCAGACATCCTGAGGAGGCTTCCTGTTGGATTTCTCTTGCCTGACTGACCATACTGGCCTGCAAGGGATGCTGAGAACAACTCTGTTTAACCTGCACTCTAGAGGGAGGGGCAAGCAAGATGTTGGCAATGACAATGGGGCTGGCCAGCCATGTCTGCCAAAATCACTCACACATACACACAGACATATGAACTTCTGAACACATATGCACGTCCTCTCTGATCCATAGGCACAGTCAGGGGCATGTGCATAAGCTTCCGGGCTTAGCTTCATTGTATATTCTTTCCAGAAATCCATGTCTTTGGTTTTCTTCATTTTCTCTGTCTGTACACTTCCCTCCGAGGTCTTCTTTATGGCACATTGATTTAAGAATAGGACATTAAGGGCTGGAGAGATGGCTCAGTGGTTAAGAGCACTGGCTGCTCTCCCAGAGGACCTGGGTTCAATTCCCAGCACACACATGGTGGCTCACAACCATCTGTACCTCCAGGCCCAGGAGACCTGACACTCTCTTCAGGCCTCTGTGGGCACCAGGTACGCATATGATACTCAGGCATATATGCACACTAAACACCATACACATAAAATAAATACGTACAATTTTAAAAATAAGAAACAGCAGCTATAAAAGACAACTTAGACGAGCTGTTGAGATGAGTCAGCAGTAAAGGTGCTTGTTGCCCAAGCCTGACGTGCTGAGGTCAACCCCAGAATCCACATAAAGGTACGAGAGAACTCTACAAAGTTATCCTCTGATTTCCACCATGTGTAGTGTGTGCGTGCGTGCGCGCGCCGCGCACACACACACACACAAATGAATAAATAAATAAATAAATAAACAAACAAACAACCTCTCACAACTCAAGCAAGAATAGGAAGGCCCAGTTGTGGGGAGGGATTTGTCCATGGCTTCCTGGAGCTCTTCCAGAGAACATAGCATCCCTTTGCTGGGAGAGCTACCTGCAAACCTTCCAGCCCCTCCTTTCAAGTGGAAAACATCATCTCTCTCTCCCCCAATTGTCTTTTTGTTCAAACGCTTCCTGTGGAATGTGAAAGACAGATGTTCCTAACAAAACTAAAATCTTTCAGGTTCCTATGCACATCTGAATAAATATACAAAGGCATTTTAAATAAACATAGAAGAGTCGGGGTAGAATGTAGTTCAGGAACATAGCACCCACTGAGCGGCTGTTCTACACACGTCCAGCCCTAACTCTGTCTACCTCATTGCCTCCTATGCCTGCCAGAATGCCACATATACCCAGTTACTGACAGGATTCACACCCCACAGTTCCGGAAGTCATTTGTCTAAAATACATCAAAACCACAAAACAGGGCTTCGAACCTTTGCACTGTCTTATTCCAAAGACCAAATTCTTTCTCATAACACAGCTTCTTTCCCCCACACTCCTACAGCGGTGTCTTTACCAATGTTCTGTCTCTGCCGCTTCTGATTTGCGTGTGTTTCTTTTCAGCTAACAGGAAACACAAAGGCAACATCCGCTTTTCACAAAGAAAACTGCACCTTCCTCAGCAACCCACCTGTGATGATGCCTGAGGAACTTCAGTCAATGCTGGGTTTCCTCGTTGACTCAAATGGAGCTGGAAATCTCCCTGGGAGTGGAGAGGGCCCTTTCCCTCTCATTTATGTAGCCTGTAGCTTGAACAACCTAGGCCTCTCCGAATAAAAGCTTTGCGTGCAACTCCCTGACTTCCATTTTGTGTTAACTCACCGTTGGTGCAGAGACACTCCTTTCTACCTGCACATCCCACGGGCGCTTTGGGGATTTTCACTGGCATCTTATGCGTATGTGTGTTTGTTTGTTTTGTTAGTTCAAAAGATGGAAGCCAGAACCTTACGTATGGCAAGCATATACTCTATTGCTATACTACTCTCCCAGGCGGGCGAGCCACTCTTAGATATTTCTGGAAGGGATGTTGACTGATACCATGAATCTCACCATCACCTCAGGGTCAACTGTTTTGGGGTTTATCACACATAAGCGCTGTTCAGTTAAAAGTTCTGCGCTTGACAGGTACCCCAGTGACACTGACACACACACACACACACACACACTTTTGCCAGAATAGGAATCAGCCTGTTGATTTATTGAACACACCATAATTGCAGGCATCATGGGGCATTTGGACCTCATGAATGCCCGGTATACATATTTATACGTACACACATCTCATTTGTCCATGGCAGCGCACCTCTCTGTCAGTTTCAGCCCATGAGAGACTAATTAGGGTGTTGCTCACCCTCTTTGCAGCCTCAAAATTGCTTTTCGGGATCCTCACACCAGCCCCCTCAAGGCTTGGGCCAGCCAAATTTATTCATGCATCTGCTTCCTACGCAGACAAGATCCTCCTGCCTTCGAATTAAAATTGAAACTACCACCTGCGTCCTACCACAGGCCCCCTAGTGCTTCTAAAACCACACACTACACCACAAAAACTAACACGTCTGTTTCTGTCATCTACCTGCTACGCAGACCAAGATAAGCTCAATCTTTGTCACCGTGAGCTGGTCACGCCAACAGAGTGATATATCCAGTATGGGGATATTTGGAGACCTTCATATGTAAAGTTCCAAAAAGACAAATAAAAAGTGTTTACTTTTATTTAAAAACAAAGAGCCGGGTATGGTGGCATAAGCCTTTAATCCCAGCACTTAGGAGACAGAGGCAGGTGGATCTCTTTGTGTTTGAGTCCAGCCTGGTCTACATAGTGAGTTACAGGACAGCTGATAGCTGTTACACAGAGAAACCCTGTCTCAAAACACAAAACAAACAAACCAACAACCTTTAAAGAGAAGCAAGTGGTCCAGGTTGGAATTGTGTCGTGCAGATTTCCTTGCTGGCCTGCAGGACCAAAGAAAGTGAATTCTTGAGTCTCCCAGAAGACCAGTTACTTAGACTTTGCACAATATCTTTACATAATTCAGTTCATTGCCTGAAGTACAGAAATAGGCAAGACCCTGCTTATGCTTATGCTCCATTTCAACCACACATCCCCTTCCCCTGTGGCTGCGCACTACGGGTTGCTCCTAATTAAACCACCTGGGTCTGAGAGCCACTCCGGAAGCCAATGCAGCTGTCCCAACCATGTTGGATGCTGCAGGTACTGTAGCAGGTTTATTTTCTTTCTTCTTCTTAATTATTGCCTCTGAGCCAAGACCTGTTTCCAACCTCAACACAGCCTGGAGCCTGGAAGGCGAGGACCCCATACAGATTGTTTTGGTTTGTGTGTGTGTGTGTGTGTGTGTGTGTGTGTGTGTGTGTGTGTGTGTGTGTGTGCTTTTTTTTTTTTTTTCCAGAATGTGGAAGCCACTGGAAAGCAGAGAGAGTAGGTGTGCACTCTCTCTGAGTTTCTCCCAGAAGCACACTGCGTGGGGCTGCACATTTTAGACTCTCCTGCCTGCCGGGCAAGCTCAGAGAGCAGGTGCCGCAAGTCAGTTAGTTAATCACCTTTTGGCAGGGGAAAGCGGTGACTGACTGCTGCTTCCACTTCCCAGCACAGACTCCTGCTGCTTCTAATGAGGATTCATTAGCAGGTATGAAAAGGCCCTGCTGGCCCCTGGTCGCTGCCAGCGCCTTTTTAAAGTCAGGCTTCCTCACCCAACACCATGGAACAATTACCCGTTGGCAGGTGGTTCTCTGACAGGTGGTGGGGGAGGCCGCTGCCACTGGCGGTGACAAGCGTTTGTTCTGGAGTCATGGGTGAAGGGCTCTGACTGGATTCCTCCAGAGCACAGCGAAGCTCTCTTTCCACACCATACAACTCAACTCCTCTGGACTCTGGGTTTTCATGTGTGCACGGCCCTGCCCATGAGATTGCTAGAACAGCCACTGGCTTTGAGACCCCACCCACCCACCCAACAGCCTTTGGTAACAATGTTCCTAAATCTTACTTCAAGGGTATTGGCAATGCTTTTTGAGCATGGCCCGATGCTCAGATGTTTTGACAGACTTGGGGGGATACCAATAAAAGGAAGACCATTCCTGCCCTCATGGGTTGACAGTGTTGGTAGGGAATTCAGATGTGCATGTAAAAGAGTCAGGGAAGCAAGGAACACTTTACAGTTTGCATGGCCCCACGCCTGCCTTTGCTGAACCGCCTTGCCCACATTCTTCGATAAGCCCTGGGATTGTGGCACCTGTTTCTATTTAACTATATTCATTTGTTTGGTGGGAGGAGCTTGTCTGGCTACAGACGGAGGTCAGAGGACAACTTTTGGGAGCTGGCTCTCTCCTTCCACCATGTTGATCCTGAGGTCAAACCCAGGTCATCAGGCTTTGGCAAGCACCTTTACCTGCTGAGCCATCTTGCTGGTGCAATCAAGTGCCTCTATGGGCTGTATAGGAATTGGACAAACATAGGATCTTATTAATGGTTGCCGTTGGCAAACAGAAATGTAAGATGGCTAGTTTGTCTAATAACCAATTACTTTTAGCACAGTGTGCACTACATATTATATAAAAAATTTTCCCCACTTGCTTTTCTTAAAAAAAGAAACAGGGTCTTACTATGTATCCCTGGCTATCCTAGAACTTACTATGTAGAGCAGGCTGGTCCAGAACTTACGGAGAGCCACTTGCCTCTGCCTTCAGAGTGCTGGGATCAGGGCATGTGTCACCACACCAGTATTCTTTTTGTTATTGTTGCTACTGTTGGTTTGATTTGGTTTTGGGTTTTGACACAGGGTCTCATGTAGCCCAGACTGACCTCAAACTTGCTAGGTAGCCGAGGAATGACCTTGAACTCCTGCCTCCCTCCACCTGCCAAGTAGTGGGATTATAAGCATGTATTACCACACCCAGTTTGCACAAGATAGTCTTTGGTGGGGGGCGGGGGGGCGGGTAGAATGGGAATTTGAAACAGGGTTTCTCTGTGTAGTCCTGCTTGTCCTAGAACTCACTCTGTAGAGGAGGCTGGCCTCTAACTCAGAGATCTGCCTCTGCCTCTGCCTCTGCCTCTGCCTCTGCCTCTGCCTCTGCCTCTGCCTCTGCCTCTGCCTCTGCCTCCTGAGTGCTGGGATTAAAGGCTGGCAGGACCACTGCCCCAATACAAGGTGGTGTTTTAACCAAAAGCTGTCTGAGAGTGGAGGCTAGAGAGGCACCTCAGCTGTTAAAGAGTATCCAAAGGACCCCAGTTCAATTCCATGTAAGGTGGCTCTAAGTCAGTGGTTCTCAACTTTCCTAATGCTGCAACCCTTTAATACAGTTCCTCATGTTGTGGGGACCCCCAACCATAAAATTATTTTTGTTGCCACTTCATAACTAATTTTGCTACTGGTAAGAATCATAACGTAAATATCCGTGTTTTTGATGGTCTTGGGTGACTCCTGCGAAAAGGGTGGTTAGACCCCGCCCCCACCACACACACACAAAGGGTCACAAGAACCACTGTCTAACTCCACCTCCATGAGATCCTCTACCATCTACGAACACCTACACACATCGAACACACACTCACGATTAAAATAAATGTCTAAAAACGTATCTGGCAGTCATAAAACTATCAGACAGAAATGCTCCGTGTTTCACGCTCCCCACACAGTTATCTCACCTCCAGAGATACCCCCCTCCCACAGGAATTAGGGAAGGGGCCACTCAGACTATGTGTTTGCTATCCAACCAGCATGTCCAGAGATCACCCGCTGGAGGAGTGAGCAATAAAGCAAGCTATTTTTGAAGCCGGAGGGACTGGCTTAATTAGATCATATAGGCTGGTTATTTTGAACAAAAGGTTGATCAGAAGCCCAGCACAGACAGATCTGTGCAGTCAACAGAAAATGCAATTTTCCTTGTTATGCTCCAGAGGAAACATTCTGGTCTCCTCTTCCTATGAGCGGAAGGTAATTTACACCGTGGGGAGTCAGGCTCTGTGCATAATTCTCCGTCCAACACAAAAGCCATGTCGCATATTAGGAGAGCCAGCTTTGCAAGGTAGACAGACAGGTAGCAAACTGTGCACTTGCTTTGTCAAGTCATAGGTGTGTGTGTGGTGTGTGTGTGGTGTGTGTGTGGTGTGTGTATATGCATGTATGTCTGTCTATATGTGCATATATGTGCCTCTATGTGTGTGATTTGTGTGCATATGTGTAGTGTGGTGCATGTGTATATGTGTGTATATGTGCCTGTGTGTGTGTGGTTTGGTGTATGTTTGGTGTGTGTGTATGTGTGTGCGTATACATGCATGTATGTATGGTGTGTGTATAGTGTGTTTGTGTGCACGTGCACATGTGTGTGTGTGCTCGCACATGTACAAGTTCATGTAAGTAATCATCATGCCAACATGCCAAGTCGTAGTTCCTCCCTGCCATAGTAAATCATTTTCCTCCATAAAGATTTACATATCCCCTGGTACATGTCGACACGTGTTAGGTTCCAACAACATGATATATGCAGAATGCAGACCCACCTGTACATAACCTAGCCTGGTCCAACAGAAACAGAATGCAAGCTACATAGATGTTGTGGTGTGGTGATGGTGATGGTGGTGGTGGTGGTGGTGGTTGTCTTGAGACAGGGTTTCTCTGGGTATCCTTGGCTGTCCTAGAACTTGCTTTGTAGACCAGGCTGGCCTTGAACTTATAGAGATCTACCTGCCCCTACCTCCCAAGCACTGGAATTAAGGTGTGCACCACCATACCCAGCTACATGGATGATTTTAAATATTTTAATAGCTGGGGGGAGGGTTATAAGCAGGTGAAATTAAATTTTAGTCACATTTTAATGATCCTCCTATAATTAAGCTCCTATAATTTATGGTGTAATCAATAATTTAATTATTAATGGGGTGTCTTGTATTTTGGGGGTACTAAGTCTTCAAAATCTGGATCACATATTACCCCTACAGCCTACCTCAATATGGGTAATGAATCCTTTTCCCCACAATTACTTGATCTGTGTATATTCAGATTTCATAAAACTTTTACCTGGGGGAAAATATGCATATTCAAGTTGTTCCAGGAATATTTCAACACTTACCTGAGAACCCAAAATTTGTTTTCTTTTCTATCTTCATATCTAATTGACATAAATGGCAGCTGGAGAGATGGCTTGACATGTAAGAATACTTGCTGCTTTTCCAGAGGACTCAAGTTCAAGTTGCAGCAAGCCCCTTGCCAGGCAGCTTGCTACCATCTGTAACTTCCACTCCAGGAGATCCAGTGCCTCTGGCCTCCTGATCTCACATGTGCATTTCCACGCTTATACATTTATTATTTTTTTTAGAAATGAATTATGCATTTTACCTACACATTACTTAAAATAATAAAAAGATATTTTAAAAATTTTTTTAAAAAAAACTGTCCATAACTGCTTTACCTGTTTTAGCAGAGTGTACTTGACTTTGAGGCAAAGGAACATTCCTTTCAAAGCTACACCCCTCCAAGTTCAACCAATGCATTGACTCTTGTGTCCACACCCCTCCAAGTGCGACCAACGCATTGACTCGTGTGTCCAGTGTTATTAGCATCATGTTCAAAGGGGTACTAAAAACCACGTCTCCATTTTCATCACTAACAAAACACTTCTCAAGTGTTCTCATTCGTTTTACAGCACTTCAATTTTAAAATTATAATTCTACTAAACACAAATTAAGTGAATCAGTTCTTTAGTTTCTCAAGTCATCATTTCAAGAACTCAGTAGCTATATGTGACTCGTGGCTGCCATATTTGGTGATACAAATACAAGCTCGTAGAGTGGCTTTAAAGGGCTTGACAGACATGGGCACACTGAAGTATATATGTATAGGCATAGAAATAAGCATATGCGTATGGATATGTATTATGTATATGTATATGTATACATTAGATGATTTGTGAAAAGTCTCACTTGAAATTGGCCAGTGACTATTGCTAAAGTTTCACAGACTCCCGGGAGCTTAGCTTGCACCATTGTGTTCCCTCCCCCACACTTCTGATAGCCAGCTCATTTGGAGGGAATTCTCCCAATGGGGAGTTCTGGAGCCACCAATGGCATAGGCCTTCCTTGTCACACAATACCCTTTGCCTCTCCTTAATCTCCTAACTGTGCAAACTCTGGGAGTGTGAACTGAGTCAACTAAAGCAGAAGAGGTAGAACTGACACCACAGCGAGCCTTGTTCAGCTGAACCAGTCTGCCGGTTTCTTCTATACCTTATGGCGACCGGCTCTCGAAGCATCTGCCTGCCTCTGCTTCTGGAGTGCTGGGATTACAGGCATGTGTCACCAGGCCCAGCTCTTTCCAGCTTCTTAAAACTGTTCTGAATGGTGTACTGTTCTCTGAGTACATGTAGTTTTATAGAGGATGATGCCTTCCAACTCATGCTAGAACGTTTTTTAAGATTTTTTTTTTTTTTGGTTTTTGGAAACAGGGTTTCTCTGTGTAGCCTTGGCCATCCTGGACTCACTTTGTAGACCAGGCTGGCCTCGAACTCACAGTGATCTGCCTGCCTCTGCCTCCCGAGTGATTTTTTTTTTTTTTTTGAAACAGGGTTTCTCTTTGTAGCCCTGGCTGTCCTGGCCTCTCTTTGTAGACCAGGCTGGCCTCAAACTCACAGCGATCTGCCTGCTTGCGCCTCCCAAGTGCTGGGATTAAATGTGTGCGCCACCACACCCGGCCTCGTTTTTAAGATGTTTAATGGACAGCCTGTTATACTGTGTAGGACTAGCTCAGGTTCATCTGTAAACTCTGATGGGAAGCTGTTCTTTAGACCCTCCCACATGCTAAACACTCTATTTCCTGTAATCCTGTCCAGGTAGATTTATTTAGAGAGATGGCTGCATGGCACACTTCACATATGGCAGTAAGTATGACTTGGGATGGATCCTTATTCCTTCCTCAATCCAGTGAAACATCAAAGCCCGTGACCAGCTATCTGCATCTGCTTGCATGACTGTAGACACTTCCTGAGTTTAACGAACTCCCTATTGCTGGCCGTGGTAGCATGCGCCTTTGACTCCAGCACTTCAGAGCCAGAGACAGGTGGATCTCTGTGGCTTTGAGGCCCATCTGGTTTATGTTACTAGTTCAAGACTCATCGGGGCTACATAGTGAAATGCTACTTAATTTAAGAAGAAAGAAAAGAAAAAGAAAGGAAAGGGAGTAGGAAAGAAGGAAAGAAAGAAAGAAAGACTCTGTCTATGCGATCTTTAGTGTGGGTAGTTTGAAGAAGAATCACCCTCATAGGCTCATATGTTTGAATGCTTGGTCACCAGAAGAGGCACTGTTAGGAGGCGTGGCCTTGTAGGAACAGGTATGACTTTATTAGAGGTAGTACGCCACTAGGGGTGGGCTTTGGGTTTCAAATGTTCAAGCCAGGCCCAATATCTCTCTCTTCCTGCTGCCTGCTGATCCAGATGTAGAACTCTCAGCTACCTCTCCAGCACCATGTCTGCCTGCATGCCGCCAGGCCTCCTCCCATGATGATAATGGTCTAAACCTCCGAAACTGTAAACCAGCCCCTATTAAATCTTTTCCTTTATAGGAGCTGCTGCGGTTAGGATGTCTTTTCATGGCTGTAGAACACTGACCAAGGCAGGGAACGAATATCCCCAGAACATAAGATGTTTAGGGAACAGTATTGTCCAAAGTCTACAAGCCATCTTGTGGGTCTGCCCTGGTCACAGCCTGAATATAGACGGCCCTTAACTTCTCATGGTTTGGTTAAGATTTGTACTTTACAATAATGTGAAAGCCATACATATGCAGTGAAAACTGTACTGATATTTTACATTTTGACTTTTTCCTTGGCTAGCAAAGTGCGGTGACATAGTCTTTCCCAGTGATGGGCCAAGACAGCGAGCCATAGCTCAAATCAACTACTTGGTTATGACAGTGAAGCACCAGAGACCTACAGTTGACTGTGAGGTTAAACTATGGTGTTCCATGCATCATCCCATATACACCTAGGTCTTCTCGGCCTAGGATGCAGTTGGTGGAATATAACCTTGCCTTAGGGCAAGGAGAGCCTGGACCTTATGATATAATATTTTCATGGAACACGGGCCATCAGTATTTATAGGAAACACAATTCTCGAGTGCACCACCAGCGATAAAGCCACTTCCAAATACAAGTCTACTAAACCCTATCAATGCATGCCCAACCTTTTGATATTGGATCATGACATTATCATCTACAGAGTTCATACGTGAAAACACACACACACACACACACACACACACACACACACACACGCACACACACCACACTTAGGAGTGACCAAAAGAATGCGCAAACAAAAAAACATCACTGTTTTAAGTAAGTTCTCAGTTGTACATTGGGCTGTGTTCATAGGTATTCTGGGACTCGTGTGTTCTGTGGGCCACAGGCCGGACATGCCTGTATACTGAGACACTAAAAGCCTTCATGTAGAGATAAATGAGAAATCTATAGAGGTGAAAGAGGAAAGTATACTCAGAGAAACAGCAAGAGAAACTTCAGGGCTCAGTTTAACTACTAGGAGAAGAGAAAATACACCCCCACCCCTGATAATTTGAACCCTAGTGAAGGTTTCTATTGCTGTGATAAGCACCATGACCACAAGCATCATGGTGAGGAAAGGGTTTATTTCACCTTAGTTTTGTAGTCCATCATGAACTGATACCAAGGCAGGAACCCAGAGGCAGGAACCCAGAGGCAGGAACCGATGCAGAGGCCACAGAAGAACACCACTTACAGGCTTGCTCCTCATGGCTTGCTCCGTTTGCTTTCTTACACATCCTAGGACCACCTGCTCAAGGATGGTCCTGCCCATAGCGGGCTGGGCCCTTTTAAATTAACAATCAATCAAGAAAATGCCCCCACAATCCAATAGGGCATTTTCTCAATTGAGGTTCCCTCTTGTCAGATGATGATAGCTTGTGTTAAATTGGCAAAACAAAGCAAAGCCACTAACCCATACAAACCCCAAAGCTGGCCCTCAGGCAGACTTGTGGTCCTGTTTGTGCGATCCAAAGGAAAGAAAATAGAGGAGGAAGAGGAAAAAGAAGAAGGAAGCAGCAACAATGAGCAAAGAATTTAAAATAGCCTGATATGAGCTGAGTGGTGTGGCACATGACTGTAATAACCTCAGCACTTGAGCAGTAGGAGCAAGGGGATCAGGAGTTCAAGGTCAGTGTCTTAGTTTGAGTTTCTGTTACTGTGACGAGGCACCATGTCCACAGCAGCTCTTATAAAGGGAAGCATTTAATTGGGGCTGGCTTACAGTTTCAGAGGTTTAGTCCATTGTCATCCTAGTGGGAAGCATGGCAGGCAGCCTGCAGGCAGACATGGTGCTGGAGAGGTAGCTGAGAGTTTCACACCTGAATCTGAAATCAGCAGGAAGAGAGGGTGAGCAGCTAGGCCTGGCTTGAGCTTCTGAAACCTCAAAGCCCACCCCAACCCACCCCAACCCACCCCAACCCACCCCAACCCTCCCCACCCCACCCCACCCCCGCCCAGTGACACATTATTATGAGTTCCCAGCCAGGGAACAAGCCTAAAGCATATATAATTTTGGGCACTGGCTGTTGTTGGGTTTTTGGGTTTGTTTGTTTGTTTCATTTTGTTTTGTTGTTTTATTACAGGCCCATGAGCTGCCTCAGCTGGTAACGGTGCTTGCTGCCAAGACTAACAACCTGATTTCTATCCTGGGGATCTGTGTGGTAAAGGAAAAACTGGCTCCTACAAGTTGTCCTCTGACTTCCACAAGTACATTATAGCATGCCCTACTACTGCCACACACACACAGTAAATAAATAAATAAATGCAATAAAAAAAAAAAAAAAAAAGAATACAAACTCTATTGTTTTTAAAACTTTGACAGAAACACAAGATCTCAGGAGACTGAAACTGGGGACTTGAAGTCAACATGCAAGTGAGGGTCTCTAAGGTGTTTGGAGACCAGTTAGAGAGACCCATAGCGAGCATGAGCCTCCAGGACTTCCTGTCTGGCTGCCAGAACCTCTTCTTCACCAATCACAGTCATTAAAGAACATGAGTTGAACCAATCACAGCCCCACCCCTTAACACCAATCACAGTGGAGTCCTTACCAGGGTTAGTGCTCCCAGTCTGGCCTAGGTGGAAAATGGCTTATAGAGGCTTGTGATTGCAAAAATACGCATAGACTGTTTCCAACAGCCCTAACTGGAACTGTACCTTCAGGAGCCACAGCAGTTGGCTGCAATCTTTTCCATAAGTCTGTGGAGGCTTCTAGGGAATGTTCCAAAGACTTGATGCTAGCATAAGGGTAAGCCGGCTGCCTGCTAGGCTGATAATCCTTTTGCTCAAAACAGCTCAGAGAGAGAGAGAAAGAGAGGGAGGGAGGGAGGTGGCGGGGGGGGGGGGGGGGGGAGAATTCAATAGCTGCTAATTAGTGAGTCAAATGACCTGGTCCCCAGTGTCTTTGCTTATAGGAAAATGTATATCAGAAAGAGTGATGTGTGTGTGTGTGTGTGTGTGTGTGTGTGTGTGTGTGTGTGTGTGTGTGTGTGTGTGTTTAACATAGAACACATATTTACTACTAGCCACAAATTTAGCAATGTTCTTACACCTGCCAAGTACCCAGAGAGAGGTGGCCCCTGGCCTATGACAAGAAGGGAGAAGTCAAGCATGAAGTGTGTTGTGTGGGAAGGGACAGTGCTACGCTGTGCCCTGCACTTCGTCCGCCTCTCTTGCAGCCCACCCCTGCCTCCTCTCTATCCCTTGCCTTAAGCTTGTCTTTGTAGACCCGCTGACTAAATCTTTTCATTTTCTGTGCAACTGTTCTCCCAATATTTGAAGTTGTTTATTGTATCTTCAAGTTAAACACTGCCCTAGCTCATTTATGGTGTATTTGTTTAATAGATATTTAATTGAATTCTTGAGGGGGTTATAAAAAAAGGACCTACTCATATTGGATTGGGGCCCAGCCTACTCAGGAGCTCACCTTAGATAATTATATCACGATGGCTTTATTTCTAAATCAAGTCACATTTCCGGAATTAGGACTTGCATGTGTATGTGAAACAATTCAACAATTCAACCCGCACCAGACCACTCTGGTTTACAGAACGTCCCTCTACTCAGATTCTCTGGCTTTGGCTTGGATTATATGCCAGCTGTGTACTTTTGTTTGGGATACTGTAAAATAGATCAGGAGGTACATGGCACCAGTATGTCCCACCGTGTTGATGTTAATGTGAATTATTTAGTTAGGGATGCATGTGCCCAAGTGTTCCTATTCAAGTTACTGAATCTGTTTGGAAATTAATAAGAATCTATATAAACATTATTATATTACTCCTTAATCTCTCTCTCTCTCTCTCTCTCTCTCTCTCTTCTCTCCCGGGCTCCTCTCCTCTCCCTCTCCTCCTCATCTCTCTCTCTCTCTCTCTCTCTCTTTGTGTGTGTGTGTGTGTTGTGTGTGTGTGTGTGTGTGTGTGTGTAGGACAGAAGGTTACTTGAAGTATTGTTCCTTGAGTGCCACCCACCTTGGTTTTTGAAGCATCGTCCTTCATTGACTTAGGATCATCAATTTAACCTGTTTCCATCTCCACAGGCATTGTAAATTTGTGCCTTTCCTCATCCTTGAGCAGGAATCACATTACTGAGTTGTACCCCTATCCCAGCCCCTGTACCTCAAATCTTTGCCTACTAGGTCTAGCTTTAGCGCCTCGATGATCCTTGGCTGAACTGATTTTTGCCATCACAATGAACACATATTGATTTTCCTGTTTCATCATTTCTATCACATTTTTCAGAGGGAAGGACTTTCTCCTATAATAAAGAATGTTCCTCTCTTCACTCTATGTTAATATGTGTGTCTGTATCAGCAATAGCCAGAAGAGAAGAGAGAGGTGATGCCAGGATATCTATTCCGGTGCCCTTCCCTGCAGCCTCGCCACTGCCTGACCAACCATCTCACCCAGGATCATTGTGGCGTCAGGTGGCCCTGGGACAGCTCCATCTTTGCTGCTTTGGAAATAAATCAGCTACACAAGCCTAGAGGTGGTTAACAGGGCCTCACTGTCCCTCCTCTGGGGACACTATTAACACCTCATGTAATTTATTCTACACCTGAACCTTTGCTTTTAGAAAATGCACTGGAGTTGCTTTTGGATAGAAGGAGCATTGTATGTGCAATCTGCTTCTCAATGGCTCGGGGAGTGGAGGGGAAGGGACAACACAAAGAACAAGAATGCAAATGTGAGTAAAAAAAAAAAAACACCTCATAAAGAAAATACACATAAGCAGAATAGAGATTCTTTGAACTATTCTTGGAAATTTTCTGAAACTCTGATATTATTCCAAAGTAAAACTGTTTTAAAAGCCCTGCTTATTATAGAAATCTTGTAACACTGAAAAATTAGGAAAAACAAATTAATCATTTAAAAATCTCACCATCAGGCTGCAGAGATGGCTCAGAGGTTAAGAGCACTGGCTGCTCTTCCAAGGGTCCTGAGTTCGATTCCCAGAAACCACATGGTAACTCACAGCCATCTATAATGAGAGCTGGTGCCCTCTAGGGTGCAGGAGTACATACAGGCAGAACACTGTATACATAATAAATAAATCTTTTTTTTTTTTAAATCTCACCTTAAAAAAAAAAAGCCAGGCATAGTGGCACGTGCCTGTTATCCCAACACTTGGGAGACAGAGGCATGCTGATCGTTGTGAGTTCAAAGCCAGCCTGGTCTACAAAGTGAGTCCAGGACAGCCTGGGCTACACAGAGAAACCTTGTCTTGAAGAACAAACAAACAAAATCTCACCATCAAAGGGGCTGAGGCGATGGCTCAGTGTACTAAGTACAAGTGAGAGGACCTCACTTTGGATCCCAGCAACAACATCAAAAGTCCAGCTCCTCTGCAATACCAGTGTCAGGGAGGAGGAGGTGGCTCATTCCAAAGGGGAGCCGACCAACTGACCTATCCACTCAGCAAACCCCAGGCTCTGTAGGAGAGCCCAAGGCTCATGCGGCAGTGTTCCCTAAGAAGAACCCATGCGCCTGCCAGGAACCCCATACTGTGAGTAAGCCCAATAAAGTATTGGTCCCCCTAGGGTGAACGCTGGCTTGTCATGGGGACCTTATAAGGAGATGGGTAGACATTGCTTACCTCCCACCCAAGGTAGAAAACTCCCTGGGAGACAGCTAAGGGAAAGAAAGTAATATCAAAAGATACCCAACGTCCACCACCACACGTGCATGCACAAGTGAACACACGCACACACATGCAAAATAAATAAACAGATGGATCTCACCATCCAGAAATAATGTGTGAGCACATTTGGTGATTGTTTTCGCTGCCTGTCTATGCCCCTGAGTGGGTAAAAAGGAATGATGAAAAAAAGACTATCTGGGGCTAAAAGGACCTGGGTTCGATTCCTAGCACCTGCATGGCAGCTCATAACTAACTGTGTAATTCCAGTGCCAGGGGATTCCTACTCCCTTACACAGACACATGCAGACAAAACACCAATGCACATAAAACAAAAGTAAATTACTTTTTAAAAACCTAGTTATGTAAAAAGAAGAAAAGCTAAGAGTGTAACTGAATGATAGAGCCCTAGGTTCAATAAGTATCATAGCAAGGAAGGAAGGTAGGAAGGAAAGAAGGAAGCAAGGAAGGAAAGAAGGAAGGAAGGAAGGGACATACATACATATATACATGTAGTAAAAAATAAAAAGTAAATTTTTTAATGATAGAAATCACTACCTATGATTAGGCTTGGGCTGTACATACTCCTTTTAAAACTAAGTCTTAGCTTTATTTCACTTAAATTTAACCCAAGGGGAAAAATTAAATTAAAATATTAAACTTTGATTTTTTTTTTAAACCTTGCAAAATATTCTTGTGAACCCAGGATTTAAAAGAAGACAATGAACATGAGACCCTGCCTCAAAAAACAAGGATAAATAAAATCGTTGCTAGGATGGATTATCATATAATCCCTTTAAGTGCACATTCCAATTTTGTAGAGTATCAATTTTGTAGAGACCTCTATACTATAAAGCATAATTGCCAGGTTTATAGCACATGCCTGTAAACTGAGCACTTCAGAAGCAGGCAGGAGGGTGGCTGGAGGCCAGGAGTTCAAAGCCAGCCCAGGCTGCATAGTAAGACCTTGTCGCAAAACAACCCCCCACACCACCCCCCAAAAAACAGGTAAATGTCAGGTTCAAAGACAACTTAATTTCCCCAAATTCCAAAAGGCAGGAGGGGCTACCTCTGGTGCCTATTACCATATCAAAGTGAATGCCAGCCTCTAGGCCTCCTCAGTATCACAAGCATCCAGCACACAAAGTCCCTGCTAGCATCCTACCCTAAACTCCCTTGGCTCAGCTCAGGAGCTTGCCTCCCCACAGCTCCCTGGTCTCTTTATAACCCTGCTGTTTCAGCTCTGCCAGCTCTGCCAGCCACCCCCCCCCCCATGCTCCATCTCTCCATCTCTCCCTACCACCTTTTTGTCTTCCTCTTTCAGCCTTCCCATCTCCCACACTCCCTCTCTTTGCCTTTTGACCTCTCTCTCCTTCCTTCCTCTCTTTCTGCTCTCCTGGACTCTCTTGTTCTCTTGTTTCTCTGTCTGTCTGTCTGTCTGTCTGTCTGTCTGTCTGTCTCTCTGCTTTACTTCCTGTTTCTCTTGAGGTAAGGTCCAGTCTGTTGGCCATGTTCAATCTACTACTTTCTCTTTCTGCTCCGGATTCTTTCAGATACCTCAAGTTGTTCTCTCTCACGGATACAGCAAGAGCCTTCCCTTTAACCATACTGTCTATATAACCAGTTCAATCAAAGCCAGCCCAACCTGGGATGCATGAGACCCTGTCTCAAAACCAACTAACCAACCAAACAAACAAAAAACCCAAACAATCATTAAACTAGACCAGAGTGTAGTGGCTCACAAAGCACTTGGTAAATAGAGGCAAGAGGATCATCAATGCAAGTTCCAGGCGAGCCTTGTCTACATAGAGAATCCTGGGCCTGTCAATGCTATATAGTAAGATACTTTTGGGGGAGAGGGAGGGGTGGTTGAAACAAGGTCTCTCTACATAGCTCTGGCTGTCTTAAAACTCACTCTGTTGACCAGGCTAGCTTCAAACTCTCAGAGTTCATCTGCCTCTGCACCCCCCCCCCCCAAGTGTCAGGATTAAAGACATGTGCCACCATGCCCAGTGTAAGATGCTATTTCAAACTGTTTCAAAAAGAAAACAAGACAAAATAAAAATAAAAGACAAAGAAAGAAAATCACTAAAATAAGCAAAGTCAAAACATGACAACGATCAGAACAGTTGCAGCCATGTTAACTAGCAATGCTTGCACCAACGTTTTAAGGACATAACACACGCAGTGCCAAACGTTTTCAAACACTCTGCTCATTTTGTGCTACTCCACGTTTCATAAAAGTGTGACTCAGAAGGAGGGCCTAGCTTCCCACGATAAGAAACAGGGTAAAGCTTGTGTACTAAGAGCTATGAATGCACTGTTTAAAAGCACCTTTGGGCCAAGAGATGGCTTAGACATCAACAGCACTGGGTTGCTTTATCAGAGGACCCAAGTTCAAATCCCAGCACCCACATAGCAGATCACAAACATCTACAACTGTAGTTCCAGGGGATCTGAAGGTACCAGATATGATATACAAACACATATGCAGGCAAAACACATATCCATGGTATGTTTATTTGAACATTTTGAAAAGAATAAATCCTTTTCTAAAATTTTAAATAAACATACCATGGATGTTTACTCTTGGGTATTTTAACAAATGAATAATTCTATTCAACATGTAAGACAGGTGATATTCTATCTACCTAGAACTATACACACTTCAGTAAAACATTTTAAATGTTATATTTTGCTTTTAGAAGTTTTAGAAGTTAATTTTCATTTCTTCTACTTACTTAAAAGGCTGCCTAGGTGGGCAGGATGTAGCTCAGTTGGTAGAAGGCTTACTTAGCATACACAAAGCCTTGGGGTCAACTCCAGCACCACATAAACTGGGTGCAATAGTGCATGCTTATAATTCCAGCACATGGGGTGTGGAAGCAGGAATTCAAAGCAACTGGCTATTTAGCAAGTTCAAAGCTAGCCTAGGACACAAGAGACCAGTGTATATGTGCTCAGATACACATTTAGTAAAAGCTAATTAATCCAATCTCAAGTAATACATGAGAAATGACACAGCTCCAAGTGTATTAGATAATTCTTTAAAGCAAAAATACTTAATAGGAATGTGATTAGAAACAGCTTTATTTTTAACGTACTATTTAAAATTAGCAGCACAGACCACAGACATATGACCCCTACTACTCCCCTTATGCTTAGGGAAATGGCTCATAGGGTAAAAAGGGCTTCGTGAAGTTCAAGTCTCAGAGCCCACAGAAGAATGAGAACCAACTCTGATAAGTTGTCCTCCCACCTTTTTAAACACACACACACACACACACACACACACACACACACACACACACGTGCAAGAGAAAAAGAAAGGAAGAACAGAAGGAAGGAAGGAAGGAAGGAAGGAAGGAAGGGAAGGAGGCAGAATATAAGAAAATATCCAAGTTAGGCCATGCCTATAACTCCAGCACTTGGGAGAAGAAGGCAGCTACATAGTGGGTTCAGGGGTTAGCCTGTGATACATAAGACTGTCAGAAAAAAAAAAAAAAAAAAAGGAACTGAGTTTAAAAATATATATCCTCTGGGGCTGGAGAGGTGGCTCAGCAGTTAAGAGAACATACTGACTGCTCTTGCAGAGAGCCCCCCTCCCGTGATGTGGTTCCACAGACATCTGTAACCCCAGCTCTAGAGTACCCAACACTCCCTTCTGACCTCAGCAGGCACCAGGCACACACATGTTGCACATACATTTAGGCGAAACACTCAGACAGACAACATAAAAGTAAATTAATCTTTTGTTTGCTTGGTTTTTTTAGACTTCTTTTATTACTTGGTGTATGTGTATGCGTGTTTCTGCCTGCATGTATGTGGGTGTACCAATAGCATGCCTAATGTCCATAGAGGTCAGAGGAGGGCGTCGGATCCCCTGGGACTAGAGTTACAGATGCCTGTGAGTCACCACGTGAGCGCTGGGGAAAGAAGCCAGGTCTTCCACAAGAGCAGCCAGTGCTCCTAACCACTAACTCCTCTGTCCAGCCCCATAAAATAGTTTTTAATCCTTTCGCTAAAAGTCATCCCACTTATGGGGCCTGTTTGATCTAAGCTTAAGGCATGTCCTGCCACCACAAATTATATTCTAATATCCTTATGCTTTAGTGTTAGAGTATTGGGTGAGTTTGGTGTTCCCAGCCCTGTCCTTGCAGAAGTCACTGAGTTCCAGCGGCGCACCACTGTCCTAACTCCAGAAAGAATGAGTCCTTAGAGTGGCAGCTCCTTTGACAACTACCTTTCCTAAAAGGATTTTATTGTTGGAACCCCCAATGCGTGTAATTTTCTTCCGATACAGCATATGCAAGCCTTTTATAGCAACCACATTTTGTGGTAGACGCTCAAGGGTGATCAGTGCTTAACAAAGTAAGAGCTGGAAGTAACAAGTTTCCAAGAGGCACCTCTCTGCATTTACCACCAACACCAATAACTCTTCCTCTCAACACAAAACGATGACTTTATGTTCTAATATGAGTTGCCATAGCAACAATCTGTTCTAGGGTCACATTTTCCATAACTGCAACATAATAATCCTTAGATGTCTTCATATGCTTAAAAAATTCCTTAAGTTGTCTAAGGTTGATAACTCCAATCTCTGGCAAAGGACTGTGAAGGGAAGAAAGGAAGGAAGAAAAAGGAAGGGAGGGAGGAAAAGGCAAAGTGAAAGGAAGGAAGGAAGGAAGGGAGGGAGGAAAAGAAGAAAAGAAAAAAGAAATCTGTATGATTGATAACATACTGACCTGATAGGCAAAATATGGTGCAATAGTGTCACAAATATTATGGAGATAATCAATTGCTTTGTAGTTGATTTTAAGACTTGCTCTAGAGAAGGGAATTCAAGTCTGCTACCTAAAATTTGGTCAAAAGCCCATGGCTTGGGAAGTCACAGGCCCTAGAGGGAAATCTGTTACTATTGTGTTGTTAAACGGATATGTTGTAAACTGCCTTCTAACTATATTTATATGCATGGATTGGTGCTCCTTGGCCAGAGACACATTTTCCTGCAGTAGGCACCAGTTATGCTGAGGCTCATAACTGGCCAACGTGCTGAGAATAAGGGAGGAACTGGCTAAGTGATCAGTCCCTAAGTGGGACATCTAATATTAAGCTAAGTAAGGCTCAAAGAACATTACAGAAGGGAAGGTAGAAAGAAGGTAAGAGCCAGCATGGTGTGTGTGTGTGTGTGTGTGTGTGTGTGTGTGTGAGAGAGAGAGAGAGAGAGAGAGAGAGAGAGAGAGAGAGAGAGAGAGAGAGAGAGAGAGAGAGAGAGAGAGAGAGCTACATAGCACCAGATGTGGATTTCAGCTGCAGCCCCAGCAAACCTGTCATCCCTCTTAATCATTTCTTGCACTATGTGCTATGCCCTTTCTGCTTGATTCTTTCATTTCAGGGCAACTTTTGTGTATAATACCTCTGAATATTTTTATACCATCTTTCAGAGTCTCTACTTCAAGGCCATCAAAGATTTATCTTCACTGTCCATCATCTCTCTAATGCATTATGTTTCTCTCTTTTCTTTGCACAACGGTAATTATCTCAAGACTCTCCACTAAAACTTGGCTTCCAGCCAAGTGTGCTCAGTGTCTAACTATATGATTTGTTGCATAACTAAGAGGGTTAATTTTCTTTATCTTGACAATGCCCCTTTCAACCATTGTCTTGTCTTAACTTATTATGTCAAGTATCTTATTATATTAAATTAATATTCTATGTGTTCTCATAATGCAAAAACACGTATGAAAGATATGCTTCTGTTTGAGAATGCTAAGTTCTTCTCTATGGCTAACTTTGCATGCATTTTGCATTTTAATGATTCATTGTGGACTTCAGTAACTACTACTGTAAGGCAGTGGTTGAGGCTGTGGTGACACAGGAAATGCCTTTGCTTAGTGTGTGAGTGAGTGTGTGTGTGTTTGTGTGTGTGTGTGTGTGTGTGTGTGTATACAGTGTGTGTGTGTGTGTGTGTGTGTGTGTGTGTATACATGTATGTGCATTTGGGTCTGCTAGAATACATTTGATTACTACATTTCCTTTTGGTTTGGTTTGGTTTGGGTCGGGTGGGGGGGTTTGTTGGGATTTTGTGTTTGGTTGGTTGGTTTCTGGTTTTGGTTTTGAGACAGGGTTTCTCTGGGTAACAACCCTGGCTGTCCTAGAACTCACTTTGTCAACCAGACAGGCCTCCAACTCACAGAGGATCTGCTGCCTCCCAGGGGCTAGGATTAAAATCGTGCATCACCACACCTGGCTACTACAGCATTTCTCACTATTCCACTGGTGACTAAACTAGGATGAGGGGCCAGGGAGGTGGCTCAGCAGATACAAGCACTTGCCTCACAAGCCCAATGACCTGAGTTTAATCCCTGGAGCCCGTGTTAAAAAAAAAAAAAAAAAAAAAAGCCAGATATGGTGACTACATAAGCAATCCCAGCTCTTCCGGAGTGAAACAGGAGGCAGAGATAGGAGACTGTACTGGGAGCTCACAGGCCAGCTAGCTTGGAGTGCACATCAAAGTTCAAAAACAAGAGAGAAAGAGTCTGGAGAGATGGCCCAGCAGTTAACACCACTGGCTGCTTTGTTTCTATAATTCTGCTAGAGGAGCGTAGCAATAGAATGACTCCTAATGACATATTGCTATATTCATAATGCTTTATTCAACCCTCATCAGAGAAGCTTCTTCTTGCAGTGGATGGGAATTAACACAGAGACCCACAGCTGGACAGTGTGCAGAGAATGAGTGACTTTGGAACCCTCAGTCCTTAATAAGATGTCTCCATCAAACCCCTCCCCTCGTGCCTCAGGGATCTATGAGGAATCTACTCAAAGGCAGAAAGTCTATAAGAGCCAGAGGTGATGAGGTGACTCCAAGGAAACAATATTTTCCAGACACAACAAAATTGGGACAGCATGCCTAGGGCCTGCACAGGTTCAAACCAAAGTCCAGCCATGAGAAGGGGAGTAGATACAATGTCCTATCCCCAAGCCAAAAGCAGTCTGCAATTGATTCCTCCTGGGAAAGGAAAATACTCAGTTACCCCGAGGGCAGTACCATGCTACAGTACATCCAAGGCACACCAGCCGCCATGCGCAGGAGCTGTTGGCCAACACAAAACAGATTACATGCTTTGGGGGAGGGGCTGTTTGTTTCATTTTGTTTTGTTTTGGGTTTTTTTTTTTCTTATTTGTTGTTTGTTTATTTTGATTTTTGGGTTTTATTTTTGTTTTTGAGAGACAGAACATGCTGTTGGGTAGATGGGAGGGATCTAGGAGATTTGGAGAGGGAAAAGAATGTACTCAAAATGCACTGTGTGAAAAAAATTAACAATAAAAACCAAAACCAAAGGCGATTGTGCCTCAACAAGATAAAAGATGACAATCAGCTCCCAAAAGTTGTCATCTAATCTCTGCACACACACACACACACACACACACACACACACACACACTACTTAAAATTGGGATATGTTGCCTATGTAATTCATTCTATAGAAAAACGACACTAAACTTTTCTTGATTTTTTTTTCCCCCACATTATTTGGGGCCAGTCTGAATTCCCCTCAAGGTTTCAGATTAAATTTTGTGTGTTGATATTGATCGACTTTTCTGTAGCCTAAGGATAGAATTGTTATGATTAAATTTATTGACCTCAGCTTTTCAAGTGGGAATTTAGGGGGTTTCTTTCAGTAATAATTTTGTCCTTATAAATTCTATTTTAATTACAAATAATGTAATTATATTTTTTAATTTAAAAAATAAAATTATCCACATAGGGTTCTATTGGAGAAAGTACATATATATGCAATGTATTATATATATATACACATTAATATACATATACATACATATAATATACCTATATGTATGCATATATATGTACATATAGCTGAACCACTATGTAAAAGGATGTACCCAGCAGAACCAACTGTAGTCTCTATGGTAACATATAAGAAGACTCATTGTATAATTCTGAAAACTCTTTATTGACAATGTACAAGAAAACTGCTGAACGTTTCCTAATAGCTTCCTAAAAATAACCAATCCTGAGGGGTTGCACACCTCTGGTGTGCTTTGTACAAACCCAGCTATCTTTGCATGTGTGTGTGTGTGCTGGAAACAGAACCCAAAGTCTTGCACATGCCTGGCAACTGCTCTGCTGATGTGTGACGTCACCTCCCTAAACCCTAGCTTTTTAAATTTGTTATTACATTTATTTATCATATTTAACGTGTGAGTATTGTGTCTTTATATATGTCTGTGACCCACATGCATGGCTGGTGCCCAAGGAGACTTTCTGAAGGGTATCACAAACTCTTAAAGGAATCAAGAAGAAAGCAACAGCTTGGAGCTAGGGAGACTCCTCAGTGAATGAGATCAGTTGCTCTCTGCAAGGAGAGGACCTGAGTTCGAATCCCCAGCACCCCACATAGAAAGCCAGGCATGCATGCACGTGCCTGTAACTCTAGTGTTGAGTTATCCCAAAGGTGAATCCTAAAAGCACACTGGCTAGCCAGCCTAGCAGAAACAGGCAGCTTCTGGTTCAGTGAGAGGCCATCTCAAGGCAGTAAGTAGAGACTGATAGAGAAAACTCCCAATGTCCAACTCTAGCCTTTGTGTATATTTTCATGAGGATACAGACCTTCACACTCACATGCATGCATGCATGTGTGCCTGCAACACATATATACACACACACACACAAACAGAATAATGACATGAACTTGGATTAAAGAATGTAACAATAACAACAACAACATGTATGTCTGAGATTCCTGGTAGTCAACGCAATGAGGAAAATGAAAATGGTGTCATGCCTCCTCTTGTTTTACAAAGGAATTTGTTCTGAACTATTAGAAGATTCAACATTCTTTCCTATCCTTGAATTCTAAAGGAACAATTTTTGCATAGATCTTTACACTGTGTGCAAAATCATGAACAATAGAATAAACAACATTCTTGAAAGTTACCTTTTTAAATGATTTACCTATTACTGTTTTTCCCACGGTCCCAAATATGATGCAGAAAGCAAGATGCAGCACTTAGAGTCAATTCTGCAGACTTTTGTGTTTGTTTTTTGTGTTTCGTTTTTGAAGACAAGGTCTCTCTGTAACCCGTGCTAGCTTGGTACTCACTACATAGATGAGGCTCGCCTCGAACACGTGACCATTCTCCTGCCTTGCATCCTGACTCTCAGGATTCCTGAGTGTGCCACAAACCAGATTGAATTGGATCCTCCCCACCCTTTGTGCCTTATTTATTGTTGCTTCAGATTTATTTATTTTATTTCATGGGTGAATGCTTTGCCTGCATGTATGTATGTGTACTATGTGCAGGCCAGGCGCCTGAGGAGGTCAAGAGAGGGCATTGGATCTTTCGGAACTGAAATTGGAGATGGCTGTGAGCTGCCATGTGGGTGCTGAGGACTGAACCCAGGCCAGTTCTCTGAAAGATCAGCAAGTCCTTCTAACTGCCGAGCCATCTTTCCAGCCCTCATGGCTTGTTTTGAGACCCTTAGAACAGGCTGGCCTCAAACTTACCACAGTTATCCTGGCTCGGCCTCCAGAGTGCAGGATTATAGGTGCATGCTGCTGTGCCTGGCAGTGATTTTGTTTCGAGGTAGAGTATCCCTGTGTAGCCCACTCTAACCTTGAACTTGAGATCTAAGGAGGCTTGTCTCAGCCTCCTTAGCGTGAGGCAGGGTCTCTCATAGATTAAACTGGCCTCAAACTCCCTATGCAGTGAGAACATTGCTCAAACATAACCTAATTCTCTCCATTAACAATGGTTAATAAATCCATTGTGTGCTTTCCTCTTCCTTGTGGTTCTGCCCAAGGCTCCCGCCCTCACATTTCCCTCAGAGTCTCTTTCTCTCTTGAGGATGTAAACATTATCTGTGACAAGCCACTGTGCTTGTATCTGCCGAGCCATCTTGACAGCCAAAGTGAAGGAGTAAACTACCCTCAGAGACAACTCTGGTGAAGGCACAAAGTAGAACAGGTTTCCTTGATGCTCTCTCATTTTTTTTTTTTTTAAATTCCTCACTTACTGGTCCCCACAGATGCCTGGCCTTATAGCTTCCCACAGACTTGCCTGAGGGAGACTCTCCTCCTCAGACAGGGTCATTACTCTAAAATGAACTCTTTCTGGGCTGGAGAGATGCTTCAATGGTATAAAGTGCTTACTTCTCTTATGGAAGACCCAGATTCATTTTCAGCACCTAAATGGTGGCTGACCACCATCTGTACATCCAATTCTAGGGAATCCATCATCCTCTCTGGCCTCTGTATGTTCCCTCAGGCACATAAGCTCACACAGATAAATGTTTAAAGTGTCTTCATGATAACCCTATATCTCTTTGACCCAGCAAGGTGGTGCACGCCTTTAATCCCAGAGCTCAGTGGATCTATGTCAGTCTGTGGTCTGTATAACCAGTTCCAGGCCAGTCAGGGCTACATAGTCTCAAAACAAACTCCTCTTTCATTTTCTATAAAAAACCTCTTTCCTTCAGGCTGAGTTATGAAAGGAACTCATTCTGCGAATCCAAGGTCAGCAAGGCAAAACTCTAAGGGGTTTCTCGGGGAAAGGGATTTGGAACTAGGCCTGATGGAAGAACTGAGATGTGCAGACAGGAAAAGAGGCATGACGTCATGGTCAATAAACTGTTCGTCTAAGAAGTACATTCTACTGTCAAGGTCAAAGAGAATCGGACAGAGAAACACGTGAAAAGCAGCTGACTATTTTAGGTCCATGGCCAAAGGATCGGGTCATTTGTCCTGCGGTTTCTTTTGGTCTCCAAGATGAGCCTTTGAAGAAAATGGCATGTCACAGGTTGAGGGAGGGTAGGGACAATCTGAGTCCTGCCAGGTACCACAAGTCACTCTACGTAGCCATGGATGAACTTCTGAGAGAATGGCTACTGTTTCTCCACCTCTTATATTTTGTTCAGGTTACTGTTTGGCTAATGGTAACCTGAAGCTACACAGAAAAAGGAATTCTAGAAATGTGACTACCAGTTTAACCAAGCTGACAATAGAAGAATCCAGTGTAGTATATTTTTATCGATTTAAAATAAGTTCCAAATAACCGGTACTTTCTATGGCCTGCTCTCAGGAGGAGTTAGTTACTTTTCTTGTTGCTCTGACAAAGGCGACTTAAGGATGGTTGATTTTTGGCTCACGGTTTAAGGAGGTACAGTTCATATGGTCAGCTGAGTCAAGACACCAGAGGGCTTTTATCCTGAAAGAAGTGTTTAGCTTGGATTTCTTGGTTATCATATCTTAACAGAATAGAGATCAAGGGGAAGGGAGGCTGAGCTATGAAACCTTAAGACCCTTCCCAGCTACAAACACACACATAGACACACACACACACACACACACACACACACACACACACACACACACCCCGTTACCTACTTCTTCCACCAGTGTTTCACCTCCTAAAGGTTCTAAAACAGAACCACTGTCTGGAGAGCAAGTGTTGGAACCTGAGCCTAGCCAACAGGAGGGCAGTCTAGGGGAACAGCTCTTGAATGCAAGTCTCTGGCCCTCACAGGGCAATAAGGAATATACATAGTAAGAGATTGAAAGAGTTCCCTGGTGGGAGCCCTACTTCACCTCTCCCAGACCTTTGCAACTTTTCTACCCACAGGCCCCAGAGAAAATGACCTTGAGTCGATTTGAAAGGACTTGGGTCATCCAAAAGATCCCACCTTCTTGGAAATTATTATCATTTTCCTCAAATTATCATTTCTGAAAACCTCATTTTTGCATTGTGTTATGTTATATGCTTAGATTGGTGGGTGTTTTATTTTGATTGGTTTGGTTTGGTTTTGGTTTTCCAAGACAGGGTTTCTCTGTGTAACAGACCCTAGCTGTCCTGGACTCTCTTTGTGGACCAGGCTGGCCTCGAACTCACAGAGATCTGCCTCTCTCTGCCTCCTGAGTGCTGGGATCAAAGGCGTGTGCCACCATGCCTAGCTGGATTAGTAGATTTTAAGTTGCTTCCTGGATCTATTTTCAGGAAAGAGGCACATGTCTGTGGCTTCCAAACTACCACCCTACTGTGTGTCCCCTAGAAAGGATATATTTAAGATCACTTTGCCCACCCAGATCCAGTCTTGTCTTGGCCATCAGATTTTCTTGGATATTATAAAATTTATATTTTTATGATGTAACCAAAACATCCAATTATATGTATAGTTATATATTATACATATAATTGGGATATTTGGATCTGTTTCATTGGTTAAATTTCTGTTTGAGGCTCACTGTAGGAACCTTATTAACTCTCAATATATTGTGGCCCTCAGTTTGAGATAGCCTGTACTCCTCTAGAATATTAGTTAGTATTTCTCAGCTATTGGGTGGAGGGTAGGGTAGAGACATGAGCCAATATAAATATTTTTAACTACCTATCAGTTTCATCCGCCTCACAACTGAAATAACACAGGCTGAAAATGTGTTGTTTTAGAAAGATGATACCAGCGTTTGGTTTAATATTTTAAAGTATCTGCCTCCCGGAAAGAATCTACGGAGAGCTTTGGTTTTCTACAATTTTGCCTTGAATAGAGCCAGACTTCTCATCCTTTGTCAGTGGTCCTTAAGTCGCGGTATGAAAACATGCTTAGTAAAACGCACGGGCAGAGCATTTAGCTCAGTTGGTAGAGTGGTTCCCCAGCATGCACAAAGCCTTGGGTTCCGTCCCCAGGGCCGCACAAACTGGGTATGGGTACGAGCCTACAGTTCCAACATTCACGGGGGAGAGGCCGGAGGATCAGGAGTTCAAGGCTGTGCTCAGCTATATAACCGAGCTAAAGGGTAGCCCGGACCACATGAAGCTCTGTCTCAAAAAAATCAATATGAGGCACTGGCTGGCTGGTTCAGTAGATGAGGCACTTACTGCTGCCACATCTGATGACCTAAGTCCAAACTCTGGGACCCACATCATGGAAGGTAAAACTGGGCTCCTGAGGCTTGTCCCCTGACCCAACCTCTACACATGTGCTCTGTTCTGATACATATAAATCATAAACAAAGAAATAAGTGCTATATCTTTAAAATGATAAACAAAATGATAGTTTGGGTTATATTAAACATATTTTATGAAATTTTCTTTTTCCTCCTTTTTTTTCTTTTTTTTTTTGGTAGTGTCATGATAGTAGCAACAGGATTGTCCAAATCGTTAGGACTTCTGCCTTTCAGAGTAAATCTTCCAGCAGTCTCAGAAGCTACTGGGAAATTCTTGAGCTGAAAGTGAAAGGGCCCTGAAGCTTTTTTTTTTTTTCCATTTGGTTTTTTGACCCGGCTGGCCTCAAACACACAGCGATCTGTTTGCCTCTGCCTCTGCTGGGATTAAAGGCGTGCACCATCATACCCGGCTTTGTTTTCTTTTTTAAAGGATTTGTTCCTTTGTTTGTTTTTTAATGTGTATGGGTGTTTTACCTACATGTGCACACCATGTGCCCTGGAACTGGATTTATAGACAACTGTGAGCCACCATGTGGGTGCTGGGAATCTAACCCCAGTGCTCTAAACCTGTGTGTTGGGGTATGGTCTGATGTATTTTGATGCTAATTACTGCTTGCTGTCTGTGTAACCAACCTTTTACTTAATAAAAAGCCATCCCACCTGGGCAGGGCAGGAGATAGGTGGGGCTAGGAAAGAGGAATTCTGGGAAGAAGAAGGACTGCCAAGAGGAGAAAGAGACCTGAAGTGAAGAGAGGAAGGCCACCATGGATTAGCTGGAGGAGAAGCACATGGCCGGCGTGGATGGAGAATCCGGCCCAAATGAAGAACATGAGCAAGTATTTGGGATTATGAATGGGAGGCATCTTGGTAGAAGTTATTAGAAGCAGATGGCATGGGATTGAGGCAGGGATGCCATGCCTGCCCTACCATGGGAGGTAGTTTAGAGGATTGATATCTGCCTGCCCCAGGTTAACTAAGGCTATTTTAAAATATAATAAGTGTCAGAGTCTTGATTGATTGCTAGCCAGGCCTATAAGGCCTACAGATAACATAGATAATACAGATAATTTTTAAAACAATACCTGTGAGCCACCCTTCCAACCCTTATTTCTATCCAATCAAAACAGCCTCCTGCAGCAAAATCAGGAGATGCATGGTGACAAAGCAAGGCCCACAGATGGGGACTACAGACCCTCTTCTGTGGCTTTGAGCTACCACCTACAATCTGGGAAAATAGCACTTTCTATTATTGGTCTCTCTCTCTCTCTCTCTCTCTCTCTCTCTCTCTCTCTCTCTCTCTCTCTCTCTCTCTCTCTCTCTTTCTATCAATATGTTCAAACTCAAGCCAGGCGTGGTGGCACATGCCTTTAATCCCAGCACTCGGGAGGCAGAGGCAGGTAGATCGCTGTGAGTTCGAGGCCAGCCTGGTCTACAAAGTGAGTCCAGGACAGCCAAGACTACACAGAGAAACGCTGTCTCGAAAAAAACTAAATGTTCAACAACAACAAAATGTTCAAGCTCCTTTTTGGGATCCTTGCCTGACTCCCTTTAAATTTAATTATCTTTTTCAACAACGGAAATCTAAGACTCTTTTTATGTAACCCTTAACCACAGCATTGGTTGGCCACACCTCACTAGCGAGGCCTCTGGGCCCTATTTCTTCTTACTGCTTTCAGCATTCCACCTGGACCCGCGGTAATTGCGTCCCTTGATCACATACGCAGCCAGATCACTCGAACACTTTAAATGGAAAACATTCATTGCCTCTCACACTATCTTTGCACCCTGTGCCACAGTTTCTGGAATATTAGCGCGGCTCACCTCAAACCCCCCCTGAGAACTGCCTTGTCCACGTTATTATGGTTTGAATACGAAACGTTCCTTACAGGATTGAGTGCTCTAGGTTCCCAGTTGGTGGCGCTGTTTTGGAAGAGTACGGAGAATATGCGCTAGAACCTAGTTGGAGGAAATAGGCCACAAAGGATGCTCTTCCTTTGAAGGTTATACCTGGTCCCTAGTCACTTCTCTATACTTCCTGATGGGGCAAAAATCCCCCTTGCCACACCCTACTGCCACTCTCCTACTTTGCTTCCTATTTCTGTGATAAACATCATGACCAAAAGCAACTTGGGGTGCAAATTATTTATTTGGTTTATAATTCCAGGCCACACCCTGTCGCTTCGGGAAGTCAGGTCAGGAACTAAAGCAGAAGCCAAGAAGGAATGCTGGTACTGGCTTCCTAAGAGGCTGTTAGCTATCTATATACACCAAGCCCTCCTGCCTAGGGATGGCACCACCCACAATGGGCTGGGCACTCCCACATCACTTAGCGATCAAGAAAGAGCCCTCAGACACGCCCACAGACCAATGCAATGGAGGCAGTTCCTCAGGTCCCCTCTCCCCATTTGTGACAATTTGACAACCAAGACAAGCTGTCGCACTGTCCAATTACACACAGCCGAACAACCAGTGACTAAACTTTTTTTTTTTTTTTTTTTTTTTTTTTTTTCCGAGACAGGGTTTCTCTGTGTAGCCTTGGCCATCCTGGACTCACTTTCTAGACCAGGCTGGCCTCGAACTCACAGCGATCTGCCTGCCTCTGCCTCTCGAGTGCTGGGATTAAAGGCGTGCGCCACCATGCCCGGCCTGACTAAACCTTCTTAAACTGTGAGCAAAATAAACCCTTCCTCTTTACGTGGTTGCCACCAGCTCTTGTGTCACAGAGATGCTCAGACCTTCTGAAACGGGCCTGGCAGTCACTCTTGTCTTCAGTGACTTGCCCTTTGCACAGCCATGGGTAGTTTTTTGTGGTGGCTGATTCGAGCGCCGACTTGACTAGACTGAGAGACACCCAGATAGCTGGTATGTTACTTTCGTTGTCACCATAACAAAATACATGACAGAGATGCTTTAAGGGAATTATTTTAGCTCATGGTTTTATCCATCGCGATGGAGAAGGTGTAACCGAGGAAGTGGCGGAGGAAATGGCGCAGTCCTTGGCAGTGGGAGTTTGAGGCAATAGCTTTTCACATCGTGGTGAGTCAGGAGGCAGAGACCTCAGGCTGGAAGCAGAGGTCTTCAAAGGCAGACTTTGAGAGTTAAAGGCTTGTGCCGGTTTCGGCTCCCTCGCTGTGTTTCATGCACATGCACATGCGCACGCTTGAGACTTGTGCTCTGGGCTTCCGCTCCTGTCTCCTCGCCCGCTGCTTGCTGCCATGCCTCCCTGCCAAGATGGACTACTATCCCTCAGAAACTATAAGCCCAAATTAACCCTCAGGTCTATACGTTGCCTCGGTCACGGTGTTTTTGTTTGTTTGGTTTGGTTTGGTTTTTACTTTTTGAGATACAGTTTCTCTGTGTACCCTTAGCTGTCCTGGAAAGCACTCTGTAGACCAGGCTGGCCTCAAACTCACAGTGATCTACTTGCCTCTGCCTCCCGAGTGCTGGGATTAAAGGCGTGTACCACCACAGCCTGGCTTGGTCAAGGTGTTTCATCATAGCAACAGGAAAGTAATTCAGGCAACAACCAATCCACAGCAGCTGGCCGCACATTAGCCTGAGAATGTCTACAGGGAAATCTCCGTGGAGACTGGCATTTGACTCAAGGAGCTGAGTGAAACAGCAGCCTCCCGCCACCCCCACTGTGTATCACGTGACTGACTGAGGTCTTGGAGAAAATCAAAACGACAGAGAAAAAGCAAATTTGTTCTGTCTCCTCTGCCTGGGAGACACCAATTCTTTTGGCCTTCACTACCCCAGGCTCTCAGCCTTTTGCCTTCTAAGAGTCATACAATTGGGTTTCCTGGGTTTCACATCTTTGAACTTGATCCCAGCCAGCAGCTAACAGATCTCACTGTGGGACTGACTGACTTCTCAGTGTCTGTTGCAGGAGCCAGTTTCTCCAGCAAATCTTTCCTCAATCAGCGTCAGTGCAGCCACGTGCTGCATGACATTGTTTCCATTAACGATGAGCCAAAAGTACAATGGGGTTCCCATAAGGTTATAATGGAGTTGAAAAACTCCTATTTCAGAAAAAGAAAAAAAAAAAAAAAAGCCAGGTGTGGTGGCAACAGTAATTCCAGCACTTGGGAGGTAGTCAAGCCCCATCCCTCAAAACCCTGCAACAGGGCATTTGTCTAATGCATATAAAGCCCTTGCTTCCATCTCTACCACTTGGGGGGGGCAGAGAATGGGGTGCAAGCACCCCCTAGGGTCCTAGTTATCTTCAACTGACAGCTGGACAGGGCCTGGAGTTGAGAGAAGAGTCTCAACAGAATTGTCCAGAACAGTCTGGCCTGTGGGCATATCTGTCAGGAATTGTTAAATGATGGAAAGAGGACTCAGCCCCACTGTAGGCAGAGCAATTCCGTAGTTCTGAGGTCCTGGGATGTATGTGAGAGGCAGCTAAGCCTCAACCTACGAGACATTCAAAGAGTAGCATTACGTGGTTTCTGTCTGAGTTCCTGCCTTGCTTCCTTTGGTGACTGTACCCTGCAAGCAGAAATAAACCCTTTCTTCCCATACAATGCTTCTAGTCACGGTATTTGTCACAGCAACAGAATGGAACTAGAACCCTTGGAAAAGTCAGGGTGCTGGACCCCAAAGGGCTCACAAAGGCAACAACACCTCACACATGGGTGTTTGATGATGAGAAGCAAAGCCTCCTCTGCTGTCAGTCAGGGTAAAAGCACATGTATTATTCGGCCTGGCCAATAATACTTGGCCACCCATGGTAATTACATGATGTTACTGGTTAGCGTGTTAACTAAAATAAGAATTAGACATGGCTGGTTGTTGCAAGCATTTGTCACAGTAACTCGCTCAGAATAAGTGATTTTTAAAACTTTGTCTGGGGAAAAGCAGTTGTAACCCATCCTCTCCAGTTCAAAACTGTCCCAGTCAAAACAAAAAAGATGGCTCAGTGCTTAAGAGCGTGTGCACTTGCAGAGAACGGGAGCTCAGTTCCTAGCACACATTTCAGGTGGCTTACAATGACCTGTAACCTCGGCTCTAGAGGATCCAACACCTACGGTTTCTAAGCGGCACATGCGTGAGCTCATGCGTGCGGGAGTGTGTGTATGTGTGTGTATGTATACACATGTGTGTGCACTGCACTTGCACACATATTAAAAAACAATTTGGAAACTTTTTTTTGAAATTTGAAAAAAAAAAAACTTTTTTTTTTTTTTTTTAAGTGTGTATGAGAGTCTACCTGTATGTATGTAGAGTGTGCTGCGTCTGTATGCCTGGCAGCCCAGGAGGCCAGAAAAGGATGCTGGATGCCCTGGAGCTGGAGTTATCCAGGGCTGGAGTTATGGAGGGTGGAAAATATCAAGTGGGTTCTGGGAATCAAACCCATATTCTCTGCAATATGAAGTGCTTTTGGGGTGGGGGAGACAGCCTTTTTTTTTTTTTTTTCAAGACAGGGTTTCTCTGTGTAGCCTTGGCCATCCTGGACTCACTTTGTAGACCAGGCTGGCCTCCAACTCACAGCGATCCGCCTGCCTCTGCCTCCCTAGTGCTTGGATTAAAGGCGTGCGCCACCACGCCTGGCGGGAGACAGCCTTTTAACATAGCCCTGGCTAGCCCAGAATTCAATATGTAGGCCAGCCTTGAGTTCACAGAGACCCGCCTTTCTCTGACTCCCACATGCTGGAATGAAAGGCATTTGATGCACATTCAGCCCTGTTAAGGGCTCTTAACCATGGAGCCATTTCTCTAGCCCCTGAACCAAACCACTTTTAGTGCCAAGTAATTTATGGGAAAGTCAGAGTCCTGAACCCCAAAGGGCTGGTGAGGACAGCAGAGAAACTGATGCCCCTAAATCTTTAAATTGGGTCGTCAGAGGCTGGGTAACTCTTGTCTCCAAAAAAGGAAGGAAGGAAAGGAAAAGAAAAGAAACTGGGTGATTGTTTTGGGAGGATCAATTTAGGAGTGTCTACTCACCTCCCCGGATCTGCAGTATGGATGCTCAGACCCCTTCAATCTCAGTAATAGGGCCTGTCTTTCAAGAATCAAGCATAACATGCGTGTGACAACGCTTCGTAAATTGCAAACTGCCAAACAGCACATCATTATCATGTTAGTAAATTATACACACAAGGACACAGTCAACAGGAATGAAACATCTGCTGTAGACAACTGCAGAATTTGTTCGCTGCAGCAGATTTTTGATGGCTCTCTGAGGTCAAAACAACTTAAGGTTTAGTCACTCCAGGACTAAACCCATATATTAGCACCGCTCCAAATCGGTCCAGGATTCTATTTATAGACTCGCTGATCGTTAAATGCTGTTGCAACACTTGGCTGTTAAATTACTTGGCGCCTTGTGTGGATCGCGTGGCTCAGAGGAAGCCTGTGTGGTTTATGAGTTTGGCAGCTCATAACTTCAGGGCTTCGCCTATCCTCACACACTAGTCTTGGTCACCTTGGAAACTGCCCGATTCTAGATGCCGAGCACAGAACACCGTGGTTGTCGCAGGTTTTAATAACAGCTGTTTTCTCGGCTGGTTATTTATTTATGTGTTTTTAAATCAGTACCTCTGAAGCTACTTTAAAGAGTACCCACAACATACCAAGAAGATACTTGATACCCTATGAGCATATACAGGGGGAGGAGGTCCGCCTCAGTCACAGTCATAGGGGAAGGGAGTAAAAGGGGAAATGGGAGGGAGGGAGGAATGGGAGGATATAAGGGATGGGATAACAACAGATGTAATATGAATAAATCAATAAAAAATGTTTTAAAAAAAGAATACCCACAAGTGTTGTTTAATTCTGTTCTTTTTGTTGTTTCTGAGACGGGGTTTCTCTATGTAGCCCTGGCTGCGCTGTAACTTGCTTCATAGACCAGGCTAGCCTCAAACTTAAGAGATCTGCCTGCCTCTGCCTCCCAAGGGTTGGTAGTAAAGGTGTGGAGCCACTAGGCCTAGTTTTAAAGATCTCGGAGAAAATATAAGTGGCTGAGGGTAATACAAAGTGAGGACAGATGAGAGGAGAGAATTAAAGGCAGAAAGCAAGAAGGAGTGAAGGGGGAGGATTAGGAGAAAGAAATTTAGAAGATTACTGTTCCGTCTTAAAGATGAGAAAGCTGAGGCCAGGGAGCCAGAAGAGCTGAAGAGCAACATAAGCCATTGCAGCAAAATGGACAGTGTGCTTTCTGTTTACCGTTAAATGAGATCCAGGGGACAAAAGTCACATGTGGAGCTTGTTATATAAGAAGTAGAAAGCCAGAGTGAGGCACAACATTCAAGGTAGAACTCTCGTCAGCAACAGCAAGCCTGTGGGTTGGGTCTTCATCACTATACAAAAATTATTAAAATTACAGTGCCAAATATGATGGCCCAGGACTGCAATCCCAGAACTCTGGAGGCTGTCAGAAGAAGGACAGAGAATTGGAGGCCAGTGTGGGCTACTTAGTGAAACCCATTCTCAAAAGAAGTGGGGAGGGGGTGAAGGAAGGAAGGAAGGAAGGGGGGAAACGGTATATATACCAGGGCTGGAGAGATGGCTCAGCAGTTAAGAACACTGGATGCTCTTCCAGAGGAGCCAGGTTAAATTACCAGCACCCACATGGCAGCTCACAATCACCTGTAACTTTCATTCCCAGCAATTCAATGTCTTCTTCTGAACACCAGGTGGGGAGGGGGGTGCAGGGGGGAGCATGGGGGGAGGTGCACCAGGCAGGCAAGTTATACACAGACATACATGCAGGTCAACTACTCACACGCATACACATTTACAAAGAAAAAAGTATATCTACTTAGCCAAAACTGCTAGGAACAAACTTGGGTCCTCTGTAAGAGCAGTATGTGTGCTTAACCAATGAGCTATCTCTCCAGCCCCTGAATAATCTGTAAAGATTTACTCCATTTTATTTATGTCTATGTGCACATGCGTGTGGGTGCCAGTGGGGGGAAAGAAGAGAAGCCACCCACTGTGGGTGCTGGGAACTGAACTCTGAACCTCGGGAAGAGCAGGAAGAACTCTTAACTACTGAGCCATGTATCTGTATCTATGTGGACCCTCCTATATATAGCTTGTATGTTTGCTTTAATCCAGGGTCTCTCTGTGTAGCCTTGGCTGTCCTGGGCTCACTTTTAGACCGGGCTGGCCTTGAACTCACAGAGATCTGCCTGCCTCTGCCTCCCAGAGTGCTGGGATTTCTGGTGTGCACCACCATGTCCCGCTACAATGTTTTTTTTTTTTTTTTTTTTTTTTAAAGTGGGCAGAGAGGCCAAAACGAAAAATAAGCACAGGGGGAAAAAAAAAAAAAAAAAAAACACCATGGAGAAATAAGAGGCTGCATAGGAAGTGTATTAGTTAGCTACTGTTGTGTAACAAATCATCCCAAACTCAGTGTCTTAAGCACTAATCCCTGTTATGTTAACCTGGGGAGTGAGTCAGTTTGTGGCTGTTCCTCACTGGGCTCCCTACACCTTGGCAAGAGGACCTGCTCTGGCCTGGGCTTATCTGGAACAGCTGGTTAGGGCGACTCTTCTCCACACATCTGTCTTTGTCTCTCTGAGACCAGTGAGCTGGAAAGGAACAACGTGTAATTCATGGTGGTAGCAGAGATGTAAAAACAAAAGTCTAAATATATGAGATTTCTTGGTTGGATACTAGCCTAACATGGATGACTTCTGAGAGCCTTTACTCAGCTGGGGATTGGGACAGATGCTGGGACTGGCATGGGCTTTGAAACCTCAAAGTCCACCCCCAGTGACACACTTCCTCCAACAAGGCCACACTTCTTAATTTTCCTAAACCTTTCCAATAGGTAAATCTTTCCCCCTGGTGATCCAGCATTCAAATACATGAGCTTATGGGGCCAGTCTCATTCGAACCACTACACTCCTCATGCCTGAAGCACCAGACACTTTCAGCTGCCTGCTTGGCTGTACATGCAGACCTGCTTTGGTCTGAAGCATTCCTAGTGGGATTTGCTGGGATTCCCCAAGATCAGGAAAGGAATGTTCTCTCTGGAAATTGTGCCATGAAAGGTGACTTATGGGTTGGCAACTGGTTTCAACAGGTAAAGCACTTGTTAGGCAGACCTGATGAGCTGAGTGACCCCAGTAACACACCTAGAGGTGGAAAGAGAGAAGCCTCTCTCAGAGCTTACCACCCTCCAAGCCCACACACATAAGTACACACACACACACATGAGGCTACATGGACAACACACACACAGCCCCATGGACAATACACACATAGCACCACACACACACACACACACACACACGGCTACATGAACAACACACACACACAGCCCCATGGACAATGCACGTACAGCACCACACACACAAGGCTACATGGACTATACACACATAGCCCCATGGACAATACACACACAGCATCACACACATGTACACAAAAATAATATAAATAAATAAATGTAACATATCAGGGAGATATTATAACACAGACAGAATATCGGTCAGTTCGCTGCCTGAATCTTAGCTCTACTGCATACTGACCTGAGGGCCTTCCTTATTTCACCTGTCTGGGTCTCTATTTCATCTTTGTAAAATGGGGTTAATGGAGTTAAGAGGATCACAGCTCTCTGAAGGTTCCTTGACAGCCATGATAAATAATTGTACCTCCAAAATGGTCATCGTCTAGACTGCCCCATATAGCCCTGGCTGCTCACTGCCCTGCGGACCCAGCCACCCTAAGCACTAGGTGTCACACCCCAAAGGAGTTTTGTTTGTTTGTTTGTTTTTTAAGGCAGAGTCTAGCATAGCTCAGTGTAACCTCAAACTTATTATGTAGTGGTCTTATTTTTCTTGCTGTGATAAGACTCCCCTGACAACAGTAACTTAAAGAAGAAAGGGTTTATTTTAGCTCACAGTTTGAGGCTATGGGTCGTGGTGTTAGAAAGTGTCAGCAGCAGGAGCTTGAGGCAGCTGATCACAAGGCTGCTTGGCTCACAGCTCCTTCTTGTATTGTGCGGGCGTACCAGCGGTAGGCCAGTCTTCTCAGCTCAGTCAACCTAAGGTAATCTCTCACAGCCATACCCAGAGCCTGTCTCCCAGGAGATTTTAGATTTCATTAAGTTGGTGATTTTAGCCATCACAATAGCCAAAGCTGGTTTTGACCTCCTGACCTTCCGACTTCCTTCTCCCAAGTACAAAGATTATAGGTGCACACCGTCATTTCCAGCTGTGTTTGGAATCTTTGTAAGTGATAGGTTTTCAAGGCAAGATTGTATTATGTAGTGGAGGCTGGCCTCAAACTCTCCATTCTTCTACCACACACACCCACGTGATGAAATTATAGCGTGTACCACCCTACTGAGCTCACATGATTTGATTTTTTCTTTTCTTTTCTTTTCTGGTTATTTGTTTTGTTTTGTCTTTTTGAGATGGGGGTCTCACTGTGTAACCTTGGCTGTGCTGGAGCTCAATAGGTACATCAGCTGGGCCTCAAACTCACAGAGTTCTACCTGGCTCTGCCTCCCTCTGCTGAGACTCAAGGCACATGCCACCCGCCTGGATTCCAAGTGAATTCCAAAACCTTGGCTTTCACTCTGCTGGGGATACAGACCAGAAATCCCACGGGCTCCCGAGGCTGACGAAGGCGCTCTGCAAGCTCAGTGCTTACCTGCGCTACACAGTGAGTTCAAGGCCATTCTAGGCACTTAGTGCGACCCTCTCTCAAAACAAAACAAATAAAAAGAGGGCTGAAGAGATAGTTCAGTGGTTAAGAACTCTTACTGCTTTTTCATAGGACACTTAGGAGTTTGGTTCCCAGCACTAACATGTGACAGCTCACTAGCACTTAAACCTCCAATTCCAGGGGGCTCTGATGGCTTCTCCTGGCCTCTGTAGGTACCTGCACACACATGGCATGCACTCCCACAGACTCACACACATACACATAAATAAAAAAAAGTACATCTTAAACAATAATAACAATAAGAGGACTGAGGGTGTGGTTCAGTGGTAAAACACTTGCCAATACTCATTAAGTCCCTGGTATCAAAAAATTAGAGGGAATTGGTGATTCAGTGGTAGAAGTCTTCCTCCCAAGGACTAATTAATCAAGACCTTGGCTTTCTCAGGCTCTATGTGAGTTGTAAGAGGGTGCAAAGGAAGTCTGGTGTCAAATGAGTTTGGGAGATATTGGGTTACCAGGCACCAAAGCTAGCGTCTTTCCTGCAAGCCCTTTGGGAGCTTTGAGCAGGGCTGTGCATTTCCTAATCTCTGGGCAAGAGGCAGGGTGTGCAGTGTTTTAAATGCTTCTGTCCTGGGAGACCTTACTCAGATGGCAAGCTTGCGTTAGGAGACGAGGCATCTGTCCAAATACAGATGAAATCACACACACCCACCCAAGGTCACGGTGGACTGTGATGCACATGATTGTAATCCTAGCACCCAGGAATCGAAGGCAGCAGGAGCAGGAGTTCAAGGTCATCTCTGACTACATCTTTTATTCAAAGCCAACATAGGCTTCAATGACCTTGTGGCTCAAATAAACACGAGCCCCAAAGAAAGCCCAAGGAACATGTCACATTCATATCCACCCAGGGCTTCCCGATGGAAATTCCCCTTCTTCTGTTCCAAATGGTGACTTGGGAAGTGCAGGTGCTGCTGCTCTGCAGTCAGCCTTGGTGTCCCCACTCCTCCCTGCTGTGCCTGAAAGGAGGTGGCCACCTTCTCAGGACTCCTCACCCACCCACCCTCTCCCATCCTCAGTCAGCCTCAGTGTGGGCTGAACGTAAGTGCTCTCCTTTATCAGGTGGGTCTCCCAGCTTCCAGTTCAGTACATTTCCAGAAAATAAATTTCCTGGGTCTTGTGATTGCCAGTTTGCATGCTAATGAGGTTTAAAAAAAAAAAAAAAAAAAGCCATGATGAGCTTTGAGACTATAACGAAGAGATGAAAGAAGGTCAGAAGAGAAACAAAACAAAAGCCTGGGCAAAGGCTTGAGGCCAGAGGAAGTGCTGCGAGCAAATGAGCCCTGACTTTCTCTTGCCCGCTTCCATGCCGGGATGGTGAGTGAGTCTGCCCTGGAGAACCACTTACCTTTCTTTGGAGGGTAGGGGAGGTGGGAAGGGGGGCAGTCGTGGGGGTGGGGGGTGGAGGGGAGAGAGTCAGGAGTTCAAGGACATGTGTCTGCTATGTATTGAGTTTGAGGCCAGCCCCAGGGTCCATGAGGGAGTGTTGAAAGAGGGGGTGGAGGGAAGAGAAGAAAGGAAAGGAAAAGAATAGCCATACAAAATGAGTCTCGGTTCTCATACAAGCTTCCTGCATGCTATCCTCAAGACTGAACCTACAGCAACACATTCCGGCCAATCACAATCTCGCTGAACTGTATCCTCAGCCCTCTTCACTGTGTGTGTGTGTGTGTGTGTGTGTGTGTGTGTGTGTGCTTGTGACACATGCACGCATACGTAGAGCATGGTCTGGTACTTTGTATTTAATTGTTAATTCTTTTGCACCCTGATATCTGGTTGCTGCCCAGACAAGCACGTTCTCACTTACACCTGCCCTTGTTGTGTAAATCTTGCTCTAGTTTAAAGTTAATTGGTTAATTAAAAACAAAACAACAACAACAAAAAAAGGCCTACACCTGGGCAGGGCAGAAATGAGGGGCGGAGCTAAGTTCACAGGTTTTGGGGACAGAGGATCATGGGAAGGGGAGACATGTAGAGGAGGGAGGGAGGGAGGGAGGGAGGAAGCAGGGCCGCCATGGGTTAGTGTGGGGAGAAGCACATGGCCAGGTCAGTGTAGATGAGAAGAAAGTGCAAGTGTATATGTATAGATTACGCATGGAAGTAGCCCGGATAAAAATGACTACAATAGTTGGCATAGGATGTGGGACTGGGAGGCAAAGCGTGGTTTAGGAGCTTAGTGTCTACCCTGGCCCACATGAAAGAAGGCGTACCTAAAATCTATCAGGTGTCCGTGTCTTTTATTAATTACAGTAGTGGGTTAGACAATACCACCATAATAATTATAGGCTTTTAATGACAAACATTATTAGCCATATTTATATTTACTACAACATAGAAGCCAGAAGTTAACCTCAGCAGTTACTCCTCAGTGGAGAACTACCTTGAACTTTGAAAGAGGGTCTCTAATTGGCCTAAAGCCCACGGAGGAGGCTTGACTGGCCGGTGAGGGAGCTACAGGGATCAGCCTGTCTCGGCCTTCCCAGCGCTGGGATTACAAGTGCATGTCGTCACGCCCATTTTTTGATTGTAGTTACTGACAAGTAGACTTAGGTCCTCATGTTTACTCAAAAAGGACTTTACTGACTCAGCTACCCACTGCATCATTTCCACACAGGGTCTCACTAAGTTGCCCAGGCTGGCCTTGAACTTTCTCTATAAATACATTCTGGCCTTGAGCCTTTCCTTTTTAGGTTTGTTTCTTTTGCTTTTATGAGTGTAAGTTTTGCCTACATGTTTGTATATGCACCACAGCTGTGTCTGGTACTGGACGAGATCAGAAGTGGGCCTCAGGTCCCCTGGAACTGGAGTTACAGATGGTTGTGGGCTACCAGGTGGGTGCTGGGAATCAAACCCTTGTCCTCTGAAAGAGCAGCAAGTGCTCTTAATCACTGAGCCATCTCTTCAGCCCCTGACTTTAAACTCCTAATCCTTCCACCTCACCCTCACAAGTACTAGAACTTTTGGCTCATGCCAGCACACTCAATCTGCCAACAAGTCTTTATTAACCAGCAACTGTGAGGCACATTCATGTCTGGTCGTCAGAGAATAGCCAACTACACACAAATCTATTTGGCTGGGATTAATGCTAGACAGCCCTGAGGTCAACATCAGCCCCTCCAGGCTGTCTGCCCCATTGCAGTCTGGGAAACCAAGGGATGTCCGCAATATAGCCCTTAGATGGCTGCAGCTGCCACTGTGGATCTGTTGATTGGGAATTTTTTAAGTGTGATGAGACAGCACTAAAAGCTACCATCATACACTCAGTGCATTCACAGTGTGGGGTGACTCTCACCACACTTTAGACCCAGAATCTGCCTTCATCCCTAGAAGCTATATGCATTTCCCAAAGAGGCATTCTTTTCCCTACCCACCCCACCCCCACCAAGGCAACAACCAGCTGGTCTCTGTCCCAGTCAGCTGTGCCTGTACGGGGTGTCTCTACAATGTGTGGCCTTTTGTATCTGACTCCTTTCACTTGGAACAGTGTTGATGAAATTATTTTATATCAATGGCAGCAACTAGCACTTCTTTACTTTGTGTGACTGAATGTATAATATCCCACTATTACAGTATATAATAGCCTACTGTTATATAACCATATTATAATATGGTTCTATAATGCTAAAGATGATGAGGCAGGAGGATCATGAGTTCAAGACCAACCTGAGATATCCTCAACAGAGCAAATGCATAGACATAGACAGACATAGACATATATCCTATTTCAGAAATAGACCCACATTTTCTGCCTTATCAACTAATGAGATGGTGGACAAGGGTTGCCTCCAGCTTTGGGCTTGGAAGGCTCCAATCTCTTTACACCCTGCTGTTATAGAAGCTTTTTTTTTCCCCCCCTTAAACAGAGGAAAGAGAGATTAGTAATTAAAGTTTCTCTTTTTTGAGAGCAGGTCTCACTGTATTGCCCACGCAAATCTCGGGAGTTTCTGAGTACAATTAAACATCCCGCATCCTGCCCTAACCTTCTGATAAGACTCACTATCTCCCTTCCAGCCCCAGCCACAGGGGATCAAACAGAAGGATCCTTGTTTGTTTTTTAAAACAGGGTCTTGCTATGTACATTGTTAGCCTATAAGCAGCTACACAAGCCAGCCTCCAGGTTGCTTAGCAACCTCTGATGTCATCACCTGCCACCACCACCTGGGGCCCAGGATAAAAAGAACAAACCCACCATCCATCACTCTCTTACTTTGTCTCTTGCACTCTCTTACTCTTGTACTTTCTCTAAGGCCGCCCGTGCTCTCTCTCTCTCTCTCTCTCTCTCTCTCTCTCTCTCTCTCTCTCTCTCTCTCTCCTCTCTCTCTCTCTCTCTCTCTCCCTCTCCCCTCTCTCATTGTCTCTTTGTCTCTGTCTCTTTACCCTCATGGCCCACTCAGGTCCTAACCACTCTCCCTTTCACTTCCCTCAAATAAATCTCTCCATATCATATGTGTGTCATGACATCTCATTTTTAATCATACCATTGGTGCTGATAATCCAAGGTCTCAGGTCCAATTCCCCTATGGGCCACCAATGTTAAATATGAAATATGAGCCACACAATCTGTATGGTATGAGATTTATTGTAGAAAGGGAGAGAGGGAAGCGGGGGAAAGTAAGAAAGTGAAAAGAGTAAGAGAGAGAGAGAGAGGAGAGAGAGAGAGAGAGAAAAGAGAGAGAGAGAGACGGTGGCAGGTTTGTTCCTATTATAGTGGGCCCCTGACGAACACCTAGTGGCGGGCAAGTGATGATGTCAGAGGTTGCTAAGCAACGTAGAGGTAGGTATGCTAACATTCATAGCCCAGGCTGGCTTTGACTCTTGGCAATGGTCCTATGCTGCCTCCTAAGAGCTGGAAAGTATCACTGGGCTTGGGGAAATAGCTCAGTTTATAGAGTGCCTGCCTAGCATGGGCAAAACCCTGGGATTGGTCTTTAGAACCATATAAAGCAAGGTGTAGGGGTGCTCTTCTATAATCCTAACACTTGGGAGTGCAGACAGGAGAGTCAGAAGTTCAGTCACCTGGGCTGGAGAACCTGCCTCATAAGGAGGGGGAAAAAAAAAGAGTGCCTCCATCCGGGACTCATTTATTTTATATTATTTTCCTTTCCATAATATTGGCAATTGAACACTACTTTTAAGCTGCTAGGAAAGCACGCTAACACTAAGCTAAGTCATAGCTCTGCAATCTTTTCTTCTAATGATATCTTTCTCAGAAAATCCACTATAGTAAGACATTAAAAACACAAAACAAAACAAAAAACAGCCCTGCATGATGATGTATATACCTTTAATCCCAGCACTTGGGAGGCAGAGGTAGGTGGATCTCTGTGAGTTTGAGGCCAGCCTGGTCTACAAAGAGAGTTCTGGGCAGCCAGGGCTCTATGTAACAGAGAAGCCCTGTCTCAGAAAAACAAAAGCAAAAACAAACAAACAAACAAGAACCTGCTTAGCTGGAGGTGGAGGACAGAACTTTTGAGAAGTGCTTTGAGACAAAAAAACAAAACAAAACTCTGGTTCAAGTGGTTTTGTTGATCTCCCCACACTTGGATCAAGATCCCATCTGCTCCAAGGTGGAGCCACGACCATCTCACCCTGTGCTTTGGTAAAGCCCTGAGGTTGCCACACTTCCTCTTGTGTTTTGTGACTGGGTTTCACTACCAAGCTGTCTCAAACTTCCGAGTGCAAGGCCCACAGGTGTGCATTACCACACCCAGGCTTGAGTCACAGCTTCAGAGTCCTATGAGCTCGGCACTTGAGAGAGTGAGGCTGGGAGACTGCCGAAGGTGTGCAGCCAGGCGACTACAAACAAACAAACATGTGAAATCAAGAGGGTACAGAGGAAACACCTGGTTGTCGTCAAAACGAAGCTGTTGAAAACTGATTCTAGCTATACCGGTATGACGGGGACTGTTCCAAGAAGGACTCTGGGATTTGGATGTTTTACATAGATAGTTCCCAGATGGAGTTGATGCCCTAAAGTCTGAGAGCCACTCATCTGGGAAAGGCTGAGAGGTGAGGAGGTGGAAGTTAATGAGATTGGTGAAGGGCCAAAGAGCCACTCTCTCTCTCTTCCCAAACATTGGGGGTCCCCTCTGCCCACTTCGTACGAGGCAGGAGTTGGGACCCAGTTGCCAACTAGGGCTAACTCAGGGTCATCTTGGCACCACTCCCTGTCTACAAGACTGTGTAGACCAGTCTCCAAGGACAAGGACCCTCTTATGCCCCTCAGGAACTGTGTGCAGTGTTTAGACATTTCCAAAGACTCAGTGTTTAAATGACTCCTATTATGGTCATTTTTCTGAAATTAGAAAAATTAAAAAATAGCAAATCTGTCACTAACAGGCAATATCTGTTTCTGTGAGTTCAAGCATCAGGAGCAAAGCCGCCTTTGTGCTGAGAATCAACATTATTTACTTTGGGAGTCTTGCCCGGATTTCTGTTAATTCTTTCACACATAGTTTCTCCCCCTTAGTCTTGTGACTTGATAAAGCTTTCTCAGCTGGGTCAGGGAACAAGAAAAGTAAATGTCAGAGGTAGTCCCATCCTCTCTGTGCTCTGGCCTCACTCTGTTATTGAAAGGCTCCCTACTTTAACCACATTCCAGGGCAGGATCACCCTTTTCAGGCTTTGCTGGCCTTCACCCAGAAAAGCATAACTATCCTGCTGTGGACAATCACTATTGCTTAACAAATCCTGCCTAAACTTCGCGCATCATTTTATTGCTCTTTTTGCTGGCAGCTCATCTACACAAGCTGAGAGATCTCAATGGGGCTGCAGCGTCTGGGGACTTCACCTAGACTGAGAAATCCATTCATATGGCCACTAATTGCTGATGGCCCTCAGTTGGGGCATGGACTGTGGAAAGGCATGTCTACACCTGGCCTTCTTTGTGACCCTCCCACAGAGCAGTGGCTGGGAATGGAGAGATAGAATCTCAGAATCACGTGTCCTAAAGACAGACTGAGCAAGGTGCCTGTGCCTGTGATCTCAGCCTTCCAGAAGGTGTGGTCTGGACTGTGGAGTGAACTTCAGGCAAGGCTCTGTTACACAGCAAGGCCTTGTCTCAAAACTCACTAACTCACAGAGATCTGCCTGCCTCTGTCTCATTGAGTGCTGGGATTACGGATGAGTGCCACTAAGTCTGGCTTTGATGCTTTTTTTTTTTTTAATGTGTATCAGCATTGTGTGTACGAGTGTGTGTGTGTGTGTGTGTGTGTGTGTGTGTGTGTTAAACAAGAACAGTGGATCTTCTGGGACTAAAGTAATAGATGGTTGTGAACCACTATGTAGGTACTGAGAATCAAAACAGGGTCCTCTGCAAGAACAGTAAATGCTCTTAACCACTGAGCCCCCCACTTGTTAACAATGACAAAATTTCTACAATACATTTTTGTCATGCTCTTTCCCCTCCCTCAACCCCTCTCAGGTCCTCCCTGAAGGGCTCCCTAACAGGCCTGAGCATTGCAAACATGGCCCCAGCAGTTTTTGCCCTTTCTCCTTCTCTCTCCCTTGCTAAACTGTTAGCTCACACCCTTAAAGCTAGCCACCCCCCCCCCCCCCCCCCCCCCCCCCCCGCCCGCCCTCCATCCCCCGGGGGTCTACTGCCTTATTTGGCCACTGAGTCATTCCTGAGATTGAACATCACAATGCAGCAAACAAAAGTCATCATTTGGGGCTGGAGAGATGTCTCAGTGGTTAAGAGCACCGACTCCTCTTTCAGAGGACCTGAGTTCAATTCTTGGCAATCACATGGTGGCTCACAACCATCTATAATGTGATCTGATGTGCACTGTATACATAATAAATAAATAAATAAATAAATAAATAAATAAATAAATAAATAAAAAGTCATCATTTGGCTGCACTGGCTAACTGTCCAATCAGGACTTACCAACTCACTCCAGCACACACTCCCCTTTTCTCCTTAAAAACCCACTCCTGCAACAAACAAACAAACAAACAAACACATACCTGCTGTCTATCTTTGTCCATCCAGGAGTAGCTCCCAACCCCTCTCCCACTCCCTCCCACCTACCCCGACTGCTCGTCCCTTAGGGTAATAAATCTCTTCTGTGTACTGAGAATTTGATGTCTGGGTGTGTTCTCTACTGACTCACCCCACCCACACCCTGTTTGTCTGTCTCTGTCTGTCTCTGTCTCTCTGCCTTTCTCTCTCTCTCTCTCTCTCTCTCTCTCTCTCTCTCTCTCTCTCTCTCTCACACACACACACACACACACCACCACCACCAACAACAACAACAACAACAGCAACAACAACAGCAACAACAAAAACACCAATAAGCCTGGCAGAGATGGTGCACACCTTTAGTCCCAGCAATCAAGAGGCAGAGGCAGGTGGGTTGCTGTGAAACTGAGCCCAGCCTGGTCTACAGAGCAAGTTCCAGGGCAAACCAAACAAACAAAAGCATGCCTAGTGGTGAAGGCACACACCTTTAATCCCAGCACTCAGAGGCAGAGGCAGGCAGATGGAAGCCAGCCTTGTCTATAGAGTGAGGACAGTCAAGGCTACACAAAGAAACTCTATCTCTACTCTCCCCCCACTCCGACCCCCCCAAAAAAGAAAATCAAAATGAACTTTTAAAAAAGACAAACAAATCAATCATACTGAATTAACACTCCTCTCTCATCACTAAATCCAAATACTATAGTCTCATAAATTCACCCTATAATTTTATTTACGAAAGAAAATTCATTATAATAAAATAAACAAGTGAAAAATTTAACTAGTTAAAATGAGAAACTAGGGAATGCTGCAGAACACTAATTTGGAATTCAGCTTTAGCACCCCAGCCTTGGACAAGTTAATCTCCTGAAAGCATAGTTTCCAATGCACCAAATGAAAAGAATGCCTTCCTCGTGTGACTGATAGGAGAATTAAGTGAAAATAAAAATGTGTGTGTGTGTGTGTGTGTGTGTGTGTGTGTGTGTGTGTGTGTGTGTGTGACAGAGAGAGAGAGAGAGAGAGAGAGAGAGAGAGAGAGAGAGAGAGAGATGTCCTTTCACGGTGTTTCATAAACAGGGATGGGGAATAGTAATGAACACAGTATCTAAATCTTGAAGATTTTGTGCATTTCTTGGGAGCGACCACAAAGTATGGACTTTAGGGAGTAGGGTGGACTCACATAACTGCTTCCTTACAGGCACCCACCTCCTTGCAGAAAGCAGTGTTAGTGCCAGTGCGGTGCACCCCCTCCCCACCCCCCAGTTAGGGCTGTTTAGAAGAAAGACGCTTGACTATGTGTTGAAGGATATTGGAACCTAGGAAGCCAGGCAGACTCTCATGTGGTCCCAGAACACAGCTGTTCCGCAGGTGACAAGAGGGGAAAGAAGGCTCTCCTGTGACCACAGCACCAGCTGCTGAGGGCAGTATTTCAAACCCACTCCTACTGAGCCTCAGATTCCTGCAGCTTCAGACAACCTAAACTGGAGCAGAAGGACCACCGCACTGAGACCTGTTGACACAGAGAAATGATGTGCATACACAGTTGTCTGGAATATAATTCCAGCCAGGTCTGGTGACATCCACCTGTAGTCTCAACATGAGGGAGGTAGAGGCAGGTGGATCAGGAGTTCAAAGCCATCATAAGTTTGAGGCCAGCCTACCTCATACATGATCCATGAGGCACACACACACACACACACACACACACACACACACACACACACACACACACACAAAATCTAATTCTAGGGTAATATGATGGTCAAACCTCAAAGATGGCGCTCATGAACCCCACCTCTTGATCGTCATGCCCTTTTTCTAGACTGCTGCATTTCCTATCAGAGCTGGTCAATGCGGCCAATGGAATGTACTAGAAATATGCATTCAGATACACATTATGCTCCTTCCAAGATTAGGCTATAAAATACATTCAGTCTTGTTCCCTGTTTCAGACCACCCCACACTGTGAACAGCCTCAAGGACAGCCCATAGAGGGTGACCAACAAGGATCATCCTGGCTTTAGCACAGAAACTCTCACCTCATGTGAAGCCCCTCAGTTCTGGATCAACCCAGAGGTTTGGTCACCCTAGTCTATGTGGTGTGGAACAGAAGCACCCAGACAAGCATGAGTGGAATAGGCCTCTAGCCAACAGTCGCATAAGGAAGCCATATTGGAAGTGAGGTCTCTAGCCCAGCCAAGCACTGGGTTGATTGAGTCCCTAATGACTGTAGTTCCATAGGAGACCCCAGGCTGGACCACTCACCTAAGCTGACCCTTAAAAACTGGGAGATGGTAAATATCTGTGCTTTTATGGCCCTCCATTTGGGGCTAATGTGTTAGGTGATAATAGATGTCTTGTGTAGATGGACTGCTGTCTCCATTCAGATAATGTAAAGGGTGTAAGTGGGTTGTTCTTACCCTATCTAGAACAGTCAAGACAATCCCGTGTTTAAAGCATTCCCTTCCAGAAGAAGGGAGGGGGCATGATTTAGGGAGTATCCCTGAGAGAGCAGAGCTGGGCAGGCCCTGGCTGCTGCTAGAAACACTTGCTCTGGTGTAATTGTTTTCTAAGTTTCCGCCATAATCCCAAGGGGTTGGGAGCCCACGAGGCCCTCTCCTGGCTCATGCACCTAATTTCCCTAAGGACCTGAGGTGCCTACCTGGATTGCTTAAACAGCTAGAAAGGGTCCCTTGAGTGCAGCAGCAGGAACTCTGTGTACAATAACAAGGTACCTACGAGGCAGGCAGATGTTCTGTGAGAGTATTCGAGAGTCTTCCAGAATCTTCCAGTCGTAACCCATAGTATCTGAGACTTCACTGTCCCGTGTGACTTATTCACACAGCACCAGAAAGACTTGAGATTAGACCTTTCTCCCTGTCCCATGTAGCATGAGTGCCATCATAAATAAGCCAAGGGGGCCCAGAAGGCAGGCGAAAGCTCTGCAAAGCTGACCTTGGTGCCGCATTGTCATGTCCCATTAGATGGGTCCTGTCTACAGAGTCAGGCTGCAGTGTGCTTCACCCTCAGAGACCCCTCAAGGGAGGCTACTGGGCACACTTGAAACTCTTATAGCACGTTAAAAGACAGTTCACATCTATCCTAAAACAAAACTGGAGCCTAAATACCAAGTAGCAGAGATGGAAATGCTTAGGCTTGCTAAGAGAGCAGCTCATTTTGAATCTTCACTGTGTGTTGTGCAGAACATAATCTCTACTTGTTTGTCCTGGCGATAAAAATAATAAGTAAAACAATTCAACATTGTAATCTCTCTCTCTCTCTCTCCTCCTCTCTCCTCTCTCGCTCTCTCCCCTCTCTCTCTCTCCTCCTCTCCTCTCTCACGCCTCTCTCTCTCTCTCTCTCTCTCGTGTGTGTGTGTGTGTGTGTGTGTGTGTGTGTGTGTGTGTGTGTGTGTGATTTCTCAGCAGCCCTTCACCTTGTGTTTTGGGAAAAGATCCCTCCTCACTGGGACTAGATTCTCACTAATTAGACTTAGCTGACCAGCCAGTGAGCCTGGGGGAGCTCTTGTCTCCGCCAGGTCTGGGATTATGAGCATGCACCACCATGTCTAGGTTTTTAGGCCAGTGCTGGGGAATCAAACTTAGGTACTCACCATAGCACAACAAGCAATTTATCAACCGAGCCATCTTCCTGGTTTCCTGCCCCTTTTATGAATTTTGGGGATGAGTACAAGCGTATGTGGGTGCACGCATTCAGAGGTCAAAGGAGCATGAAGGTATCTTTTTCTATCGCTCTCCTCATTTTCTTTTTTTTTTAGATTTACTTTTAATTCCTTGTATACTAGTAGGTTTGTCTGTGTACATGCAGTGTACTTGGAGGCCTGTATGTTTGTTTGTTTGTTTGTTTGCTTATGGTGAAGAGAATGTATATTTAGAACTAGCCTGCTGGACCCAGTCTAGATGATCCCAATCTTGTTGGCGACATCCAGATTGTCATAATCAGGAGCCAGCTGAATGGGCGCCTCCATCAGGGTATTGACTGCGGCCTCATCCATGTCACAGGGTTTCTTCATGGCCTGTTTGATCTGGTGCTTGTTGGCCTCTGTTTTCTTCATGGCTGACTCGGTGGTCATAGGAATTTGATGATGGCATAGCGGATACACTCTTCAAGGGTATGTGGGCTGCCTCCAGAGCTGCAGGGTCTTGGGCCCCTGGAAGGTGGGTGACATGCGGACCCTCTTTTTTGTGGCTGTGGACACCTTTCAGCACTGCCTTCTTAGCTTTCAAGGCCTTTGCTTTGGTTTCGGCCTCTTAGGGAGAGGCAGGTGCTTCCTTCTTCATTTTCGGTTTGTTTGAGACAGAGTCTCTCACGGCGCCTGAAGTTTTCCATTTCAGCCAGGCTTACTGGCCTATGAGCTTCTGTGATCCACCTAGGTCTACTCGCTCATCCTCCACACTGGGTTACAGGTACATGCAGCAGCCAAGTAGGTGCTGAGATTTGAACTCAGGTTCTGTATTTTTCATCACTTTTCTTCCACTGAGCCATCATTCCCCACCATGTTTTATTTTCTCTTAATCCATTCATTTAAAAACTTGCAGCGGGGTACAGTGATGCACACAATCACAGCACTCAGGTGGTAGAGGCTGGAGAGTTTAAGGCCATCCTCAGTTACTAGCTAGTTTAAGGTCATCCTGGGCTAAAGGAGACCTTATCAAACAAAATCAAAATCAAATCTGTTGGAAATACATGGGGTGGAAAGATGTAGTTAATATGTGCAGAAGCAGGAGATAGTGGTGCCTGCCTGTAATCCCTGCACTGAGAAGGCAGAAGCAAGCCGATCACAGCCAGCATGAAACACCTGGCTACAAAGGAGTTCCAGGGCACACGCATCAAGACGTTGTCTCAAAACCTAAAGCCATCCTGTCACTGTGAAGTGTCACAAACTGGGTGCCTTAAGATAACAGGGCTGCAGTTTCTGACTGCTCTTGAGGCTACATTTCCCATGAAGGCGTCAGCGTGGTTGGTTGGGCAGGATACTTGTACAAGGCCTTCCTTTGGGCTTCTGGTGCTTTGCCCATAGCCTTTAGTTTCCCAGGGCTTGTTGAGGCAACATCCCCAACAACGCCTTCCTGCACCTTTGAACAATGCTCTTGTTGTGTGCCTGTCAATTTGCATAGATGTTTTCGACCCTGGAGGCCTCAGTTTTACTTTATCATCGGCGAAGACTCTATGTTCAACTATGGCCACATTTACAGGCACCGAGTGGCTAGGTTTTTAGCATCTTTGAAGGGTACACAGTTCAATAATGCTGACTGGGGTGGCCTGAATGAGCTTGATTCCCCACCGAGTTAGTGGAGTAAAACATGTGTCCTTGTCGGAGGAAGTGTATTACTGGGGATGTCCCACACCAGGCCCGGTCTCCCTCTCTTTCTGGCTGCAACTTGCAGATCAGATGTTCTCTCAGCTACTGCTCCAGCACCATGCCTGCCTCCTGCCTCTGTGCTCTCTCCCTTGATTGCTGTGGCCTTACCTTCTGAAGTCCCCAATTAAATGCTTTCTCTTAGAAGTTGTCTTCGCCATGGTTTCTCTTCACAGCAATAGCAGTAGAACAGTAACAAAGATGCTGACCATTTATTTTAAAAAGTTACCATGCACGAGATGCCAGCCATTGCCATAATGACTTCATACATGTTTTCATACACAGACATTCCTCCACTGCACAGCTTTAGACCTGAAGAAAAGATGGCTTGGGACCAACAAGATCACATAGCTAGATAATATAGCTGCAAGTCAAATAGTTGGGTGTGGCCTCTCTTCTGGGACTTCTGGGGCAAGCTATTTAATCCCTGCATCTCATTAGTACAATAAGATAATCAATCATGTTGGGTTATTGCAAGGATGTAAGAAGACAATTGAAACATGATGGCACAGAGCAATTTCTGAATTCTTAGTAGCTGTTATTTTTCACTTTAAGTGTGTGTGTGTGTGTGTGTGTGTGTGTGTGTGTGTGTGTGTGTGTGTGTGTGTAAGTCAAAGGACAACTCAGCTCTTCGGAGTCACTTATGTCCTACAGACTTGTGGGATTTGGGGATTGAACTCAAGTTATCAGGCCTATACACAAGCACCTCTACCTGCGGAGCCATCTTGCTGGCCCACTAGTTGTTATTATAAGTAGTGGAATCAGGAGGAAAAAAAAAAATTCCTGCTAAGCACATACTGAAACAGAAGGTTGAGTGTTTCAGTTCTCTTGCCTACATAGCAAGACTCTGTCCTGATGATGTTGATGATGGTGGTGGTGGTGGTGATAAGTGTTTCTGCTGCCTCATCTGCCAGAACATGAGAAGTTCCAGTCAGGTGCTCCTGCTAACATGCACTCAGCCATGCCTTCCCTGTCAGGGTGAACTGTGTGCTCTTAGACTGTGAGACAAAATAAATTCTTCCTCCCATTAAAAAAAAAAAAAAAAAGACTATATTTTGTGCTAGTGACTAAATGCAGAACCACATACATATTCTAGGCAAATGCATTCCCTGGCTTAGGAGTGAGTTGTAAATGCTTATCCCCTTTGCTCCAGCACTTTCCTTCTCTATTTCTCCACCACTGGTCAATCAGCACTTCTACGTCCAATCTTCACAGTTCCCTGTAAGGTGAACATTCCTGCCTACACTGTGTGGGTGCAGGAAATGACACACAGAGCAGAGGTGACCTAACCAGTCACCCAGCAAACAGAACACCCCAAAGTAGCTCCACTGGTTCTAACGAAGCATCCCTTCATCCCTTAGCATGCCTTACTGAATGAAGGATCACAGATATTAAAAAGTTGAAATGGAAACGAAAGGGCCAGCTTCCTCTTCCATGGATTGCTAAATAACCTTTGTATTTAAAGCAGCTGAGAACTGGGTGGGGTGGCTCGTGCCAACAGCTCTGAATACTAAGACCTCAAGAAGCAAAGGCTGTAGGAAAACTGTGAGCTTGGGGGCCATACTGGGCTCATAGTGCGTTCCAGACCACATTGGCTACAGAGTAAAAAGAAACAAATATAAAATAAGCCAAGACTATGAATTCAGTCAGGAGCCCATTCTGAGACTGACACAGCCAACTCCTATTTGCACAAGACCAAGCTGGTCAACCTTCAGCTTGGAGAGGACGGGGCTCAAGAGCCCACCCTCTGGACAATTAGTCAATGGCTCCCGGAGGAGTCAATTTTCTTTAAGGGTTCGGCTCCTGGTAGCTCAACTATGCCTCAGTGGATGATCTCTAATCCAAAAGTACATGGGTATCATAAATTAGGGTAAATGAGTTATTAGCAAAAAGAAAAGGACATGCAATTGAGGTGGGGGTGTAGGAGAGTTTTAGTCCAGCAACATGACTCCTTTGTTAAGGGATCACATCCAAAGACCTTCTAGGTCTATTCGATCCAGTTGGAATGTGGACTCTGGATTACAGTATGATCTGACTGGAATACAGACTTGCTTTTAGTACACACCTTTAATCCCAAACAATGAAGGTAAGGTTAGTTTGTAGAATGAAACAGCTGTGTTTGAAAATGACATCTAATTGAGGGGCAGACAAAGTAACAAATCAGAGAAAGAGATTTGACAGAATGAGTCAGACATAGGATATGCCCAACTCTCATGCGAACAGGAAAGGAAAGAGAGGCTACTTAAGAGCAGTGCAGGGAGAGAGGGAGAGTGTTTACTAAGAGTTTCTTACTGGAACAGTTTTACAGAGACAGGTTTCAGAGAGAGCAAGCTAGACACAGGTAAAGACAGAAAGACCCAGAGAATGAGAAGGAGCCAGAAGATTAAAACATATTAGTTTGAGGTCAAGCAGAGCAATTCAGTCAGAAGTCAAGAGAAGCCAATTTGAATCAGTCAGCCTTGGAGAAGAGTTTAGGCCAGAACACCTGTGTTGAGCCAGCCAGTGAGAGTTCAGAAAGAGCTAGAAAGGCTTGAGACCATCCTTCTTCTCATCCCCTCATCTGAGGGAATAGAAATAACATTTACGTGGGGGTAGGGTGACGGAAATGAGCCTGGCTAGAAGGAATTACGAGAAGTCTGAGGTAAATGAGTTTGAACGGTAGCACCCCCAAACACAAACAAATACATCCCTTAAGTTGAGGAGCTCTGTAGAGTTGTAAGTCAAGCAATGGGAAGGATGGGGCGGTCCAGAGCCTCCTACTCGGGGGAGATCAGTATTTTTCTGGTTCGATCATCTTCACAGCCTTCAAGACCTCCCTACTGTCCCTCATTCTCCTTCAGAGCCTGCTGCTGCGCTGCGGCTTCCCAGAGCTGGCCAGATCCATAAAGGATTTACCAGCTGGTCCTAGGTCTATATGATCAATCTGTTAAGTCCACAAAGCCCTAGGCAATGAGCACCTAGAAGTCGGCTTGCCTTCCCCAAATCAGAGCTGTGGTGGAACTTTGCCTTAGACCACCCCTAACTCTCCCCCCATTCCCTAGACTTCTGCTTGCCTTCTACCCACCCAGGGGAGATGGGTGGAATCCCATCTCATTCAGGCATCCATTCAGGCATCCTTCCATCCTCCCTTCCATCCTCCCTTCCATCCTCCCTTCCCTTGAGCCAAGTGCCTCCCAATGGGGAACATTCTTCCTAGAACTAAAGAACCTGACCAGGCCACAGTTCCTTTCTTAAGACCACTAAGTGGGAGCTGAGCGTGGTGCCATGCACCTTCAATCCTAAGACCTTGGAGGCTGCAGGAGGATACCCATGAGTTCTAGGCAAGCTTGCACTACCAAGTGAGACCTTCTTAAAAAAAAAAAAAAAAGACAAAAGTCATAAATTCAATAGCTACCCATTAGGTAGGTATTTATCCTTAGGATAAAGGCTAATTATTTTTTATTATATTTTATTTCTGCCACTTGAGATAGGTTTCCTGTTGCCTAGCCCAGCTAGG